>NC_090982.1:7496846-8708513 GCF_040807025.1 Struthio camelus | reverse complement strand
TGTTCACACTACCTCTAGCAATAGCTAAAATCCTGTGTGCAACATGTTACCTTTATGCTATAAAGTGGTAAAGAATCAGAAAATGGATCATTTCTTCTTACAGTGAGCAAGGACATTTATTAGTATAAGGAAAAAAGTGCTGTGCTTAAGCACTCTCTTTATCACTCTCCTGTGTCTTAGACCAATTCGGTATAACCTGTCCCTGTTCCCCAGCCTGCCTTGCTCCCTACTGGACAGTTAAAGATGTGTGCACATGTGTAACAGCAGGTATTAGTTTGCCACAGGTCTCTTTCTTCCCCTGCTTCGTCCAGTCCTTCCAGTCTGCAGCTCCCTATCATTTCTCTTTCGTGTTTGGTTCCCTCTACAATTAGCTAAAGCACGCCGTCCCACACCTTTCATAGCTAAAATATGCCTGGCAGATTATTGACTGTCTTGACCCCACTGTGCCAAGTTTTGTGGTGACGAGCCGTTATGCACACATAGCAACAACCCTGAGGAGCCAGTGGAGAAGCTGGTAACAAAATGAGCTGGTAATAAAACAAAATGTGGTAGAGGACAGGTAATGAAGTAAGACATAATATAATACATGTAGAGAAGCAGAAAGGTGATAGAAAACTGTCCTTCAGGACCCTCTTGCCCTAGCAGGGGATTTTAGCAAGCTAGAAAGTTATTTTGTACGTGTTATGGAAATTACAGAGACATGGGACATGTCATATACATTGGACCTTTTGGTCTTTGAGGCCAAATTAAGCATTATAACATGCAGTATAAGTACACTTTTTCTTTGCTTTCCTGCTCCTTAAGTAGTTTTCAAGCACAGGTGCTGACAACTTGGGCAAATCACTCTGCTATTCTGCCAAGATCCTACAACAGTTATTATCAGTTAGTTCTGCTTGACTTGTTTCTCTCAAATCCCTCTCATTAGGAAGTACACTGTATACTTCCCCAGCTGCATTTCTCATCCTCCTTTTTGCTGCCTCTGAGCAGCTCCATCCTAGCTCCATCTTCCTGTAGGTCACCCCAAGCCAGCCTGCTCTGGGAAGCTTTTCTCTTCCTCCCACCATAGTTTGGAGCCTTCCTAACCATTTCCAGTTTGAACCCTGGCTGAGCATCTGCCCGAGGGCAGACCATCCCATCCAGGCAACCAGGGCTCACTTCTTGGCCATGTGAAACACCCCCCCCTCCATGCTGTCTGCACCCAAACTGCTGGCTCCCGTGCGCTGCCCTTTCATTTGCGCTGGCAACAGGGAAAGGATCGCCTGTGCTTGTGTTATCTTTACTTTTCTTCTGTCTTCCTGAAGTCACTCCTGATCATACAGGCTTTATATTGGCTTGTCTTTCTTTGATATCTTTTACTTTTCTAAAAGACTACTTACAGAGGCAAACTGTAGGTCTGCTGATAGCACTTTTTAAGCTATCTAGATACTTTATTTTTGCAATCTTGCATCGCTATGAAGCAGTATACATTAGACCATTGTGGTACCTCTGAAGAACTCTCACAGACCTCCAGTTTCACTGGCAGCAGCTGTACTTTTAGGATATTATGTCGTCCTGATGTCAGTACAAGCGAACAGTGTTTAGCAAAAACAGAAGAGAAGCAAAATGGTAGTGAAGGATAAAAAAATCCTGAGGATCTCTTTGGTCTCCCGTTAACATTTGCGTGAGCCCTGATGTTAACGTCTTGTTTGGGTTAGTTCACTGCCTTGTGAGAGAGAGTTCAGTGCTTCAAAAGTGTTAGGCACCATCCTTGGCCAATGTCAACTCTCGAGTGCCATTGCACCTGCCACACACGGCCCTTGGGGGTATGTAGGAAACCGAGCATGAGCTAGGGGGAGAAGTCAGGCTCCCCGTTTTGGTACAACGAGGCACCACATGGACATTTGCACCCAGCTGTCGGAGGAGTCCTTTGGGGACTCTGCCCTTGGGAGCAGCAGCGTGGCTCTACTAGGGGCTTCTGCCTCTAAAAGGGGGTGAAGAACAAGAGGGGAAACATCAGTCTTCGGTGGAAAAGTCTTGGGAAGTCTAGTTGGAGAGCCGCACCAAATTTTATTTTCCCCCCACTTGTGGGATCGCTGCTCTAACCCACAATTTTCTGCAAGAGCAGCGATGGCTTGCTCCTACAGAGCAGTTGCTACATGCTGTATTCCAGGCAAACCTGACAATAGTTATCTTGTGGTACAGAGGTCTTTTTCACATCACGTGGCAACTCCAGGTTGGCATAAAGCATCATGCAATTAACCTTTCATTATGTCTCCGTCCGAAATTAGCATTTGTAGTTGCTAAATGGGGAGGCATCTGATACTCTGACCCATTCAAAAAACCTCCTGCAGTCATGCAGCTCTACCTGTTTTTTCCTTTTGCTAACCTTTGAGGGAAGGGGCACAGAAGGAAGGCACTGTTTTTTTCCCAAAAGTCAAAACCAGAAGAGATTTTCAAAGGTATATTCATCATTTCTTCAGAGACAATATCAGCAAAAGATCATTTTCCTGTCTCTTTAACCTTACAGACAATGGAGGAAATGACAATTTCTGAGAACAGCACAGGAAAAAGAAGTTTGGGGCAATTGCACTGAGAATTTAGAGAAATACAGAATTCTTCTCCTATAGAAAAAGTTCAGCCTGTAAATCAAATCAGCACTGTGCAGTACATGGGGAGAGTGGGAGAATAAAAGATAATGCAAATAACCTGTTAAAAGCACTCATCTCTAATTCATGAAATGCCTGACAAGCTCACCCTATTAAAGTGATTTACAAATGGCACATGATTGTGATAAGGATAGCAGTTCTGCAGACAGATTTTTACACATATGTGTGCGTATGTGTGTACAAACATACAAAAAAAAAAACTGGCTAAAATCCAGGCTGTGAAAGCTTTCTCTGCCCTTGCACTGAAGAGCGCTTTGGTACGCAGTGGTGTAGATTGAGTGCTTTATTACAAAGTTCCATTTGTGTTAGGAAAATTGCTCCTGGAATTTAAAATCACAGGTAAGTACTGACTGAAGCATCTCTATCAGAAGTGAAATCTTTCCTTCCTCTGCACAAAGCATGTAATTTCTTCTGAAAAGTCCCAAGAGCAGTTTGTTGTTTTTAACCAACTTTTCTTGTCTGCAAGGAGATGCTAGTAGGTTTTGCATTTAAATATTTCAATTTGTATGTTAGAAGCAGAACACAATGAACTTCACATTAAGGGAGTGTATCAAAGTCTCGTAACGAATCTAAGCGTTGAGCCCTCCAGCATGATATGTTTAAGAAAAGTTTCCTGAGGTTCACGTACAGCTGAATGGAGCCTGAGAGGTGCCCATGTCACTATTTTTGCAGAAAGGGCTGCTGCGGTGGAGCAGGGGGACAGACAGGGCCAAGGGAGCACAACTGAGACACAATGTGGGCAGAAGAGGGATCAAGAACAACTCTAGAAACAGACGACAGAAAAGCAGAGGGAGTGCAGCTGCGCTCCCAAAGTGGCAGGGAGGGGTGTGATTGTGCATATGCATGAAGCAAACAAAACTCCACTGCGGTGCAACCATAGAAAATCTGCCGTGGATTGGGAAAGTGACTATTTTTGGAAACTGGAAAATTGGAAAATCCACTATTGACTTGGAAACGTGGGCTTAGAAAATCCACTTCAAGGAGGGTGGCACCCCCCCCCCCACACACACACAAAGGTTGCGCTTAGGCTGTGGTGTGGGGCCTACAAATACACTGAGGAAGAGGAGGAGGTAGGTACATTTTCATCCTGCTGGTCCTGGTAGCTCCCAGTCAGTTATTTCAGATTTGGGCTGTAGCATTGCAGAAGGCTTGCACATGAGGGTAATTCATCTGCAAAGCAGCAAGGCGAGGTTCATAAGGCAGATGAGTCATAGCAATTTAATGCCTCTTTGGAGCACTGGGAGAGGAAAGGCTCAGGAGGGGCAAAGAAGAAAATGTTAAGCCTGAGGAAATGAGACGGGACTACGCAGGACTGTTACCAGAAAGGATGTGCTTGCCAAAGGAAGAAACTTGGAGAAATCTGCCAGTGGGCTTGCAAAATGTCCGTGATTCCCAGCCTTGCACTGGGCCCTTTCCAAGCCTGCAGGGTCCTCTGGCATGCAATGTGCATGAATGAGCTGTCTTTCTTCCTGTTGCCAGCCAATTATTTCAGTAAATTCGCACATGCAGCATCAGCAGTTCTCACCACAGTGTCTGAGGGAATGTATAAATCTTGAGGAATGGGTATCCAGGGGCCATGACATGTGTATCTGTAAGATTACCCTGTAACTGAGTCCAGCATGACTCACTGTTATCCCACCACAAGTCTAAGGTTGGCTGTAACTGTTTACTTTGTCATTATTGTTTTTTACAGGCTCATGAAAATATAGCTCATCATAAGCTATGTGAGGCTGGGATTGATGACCGCGGCCCGGGTGACTGGTTCTTGCTAGCGGATAGGACTCAAAGAAGGAAAAGTGAGGAAACAGGAGTGTTAACTGAAATAGCACCAGGATAATACAGCTTAGAGATTCAGGGGCTCCTTTGGGTTTCATGGGACAGGTGGCTGTCTAGTCCAGCTCAGCATCCTGCAGTCCTAAACGGGAACGTGTACTGTGCTGCTAGACAGGCTGGGAATGGCTGTGGGAGCTGACGCACCGCTATTTCCCGTTACAGACTTTCGTCTATAATTACTGTTTTGTGACTCCGTCACTGCTGAGGTTTAGATGGCTTTCAGTAGAAACACTATTGATCGAGCAAAGTGTTTCCACATAAAAAAAGGAGCAGTGGATGCTGCCAGTCAGGAGAGGCTTTCTCATATATCAAGAAAACAGCAAAACCAAAAAAAAAGGCATGTAAATTTCTGGGACGGAGAGAGAGATAGAAGAAGTGCAAAAACTTTGTATATGCATGTCCACATTTTCTCCCTTTTGGCAGTCTAAACCAAATTCCCAAAGCAAAACTGGCAGCTGAACTGTCAGCAAGGAAAGTGCTTATTTCTGTGAAGGTGCAATGCTCACAAAAAATAAAGCTTGTTCACTGCACAGGCCACCCTTTCCATACTCACGTAGCGGTCTGTTAGTGTCATGGTGTGGTCTCTACTAGCTATTTGCTTCCAGCTTCCCTACCTACTCTTGATATTCATTCCCACTCATTAACTCAAATCTGTTCTTGCTGCTGCCGTTGTGTGCTTTTTAATGTATGTTTGTGTTCACCGCCGGGCTAGGACCAGCTGCCTGTGTCTGAAGTGCTGTTAGTGTTTATGAATGAGCCACTGCATGCAATCAGCAAGGCTCAGCGGAAAGCACAGCAATAGGCAGCACAGAAAATATTCATTCATTCCTCTGCGCTGCTCTTGTGTTGGTTAAATCACTTTTCTCCTGAGCCTCCCGGCTGTAAAAATGGGTTGTGAACTCCTTAAGACACAGGAATGTGGTGCTGCTCATTTTTTTTATGTTTTTGCTTTTTATGTGTGTGTTTGCAGCTGCATGTTTGCAGCATCCACTTGCTGCAGCACGTGCTAGATATATATTTCCCATTGTTCTTCTGCTCACATGGGCTACCTGACGCACAGCTGTTTCTGGATGTGTGTCCTGCCGACCATCACAGGTATCACTGTTGAACAGGCTAGGGCTCAGTCTCATGGACAGACCCCCCCCATCTTTGGAAGTCACTCCACATAAGCAGCGCTGTGGTGTCTTTGTCCATGCCCTTAGTCTGTAGCAAATGCCAAGCATTCAATTTATGTCAGTTCAAAAGGCAAGAAGGCTAAGTGAAAGTTGCATCAGCTTGTATTTCCCACTTGCATACAAACAGCCTCTGTGGCTCAGCTGGTGCGTATTGATCTGTTACTGCTTTGCCTTGGCAACTTCAGCTGTGCCTTGTCCTCAGACCCAGGTGCCTTCAGGTCTTAAAAAGCAACACCCAAGGCTCTTTGAGGAGTCTTTCTGCATTAGGGTTTCATCCTGATTAATATATATGCTCTCCTATTTTCTTTAGCAGCTCTGTCCTGCTCGCTGAGAGCTAGCGCTTATACGGCTTGAGAGATATGTAGTGTGTGGGGATATGATTTATGTTCTCTTCTCTAGACAAGAGGGTTTTATGCCCGTATGCCCTGTCTCTGACGGTCTTTGATTTGCTATGATATATCTCCCCCATCATGTGGCTGTTTGTGTGTGTGTGTGAGATGTCCCACTGCCTGCACAGAGGGCTAGTGCAGCTCCCTTATGGCTACCCACACGCATGCACAGGCTGGCTCGCGCCTTGCTGGGCTGCTAGGGAAATGTTAGCGAGCACGTGCTTACTTCCTTCTGAAGACCCCCTTTTCACCGTTGCTGCTAATATAGACCTGAAGAAGGTCTGTGATGTTAGGATACAACAGTCCAGTTTGGCCCTGGGTCTTGGCGTTTCTCTCTCAGCCCAGAGTTGGTCCTTCGCCTCCCGGCAAGAGCAGAGCTCCTTGTATGGCAGGTTTAGCCAAAACACAGAGAAAGCTGGTGTTTTCTTTCCCTGTCTGGGTCTCCACTGCCTCATTTCATCTCTTCTCACGGTGTGGCTCCTCTAAAGCTGTGAATGAAAATTTAGTGGCTTTCCCCCCACGTCAGAGTTCATGGCAAGATCTTAGCCAGACTATATCCTTCAAGCAAGACACAGTTTGACTCACGATTTAGCAGTACAGGCATCAGTCTGTTATAATATCATCCACCCCTCCTGCCCAGACATTTGAGCTCTTCCTATCCCCTGCTAGTTTTACTCCTTTCATATTTACTAAAAGGGCTCTTTTATCCTGCTATTCTTTAATACCGTCAGCATAACAACACCCCTTGTAGTCTTCCGACACTTTCAAACATCCTCTTTTGGGCAGAGTTCAGACAATTTTCAGCTTTGTAGCCAGAATCATACGTTGAATAAACCCAGGTCTTAAGAAGAAGAAACAGCAGACAGATGCTAACGTGCCTCACGTTATCCAGGTTTAAGAGCTGGGATAGGTTGCTCCTGACTTTGACTGACTAACCCAGACTTTATTTCTTACAGATAACTTTCTGCCTGTGTTTTCAGGTGATATCACAGCAGGAACAAGATGCAAATTGGGATGGAAATGGTAGCTGCATGGTAGAGCTTAAATACTAGGGACGGATTTGCTTCATGTTTTGCAGCTGCCCAGCTCCCTGCCTGCATGCAAACCTCCCTGTGTTCAGGGCTGGTTCAGCCTTTGCTCGGCCTCTGCGCGGGCAGCACTGGCGAGCGGAGGCAGGAGGTAGCTCCGCATGAGCTGGGTGATGCTGATGAGTCTCCCCTTCGCCCTTCCTCTCCTGCCACCAAATCTGCCCTTTCTCGGCCCCCGCTGGGAGGCTGCAGCAGCAGGGCTGGCAGGTGGAAAACCCCAGGGCAGAGAAGGCAGCGAGCAGGGAAGCATGTTTCCACCAGCAGGACAGCTCTCGAAGGGCTGGGATGGTCTGCCAGGGTGGCAAAGCGCAAGGGTGACCGAAACCACAGAGCAGCGAGGATGCCCCCGCTCACTGCAGCTTGCGTTTGAGCCTGTCGGAGCCGCGGGGAAAGCAAGGGCAGAGGGAAGCTGCTTTCAGCTCTGAGTAGAGCTGTCGTCTTGGCAAAGCTCTCGCTCAGTTTGCTTGTTTGCTTGGCAGTCACTCTTCATGATGAACTGGTGCGTGGAGAAGCAGAAGGGAAAGAACAGGATCCTAGCCCTCCTCCTCCCTGAGCCACCCCTCCTGGTTTTAACAGCCAGTCAGCCTGCCTCCAGCCCTGCTGTGCTTTTTGAGTGCCCTAACGTTATTACTATGACACGGATAATTATTAAGACATTAATAGTCACCGTTAGCAGTATTTTCCTCGGTGTCAGCATAGCTTGAGCGGTCACTTGAGGTTAATGAAAAAGCCTGGCCGGGCCCTTTGAAATAAAGCCCCCCCAAGTAACTTTTCATTGTGTTCCCCAGGGATAGCTGAGCATGTCATGTAAGTCTCCAAGTTGTTAACATAATTTGAATCACGCTGTTTAGTGCAATGACAGAATTACTGAGTGAGCTCTGGGGTCACTGTTCGTGTGGGTCAGAAGAGATGATCTTCAAGGCCCTTCCTGGCCTGACAGCCTATTAATCTAGGAACAGTTCCTCCAGCGGGGCAGGAACTAATTCATTTAGGCCCTACAGAGCTATACGAGCTCTTTAGGGTAATCGTAATTTTAAAAAAATGCTCATTTTTTAACCAAGAAAAAGCAAGCATATTCAACTCTGACCTGATTTTCTCAGTGAAAAAGCACTGTAGCTATACCATGCCTCTGCTGGGCAAAAATCTGTATTTCCTAAGACGAGACTTACAGAGACCCGTCTTCTCATGACCCTCTTGAATTTCAATTGTGATTTTCTCTTGTGAAAATGGTATTCTCAGGAAGCCTATTTCCAGAACATTGTCTGGTTCATTAGACAGCATTCGCCTCTGTTAGTCATTGCCTAACCTTCACTTTTCTTCTTCAATCCATAAAAGAAAAGGTTATGCAATTCTTATTGCTAACACTTAACTTTTCACTTGATCCATGAATGAATTATTGGAAAAGTTTGTAATGAAGAGAAGCAGCACATTGAATAAAGTTGCTAAGGAAAAAAGGAGAAAAATGTTCGCGTCATTATTTTATCTAGGCTGAGTCTTCAGCGTCTGAGAATCAGATCACCCTCTAGAAGCTCCTGCTGCTGCTGTGTGCCATGAGAAATGATTTCGCAGGTAGTGAGCAGCAAGCCTTACCAGGCCCTCCACAGCGGTGAGACCAGAGAGTCTGGCAAAAAGCACACAAAATGCTGCCAGCAAGGACGGCAAGAGTAATACGGCTGTACTCTAAACTGAATTCTGATTAAGAATCATTCAAGAGTTTTTGATAATAAAATGATGATATTGCATGCTGGTTTTAGCTTATGTCTGAGTTACTTTGCTTAAGAAAAAGAAACAGCCTTGAAATTGGACGTTAATTTATATTGCTAAGGTTGCTAACAAGGACTCACCGTGGCATATTTTAAAGTTCAAAGTAGACTGGTATCATAAAAAGGCACCTATAATCCCTCAGAATAGAGGCTTCACCTTTTGCATCAAGAAAGAGAATGGCAGTGGAGAAGAATTTGCACAGCAGCACATTTTCAAACACATCTAAATACGAGCTGCTAATATTCCAGGCCTTAAAGAGTGTAACCTGAAGACACCTTAACCTGTTCAGCGTGGTGCCTCCATTAGGATGCAAACTGAGAAAAGAAGTATTGTGTAATGATCCGCTCTAATATTTACCCGTTTGGTAGTGTCTCCAACAGAGCCAACCTACGCTTGAACAATGAAGAAACATCGGCCACTGTGTTGCACAAAGGATACTGGGACAAGCTCACATGCAAAAACCTTTATTTACAGGGTCCGTCACCGATGGTCCATCATTGAATGTAACGGTAAAAGCTGTTTTGGGGGAAAAGGAGGGGGGGAGGGGAAGAAGGTGGAGAAAAAAGAAGAAAGCACTCCCCCGTGGTCACTCCCCCATAATACTTTTCCCACAGTAACTATACAGTTTTTCTACCCAGACCTGCTCAGACTCACCCAGGTTGTTCCCACGTAGGAGGCTGCTGGCCCTGTCAGGAGCATGTCTTGACCAGGCAGGAGCTGGGAGGGAAGGCAGGCTGCAGGGCTGCAGGGGACGGCTCTTAGTAATAAAAAAAGGCTAAGGGAGCGTGCAACATTTACGTTTTTACAGAGGCTGTGCTATGTGCATACGGTATTTCCCAGGAGTAGACTTTCATGGCTACAATACCACTAAGGATGTTAGTAAGGCAAGGCATGAAGGGAGAAGTAATATTTTCTATTAGATCAACTGACAGAAATCAGACCCTGAAGAAGCACTTGTTTGACAAAAGCTCATCTGTCTTTTTCCCAGTTATGTCAGCCAACCTAATAAAACCCCAAAGTTTCCTTCTCTTATACAGCTTATCTCACAGAATCACTTGGCATTGCACGCAAGAACCCAAAATTGGGCAGAACTCAGGCCCGTCAACCTAAAACAGCTTCTCAGAGCAGCTACTATCCAGATCTGAGAAGCCTCTGAATCATTGCAGCTGGTTCAGTTCCAGGTCATGGACTTCTTCCATGGCCTGAGGATCCATATTTGCTCAGATCATGCCCTGCTCCCCAGGCCTACGGACTCCGCCTTGCTCAGAGCCAGGCTGAAGGGCCAGACTGTTGGCCATGGTCTGACCACAGCCAGCACTGAGGCCACACCAAGACATTCCTGGTGGTGCCGTCCAGGCCCAGATGCCTGGCAAAAGTCCACTAACACAGGAAGCCTGACTTTTAGGTCCGTTTCTGGCTGAAGAAACCAAATTAACCATTCATAGGCAACTTAGTTGACAGGCAAGTCCTGGGCAAGTCTCCATCCCCGCATGTTGAAATAGGGTCACTGAGCAGAAAGGAAAGCAAAGGTAACACTGCCAAAGATGAGAGGAAAAGAAAAACAGAAAGTTTGGCTGCTCGTCAAGGTCAAGAGAGGTCTGTGTTTTAGGGGCTGGTTGTGCATCAAATTACTCAATAAAAGGCATTAATGTTTGAGGAACAAGGGCAAGAAGCAGAACCTTCCCTCGTCCTCCATGCTTCAGGGTAGTTTGCTGCTTATGTTAATCCTTTAATAAAATTGCTGTTGCAAGACTGCTGGGACAGCTAACGTAGTCACACTGATAGCTCCAGGTCTCCAACCGGAATTTCTTCTGATTGGGAAACAGTAAAAACAAAGTGGGGCTTTTGGCTGCCCCCAAGGTATTCCAGCCAGGCAAGGGTGCTGCCAACGCTAGCAGGTTTCCCATGCCTTGCCGAGTCATACCCCAGCCTGGATATACACGGAATAAGGAGCTGGTGTTAAGTGCCTGCCATGCAGGGGCTAAAAGCCTGCCTAGGATGCTGTCCCTCAACTGTGCATAACCTCTGCTTTACAAGACCTCCAGCTCGGCTGAGGAGCTCCCAGGGTCAAGGGGAAGCAAAATGGCTTTCCAGATGTTCATCGTCACTGGAGGTGCTTGAGCCAGCTCAATCAAGGCCAGGGTGAAACCTTGATAGAAATGAACAGGATCTTTCCCGTCCTGCTCGGAAACGTACATGTCTTGGTGCTACTAAAGGTGCCCTGCAAGAGAAACAGGAGCAGCATTGTACCCAGTGTCTCAGCAGCTCACAAAGACTCTGAAATTAAGCAGTGTGTTAGAAACCCCTTCACCCCCTCCCCTTCCCTTTAGCTGCTCCAAACTCATGGTCCCACCACCCAGCAGATCCTGCTCAGGCAGATCCTGCCGCTCTCCTCAGCCCTCAGCCTGATGGAGTGCTGATGTTCCAGCCAGGAGGAAAAGGAGATGAAATATATTCGCTTACCTTTGGAAGGCATTTTAAGTGCTACCATCCTGAATGAATAAAGTGCTACTCAATATCTGCATATTAATTATTCATTATTTTCATTAAGGAACACTGAGGCATACTATAGCTGCGTAGATGAAAGAAATCAGTGTTGTTCTCCCTCTCCCCGCGCTTCCTCACACCTTTTCACTTTGAGATTATTCTAAACCTGTACACACTCGGATTAGAGAAATGTCTGGTTTTTTATTAGCAATAAAACTTTACATTTTTTTTCCGACTGAGTATTCATAGATTTATGGATCCATAATCATTCACGTCACAGACTGAGGGAGATGAGGCTGGAACAGGATAATATCCTCTAAATCCCCTTCTCTAAGCACTCAGATCTTCCCTGTCAGCAAGATTAAAACAGTCAACAGCAGTCTTCATGTGTCTATATCTCACACTGAGCTTTCACAACTGGAGTGGCGGCTGGCAGGGAGAAAAAATGCAGAAGTGCTGCTGTGCTTGATACTACTGAGAGAGAGAGAGAAGGAAGCAGAACTGTCAGGCTTTGTGGTTTTGCAAAGGACTGGTGCTAATTTCTCAGTCAGGTGAATGCAAAGAAAGGAAAAGAGTAAAGAAAAATATTATGCTGCAGTTTAACCAGAGGGGGCAGTTTCTCTTCCCAAAACATAAAGTAAGAGAGAGAGAAGCATCAAATGCTCTCCAACCGTCCGACAAGGGGAAGGAAAACGAAAGCATGCATTTAGACAAGCAGAGTGGCTTTTCTGCTGCTGCTCCATTGACCTCCCAGTCCCTACTGCTCCTGGGACCTGAGGGGAATTACAACTATTACGTGGATGATGAAGATGAGGAAGAGGAAGAACAAGAAAAATGGCCAAATGGAGATTCATTTGAGGGAGAAAACAAGCTCTCTTCATCCATTCCTTGCTCCCCTTCCCCTTCTGCTGGAGCCCCGGCCATGGCTTCCACCTCGTCGGTGCTGAACATTAACGTCGGCGGCCAAAGCTACCACCTCACCTACCAGGCGGTGGCCATCTACCCCAAGACCCGCCTGGGCCGTTTGGCGACTTCCACTGACCGCCGCTGCCAGCTGGGCCTGTGCGATGACTACGCCGCCCAGGTAGACGAGTATTTCTTTGACCGGGACCCGGCTGTCTTCCAGCTGGTGTACAACTTCTATGCCTCGGGGGTGCTGCGTGTGCGGGACGAGCTGTGCCCTCGCAGTTTCCTGGAGGAGCTGAGCTACTGGGGTGTGCGGCTCAAATACACGCCGCGCTGCTGCCGCATCTGCTTCGAGGAACGCCGCGACGAGCTCAGCGAGCAGCTCAAGGTGCAGCGCGAGCTGCGCTCCCAGGCCGAGGCCCAGGAGAACGAGCAGCTCTTCCACCACATGCGCTACTACGGTCCCCAGCGCTGGCGCCTCTGGAACCTCATGGAGAAGCCCTTCTCCTCCGTCACTGCCAAGGTGATGGCCGTGGCCTCCAGCTTCTTCGTGCTCATCTCCGTGGTGGCCCTGGCACTCAACACCGTGGAGGAGATGCAGCAGGTGGATAGGAAGAGCGGGGAGAGCCGGCCTGTCCTGGAGCACATCGAGACGCTGTGCATCGCGTTCTTCACGTTGGAGTACCTGCTGCGCCTGGTCTCTACCCCTGACCTGCGCCGCTTTGCCAGCAGCGCGCTCAATGCTGTAGACCTCATTGCCATCCTGCCCCTCTACCTCCAGCTGCTGCTGGAGTGCTTCGCTGATGACGACCAGCCCCGGGGCCGAGGCTCTCAGCACGAGCATGACATTGAGAAAGTGGGACGGGTGGGCAAGGTGGGGCAGGTGCTTCGCATCATGCGTCTCATGCGCATCTTCCGCATCCTCAAGCTGGCCCGCCACTCCACGGGGCTCCGTGCCTTCGGCTTTACCTTGCGCCAGTGCTACCAGCAGGTGGGCTGCCTTTTGCTCTTCATTGCCATGGGCATCTTCGCCTTCTCCGCCATGGTCTACACGGTGGAGCATGACGTCTCCAGCACCAACTTCACCAGCATCCCCCATGCGTGGTGGTGGGCTGCCGTAAGTAAAAACATCTCACCTTGCTGGGTAGCCAGAGGCCCTCCCTCCCCTCCCCTCCCCTTCATTGCTGGAGTTGCTGTCAGTCTTGAAAACAGCAGGCTCAGATCGGTGAACATCTGCTCTGAATTCTGAGCTTACAGGACATATGCACTCACTCACCTCTGCTGTGAGCTTAAATCAAGGCTTAATCAGGCCGACAGTGTTGAAATTCCCATCCCACTGCATGCATACGGTGCTTGCCCTTTAAAGAAGAAGTGGGCAAACAGACAGGAAAGGAAAGCATTTCCCCACTTAATCAAATAGACAGCACTAAAAAAAAAAGGGAAAAAAGTGCCTATCAGGCTAGCTGGTTGCAGAAGAACGTGGGATTTTCATTTCTGCTGGTATTTTCGAACACTTACTCTAACCCATCAAACATCTACGAGACGATAACACATAGTTTATGTACTGTTAGGCATGCTCTACACAGTCAAACCTGTAAAGCCAAATCTGTCCCAGAGCCCTGGCTATTAAAAATGTGTATAGGACCAACAATTGTTCTACATAAGGCACTGTGTCCTGTTCTTTAGGTGACACCCCTAAGACACATGCACATGAATAAAACATTGCTGATATTTCTACTGTGCCAGACTTGCACAGAAGTAAAATGGAAAAAGGCTCAGCACGACTCGAGGGATGGATAAGGGGATGAACTGCCCAGCCACGTCCGGGCTGCTGGTTTGAATCCCACACCAGTCAGTAGTGATGGCAGGTTAACATCACCTTGCATCTTTTTTGCAGCCTCTGCAGGAAAGAGCGTGTTTTTAGTCCTATCCCGAGCAGGGAGAAGCTCACATTGCAAAATGGCAATTGGAGTGAGGGCCAGTGGCTGAGCTCCGCGGACATGCCTCAGAAATGGAGCCAGGATGACCTCATTTTCACGCGCTTAGGCACATCTCCTTGGGAGGTCTGAACTGACCCGTCCTCTACTGTGCGGTGCGGAGGGAGGTTTGAGGTAGCATTTTTCCAAGCTGTTGGTTTCACACCTTTCCAGGGCATGAAGATTTAGCCAGGGACATCGGACTATGGCCATTTTGATTTCTCCACCTGCTCTAGCACGTCATCGCCCGGCAGACATGTATGTGATGTGCATGCTCTTGCAGAAATGCGCTGAGCATCCCCCAAGCTGGGGCGTGGGAAGGAGGGAAAATCAATGTATGTTGCAAAGGGTCCTGTAATATGGCCTTTACGTGGCATCTGTAAGTGATATGCAAAGGTTGTGAAAAAAATCACACCTCATACGTAACTGGAATAAGGCCATTGCCTTATGTCTTGTTTTCTGAACGTGCAGGATGCATGTAAAATCTTTAGGGCTTACTCCTGCAAGCTGATGGGCCATTGTTATTCAGATATTCCTATGAAACCTACACAATTATATACATGATAAGTGCCTATTTAAGCCAGGAAGGGGTGCCAGAAGAGGAGCTGTAGCGCACACAGTGCAATTGTATGTCATAACTCTTTTGTAAGTCTATTTATTGTTAGAGTAGAAATTTAAAATATTCAGATCACTCAGATTTCAACAAAATCCAACAATGATGTCGACAGTCTCTCACACACAAAACAACAGTTATCCCTCCTAGATTGCCCTAGGTGATGTAGAAGAGGATGCCAGTGAAACAGGACCTTATCACAGGATAATGATATTGTCCTGGCTGGTAGAGATAAGCATCTTGCCTTCATCTCAGTATTTATTTTTGGAGATATTTATCCTGCATTATCATTCAAATCCAGTGACTTAATTTCCATTAAACCAAATGACTAATCCCTTTTATTCCACAGGAAGCACCAGGTGCATCCTACAAATATGCTTATCCAGTGCTGTCTCATGTACCCTAACGCTTTCTTCATTTGAAATAACATTTTATTTAGCATGTTAGAGGATGGCAGGCTGCACACTGTGACCTTCCAAACACTTATTTCAGAGCAAAAGCCACAAGGGCATTGCAATGAAACTGCTATTGCCTGCGCTTTAGCTACTGCTGAAAGAGTTTCACATTATCTTTTCACAGATGCGTGCAGTGTCTTCAGATACTGTGAAAAAAAAATTAAATAAGATTACTTGGCTGGAAAATATCCCTTGCATAGGGGTTAGATTAGGATGTGCCAGATTGCAGAAGTCTGGAAATCATGCCTAACAGGGAAAAATAAGTTATATTCACTAAATGTAAGGACTAAAAACTACCAAGATGTACGCATTGGAGGAATGTATCTTAGGAGTTATTTTGTACCAGTTGTTTGGGAGTACTTCATTTATATGCAGCGTCCCCATAAGCAAACACCTAGTGGACATGAATTCAGCCCAAACCAAATTTTACACTGGCAGCGTTGCAGAACTCAGTGCAGTACGCAGTCCATATAAAACACAGCTCCTTCACGCATGCATAGGCTCAGAAGAGAAAATGAGAACGTCTGCGAGGTTGTACACATAATGTGATGGCAAGATTTACAGGTTCATGTGACATGAAGATACTAAATATCAGCACTCCCACAAAAATACCCCAACATTGTCATCAATCCCCAACCCCTTTTTCAAGGCACAATTCAGCAGAAGTTTCCAGGTACCTGTCAGCTAAAACAAGAGGAGTGTTGCCTGTGGAAAGCGCACATACTATAACATGCCTCTGTAACCTCTGACGTATAGCTGAGCAGGAAGAACAAACAATTTATCACCATAAATACATATTGCAAGCACACACTGCAAGCAAAGGCTTCCGGGCACCTGAATGAGATCTTTGTTTTTTTCTATAGCTTCTTACAGTTATATAACTGTTAAAGGGAACTTTATTTATAAACTTCAAACAAAAGAGCTCTGCCAGGCCACTTCTTCCTATAGTGCAAACATTATCGAAATACATTTTGCAAGTAGCTGAAGCTTTTCATGTGCTTTTCATTACTACCTATATGTGTGTGTGTGTGTGTGTGTGTGTGTGTGTGTGTGTGTGTGTGCATGTGTGTGCGTGCGTGCATGTGTGTGTGGTATATGTGGTATACATGGTATATATATAATACATGATGAATAAAGGTGAGACTCAACACGTAACCCATACCTCAGTAAATTCCCAAATACTAGCTTTTGCAAGCGCATTCAGTTCAGACACAGAGGCTGTCGTTCCCATCGAGGGGATGCAGGAGCAGGGCTGCTGTTGCCGCTGGATTTGTGCCGTCAGGGAGCACCTCGAGCTGCTCACCTCGGCCCAGTAAACCCACCTGCTGGGCAGGATGGACGGGAACGTGTCTGGAAATTCCCTCTGCAGGACAAAGCTGTCAAAAACCTTCCTTGTTGCTCAGCCACACCGTTGTTTTCCGTTATTGCAAGAGAGGGTTATTTTCTTTTTAACTGGGGAGGGTGCACTGTACAGAAGAAAGCCGGTAGACAGCGCTTCAGGTTTAGGATACAAAGCGCGCAAACGTTGACTTTAGAATTGTCCGTGTTCCCTGATCATGTCTGGACAGATTAGAAGGAGACACCTGCTCGTACTGCCCTTCTCAGGTAACCAGCCGCACTGCTTTGCCTGTAGGTCAGCATCTCTACAGTGGGATATGGAGACATGTGCCCGGAAACTCACCTCGGCCGCTTGTTCGCTTTCCTCTGCATTGCTTTCGGAATAATCCTGAACGGGATGCCCATCTCCATCCTCTACAACAAATTCTCAGACTACTACAGCAAGCTGAAGGCCTACGAGTACACGGCTCTCAAGAAAGAACGGGGCAAGGTGGACTTCACCCGGAGAGCGATGAAGAAGATATCCGAGTGCTGCGGAGAAGGGGCGACCCACCGTTTGTCGCGGCACTGACACAGCTGACGCGTCGTGGGCGCGGAGGGCGCGGAGCCGCTGAAGGAGAAAGGAGAAGAGCAGACCTGCCGAGTCTAACGAAGACGAGGTGAAAAGCCGCAAAGTCACAAAGGTAGATGGTGAAAGCTGTTTGGTGGAGGGTCTTGTCTGAAGAAGCTGACGGCTCAGACTGCTTGAGGAGACCTGGGGAGCTGGGTCTTCGCGGGGCTGAGAGCAGCGCTTGCCGCTCGGCCGCTTTCGGGGACGGTGCTCCTCAGACCCACCACCCGGAGGCCCCGAAACTGACCCACGCAACATGTAACCCCCTGCTGCTGGCGAGACCCGCAGTTAACACCCACCTGGTCCAAACCGCTGCAAAGCCAACTGCTAGTGGTCAGGCTCGACTGGCGTCAGCGCGATCAGTCCGAAAAAGCACGCAAAGGTAGAATACCCGCTATATTGACTGCCTGGCTGAAACTGGTTTTGTAGCAGCTTTCAAAACCAGGAAAACAGCCTGGAGCGTTTACCTGCATACTGGCAGCGTCTCCTCTCCTTAAGCTTCCAGCTCCTATTTACACTGTCACGTAGCTACGGCTCTGTGTGCCAATTTTGTCTGTCAAATGCGGCATTGTGAATTGTCTTACTTAGGCGAGTAACACGTCGGTTTGGCTATCTCCACCCCCACCACCTCCGTAACGGTCTTTTATAATGGTAAGAAGCAACGTAGAAATCTCCACTCTGAGCTGATAGATCTCACTGATCAATTTCCAGACTATTATTTCCAGACCAAAAGCTTCTTCAGATTTAGGATTAAGAGATAAACTAAATTTATGTTGCAACGTTTAGTGCATCTTCTTATTGAGTTGTTTGTTAGAAAAATAATGGGTCATAATGGGACATAAATGTTAGAGCAAAGTTCTGAAAAAATGTTGTAATTAAACATGTAATGGATAATAGCTCATAAAGACTTTTCACAAAAAGGATCTTATCAGCACTTATTTGTGAAAGGCTTTAAATACAATTTGAACACAAGATGCATTGAACTTACTTACTTCAGTAACTGGTAAGATTGTAGTGAACAGGAAGTGGGGATACACTTTTCTGGTGCATACAGTCATTAAGGACACCCTGGCTCACCTCCGGTAGTACCTTATTGTCCGAGATTACTCAGCTTTCTCGCAAAGCCGCATTTAACTTCCCACGTGTAAGAACATTGGAAACTCATGCCAAAGAGTGTGCAACAAATAACTACCAAAAAAAAAAAAAAAAGGTGATAAGCTCAAAATTCAATTTATTAGTTTGCAGCAGATTAGAATTTTTTTTTTTTTTTTGCACAAGAGGAGTTCTGGCAGTTTAGAGACAGGGACATGAGCAACAGGTCTGAAAGACCAGCCTTTTTGCTGATGCGCGGACCTGAGCGGTGTGAAAAACCAGGCAGGGTAGCAAAAAGGAGCAGGGGCAATGGTGGCTGATAAGGATGCACGACTGCTTTGGAGCGGCGCTCTCGCGGTGCAGCAGCCTGGCAGCAGGGAGGCGCAAGCAGGGGCACTCGCTCTTGGCACAGCTGAGGGTGAAAAAGTTCATTAATTTCACCACGCCCACGTGAGTCGGGTCGAGCGCGGGGGCATTTTTTTGTTTGTTTGTTTTGCTTTCTCCCCCCCTCCCCCTTATGAATGGCGAGAAGGTAATTAGTAACCAAGTGGCACCGCTCGTTCCCTGCCTCCCAAGACAAACGCATCACCAGCCCATCTGTCATTTTGTTCTCCGGGAACGACAGTCAGCACATTGTGTGCCGACCAGGGCTGTTAAAAGCTAACCCGTTGTCTTTAAGGCGCAGCTGAGCCCCGGGAGCTGGACGCCACGAGTGTTTGCAGCTTCGGGGCTGCAAACAAAGCAGCAGGCGCAACCCCTGGCGGGCGCTGAGCGGCTCCGCTCCGGCGGCCGGGGCGCTGCGGATTTGCACGGGGCGACGGGACCGGGAGCGGGTGAGATGCACGAGAGAACGTACCTCAAATGCTGGGGATGAGCCGGAGACACGGGACACCCTGACTTCACGTCCCTGTCTGACGGAGTCAGCGCTTGCCGCGTAGCGTGCGGATGGGACGCAGGCGCTCAGCCTTGCGCAGCCGAGCTGTTTGGCGTCTGGCCCATCTAGAGCAATCCAGAGCCTGAGCACTGACCTGCTCAAGGTAGTCTCCCCGGTAGCCCCAGACTTGAGATAGAGATCACCAGCCTCATTTTCCCCCATTTGCTTCTCACGCAGGACCCTTTCCCGTAGATGTTCCTCAAGACACCTACTGGAATAGGCTTTTCACATAAAACATGAGCAGGAGAAAATGATTTTTCTCTCTTTTAATCAACTGAATGTTCCCAGCAGCTGCTCTCTTATTTGCCCAAAGGGATTTTTATCTGCAGGTCCCATACGACTGCTCTAACTGTTCAAATATGTCTTGGAGTGGGTCTCTCTGAACCCTCTAGCAGAAGCTGTTCCACTCTGTACTGAGTAAATAATGACTCATCAAGCAGCAGTAAAAGAAAGACTGTGCAGGTTCGTGTTTATGGCACACACCTGGTGGAAAGCTCTGGGTCACAGGCCACTGAAGAGACATTTAAGTATCTTGGCCAAGCACCAAACCCTTCCCAAGGCCTCACTGTCCCACGGTCCAAGGGGTCTATGGTCCTTGCGTGGTTCGACGCACCTTGCACTCACCACAAAATACAAAATATAAGTGAGTGGCCATGGGCCAAGATACTCATTCCAGACACGGAGCAGACTAATTTCAGTCCCTGTAGGGAGAGGAGGAAATTCCTCTCTTCTTTCTCCGCATGCTTTCCTCACTCCTCCCTCCACCATCCAGCCCCACCACCTGGCTGATGGTGGCTCTGGTACCTTTTAGATACCTCTGCAAGCTGGCTGAATGCACCTATGTGATGATTTGGGGGTGCAGGGTTAGATTCTTGACTGGTTTGTGAGCTGAATCCAGTTGGAGAGATCTGAGCCATGCTAGGGGTGACACAAGGTACATGGTAGAAGTGCAGAGGACACACCTCTGGCAACCGTTAGATGACATATTAAGCAGAAGGTTGTCATTTTTCTATCTTGTGAGCAACAACTGGCTCAATTGCTTTGCTCCGTGCAGCAGGAGAACGGGTCCCCAGTGGACTAAGGCAGCAGAGCAGAATTTAGTGTTCGTTTTTTATCAAAGACCGGGCTTTTTTTTTTTCCTCTGGATTTCCTCCTACAGCTTTCTGTCCAGAGCATTTTGGCTCTTGTGGCTTAACTGATGCTATTTGGAGGGTGACCAGCGTAACCTGGTGGATTCCAATAGTCAATAGGGAAGAGCGCACCTACAATGCAGGTATGACAATACCAACCAGGCATTGCCCTGAATGCCTAAGTCCTGTCCCTGTCAGCGTGTTCTGCAACCAGAGATCAGTAATGTCCTCCACAGCCTGCCCCAGGCCTGCAGGACCTCCCGCCAGCTCCGCGTGCCGGAGGAGTTTGTATCCTGCAGAGCAAACTCCTGCCCACCCCCAGCAGGCTGCCAGCTGGGTTTGAAACAGGACCTAGCGTTTTTTTGCCAGCTTCGGCTAATACAATGATTCCTTCTGATAAGGACTCGCAGTTGATCTACCCTACCACATCCACTAAGACGTTCAGCAGCATCTTCGGTGTCCCGAGATTACTCAGACGAAGTAGGCAAGTGCTTTGTACGATGACTTCAAAAAGTAATGCGGGACAGCCTTGATTATCTTGATTACTTGAGTGCCACAGGGCTTAGATGATCAAAAAAATTCAGAGTAGCGAACAACATCAAAGGAAAAGATGCATAAATACCACAAAGATGGGCCATGCATTAAAGCTAAAGTAGGAAGGTCCTGTTTTATGAGGTGGCAATTTCATATAGTTAAGGTTTGGGTGAAACAGGGTGTGCGGGGTGGGGGGGGGGGAAGGTCCTCAAACCACTGAGAAATTAGACTCCTTTCTGAATGTGACCATATTCAAGTCTTCCATTTTAACTAACTGTAGATATTAACGAGCCCCAGCGGGAGAAGGAATATGTATCCTGTCCTTACATTTCAGTACAGACTTCGCAAACCTCTTGTCTCTAGTAGACAAAGGAGCAGTCTGTTCATCTGGATGGTCTGGTTCCGTTTTCAGACAACCAAGTTTAACTTCTCCTACTCATTTTAGGCCTAGGAAATACCTAAAAAGAAAGTGGTGCCGGTGTGGGTGATGGGGGAGGTGGGGATCCTTAACGATTCTCTCCCTGTATTAGGCAGGGAAAGATAATTCCAGTTAGAACATACTTTTTCACAGATCCTCATCCTGGAAGAACATCACTTTTTTCGAGGCAATGAAGCAGCTGTTTGCTTTTCTCGTTTAGAAAGATAGTGCTTACAAGGGTAGCCATAACCATAGTTTAAAGGGCATCTGTTGCTGTTCCCAGGCCTCTTCAGTCTTCAAAAATGTGAAGTTTTAAAAAATATAAGTTAGCCAGACTTTAAAGTTTTGGGGGGGAAATAATAACTCTCAATAAACTTCAGAGGGAAAAAATGTCTGCTTGCTTAAAAATAGCTTTAACTGTTTAGAGAGCTCTATTCTTTTGTCATGTAAAAATATTTTATTCATGCTTATCTGCTGTTTACAAAAACTCCATTAACTTCTTTCAGCAGTAGAGAAATTACATGGCAATCTACTGTAATCCAGCTCTTTATCTTGGATTAAAAAAAGGAAAGGTCAGAGGTGCTAGCTTTTTAGGTACTTGGGTAATTTAACGGAAATATGCTGAGAAAAATTAAAGCATTCCTCAGGTAGTTCCTGAGATAGAGATTATCAAACCTTTTTTTTTTTTTTTTTTAAATAAAGCTTGTCAGAGTTTAATTCTACTCTACAAAAATGACTCTATTTCTGGATCAGATTTGCTCTAGTTATCAGCAAAAGCATCTCCCCCTCCCCCCGACTCCCCGGCCCCCGCTAATAACCAGCTAAACTGGCGTCGTAGCCAGAAGTCAGTCCATCGCTACCACTAAGGGCAGTCCTTCAGGCCACCAGACGCCCCGGCAGCGCTTATGTCCTTCACCGGTTCGGACGGATGAAACCAGAGCTGGCCCCCCGGGATGAGCCGGGGGAAGCCAACCACGGCTGGAAAGCACTCGCGCTGCCCCTCAAGGCTGGTGAGCTTCGCAACGCCCGTGCAGGACCTGCCTTGCTCTGCCGGGCAGCTACGGTGCTTCCCTTACCAAAGGCTACGTGCCAGGGTAGAGGTGCGGGCCGGCCCAGCCTTAACGGGGAGGTTGCACTCCGAAGTGACATCTCTGCATGGGGCCGCGACGAAGTCGAAGGGACTCCCTGCCCCTCAGGCTGTGCCAGTCGCTCCTTCAGGGTATTTAAGTCGTAACATCCAAATATGTTATTTTGGGTTAAAAAAAAAAAAATTAGGGATGAAAAAAAAAATAAAAGTTCCAGAAACGCAGGAAAATCTCCTGAGCGCACCCGTGCAGTGTGGAGCACGTTTTACCGTAACCCGGGTGGGGGGGGGGGTGGTGGTCCTCAGCCTCCCGCAGGGGCAAAGCAGCAGGGCTTCCTGGAGGAAAGCACAGTCTCTGCCTTGAAAATTGTCCACTGCTGACACCCAGAGGCAGCAGCGCCGCCCGAGGCCGAGCTGGGGAGGGGGTGAGCCGCTGCTGCTGCCCTCTGCCAGGGTCCCCCCCCCTTTGCGTTATCCAGCGGGAGATGCTCGTGGTGCCAGCAGGCTCTGCTGCATTTGCAGGTGCAGGCTGCTGGAAGAGCCGGCCGGGGCTTTCGGGCGGCAACCGTTGTTTTCAAGGTGGTGAAAGCCTTCCAGCTGTCCCATGAAATCTGCGCTATCACCAGCGTCGGACTAAAGGGATCCTCAGTCTAGCGTTAAACGAATCAACGGTGGGGAAGAATTTCCTCATTCTTTTCGTGGCTAAAGGGCAATTCCAACGCCCTGAGTTTCCCCCCCCCCCCCCAAAAGTCACCACATACATAGTTAAGTTAACTGATTCGTAGGCGGACATCCGGAGGATGTCGGAAACGTGTTTAATACCCAACCTGCACGTTTCTAAAACAGCATAACAAAACAAAAATATCACGGCTTACACCAGAAGATCAGTCAGGGAATATAAAAGCTCAGGCTAAAGTTACCCTAATTGTAGGTTGAGTGGGTTTTTCTAGATAAAAGTGAATATCCCCCATGCTTTACTGACCAGATTAAATGGAAGCAAGCAAAATGTGGCCCCAAACAAGTGCCATCCCACTGTAAGCGTGGTGCACATAAAACAGTGGCGATTTTCTGAGTGTGTTTTTTCCATGCATCGTGCCCCTGCTCCGGTCTTCGGCCGCGCTCCCTCCGTTCCTCCGGCAAACTTTTTTCAGCTCACTAATAGAAATACAATTCAACCACGCACAGGGGCCTCTAGCAGGTCGGTAAAGCGAGGCGGCGTGGCCAACGGCCTGGCTAACGCCACTGAGGGGAGGCTGGAGAAATACTGTTAACTCCTGCTGCTGCAGGCGAGCTGCTGGGTTCAAAATAGGTTTTATTAGATCAGCTGATATGAGGGGCTGGAGGAGAAGCAAAAAAACCCACAAGCTTTGAGGGCCACCATCCCTGCTTTTGCACAGGCCCCATCACGACGATACAGCTGTAAAACCGCTGTTACGCCAACGTCGTCCTGCTGCTTTGCCGTATTCATGGTACGCAAAACTCTCGTGCCAGCTGATTCTCTTTGGCACTGTTTTTCAAAGCTTTTTTTTTCCTCCTGCATTGAGTACCTCTCTCTCCCCCCCATCCCCACCCCCCCCCCCCAACCACTATGAAATCTGCAAACACCTGCTTGCTTATAGGTTTAATTTATTGGTATGACAAGGGACAGCACTTCCCTGTGTGAAGGCCTTCTTCCCCATGCTTCGCCCTGTACACATTGTTCGCTCTTTATTCAAATTCCACCACAAAGGCCATCTTCTGAACCAAATCCACCACTCCAGCCATATCCAGTAGCTGCGGCAGCAATCACACCGCAGATGCACGTTCAGTATCTGAGCAACGTAGCCTATGACGCTTCGCATGCTTGTGTGGAAAAGAACAATCCTGTGTAAATACGGTTTCCAGTTATAGTTAACCATAGTGAAACCTGCAGTGAAACAGTGCTCAGTCCAGTGTTTTCTAATGCAACATTTTGCTTTTGAAAAACAAACTGCTTGGGTTTCACTCATACCCTTTAATCTCTAACCACAGCCTCTTCTTCAGAGTAAGAGTGCTTGGTTATACAAAAGAATAACAAACTTAACAACACAATCAGCAAATATTACTCTAATGAGACATCTAGTTGCTTCCTCTCATTTTAATTAAAAACGTTTAAAAGGGAAGCCAGTTTAAAAAAAAAAAAAAAGGGTATTTTAGTTGTTATGACCCAATGCAAGTTACTTGCCAGAAAGCAGCGGCCTTCACCTGGCAGTAACGGCAGCTGGAGCAGCACCACACTGCCTGGGAGCAGAGCATACATACATAGTTATCCTACCTCAGTGCACCGTACGAAGACTTAAAGCACAGTGCAAGATCAATGGCACATACTCCATGTGCACTGGAAGCAGTCGAAAACAGGTAACTGGAGACGTTGCTGCTGCTGCCCGTATTCCCTTTGCTTGTCCATCTCGGGTGCTTGTACCGATGTCGACCTTGTCGAAGACCCCCGAGCAGGACACTGAAGAGGTAGATAGTCTAAAGGAGAGTCTTCATCCATGAAAGCAAAGGTCCTTCAAATAGGGCATGATGCCATGTAAAATATGACACGTAACGTTACGCTTGGCACCTGTCATCGATGAGAACGATTTTGGGGGAAATCACTGGAGCTGCAGGGGTTCTGGTGGGCAGGCTCTGCTAATTCCCTTGTGTCAGTGCCCTGGCTAATTAAACGTCAAGCAATTTGACACGTGAAACTGCAAATTCAGTAATTTAGTGTTTTTGAAGAGAAAAATCGTTCAAACGTTTCTCAAAGATGTCTTTAAATTGGTACTGCCTGATCTTTTCACTGCTCGCTGTGGAAAGACTCTGAATTCGAAACGGGTTCCAAGTGTTTTACCTCCTCAGGTAGAACATAACCGAGAAAAACTGGAAGATAACCTCTGATCAGAAGTAATGGTGGCAATAGTTTGTAAAGCAGTCTCTGACAGGACTTCAACCATAGGAAGAATGACTTTAATAGGCATGAACACTGATGCTATCACCACTCAGTGAAAATGACTAAACAGCAGGTATATTGGCACCCAGTCTTCATCTAACCACTCATTAGGGGCAGAAACTTTAACCAATATAATATATTGAACAATTACCACATTGTATCATCATCTTTTTCTACAACTATTTTTTTTCTTTTTTTCCTTTTCTTTTTTTTTTCTTCTTCTTCTTTTTCTTTTTTTTTAAATCAGGGAGATGCTTATACATCTGTAAGTCTTTAGTGGGAAAACGCCTAGGTGGGTTTTCTTTCTGCTATAAAAGCGTGTCATCTCCTTTTCTCCTTTGCATCTGTTCTTCAAACACATGAACCGCTTCTGCCAACTTCTTAATTCAGTTCCTCTAGCATCAATATACCTATGTCTGTGGACCCAGAGCTCCTGTTGGCTCTCTCCATGACACTTTTTATGACTCTTCCACTGTTGCAACAAAAGGTGCGATCGCTGCAGACACACTCTATCTACTGTAGCTGACAAGGTACAGCAATGAAAGGTAAAAGAAGATGTGGGGAAGATGCTGCAAATTAAGTAAGCAGTAAGATGATGTCGCATTTTGGAAGACATCAGCGTGCTTGTAAGACACTTTTCCATCAAATGCAGCACAGAAATCCAGGGCTTAAAAATACCTTCCGTGACAGCCAAATGACAAAATGACCAAACTCACTTCAATGCTAAGAACTTTGACAAAATTTTAAGTACATCACTGACATAAGAGCAAAATCATAAAGGTCTATAATGCAAATCAGGCACACCTGAGGAGTTATGGCTAATAACTGTTCCTTGCATATTTTCCAGTTTTACTACTGTCAGCGTTTTTTGCTCCCTTCACTCCTTCCGTATAGCAGCCCTGCTGGTAAATGGTACCATACTTGCTACTTTGGGTGTTACAGTAAAGTGGGCTGGGGTCTGTGTAAGCACCTACAGGAAGAAAATTCATGTTAAGGAAAAGTTGTGCTACTGAACTTTGGAGAAGAGGTGGAGAGCACGCTACAATATGTATATTTCTTAAATAAAAAGCCTTCCCAGCAGTTTCCATTTCTATTTATTAGACAGTTAGCATATACACCATTAGTATATACCATTAACAGGTCTTGTAAAAGGTTATGCATCCCGAAAGCCTAGGGTCTCAAAGCAATTTGGAAACAGAAAATAAAAACAGGGGGCTTTAAACAAAACAATTGCAGCAGTGAAAGGAAGCACCACTCACCGAATGGAGCATATAAGGGAGCAACTCCATACACACACTTTAAACCCCAAGGAGAAAATGGGGAAAATTCTGGAAGAATGACACGCCAAAAATGACCTTTTGTATTTTCACAAAGCAGATAGGGAACGCTGTGCACAGTAGTGAGGCTAAAGGGACTTCTTTGGACAACGATCTCGAAGGTGACAATGCAAACTGCCCAACGAACACTACGGACTTCTGGCAAGAGGCTGGAAGGAAGTGTGTCCTGATTAGCACAATTAATGATGAATCTGCTTCAAACAGGTAACAAGCCTCAACAAAAGAAAAAAAAAGTCTTTGTTAATGTTTGTTTAGCAGTATTTTTTTTTCCTAGACATACCATAGGACCCGCCAGAAGTACTTTATGTAGAAAACAGGTGCCCAGTGCTAAGTGGTGGGTGCACGTGCAGAGGACCCCACGCCCACTCTGAGAAGTCTAATTTTCTACTTTTAAGCTAAAGGTAAATTGGTGGAGAGTCACTGGAAATATGAAACACTGGTTATTCTTAGTAGCTCCTGTGGCCAGCGAGAAAGGGAAAAGCTGGAACTTTTGTTTCTTATACCAGGAGGTAATATGATGCATTGGTACCTATCTGTGTACCCCTACTGCCAAAGAATGGATACCCAGAGTCCGCTACCAAGGTTATGGGTCTTCCATCTCCTAAGAACCAAAATAATATAAACCATCTTTTCCATTCTAAACTAAACACGTAATGAGTTTAGCATTCACAATGTTTTAGCATTGGCTGTTCATGCTCCAGCTGCAGCCGCACAAGGTGGAAGTTAACAACAGAAGATGTTGGCTCTGGAGTACAGAAAGGGGACACACTTCATCTCTGGATGAGTTCTAACGTAAAAGCCCTATAATTTCTGAAATATTCTTACTTCTCAGGGACTACAACTGACACAGTTGCTTCCTTGCTGCACGTGCACTTTCATTCTCTTCTTGGCAATTAAAAAATACTGCTAGCTGTGTGAAGATGCTCGCAATAATTTTAGGAATTTAAATAACTAAGGTATGTAGAGGTCCTTGCTAAGTCCATTTCAGACGCAGAAGAACAAAGAAACACTGCAAATGATTTTATTTCAGTCTTTCAAACATAGATTCTACCCTTAGTCTTCATGCTGCGATAGAGAGACCCACAGCACACTGGGAAAGAAATTGTACTGTATCCAATAAAGTTCACAGTGGGGAAAAATAAGTCCGCTGTGTGAAGTAACTTAAGCCAATAAAATAGTCTTTAGTCCCCTCTTTTTCCTCCCCCTCTCTTATATTAGGCTATTCCAGAATACTTTAACGATGTACCGTGGCAGTAGAATTTATTTAAGGTCTATCCCTTCTGGGAAAATAATGGCATCTTTAGCACAACTTTAACTAATGTGTCTTTAAAGTGTTATTTCTTTACCTGTGGTCTGTAAGAGAAATTACTGGTCAGCCACCCCAAGTTGTTAGATGTAATTTAAAGGAAGTTATATACACAGTCTAAAAACAAAACAAAGCAAAAATCTGTTGCAAGACATCCAGTTAAAGCAATTAGAATATGGAATTAAAGCACATAGTCAAAACATTGAATCAGATTCACATAAGCACACTTTCTTATACAGCTTTTTGATACTCAGTTTATTGATGACTAACTGTCCTTAGCTATGGCTTACTTTTTCTGCTGCCTTTAACTCCCTGGATTGGAAATAGCTGTCTCTGCCTGATTTAAGTGTTAGTTTAATCCCCTCCATAGCCTCAAAATTATAAACTGCTATATTAGGATTTTCACTTTTATTTTACTCTACCACTAAGTATTCAGTTACAAATGCTCTTGCATATTTCTATCAGGTTGTTATTTTGGGCAGTAACTAAGACCTTAGAAATTCCGAGTTCACTACAGTTAATTTTAATTAGCATCAGATAATGAATTTAAATTGTTTCACTGTCACAAGAGAAAATCCTGTTAGAGAAGCTAATGATCTGCAACCTTCAGTAACTGATCCTGGAAAGGATATGCATTTACAAGCACGATCATTTCATATCAATGCCAGTCAGGTCTAATTGGGATTAACCTTTAAGTGTTTACTAGTACTCAAAAGCTTAGGTGGAATTAGAAGGAAGCACAGTCAGCAAATTATCAGCAAATCAACAGATACAGAAAAAAACAAGCAACACTGGATCCACTTGTTGCAACTGTAAAACTCAAGAACTGCTTAAATTAACCAAACAGTAAGTGAACTATTAATTAAAATTAGGTTTATGATTTTTTAAAAATTTGCCTATTTGGGTATGTTGGCATACTTGATATTAAAATATTAAAAAGTGTTTCCCCTAGACAGGACAGGTGAGATGCAATATACTACTTCTTATGAAGATGAAACAGTGCATTTCAATTTTTGGATAACAATACACTATTTAAACATACGCACCTAGAAAATGCACTTATCAATTCCAACAAATTCCTGTAAACAGCATCTGCAACTTCAGTTTTTGCTCCCAAGGGAACTAGAATACTTTACCCTTCCTGCTAAGCAGACAAGTCTCTTTCAGCATCTGTCTAGGTAATCTGATTTTCAGGGGTGCTGAGCTTGGCAGTTCCTGATAGACTGCAGAACTAGCTGGGGATCAGCAGTATGTCTGATAACAGAGCCACTGATTTAGGAGACAGATTTGAAGTATATAAAATACGAAATTCACACCAGAACTACAAGTAATAGCTAATATAGTCTTCAATGTCTTCAGAAATGTTTTTCATAAAATGCAACACTATAAACACTGCAATGTTTCACTACCATCTAGAAGCAAGAAATTTGAAAATCCAGGACACGATAAATTGCTGTCGAACTGTATGGATGTATAAGTCTTTGAAGTAAAAGAATGTGTTACATGATTAACTTGATACTGATTAGTATCTGTACATTTTAGCTGAATGGTGCTTTCTTAAACATCAGGAGTGAGTTTAGTCTAAGAGTAAAAACACTTGGAACCTTTAAAGTCCTCAGTCATAAAATCACCTAGTACTTTAAACACGAGATATTACATTTCCCCCCCGATTTTTCTGATGCTGTTTGTGGTATCAGAGAGAAAATCCTGGCATATACATTTTAAATCCAATGTGTTTGTATATAAAGTTAGCGCAACAACCAACTAGCAACTTACAATTAGTTGCACTGTACCTCTTATTAAGGACACTGTATCTTACCAGAAATAATGGCTAGCTACCCACTACTAAAAATAAAACATTGCCCATGAAGGCCTGTCCTGTCAGGCTAAATAACAGCAGAGAGTAACTCCCATAATCAAGGATTTAATTAATTTGGTCCTATGTCTGGACCAGTTTTCCAGCACAGCACCAGATAACAAGAGAGCATTAAATGAAAGCCTTATCAAGAAAATGTTTTTCTTACTGCTTAAGACTTTAAACAGTCCCAGAATTCTTCCACTTAAACAAAAGTTTCTCAAAATGCATACTTCCAACTTCTAATTCAAATACATGGGCATATATCATCCCTCACAACTCACGTAAGAAAAGAATAAATTGCAAATAGAGAGAGTAAATAGTTCTCACGCAAATATTTATTCAAATTCCTGATTTCAATAGGTTCATACCAATAATTGCCTAATTTATCAAAAGCAGGACTGTATTAGATCAGGGCCTGTATCTGGTGTTACTCATCTGTAAGAGGAAAGAAACCTGGACGACTCATACTCTCAAATGGTAGTAATGGCAGAATACTATTTCATGAGAAAATAAAATACCAATTTGCTTCTTTGGGATCAAAATAAGATGCCAATGGGCATCAACAGGACACATGATTTTTATCATGTGAAGGTAAATTTGACTCGCTCCCCTGCTACAAGGAAGATAACAAAAAACCCATAAACCCTGAGGTTTAATAGTCTTATTAAAAGTCTGTACATTCTGGAAGATTGAAGAAAAAAAAGGGGATCCACTGAAACAACCAGCCTCTCCCTCTGGACCTAGTTTGAAAAAAGTCAGACACTTTTTACTTTTTTCATTCTGTTCTCATTAGTTCTTAAAAGATGAGAATCCCCATCAGTCCTTCAAGACATGAACAGGTCTTTGGTTGTTTTTCTGCTTTCTTTTTGAGGGAACCAGGAGAGAAGGGGATTAAACACAGGCATATCTGCCCAGTGCATAGGAATTTCTTCAGAACAGACATTTCAGTTTCTACAGTAACCATGGCAACTTGAAAATACACCCACAGTTATTTTTGTACAAGTTTTCAGGAAAGCTTTAATTTTTGGATTGCACGTTCAGAAGTTTCCATAGGCTCTTAAATCTCCTTGAAATTTCAGTCTCTGAGAGCATCCACTGAGACTGACACCGCACGCTGCAGAATGAGTACAGCAGACAAATCATTTTAGAAATGGTTTATTTTACAAATGCATACACTGCTTCTTAAAAATATAACGCCGTGCAAAATCTTACCAACTCTCAGTTGGTTGCACTGATGTAATTGGTCTCTTTAGTTTCATGCATACTAGGAAGCCAATTTCTCTAGTAACGCTTGTATGCCTTTTGCATTTTTATTTTGCTTCAACTGTGGGACAAGACTTTTCAGTCCTTTTTTGACTGTATTTGCCACTTTCTGATCAGTGCTCCGGAGAAGGCTACAAGAAAGGGAAACAGGAAAAAGAAAACAAAGATGTCAAAAGCTGTTGTGTAGGTCGTATGGAAAGAAGCTGTCCATATAGAGGGAAACAGTAACTACTGAGGAAGAAAGCAGTTCAGGGCAGATTTTATCATCTTCGTTTAGAAAAACATGGAAAACTTCCCATAAAGCAAGAGATAACAAGCGAGGATACAATCAACATAGCGTAACTCCAGTTGGAAGGACCCTCAGGAGGTTTCTAGTCCAGCCTCCTATTGAAAAGATGCATCAGCCGTGGGCCAGACCACATCACTCAGGGCATTACCCCGTTGGGGCTGCACACTCTCCCAGGACAGAGCCAGCATCACTCCTCTGGCCCAGCTCAGTGGGGGGAACGTTTCTCCCCATCCCCACCGGAGTCCCTGGTGCTTGCCCGGCACTGGCTGTCCTGGCCCTGCCCTGCGTGGGCTACACTGAGCCCCACTGCGCCTCGCCGACCCCCTCCACAGTGGTGCCGGGAGGCTGCTGCAAGGCATCCCAAAGCCACCCCTGTTCCCGGTGAGCTCCTGCCCTGGCTGCCTTGGTCACCCTCCGCTGAACTTGCTCCAGTTTGTTAGCATATTTCTTGCCATCTGTGGCCTAAAACTGGGTGCAGTAAAGTACATCTCATACACATCAAGTACCTCTAATAGTCTACTTCCGTGCTTCCTTTCTTGCAAGACCACCAGTGCAACCAGTGCCAGTGCACCTCACTAGCGCTATTGCTTTTTAGTTATTACTTTTGATAAACAATATGTCTTTCCCATGCAAATCCTGCTCCTCGGGCCAATAACAAGGAAACTCATCATTAGTTGTAGAGTACTATCAGCAAAGAAAAAGCTTCTCCACCATCCAAATCAACCTAGAAAACAGCTGTTCTTCTCCCCTTCTTTTAGGGAAGTACAAATGAAATGTTCTTGTATTACGATACAAAGTCAGTAGAGGTAATGGTACATCTAATTTGCCAATTCAAAATGATGAACGCTTTCTGCCTGAAAAGCTCAATGTCTTTTCCATCACACACCTGCAATCCAGAACAAAATTCATGTTGCAATGGCATCCAAATTAAGCTTGGGAATATAAACTGTAACGTATATGTACTGGTAACAAGTGGGCTAAATGATACCACAGGTCTTTATAACCCCTAGGGTTCCAACACCTAACTCCCAATTTGCAGGCACCTAAAACCTTGTTTCTCACCTGCTTATGTAGTAAGGACTAGTCACGGCAAGCTGAACTCAGTAAAAGAGGAGATGAACTAACATAGCTTGAGATGCAATTTAAATTTTGTCTCCTTACGAGTCCAGATCCTATGCAGGATTACAATACTACAGGCAGGAAAAGGTGATATACATCCGACAACAGCACTATTTTCAGCTACTCCATTCCTAGATTTAATTCTGTAATTATAACTAACAATTTCTAGTGGCAATTTCTCTTATGCTTTTAGCTGGAACAGTACTGTTTAAATGAAGAGGGCTCTTTGAATTCATCACAGGTGAGGGTCATTTTTTCAGGTTTTCTATAAGCCACGCAAAAAAGGGCAAGAAAGTCAAGAGTACTGAAAAAGAACGTGCTGAATACATTGGTAGGTAACATGGAGAGACTCAAATGGTTTAACACTTGGAACAAAGAGCATATACACTAGTAAACCTTTCTGGATAACTTTTTTATAAGTTTCTAATTACGAACTTTGTCAACGGTTAGATGTGTAAAGCTCCTTTCAAATTACTGGTATCCATATATATATTCTGAAACACTGTATTTTTAACAGACAAAATCTACGTCTGATAATGCAGCCAGAAAACCACAGTTATCTGCTCACCAGAACTAAGAAGAAATTAAGAAGAATAAAAAACCTTATGTATTTTGTGGACATAAAATACAACACTTTAGTTACAAAAATGACAAGGGAATAAATAAATCATTTGAAGAAGTATGTTTTGGCCAGTTTCTACACTGATATAAACACGTCATTTGACAAATTCAGAACCACTGAGGAGAGGTCAGATGTAGAAAGCTTATACAGAACAGCATCTGGGATATCCAGTTCTCACAAGACTTTATTTACAATAAGCTGGACTGTAACATCTGCAAAGATGTCCCTCTTAGGGCTTTGGACTCTTGCAGTATTTTAAGCCTCAGATTCTTTTATAAAAGTCAAATTAAAAGTACGAAGGGCAACAAAAGGTCCACAGGACACCAAATCATTAAGTACTCAGGTGCACATATGAACTGCAAATAACTGGTGTAAGAGCTTAAACAACTAAAAAACCTAAAACGTTCAAGTGCACTAGCTGGGTAATTCTGAGTTTCAGATCTGCATGTAAGTGACAGATGGCTTCCAAGAGCTAACAACAAAACAGAAAGATTAATCATAGCTTCGGGGAGAACCAGCAGTGTCTGAAAATTACCTCTGTCAGAGGGACCTGAGCTCTTTTATGACAAAAGAATGATCTGATTTTTTTTTTTATGAGAAAGTTTGAAAATGTCAACAATTATTTTATGTAAAAAAAAATTGCAGTCATTATCCATATCTGATTAAAGGAAATTTAAATTTAGTACTGCTGCGTAATTTATGTAACCTCAAATGCATGCAGTAAAGCAAGAATGAGATTATTTCCTATGTGTTATTGAGTTAAACAGGGGTCACATGAAAAACAGCTGGTTAAGTTTTGTCTTCCCAGCTGCCTAAACACAGAAGCATCATGCGCAAAGTCATTAAGAGAGCTTCAAACTACAAAACATTTGGATTTAATTAAAATAAATCCCCCAAATTCCAGCACCAAAAATGAAACACTCCTCCCTGATATTTTAATCTTTTCTTCCACTGGGGTGAGCTTCAGTATTAGTGAAAAATTTCTGACTAACGGTCTGGGAAATAAACACCCCTATTTTGTAACAATGTAAACTTATCAAAATCACTACCCTGAAGAGCAGCAGGTATGTGGAAAGATTTGTATTCTTAACAGACATTTCTACAAATTGCAAAGCTGAAGTGGTGGGATGCCTGGCTGATATCCAAGTTAACTGAGACAAACTATCAGACAACTGCTGGTCACCATTTGACAGATGAGCAACATTCTAGTAACTATTAGTCTGCACTGGTAATTAAAAACTAACAGGGCCCCAATTCCAAAAAAATACAATTACTGTGCTGTTTTTTGCTAACATGTTATTAGTATCTTACTGTTTTTTCTAGAAGTTCTCAAAAGCTAGTGAGACTGCTGTCACATGACAGTTGAACAGCTATTAAAATGTTATGCATGAATAAAATTCCACTGATTTTCTTTACAAATTTTGAAGAATCAAAACAACTTCATAAAGTAAACCAGTAACACCCAATATAAAATGAATCTCTTCAGTCTTAAGTTAGGGAAAAAAAAAAATCCAAGTGCATTAACATACTGTCAGTGCACTGGCTTTGAAAACAAATCTCCACAGAACATCTGTGTACAGGATTAGAGAATTTAAAGGCATTAGATGCAGTTATTGAACCGAAGAGGCCTGTTACAAAAAAGCAAAGAAAAAGCGTTACCATTTTGTAAGTCAGACAATCTTAATAGTCAGATCTATATGACTATTACAATGTTAAGTAAAACATCAAGTCTCACTAGCAATCTGAATGAAGAAGTTTTACTAAAATCTGATACATTTTTGTTTAACTTCAATACTTAAACAGCTCTTAATTCACCTGGAAAAAGAGCATGAGCATCAGAGTAGACACAAATGGAAAAAATAGCAGGAACTCTAAAGTAATTTTAACAGGTGGGGGACGGAGGGAGGGAGGGAGAAAGGGAGAGAGAGTGAGAAGGGGTAAAAAGGGAGATGTTGTTCTTATTTTACAAAAATATGTTGTCTGTTTGAACTTGTTTGAACTGTTTGCTTATTCTGGCTCAGTGCAAGTCTTTATGAAGAATCAGTAAAACGATGCTGACCCAGCAGTTTTGGAACACAGACTACTAGGGCTTAAGATACAACCTTCAATTTCTATGACCTGACACTGACATTTACACTTACAGAATGAAAATGGCAGTGATTAATATAGCTGCTGGCAATCGATAAAACAAAATGCGGTTGTTAGACTGAATATTAGTCCGATTCCTATGGACTCTTTTTGATCTCATTAGTTGCATGGTCCACTACTTCCAAATTGTGAGCAAGCTGACATATCCTAAACCTTCTCATGATCTATTCCAAACACACTTCTACTTCAGTATAACACATACCCAGGCTCCTTAATTGAAGTATCAAGACAAAATAACAAGTTACAGGAATCCAGATTTTTTTCCTATATGCTGCCCACAGTCACAGGTACTTAACCCTGGTTAATACAATTATTAGTTGCTCTTTTAGGAATATTGCATTTGTAAAACAAGATAAGGTAAGCACGACTTTATAAATGAATTTGATTTTTAATCTTTTAAGATTTTCAAACATAGAGCTACATCCTAGTGCTACATAAGCCTGAGCTCAAGGAACAATCTATGGAAACGGTGTTTTTCTGTTGCACTGCATGAAAGACAACACACAGTAAGTAAAAAAAATGGCATTTTGCTAGCAGAAACTACAGCTGATGTTCTCTTTGCTGTTCAGGAAATTAACAGCAGAACCCAGTTGTGAACACGTCTTACATACCAACACAGAACAATGGCACCTCGATTCACTTCAGCCCACGACTTCATATTCTCAATACCAACACGTTCCACCAATGTTCTTGCAAAACAAACTGTAAGAAGACAAAAAGGGGTAGGCGAAGTAAAAAAAAAAAAAAAAAAAAAACAAACACCCACCAAAACAAAACCCGCGACATTGAACATGAACCCTGTTACAAATTATCTGCAATAATGATTTAATCAAATAATTTTTACTCGCTCAGTGTTTACAAAGTTTTGCTCACCCAAAATGACTATTCAATGCACTGAATACTTTGGAAGACATGAGAGTAACTCCAAACCCGGCTTAAAATTAATTAGACAATAGCAGCATTGAGTAGCGTGAAAACTTACTAGTATAAAACATATTTGCTGCTTCCTTTCTAAAACGGTGTCAAAGGCTATCAATGTCTTAAAGCATTCATAGCAAAGAAAGAACTTGGTAAAATAACACCAACTGAAAATATAATTATATGCAAATAACTAATACACACCTCTGCAGAAAAGTGTTAGTTTTTTAAGCATTTGACACTACCACTGAAGAAACAGAATTTGCCTAAGTTCATGACTAAATAGAGGAAACCGTACTTAAAATTTCAGAGCTAATCTTTTGTTGATGCATGAAAACCACCAGGTCCCTTATTTTGTTCAGCTGGACTGGTATTACCAGGCTCTATTTCTTCAGTAACTCTGACGTTTAAGTGGACCTGCAGAACCATTACACTAACAATGCATGAGAAAGAAAGGACCTAGGCAGACTTCAAGTCCCCAGCTGGATTTGAATAACTGACCTTCAGGAAGACACCTCTAACAACTTGTAAACCCAGAAAAACTTATCTGGAAGCAAACAAACAATCAAGCAAACAAAAAAACACCAATCACCCAAACACCTGAGGCTACTTTTCACTGCAACTTTAGTTGCTACTCCATTGGAAGAACAGGTCAGCTTTCATTCAGCTTGATCCTAACGTGGTACTGATTTGTTCATTTGCAAATGCCAATGCTATAAACTCATGTCAACACTTTTGAAGAGCATACTTAGAAAAATTAAGAAACTAAAAGGGAACATCTTTTGTTTAAAATGGGAATTGCATACTGTTAGCTGAAATAAATCCTCTTAATTGGGCTAGTCTGTGAAAGACACTGAGACAAAACTTAACCTTTTGAAAACTTGCCATTGTCCATTTTTAAAGAGAAGTAGCAAAACAGTCTCTTTTCAGACTCATTAAGTAAATCTACACTATCTCTCATCTTTAAAGGAAGGAGGGGATAGCTGAACATCGCAAGAAAAAAAAGTGTGCTTAACAGCATAATTCTACAAAGAAAGTATTGCCCCCCCCACATAGAAGTTCCCTCCAAACTATACTATGCTGCCCCTCTCTTTCCCTCACTTTATTTTTTTAGGTTTTCTTCTTTTTAAACAATCTCCATTAGGATACCGTGAAAAAAAGACCAGAGATTTAAGAGTCTTCACACAAGATTTTACAGTTACATAACAAAATAAAAGTTAAAAAAGCTACATTAAGATGAGAACATCTGTGCCCAGTGTCTGCCTTCAGGGTTATAAAATAGCAAAGATGTCCTATTTTTGTGACTGAATTTTTATAACAAGTTATAAAGCAGTATCTCAGCAGCGCTAATAAACATGCTCCAGTAATTAAAATTCTGTCTATAGGACAGTAATGAAATAAGTCTTCCTATTAGGAAGTCTTTATCTTTTCTATTGCTATGAACTGCTGCATAGCTTAGTGAAACTATCAAAACATTTTAAGTACAGAAACACCACTGTCCTAAATGCATGGAAACCCCCTGAGAAAAAAAGACCAATATTTACTATGTAGAAAAACCAACCTTATCTCTAGCATTCTTTTCATGTAACAGCTCACAACAGCAAAAAGATAAAAGCGTTCATCTTAAGAGAATGTTACGTCTTCCATATATTAGTATGTTTAAAAAAAAATAAACACATCAACCTTATTTTAGATCAGATAACTGATTATTCTGAAGTTATAATTTGATCAAATAAAGCTGAATTTCGAACATACCTTCTTTTCCACTGTCTCTCATTTTTTCATCTTGCTCTATTAACCATTTCAAAACTAGATGGCCTGCTGGATGCTCTGCAATGTGAAGCTTTAAAGCAAAAAAAACAAACAAAAACAGAAAGCAAACTTATTAAACAACAGTGTTTCAAAATGCATTTTCTTCTCTGCCCATAAATATTACTGCTTGCTTTATCCACTTTTTCCCTCTGCCCTCAGCCCCCACACCACACTGATCCATTTACTCATTACCTATGACCAAATAGCAACAAGTCAGAATGCAATATATATATTCAAAATAACCAGTTTCTTTTTTATCATCTTTCCTGTAGTATCTGACACTCGGTTATATAAGCTGTGGCTGCTACTCTGCATTGTCTAATGTTTTATCCATGCCTACTCTTCATATTGAGTAGTTCTCCAGATCTAGCTGCCTACATGCCAACTTCCAGACTTCCCACATTTTCACAAATTCCAACGTTCACTGCAGTACGGCTCAGAGAACAATTGGTTCACGAAAAATTATATTAAATGCTTATCACAAAAATGCAGGGAAAAGCTTCAGAAAAAACGGCTAGCATGTCATGTCACTGGAATGCTTGGGTAGAAGCATGTTTTTCATGGGGTTGCAGAGAACCAAGAACTCCAGTTCATTTTTTAGGAATAAAGATTTTCAGCATTCTTCTTCCATCTATAAACTTCCTCTATCTATAAACTGACTTGCTTTCATCTGAATTATGTATGTTGTCACATTCCATAAGCACGGCAGAAAGAGGGGCGCTGCAAAACTAGGGAAGATAGACCGAATCAGCAAAACTATGAATATCTGGAAGACATATCTTAAATTTCGTCTATGCAGTGCTTTTCATTTTCTAGTCTACAAAGACAAATCTGGCTGAATGTAACTCAACAAAACAGGGGAGGGTTTCTCAAGCAGTTTGAAGAGACGGTCATACTATAAAGACACACAGCTAACACCTAAGATCTTTCCTTGTGTGAAGATATGCTTACTGAAAACTAGGGAATCTATCATTTTCAGTGTAAACAGTTAAGTGATACTATAAAAAGTTACCACTTGATTTCTTAGTGAAAATATTAAAACAGAGATTGCAATATGACTGCCAGTTACCTTCCCACAAAACACTTTAGTTAGTTCTGGAAGATTCAAGATCATGAACTAGCCAGATATCCAACGCAGATGAAATGCTGGCTCAAGCCTTAATCACTCCAGATGCAATACTAATAAGCTATGAAAGGCAAGTGTCAGAAAACACAAAGAGACTGCTTCTACTGTGGAAGCACAATCAGGGAAGTACATTAACCTCTTAAAGGAAAAAATCAACAGATCTCATTTCACCGTATGCAAATTCACAGCAAGATCTCAACATCTTTTCCTCTGTTACATTACCTGCCCATCACAGCCACCTGGAACCAGCTCTTCTGCTGCCAAATTAGCAATTGCATCTAGTGCAGGCTGTATGTCTCCAAGAGCGGTCCCCAAGATGTCAGCAACCAAGACAAAGGTACTTTTGTCCATCACTACTTCTTGCGTATGCTCTTGCAAATATTCTAGCAGAGGTGAAGAAATGGCTTCCAGGAGCTCATGGCGGCGAAGTTCTGTATCTTTCTTACTGGTGAAAAAACAGCATGTTACTGTAGAGGACTTGATTTGTACGCACATCAAGTGAAAAGAAATTTGAGACAGCTATATGTAACTGAAAAGTAGAAAGGAAGCAACACCCTCTTCCCCCTTTCACATACAATAGAGTACGTGTTGTGAACACAACACACTTTAAGAACAACTTGAATGAGAAAGTACAATGACTACACGGCACTATGTCTTGTTTAAAGCTGAATGACACTAAACCTTACATAGTTGGCTTTTCGTTAACGACGGTAATTTAATCTGTTTATTTTTTATTTATTCTATCATCTCAAGTATTGACAGATATTTGCTTAAACTGTTTACTACTCCCCTAAAATTGCTGCATCTTCAAAAGCTAGTAAGCATCACTGAATTAAAATTAATAATTTTTAATTTTTATTGCTAATTTTCAAATGTACTTTTATGCAACTCAAAACACCAACAATACCTGTTAAAAATTTCCTGCTATGCCAAAATTGATATACTGGTTTTAACAAAGAAAATACAATTTTTCTTCTTTACAGTCTGGAAATATTATCACAAATTAAATGAACAAAAAACATAACATACACAGACAGTATTTACTGAAGTCACATAAACACTGTTTATCATTTCTGTTTGATAATTTATATGTACTTGTTTGTGTGTAATTTTTTTAAAGAGCCTTCTAATTTATATGTACATATAAGAAGACTTCTAGAAATTACTAGACTGATCACTCATCATTGCCTATGAACGTTAAACAGAAGATATAAGTAAGGTCTATAGATTAAATATATTTAATAATAATTACATATTATTTAGATATATTATTTACATAGGTTTACTACGAAGAAAAGCTGAAATTAAATCAACCACGAGAGAAAGCTGCATTAACTGTTCTGGAAGGCTCGCTTTAACAACTTAACCCTCATATCTCAGTTACCTATAGGCATTTCCATCTCCCTGTTGCAGAAGTGTGATGATTTCTGGCACAAAATGTGCAGGGTCTCTAGGACTTAGCAAGTACAACAAGACCTTCTTTCCATGTTTGTTGTTTATTATACTAGGCAGGGAAGCGTTTATTTCCTGTAAAAGCAAACAACAAAACATTAATGCAAGAATGGTTCTGTAACAGAACTGAACAAGAATAGTTCAGTAATCACTGATTACTGTTCAAATTCAAAGCTTAAGAAAGGAAAGCTATATACTATGAATAAGATTTATGATTTGCTTGTGGAATGAAATCCAAAACTCTAAACAGAATGAAAGTTGGCAGAAATCAACTAATAAAGGAAAAAGAAAGTATTAAGGTTGAAAAGGTGTTTATGAGATGCATCAATATCACTGATTAGAAGCTACTGTGAAAGTACAGGATTTGTTTTCACTGATACATGCAAGTGCTAAGAATAAACATCCTGGTACGTCAGATGCTGTGCAAGCAGAGGCAGTAAAAGTCATAAGTTCAGTAGACTAGAGACATACAAAGGATCATCTACTACAATGCCAAAGAGTAACCACTGATACAGTGCTGACTTTCAAATAACCATACATAAGTAAACAGGCAGTTATACCAGCCCAGAGAAAGAAAAATCAATCTTAAATTGACCACAGAAAATCCAACAGTAATCACTGAGTTTCAGTAACAGAATGAACTTGACTTCTGCTGGGAGGACAATCAGCACTACTTCGAGTTCACCTGTGCATCAGCAGAACCTCTGGGCATTTCCCAAAGACTAGGAGTTGGACAGGAATAACACTTTGTAAACTACAGAGTGGGCACCTCATACCTGCATGCATTAACACAGCTGAGGCAGAAACTCATTAACACGCAAAAGAGTTATCTTGGTGATAAAAGTATGCCTTTACAGTCAAAGGGGCACATCAGTATTGACCCATCTGTTTGATCTCACCTTCTTCCGAACTTCCACATACAGATTCCATTTTATACAGCAATATCTATTTTAAGTCCTAAGTACCACTGGAGAACCCTGAATACCATCTAGACATTACTGACCATTATGACAATTTGTTTCTGATAATTTCTAATATACACATAAATTCCGGTTTTTAAACCAAAGGAGGGTGGTACTCTGGACACTTTCAGCACATTGTACAGGCCATAGCCCTTGAAAAACCTTTTTTCAACCATGAACGTCCTTCCAGTAACAACTAGTAAAACATAAATGGAGCAGCTGAGACCATGTCACCCTTCATTAACATGCGGTTTGGTTGGCTGGTTTTGAGGGAAAGAGAAACACAAAAAGGTGGTTGGAAGTTGACAGGACATGGTAAGATACCTCTCTTATTTCAAAAAGTTGCTTAAACCTAGATGAACATGGGTTTTAGTGAATGGAAATGATCATTGGTTTGATACTGTATGTAACCCAATGCATCCATGAATTAAGAAGATATTACTGTACCCTTCACACTCAAGGCATTAAAAATAAAAGTCTGTTCTGGTGAAGAAAAACAAGACAGAAGATACATTATCTCTTGTTTTTTGGGATGTACGCTCAGATTCTGCTATTATGTGAAGTTCATTCATCATGTAGAAGTATTTCAGCCCTGCGGTCAGCTATTTCAGCTACCTGAACTGGAAACAATTAAAGGAAACATTTAATTTAGCACAATTAAAAACAATAACCATCTGCACTTTGAAATCAACCTATGGAGCAGACATTTTGCATAACTGATGATGTGCTTCTGTTTAAATCCTCCAAAAGTGTTTTCTCCCCTCGCCCCTTTCCAAAATACTGATTCTGAACCACAGAATTTGGTCATGTTCAGTGTCGGAACTATAAAAAATATCAGTGGAAGCTAAATAATATAGCAACGTTTCTCTCATTGGTAACATCTTCCTAGCACTAAAAATTATCACAAAACAGGTTTTTCACTCAAATGTTCCTAACTTCCAATAGGTGCCTAAGCAACCAAGGTGCAATTGCAACCAAATATTAAGGTTTAAAGCAATACACGCACCCTTTGCTGCAGGATTAAGTCTCTGTGCAGCTGAAAGATTAGAAGACTTTCCTCTGAGGCTTTTAAGACCTCATAACCTTCCCTCACCTCCAAATTCCCAACCCTTCTGCCAAGCCATACAAGCCATTAGTTTTAAAATACTACAAAATAAGGAAAGACTTGCCCAAATACTGTAGACTTTCTCTCCCTAAAAAAGATCTTTACTACTTTCTTTTTTCCATTGCTTAAGCTTTTAATACAAATGGACTGAATCTGTATGAGATCTTTTAGATTTCGAGCTAGTCTTTATAGAACTTAAAAGTTTTGATCCTTCCATAGAGCACACTTCAAAACCTGCTTTCACAGAATCACAGAAATGTCGAGGCTGGCAGACACTCTAGAGATTATCTAGTCCCTTCGCTCCCCGCAATCACCGTCAACCAGAATCAGGACAACATCTAGTTTAGGTTTTGAATATATGCAAGGATGAAGACCCTGGGCAACCTGTCCAGTCACAGGGCACCACTGCAAGAACTCTTGCTCTGTCTTCCTTACACTCTCCCACCAGACACTTATACACATGCATAAGATCCTCCCTAAGTCTTCTATTCCCCAGGCTGAACAGTCTCAGCTCTATCAGACACTCCTCATATGACAGATGCTCCAGTCCCTACATCACCTCTGTGGCTCAGTGCCAAACCTGTTCCAGTAAGTGCATACCTCTCTCGTGCCGAGGAGCCTAGCATTCCAGATGTGTCTCACCAGCGCCGAGCAGAGGGGAAGGATCACCTCTATCCACCCGCTGTCAACAATCTACCTAATGCAGCCTAGGACACCACTGGCTGCCTTCGTTGCCAGTGCATGCTGCTGGCTCATGGTCAGCTTGGTGTCTACCCAGATACCAACGCCTTCCCTACTAAGCTGCTTTCCAGTCAGCATCCACCGTGGACTGGTGCCTGTGGTTATTCTTCTCTAGGTGCAAGACGTGACATTTTCCCTCTGTTTAACTTCATGAGGTTCCTGTTGGCCCATTTCTTCAGCTTCTCAAGGTCCCTCTGAATGACAGCACAACCAGCTGGTATATCAACATCCCCTCTCAGTTTTGTATCATCTGCAAACTTGCTGAGGGTGCACACAGTTCCATCATGAACAGGTCATGAAGATGTGAAACAATATTGCACCCAGTGTTCAGCCCCGGGGTACAAAGCTAGTGACTGGCCTTCAGTTAGACTTCATGTTGCTGATCACAACACTCTGAGCCTGGCAGTTCAGCCAGTTTTCAGTCCCACTCACTGTCCGGTTACCTAAGCCTGTACTTCAGGCTGTTGGATGTTACAGGAGACAGCATCAAAGGCTTTGCTAAAGTATACATAACATCTACGGCTCTCCCCTCATCCACCAAACAAGCCATCCTATTTCCCCCTTGCAAATCCATGAGGACTACTTCCAACCACCTTCTTGTCCGTCATGTGTGTGGAAATGGTTTCCAGGATTATTTGGCTCCATCTCCTTCCCAGGGACTGAGAAGATGCTTCCCTCTCATCTCCACAGTCACTAGTTTTTATTCTTTATTTGAAGAGCTGGCTTTTGATCTCATCTGAATTTTCCTCTTCCCTGACATTCTTTCCCTATTTCTGGGCTCTTATAAACTCAGATGGCCTCATGCATAATGTATGTATGTATGAAGGCCTAGATGGCCTTCTTATTCTCATTTTCTCCTCTGTCCAGATTAACGCAGCAGCACGACTGAACAGTAAACACTCAATTATCCAGGAACATCACAAGTTCTCAGATGGTGGAAAAATACAGAAGATTCAGATATTACACACCATGCTGGAAGCCCAACTACAATTAAGCATTGTAACTCAGCTCCAGAAAGCAAAGGGCTTGTAACAGAGTACAGAAATGCCTCTGTGGTCTTGCACCAAGATACTCCAGACCTGTCAGGGCCTGTTTGCTTGGAACTTGCCCAGAAGTTGTTACGCTGCTCAGTAGACTGTGGGTTGGGGGGGGAGGGGAGGGAAGCTGTGGTCACAGCTAACATACCCAAGAAACACAAACTAACAAACTAACTCCACACAGGGATGCTTTCATCTCTCTGAACTCACCAGAGAGGAAAAAGATTTGAATGAATTTCCAGGATAGGGTAGGCAAACCCAATTCCCTCTATATAAAGTTGCTCAAAGAACAACTGCTAATATTTTTGAGATCAAACCTCACTGCGACCACTTGCTCTTCATATTCTTTCTCTACGTGCAGAGAAATTGTCTTGTCTTTACCTCCCTGCTGCTGCCTCTCAACTCAGTAATACAAGCTCTAAGCACTTTACAACCTGTATATCAATACGTTAATTATTCTGCCTGCATGAAAATAAATTGTGCTGTACAAAGTCTCTTATATCAGTGTGAAAACACAAGATTACAGTAATCTAGATTAAAGAAGCTTAAAAATTATAAAATATGCATGAAAACAAGATCCAAGTATAAACACTTTACGAAACCCTGTTAAATCACGTTCGGATGAAGATGGGGAAACAGAGCATTCCAAAAGGAAGCAGATGCAGACTGGCTCATACTGTCCTCCTTACTCTTCATTCTCCATTTCCATCTAGGTCCAGCAAAATGACTAGAGTGCTTTCATATTTCAGACATCTATCTGCATCCCTTTTGAACGACAGATTAAAAATACTACATGGATTTTATTCATACTGTCAGCTGCCATTTAGTTATCAACATATTAAATAAAAAAGTCAAGCTTTGAGAGGTAGAGTGAATGGTTTCAGCCTCCGAGCAAAAGTCTCTGAGTATCTGTTCCTGTTTGAAGTCATGCTATTCAGACAAGCTTTATTAAATCAGGCAGGTAAATTGCCCTGTTTCTCTAAGTTTGTCATAGTGTATTTTACAGTATCGGTTTGACAGACTTATTGCTACTTCTTCAAAGGAAAACAACTAGACGTAATAAACAGCTTTCTTTAGAACATTAAGATTGCACAATAAGGACACTCTAGGTTTGACGGTAAAATGGGTAAGATGACAGCATAATTCTGAAGTTTTCCCACAACTTTTATCTCCTGAAACACCAGCAGAACTCTAATTTTCAGGATAAAGACATTCTACTTTATGGAGATTCCAGGCATTCACTAGTGAGACTACAGATAGGTATATACAGAAAGGGTAACTTTCAGTAAGTGCTGAGTCTAGTTTAAAAATTAAATATATTAGAGAACAGTCAAAAGTGCTAAGGTCACCTAGTCAGCGGGACCCTATATAAAAGTGAGGCTAGACCTTAAGTAGCTCTTCTATACCAAGAAAAAGAATTGTAAGATACAATCATTTGTACCACAAGGTACAAATATAATGAAACAGAAAAGATAGAAAGGACTTAGTTTAAAGGGGGCGGGGGGGAAATACAGATTCCAATTTTCAGCCTTCTACACGCTGTCAAATGCCCTGGCCGGATTTAGTATAATATTTTAAGAAAAATTCAGTTACTTACGGATATAATTAACTGTTTCACAAGTTTAGTATCATCAATACAATCAAATGCTGCCAGCAAGACCAAATGAGAGAATTCACCCTGCAAAGATGGGACAGCAGAAAGGTTCAAAGACATGCAGGCAAGTTTTATGTATATACTAATTCATTTAGAATCAACATTTATAAGAGTTGTCTCAAACGTGACACAACCTATAACCAAATTCTGTCTATTGTCAGGTTTCTCTCATATTCTCTCTGAAAGCACAGTTTGCTATGAAAAGCATGTTGAAAAGCATGTTTGTTATGAAAAGCATGAAAAACAAAGGTAGATTAATTTGATCTGCTATTATAAATTCATGAATTGCTTTGTCATATGCAAGCTATTACTATAATCCTATTGCGCAATCACCATTTCAAATCACAGACTTGTCTTACAGGAACAACATTTATAGATTTTATTTCTATGGTGGATTTGTCTACAGCCGAGATAAATCACACACCATATTTTTGGAGACTATGTCCACCAGCGTGTTCAAATTTACAGATCAAGGGTACAACCCAATCCACCAATTCAGCGAGACTCTTTACATAAAAGTTAGGTCAGACCTTAACTAGATCCAATATTGTTTTAATTATTCACCCACTGCCTCATAAGAAAGCAGTGTACGTATTCTAGACTTTTATTATTTAAAAGCATAGGAGATGCTATACTTAAAAAAAAAAAAAAGAGCAGCAGCAAGTCGTTCATTCTGTTATTAGAAAGTGACAAAGAGAAATCATGTCAGCTATTAATAAACAGCAATACAACAACAGCGAAGTAGTTCAAAACTGTCATCCTGACAGTTCCAATTTTTCCTAGCACCTGGCTGCAACTGTTACTCTATTGGTACTACAGTCTCCACTCATAGCTTATTCAGAAAGGTATTAGATGCAGGTTTTGTCCATTGTGTGCTTTTTTGTATCAATTTTTCACATTTTGAGGCTTCCTGACTTAAAACTTCATTGAGCATCTTCCTGATCTTTTAAAAGAATTAGACACATTCACATGGCCTGTCCAACGACATCTCTAGTACTTCATTTTTGTTCCTTTTTCTGTATGTAAGTTACTTAACTGCTAATAGGTTAATCAAGGAATAATATGAAGATATAACATGAGGATGGGCTCTGAGCTATCATACTGCTTTCCTGCTTCAAACAGCTAGTAACTTTCCCATTCAGTAGCTGAAGAAAAATGTTAGAATTGGAGAAAATAATTAGGACATACAATTAATTACTATAGCAATGACAAGTCAGAAATCTGGCATAAACATAATGCAGAAATTAAATAAAGTAATTTCTTCCACCTAAATATTTCAGCTATTTTATTGGTTGATATTACTGCATATAGTGCTTACAATGAAGCTTCTCATTATGACCCTGTAAATATTCACAAAAATTTTATATTTTATATGATCTATTACACTGTCACTAGTTTAAACCGAGTTTTATTAAGATCTCATAGCTGTTTCTAGCATTAGAATACATCCAAATAAGTGCTTTTTCAGAGACTACAAAATCAATGGCTACTGAACACTCACCGTTGCTATTTTTTCAATATATGTCTTCATGGTTTTCACAATGACTTTTCTGTCCTACGCAAAAGGAAAGGAGAAACTCCAGTGAGCCTATAATGCTGATTTTGAAAAATTAAACTGTTTACTCATACTCACAAATATGAGTTTGCATCCTCTTCCTAAAGCACACACTCCAACTAAAGTTTTAAATCTGTAATATTAGTGAATATTAATATTATATTATATTTTCTCACCTGAATTGTGAGAAAAGCCTCAACCCTAAGGAGGTTGGTTCCATGAGGTGTCCACAAGTCCAGTCCAGCAATGGGAAGACCCCAAAAACTTAAAACCTCCCACATATATTCACCTATATCCTGACCATTACTTACAGAAGAATGCCATTCAACTCTTCATTTGGAAAGAAACCTATCCAACACAGTAAGGAGCAAGGACTCTAGTAACTTGCAAAATCCTTTACTAGTAAAATTTTTTGCAGACAATTTCTTCAGTGCTTGTTCTTTTGGCTCTTACAAGCATTGCTCAGTTTCCTTGAGACCCACTACTAATCCCAATCTCTTGTAACTTTTTTCCCCGAAAACTCTTTAAAAAGGAGACTATTTTTATAAGTCTTTATTTTTAAAAGAATGTTTTTCTTTTTGTTTACACAAAAAGATGAGGCACTATACCACTTCCAGAAGAGCTGATGGCAGCCCTTACACCTAAGTTATTTCAGGAAACAGTATCAGCAGTTCTTGAAGAAGAAACTCTAAAACACACTTCTGATTATACAATTTTATAAAGTCTCAGCATTCCAAAGCCAAATATAAATCCACATTATGACTTCTACAACTGCCTTTCCCTACTGCCAATTGGACCTGCATTAAGAAATACATGGAAGGAACAAACGGCCCATAATCTTAAAATGTAAAAGCTTTATGTGCTAGCCCCAAGAACTCTGATAAAAGTAAAATGAGATGCTTCCACTATAAAAGATCTCATGTAAGCATCGCTCCACAAAAATCTACTGCTTACATTTGCCAATACGGAAAGCGGGTCCGCTTTTTAAGCTTGTGCTGAAAAGCTTAACTGCATCAGATATCTGCATTGACAGAAGGACCCTTGTGAGCAATCACATTCAGGTAGTCTCAGATGTGACTATTACTAAATTGGGCTGGGTAGACAGAAACTGAACAATACCTTGGGAGTACCATGCCATAAACAGTGCATAGCTACTCGGGCTCCATCATGAGTGTGTGCCAGGTAGATGACAGCTTCTCTGATAGCTTCTATCATTTCCTGAGGAAGACAAGATTATGTAATCTCATGAATTCCTTTTGGAGAGGGAGGGGGGAAGAAGAAAGGAATTCATTCCGCTCATATCACTGGGTCTACAGTACCACTCCCATTAGTCACCTTGGCCTACAAAAACTGGCCTCAAAAAAGTTCAAAAGGCTGTAAATGACATAGGCTTTCCTCCTTCAGAATTACACGACTCATTCTCTTGTGGGAAATGAGAACTGCAGTGAAGCCTGTCAGTTGTCCCAGTGCAGAAAATTCAAGGAAGGGCATTTAGAATTATCACATAAATTAAAGAAGACAAAGAAAAAACACGTATTTCGGAGGAAAAACTGTGAAGGGATACAACTTACCTACAAATACATACACATGCCAGCCAGAGAGAAAGGAGAACTTAAGCCCCAGAAAAAACACGTTACAAGTCAGCTATGACAAGATCCAGTCAAAAGTCACGTCTCTTATCAGAGGAGTGAAGTCTAAAACCATCTGACAAGTAACATGACCAATTTAAAAACCCTAATTTTTAGATAAAATTTCTTTCATTATCTGATCGATTTTTCTGACATGAGGCTTCCATCCGTATCCACTTCTAATCCTAGTTTCTTCAATGTCCTGAACCAAGGTTCCAAACATTTTACCATTTATTTTGGAACTGTCCAATCACAACATGATTAGAATCACTGGTTATGAGCACAGGAAGGAACAAAAGGGTTTTCCAAATGGTGGTATTCGCACAAAAGGAAGGCAGAAAAATCCAGCCAGCTATTTTTTCCTTAAAGGTAATATCCAGCTGCTACCCTCTGTGCCCAAAAAGCCTAGCAGAAGAAAAGACATACGTCCTTATTCCCCTTATCTTGGAGTGGAAGAACACTGTGAATCCAGGGGCATTCTTTAACAAAGCAGTACAAGAAACCATGCACGAAAACCTTGAATTAGGGTAAGATCTGGATTTGGAACAGGACATGAATAGGTCACTTGTTAATGGCAACAAAGAAGAGTTGAGGAGTTCAAACTAGCAGAAGTAGGTAAGATACAGCAAGTCCAGAAGGGTCTACCTGACCACCTTTAGGTCTCGTGCTAGATGGTGTATAGAACTGGGATGAGGATGAGGCTGACAGACAGGGCTTTACGACAGAGGAAACCAACAGGATACCAGCTTATATGGACAACACTTTACTTGGATAAAGCAAATTGAGGTCTAGTTTTTGCAAGAGTGACCGGAGCATGCTTATAACTGGAATATAAGTGATGAGACAAGCTGTATGCTTGTTTCAGGAGGAGGAAGGTGACAAAGTTAAGGTTGCAGAGGGCAGGGGCCAATTTCATTACCCTTTGGTCAAAGGGTTTTGGGCAATGGGTAGATGACATTGAGAGATTATATATTGGAAAGATAAAATGCTGGAAGCCATGCCTGCAGCTTTACATATGCCTTATTTTCCAGCTATTGGGAAGGATCACTTATCAAGTACAGAGAAAACATTGATGTCATTGCATTAGAAGTTAAAAAAAAAAAAACCACAAGAAGAAACAACCCCACTCACCACAGTAACTACTGCTTTAGTGTGAAAGTTCATTATAACTCTAAACCTCCATATAACACCATATCTCAGTCACCTATCTGGAGTCACCAGATGTAGAAAACTCCTAAATATTCCAGTATGTTACTTTTTCTTCTAGTTATCTTACAGTGCTTTCACGACAGAATTCAAAACATCCTATTGAAATACAAAACAAAAAGCAAAGCAAACTTACAGATCTTTGCTTCGGAAGAGCATGAGTGAAAAAGTCCAAAAATACTTTATGTACCAGTGAGTGTTTTATCACAGCCTCCCTGTATTTTGGGAAGAGGAAAAAGGAAAAGAAAACTAACATAAACAATGATTTTGACATAAGCTGACACTACTTCATATCAGAAAAAAATCTGTCACAGTCTTAATGTGGTATGCAGTTATTTCCTCTAATAAGCCTGAAAAAATACACCTTCTCCCCAAAAGTCAAGTCAGCATAGAAATTCCACACAACTTACTGAGGAGAACACAAAGTCGCTCTGGATGAGATGTTTAGCATTTACAGTATGTGGAAAATTCTACGAAAAGTGATAAATTCTGAAGTCTGGCACAATACTTTCTTCCAGAAGACCAGCTTATCTAATCATGCATTACAAAAGAATACCACACTGCTGGAATTCTAGAAAAAAGCTTTAGTTCATAAAACTAGAGTTCGCAATAGTGTAAAATATTCACAAGGTTTTATAAAGAAGCATAGTTAGTTACTACATAATGCAACAATTTTACAGTTTAAAAGAAATACCAGTATCACTGTAATACCACATGCTCAAAAACGCACACTTACTTTTGTGCCATCGGCGTAAGAATTTGTTTCATTTCATCCAGAATGGCCTCCCTCTTTTCAGGCTGAGCTTCTAACACTTTATCCAGTGTTGGGTCAACTGGTGTCTGAAATGAACGCCCAACCAGAGGTTTAATGGTTTCCAATAGGTATCAAGAGTTCACAGAAAAATGTTTTTCTTTAGTCCCTCTTCAGTCAAAATTTATGAACGATATCTCAAACACTTTACAACTTGTACAGAAATAACTTTATGCAAAATGAACAATTTTTACAATTTAAAAATTAAACTGTTTCTCTACTTTGAATATGTCAGAAACTATACACTTAAAACAAGGTTCTACAAACTGTATATTAACGACTAGCAGACAAAAACTACTGTTATGCTCTGAACGGATTTCCAGTAAAACAGTCAGCTCTTTATGACACTATCACATACAAGGTAAAGCGGACTAAACTGCTTACTGCTACAGACTAAAGCAGTAAGGGACTTCTGAGCTAAGGCAGAAATCTTGCATGACAGTATATGTAAATATCAGGAGTGGGACTCACACCACCTCAATGAACTGGGACATTAGTGGAAGCCTGGGAAATTCCAGTTCAAGGATGGCAGAGAGGAAAAGACTACATACTTTAAATACAGAAGTATATTCTGCTATCTAGTCTAAACATTTACATGGTAACTCGTCTAAGAGAATCTGTTCTTAGCAGAGCCCTTTGACCAGATACAAAGTGAGAAGAAAAGTATCTGTTAAATACAGGGGGTGGGGGGAATCAGATGACCGAAACCTGTAAAGAAACAGTAATGGTATGGTTCAGTTAACCTTATCTCAGCAAGGACAACTACTTCAGACTAGGCACTAGGACAACTGTAACTACATTTCTACAATGAAGCTTTATCAGAAGAAATAGTAGGTAAGACAGGTAAGGTATTGTTAACACAATACCTTAGATACTAAAATACTGTAGACTAGAAAGCGTTAAAACATCACCTTATAAACCTGGAAAGTGTTTCCATATAGTTCTTCTGTTAGCATATTCCTTTGCTCCAAAATGGCTTTGTCATTATATGCATATTCCACTACAGCAGATGCTTCAGCATGACGGAGCATTTTTCTCACATGGCCTTTAAAGCTTTTTATTATTTCTGCAACTTGTGATTTTGTCCTGTTTCACAGGAAAGTTTGATAACAGGAGTTAAATCATCAGGGAAGAGCTGACCTATTAATAGTTTTATTTCTGGAAGCATATTTAGGTCATCAAATATTAGTATAGTAACACAGGAAATACATGCACCTAAGTCAACCTTATGGCATTTACGAAAAGATGGTGAAAAAGTCAGCAATCTGGAGAAGTCATGAGTCATGCTAAAGTGGACATTTTCAAGGGGAAGAAAAGAAACCTCCAGATATTTCACAATAAAGTCTGTAGCTAATTTTACGACAGGAAGGATAACACTGCTATTAGCTGAATCCCTTAATGGTTTTCATTAGCAGATTCCCATAGGAAGATTATCAGTCAATATTACTTCCAGACCAGTAACTGCAGGGTAAGCCACTGTGTGCAAAAACACGCACAGGACAGGCTTGGAAAAAAAGGTATAAGAGTTGGATTCTCTGCAATTAAAAAAGCCTAAAGATTAGCTCATTTGGGCATAATGCTGTTATGTTACAAAGATGGCTGAAGAGGCAAAGAAGATTATGGTGGTGAGTGTAGCTAAAATTCCACAAATGCAGCAAATATAAGCCAAGGAAGATGAAAAAGGAGAAACATTAAGCAGCTAGAGGGCAGACCAGACAAGGACAAAAGTTTGCTTCTGCACTAAAAAGTATAAAAAACAGCAGCAGAGGGCAGTGGGTAAATTCTGCAGAAGACTACAACTTCAACAGTGAGCAGAGAAAGTCTTTACAAAAGAATTTCTCTTTTTCGGGCAAAAAGCTTTAGCACTACTTTTTGCAACAGGAAAAAAGCGGCTGGCAATATCAGCTAGTCTCCTGCCTCATCACTACTATGGAGACATATTCAGAGATTGTTTTTAATTATTATTATTATTAGCCAACGTATTACAGATTAAGAGGAACAGTCACACAAGAAATGAAACAATGCAAGAGAGAACTAAGCAAATTCACTTCTTCATACTCACCCATACATAAGAAACTTCTTCACAATATTTCTGGAATATTTTGACTTGCTCAACTCTACAAGGCTATCTAGAAGAAGGGAAAAAGTGTTCAGCTGGCTTTTATTTTTCTTTATACTTCCTCTACAAAAACAAGATGACGTTATACAAATAAGCTTTCTTAGCTACTTAGAAATGACATGTCATTTCAACAGAAAATTAAAAACATTCAACAGAAAACAACAGTGGAATTATCGCTTCTCTTAACGCATACCAGCAACAGAAAACAAGGCTGCAGTACAAGGGAAAAATGGGAATAAGTACCTTTTAGTTCTTCAAACGTCTCTTGCCTTTGCTTGTCGTTACCATACTGAATAAAGCATTGGATCACTCGAGTTGAATCATGTGCAAATGCTAGCTGCAGGACATAAAATATTTTATTATCCTAGGCCTTTCCTATGGCATTATGCTCCAAATTTGTTTTAATGCATCTGATCTCTGATATAGTTTTATGCTACATGAAGCATTTAATGCCCACTATAAAATAGTTGGTTGCTTACAACAAACGCGTTTTTAAGTATTTTTACTGCCATAAGTGTACTCTACCAACAAAATGCAAATATAAAGTGCAGTTGCTGGCAAGGAAGGGCAACTGTAACATGCCTCATATATTTAATTCTGACAAAGAAAGAAATGTGAAATTATTCACTCGCTTTGAAATTTCAGAGTAGGAGTGATCATATGTTCCACTTTGGCATGGGATAGCAAGAATCGCTGTAGAACCCAGAGACAAATATTTCACTGCCAACTTATATGTTTCAGGAGTTAGGTAGGAACAGAAAGACTATTTAGAGTACAAAGTATCAGGACATTTCATCATTCTTATAAGAAGCTTTTGTGAATTTGTGCAGTCTAATTTCATTTTTTACATTGGCATTTCTTTTTCTTACACTTTTAATTTTTCCATGAAGTAGCTTTTGTAGCTCATTCATTAGCTTTTCTCGCTTCTCCTTATCACATTTTTTCCTAAAAGCAAAAAAGTAAAAGAATCTTAATTGAGGAAGTGGCTTTTGATGGTATTTTTAATTTATAGATATAACTGAATAAGTTAGACCATAAAAACAAAAGTGAAATTACCTGCTGCTAAGTCATTAACGCTGTGGCTAGATATAATTAAATAGATTTCAGTTCCTAGAAACTAAATTATTTTTTCCACATCTTAAAATGATCTTCTAAAGTAATAATATCACTAGAAAAATATTTAACTCTAATGTACAGTCACAGTTACTGAAGATCTGTAAGCATCTCGTAGCCAAAACCGGCCAGTAGAGACACTTGGAACATCACGAAATAACTTCGCTTCCTGATGTGGGGCCCCAGTTCTAGAATTACACCTACCCAGACTGACTATCTAAACCCTTAACCCCCCCCTCCAAAAAAAAAAAACCAACAAAAAAAAACCCCACAACCCACTCATGTAGGGAGGTAGGGATCAGACATCAGTGGTATGCTCTATGCTTCATGACTCAAAGATAAGACAGCTTGAGACCCAAGAGATCTCCTGCTTCTGTATCAGCTTGCACTTGCATAAGAAGTTCTGCATACAAGTAGTATCAACACAGACATAATAGAAAAAGGGATAGCTATCATTAGGGGTCATCACACTTTACTTCAGTCATCGACAGAATTGCATGTTATGTAATCACTCAGCCATGGAGTTCCATTATGGAATATGGAATATGCTTTCATAAAATTATAAGAGTAGAAAAAAGTATCTCTTTGCTACCACAAACTTATAATTATAAGCCAATTGAATGAAAGAAAAGAACCATTATTACCTTCTCACACTTTCCCATATTTGCTTTGATTTTGCAATTATGTCATAATTGCTTTTGTCATTAAGTTGTCTGCTTCGCTTTAATTCCTTCCTTTTCTTTTTGAACTCATTCCATTTAGGCTTCTTAGAATCTGACCCTGAAGATTAAAAAAATACTTTTTTTTTTTTAAACAGGGGAGGTGCAAGGGAATCCTTTATGGGTGTAAGTTGTAGTAGCTCTGTTGAGCCAGCTCAGGCTCTTTGCCCACAGCTACCCAGCTGGCTAATATGAGTAGGCAAATATTGAATAGATACGCTAAGACAGCAATTTCCACTTCCAGAATACTGCAAGCACACGGCAAACATGTAGTTCTTCCTCAACGCTCTGTCAGAGGATGCATCTCAATTAAACATTGTAATGGCACAAATGTTGACCCAGGATGCACACGCTACCCAATGACTGTTCAGTCCCAGCTGATTCTCCCTTTCGTCTTCATTCTGTTCACCTATGTCATTTGTCTTTCTCAGAAGCACCCTCATTTAGAGATACAGAGCTGAAATTTCAAAGAAAGGAAAGACTGAAAATTAAAGCCTACTGCAGTTCCTCCTTTTTAGGTCTCAGATAATGTCAAGAAAAGGATTAAAAAGTAATGCTAGTAAGAGTTTAAACACACAGGCCAGAAAGAGTCTGTGCCACTAATCTCAGTATCATCATCCATCTTTTAAGCGAATACAACAAAAAAAGCACCGAAACACTTAAAAGAGGATGAAAATAATGAAAATAAAGGCCACAGTTTACAATCCATTGCCCTGCAATGACAGACTATACACAAAATTTGCTGTTTTATCCGATGCCTTTCTCAACAGTGCATTCATGGGGTTTGCCAAGATTATCACATCAGTTCACTCAGAGGTTTGAATACAACCTCATAACACAAACACACCACTAACAGACATCCCATACTCCTTTATATGTAAAGCCTTATATACATATAGCCTTGCATGTCTATCCTTTCCCTCAGTTTGATATCTTAAGTAGGAGATTTTACTACACAATAGCTATACACTGCTACACAAGCTTAGGATAACTGTATGTAAAATGTCACAAGTGAGTTAGAAAAAAACTTCAAACATTTGATTTTACTCATACCTTGATAAAAATCACCACCTTATACTGCATGATTTCACAGAAGCAAGGCACACTGTATAGTACTTCTAGATGGAACAATATTAAGCTCCATAAATTTAAAACTGGATCTTTAAAGCACTGTTTCTTGGTTTTTAACAGCACGTCTTTAATTCCCTTGCCTATTCAAAAATCACGCCCTCTTTTAACAAAGCATACTTTAGAACTTATCTATCACTTATTCTACAGAAATAGCGACAAGCAAGAAGAGTAACATCTTGTTTTGAGAGCAGCGCCATTGTATACTACATGGCAGCTTTCACTTATAGACAACTTTTCACGTTTTTTTTTTTTTTTAAAAAAAAGCTTTATATAAACTTCCAGAAAACTAGCACATTCCATACATAAACCCACTCTTAAAAAAAAAAAAAAAAAAGAAATCACACACACTAAAATAACCCATCTCTTCCCCTCTCTTATCAAAGAACTAACATTTCAGTACAAAACTTCTGAATCCCACATTCAGTAATCTAGTTTTCATTTCATGCTGTTTATGCTCAAGCCTCCTCCTAGAGCTTGGTTTTGCAGCAGAGGATAAACTACATGAACTTATGTCCATAAAGTTAAATTTCTGTTTTTATGACTTTAATTTTTTTTTTTTATTTAGCCTCTCCAATATAAACACAAAAGTAAAATGTAAAAGCCAGTTATAACATCAGTGACATTTTTTTTTCTTTTATGTAGGTAACTAAGTAGCTTGGACTGGAGGAAAATAATATAAAGAAGGATAAACAACTTTGCTTCACAATTTTATATTTATATTCCAGGTAATCTTAATAGACAATACATTTAGACTAGAGCATTTCTTCTCTAAAACAATCCCTCATCAACTCTGTATTTTCCAGATTTCTGTAAAAAGAGTCAGGTTCAAGTTAGTCACTTAACACAACCATTAAAATAATCAGAACTTTACGATAGCATACTAGTAACTTAAACTTGCCTTTATTTTTGACTTCCAAGAATATTCATGAATGTGAATTATGGATACTCATGAAGCTTCAAGCTTCATTAGAGTAAGAACAATTTCCACAGGAAAAGATTAAATACACAAGAAGTAAACTTGGAGCCATTCAGCCAAATTGAAAGGCAAGATTAAGGTGAAGGGAGAAAAGAAGTTTGAGAAGAACAGTATGTTTACCGGAACCTAGTTTACACTGGGATCCAGGCTTAAAAATCCACTCACCTTTCTCTTCACCATCCTGGAGTTTTCTCTTCTTTGCAAATTTTTCTGATTGCTGTTTATTATTAAATTGTTTGACACCAGCTTTTCCAGGTCTTAAGTTTCCTTTCACAAATTTCTTAGAAATGGATTTAGGCTTTCCCTCCTCATCTCCTTTGTGATGAAATTTCTTTGGAGGACCAGAATCTATTCACCAGTAAACAGAGTATGTTATCCTAGAGCTCACGTGTCTCAAAACAATACACTCCTCAATACACTCCTATTAGCACAACTACTACACAGACTACTATGCAATGTTTAGCAAGAACGTTAAACTCCTTATTTGCTGAGAATATGACAAAAGCATTCTTATGTGCTTCTCAAAACCAGTCTTTTTCATCACAATCCCTGGCTCTCCCAGTTTTCAAATTATTCTTCTAGGCAGAAGTATAATGGCCCAGGCATACAATAGTAATTCTAACGTATCTCTGAATTAAGAAATCCTGCAAACACAAGTTTATGGTCATAAATCTCCAGTTTAAAACAGAACAGAGCAAGTATTGAATGACAATTTCCTCAATCCTAATCCACAGCACTTCTGCTATCCTAGCTTCAACTCCCAAACAAACTTTTTTTTGTTAATGTGGGAATGCAAAAACTAGAAATAAGAAATTATTAATTTCCAATTTTGACCTAAATCAGTACTTTATGTGAATTAAATGAAGCTCAAGGGTTGCAAACCAATCTATGTAAGGCATTTCAGCTGCTTATTTTTAGGTTGATTTTTAGTCAGCATAGCTTTAAACACAAGATAGAAAACACAAATTCAAGTTTGCTGTGTACATTAATCACTCAGTCAGCTCACTTCTATGGAGAAATCTTTCTCTTCTTACCATTATCTTTTTTAAATTTCCTTTTTCCATGTGGTGCTTTCCCACGAGGCACTTTTCCACCTTTCCCTACAAATTTCTTTTTATTTTTGGCCTCCATTGTGACAACACTGCAATAAAAAACAGTATCACTGAAACAATCATTCTTGACTGTTGTTACCGTGAAGAAAAAAAAACCCATAACTCTCTGAAGATCAACCAACAGACACGATGGAGTTGAACTCTCCTTTTTCAGTGATATAACAACGGGCAATAAGGTCAATGATATAAGGGTTAACAATGATATAAGGGGTAACAACTATGAACTGCAGCTTGGGAGGTTCAGACTTGAATGCCACGGAAAAGCTAGCATTACGGCAGAGGAGCAGCACCAGAACAGGGTATCCAGAGGCTCTGGGATCTCACTCTTGGCCACCTTCAGAGCTCATCTGGACAAAGCCCAGGGCAGCCTGAGCCAGTGCTGGTGACAGCCTTGCTTTCAAAGGGTGGTTGGACTGGACGGTCAAACTCCCCTCCAACGTGCATTCCCTACAACTCCAAGGATAAAAGCTTAAGAGATTGATCCCCCAGCAAGGAGCCTCGTCTGTTAGCTACAACACCCGCGGCACAGTGACCAAGACCACACCATCCGCGTGGAAAAAATAAAACGATAATAACACAAAATAAAACGAGGACATTACAGCTCCTGGACATTACAGCACCGGACCCTGGGGTTTTGTTTTGTTTTATCGGCTGACGAACGCTTTCAGCTTTTTACTTCCCCGGTATTTCAGAGAGCGTCCCGCTGCCTCCGCCGCGCTACGCGGGCCCATACGCGAGCCACACGGCGAGGACCGCGGGCCTCCGGGCGGGTTCCCCGCCGCCGAGAGCCGCCCGTTGCCCGTAACGGCCGCCCGTTGCCCGTAACGGCCGCCCGTTGCCCGTAACGGCCGCCCGTTGCCCGTAACGGCCGCCCGTTGCCCGTAACGGCCGCCCGTTGCCCGTAACGGCCGCCCGTTGCCCGTAACGGCCGCCCGTTGCCCGTAACGGCCGCCCGTTGCCCGTAACGGCCGCCCCGGCGGAAACAACCGCCCGCGCCGCCCCGGACGCTCACCCCACACGTGCCAGCCCCTCCGCCGCTCGCCCGCGCTTTGCGGCACCTCCCGCGGAGACCGGGGGGAGAGCGGGGGTGCCGCTCCCATTGGCTAGCCCGTAGCTGCCGCACGACAGTGTCGAAGCAGATTGCCGTAAAACGCCGCGCGGGGCTCGAGCACCGCCCCCCTCACCTCCCCTCCCTTCGCGGGGGCGTGCGGAACCGCCGGGTGGTGCGGAGCCCAGTGACGCGCGCCCGACCCCACCAATCGGCGGCGGCCGCCGGAGGGGGCGGGCGTGGCCGTTGCCGGGAGACGCCCCACCCCAACGGCCGGCGGCGGCTGCGGCCGGCATTAACGGCTGCGCGCGCGGCGCCGGCGGGGGCCGCGGATTTGGACGGTTTGCCCGTGACGCTCTTTTGAGTTTAGCGGGAAAAAAGAAGATTTTTGTTAAGTCTCGTAGCCAGGCGGCCCTTTGCGGTAAACAGCCTTACAGGTGAGACGGTTGGAAAATCTTGTTGTGGTTGAGTCGGCATCTGAGGGATTTTTTCCTTGCTGACGCAGTTAGTGGTTGTTAGGTGAGGATAAGCTGGGCGTTGTGTGACTAAATCGTGCGGAGTGGCCCTGCAGGGCCTTAACGCGTACACACGTCACGGACTTCCGTCCAGGGCTTCACCTCACTACTGCTGCGTTTATTTCTGGGCTTGGCAAATACGTTTCTCTCTGCTATATCCAGGGCATAAGCCCGCTGTTTTGAAGTTGGCACAGCGCTTTTTGGAGCGCATTGATCGCTTAGTCCTTGTGCTCTGTCACGGAAGCTCCTGAACGCCACGCTCAAGTCGCTGTGTGGCCCTTTTCCCTCCTTACCGGTTCTTACCAGTTGCCAAGATGGCAGTTCCTGCTGCCCACTCAGTTGGCCGGAGTCATCAGGTTACCGCAGTGCCCTCCAGCACCTTCCAGCCATCCTTCATGCTCAGCAGTTCTGGCAGGCATAACACAGCTATCTCATTATCATACTTCATACTCTTCCTAAAAAATGCCCTTTTTCCTTGCAAAAGGTAGGAAGCTCGTAGGAAGCAGTCCTGTCTTCTGATTGGTATTGCTCATTCTTCATATTTCTGCCTGCATTTTTTGCTTTCTCATCCACTGACTCTTTTCATATAGGTAAGCCGGTAGATCTGCAACCATCCCTTGATCTGAGTTTGCTCAATGCACAGCATAAATGAGAGCCTAGCTTAAAAATAAGGTAGCAAACTGCAATACAAATTAAGTAACAGTAATGTTGCAGAACACCAGATGGAGTCATTGCTTCAAAATGATGTCAGTGCCAAGTGTTTTCTCATATTCAGCTGTTCAGTGAAGTCATCACTTCCAAACGAACGGGAATTCCCGTTCACAGATGTGGTCTTTTTTACACTTGTGTCCTTACAGTAGGTATGAAAGGAAGTCAGACCTTAACAAATACTTCTGTAGTACTGCTAATAATATATTTGGCAAAAGAACTGATGCAGAGAGAAATTTTTTGATGGGGTAAAAGCTTTTTCTTTTGATACAGTTGGTGATAGTAGTATTTTTCTTCTATTCCTCTCATGAGAAGCAGTCAATAGTAACTTGCGAAACAGAGAAGAGCAGTCATAGACAGAATTACAGTATTAGGTTTTCCCACTCCTTGAAGCATGAATGTAGCATCTGTCATAATTACATCAAAACTGTGGATTTAAAAGAATGAGAGTAGTTTGAAGCTTGGTTTAAATCAAGGCTGTAATTTCACAGGATTGCGTACTCCCAGCCTAAATGCTTTGCATCAGTGTTTGAAACAATTTCTTTAGATTTTTCCTTCTCTACCCATAGTTGTTTTCCAGGGGCTTTTGGTTGGTTTATTTTCAAAATGAAAGACAGTTAGAAAATACATTGCTATCTTCAGCTTATTTGCTATAATATTCAGTAAAAAAGTATCTCCTAGAGAAGAAATCAGGGAAAACTTTGAATGTCAACCAGAGATTTCAGGTGAATCAGCTTACAAGCTTTATCACCTATCTTTAAAAAAAATCATATTTTAAAAATAGTTAAAACAGGCTATAGTTGTAGAAGAAAGCTCTATTCCTGCTCTGGCCTCCAGGATGTTCCTCTGTGTGGTGAGAGTCCTTTTATACCACAGATGTATTTATGTCTATTTTCATATTTTTCTGGATACTGTTTTAATTCCATGGAGATAAAAATGATTAAAAGGAAACCAAGACATTAAAATTCAAAAAAGTGAATTTGTAATTTGAATATAAGATATGTAGTGGTGAAATCCATTTTCATCAGTCTGTCTCTCTACGAAGAGTCTGATCTGAAGATGCAGATTTGTATCCAAATTCTTCTAAAATTGTGCCTTACTCGCATGACTATGTATTATTTCTCAAACACGTGATTTTCAACTTTGTATCACAAACATATTTTTGGACTCCTTTGAATATGTGATCCTGTCACTAGATTTTTTTAAAACAAAAAGAAGGAACCAGCTCTTTGTCACCAAAAATAAGAATCCCAAGAGCAGGAACATGTTCCACTAAATAGTCATAGTCTGGACAAGATCATCATAAAATATCATCTAGAGCATTTTCATGCAATGCATCCGCATCCATACAGATTTGTCAGTGCAGTAGAATTACTACGGCAGTAGCAGAAACAACACTGGCATACTTACAACTGAAGCTAGTCCCTGGCATGGCACTGTCCTATTCTGTTATTGGCTTCCAGTTCAAAGAGTTCTATGGTAACTTCAGTTGTGCTGAAGTTCATCCCAATTTCTTTCTTAGCAGACTTTGAAGAAATAAGAACTGTGATAAAGGTAACAAGAAGTTTTAAAATAGCACGCACCCCATGTTACATAAGGACTCACAGAATTACAGTATCTTTGCGGATCTAGTTCTAGCCAAAACAGAATGCTATATTGCCTGTAGTAAAGACATTAAGGGAACAGTAACAGGAAGATTTTTATGTGCGTTTGTTAACACGACATCTATCTGAATGTTTTCAGCATCTAAAAATATTCTGGCTCGGTGACCCAGTGGATTTACCCTTCCTATTAAGGCAGCTGCAGTGAAGACTGCAACAATGGTATGCTCTTTAGTGCCTTGTGTCAGGCCTGCTCTGCTCTTTTCAGTGAGTATCCTTGGACAAGGCCTCTGAAGGTGACCTGCAAAGCTGTAAGGGAAACGGAGTGAAACCACAGCCATAACCTGGCTCTCCCTACGGCCAAAGCAGCAGGAGAATAACTACCATAGAAGGCTGCTAAAACTGCCTCAGTTCATTTTCATTTTTAAATGGTACTGATGGTACTTTCTCAGTTTCTGAGGAGAGCTAAGTGCACCTTAACTAAGATATATATTATAGTTTACGTTATTTCTGAAGAAACAGACTGTTCTGCCATTCTCCTAAATGGATTAATTACTATGGCTTTCAACTCCTCCTTTCCTGTCGTTCTTCAAGGATCCTTTCTGGAGGGAGCATCACCCTAGCTCAGACTTTCAGCACATCATCTCCACGCCTTCTCAGAGAAGGCAATGCAGACCTCTGAGCTACAGACGCAGCCAAAGCCGTTTGTGCCTCTGCCGATCCAGCTACATCGTGCCTAGGACCTCTCTTCTGTATTACTTCTTAGGGACTGCAGGAGAGGTGATCATTAAGCAAGTCAGCAACACTGGGCACATTTTGCCCTAATTAAATCCATCCCTTTCCCTATGCAGAAACCACCTGTTTTTTACTGCCAGTTGATGTGTAGACATAACTGAATTTTGCTTCCCGAAAGGATCCCTAAGGATGGGGAGCTAGAGGTAATCTGGAACTGGTCTCTCATGAGTAAGGAGCACTGGAGAGGCCAGTTTCTCCTGCTGCCAAGCAGTAGTAGGAAGCAGCGGTGACAGCACATAGTGTTTTTATCAGTGACCATCCCTTCCCTGACAACAGGAGTTGCCACCCTACACAGGTGAGGTTTTTTCCCTGATGGTGGCAAGGGCAAACCTGGCTTTTCAAGACTACACCATAATCAAGCAATGGGGCCACTGCCCTCAGCTGCCTACACTCTGTTTTGCTTTTGCCTATAGGTAATCCCAGTTTTTGTTCATTGTAAGCATCCTGTGATCTCTTAGCAATATATATGTTGGGATTTTTAACTCCTCGAATCACTTAAAATTCAGTGTAAGGATTTTGTAAGTCATATATGCTCAAAAGGATAACGAGACACATTTTTAAAGGAATGGTGAATTCTCCGTAGCAATTAGTGCTTGTTACCTGGGATATAAGGTTACGTTGAGTACCACAAACTAATTTGCATTCATGGTGTTTTATTTCCTTACTTAGAGTGTGTTGGTGAGAGAGGAATCCCAGAATGGTGGGATGTTAATTTGCAGAAAGATTTAAATGTGCATCCCCTAGCCAGCCAGGCAGTAGCTAGATCTGGGGTGGATCAGGATAACTGCTGTGAGCAACAGCATTGATCAGCATCATTGGACCTTATGGTAATAAAAACCTCTTTAATACACTCTGAAAAACAGCCAGTGTTCACAGTTTTCACTCTAAATCACTACATTTTATGTAGTCAGGTTTATGATGAACAGCATAGATGCCACTACCTTTTGTGACTATTTATGAAGAAATTCCAAGCAATCGTAGTCTTCTACTAACACTTTGTTGGTGGTGGAAGGGGAAAGAGTAACTTGTTTTTACCTTTATGGATGGTTACTATGCTTAACTGCCAGAGCTAACGTGACACAGATCCTCTCATGTATGTTAATACAGTAACACTGATATAAGCAGTAATAAAAGATGATAGAACTGTAGCTTATAGAACAAGCTTGAATTTAGGAAACAGCACAGTACTCAACACAGTACAGTCTCAAAAAAAAAAAAAAACAAAACACCGAAACACTAAAAATCCCCGCAGAACAAGGGAGTTCCTTTGCTTGTATATCATAACTGGTATGTGCCTGTTGAGAGCAGGAAGAAAGATCCAGTTTTACCACAGTTTAGATAGAATTTTCAAAGAATTCAAAGTGAACAGCGCTTTCCCAAGATAGGGTAGTAAAGTAGGCCCTTTAGTTTCTTTTTTTCTGTAACCATTTCTGTGCACCTGAACGTCACTAAAGTCATTGTGGGTCAGACCTGGGGAACTTCAGCTAAATAGCTTATGTCAGCTATTTAGCCAAACATTTAGGCCCTTGAGCAACAAATTAAATTAAACAAATTAATTGTTCTAGCCAAAGACTCTTGCAGAGTTGTTGACCTCCGTTCTACTCTTCTCTTCTTCAGCTCCCTCTCTTCACAGTTTATCCTTCCTCAGTTTTAACTGTGGACTTCCATCAGGGCAGAGTGGTAAAAATACATTATCTAATCAAGAAGAGGAAAAAGCATATACACCACAAACGATGGCTTAAGGAAGAATAAAATACTTTTTTTTTTCCTCCAACCTCTGAATGCATGTTCGAGAATAAAGCACAACTCTTAGCAACTTAGCTAAGGAAATTAACACCAATTCCATTGTGTGTTTCACTGCAGTCAGTTCCAGATGCATCAAGGCTATACACAAAGATTTCTGTGGGCTTAGTGCACATAATGTGCAGCAAATCATTATTTCCCTTAGCAACCACTATAATAATATTAATCAGATTGAATTCCTTCACTATTCCTTTGGATAGAATTCATCATCAGTGCAGATGGGAGAACTCATATAGATAGACACACACAATGAGAGCTATCACTATTGAAAACACAATTTATCATGAATCACTATGCATTTATGAATGCTTTCCAAACTTTAAAATATGTGTCTCTGCCTAGGTTGAAGGGAAAATAAAATAATCAAATGCAATTGTTCAGTAACATCAAATTATGAGAAAACAGTCACAGGACTGCATTTCTAACAGTAAATGGTGCAGCATCCAGTGTCAGTCTTCTCTTCAGTTTTAGCATATCTGGGAATAAAATGAACTCCTGAAGTAGAGAGAAATACAAATACCAATTGTGTGGAACAGTCTAAATCACTTCAAAATAGCAACCACAGTGAATTATTATTTTTTCTACACTAGCTAGTGTGTCATGAAGCAATCTTTTCTACAAATACAGAATTAAGTAAGTAGACTCAACCTGACACCCTTATCTACTGCCAGGGCTATTGTTTTTTCCTCCTCTTTTAAAAAGTTACTTTCTTCCTTCACAAGATTGTGCAGAGCAAAGCAACTCAGATAACTACATGAAATTCACAATGTAAGGTTTTTGCCCATAAACAACAGAAGTCTTCAATATATAGATGAATTTTAAAAGAGGTTTGAGACTCACATCCAGGATCCACAGAGACACGCAGGTCAGTAGGAAACATTACAAATCTATAAGCTAAATTTAACTTTAAATCTCATATAATCCTTTCATACTTACTAAGGAAAAACCTGCCAAATTGTGGTAGACTGACTAACAGTTGTCTGGTATGTGGATTTGTTTGTTCCCAAGTTTGTGGCCTCCCATCCAGCTGTACAGAATAAATGTAACAAGTACATATATCCAGTCATCAGACACTCCCTGGGAAATGTCATTACACTGCTTTCACAGGTTAGAATGACAATTTCTGTTATCATTTCTAGGCAGCAAACAATATTAAATACTATTTATATGGGCCAGTTTGTGTAACAAAACAGGTTTTTTTAATCATACAAACAACATTTTTATGCCAGCAGTCTCAGACCTGCTACATTAAATGTTACTGGAAATATCCTGTTAAGACAGGCAAGGCCATCTTTCTGATGAGTACAGCCACACTAATTTCAATGGTATCATGGTCTCAGCCATGAAGAAGTTCACGATAGATTGGATTGACAGGTTTCACAATTTTCAGGACTACTTTCCATAATTCTATAAACCATCTTTAAATAGCTGTAGATTTAGAGAAAACCTCTGAAACTACAGTTGTGTCTTAACTGCTCCCAGGAGGGGCCCAAAGCTAACAAGGTCTTTTGCTCAAATCCTGCATGCTACTTCATGAGGGAAGGCTCAGTTTTGGTGGGCCTTTTCAGTCCACCAGCCTTCCTACAATGAATGGAAGGCTAAAGCCTGATAATATCTTGCTAGAGGTGTAATTGCTATTATGTTTCTGGTTGTAAAACCTTACCTTTACCTTTTTGTTTTGACTCCTCCAGCTTATCAATTCAGCCTTTCAAAGGTCTAACATTGCGTAATAGAAGCACAGTCTATAAAATCACTTTGTGCTCTTGAGGGGTAAGATTGTCTGGAGAGAGACCTCATTAGAATCCACACTGTGACCCTATAGCCTCCCTCCCTCCCTAGCTACACAAGCCAAGAGTATGTATTTTGGAGTAGCAGTAGTTTTTTGAGCTACAGAAAAAGTGAAAGTCTCACTTATATCCTGTCATTACATTTTTATTTCATGCTATGCTGGAAGTAATTTACAAATGCGTCCTGTTAAACTTTTATAGAGCAATCTTAGAACATTCAAAAGGTATAGGCAAGATGACTTTAGATTCATGTCTCAAAGTGAACCAACTTAATTTGTTCATGGAGAGAAAATGAAATTATTTAACACACTACCCTGGTGAGCTAGAAGATTAACACGAAGTATATTGAAATATCAAGAAGTGTGTGCTGAAAGTTGAAAGCATGAATGATGCATATTACTCAAAGTTCTTTTAATGTATCATACATATAAACATGAGGTAGAGTTTGTTTGCTAATCTAGAATATTAATAACAGTAATCTCAAAAAAAACCCTCAAAATCTGAACCAATGTCAGTTTATTGTAAAACAGAAAAAAAAAAAAAGAAATAAATTCTTCTTGATCCATACCAAATGAGCTTTCTGGAATGAAGTTAAGTCTGCTGCAATTTAGGTCTGTAAGTGGAGTCTAGGTTTAATTTCAGTTAAAAATAAAATAAAATGGATGGAACCACAATATCCCCTTATCTGCTACTTGCATAAAATCTTTTATTACAGATATGTACAGTTACAAATTGATTTTACACAAGGACCAGTAGGCCTACTAGGACCTGAATTGATTTCAGTCTCATTGGTTATTCAGCTTGGTGAGAATCTCATTTCTGCTTTTCAGATGCCGTATTACAGTATAGTCTAGGCATACCTAAAAATGGATGAAAGAATAAACAGTTACAGTACAACATACAGTTCTTTGCATCTTACAGCATTAGCTGAATTAAGCATACTAAATACATTTTTTAATGTAGCTTTTCTCATTTTACTCCGGCGTAAAAACTGCTGGCAGCTTTCTTATATTTAATAAGGACTCTATTATAACACAACAGTCAGATGAGCCTCAGTGGAATAAGGCTAAGGAGTCAGTCTCCTATACTGCTTCTGGCTATACCAAAATGCAGAGTGGTTTCAAAGTCATATTGCGAGTCTTTTCATCTAGATTTGCAGCTGTGCAAGGAAGTGTAAAATGCTACCAAATGTGATGTAGCCTATTTTACAAAGGCAAAGGTTTTCTTCTGCTCACATGTATAGCAGCTCAGGCCATGATCTCCACAGAAATGAAAGGCTCATCTTTTTTATTTTTTTTTTTTAAACCTTAAAATATAAATAGTACAGAGTTGTTCTAAGGGAGCCAAAATGTCCAGAATTGCCCTTTCCCTCTTTTCACTCCTGTGGTACAAGGAGAAATCTCTCCATGGGGGGCACTGTGAATTAGTGAGGTAGAACAGATTTGGGCTGTACGTGTTGGCATAAAAACCCAGTAAGTTCCCCCTACATACTAAAGCACTTTAGAATCTTACGCCAGATATCTAAATCAAATCTCCCCCCATGCACGCTAATTTGCATGTCCTTGTTTGGAACCTGGATTATGTTTTAATTTTAAAAACACTTATGAATGCTTTTAAAGTTATGTCATGCTTACACTACAGAGAGCATTTTTCTTAGTGGAGGTGTTCTTTGCCTTTGTTTTTTCAAATCTTCCAGAGTTCTAGGAACTATTATGGGAGGGCAGGGACAGCATGGAGCAGGATAAATCAAAAACAAAACAGCAGTGCTCTGCAACCTCACCGGGGAAGGCTGTGAAATAAGGCTACTGTGTTGTGGCATGATTTCAGGACCAAGCACTTGAAGAATTAATACATAAAGAACAGCAGTCTCAATTAATGAAATGAACATGGTTAATTAATGGCAAGCAACCATGAAATCACACAGTGACATTTTTAGATTCAGTTTTCAAACTACAGTCCCACTTTATACAGCCTAAATTATTCCTATATGCAACATACAGTTTGTCCATTTTTCCCCACACTTTCTTCCAAATGAATAATAGCATACATTTACCAAGGAATGATTTCTATGGTTTACCTACACTAAAAACTCTTAACAAAAGCTTCTTTTGCTCCTATGAGCAGACAGCTGTCATCTTTGAAAAGTCACTCACACTCAGGCAATGGATACTGAGAGTAAGTACTCAGGTTATAGAAGACCAGTAAATTTACTTCTGATCATCTTCACAAAAAATTTTTAGATTTTAAACATGTGTCAACCAAACCAAAAACATAAACCAGCTAGATACTCTCCGTATCACAGGACAAATGTGAGGAAATTCAGTTTTTCTACTGTATGGTTTTGTTTATAATTATTGCACATCTTCCTCAAACAGTCTTATTGTAACAACATGTTAACTAATTTAGTCAAAGGAGCCCCACTTTAAAACAAAAACATCTAATGTACTACATGTTTAATGAACTGGTGAAAATTACTTAATTTTCACCGGACACAATGGGTATTGTGTATAAGAATTACTGTGCAGGTCTGCACATTGTCATACAGGTCTGAGTGAAAAACTGAGATGATATCAGAAACATAATGAACTAAGGAAATATTATTTCCGATGTGTACCTCTGGAAAAATCAGTTCCACCAGTTTTATTAGGCTGTCTACTTTCAGGCCAAATACAGCATAAGAATAAGAAACACAGCCAGCCTGTTTTTCTCACAAATCTTTTTTGCTTTGCAAGAATTGATGGTTTCTTCCTCCTGGCTGTCTTGCTCTGTAAGTGACAGCTTTTCCCAAAAGGAGTTAAGACTGGCTGTAGCAACACATACAACACTCCCTGCTCTTTTGGGAAGGACTGCAGTAGTCAGGGTTTTTTCCTCCTTGCATGTTTTTATAAAGAAAAGATGGATCCTTCATATCTAATAGTAATATCAAAGTATGTACCCAGCACTGTGCAGCTTAGCAGATTGCTGATTCTTAAAGAACCATGATGCACATCACATGGCAGAAAATAGCAGCAATCTTTAAGTATACATTATTTCAAAGAAACACATATCCATGTTCTGTCCAAGATGCATTCTACTATTTTTGTCACAGCAACTAAGTCAATACAGATCTTACAAACCCATTTCCTTTTGCTCTCTGTCACACAACCTGAATGGAATAATGCATTGCATAAGAAATCACTGATAATATTGCCCTGATACCTGTAAAAATAAAATAAATCATGAGAGGTCAGAAATTTGTTTATCCACAGTAGGTATGCTTTCTGATATACAAGACTTCAACACTCTATTTTGACCTATTAAATGTACTGGTGTATTTTAGTCAAAAGCATTTCTTACCTGAAGAATGGATTCTTTAAATCAAGAATGTTACCAGATTTAAATCCTGTCTGGTCCACCACAGCGACAATCTGAATATCGTAACTTTGTCTGCATCAGAAATAAAAGTATAAAAAGAGAAAACGGAACTCAAATACAGTTGCATTTATAACCTCTTATGCTAAAAAGGAAGCTACTATCTGAACAATAGCCATTCGGTATGACAAGTGAAGGAATTAATTTTCAGTGCAGTCAGTGCTAGGGCCTGATTATTTAAAGAAATGAAGTAAAATTTACAAAGACACTTAAGTATTATGTTAAGAATTTCCATCCAGGAAACGTCATCATTTTGCACTGATAGAAGACAGCAATGAAAGGTCTTTTCCCTTTCCAAAAGAAATACTGTAAATTTTAAAATTAACATACACAATCAGAGTATTACCTCATGATCAATAATATCTAACTGTCCAAAAAGCATTAGGTTCACTCTCTCTGTAATCCAGGATTTCACTTGGAAAGGGTATTTTTCAAGACTTTTTGCAAGAAAAGTTTACGTAGAAAAGAGAAACACTTGGGCAACTGAAAGCATCCCTGCTGTAGTTAGAGCACCTTCAGTGCTTGCCCGAATTCTGTAATGCTGTTATATGACATGTCTCTATTTAGCAACTGAGTTAAGCTGCCACTGAGAAAGAACCACCTATCAACAGTATTTTAATGCTTTTTTACCCTTCCTCTGGCTGTTTGCTACTTTTGGTATCTCAGCATTCAGACTACAGACTCTTTAGAGCATGAATGTGGGCAGGAGTAATACAGTAATGAAGACGAAAGCTTTTCTCCACAGGGAAAACAGAGTATACTCGCTTTTGGAAAAATGTGAATATGCAGTTTAACAACAACATATAATACACTTAATGCAGCCTATGTTTTTTAAACTCAAGTTGAGCTCAGAAGTCAAAAGATGCCTTCCTGATTTTATGTATGATACAGACAGTCAAAAAATAGCTAAAGCTGACCCAAGTGGATCCTCCTGCACAGAACAGCACAGTACAGAGTTATGCAGAGATGTAATCGTGGTCCCGAAAGCAGATCAGCTTTGCAGCAGGACTTCCCTCCTCAGTGGTAACACATGGTCAAACTACTTGTCATTTTACATCTAGCAAAGTCTTTAGCTCAGGTATCTCTGAGTCATGCTCAATTATAAATAAATATGCCTTATATGTTGCCTTATATATGTATACATTTACAGCAGTGTCTGGTCACTGTTGAGTACAATGTTGCTCTTACATGTCAGAATAGTAATGCATTTTATTTTTAAAAGAGACATTTGGAGACATGTATTGTTTATCTTCTCTGTGAGGAGCTCCTAACCAGAAGATCGGGAAATTTAACAAGTCTCCCATTGTGATTCACCTTCCTGCGCAGAGTAGGCTTTGCTTTCAATTACAACCACAAATACATGAGCAAATAAGGCTGCAACTTGTGTGAACCAGTCTCTTCAAGATTGTTTTAAAAACAAAATACAGAAGTGGAGTTTCCAGACGTCTAATTGACAGCAAGAGCAACAGAGAAGTCTGCTTAAGAAAGATGTTCTTCTGAAAGAACATTCCTTTCCATTAGCCTCAGTGGAAGGACAGTGTGTGAAAGCACTATTCTTAAACAGGGAAAGCACTTCCATAGGAAATCTTTTTCAGAATTAGTAATGTAGAATGGATTCAGGATCAACCCCACTTCTTGTCTCTGCATATGACTTATTGAGAGGTAAGGAGTGTCACTGCTGGCAAATGACCTGGCAGTTGACTAGGCCCCTGGCCTGAAGTTAAGCTTAATGAATAAGATTTGGAAAATATTTGAACATGACTTAAAAAATTGTTGTACGTGATAGATAACAGCATGAAAAGCCGACCAAACCTACAAGTAACCTTGTGAAGGATGGCAGGATTTCACACGTGGTTAAAGAGCAATTACATGAGAAACAGCTTCACAGATAATTGGCATGGAGCACTGGAGACCTTTTAGAGAGCAGTCTTGCAAGGCCAACAGTGCCTACGTAGGTAACCGTATTAGTGAGACCATATAAATCCAAGATTATCAATGGAATAATATCAGAAGTAACAAATCTGGGTACAAATGTACCTCAGACTAATTGGGGACAGGCAGTTTATCTGGGCAGAAACAGCGCAGGAAAAAGAAGAGTCAAGAAACAGGAAAAGAGATGGTAAGGAGTGCAAATGACACGATAGCTCTGTGGGCCCTGCACTTGATCACTGCAGCTGGTACAGGAAAATAAACCAAATCCGCTGCTCTGACCATGCTATATGAATCAAATGCCTCTGCAGCCAGAAGGACATGGGGAGCAGGGTGCTTTCTCTGGCTAACAGGAAGGAAAATGCCCATGACGGATCAAACTATCCGAGCATCACCGTGTCAGTGCCCGCTCCAGGCCTGATGGCACTGGCAACTAACACTGCTTCATAGTAGAAAAATTAGTAACTCACATTTTGCAGAGGAAAAGAATATTGTACTCAGTGAAAAATAACCACTGTGATTAATTCATATTAAGATGAATCTAAAAAGCACTAACAAAGACTTAACTTGACTCTACCACTTCTGTCCCCTCCAGGAAAACCAGTTTTGCTGTGCTAAATTTAGGGGTCTGTTGCTATTCAGATGTAACAAGCAACATGAGCTGATCAAAGCCATTAATAAATTGTATTACTGGATGATGTGTTTTGATTTATTCATTCTTCTACCTCTCGCTGCAACACAAGGAAATACTGTCTGCAATTTGCCACTTCACATTTGCTTTGTGATCCACAATCAGCAAGCAAATGCCTGGCTTGCAGGCTTGCTAGTGGATGTAAAAGTGCTAAAAGAGACACTATGCTGCAAGATTTTTCTGTTTCTGCTAAGACGTATGTACAGTTACCAATTACCACTTACCCATCAGTATGGATTCTGTAGTGATTATCCGAATAGCTGCTGTCTTTTGAGTACTTCTAGTAAGAACAGCCAAACTGCAAAACCAGCTTTATGAGGCTTTTATACTTACCGTTTATTGGCAACAAACAAGACTTTCCCTGAGAGAGTTTCCCCCTCTTTAGCAAAGAGAGGAGTCTGAAGAAGGCAGCGTACTTGATACCAGTGAGTGAGAGGTTCTGTGGGTGCAGTTGACAACCAAACAGTTACCCTAAAACAAACAAGAAAAACTATCTAGACTTGCTTTCTCATCTTCTCCTTTCAGAAACAACTTAAAGTTGTTAGGACTTTATATATGTGGGGCCTAATAATTGCTTAAAATAAACTTTAAGCTACCTTGAACTAAACTGGGCTGGTGATTATATCCTTTGTTTAGAGATCACTATTTTCCACCTTCTTTTCTTTCTTAATCTATACCATGCTTGTCACTACCAGACCTGAGTGTCTAAGGCAATTATGGAGATTGAGAAGAGGCTCTCCAGACACCTATTCTCTCTTCTGTCCACACTTCCAGGACAGAATACTAATTCCCATCTTCCCACTCAGATAATGAAAAGAAATTAGAGAAAATATGGGTTTGTCCTGAATGCTATAATGTGATTCTTCATAATGGTAGTTTCATCTTAAAACACCACTGCCAAAGAAGTTCCTACAGTAGTTTTCAAATACTTCCACTTGTAAGATATTTCAGTAATTTTGCTGAAGGGGGCTGTAGGTATTAAGAAAGCAATAACATAAGCAATAACCTGAACCCAATCCACTGAAATTTCAAGCGCTAAGACAAAGAACTTTAGCAGTTCTATAAACATGAAAGATCTGCTGATTATGCAATCTTCTACTCTAAAACAGAGACCTTCTCAGGTGATGATCTCAGTCAACTCCTGTAAGTCTGCAGTCTTCTCTGCTGCTGCTTTACATGATGTGGAGTATCTAATTCCGTTTTTTAAGATGAATAATTTTACTATCAGCCCTCAAAGTAACTACAAATACACATAGCTCATTTTCCTTTTCATGGACGTACTATTCTGAATTCTTCACAATCCTCATTTCAATGGTTAATAAATGGTATTTATCAACAGAAGTGAACAGGAATGTTTTACAGTATATTGCAAAAAATCAGCTCATCTAAAACTGGATAAATTTAATTCGGAAATCAACAAATCTTATATAAAACTAAATACAGATAATTAAAATCTACTTTCTGACTTCCCAGGTAACTATCTGTAATTTTCACCTACTTACTACACCAGATGAATGTCCCCATTTTAAAATTAATAGGTGGTGTTAGAATGAAAACATTTCCTCAGACTTGGAGAAATTTGCTCCATTTCCATTTTGTACGTGGCTACTTGCAACCTCCTTTCCAGTTTGCCCATAAACATGACTAAGCCCAAACAAGAAGATCCAGCTCACATTTACAGCTTCTTCCTTATTTACAGTGTAAAGCATAAAGATAACATAATATTATGAAGGATTAGTACGGTGTAGAAAGATATAAAGATATGTATCTTGACCTGTAGCAATTCCTGGATCAGGCATATATGTGTGTGTGTGTGCACGTGTATATACACACATTAATCAATGGAAAGCAAGTTCATCACCATTTGAGTCATGCTGCTAGCACTGAATTATCATTCTTCTTGTTACCGCTAGAAGGCATGATTTCCTTAACAAAAAAGGCATTGGTAATGACATTACAAACAGGCTCAGCACCAGATGAAGATCTGATTCTGGCACATCTTACATGAAGGATGGGATTTTCTTCCCCGGTAGTTAGTATTTCGTAGAAAGGAATGAAGTAGTACTTACAGTGATCCTACAAATGCCACATCAAACCAGAAGGCCAGGCCATGGATTAGTCCCGACTGCATCATTTGGAAAACAAAAGGGATTTCCACTCTATAAAGAAAACACAAAATTTTCCCAAAGTAATTTGCAGAAGGTACTGGAAACAAAATCCCATCATCGCCATTCATTTACTGAAACCCATCCTGCACTAATTTCTACATTTCCATTTTTTTTCCAATCAATCTGTGTCTCAATTTTCCACATTTTAAAAATAATATGCTCTTATTTTCAGTCTCAGTAGAATTAGCCAAAGGCACTAATTTAGGTATTAGTTCATTGTGTGCCTAATTTAGGTATTACTTCTTTGTATGCCTTATTCTTCAATAGAATCAAATATCCCACTACCAAAGAGTTACTGCCTTGTTTGTGACAACACTGCAGACTCTTACAAATATCCAGGTTCAATTTTGCTACAGCAAAATTTCTCATTCCCAGTGAAGGATTTATATTTATATTAAATACTGTTCTAAAAGGAAAACGCTCCACTGGAAGTACGACAAACAGAATTACTCTTGGAACCAGAAGCAAAAATTGAGCTTCCTGAGCAAGAGGTAGCTGGAATATTTTCACCTCCAACAAGCATATCAGTGGCTATGCAGTTGCAGCCAAATCTTAGTGGTTCTTGCAGAGGCAAGCCATGTAATTAGCATTTATGCAGACAGAAGCAAATAGCATTTGGTTGTGGTTTAGACAGCATAGGTAAATTCTCTCCTGAGAACTACTGAAGCAAGCCAACACTAGCCAGTTGATACTTGAAAGCAATTCTCCAGATGTTTTCTCTTCTCAGAGTAATTCCTCTCTCTCACTAGACCATGTCATGCATAGTTAGTCATGAGTCATGTTGAAACAATAAGGGTTCTGAGTTTCAAAGACAGCCTGTGATATTTTCCCTTATGTCAATGTCTTGCAAAGACTGTTGATGTAGTCCCTCAAGCTCTCTTGCAACAAATACTTTATTTCAATAATGTACTCAGAAGGACGCTTCTCTGTTCTAATTCTGGGAGATGAGAGGTGCAGTTTAGCATATATGTAAGACTTCCTAACTAAAGATTTGAAGGAACACTGTAGGGAAGTGAAGAAGTGCAGATGACCCTTCTTAGACTACAAAGCTTTTAAAAATACACATTGTAGCACAAAGTCCAGTCAAGAAGCTTGTAATGATGCCACCTTATCAACAGGTTTGAGGTCTTTAAGGATGCTGAAGCAGAGCAACAAAAATTACTTTGTCGCCAGAACTACATGTGTCCCAACAGATAATGCTAGGAAGCAAACACTCTCCTCCTGGGGCCAATTTAGCTCTTTCTATAGGAAACTCCTTTGAACCAATTTCTACTGTTTCACAGGCTCATCAGCAGGCTTTCCCACTTACAAACCATCCCACAGATGAACACTATGGTGCACTACTAGAGGTGTACCAATTATCTTGGCATGCCACCTTCCCCCTTCGGTGTTTACCACTGGCCAAAACCACCATCCTCTTCTACCTCTGAGCATCGAAGAGCAATCACAAAAATGAAGAGTAGGATACTGGTGTCTGCTAACCTGTGCAAATCTTCCTCTGCAGCCTCTGTAAAGTTAACTGTGTACTTCACTGTCCGAGCCATCAGAATTCTCATGTCAAAAGTGTCCTATAGGGAAAAAAGTCACAAGTGTTACCATTCTGTCTTGTCAGCATATAAATGTGCTACCTGTTAGATAAAGTGGGAAATAAAACACCAAATCAACCATCATCCCCATCAACTTATTTTAAATAGTTGATTTTTTTTAATAGTTCTGAATATACTGTTAGATTTTGCACTATTACCAGGATTTAACATATTTGATAGCCTACATACCTATTAAAGACTTTTATTCAATCCACCCAGAATAAAACCTGTCCCAAAATTGTCTATCACTTCTAAAAAATGTTGCTCCTAACAAGTTAGAAGTAGTCAGTCCCTCTAGTAAATGAAAATAACTTTTTCCTCTTCATTTTTCTTTCTTCAATCACATGTCCTATTCCTAATCTATCAGTGTTCACAAGCTGGCAGATGAATAAAGTGAAGCCTTAGTGTAATTTCTTCTCACCAATGAATCCCTGTAAGAACTGAGCTCTGTCTATAAAATAAGGGGAAGCCAAGGAGATGTGTGATTTTTTTAAGAACAGTTTTGTGTGGCTTTTATTGGGCACTGCATTTCTAATCTTCAAGGGAAGAAGAATCTCAACTGAGAAAACAAAGCCAAATGTGTACTTCACACATAATGCAAACACGTGCTTCAGTTCTAATTGACAGTCAAAGAACCAACACTGGGAATGGATCATGCTGTAGTCAAAGATACAGCCAAAATTCATGAAGACAAACGAGAGAGCTCGAATATATCCATTTCAGGCACTGAAAGCAGTAGAGTGCTAGAAGTCACAGTAGCTCTCTGATGATCTTTCTAGGTTCTTTGGCAGGTCGTACAGCCTCCATTCCACAGCAGCTATACAGCTATCGCTGCTTAAACTAGCTAGTTTAAAGTTATTCCAGACTTGTTGCAGTCAGACTTTTTCAAGGTGTCCACACTGAAGCATTAAGTTATGGGTGGGGGGTGGAGAGAGGGTTGGTTTGTTTTTTCTCAAGAGAGTTCAAGAAGGAATTCTCTTGAACTTATTCTTTCCAACTAGGTACAAAATAGACTTCTATTAAAAAGAAAGAGCAAGAACTGCAGATGCTCAATCCAAGGTTCCAATAAAATAAGAATACTCACATATTACAGTATCACCGAATGATTGAGGTTGGAAGGGATCGCTGGAGATCATCTAGTCCAACCTCCCTGCTCAAGCAGGGTCACCTAGAGGACATAGCCCAGGATCACATTCAGGCAGGTTTTGAATATCTCCAGTGAAGGAGATTGCACTACCTCTCTGAGCAACCTGTGCCACTGCTCTCTCACCCTCACAGTCAACAAGTTTTCCCTCATGTTCAGATGGAACTTGCTGTGGTTCAGTCCGTGCCCATTGCCTCTTGTCCTGTCGCTGGGCACCACGGACAAGAGTCTGGCCCCATCCTCTTGATGCCCCCTCCTTCAGATACTTGTAGACATTGATCAGACCGCCTCTCAGTCTTCTCTTCTCCAGGCTAAACAGGCCCAGCTCTCTCAGCCTTTCTTCAGAGGAGAGATGCTCCAGTCCGCTCATCATCTTTGTAGCCCTCCGCTGGACTCTCTCCAGGAGCTTCCTGTCTCTCTTGTAGTGGGGAGCCCAGAATTGAACACCGTACCCCAGAGGTGGCCTTGGGCTGAGTAGAGGTGGAGGAGCACCTCCCTTGACCTGCTGGCAACATTATTCCTAATGCAGCCCAGGATCCCATGGGCCACCTTGGCCACAAGGGCACACTGCTGGCTCATGTTTAACTTGTCGTCCACCAGGACTCCCAGGGTCTTGTCTGCAGAGCAGCTTTCCAGCAGGTCAACCCCCAGCCTGTACTGCTGCATGGCATTCCTCCTCTCCAGCTGCAGGATTTGTCTTTTCCCTTTCTTGGACTTCATGAGGTCTCTGCCAAGGGACTCTGCCCAAGTCTCCAGCCTGTCCAGGTCCCTCTGAATGGCAGCCCAGCCTTCTGGTGTGCCAGCCACTCCCCCCAGTTTAGTATCATCAGCAAACTTGCTGAGGGTGCACTCTGTCCCTTCCTCCAGGTCATCGATGAATGCATAGAACAAGACTGGAGCCAGGACTGACCCCTGGGGGACACCACTAGCTACAGGCCTCCAACTAAACTCTGCGCCACTGACCACAACCCTCTGAGCTCGGCCATCCAGCCAGTTCTCAAGCCACCAACCGTCCACTCATCTAACACACATCTCCTGAGCTTACCTATGAGGACATGATGGCAGACAGTGTCCAAAGCCTTGCTGAAGTCCACGCAGACAACATCCACCCGCTCTGCCCTCATCTACCCAGCCACTCATTCCATCCGAGAAGGCTATCAGACTGGTCAAGCATGATTTCCCTTGGGTGAATCCAGGCTGACTACTCCTGATCACCTTCTTGTCCTCCAGATGCTTAGTGAGGACCTCCAGGAGGAACTGTTCCATCACCTTTCCAGGGATGGAGGTGAGGCTGACAGGCCTGGAGTTTCCTGGCTCCTCCTTCTCAGCCTTTCAAAAGACTGGGGTGACATTGGCTTTCTGCCAGCCCTCAGGCACCTCTCCTGATCTCCAGGACCTTTCCAAGATGATGGCGAGTGGCCTAGCAATAACATCCGCCAGCTCCCTCAGCACTCGTGGGTGCATCCCATCGGGGCCCATGGATTTGTGGATGTCAGGTGTGCCCAAACGATCTCCAACCTGCTCCTCCTCGACCAAGTTAGAGCCTTCCTTTCTCCAGCCTTCCTCTCTTGTCCCCAGGGTCTGGAATTCCTGAGGACTGGCCTTAGCAGTGAAGACGGAAGCAAAGGCAGCATTCAATAACTCTGCCTTCTCTGTATCCTTCGTCACCAGGGCACCCGCCCCATTCAGCAGCGGGCCCACGTTTTCCCTAGTCTTCCTTTTGCTCTGGATGTATTTGAAGAAGCCCTTCTTGTCCTTGACATCGCTTGCCAGACTTAATCCCAAACAGCCCTTAGCCTTCCTTGTCGCATCCCTGCAGACTCTATCGGTGTCCCTATAGTCCTCCCAAGTGGCCTGTCCCCTTTTCCGCATTCTGTGGACTTCCTTCTTCTGTTTGAGTTTCGCCAGGAGCTCCTTGCTCATCCATGCAAGTGTCCTGCCCGCTTTGCTGGACTTCTTACTCATAGGGATGGATCAATCTTGAGCTTGAAGAAAATGATGCTTGAATATTAACCAGCTCTCTGGTTAACTCTTAAAAAAAGTGTTTAAACAAGAATTTGAAAATATTTAAATAAAAATAAAAATTTTTAAAAGTGTTTCACAATACAGGAACTTGTTTGCTTGGCTACTTTCTCTTTTGATTTGTGTATCAGAGAAGAGAAGGGAAAACCCAAGATCCAGTCACTTTTTTAAGAGGTTGCAAACACTGAGGGAAGCTAGTCGCGTGTTGGGAAGAGAGATGTGCACGTTCTGTAGCTTTCTAATGTGCGTATGTCTCTAGATATCTGCTACTTACAGCAAAATCAGGAATATTACACACCGTTGTTAACCTTTGACAGCAGCTCTGTTCACACTTTTCACAGAGCCAGTCACTGACTTTCTATACAACAGCCACAGAGCTTTGTTAAACAAGGACGCCACTGTACCTGCAGGATTTTGTGGAAGGGATAACATAGGAAGAAGAGAAGGGAAAACACAAACAAAAAACCCCAGACATATAAACCTACCACAATAGGTTGTCTGAAGTACTCATCCACAGCTGCGTTGCGAAGACTGGATAGATTGACCCCATAAAAGCACTCTTGGTACCTAGAAACATTAATACATTGTAAAAGGTTTAGGTTAAAAAAAAAAAAATTCTGGGTTCCACTGCATAGCAGAAAGGCCAAAGCACAACAGCTGCCAACAGAAGTGTGGCTAAGTGTCTTTTTCCCTTCCTGCAGTTTGCCAAGCATCCAAATTCCAGCCAACCTCAGCTCCCCTGCTCAGCTTCCCTTCCCAGCAGACATCTTTTACAGCACTGAGGTGACCCAGTTCCCTCGAACAGACACATGGAGGTTTTTCACAATAGACTTCTGAAAGAACCCACACAGACAGCAGAGAATAGGGAGAAGAGTTGAGGAGGTCAAAAAGTTTTGTAAGCCTTTTATTATTCTGGGCTAGTCCAGAAATGGGAGTGGACCCTGGCACAAATTAAAAAGGTGCTGAAGACCCCTGTATTACAAGTCTGGTTCTTTTTATTGACATAGAAGAGGAAAATAAAGGTTATCTTATACCAACTGAACAGCATTGAACACCACCACCACAACAATATTTTTATCTTACCAATTTATGCAAATGTTCATTTAATGCAAATCCAGCCTACTTTCAGCATCAGTTTTGAAGCTGAAATACACATGCCTACAGTAAATTCCTCAGATCCTGGGCACGACCCTCTTATCAACTCCATGAAGTTAACGGGTTATCTATTTTCAGATGACATGCACAAAATGGGATGGAGAGGGAAAACAGCAAGAGAGCTCAATTTCTTGTGATGAAAGTGTTATCTAGATGTAAAACCACGATCTGATGCCTTCTTTTGAGTCTTCAGAAGCACTTAAAATGTTTGTCTCCATTGCTACAACATCATACATACAGCTCTTAAACTATCGTTACTTCTTGCAAAACTAGATGACTGGACCTAAACCAGTTTAATGACACCCTCTAACATGAATGAATTCTGCATTATTAGGTCAATGCTATTTGCATAAGGGGAATATGTCTGGATGACCATATCTGAGAAGGCATCTTTAAGGAAAGAACTAAAAAAGTACAAGAGAGGAAGTCAGCTGATACCACTAACTGCAAGTGATCTTTTATCCTTTTCTAAATGCTTGCTGTACTGTTTAACTGAGTCACCTACCTGTCCCTGATGAAAAACACAGACAAAATACACACTATTTTTTAACAACTTGCTGTATATTTAGGCTTTATGTCTTTCTACCTTTGCAAGGCTTTTGACAACAGAAAGACCAATCTGCTCTTCTATGATAGGCTATGCATTATCACACTTTTTGGAATGATTCCTGGTAAATACAAATTAATGTGCATCTCTGAGGCAAAACGGTAAACCGACCTGTATGCCTGAAGAGAAACACAGCCAATGTATACAGCCTCATCATTATTATTATTGTACAGATCCAAGACAATAATCCCAAGTGTATGAGAAATATGTAAACTTTCCTTTGTACAGTAAACAGTCTTGACTAACTGCTGCATCTAAGGCTAAAACACTCACCCAGATTTTTGGATAAGATTTTGGAGGCTTTTCAAAGTCCTGGTGCCTTTACCATAGGCTAGTTTAAATTACAAATCCAGATGCTTCTTTGACTCTTTTGTTGAAGTATTATTATGCAAAGTAGTGGTTCCAAAAAATGTGAGATTTTTCTGCTAAGACATAGGGCATTGTCTTCTTTGAAAACAGTTTGCTAAATAGGAAAGGGTTTACTATACACAAAATACATCTCATGTTCTGAGTACAGTACAAACCTGTACAATAAAGGAAAGCTGCTTTTTTTGAGGCTTGGAATTTGATGTTTACAGAAGTACTAGTTATCATCAGCTAGCTCCTGATGGTATATTTGAAATGGCAAAAAAATCCCAACAACAACAAAACAACCCCCCGCCCCCCCCCCAAAAAAAAAAAAAAAAAAACAGAGAAAGCGCTCTGCCTAAAGTAGGTCTGGACATTGACCTCCATTCTCTTATAGTTCTGGATCTATTAGGATATGCAGTCTCCTTTTAGTGTTAAGAACCTGAATGTCTTAGAGTAGTGCAGAGGCAGTACCACTGCACTCTTACTCAAAAGATTTTGATCCCACTTTTGGCTGAAGACAGAAGAAGCACTAATTTGTTAGTCTTTAGAGTACACTACAGAAGTATTTAATCGTCTTGCACAATCAATGTTTTGTGCATGTATCCATACAAAAGTACAACCGTGTGAAACAGGGGGATTGATAATACAGTCCTCCACTTAGGGGCATCTCAAGACAGCAATAAACTCTACTGTGGTGGCCAAAACAATTTTGTCTAGCAGTAAGTCAAACAAAACCTGATACAAGAGGAATCTCATCCAAGGTAATTGTATTACATTTCTGTAGTTAGTGTAGTTGAAATAGTCTCATCAAAAATAAAAAAAAGGATATAACAAATATTTGTTAAAAATGGGAGACATCCTTTTGCAAAGATGGGCAGAGGAGAGACTGCTGTACTTTGGGGCTTAGACACTAACCTGATCATTATCATAATTATGAAGATTTACTACAATTTGGGATAACAACAACGACAGAAATATTCTTGGTAATTCTTGGAGAGTAATTAGTTACTGCAGCAGACTTGAAAGATTTATTTTTCCCTTTTCTATAATTCTTTGAAAGCCTTGTAATGATTGACAGACAATTCAGCTGATACAATGTGTAAGCACAGAATATCTGGAATCAAACCTTGCCTGTTAGATCCAGAAGTTCTGTATTTTTTTTAAATGCAGATGGCATATTTGCGTTAACAAACTATAAGGAAGTAATGTAGTTGAATTGTACCATTCCCACTGTACAATTCTGAAATAACAAGAGGCAGCAGATTTTCTTCCATCACCACCAACATTACTATATACCTCAGTGTGAACACTGAGATACATGCATACACTGTAGCTATCCTACAGGTATTCCACTTGTCACATAGAGATCTTACACTCATTACAAATGCAGATGAAGCATTCCAAGCAGCCTGAAATAGAATGCTTTCATATTGGTAGTAACACCTAGTCCTGTACAGACCTGGAAAAAAAAGCTATGTTTCTGCGTTGACTACTAACTAGGTGTATGTTCTCTTCATTAAATGATGAGGAAGCTGCCTCTTGGCACGACATGATGCTCACATACAAACAGAAAGAGCAAGAGCTTAGGGGAGAGGGATCAGAATTACGCTTAAGATATGAAAATCTACCAGAAGTTACTTCTACTTTCTTTTTTTTCAGTCTCTTGGCAAGAAGAACACAGTTGCATTTACCCCAGTTCTAGGCATATAAGCTAGATCTTGTTCAAAGTATACACCTGTACTCTCTCTCAGCTTACGCAGGTAAGAAACTGGCTGAATAGGATAACATGGCCAGTAAAGCATTCAACAAGTAAATCCATTTTCTGTCACTCATTTAATCCTTATAGGATAAGTAAGGTTTTGTCATAGGTGTACTTCAGAGGCAGAGAGAAGAAGCCTTCGGCATAAAAGAAAATTTCTTCCTTAATCTAAGAAACCAATGAATGTATTTGACGAAATCAACTTAGTGTTCACAATCCACATTGCAAGTTGAAAGAACGTAATAAGTATAACCTTGCAGAAGATTTAAAAATAATTAATTCTGGAGTTCCACTGCACTTTTTATCCAAGAACTTCCAATAATAATCTATAAATGATTAATTTATACATTAATTGTTCTGTATCCTATCAAGGAGGTATTTACAAACCATCTTGCCCTTTTGCTGAAATAAAGTATCTCCATTTTTTCTTATTAGAATACTGCTGTTGATGTTTCCTCCTAAATAAACCACAGCAACAGCTCAATAGAGGATATTAGCATTAGGACACTTCATGGCAAAAGAGTGCAGATTCTAGTTGAAGCTGCATGAAAAATTTAGGCAAACAGAAAGTAACTACCAAACTGGAAATTGTTTGAGACAGGGGACTTAATACCCACTCCATGAGAAAAGTGCCAAGGAATTTCTGCTGTGCACAAATACCTGGAACTTCCTGCACTACAATGCTCACCATTTGCAGCACACTATGCTTTGGTGTAGCAAAGGAAACACTACCAACCGATTCACATTCAACTTCTTCTGACTCTGGACATGGAGACAATTTCTTCTTCAAAAAGAGACTCAGCTGGCTCCACCACGTCCTGAGAGATTTATCAGACTCGCACAATAAACACTATGGCTACAGCCCAGAGCTGTAGAAGTGAACATGGAAAACAAAGAATACTCTTCCAATATTGACAGATACTAAGTTCTATTTTATATTGAATCAAAGAACCAATTTAATTTTTAGCTATTACTGAATCTCCAGGCAATAAAAAATAAAATAAAATAAATAATCATTACCAAAAATTGGCTCTGGAGTAGTGTTCCATGTACAGCTGCTCATCGGAAAAAGGAGCCAAATGAATGTCACTAAATGTTGGAAACATCATTCCTAGTAAACAAAAGATAATACACAATAGCAACGCAGAGTCCCAGAGACATCTCTATAGGAACGTCTTGACTATCAAGAGATCACCAGTTCAGAAGCACTAGTTGCCAAACACTTCAGATAGGTTAACATTTATTTTCATTAACATATGAATTACTCAAGTCTGAATATATTAAAGCAGTCAATAACAAAAACAACCCATAACAAGTGGGTTGGACAGACCAAGAAACTTCATAAAGCCCTATTATGGTCCTATTTCAAATGAAGTGAAATGCTACCTTCTCTGTATTCTCCAATGGAACATCTTGTTTGCTTAGACTTTGCTCAATAAACATAACATTTGTGTGGAGAATTTTCATTAAAGCTTAGATCTGATCCCGAGTTAAACTGCTGGCTATGGTTTGGTCAAATTCAGAAGAACTGCTGTTAACAATCTGAAGCAGTTACACGTACCTCACTCTCTTAGGCCTTTTATCTAGCAATCTCACAGGACTTCAAAACAAATACTGCAAGTTTTACTCACACAAGATATATGTTACAAATCTGCTTACAGATGCTGAAATTGCAGCACGGAGAATTTTACATGTATTAAGTGGCAAATTAGTAACTGAGCAAGGGATGAAACCCTGCTCTATTAGCTTTCAGGTATGTATTTTCAGCAAGAACTCACACACTAATGTCTGCGGAAATCAGAGGATTTTCTTCAATTTTTTTTTTTATAGTGGGCAGTGCATCAGACTGCATAAAAGGAAGCTCTTGTATTCTATCAAGTACATGTCAGTGAGAAGCAGGGAACAAAGGCTCATCTTTGGACCACGCAGTAACATGTCTCTTCAGACCCTTTTCTACCTGATATAAAACATGATGCATAGCTGGAGGAAAGGAGGAGGGGAGGGAAAAGGAAATTTTTGGCAGGTACATTGTGTAGGAAGAGTCTACAGGAACTTAAGAAAAGAGTAACACCCACTCACAAAATAGACATGCTTTTAAAAACTGGCTGTAGGGAGAATATTGATAAGTTTGCAGAGAGGAACTTCATACAGAAGGTTTCCAAACCTAACCGATCATATTTCTGCTACTGCAACTTACACAAAAATTCATGATTTTGGCACACTTTGTAGACAATCGTTAAGTTTAACAATCACTGCATAAGGTGATTCAAGTAAGTTAATCACCCCCACTGTACAAGTAAGGAATCAGAAATTGAGGCACAGATCTTCAAAAGCATCCACTCATCTTTAGTCCTTCTGAGAATGAGCTGCCTGAAGATCAGTTTTCAGAAGCCCTCCTCTGAAACTGGGCCTGAAGATTCTAAACTAGAGACTTAAGATCAGTGGATGACATTTGAAAAATACTACCCAAACATGTGGAAGTTGAAAGAAGTCAACAGCAAAGCCAGAATTAAAACTGATTAGCACCTGACCTTGAGGCACAGACTCAGTCTATGCTTTACAAAATTTCCACCCTGCAGTATTTTCATATGAGAAAGGCTGCTTTTAAAGGATTCTTTAAAGAGAGCTTTTAGAGTTCATTTTTGGCATTCATGCAGAAGAATTTAACATAGAGCGACTGGATGCTCAGATTTGCCTCACAAAGAGCATTCCCACAAGGCCTTGGATCTTAAGATTCCCTTGAAAACTCCTCCAAACAGAAAAGGAATGAAATACAAAGAACTAAATGCTAGGAATCTTTGACATGCCACTAAAGATCCTAGCATTAGCGTATTGGGAGAAGCCCAATGAAAGGATGTCAAAACAATTTGAAATTAATAGTTTTTCTAAATAAAAGAGTTTGCAGTTTTTCCACAGAAAGGTCATCATATCTGGTGATCCTGCTCTCATCTGCATTGCACTGCTTGGCATTTGAGCTTAGTGTGCCATCTTGTTTTGGGATACACTACAAAAGAGATGCAGTCATTTTAGTAGCACACTAAGATCAAAACAAGAACAGAAATCAGCAGCCAAACAGTAACATATTCAAGAGCCACTTCCTGGATGAAATAGTGGGGAGTCACACTATGGAACAATGGCAATGGAGGCTGCATCATTATATTTGTTCCCTTGGGCCCTCCAGATGTTGGTGGTAGAACTAGAAACGGAGAATAAAACCACACAATCCTGGACTATTAATGCAGGTCTGTTCTTCTTTCAGAAGCTTTTTATCTTCCTTTCTCTGTGCAGAGCAGTAACAGTGGTGACACACTCACCATTTGACTTCAGCCATTTTTTCGAATGGAGGTAACTTTCCAACATCCTTTCATTGAACAGCATATAACCCATCGGTTCAGAAATTACCACATCAACACTCTCAGGTAGGGAGATCTCCTCAATTTTTCCTGACAGAACTGTGATCTTGTCAGAAAGGTTGTTACTTCTCACCAACAGCTGGAGAAAAAACAAAAAACACACAGAAAGCGTTGGCTTCTTTGATTAGCAAACTTTCTATCAGAGATCTTTGATTAGGATTAAGTCCCCTACAGTGTAAAACAACTACGAAAGCCCGCTAATTAGAATTAAATTATAAAGATGGTACATACTTTTCCTTGCTACACCAAAATTTCTACAGATTATCAGTGCAGCAAACTCAAAGGAATGCAGTATGCAGGATCAAGAAGTGACAACATAGGTAATGTTATCTTGTAAGAGAAACCTATAGACAATATCTACAAGAAATAGCTACTGGAAAAAAGATTTTTTTTTACCCAATATAGATATTTACAAAGAAAAGGTCCTCAAAGACCCTCAGATCCTCCAAGATTTAAAAAAAATAGTATTCTTGAGTGGGTTATATAGCCATTAAAGGATGAAGAAACTCAAAAACCGAGAAGTCTGACACGAGTCACCCCTTAATATAAATGAAACATAATACTATATTCACAAAAACGCATTCAAATTGGTCTATACTTAGAATCAATGCACAGGAGGTTTAGTAAACTCGATTTGCACAGTGAACCATGGAGCAAAACATAAATGAACAGGAGAAATGGACTTATAATTTTATGTTTGATATTTAGGAAAAAACTAACCTTTTCAAAGTCTCTTTATGACTACACATAGATGCATATCCTATTTTGCTCTACTGTACTCTGACATACAGGGAAATATATAAACCTCTTAGGTTTAAGTAATTAGCAGAATCTTTTTTTCAGACATAAACTTGTAAAGAAACAACTATTTCACCTTAAATTACTCTAATGGAGGGAACTGCCTGCAGAGAGATTCTATAAAATGAAGCACCTTCTGCAACAGCACAGTAGAAGAATCATACAGGTGTCCAGACATACCAGGAAGCACAAGGATATACAATCGAATGGGCAAAAATATAAGCATAGCACACACTCGTCTAATGGAGCTGCAACCAACAGCATAGCCCTGAGACTGAGATAGGTGTGGCAAAACACCTGCATGTGCTCTGCCTGCTGCCTATACTTGTAGGGTATTGTTCACCATGGGTCCTGGCAAAACTTATTTATTGAAGCTTTCTGTTTGGAGGTAGAATCTCAAATCAATCATTCAATATTGCAGAAGAGCTCATAGAAAAAGGGAGAGTAGGTGACTAGGTGAAAATAAATCCACCCCTCGCCCCAAAATGGGTAAGAATTGAACTACAATTGCCTTTCCCATACTGTAAGCAGTAACTGAATTTCTCTTTTTCTAGTCAGAAGTCCATTTTCACAAAAAAACTGTAGGAACTTAAATGGTACATGAGACCAAAACCTGTCAAATTTCAGTAAAACTATCTAAAGGTCATTGAAAAGGACTGGTTAGACTAGCAGACAGAAGAAAGCCATAGTTCCTTAGGAATTTAGTCTAAAGTATGTGATTTTAATGTTTATGATAAGGAATTCATGAGTGTTTGGTGGTTTCTGAAGATAAATTCTGAGAAAGTTCCTTTTCACCTCTTTACATATTCAAGAATTTTACACTGATTTGAGCAATCAGATGTACATTCCATGCCAAAATACTAGTGTTCTCTTATAAGGAATCAAATTACCAACTTAAAATTTCTTCTTCTGCCTAGAAGAGTTTTAGAGAACCTTAGATTTACTTAGCTTTTTTTTTCCCCATTAGCAACTCTTTATTATATCCCAAACAGGGAAATCACTTTTGCTCATTATTGTGAATGTAATAACTCTTTAATAGCACAGAGCAAACTGCATAACATTTTGGAGAAAAATATTACATTCAGGTAGAGCTATAGAAAAAAACCTTAATGGAGAAGGTAGTTATGAAAACAGACACTTGGCTAACCCTCACTCAGAAGAAAAGAAACAGACACCCAAGCATACCTTTGGCAGTGATTGCTGTCATTTGATCTTTATTATACCGCAATGATGTGAAAAAGCTAAGCTCTGCATTTCATTGCCAAAGAGGAACAGCCTCTCTATCAGTAAGTTTATATCCTGAAACACAAACCTTCAACCACGACATACTTGTGATTTCAGTCAACTTGTTAGTCTCTGAAATAAGCCGCAGTTTTAAAGTGACTTAAGAATACTTTGAACAAAATAAACTACATCTTTGAAGAACTTTGTCTACCCTGAAAATGCTTTAGCATACAGCTTCAGACTTTTCCTCTTCCTTGTGCCCTGACAACCTCTGGACAGCATGGAAGAAGAAGAAATCACCTGTATGCAATGCGGATAGATGGGAAAACAAGGAGTCACAGGGAAAAATGGACCTGGAGGATGATGGAGGTAGCCAAGTGGAAGTGAATGGAGAAGAAAGGTAGAGCAGTTTACAAATACTAACAAGCACTGCCTCCCAGAAGGTGTGCTTGCATTGGTACACTTGTAACATCAACAGAAATGCATTACTTCAGTAAACTTTCAAGAAACTTATGCAGTGTGTGACTCATTCTAACTACAGAATGAGAGGCTAATGTTGTTATTACTTAATTCTAGCACCTTAACAAACAGCAGTTAATGATTTTCAGTCATAACCTGCTACTATACACCATAAGCAAACATAGTAATAGAACTACTTAATGAAACAAAAACCATACCAAACAAACACACTTTTAACTAACTAAATAGCATTGGCTATACTTTTACTCACAAGTGTTTGCATCCATTCTAAAAATAGGTTGACAGCTTTTTTTTTGTTCTTTTGAGCTGAGATTATGCCAGCAAATACTTTACGTGATTTCATTCTGGAAACAGAATTACCATTTTGCTCATAGGTGAGATCTTTATTTAAAAATAGCTTTAACTATAAAGTAAAAGCATAAAAGCAGCATGGGTATATAAGGGTAAGAAGCAAAAATCATTTTCAGACCCTCATAGACTGTGATAGGTAACACATATAGTTGGCTAGAGGGCAGCACAATATTTTGATCTCCAGTACATGTGGAGAAGATGCTTACCTTGAGAGAAAATATTTATTTTTACTAGAGATATTGGCAGGGAGACAAATGAAACAGAAAAAAAGATTTTTCATTATTATTCCATATTATTAGTAGTATATAGCTCCAAAAAAAACATCAATGTTTATTTGCTTTCCTACTTTTAGATACAGCCAAAAAACCCCCAAACATTGCCAGTACTAATCCTCTCTTTCAGAACAGAACTATAACTCAGCAAAACTAAAGCTTCCTGTGCTTTCAGTCTTTCAAAGTTTAGCAGAGAGAAAAATTGCATTTTTAAAAGGGAGTTAAGGTCATGTCAGAAGGTTTGGGCCAGAGAGTCTCAGGGAACAGAAACTTCTGATTATTCACATAACATTCTCCCAACTTCCTACCAGTATGCTCTGATTGTAATCTGAAGAATCAGTGTAATTCGACACCTGCCAGAATCTCAGCCTGCATACCAAGACTGTCAGGAGGCCAGTGAGTTGCAATTTATATAAGCATTTTTACATAAATAACTGAGAACTAGATTAAGACCTGTCGATTCATTTCAGATAGAAGATCACCTGTCTTACGGCAGCCACTTGTCACAGCCCTGCAGGCAAGAGTGCCTGCAGGGCTGTGACACCGTTTTTCTGTGATTTTTACAGTAGTTTAATTAGCATTAATTAAGAGTTCATATCTAGCCAGGTCTGTGGCAATAAAAAGCTAGTTTTTGCACTTCAAAAAAGGAGAATTTAAACACTTGTATCATTTTTCTGAAACTGGAATTTACCATGTATTTATGAAACTCTGATTAGTGGCTCATTATCACATGAACAGAAGGAAAAAAAAAAATCAATCAATTCTCATTAAATATTTCAGGGCTCCAGTCTCCCCCAAATACTCTCCCCCCATTTTTTTTCCAGAAAGGGAAGAAACTATAGAGATAATAGAACTAATTTATAACAGATCCAGAAACCAAGTGTATTATACCAAAAGCATACAAAATACTGCTCTTTTCTACTCCCAGGCAGTATAAACCAAAACTGGGAAAACAAAACAATAAAAAAAAAATCTTACTTTGAGGAGATTATAAATACCAGGTATGAAATAAGTCTTTGTCTCAGCTACCTCCATCTGCTTTGGCCTGACCTTACTTTAACAGGATTACTAACACCGAGTTCAATCTTAAAAGACTTGAGGTTTTTAAGTGTAAGAAGTTATTTCTGCTATCACCAAGGTGGCTCTGCTTCTCAGGCAGAAATACTGGCAATGCCATTTAAAAGATATGTCTTAAACAAGCTATTACCTTCTTCTCTTAACCGAATCTTCCAATCTGTATCTTTATATTGACTCTCTGCTGCTTTTACTAATCTCACTAAATTAAAGCTTTTTAAGTATTATCAAATTTTGTCCTTTGATTTTTTTTAAATCTTATTGATAAATGAGGAACAAGCAGCTAAGGGTGATGGCAGCAGAGCTTTTATATTTAGTGCTTCTGGGAATCATTAACAAATCTGTGGCAAAAGGAGAGGAGGTATGTGTGAGTGGGTGTGTTGACAATGTTTTCACCTCCCACACAGTATTTCATAAATTCCTACAAGTCATGGTCAGCACAATGTGTCTGAACAGAAGAAATAAGGCTGTTTCAATATTTCATAGCTTTAGTGAAAGGAAAAAACATTTTGAAAAGAAAACAAAATGTTTCATTCTACCCTTTATCTTCTGGTTTTGTCAGTGACTGGAAGGAATGTGTTATTTTCAACAGCTGCAATGTCTGGTGAGTCTTCTGGATTTCAGCAAACCTTGAAAGCAGGGAGAGATTACACTGATGGAAGATAAAATTCATTTCTTAAAACAAAATACAAATGGTTAAATTTGTATCTAGTATATGAATTCACTTCAAAGGACTTGTATCAGTCTGCCACCAAATGTGGCCATGTTAGTGTTCCGTTTATTTTTTCATCCTCTTTCACACAGCATTCAGGAAAATTAAACATTGAAAAGTCTTAGGCAAAATAAGAAAGGCCTGACTGACAAAATCCAGATCAAAACTCATCTCTGCAGTACATACAGGTAAACAGAAACCTCTCACACATCTCTTCTCATGAAAGGTGCAGTTCCATATCAAAACACAGCAAATCTCCAAGCCAACTACACAGAGACACAAAAAGAGGCCCAGCTGTTCTATAAGCCTGATAGTTGTCATGGACCCTACAAAGCTATGAATAATTCAAGTATCTTCCATATGACTTCCCCCAGAAAGACCATGCCAGCTGTCTTATATTTTGACATCAGGAGCCATCCCTAATGATACGTGAGAATCTGTTTTGCTTGAGCACTGAACAAAATTTTGCAAAACTCTCCATGAAAAAGACGCCAAACCCTAGAAATAAAAAAAGTCTGACTCCCAAAGATGGCAAATGAAAAAATTTCACATACATTTAAAAATTGATCTGTAAAGCAAGCGCTGTATAACTCTGCCAAAATAGAAAATAACACGGCAGCATCCATAATAACTAAAATAGAAATAGTCACATGGCTTTTAATGTAACTCTGCAGCTACATACTTTTTAAGAGGTACTTAAGAATTATATACCTACAAGCAGCACTGCTGCAGTTACACTAATCAACACATTTAATGCTGGGAGATGCAGAGAAAACAAAGTAACTTTAGCCTCTTAGAAGACTCGGAGAAGGACTCAAGTTGGCGAAACCATACGCATTAACAACACATCTTTGTGAAATGCTTCAAAAAACCCAAATAGAAATCTGACACACACACATTCTCTGTGGATTTTTCAGCAGTAAATAGCAAGGGTGACAGATGGCCCACCCAAAACCCGAGCAAAAATGTGACAGAGCCTTTTATAATTGTCCTGAGACGGGAATACAGTTAGGTGGGTGCAAAAGGAAAGTCAGAGAGTTAGTCTATCGGGAAGCTCTATATAACACTATCTGCTCAGATTTTGCACCTTTGGCTTAGCTGTATTTATTCAACTGTTTAAGTCACTTTTCTGGCCTTCTTAACAGGAGCTGCCAGGAGTAATTGCACTTACATCAGAACTTAAAATATAAGGCTTGGTCCACACTTAAGAGCTCATCTAAACTACCAAGCCTTTTAAATCCAGAGAAAGTCTAACAGTGTCTAAATTTTAGAGAGGCCTATTCCATACTAGTTCCAAGGAATACAAAGCTTTCTTTTTGTGCTGGAGACATCCAGCTGTGTCCAGCTGGAGAAATGCAGTGATTTAGCTAAATTCAGCTGTATTAATTACATAACCATATTCAGCTAAATAGCTGAAACCCACAAGCCATCAGTCCTGAGGGACTGCTATGCTGTCAAGTCTTCACCTAGCTGCCCTTTGCCATGAAATATCCTGCCAATCTTTTTTCATTATTATTATTAAGTGCGCATTATCACCATATCATATAAACCCCCACAATAACACCTGAGTTATGAGATGGCAAACAACTTAATACATCATTATATATAGTTAAAATCTTTTAATATAAATAACAGAAAACAAAGAGATGCAATTTGTTTACTGTATAGAAGACAATATGATGCAAACAAATATTACCTAAATAGTACATTACAAACAGGTGCAAACATTGTGGTGGCTGAGAAAGCTCTTTGCAAAAGCACCTGCCCCCAGCTCATGTTAAATGACTAAATTCCTGAAGGTGTCTTGGTGGGGGAGTGAGTTTATAAGCATCCTCACAGCAGCAATGATGGACTCTACTCAAGGCTAATTTTATCTTTTTCCTAATGGTCAGGGAGGGCAACAGAGAAAATAGCATTCTTAAATATACTCACCATCCATTTCTGATACCACGACAGACAGAAAAGCCTTTCATCAGGGGTAATTTTATATTTTAAAGATCCCATCACTAGCTGACCTCCTCAGTACAATCATTTTCCTCATGCACAGTATCTCTTTATTCAAATGCTATACATACATATCAGTTTGGTAACGTTACTTGGTCCTAAGTAAGTTGCTTAGAAGCACGTTTCATGTATAGACAAAACTACCAGCACCAGTTACTTACTTGCAGCCTTATTTCTTCTGCTCTCCCCTGCTCCCGACCATTTTTTGGCAATAGATTTACTGTAACAGCGAAATTAGCAGACTGAGATTGCTTTCATCTCACATCCCATGCATGCACAACTAAAGAGCACTGGACTGCATCCACTCTAAAGAATTTCCTCCCTACTACAAACTGTTTTGTTAGGCAAGGTCTGCTTCAAATTTCTCTCTCTCTCATAGACTGCATGTGGCTTGAGCCAGCAGTCAGCAGTTGCATATCTAAGGCATGGAGTCACAGGACAGAAGAAAAACTGGCACACATGCACAATAACCATCTCAAAAGGTACATGGGGTTTCTCCGCTTTCTGCTGAAATTTTTAAGTAGGAAAAAAGATAGCAGGTAAATCTAGGATAGTTAAGTGCCAAAGTGAAACTTACTTCTGTGTGATCTTAGTGACTAAACAACTTCTGGTACATTGACAAGACTGACCCAAAAGTGAACAATAATATTCAGAACTCCCTTGAATGCTACTCTTTTCTTTGTAGAGAAATGTCAAAAGTATTGGAGGAGGAAAACTAAAATCCTTGGACTGTAATAATGAGTTGCACTTTTATATATGTTATGAATTGTCTCTCTGTTGTCATTTTTAGTTGAAATGAAAATGTAATTTGTTTAATGTGTATCTGTGTGAGCTTCATTGTCACACATATATACCACAGACTAAGGCCCCTCTAGCTTTTCTGAATATTTTAATGAGGCCGTAAAAGAAAAGAGAAATGCAAGCAAATTAAACTGCTAACCAGTGAAAAAGCCACTCAACTACTGCACAGAACTCAGTGACATAGACTTGAATGACTCTTCAGCAAGTATTTAAAACAAATGAGCAACTGAGGAAGTGTGTTCCCTACTACAGCAGCTGGTATGAATTTTCCCTCTAACAATCTTTTCTGATATTCTGCTGTTGGACATCTGTACACAATACACCATCTTCAGCACTGTCATACAGACATTTGACTTCCAGTATTTTCACTATAGTGGTTTTTTTAATATATATTATTCTTTCTATATAAACGTGTAAGCATAAAAAGGAATCTACTGTAAAACCAACATATTTCTCAGTGAAATACTACGGCATTAATTTGCACAGCTTAAATTCAATTGCTCAGTTCATAATTTCACTTCAGTCAGTAGATTGTTATATTGATTGTTATATATGCTATATATATATATATATATATATAGTATTAAAATGGAAAAAATAAAAAAGGGAGCATGACTTGTTAATCTCACATTCAACAGGGCATATTGCATAGATGAAATAGATGGCAAATACAACAAATTCACATAAAAGTGAGGGAAGAAGTGAATAGAAACTATTGATCTTCTCATAATCCAAATACTGGATAGATGATGCTAATTTACAATGAAATCCCATAGTGGAATACTAGAATTCTGTAATTAGTGTGTACAGTATGCAATAAAAGCATTAAACTTACCCAGCTAAGCATGTTATTGTTAAATAAACCTGAACCCTTAAAACATAATATGTGCTAATAGATCAGCTGACTTGCCATACAGTTTGAGGGTGAAAAGGTTTTCATAAGAAATTACGACTACATGAATCTGTGGTTTTTCTTCTGAAAATTGAGTCCCACCTTGGAGAAAAGAGGAGAAGGAAATGATCATAGATCTATGAACTATCAAACAGAGTCTGGGTAATTGATTTCATGCCAGCTAGGATTCCCCAGTACCTAGAGCTGTGCAATGTTCTTTATTTCTCTTCTTAAACTGCAGTTTTAAGTAGTTTATCATTTCATTCACATCAAGGAAAGAGCAATTCTATTTCTAAAAAAAAAATCAATGGATTCATGCTGTTTCTCTACTAGTAAGTTGCGAGGTATTCCTCTCACATTTATATTCTCACATAAATACATGCAGTATTTGATAGACTACAGATGCAGCATACCCTTTCACAGCTGGTGACGTTGCTTACTTCTGACTTCAAATCACATTCAAGATTGTGACCAAAAGGTTATGTACGTTATGCTCACCTACCTGCTAGGATAAACAATTTCTCTTTTGCTCTTTATATTATGGTTTCCATAAATAAACTTCCACTTATCATGAAATAAAGATATTTGACAAATTGTATCTTTCCACAAAATCTTTAGTGAAAAAAGAACCACCTTCCACTCTTCCCTCTGACTCTCAGACACACCCCTTATATGTGTTTACCTTTTTTAATTCTTTGGATGGGCATGACAAAATGACAGACACCAGGAAAAGTTTTTCCTTTAATTAGGAAGATTTTTCTCTAACTATCCAAATTATTATAAAAAGATAGAAATGTTCTTGCAGTACGTACCTCCTCAATCAGGCTAGTACGTCCTAGCTGGTAACAGAAGTAACACGTGCATAGTTATCAACCATTCATCAATAGTAATATAAATTAGGTATGAAGAGAAACTGATTTATGAAATTCATCAGCTGAATTTTAAATAATAATAATTTCTGCACGTCTTAGTAAAATCTAAGTGATTTCAATGTTAAAATATTTTTATTCAAAATGTAAATGAATATAAAATGTATATGGAGAGATTAAAGAGAATCCTGTATTACAGCTGGAATGAAAAATGCAAAAACCTTATACTTTAATAAGTATTTCTACCTGGAGAGAAATAAAAATGTCTAATATTTATATTTTATTCTTTAAGACCCTAAACAAGTTCTCTTAATTTCCAGCAGCAACACACCTACTTCACATTGTTCCAGCTGACAATTGGTATTCACCAGCTTTCATCGAGGGCAAGGCTGGATTGCTGTGTTAGGACATACAGGAGGAGTTCTGACTGATCTGCTGTGTGCTCTCTTTTAAGCTTAGAGGAATTGTTGACTCCCAATGCTGTCCATCAACATTAATGTTCTACGTTAGTAAAGCAAAAGGATAAACTAACATCTACATTTGGCAACTTTTTTTTTTTTTTTTTAAAGTATGAGATGAGGAAACCTTCATTTTGCCACTTTTTGTTCTCTTCCACATTAAAGCTACTTTTAAAACTCAGATGGAGGTGTTCAACACTGGCAAAATTTAAAGTAATATGCTCACATTGTTCCCCACATGTTTAGATGTTCATCTAAATAAGCAGACATTGCTGATGTCAGAAAAGACGGATTTTTGCTGTTAGAATTAGCACTTTTTAGGAAGCGAACTTTTCCTAAGACACTTCGTTATTAATGTCATTTTAAGTGCTTAAAATGCTTTGAATCACATTAGGATATTTCATTAAAAACATCTCCAAAATCTTTCAAAACTAATCTTCAGATGCATCTTTTTAGACCCTAAAAACACATTTTCCTCAGAAGGTTGAAAGAGCTGACTAGTCACACTTAGCAGGAAACACCATCAACTTGCTGATCACACAGGTCTCAACAAGATTTAGAAAAAAACACCTAAATAATTTAGCACAGACCCTGTGAAAACAACATCTAGCTTAAAAAAATATGAAGATAAAAAGTCTAATCACAGTTTTCTATGTTCACAGTTTTTTACAGAAACAATCATCATATGGTTTTATTTGATGTATTCTAAGAGTTAGAACACTTTCAAAAATTACCTTCCAAAACGTGTTGGCACGTAGACCTGACTTCTTCAGCAAGTCAAACTGAAATCTTCAGCATTAACCTATTCAACACAGAATTCTGTACTTCTCATGCTTTCATGCTACATCATTTTGACACTTTGCTCAAATAAAACACTTACCTCTGCATATTTTGCCACTGAACTGGCTTCAACTGCATAGACTTTTCTAGCTCCAGCCTGCACTGCAAAGAATGAAAGGATTCCTGATCCACAGCCAACATCTAGGACCACCTAGAAAACAAAAGGCAGACCAAAAGAAACAAAATTATGAGAAGTCATTTCCTGACACCTATTTTGAGTAAGAAAATTTTTACAGCTGAACCCTGAGTTCAGTAAGTGTGTTATAGTTTAATTTGTAAAATTGAAGCATGACACCTGAAAAAGCTTCTTACTGAAGAGTGTTGATGTCCTTAATGTTTATTCTGTCAGGGAAAGCATATTTTTAAGAGACTTGACTATTCACAGATATACGTACGTGTGTGTGGCATGGAGGAAATAGGTTTTTATATCAAACTTCTTTAGGAGAAAAATGTAAACACTGACCTTACTCTGAATACCCTGGGGACGGAGGGAAGCCAAGACTGTAATAATTCTTTGGAAGAGTACAGAATCATGTTTTTTTTGAATTAAAAAAATCACTCCTTAGCATGGAAGCATCTTCAGTAAAACTGAACTGTATCTTTTTTCAAATATTGTTCCTGTTTGCTGACATCAATATTATACCTTCAATGAAGGTATAATATTGAATGAACTGTTGGATGCAGCATCTGTTGTAGTCCCTCAATCAACTATAAATCCCAAAGCCTCACTTTCTCTATTAGCCAGGATATTCACCTTCTGTAAGTCAAAACATTGGCTAGGGTGTTTCAAAAGGCCAAAATTTTTGTTTCAGTGTGTTGAAACTCTGCAATTCAAGTATGTACCTCTGCTGTCAGCTATTCTAGCAAAGCCAGCACCCAGTTCAACGCTCCAGATAAGCCTCTAGCGCTAGCTTCGTTCTGCTGCAGCCACCACTGTACACATCGCTGAACATATCACTGTAGAGACCATAAGTACATAGACAGAAAGAGGGTAACTGCTGGAAAAATGTTCAAGATGAGAAGCCAAATCAATTTAATGCAAAGGACATTCTTCACCCTGCACAAAAATCTGATCTAGTATTAGTACCTTGCTCCCTCAAATTTCAATATCTGCCGTCAGAGAAGTCTCATGGAACAAGCTCTCCATCTATATTGAATCGTCCTACGGTTTTGTGCATGACTGAAAACAGGAGCCAAAATTCTGCAGTTCCCTGCGGCTGAAATTCTCATGAGATTTCAATCCAAAATGTGAAATTCAGAAGCAAATATTAGACAATTTATGTCACCTGGAACTGCAGCATCATAAGATTTCAAAGCACTAGCATTTCAACTGTGAAACTGAACCACAGCCCTGATCCAATTCGAGTCAAATCCAGAGGATTCAGAGTGAATACCTCAGCTAAGAATACCACCAGCTTCTCTTACTCTGTCCCCTCCATATCCCAGCTTCCCATATGGTGCACACTGCTTACCAGTCTTTAAAAGCAGAGAGAAAAAAAATTGTGTATTCAAACAAAGAGTTTTGGCAGAAAAATAAGCTTTCAGAACTAAGAGCACATTCTATTCCCAAAAATTCACCCTACATGACACGTAGGTTATACACTGCAGAATGCAGTTCAAAACACATGGTTTGAATCTGCTGCAGATGCTATAGATCTGTGTTACAGAACTACTCCAATGCAAAATAAATTAACATTGCTTCTGTTATTGCACATAGTTTCAAGCTGGGTGTAGGAGCCAGAACCTTGCCTTTAATCATATTTTCTTTCCTAGTGAAAGATTTTATTAAACTCATTTTTTTTATATCACAGATGACAAGCTGTCACAGATCCAGTTTTCTTTTCCGTGCTTTGGCAGGTATTAGAATATGCTCCCCTGCCCAGGAGAACTAACTCTTCAGAACAGCAAGTGACAACAAACGTCGAGAAAGAAAGCAGGGTGGGAGACAACAAGTTCAGACCAATTTCATTGAGACATAGGACTAACAGAAGATCTGATAAGCTATTTCTCAATACCCAGTGGGAACCACAAAATTATTGTAATACTTTCCTTCTATCTTCCAAATATGCAGAGAGAAAAGTCAGCTGTTAAGTTCAGCGTTACAAATTTAATGGAGAAGTACGTTTTTTCACATCAGATCTGATTCCGACACCATTTCTTACACTTTACCTATGTCCACGTGAGCAGGTGGTACAACTGAATTGGAATATTTCTTTTCAGGATGAAAGGGGTTCTGGCTGAAGAGAGCCGCTAAGGGAAGAAGCTGTTCAAAGGCGGGAGTAGACTGCAAAACATCAGGGAGGCTGACCAAGAGATGGGCAGGATCTTCACAGGGACTTTTCAGAGGCAAAAGCCCAAGCCACACAGCGCAAGTAAGGAAAAACAGAGGGTATGCTCAAATAAGTGGAGGACAAAGACTCCTAAGACGGAATGAAAGCCAGATGAGTCTGAAGCAAGTGTTCATACTGTAAGGAGCAGGGGGTGTGATGGTCACTAGAGATTCTTTCCTGCAGGGGACAGGGGCCCTCATGTACTGATCTGGTATGCTATCTTTGGAGGCTTCTTGAACACCAAAGGCCCACATCTAGGATATTAGAGAGGAAATGCTTAGGCCCCTCTGGCCCTTGGACTACTTACTACCAATTGTCCTTGATTCACGTAGACACCAATGATACCCTCTCGAGTGTATCAAGGGTGACTGTAGAGTCTCGGGGGTTGAGGGTGAAACACACGGGACCAGGTGGTGTCTCCTCAATCCTGGCAGGGAGAGGGAAAGGCTTAGGAATAATCTATGCTCTCCCGGTTATCAGTCCAGGACTATAGCTTTTATGATGGCAGGACCCTCCTCAGGAATGACGATTGCTGGGGACAGATGGGATCCACCTGAAAAAGTGGGGCAAGAGCATCTTTGCCATCAGGTTTTCAACAGAGAAAGGGGCTGAAAGAGTAGGTCCATGCTGTGGGAGATTATGATAGGCTGAAGAGAGGTGAAGGTATGGAAGGCATGAGGAAGCGTCCATAAGATAACAGAACACGAGAGGGTCCCATGCTCCCTTTGTGAAAGCAGCATGACAGAGGAGCCATCTGAGATGCATCTACACAAACACACACAGCATGGGAAACAAATAGGAGGAATCAGAAGTCCATGAACAGAGGCACAGCTATGATTTCATTTGGATTATGGAGACATGGTGGTGTAGCTTGCACAGCTCATACAGTCACGGACGGCTACAGGTTGTTCAGAAAAAAAAGGCTGGCAAAGTCAGGGCAGGGGGGCTGTGCTCTATGCCAAGGAATGATTTGACTGCATGGAGCTTTGCTTTCAAATGGACGATGAACTAGTTAAGAGCTTATGGGTATGGATAAGAGGACACATGTTAGGGATACAGGTGATACGGTGGTACGCATCTACTGCGGATATCAAGAAATTGACTGACAGGAACCTTGCAAGGATCAAAAATGGCCAGTGTTGCATCTTTGCTGGAACGCCATACAATAGCCAGGCTGGGGCTGACTGGCTAAAAAGCAGCTTTCCAAAAAAAGACCTCAGGTTCCTACTGGACAACAAGTTGAATATGCATCTGCCCTTGCAGCCAAGGAGGCCAACCACAAGACTGTAGCCAGCAGAAGTCAGGAAAAGTGAATACATTTGCTTGTGAGATAATATCTGGAGAACTCTGTCCAGTTTCGGGCTCCTCAGGTCAAGAAAGATATTGACATTTTGGAGCAAGTCCAACAGAGGTCCACCAAGCTGGTTAGGGCGCTGAAGGGCAGGATGTATGAAGAGAGGTCTGAGAGAAATTTTTGTCTAGTTTAGGACAAGGCAAGCTAGGGGGAGAGCTTATTGCTGTCTTCATCTGCTAGTGGGAGGGTACAGGGCAAACAGAACAGTGATATGACCCAAAGTGAAGGAGATGCACAGTGTCCCGTAGGACAAGAGGCAACAGATGTGAGTTGTAACACTGGAAATTCCAATAGACACATAGGAAAGCTTTTTCACCATGAGGGTGGTCAAACAAGGTCTGCTCACAGAGGCTGTGGAATCTCCATCCTTGGATATGTTCAAAACGCAAGGTTTGGGCTAGAGATCTCCAGAGGTCCTTTTTAACCTAAACTATTCTGTGGTTCAATGACCTCTCAACAGCAGACCTTGCTCCCCAAATAGCATTACTGCAATCACTGACACCTCCTACAGAATGAGTTGCTTCCTCTCACCTCCCTCGTAAGAGCATTTTAACAGAACTGTAAGAGCATTCTCTAAGATAGCGCTCAGAAATATCAATACGTGGAACTGGCATGCTTATTTCTAAAGAGAAAAGTATAATTTTCAGATAAACTAATAGACAGATGGCTTGGTAATGATGGTATTACTCATACTAATAGCAAAGGTGGTAAGCTTTATGTACTTCAGCATTTACTTTGAAATGTGAATGCAGCTACTTGAGTAATTATCAAAAATCAAGAGAGTCAGGAAGAACCAATGCCATATCCCTCACATAAAAAAAAAAAAAAAGCTCCTGCTTTTACCTACACAGATGATTAACTCCGCAAATGTGAGTTTAATGGGAGCTACTCACATGTGGAAATATGCTTGCATGCCTGAATGCTTGCAAACTTGGAGTCCTGAAAAGGACTTTTGAGTAAGAGAGGTGGGGGGAACAGATCAAAACTGCAATAGAGCAAAACCATAAAACTACAAGCAGAAAGATTGAAATACCAGAAATTAATAATTACATTTATCATCCAGAATTACTATATATTAGCAAAAATATACAGAGAGAACATTATTCTGTTTTTTTTTAAAGTATGCCTTTGACTGCTCAGTACGAACAATTAATTTCCTTGACCCTTCGTCCAGAATCACCAGAACAATTCTGATGCTAGTTGCTTTGCTTTTAAGTGAACTATTTATAAAAGAATTACAGAGGAGAAAAAAAGAAAGGGCTCAGGAACCTTGGACTTATTTTCAAAGAACTAGAAATGTATCACTGCCTGTACTTTGTTTGAAATTGCATTATATACTGCTACAGTAAAATTTATTTTGGGGCCCTTTCTTCAGTATAACTAATTAAAACACTTTGAACTTGTCCTATTGGCTCTATAAGAGTTCAAAACCAAAGATAGAGTTTTACTAAGAAAAATGAGGGAAAGCTATAAGGAAACTTCTAAGTAATTAATATAGAGGAGAATATGACAATAAGGATTAGCATACTAATGTGAAGAATTCAACCTCAGACACATTACACTCTAAACAGGTTCTCCTTATCCTTTCACACTTCCATAGACATAAATGGTCAACCCAAGCAGTTGGTCCTGAAGTACCTTACCTTTAACAGACAGACTGTGTTTGAACGCATCACCAAGAACCCTTTCAAGGGCCCTAGAAATAATTTTGTTCAGCTTAACTCAGATCACCTGCTGCACTTTCTCATAAAGATTTTTTTTCAAAAACAAAGCCTAGAATAAGAAAAAAATATACTTTATACAAAAAAGTCTTTTACTATAGGAAATTAAACTTCCTTCTAACAAATTATCCAGGAATTTATGGAAAGACGCTGCAAAGGTAATGAAGTATGCCAGAAACACAGAGTAGGTAGGAAATGATTAGTCACATATCAGTTGAACAAAACCCCTTCCCATGAATGGAAGTAAAAAAATATTTATGTCCCTTTTGTCTTTTTTGTCTCTTCATTGCCATCATTAGACATTTCTGTCTACCTTACATTTTCCGAATGCAAGATAAATGTAGTTGCAGTTTTTCTAAGCCAGCTGAAGTCTCAGCAGAATGGGATTCTGAGGTTCTTCTGGTAAAATGCTTTGCCACAAGGTATTCAGCTCAATATTTTCAGCTACATTTGTTCTGAAAATTGTCATTTTGAAAAGGAATCAGGGAACAGAAAGATAGTTTTCTAGGTGGGTGGCCAGCAACACCCAGACTGTAATAGTCTTACTATTAGGTATACTGAGGAGAAACCAAGACAGCTCCAACAGTTAGGAAAATAAATAAACCAAGAGCAAAAGCAAGCAGCTGTGCTGCTGCACCGCAGCAAGATTGCCTAAAGAGGGAAAGAATATGCAAACCCTGAACTCCTTACCACAGGGATAAAAATGAAACAGATATATGTTACCTACAGACACAAATACACATTTTGGATTATAAGATGTGAGCATCCCAATTGGCAAGATGCTAATAGCAAATAAATTCTTCAAATTTCTTCTTTGTTGTTTCTTTCATAACAAATTTACAGTTACATATTCTAGTTCAATGTTTAACCAATTAATGATACAATCGCTCCACTCACCTAGTTGGCATCATCCAATACCACATGACTTCGGATCGGATTCTGATCCCCAATGCAAACCGGAGCAGCCCTGTACACACCACTAGTTTACTAACCTTACTGAATTAAATAGGAGAGGAGGATGGTCTCAGGCCTGAAAGAAATTACTGAGACTGAAGTCCCTTTGTTTTAGTGCTACAAAGACAAGTATTTAGGTATAGCCTGTGAAGAAGCACAATTTGCCTAAGTCACATGGCAGAGAGACATAATCAGTTACATTTGAATTTGTTACTTAATATAATTAATAGTTAAAATATAAGAGTCTTAAAACAATACAGATAAATTTTATACCTACAACTCTCCTCATTTTGGCTGTGAACATGTTATGCCTTAAAGTGGAATGTTTTGTTCAGTATTTGCTCATATGATATTAAAGTCCTTTTCTGGTGTGATGTAGTACCAAAGCCATTTGTGCAGGTGTGAGTGGAAGTCAGAAGCTCCTTTTAAAAGGGAAAGTGCACACAGAAAGATGGGAGAAGGGAAGAGGAAAAGCAGAGAGGACAAGAAATGACAAAAACATAAAAAAAAGAAGAAGAAGTAGTAGTTAAAAAAAAAAAAAAAAGAAAGCCACTTCATCTCTCCAGATTTTTTGGGTGCTGTTAGCTGCCTGGTCATCACAAGCACAGGCCTCATTGTCTCAGTTGCCATTTTGAGTCCTCACAAACATTCCTACTAGGCTGCTAGGCTACTGCTTATATAGCATGTGCTTACAGAAGGTCCCAGGTCCCTAATATTTTTTTTTTTTTTTAAGTATTTTCATTAACAATTTTTATTTTTAAAAGGAGTGAGTGTTTTAGAAGGAGTGTCATAGTAAGACCTGCTGATGACACAAAGTTAGGTTACTCGAGAGCAGAAAGACCTAACAAAGCTAGGTGACTGGACAATACTAAGATAAATTCAATTCTATACTGATTAATATATTTTTAGGAAATCTGAACTATTCACATACCCAATTCTAAATGTTCTCAACAGACAGATGCAGTTAGAGAAAAATAGTCAAGATTTCTAAGAAATAGAGAAAAGAATAAATAAGAAGTCAGAATTCTAGAATACAAATCAATTGCATTGCTTTGCCTACACTACCATGTGTAACTCCTGTTAACCCTTCTCAAAACAGGTGCAGCAGAACTAATGGTGGCTCTGAAAAAAAAAGTAAGAATGGTAAGAGGGCATGAGCAATTTCTTTTTACAGAAAAAGACTGGGAGGCTTGAGAATGCTGATCCCAGAAGAAGAGCTAAGAAGGGAGGACAAGTAAGAAGTGAAAAAATTCACTTAATAGAGGACTAATATAAAGAAAGTCAGTTAGGAACTTGAATCCTCCGTCACCTCATAACATAAAAGCAAAATGACAGAATGTTGACAAATTCAGAATCTTCTTAAAGAAGATCCATTTCTACATAATATACCTACATTATAGAATTTATTGTTATAAATATCATTGGGGTGGGAAGAGACAAGAGTACACAGAGTGACAGGACTGAATATGGTCAGAAAGTCTAGAATTACTGTAACTAATTTCAATTGAAAACAAACACAAAAACCCAGAAAGCAACAACTTTCCAAAAGATACTAAGCCCTATGCTTTGGATTTCAAGAAGCCTAAAAAACTACAATTAGAAAATGACTTGGAGAGAGATTATCCTACATCTTCTCAGTCTAAGTTTTCTTCTGTCTTTCTCTGAAGTGTCTTGGCTGAAGAATGTAAGAGGCAAAGTACTAAATCAAGCAACAAAAACAGTCATTACAGTAATTACAGTAGTTTATAAGATCTATATACATATGTTGGAGACGAGTCTGTGGATCTGAAGTCATAAGCAGAAGTTCCTCCACTCTTTCTAACTCGTTGCCAAGTATAAATGAAGTCACAGCAGCCAACTATGTGCTTGCTTAGTCTATAACAACTACAAGGTGGCAACACACTCAGTGTAGACATCATTGCAAGAGACGTAAATCAGAATACTTTTCAAGGTTTTGCAGAAGGCAATGAGACACAACAGCAATTACACAGTTGATAAAGTTAAGATAAAGAAACTCCCTTCGTGTATAAGCCCCAAGACGCCAAACATGAATGTTAACGGTCATAACGTCAAAAAATATGCCCCTCTGGGCTCCCTGACTGTACACAGAGGACAAAATAGGAATTTGTAACTCATGCTTGGATCTGTGTTCTGGACCATTCATCCTAGGATGTATAGCATACCATCACCATCATGCATTGTTATTCAGGTGTCGGACAATGACATTACAAATATAAAGCACATACAAGTCAGTATACTCATGCACAAAATCCTAGGTGAGAAAAGGCTGCAGTCAGATCAGTGTTGTTCAATGTGAAGTTTAAGGTCTAATCAGAATACTGGAATATTTAAAACTGTTAATAGAGCTTACCTTGTCTTTAAAATCTATATGGTTCTGTAGGATAGCGCTGTGATATGTGGCTGTCCTCACAAAATCCTGCATCATATTCTGTTGTTGAGATAGACACCCATAAAACTAAAAGGAAAGAAGGGGAAAAATAGAAAAAAAATATAAAGCCCAATCAATCTTTCCTGTACTTAAATTACCAAGGATCTGACCGCTCACTGAACAAAAATGAGCTATCTTTCTAACTGGCCTGGTGACAAAGGACATTTACAGAAAATTTACAGGAAGGAAAATTACAGGAAAACTGTAATTTGGATTCCACAAACTGGCACTGAACAGTTTCATCACCTGAAAATACTGAGCAGCAGATGCTTCATCTGTTCGCTGACTGAACACAGAGTCTTCCTTCTTTTGGTTACAGCATCTCTTCAATGCATTTGAAAATGTGCTGTATTCTGGAAAAGAAAAACAGAAAAGACACAAATGTAGCAAAGCAACAGTTGCATAGTAGAATAAAATAAATGTTATCCAGTGACAGGGTAGGAACACATTCAGTGAGATTTCAGAGAAATGTTTCATTTAGGTTACAGTGTTCAGAAATACACAGTAAACACTGTCAAAGGTCGTTAAACGAAGAGTTGATGCAAAGACCTGATGAGCATCTGAAGTTGTTTTCATAGAGAACCTGGATACCTGTAACACTTTTGCAAAGGATTCTCCATCACAGTCAGCTAAAAAAAGTAGATATCTGTGATGGTGAACTGTAACAGAGGAATCGCTGAACGTAAGCCTCAACATACTACTTTGGGTTAATCTCTGCTAACTCATGCTCAACAAAGAGAACTATCTAGAAGTATTACGGGATGCACAGATTTGAGCTGGGAGGTTTACATCTGAGAATTAACCCAAGTTAATTGGCCTAAAAAGTCAGGCTAAGGTCCAAGTATCTTTCTTTAGAAGGAGTCTAGCTAAAAAAGTTCAGAGTAACAATATTTTGGCTTCTGTAGGCATAACCATTTTTGATATTAGACAAGTAACAGGAAAATTGAGGTGGGCCTAAAAAGCAGCGAGTCAGTGGAGACTGCATCTAGAACAAGAACTAGCATTAAAAAAGCGTCTATGGGGGAGAAAAGTATGAATGGCAACAATAAAATAAAGGAGGAAAGTCTTGTAACTTCTGCTTATATGAAGACAAGAGAAGACAAAGAAGTCAAATTACACCATGCTAATAACCAGAGAAAGAGCTGCTACGCAGCTGAGTTTCAAATAAAAATAGCCAGTGCCTGAAGCTCATAAGTATTTGCACTAAGAAATACCCGTTAAGTGTTCTAACCATTTGGAAATAATTCAGACCCCTTGTGAAACAACTTATCAATACAGTAATCAAGGAAAAGAATTTCCTTCATCATTTCAGGAAATTTTGGTATCCTGAAAACTGAGATTTGGTTGTACTGATCCTTTTCCACTGCAGAAAGCTGATTTTGCAAAGGGAAGAGAGGTAAAAGATGGCAATTAGCTTTCCTTCTAGCTCTGGAAATCAGGTCAAGTTCAATTTCAAGCTGCCTGAGAATAAAAACAAAGATCCATGTTTACACAAATGGAAAGTCATGAATACAGCAATCTTGAGTTCAATGCTTTACTCTTTACTTGGTCAAAAAAGTTTGAGTAGGGAGTTGAGAGAGATCCACGGTAGAAAACTTTAAATCCTTCGTAAAAGCGTATAATAAATAAGATTCTAAATCTAAAAGAATTAGAATCCAGTAAAAGCTTCACAAACTGCTGCTGTGCTAGAAATCATTACAATCTGAAAACTGGATGGAAAAAGCTCTACCTTTCAGGCAGTGGTGCATTGTTTCACTGTAAGAATTAGCACTGAAAAAGTGACAAACAGCCATAGTTCCTCAGAAAAGTCCGTCAATTGAGGACACAGTCCCTTGAATGTCCAGGCAACTACAAGCTGGACTTAAACATAAAGTCCACTTTTAAGCCTCCTGAAATAAAGAACGTCTCTCAGTTGAGATTATGAACAGTATGAACAGTCTAATGGATGCAACAACATCAGTGTGCTGATAGCCTGGAACAATAGCTCCGAGAAGCACTAGCTTACCGTGAATGAACAAGCCACTTTAACCTTGCACCAGCAGAAGACTGTACGTGTGGCAAAAGTTGTAAAACACAGCTCACCCATTTATTCAAATAAACTTCAGCTGCTGATGAAATCTGCTACAGAACTGATCTGCTGCCACTGTGCAGAAGATTCTCCTGCCATTACTCGGTGGGAGAAAGTCCCACTCTGTTACTTCTGGCCTGTCAGCTCCAGTGGGAAGATGCCATACTAAGCACTGCAATTTCAGAACTTGACATTGCTTCTGAATTGCTACTGCTTCTGAATTTCAGAAGTAATAGTAAAATGTCATGAAAATGAGCAAATGCCATCAGCATGCCCTTTTCACTCCCGCACAATAAGGATGATGTGCAGAATGTCACAGTGAGTGACTGGCTCATGACAAGGGCTGAAGAGAGGCCCGAAGTGCAGATAGTGCCAGTTTTCTGATGGTAAAGGCAGAAAACTGTCTAAGACGGACAACTCCCTCTGTTCCCTCATTGCACAGAGACACAACAGAGAGCACCGCACTAGAACACTGGAAACTGCAGATCTTTTCCAGACAGTCACCCATTATCTTAAATCTCTCCCATATCTTTCCTGTCTGAAGGTGAGAGATGATGTCACAGGGTCAGTGACATGCTTATCTCTGTTCTTTCCCATGGTTGCTCTTCACATACAGTATTATTCTCACACTTCTGCAGAGACTTTTTCATAGTTTTCACTAACACTCAGAAGAATATCTTTGGTGTCCAGGAATGCGAATGGATTTCAAAACAAACACACTGGAAGACGCTACCTAGTGACGCTGTGCAGCCTCCATCCTTGGAGGTTTTCAAGACCTTTCAAGGCACAGCTCTGAGCAACCTGGGGCTGATCCTGCTGTTAGTAAGGGACTAGACGAGAGGACCGTCACAAACCCCTTTCAACTTAATTATTCTAGGATTTTATGACAAAAGTATGATTTACTTGTGAAGTGATACTTCTCTATACAGAAATAAGATGTTTGCAGACAGAGATCTCCACAATGCTGGTAAATTACACTAATACTCATTGAGCTAGAGGGTAAACCAAAATAGAAGAAATAATGGGAGGCCCATAAAGTTTCTTCACAATCTTTCAAAAATGGACCTCAGATGCCTTTAAAGTTTTCCTAACAGAGTGAATGCAAGATAACAATTTTTGAATGCATGCCTTTAAAAAGTCAAAGGATTCTAAAGGGAAATCTCTTAGGCTACACAAATTACCTAGGAATTATTCATAACACTTGCTGGTCGCTTCAAATATTGTCTGAGAGCTCAGCTATATATTCATTTGTGACTGTTACGGTAAACAGCGAAATAACAAATTGTTAGTTTTTAATGAAGAAAAACTGAATAAGCTATTAAGAACACTGCATACAACATGGACATAAATAATAAACTGAAAAATGATGCATTGTGAAATTCTCCCATATAAGGCCATTCTACTGCAGAAGAGAGACACAGTTCTGGTTTCTTTAGCACGGACAAGGAACACAATACTTCTTTCTTTCTTTCATAGATTGTCTGAGGAGGAAGTAAAGCATTCCTCTCCCTATCTTCTACAACCAGAAAGTATTTACAATAATCTGCCTTCTCTCCACTTGCTTATGCAAACACACTCACTGAACTTGTATCTTCTTATATTCTCTATAAAGGAACTTCTTTTGTTAACTCATACTTTCTGCCTGTGATTTGAAACATGGCTTCAGTTGCATATTGACCAAGGTGCTTAAAAATAAATTTAATTTGGATGTTCCTAAGAAGCTGGGAATTTAATCTGTCATACATTAATCTGTCTTTGTTTTGCAGTCAAGAGTCAAGCATACAGAACTAAAAAAACCAGTAAAGCATTTTCCAAGAACAGTCAAAGAAGATTTCTCATTAATCCTCAGCCCTACATCCTTCATCAGGGTCCTAGCATTCTCTGCATCCGTTCCTATGAGGCTGTAAGGAATTGATTTTCTCATCTCAAGGAACTATCAGGTAGCCTCTTCAGATCTTCTATCACCTTCTGCAAAGTAAATCTCAGTACAATGGGTTTCTACTGAAGGGTGTTGCATACTAATCTGAACGTAGTATTTATAATGTCACAACTTTAAGAGTCTGCTAATCTAGTCCTATTAGAGATTCCTTCTACTACGTTTCTGATGCCACGCAAAGCCTTCTTTCCACTCTCAAAACTGTTTCTTTTGCTTTAAACTCTGGGAAAACAGGAGATTGGGAAGATGACACTGAATTCTCTTGCACGGTCTTGGTCATCTTCAAGGAAATATCATACAATTTTCATTAACTGAAAAACAAATCCCTGTTCTCCCCTCTCTCCATTCACTTGGATCAATCTAAACTTTTCCACCAACAGGTAGAAAAGCTCTCAAAACTTTCTAAGTGCTATAGCCACATTCCAATAGCAGTAAATTAATGAGTCAAGGCTTTCAAATGCAATGCTTGCAGTGCCTTTACTCCTTCCCACGCATTGTAAGATTTCCAACTACTGCTTCAACAAGAATGACAATGCTCTTGAGAAGAAAGGTATGCAGACATATTTATTGTCTTTTCAGTATCTCTCAAAAAAAAAAAAGCAGCAAAGGAAAACACAAATGTTTCTCTTTCAAGGAGTCTTATCTGGATGTTGTTCAGAAAGTAATGGAAAAGAATACTTGGAAGGAGGAACATTACAGGCATTCAGCCTAATCTAGTTTATATTACCCCATCTGGGCACCAGTTTACTTCCAGCAGAGTGGAATAGTTTGTAAAACCTGCCTAAGCGCTGAGTGCATATTTGAGCTGTTTAGCCTGTGCTGAACCATGTGCTGTAGAGGCTGGACTCCTAAAATCTTCCTGCTAGCTTCTATAAAGCTTGTTTGGGTGCACCTACGTGAGCTCCAGTCACCGGAGAATCGGTGTATTTTATCTGCTGAAATAAACTGTTCTTAAACAACTGCAGTTTAACTGGATTACAAGTCCACCATATAACCCCTTTAAAGAACTCAAGCTTGTGTTCTATGGTCCATAAAACAGAAAAAAAAATTAAACACAGTAAGTCAAAGTACCCGAATTTTAAAAAGTCATGAAAAAAAACAATCTTGAAAATTGATTTAGCTCATTAAATACTCCTAGTAACCACCTACGTGCAAGCTCTTATCCCACAATAACTACATCTCCTTCCAACGAGAGGGGAGCTTCCTCCCATTTTTTATAAATCATATGATAAAACATTCACAAAGGCAGTTACCAAGGAACAGTAAGAAATTCCCAGTTCATATTCTAGCTTACCCTATAATAAATGTTCCTCCTCTGGAGCAAAACACATCTTACAGAATCCATTATTAGCTTTCAGAATAAAAGCATCAGTTTCTCCTTTTTCTAGCCATTGAGAAGGCCATGAAAAAGACTTCCACGCTTGTATACTGAAGGCCTTTCTCAGGGATCTTCTTGAAGGGTAAAAAAAAAAAATAATAATTTCTCCTGCAAATAATTTCACAAAACATTAAAAAAAAAAAAAGTAACTCTCAAACATTTTCTTTGAAAGCCAGGTTTGTTAGGACTTCGATCTGTTTCTTATTCGCCTACTTTTTTTTTTTTTTTCCAATTAACATCTGAAAACACATATTTCTGTGAACACTTTTGCCTTGAGAGAAAAGCTATATCTTGCTGAAAAACAGAGGCATTTGACCTTAAAGATTTGACCAGCTATGCATCTCAGCTAACATTTGTTGTTTGACATTAAACCCATGCTAATCATTTATACAGTCTGATAATTTGTCAGGGACATGTTACAGACTCTATTGTACTGACAGCCTTAAACTCTACTGTGATGTGAATAAAGACCACCTAAAACTGATTCCTATGATCAAAGCTAACAGGAATTTTCTTCCAGAGAGTTCTTCTTCTTGCATTTCCTGTGCATCTGTAGCCCCAGAACTCTGTAGCACTTCCTGCAGGCACCTTCATACCCCATTCCTCATATAATGTCACTGAAATGGTTGCACTCTGCCTTCACAGACAGCTGAACTGATTTCTCTTTGTGAGATGCTTATTCTTATACCAGAAGATACGTACATAAACACAAGCTATTACCATAGTGCACTTCACTCAGGTGCTTAAAACAGCTAGGACCATTCATTATTCTGAAGGGGAAGAGGGTAGAGAAGGAAGAAATAGGAGGCTCCACTATTAAACCTGGAAGGGTGCTGGGGGAGAAAAGGGCGAAAAAGGGCTACCTGACCAAAGGTTATTAGCATAACAGCCATGGAGAAGTACTATTTTCACATTATTTTGTATTATCACCTGCAGGCTACCATTAAAATGCAGTATTTATGTTAAGCATTAAGTTTGCCTTAGGATTTATGAAATGTGCACAGTCATAACTGTGATCCATGTTTGGAAGATAGGAAAGTAAAGAAGCCTGTAACTTCTCACAGGACTGTATCAAACGATCAGGCCAGTCAGCCCATCTTTTGTTAATACTTGAGGAGGACTCTTCCATTTGGAACAGCAGAGCTGCCCAATACCAAAACGAAAAAATCTCCATTTTGCAAAACAGGAGGTATCTGCAGTAAAAATACAGTGAGTTTATCAAGGCTCGATTACTTTCCAGGATGTCTGAGGTAAGAGTAATATTTCCAAAAGCAGAAAAAGTATTTTGTTTTTATTTAGCAATATGCATTAGCTTCAGAAATTCAGAGTGATGCATACTTAAAGTAACCTAGTAAAATTCCAGATGCATTCACTACATAGACTCAAAAGAAAAAGCTCCCAGATACTCAGTTTGATTGCGTTTATCCTAGAGATTTTTCTCTCTATGTAATTACCTTTCAAATAGATATAGAGCTTTTCATAGCCATAAACACAGCAGATTAGACTAACAGGCTTCAGATGTTCATTTCAACACTTAAGTTACTAATATTTCAAAGAGCATTCAATCGTTTTGTTGCGACTGACTGAATATTAAATTAAAATTTGCAAACTAAGTCATTTATAGCAATGCTACTTCATAAGTCAATTTCTCCAATGTTCTTCTAAACTTTTTTATTATTCTGGATTTCTGCAATGGAAATGCTTTTGCCCCAAATACACCAGTGGGTGAATCATTCCCAGCATCAGCAAAGGAGGACTTGATGCTTAGAAATTCAGTCAGTAGACATTAACAACAGGGGACTTAATTAACTGTGAATTCTTACATGAAACATGACTGATAGCATTCTGTCATTCAGCATCAGGAACTGGATGACACATGTACCAAATCTCATTCTTAGTTTTCTAAATCAAACTTCTCCCAAAGCAAAAATCTTTTATATTGTTTTTAACATCAGTTTTTACATGTTTTTACATGCTTTCTTTGGTACACACAAAGCAAAATCCTGTACTACCTCCAAATTAATGTCTTGTACATTCTATCTGAAATCTATTTTCTTCTAATAGAACTTTCTATCCATTAGTAAGTGACTCACATCCAAAGTAAAACAATGAAGCCAAATTTATAAAGCAGTTAGTTATCATCAAGAAGGATATTAAAGGAGTACCTTTAATTTCAAGCTGCAACCACACTCCAAAGTAATGTGAACTAGCAGATGCGAAAGCTTCCCCCAATGTGTCAATCTCACACTAAAAAATGTTACCAAAAGAGTTAAGTCATGATTTGTAAAGTGGCACTGTAAAGTATGTAAGTTTAAACACTTCACTATCCTTGCAATAAACATAACAATTGGATTTGACAATAGAGAGATAGAAATGGGTATTAAAGGTGTGGCCAAATTTACACAAAATTGCATGAATTATGGTGATATTTCAAACAAGACTTTTAAAATTATACTATAACTTTGGAATTTCTAAACTAAAAATATTAGATCTTTTATTCATTTTATTCTTCCTCAAAGGAATGTATGATTTTTATGTAAATACACTTCCTCAGAACATAAATTATGCTTTAGTGAAGGAAGATTACTCGACTCAATACAGTATGATCGAATGAAATAGATACATTGAGATAGATACAGCTGATGTAGGTGGTCTACCGGTCTCTTATGATTTTTAAACGGCCACAAGGCTGCAAGTCTCTGTACATCAAGAGTATCTTTCACTCAGGGTTTAGCAGAAGCGTAGGGAGAGTCCCTTCTGAACTGGTGGGCGCAGAAGCGCTTGCCTCACACGCAAGCACCATCTGGTAACATAGAATTAGTGGCTATTTATTTTCAGGACATTGACAGTATTTTCTGACATACACCTTGCCACACTAGAATGAAGTGCTCTTTATTTTAAACAGGAAATTACTCCCCACTCCACCCCTCCCCCTAATCTCCACTATTCTTACCAGAACAGAAGACACTAGAGTTTAAATGAATTTTTAAACATACAGAATGATTGGACATATTCTTGATACAGACAAGCTGCTGCCTCCAACACAGACTTAGCATGCCTATACTGAAATTTGTAGGCAGGCAGATCTAGCAGTGAAAACAGAGGTTGCGAGTTGAAGAAAAAGTAAGTATTTTATTAATGATAATGAATCTGACTAGAAAGTCTAGAAATTTAAAATCTCACATATAACATTTTTTTTCTAAAGTTGTGGGAAAACTATGCTATACTACTTGCCTACATAAGGAAAGAAAATAAAATCACCAGATCACACTTGACAAGTCAAACACTAATATTACCTAGCAAGGAACTAGTCCAGAATAATTCCAACAAAAACACTAGAATGTTACAAGTTGGTTAGAAAGTGAGGGGAAGAGACTGACCTTTTCCCAGCTACCTTAATTTCTCCTCCAAGTAATCATCATCAAACTGTACTTTAAAATGCTAATGCTAAAAGCATTCCTACAGAAACATTCAAGGAAAGTCTGGAGAAACAAAAGATACTGAAAATAGTGCCAGAAGTGGTTAGGTCTTGAGCTTCTTTTAAGATCTTACTACCTGGAAAACAGTCAGTGAGTCAGCCCAAAACACTACAAAACAGTTCTGAATGACAGCCTCTACTGGGATCAAAAACCAGATCATCCGTGATGAAATCTTGTAATGGCAAAGAACATCATACACGGACAATGGCAAACCCAGAGGTCTGAACAGTAAGACTAACAGATACGGATACAACAGAACGTGTTGCCAGTGGCAGTCTTCACTCTTCACATTTGCAGACAGAACAGCAGTCTTCCAGATCAAATCATAGATATTTGCTCCTGCACACCAGAGCTCTCAATTCCAAACACAACCTGGGAAATTATTACCAGACACTCAATTCTTTGGAAGCTGAACAGGTCAAACTGACAGCTTTTTATTCCTAAAGCCCATCCAGTTTTTGGGGCACCCACATAAATTAACTAATTTAGGGAAAGAACCTACAAAGCTTAAAGCAATTTTGTGACTGTGCAACAATGCAGAAACTGGAGTACAACACAGAGCCAAAGTTTCTGTCCCACAAGTTGAAGAGTTAGGGATGATAGCTATGCATACAGTGGGGCTTAAAAATAAAGCTCTCTTTGAATTTTTGAAGATGTCGTATCAGTAGTAGGACTTCCTGCTGCTCTTTTGAGACTAGATGCTGGAATGCTAGACTTCAGAATTACTGTTAATTGCTGAGTTGCAATTACAGTGATATGTGTTGTGCATGTTCTTTTCTCAAAACATTGAACCTTTTTCTGCATTCAATAAAGCCCTACAAGTTTCAAGATACAACATGATAGACATTTGTGAATTTAACTGCATTCTAAATCAATTGAAAGAAAAGCCGGTTTAGGTCAGTCAGACACACACACACTTACGTAAGTCTCTATCTCAATTTTATACATGGACATTCATAAATAATACATACTTAAGTGAAACATAAACAGTACATTTTTCTTTTTCCTGTACTGTACTTCTGTGTAAGTGGCACAGATTATCAGACCTGGCTGACAAATTTTAAGGAGAGTTGTGCTAGTAAAATGCCACCTAGAGACAACCACCATTGGCATGTCCAGCACCTAGACCCACTACGCAAGTGGCTGGAGACCAGGGTTAAGTTTGTAAGAGAAGAAATCTGTGTTCTACCACAATCCTGAAAGAGTAATTCATCCTACGCTCATCAGCTAATTCTCTGCTAAATTAAGCAGGGCATTTCAACCTAGGAGTAGAGAGCTGCCTACCAAGTCTGCCACAGATGAGTTACAGACTAGTTGGTTGATCTGTTCCAGATAAACGATCTTTGTTTTTGAAAGAAAAGCCTGTAGGCTACTAACCTCCATTTTAATGGCCTGCTGGACCCTACTCAGATGTTTAACATATGTTTAGTAGGAAATGGAAGACACAGTCTATGATTTATAAGTGTTTAAATGCTGAAGGCAGAGCAGCAATTCTCTGCATGGCCACTAGCAGGGCATGAATTCCCCTCTCCTTCATCCTTACTACTCATCTCCTCCTACCTTCCTAAAAGACAAAGAAGCCTTTAAGAACCTAAAGCTTTTGCAACGTGTTTCCATTATTAACACTTTCAACAAATTAAGGAGGAGAACATTTCTCTGTAACTTTTTGAATTACAACATAATTTTTATGTATTTTTATATACATACAGATGCACACACACACACTTGCATGTACGTAGAAGAGACTAATGCCTACACTCATACACAGCACACAATAGAAGTTGACTTCTGCTCCGTGGCCTTGCCTTTTTGGTACAACAGGTAAGTTTCTCTAGAGTAGGCAGTATAATAAACACGTAGAAAAGGTACCGGTAAGTTCTCCTCGTGGCACTGGGGAAAAAATATCCCATCAATAACTTTCAGCTTAAAGCAGCAGCCAACATGTTACATTTCATACCAACAGATTCATCATCTAATCTGACCAGACTTTATTTGGACCTATCAATTATACTCCTGAAGTTTTGTCAGGGAGCTGTTGCATGGACTGACAGAGCTTTTCACTTTATCTTCCCCTGACTTTTAAAGATGGACAAAAATATGGAAAACACTCTATTTTGTCATGTTACAATAAATCAAAAATGATAAATTAAGATATTGTTATTTTTATCTGTTTCATAATATGCAGCTATAAAAACAAATCACCAAGGAAAAGGGCTAAACAGGGGACTGAACTTACCCATTAATATTCAATCCACTCTTAGGAAGAATATGAACTAGGCATAAATTCGCTGAATTTTTCAAACTTTTTTTTGTAAAGGCAGGGAAGAGAACTAAGAAAAACTTATTTTGCTTTGGGATCCCAAACTAACAATGCCTATTAGGACCTTGCTAGTTAAGTAAGACATACTAGAGAATGCAAAACAGTTTAAAGAAAAACTTGCCTCGCTGACTCCTTAATTATTAGTTAATAATTATCTAAGCAATGAGCTAATAAATCCCTAAACAATCTAATCTCAATTATCTCCTTAATTTTGATGTGAGAGTCTGTAAGAGACAATACTGAATTGTAGTCTCAAAAGAAATAATTTGATGGAAACATGGTATCAAACCATATTACTCGGATAAGTTGAAAAATCCACCAACAGAGATTAAAAATGTGACTAACTTTCCCTGATAGATACAAATAAAATGCTGTAACAAGGCAGGATTTTAAAGGCTCCCGAAATATGAGAACTGAAAACTCAACGTTGGTTTAAAAAGTGTATTTTCTACTGCAGTGCAACATGGAATGCATGTACATGTCTGTGCAACACTGGGCCATTCAGATATACTAGCAACTTATTGCACCAAACAATATATATCCAGCTGGTCAGCTCCTGGTATTTTGTAACATGTGCGTGTTTTTAAATAGGCTGCCAAAAGTCAAATCTAATTGCTCTGTGCCTCTGTTTTCACACAATATAAAATGGGAATAATCATACTGGCCTCTCCTCTGGAAATCACCAGGCCTACTGATATAGGCTGCTATGCAAGAACCACTCATGACTCTTACATAAGAAGTAGTATATTCCTGATACTTACACAATTTCAAAATGAGTTGTGCTCACAATGCAGGCTACTCAGAATAAATGGATAGTTACAAAAATTACATTGGGGGAGTTGTAAAAATAGAGATCTCAACATTCTGCTAAAATATTGTCATGTTTCTGTAACAGAATGAGTTTTTTTTCAGCACAACTACACACAAAGTATTTATCCTGTGAACTCCAGACACGTTACACTACTCAATAAACTATGCAGATTAACAGATCTGCAAGACAATTTCCTACTGAAGAGCAGTGACTGGCAGATTGCCCACATGAAGCATTACATTTACCAAGTATTACAGGTTATGAAGTGAAGTCATACTTCTTATCTGCAGTTATCTGCGGTTTCTTCAAAAACCGAATCTGCAGCTGTTTTGTAAAAAAAACTTATGTCTATTGCACTGCAAAAAAAATGGCTGGAACAGGACAGAGGCAAATGAAACTGCACATATTATGATAATCATAAAACATTCAAACAGCCAACAACAGAGGCAGAAGACAGAATATTTAAAAGTAAACTTTACCAACATAGCAGCATGGCAGGAAGGAGAAGATGCTCACAAGCGCAAGATATACTTACCAGCTTGTGACTTGAACTGGAGCAAGGCACTGTTGTATCCCAGCGTAATTAACACAGACTCTTTTCCCAAACGACAGTATTCAGTGTCTCTGTTAACCAAGCATTTAAACACACAGACTCCATCAGCTGAAGGGAAAAAAATACTTTAGTAGCAGTTAAAAACAAAATCACAAATAGAACTAGATGTTTCTCTTGATTAACAATAGATAGGCCTGAACTTGCATCTAAAGCATACAATTTAGGTGAAATACATCTTCTCTATCATGTTGCTTCTTAAGCCGATTTTCCACAGTGACCCAGTTTTGCAAAAACCCATCGCGCTTATCATCCACACACCACAGCTCTCTTGAAGTTGTCCTGTCCTCAGAGGGACGACAACCCGGATCCTGATAAGGTCTTAAATGTACAATTTTTTTTATTTCTTTGGCTGGTGAAATCCTATGTGCACATGTCCTGATAACCTCTAGAGATGCTGCTCTGGCACATGGAACAGCACGGAGAAGTCAGGAATCAATTCTATTAACTAGACTGAACTAAAATAGCTACTTTCAGTGATGCACACATAGCACACACCACGTATGACAACCATCAATAAACCTACCATGTGAGATATAATAACGCAATTTTTTGCGTTAAAAAAGTAAGTACTTTAGAGTTAGGAACAGGAGCAGCAGAGGACAAGCCTGCATACTGTGCTCCTTGTGAAAGAGGATCCAGTACCAGAGGCTTAAGTGGTGTAAAGAATCAGTACACACTGTCTCATTATCAGCCTTGCACCTGTCAGGAGGCATCCACATGAGCAAACCAAACAGAACACACATTCTCACTTCCAGAAACCTGAAATAGGTTGGGGAAACTTTTTGCTTGCGGCTGCTGTGGACATGGGCTACAAAAAGCAAAGACTTCAAATAACGTTGTATTTGCATTACACATATCTTGATCACTGAAGCAATAAAGCGCCAGAACTCTATTTCCTCAGACCATTCTTTCACTCATTTTAGTCCACACTGCTAACAAGTGCTTAGTACTGCTTTTCCCATGCAATTTTTATCCTTGTGAATAGAAATGAAGAAAAGAAAAACAAAACAGAAAAAAGTAAAAGGCTTAAGGGAAAATAGAGACAAAAAGAGAACTAACAGTGAAAGTACAAAAATTGACAGTAACACAGACAGTTGAAAAGCAAAGGCAGCAAGTGAATTATTACTATAAAACTTTAGCAGAAAAGTTCAGTAGAAAGCTAACTATACATTGCTGAGCCATGTTACTTTGCTAAGAGCATTGAAAGGAGCACAGAGAGAAAGAAGAAAGCATACACAGACATATCATGCAACTAGTCAGTGCATTTTTTAAGTCTTGTACTTCACAACATCTGCTGGGATGAGTGAACAGAACCAAGAAAGCCAGTGTAAGATATTCCATACCTCAAGTAAGGCTTAATCCTGTGAAAAAAAACATTGTCAAGAAAGGAGATGTGTCTCATCTGAGCTGGCTCACTCTCACATCTGCATATTCACTTCTATTTGTAGCTTCTTCTGTAATTTATGTTTGAGAACAAATTAAAGGCACACTCGCTTTATATTTCCTCTAGGGCAGGTCTAAAGTAGCTACATAGCCAATGGGTTTTCCATAGCTTGAGGATTTCTTCCATAATATTAACAATAACTTCTAGGGTTCACTTCACATTTTGCTATCTCCACAATGTTTGCACCAATGGTTCAAGGTTCACAGACCTCAGACTTGGGAAATGACAGTTTCTCTGACAAGGAAGCATTTCATATTCATACATTTAAGAGTTAAATTTATACTTCAGTTGATCCATTATGCAACTCTCTTCTCAACATTAAAACTTTCTTTCTGTTGTGAGTTTAACCTAGTACCCAAAGGCAGGACTAAGCAAAAAGCAGGGGGAGGAAGGATTTGAATTAAGCTCCATCGCTTTCCAAAATATTGTAACATACATCAATATACCTAATGTTCCCAACCGTTCTTTGTCTTTTTGAATTCCAAGGCTTAATATTGGAATTATTAAAACTGGAGGGTTTTTTTTTTAATCTCTAGTCAGAATTTCCCTTGCTACAATCTCTGACCATTGTCTCTTTAACGGATGGCAATTACACCTCCCCACACCTAGCCTTCTATTCTCTAGGCTGAACAAAACCAACTCTCTCAGCCTCTTCTTGCACACCATATGCTGCAGTCCCATAACCATCTGGGCTTGCTAGTTTGCCAAAGGATATTATAGACCTGCAAAGTGGTCAGCTAGTGGACTTCTTGTGTTCTAGCTCAGGCTCATGTCTTTTCACATTTCCCAAAATGCAATGTTTTCTTCCACCAATTATCTTGTGAACTTTTAAAGAGGTACATATACCGCACCAGCTATATAAAATGATTAGTACTGAGTAAATACAAAACCTAAGCGTAAAGAGAAACGCTCTCTATATAGGCAACACAGGAATGAATTAATCCGTTTCCAGTTCACACTGTCTTCATACACACACATACACACTCACACTGCCTTTTCACCTGTATGTGTCTCTGCTCATTCATGCTGTTCTGAGTGATAGTGGGCAAGCTGTAAATAAGCTTAAGCAACGAAGCTTCTAAAAACATATCAGCTATCTTAAAATTATTTTTCCACCTCCCAGTCACAAGAAAAACCATTCTTACAAAAGCTTCAGAGGGACCCTAGAGACTATTCATAGGATCACAGAACAATTCAGGCTGGAGGGGATTTTGGCAAGGCTCTAACCTTACCTTACGCTCAAAGCACGGTCAACTATTAAATCAGGCCAGGTTACTCAGGGCGTTACCCAATTGGGTCTTGAAAACCTCTAAGGATGGAGGCAGTGCAGCTTCTCTGGACTGCTTAATTCAATGCCATTTCAATGCTTAATTATGAAACTTCATAATTTCACACCAGCATTTCAGTGCTTGCAGTGAAACAGTTTTCTTATATCTTGTCAGAACCTCCCCCATTTTCAGAACCTCCCATCCCCATGCCCTGATTTTCAAGGCCTTTACTCTTATCCCATATTTAAACTGTACACCACAACCAGAGATACCTGCTACCAAACTCCAGTTCACACCTCAAGTTCCCATTAACAAGTTGAGAGTAAGCCGCACAGACCAGGACTGGGGCCATGTACAGTTTAGCAGAAGGCTTGTGGCCTGTTAACTAGCAATGGCAATACTAATCTTTACTGGGTCATTGGGTATGAAAATGTTTATACAGCTATGCTACATTAATGTGCTTACGACTGGGTTCAAAACAAGTTAGCATTAATACCTAATGCGCTTCTACTTTTACGGGGCAACAGGACTCCCCTTTAGCAACACTATTGTCTCACACGCTCCCTCCAAGCCTGGTTCCATCTTCTCCATAGCCTCCCCTTATGTACTGGAGACCGACACTGGGTCCTCCTGAAGCCGCCTCTCCTCCAGGCTAAACAAGCCCCACTCCCTCAGCCCCTCCTTGCAGAGCCTGCGCTCCAGCCATGACCATCTTGGTCACCCTCTAGATTATCAATGTCTTTTCTGTACCAGGCAACCAAAACTGGGCACAGTATCTAGGTGCAGTCTCACAAGGGCTGAGTTGAGGAGAATAATCACCTCCCTCGATCTACTGTCTGGGCCTGCTGACAAGGCCCAGGACACTCACTGGATCTCATTGGGGTCCTGTCGGCCTCTTCCTCCACCAGTTCGGTCCCTGGATGGCAGCTCTGCCCTCCAGTGACTGCTCCCCACACAGTTTGGTGTCATCTGCAAACTTGATGAAGGCGCATTTCATCTCCTTTTCTATATGAAACATAAAAGGTCCCAGAATATACCCCCACAGTACTGATAACCAGCCTCTAGGAGGAATACTACCTGTTAACCACTAATCTTTAAGCCTGCTAAAGCAGCCAGGATTTCACACACCTATCAGCTAAGGTAACCATAACAGCCCAACCTGAATATAAGGATGCTGTAGAAAACTGACAAAAGCGTTGCTGAATTCAAGGCAGACAACATTTACTGTTCTCTCCTCATACATATCTAGTCAATTCATTATAGAAGAGCAAATAGGTGGGCCGAGCATAAGTCGCCTTGGCACAATCACGCCAGCTATTCCCACCTTCTTGCCCTATTTACTTGGAAATGCTTTCCAGGAAAATTTATTTCCCTATTTTCCCAAAGCAAGGCTGACCTGCCTGAAGCTCTCCAGATGATCCTTCTTGCCCTTTTCAAAGACAGATGCAACATCTGCCTCTCTCCATTCTTCAGGGACTTCCCTTGATCTCCATGACCTTTGAAAGATGAGAGATAGTTGTTTCACAATGACACCAAACAGCTCTCTCAACACTCTCAGAGGCATCCCCTAGGGTCCTGTGGATTTCTGTGGGTTGAAACTTATTAAGAGATCCCCATCCTCTTCAAGATAGTTCCTCTTGTCCTTGTACCATACCCAGGCTTGGAGGCCTGGAAAGCCTTGCTGATGAAAATTGAGGAAAAGCAGGTGTTAAGTGCCTCAGCCTAATCAGTGTCTGCTATCATTAAGTCAGTACCCCATTCAGAAGCAGGCTGAAACCTTCCTTTTTTTTTTTCTTCATTTTTCTTATTAATGTAGTAGCAGAAGCTTTTCCTGTTGCCTTTGACAACCCTTGTTATTCTCAAGTCTAGCTGAGCTTTGGCTTTCCTAATACCAACCCTTCAGGCCAGGGCAAGGCTTCTAAATTTCTCCTTTGTATCCTGTCCCTGCTGCTCCTGTATATGTTGTTTTTGCCCTGGAGCTCAGTCATGAGTTCCCTATTTAGTCAAACTGGTCTCCTGCTCTTTCCTCATTTCGAGTTTCAGTGCGTGGACGATGCAGTTCTGAGAGACCTGTCAGCTCTCTTGAACTTCTTCACACTTCAGAGTTGCCTCGCATGTGATCCTACCTACCAGTTCTCTTCTCAGGCCAAAGTCTGTTCTCCTGAAGTCCACAATTTATACTCTGCTGCTCTCCTTCCTCTCTCCCCTCAAGATCTTGAGCTCCGCTATTTCAAGTTTGCTGCAAACCAGATGGCCATCGATTATACTGTTCTTTCAAAACCGGAAAATGTGTGCTTGATCCAGTGCTCTTGTTATACTGGTATCACCAGGCTTTGATCAGTTCTTATTATACAACCTAGACCTCTAAGAGAACCTGGATCTTGACTTTCACTAATAAAATGTCCTGATTTACCTTGGAATGATTTTTACATGTTTGACACACTGTATGAAGAACGAGGATAAACCATTACCTCATTTCATGTGTGGGTTCCAAACACAGGAAAAGACTGCTGTTTTGAAAACTGCACAGAAAACTGTGTTGGACTGACTTGCATCTGATAACATTCCACATAGACATAATAAAATATTCAAACAAAACGTCTGTGGGCTTACCTTCAGAGTATATTTTACATTTCAGGCTACATACTAACTCCAACTTTATTATGGAAGAAGTCTGTGCATAGCAAGATAGAAACTTTTTTTTTTTTCCTATTCAAGTCTTAATTCGGAGTGTTTTTTAAATTTTATCTTAAATAGTTCAACCTTTTCACCAGATTACCCACTCATTAGCACTACTACTCATAGAACCGAAATAAATGCTCATTATAAGTATGTTCAGGAAAGTAAGTTTTAGAAGTTTGCTGCATTAGCATAATGAAGAATCTTCTTTAAAGTGAAAATAAATATACATTATCTTTATAGTGATTATTTCAGACTAAACAACGCCTTAAATACTTGTCACAGCGTTGCTCAACAGCTGTGTTAACAGCCAGTCCTTCCAAAGTAAACCGATTATCCCCATGTTTTGATAACAGAAGCAGTAATTCATTCACTTCATGAAACCCATTTGTATGTTTTATAAAGTGTAATCCTAAATTAACATACATAAATATAAAATTCAAGTTCCTCTAGTGAAAGCTGACCACCATCCTATGAAGCATGAAAAGCATTTTATCTCACAACGGATATTAATTTGTCTCCAGGATGGTCAAGACTGTGGGGTAGCCATTGACAGGTTCTGCATACTTCAGGGCAAAGGCGATGGTACCCAGCCAAGCCCAGGGAAAGTACCACTTCCAAAGAGGTGGAAGGCGGTCAAAATTTTGGCAAGAGCCTTAAGGCTGCTGCTTGCGTATGGAGAGATCAGTAACCCTGCGAGATGAGCATGATCTGAAGTTAAACAGAATGCTAAACATGGATGTCTGTATAAAAGAAAACATGCAGTCTGGGCTGGAACCCTATTCTGGTAAAGTAAACCTAGGAACATAGCATGTTCTGGCCTCCCAGATGTGTCCCTGGGAATTTTGTTGCCAAGTCAATAATTGGGAAAAACTCACCCCGAAAACCCCGAAATCAAAACTTTTGGGAGTTGATCTAATAAACACACAGATAGATATACTAAAATGATTTTGTGGTTATTTCCATTTATCTGCTTCTAAAAATGGCTATCTATTTACATATATTTGTGCTGCCTCTATGAGTTGTAACTATCAGTTTATTCTACTTTAATTTGTCAAGGTACAGTTACAGTGATCACATTACAATCATACCAAACTGGTCATATCATGGGAGTATGAAGTACCTCAACTTTTGTTGGTTGCCTGACAGCCTAAAGCCATGCCATAACACACAGTTCAGAATTCCTACAATAACCTCATGCACTGATTTCATGCAGAATTCATATTTATTGCCAAAAAAGCAAACCTATGAACAATGAATCGATCTGTTTTCTAAGAAAGCTGAGGCTATGCCAGAGACTGCAATTCACAAACAAGCAAAAAAAAAACCATGGAACTGCAACATGCCCAAGACACGGGCTTTACTCAAAAGATTTCTGAGACACTGTTTATCCTTGTCTTTGTCATGGGAAGATTCTGCTAGTTATTACTTGCTCCACAGAACTAAACAGTGAGTTATGACAATTGGGGCCTGTAACAATGTCCTCAATCACCAGGCAGAAACACGCTATCCTTCAGTACAGCTCCTCGGAACAAGACTCCAGACCAGAAATTCAACTTCTCAGTGTATATTTCACTTCATTTGTAATACAAATGGATCACTGCAGCAGGATCCCAAGGATTTCTCCTTTTTCCCTGTCCCAAAAGCATTAATTTTTTTTTTTTTTTTTTTTTTAAACTAAGCTTGTGTGGTAGGTCACACACAGCAGCTTTTCCATTTTTGAGAAACGGAAAATATTCTGTAGCTCTTTCTGTTTACTAAATACACAAAACAGATTTTCTCAATTACAAAAAATGAGGACTTTCCATTTTTGTTCTCCTCATCACCTGTCTTGCATGTAGATGCAACCCTCATATATCCCAAGCTACGTAAGTTTACTTAAAGAGGTTCATATTACTTACCTGTCTTCACATCACCATTAAGTTCAATTTGCTCCTAACACATACAGACCAGAAACACTTACTGAAATGGATTTGTAAAAAATGTGTCATGACTATATGCCATGTGGCACCCTACAAGTTAGCAGCATTTATAATAGTTTGGTTGGACTGTGCAAGAACTGAAGAAAACTACAAAAAAAAAAAAAAGGAATGTGAAAGAAGATGCATACTATTCAGAAACAAAAAAGGGTACTTATTTTCTTTTTTTACCAAAAAAAAAATTCCCTATAACAATAAATATTCAAACAACAGAAAATAAAACCTTCACCATTTTGCTGCTTGCATGCCCACTGTTCAAGGACAAAAATATTTCTGAACAGTTCCCCTGTTAAAGAAAATCAGAGTTTCCAAATATGAAGATAAGGTAGGCACATATTCTTGTAACTTTGTCACAGTTTACTGTATAAAACAACTTTCACACAGAACTTCACAAAAAATATAGTAGCTCATAGAAAAAACAAAGCATATGGCTAACATTTTATTTGGTAGATATTAAAAGTCAAGACAAAATTTGTGAGCTGTTTTTTTGTCTAAGTAAAACCAAATTGGACATAGCATGAAGCAACTTAATCAAAATTTAAATGCGCAATGAATCCATATGACTGGAAGTCTCCAAGAAATCCATTCACAATTAGGAATACAAGAGATGGAAAGTTCATTTACACCTCCGAAAAAATTTTACAAAGTGTCTTATTTGACTTAAATTTACTGATCAACAGATACGGTTTAACCAATAATCAAGAAAAAGGTTTTAAAAAACATCAAACTCAGTCAGTATTACATAGCATCTCTCAAAGAATATAATCGCAAATACATTTTGGAAATTTTGGGAGTGCTGAATTGGATTTGGGTATTTTGGGAATATTCAAATGGAATTCACACCTGGCCTTGTCAGAGAGCCTCCATTCCTGTGCAAGTTGAGTTTATGCAACTGTGCTGACTGGCAATCCTATCTTCCCATGAAACTTTTGAATTCTTTGGCTGATTTAAGCCAAATCTGGCTGACATACCAAAACTATGGTATTCCTGCAAGCTGCATAAAAAGGGTGGCTGAGTATGAGAAGCCATGAAAAGACTGAGACATCCTGAACAGCTAGGTTTTCTCCTTTGTCTGTTTTCTAGAGTCAACTCCGGAGTCAATCTTGACTGGGGGACATGAGTGGGAGACATAGAAGCCTTACTTGTGTGTAGCAGTGGAGTAATTTCAAGGTATCACAGAATGAACGGGCTGCGAGAGAGGGAAGGAGAAAGCTCCTGAGTGACAGCAGGAAAGGATGAGGAAGAAGAAAGGGTGGTTGTGAACAAAGTGCATCAATTTAAGGAAAATTAGACTTCTTTAGTTCTGCTGTTTATGGATAAATTGGTTTTATTCAGAGAGGCTGGTCAAGAGAACCCCTCAAAAGGCTTTATAACCATGTTTCACGGTGCTCCTGCGAGACAGTACTCATTACACCAGTTATGACATGAAGAGCAACTGTAACTTCCCTAGGTCCCCAGAAAAATTCTGCAGCAGATCAAAGCAGAGAGCCGACATTCACTAATCCTGTACTTCAATCACAAAACTGTTTCACAGTTAAACACAAATGGCACAACTTTATCATAAAAGGAACACATTTGCACTGTATCTACTTTAGCTTGCTTTAGGTGCTCCTGCTTTTTTTGCTTATGAGTCTGTTTGCTGAGGACCCTAAATTTTCCCCCAAAATGGGAAAAGATAGTTTTCTGCAGAAAGCCTCAAAAGTGCCTAACGAGTCCTGCACAAAGTGAGAACTCCTTCTGCACTCACCTTTCTCACCCACAAAACACTTTCGGAAAACCAATTGAGAGATCCTAAGTTACTTAAAAGTGCATGGTTAAGAAATAAACTCAAAAACAAACAGGAAAAAATAGTGGTTTCCTCAGGATCTAATATCAGAAACACAACAGATGTAACATTTGCCCATGTTGCATATCCTATTAGGGATTAGGAAAATATATTTTGAACAATCTGTTTAAGAATTACAGCTTAGTTTCTTCTGGAGAAAAATAACTGCCTGCAGAACATCTCGTTGCTGTTACGAAAGCAGTCAGTCCTCATACTCCGTGCCAACACAGTTTAACTCCAAATATTGTCGACGTTTCTGAACTAATCCTGTTTGAGACAGACTGAAGGAAACAGTACTTCACCTTCTAAATTCTATAGAGGTATTAGCAATCACTAGTGATCACCGAAGTAAGATCCAAACTTATGTCTATAAAAGAATCAGTTCAACAAGCAAGCTGAACTAAATGACAGTTAAAGATTCAACAGAATCAACATAGGCAAATGATCTGTTAAAGTTCGTAGTAAACAGAGTCTTTGGAGCATGAATACAACTGAAACCAGACTGGACTCTCACAGACGGTCATACGCTGATTAAAAAGAGGACTGCAACCCTTCAAAAAAACCCCCAAAATACAGTGCTTTAGCTTTGTCCAAAAGGGAATTTCAGTGCTGACCAAAATCATATAACTAATTATATCACCCCATAGCTAAAATTCATTTATCAGAAACTAGTCAGAATAATCACAATCTAAAGCAAGTATGAATGTGCTCATAAATTCCTGTCTGGAGCAAACTGGAAACTGAAGAATACAGCGGGATATCATACTGATATTCATACAGAACCTCCTGAAACCAGTCACCTTGAAGACTGATCAGTTCTTCTTTGCAGTCTTTTTTGCAATCTTGTCTCTCCATCTAATAAGTCACTAGCAAACTCTGATGCCAAGAAACAGATTAGAAGAGAAAATAAAATAAAACAAAAACTGTTATTTGCCAAGAGAAATATTAAACCTCAGTATTAACGATGCAGCAGAATTGCTGCTTTCAGTGATACCTTTAAAGTACCCAGCTGCCTGATACAGAACCGGAGCATTTTCTGTTCATTACAAAGAGAGAAAATAATATTATTACTTTCTACAGTCTCTCTACTCACCTACACACAAATACATATATGCAAGCAGCAACGGTCCCGCGATTTCCAAGTAAAAAAGTATGAAAAGGAATGTTTTTCAGGGTCCTCTTTTTTTGAATTCCCTATGAACTAATTATTCCTTTGCTGTATCATTTTCTTGTCCAGTTCATGTATTCCATCTTACTTAGTAAAACAAACTGTGTTCAAAAATCTCTCACTGTGCAGAATATCAGCTGCGTATGTACATTAATCCTTTTTTATATTATTTTGTACATTGCCACCTGGGAATTTTTCAAGTGTCATTCAGAAGGATGGATGCTGATGACAACAATGCCACAACTGTTATCTTGTCATCATTGTATGTGAGTATAGAAGATTTTACTAAGATTTGACTTACATGAACATAATTTTGGTGATTTTTTTTTTTTTTTAATGAGAAGAGTTCAGATAAAGGGATACTAAGATATTACATTACAGCAACATATAAGACGATAATACTTATTATTACACAGTGATTCCCCTCAACTGGAAGATTGCTGTCTTAAGGGCAAGTATGAAAATGAGAATGGATCAGTTTAAAAATGAAAAGAATTTATTTAGCATCTTCTACAGAATATGTTTGAAACTGATGCCACATATATCACAGGAGGATCCCAGGATGTAAGCAGATCTCCTTCGTACCATGAAAATACATATAAACATCAAAAAACTTCACTAAAAATTCTAATCACATAATAAAACCTGAATATGAAAGAAATGAAAAGAAAATATGAATTCAAGTTGAAGAAGGTGATCTCAGGACTGGTTAGAAAGACAGATGACATGAAATGAAAGTCTGTTTCTGTCTAAACTCTAAACGTTTAGAATAAAACAGACTCTGTCTATTGACCAAGATAATTCATCTTAGCACAGAAGCACTCCAAAATCCAGAACCTCCAGAAGTGGAATCAGTGTGTGTGTGTGTGTGTGTGTGTGTGTGTGTGTGTGTGTGTGTGTGTGTGTGTGTGTGTGTGTGTGTGTGTGTGTGTGTGTGTGTATATTAAAAAAACCCTGCTTTTCCCAGCACTTAGCTGCTCTTACAAAAACTGGAATAGCAAAAGAAAGGGAGAGGTGAAGAGAAAGTACAATGACAAAAGCAAAACTGTATAGAACAGAAAGATTGCAGACAGCTACACGCCCTCAGTTCAAAACCCTCTTCCTCAATGTTACTTGCATTTTAGAAAAATGCTACATTCCACTATCCCACAGTTCAAGTGGGACTCACAGGCACTAATACAGTTAAGAAAATATTGCAGATTTATAGAGTGTCATACACTTGATGTCTGGTCATTTTCATCAAAAGTGTGTGCATGCAACAGAAGAAAACTCCAGTCAAAGGCAATTATACTAAGCATTGGACAAATAAACAGCAAGACGAGAGCTCCTGTTTCAGTGCTAATGCAGATTAAGTGCCAAGCAGCATGAGACAGCTGGACAAAAGAGACTCTGCATGCAGAAGGATAACAAAATTACCAGTCTTGCAGAAAGAAGAAAATAAAAGGAAGTCAAGGATTGCCTAAGTAAACTTAAAAAAACCAAAACCAAAACCAAGCAGTATACAGTCCCATTCTGAATGTATAATATTTCTTCAAAACAGTCAAAATAGCCTAAATAGTCCTCATGGCCAGCTATAACCGGTTTTTACACAAAGAGATAAGGTGACATTTTCTTCTTTTACTTTAGGCTCTCTGTTTGCAACATAGTTTTAATTCAGCTTATACACAGCTCACATTGTAACCATTTCTAAAACATTTGTTCCTACAGAGGATGATTAACATACAGTAGGTGCAGAAACTTAGGCTGACGTACAGTTGCCTTCCTAAAATTAATTCTTACTTCCATTTTACTTGCAAAGTGAAGTAAAATTGTTTTTCTTTTTTTTTTTTAAATCAGAAGCCATAATTTGCCAACCCTGATTTAGCAAATATTTTGTCAAAAAAATAACTGAAAATGTTTTTTTTTCCCACCTAAAATTATGGGATAAATGTTGTAAATGGTTATTTTAACATTTATTGACCTTGAAGTGCTATTCATAATAGTATTAGGTAAACAACTGATGCATTAATAGAATTTTAAGAGCTTATTAAAAGCATGGCATGCAGCTTACAGACACTTTCACTTCTAGTTCTCACTTAAATCTTCCTACAGCCTACATTTACACTGATTATGAGCTCACAGCCATTTTGGAGTGAATTCAATGCATGATTCACTCCAAATTCTCTCACTCATTGTCTTCTGTGATGTATCAGGTTCCAACTACAATTCATATATTATGTTTATGTCTAAATCTAGAGAAATCAATTGCCTCCTAACTTGGAATATTCCACGCTTTTGCTGGTGGCTCCTGTGGACATTGCTCATGCATTTTTTAAATACGTAAGCAACAGAGGGCAAGCACTCAGAACCTGGGATCTTGTCTCCTGCTAGTCCATAAACTGTATAGTACAGCACAGGCATCAGAAAAAATATATTTACCACATACAGATCTGTAGAGAACTTCCTTCACCTTGACAGACAGGCAGCATAATGCTCTTTCAAAAAAACAACAATAGAAAAGCATCAGACTTTTTATTTTGGTATCAAGATCCAAGGCAATAAAGAAGGCCAACGTCATACCCTGCACAAATATTTGGATGGTGAGGGAAAAAGCTGGTTTTCTGTATTAGTTAAAATGGAAAAAGGAAACAGAGAACTTCACACTCAGCACATAGAATTACTACTTCTTTCAATTTGTTGCTTTTATATCACATTGAATACCACAGCTCACTGTAAACAACTGCAGTAGTCAGCAACTACAGAAAATGGCATTTCGTAGGCATGGCAGCTGTCATTGCACCAAGGGGGAGAAGAACTTTGCTGATAAGTACTGCTTTTCTACTCCTGCAGAAGCTAGAGATGCTCTGTGACACACTCAACGTTGTCATCCTCATACTTAAAATAGTTTCATATCTATTTTGTGCGGAGCAGGGCCTCCCAAGCTCTACTGAAAAAATCAGGCTTACTTCCCAGATGGGCCCTATGTTAGCTCACTTATTAGGATACATGTCAGGAACCATATATAAAGCCAGTTTGTAAAAGGGCTTACATTTTTATTGTAAACAGAAGAGACAAACCCATTGGAGAAAATCGTTCACTGTGGAAAAAACGGTCTTCGAGGTTAGAAAAAAAACCAACCCCCCCCCCCCCCCCAAAATATACTGCTTAAAATTCTAAAAAGAAATAGAGCCTTAAAAATGAAGTGAATATTATGCTACTGGGTGAGATGTCAGAAGACGTTATTTGCATTTCTGAGAAAGTTACAAGTTTGAAAGTATGCCTTTAAAATTGATTAGAAGTTGACATAAGGACTTCTAAGTATGCTTGTAATGCTGAGACATTTTAGTTCAAGTGCAGCTTGGTTCAATAACAGCTTTGCATAATAAAATGGAAAAAACCCACAAGACTATTAGAAAGCTCTCATAATTTTCTCTTGTTTCTCTTTCTGAATGCCCCCAAGTATTTAAACAAGGATAAGAAATAGACAATATTGGCATGCTGGAAAAGAAACTATTTTTATATTGTTAGAAGAGAAAAATTAAATATGTAAGGATGTAAACATAGCTAAAGAAGGCGTTCATGTTCATTTCTTTTACTCTATATTATAAACTGACTTATTTTTTCCCATTAAAGGATGCTAACAATACCTCAGTTTGATTCATGTACATGCCAGAAACACAGGCCTGCAAAAAGTCTTGCGTTTCCTACGGTATACTTGCTATACTTGCTTTTAGCTTACCTGCCTGCAAGCTGATTTCTAAAGCCATGCGTACGTGAATTGCAAACACTCAACCAGAAACTTCTGTTGAAATTATACAACTGATAGACATTGGATCTGGCACACATTTTCCCCTTTTATGACTGGCACATTAGGTTCCATATAAGACATTCAAGCTCAGCAGTAATGAAAATAAGCTCTTTTGATACATTGCCAGAAGTCTCTTTTACTTTAGTACTGATTTGAAGGTTGTTTTCTATGTAATGCATTTTGTATATTGAACCTGTAACCTGAACCATTCCTCACATGAATTTTAACACTTTCACACTGGAAAGATTAAAAGCCAAAATGCTTTTTATTTTTGATACTATCCTAACAGGAGTGAAATACTCTTAAACACATGTTAATTCCTGGTGCAATTCAGACCCCACCAGAGAAAAATCAGAGAAAATCAGAGCAACAGAGTTTTATCCATGGTAGAGCTTTACCAGCTGCAGCAAGAGGTGGATTCACAGAATAACCACCTTTATTCCCAACTGATCAAGTGTCTGTACTCTATACACAAACTGGATACAATTAAATGTGCCTTTACTCTCCCAATGCTCTATGCAAGCTATGTCATTATCCTGCCTTCCACCTTCCATCTCCTCAGAAGTTTCAGAGCAATCTTTCTTCAATAACGCAAAGAGTAATGCACCTTCCCACTTCATCCCCTAGAAATCTACTGGAACACTTACAGAATACCTGATCACACAATAACCTTAACTTAAGCTTTCAGGGAAAATTCAGCACTTCAGACAAGTAGTTTTTACTCTTAAAGGACAGATACAAAGCTCACGTGGTTGAAAGGCAACAAAAGCAGAACTCTCTCAGATCCAGAACAGTGCTCCTCATCCTCACTACACTTCTGAGGCACTGAACGGGAATTGCAAGGAATAGAGTCACGCGCTCAGGATATAGCCCATTGCTCCCAACCAGCCTTTACAAGGTTTTCCCTCTCTCTGTATTACACTTACCTCCCCACTCACTTTTCGGTTTTATATCTTTTCCATTTCATTCAAGTCCTCCGATGCCATCATGCAACCACCGTGTGATTTAGCACACAGGTGAGCTGTCACTGAGGGTGCGCTCAGCTGAGCCAGGTGCCTCAGGAACAGAGGAGAAGCCTCTCCAAGCAGGGAGGCTGTATTAACACTGCATTAGGATTGGCCAGAGGCAGGAACTGAGGGGCCAGAAAAAGAAGTCCTCATTTAGATTCTTCCCACTTTGTCTACAGAAAGAGAAATCAATCTAGCAGGAGTAGAAATACAAAAATTCTTGATCAGAGTAGATTTTGAGTACCAGAGATTTTTCCATTCCAGTTGCATCCTTTCTTTATCAGGCATCTCTCTTAGCAGCCCAGACTAACCACGTATGGAGGAAAACAGATCTGAGGTACTTGAATTCCCAAGTAAGCTGAACAATGGTATTGTATTATATAACAGATAGAATTACTATATCATCTTTTCCCATGCTGGTGTGTGTCAAGAAACTGCTTCTCCATATGTGATTTATTGGTATTTACTATACAAGCTTTGAAATACGACTGATTAAAAGTTACTGGTTTAAAGAGTTATTGGGGTTCACATCAGGGAAAAAAACCAGAAATTTCTTTTTCTTTGACTACTCTTACTTCAACAGCAAAAATATTCTTCAAGACTCTAAATGAACCACAAATACTTATAACAGTAAGTGCTGAGCTGTAGTTCTGATACGGTAACTTTCACAACATTTAAAATGAGTACTACTTCAGAGAAGTCATAATATTTTTAACAGGGAGATCTTATAACTAAAGCAAATCAGGACAGATATGTGCATGTTTAAACCAAATCACAACAGCAGAAAAAAGTCTGCATAATTTGTATTTCCTTAGAATGGTAAAAAATGGTGAATAAATGCCAAAAGGTCTCAGAAATAACAGGACATTAAATTATGAAGAAAGCAAGCTGGGCAAGAAACCTCCATATACCAATCTTGCATATTCACTTCAAACTAATTCTCCACAACATTCCCTGCTGTTGTTAGACAACAGTACAGCATGGGTAGGTAGGGCGGCACAACACAGCTCGTCAGCAGGTAGTCTAAAATTCAAGTATTGCACCATACCTGTTCTTCTAATACAGAGAAAAAGAAGTATTTTCCCTCTGATTTATATCACAAATAACCACACTCCAACTGTCTACAAGGACTGCTGTATCATACAATGAAAGGTCTGCAGAGATCCAAGCCTTGGGGACTTGCCCAGCTAGCCATTATACTTCCATAACGCTCTATCAATTCAGAGCTTTACTATTACTACCACTTTAGATGAAAAGTCCTAGGATACTGTTTTGATGACAACAGCACAAAACTTCACAAATCGGCTGCACCTTCAACGAGGTGTACAAGCCTGAATTCTGTGCAATTTAAACATAACCGCATAATTACATGGAGGCCTAGCTTTCTTTAATCTCAGAATGCAAAGTCACCCTGGTAGGTAAAAAATGAGTGCCATTTTCTTGCAATAGGGAAAAAAAACTCGCTTACAATTAATGAAAAAGAGAATAATTAGATGCAAATTTCCACAGTATTTTTCTCTTACCTTTTTCACAAAAAAATAAACAAGCTAAATTATTAGGGTAATAAGCTGACTTTAAATTTAAATATAGACTACTGTCGCTAATCAATACTTGCTCAATGACTTCTACGTAGAAAAATACAACAGATGACTAATTTCTTTCAAGTCTTTCCCTCATGCAGCATATTACTAATAAAAAAGAGCCTGAGGCACCAGTCTTCCTCCATTGCTCCTCTACAAAGAGATCTAGGTGAAGTGTTCCTTGGCAGCAAACCCTGCAAAGGACCACCTGAGTAGAAATACCGTACAGCCTGGGAAGTGGCAGGGAAGGGGGTGAAACTAGATAAAAAGAAACCAAAGGAACAAGTTCTGCATAACTTCACTTTCACCACACAGTGCTCAATGATATTTGAAATGAAAACCCTTTATCGCCTTGGTGGAAATGTCTAGACAGTGGTTGTTTACTTGGGAAACAGATGTATCCTGCAGATAGCCGTATCTGCACAGAGATTCCTACTATACAGCTGAGAAATGAATATTTGCTTTTGGACTGCTCTTCCTCTGATTAAGGTGTTAGGTAAGCTATTGAGAGTTAAAAACATTATTTCAAAATGTTTTTAAGTACTTTCCAGGTATACACTTCTCGAAACTAACAGTTATTTAGATAAAACATTTAATCAGCTCAAAAGGCATTCATCTCACAGTGACTTTCCCTCAGTGACAGAACTCTTTCAGGGAACATAAGATTTAGCATTTGCTGTTATTTCCCTCCCCATTCTGCTTCTCCTGTCCCCCATGCCAAAGTATTTTCACTTTAAGATTTTCTTTGTGTTTGTCGATTAAAAGGAGGAAGATATATACCTTAAATCAACAGCTACCACAAATTAGCTTTAGAATAAAGATATGCTAAGACAAGTTATCTACTCCTGAAAGCTTTTTGCTTCCGTTTTCTTTGTTCCCTGTACTTGTATGCCATTTCAAAAATAGATCTGCACCTACAGCTTTCAGAAAACTATTGACAAAAACTAATTTTCAAATAAATCACATTCTTCTGCAGTGTCTTCACCATCACCTTTTGCAATTGTCACAAACACAAAACGATGGAAATGAAGCACTATAACAGCCTCCAAATGAGTCCGGTCAGCTGTATCACAAGGCCCATTGCTTCGGCTGATTCTTCAGATCTTTTAAAAAGGTCTCAAGCACAATGGAGAGTATTTATGCCACACACCAGAGCACAGTGCAAAGATCCCTCAGTAACAGTTAACCTAAGCTGGTACAACTGCACAGCAAAACACATCATCCTCCAAAGATACTGACTCAAATCTGGATGTTATCTACAGGCAACACACTTGGAGTTAATATATAACCTGACCTTTGAAGGCATAGCTGGCTTTTACCATGCACCTGTCAGAGTGCTGGTCTGTCAACCTGAAAACAGAGCTCTGCTTTTATCTCCAGCCATACAGCTTACCCAATAAAACATGTAATCACAAGCAGATCAAGAGTCACTGATTGCAAGCTGTGAAAGAATACTGCGGCACAGGACAGTTTGTGCTGATTTTTTTGAGTATTCCTATTCCTACTTTTGAGTATTTGAGCCTCAAGAAAATGTAAGCATCATGTTGCAATAACAACTGAGAATGAACAAGTTACTTATTCTCATTAGTAGTGTAAATTACTAACTTTTTAAAAGCACAACTCTGTTTATTAAACAAAAAACTAGAGACAGATGGACAGGTTGATATTTAGAATCAACAGTTCCAATATTTTTCTGATATTCAAGCCGCTTTACCCAAACAACTACCTCTGTATGTAATCACCCTAGCGATGCCTCCTCTGAATATTAACTGCACCATTTAAAGCCTAACAGGTGATTAAAAGGGGCACACAGGACGTGTAATGAATTCATGTGACAAGGATTCACCACAATGATGACTTAAGACAACTGTCCTTTTGGTAGCCTGTCTTGGATATAGTTTGAGAGACAGTTAGAGATCAAGCAAACACTCTGAAAAAACTGCAATCAGAATGTGGTTTGAGGCACAGAATGAGAGAACTGTTTGAATTATACTGCAGCAACCTTTAGAGAAATTATTATGGTTTTTAGATGAGCCTTTATTTAGATATATATTAAACCAGAAGTTTCCATCCTGAGAAATGTATTAATGAGTTATACACAAGTACCTCTAAAAGAATATTCAGAGTTTATTATGTGTTATAAACTGGCCTAGATTCGTTAACTTCAAATTAGAAAAAATACTAATTGGAAACTATTGTGGCAAGTCACTGCAGCTTGGAGACAATGAAGCAATATAGCACTGCATTTTCAAGTAGGATAGATACAAAGAATACAATGGCAGTGTAAAAGCTACTTTCACGTACTTTTTATGAACTTAGAGGAAGAAAAGCGAGAATAGCATTTCGGAAGAAAAGCGAGAATAGCATTTCATAATGCCTCATTGTGCTACTAGTAAATTGATTTCACACTACTGGTGTCTTCCCAGTCTGTACATCTCCTTTATATAAAAACACCTTAGAGAGGAAGGGTCTAGTATAAAGTTTCCAGATCTGCACGAAGAAGGAGAAGGACTTGTTTCCTCACTTTTGCAACCATGTTTTTTTTTTTTTTTTTTCTAATTTCAATTAGAATGCTCTCTTTTATCTTGGTTTTGTCAATTTTATGTGCGTACATTTTTGAGAGACTCTGCACCTTATAGCTATATTTACATATGTATAAACCTTAAGAATAAGCTGCCATAAAAATATCAAGAAAAAGTTACGATACATGGCTTTTGACCATTTACACTTATAATTTATAATGAATAAATTATAATAATGGCTTGAAAAGCACAATATTTTCAGCAGCAGCATTTTTAAAGTATTCATGAGTGCAGCACAGCAATAAATGTTAGCAGCAAATGATTTTCATCACTTTGTGATACCAGCTTCTTCCACATTACACTGGTGACTGAAGTAAAATGTACAATCTAATGGCTAAATATTTCTTATTGGCCAATACAATATATCGTCAAATATAAGTTTTAAAAAACAGGTATTTTTTTCTAAAATCTTCATCCTTTAATAATGAGAAAGAAAACGAAAGCAACACATTAATAAGCTCTTGCCCATGACTATCTAAAGAGATTAATGTCTTTAAGACTGACCTATTTCTATTTTCCTAAAATTAGGAAAACTAAGAAATTGCAGTCACGGCCCAAGATGTAAGGACCTATTGGGCTCAACACATAGGATTTGTTGCATTTATCAACAGAAACAGATATATTTTATCTTTTTAATCAGCACTGAGAGGGAATAGGGAAGTGAGAAAGAAAAGACTCAAACCAACCTTCAGGAAATCAACATTCCATATTGCCCTAGCTCAATAGCCTATAATTAGACATGTAGCCTATAACTTCCAGTCATTCCCTTCTGCTCCCTCCAAAACTCCTAAATTATCTGAACTTATTACTTTGTAAAACTGTAATTATACCTGAAATAGTTGAAGCACTTTTCCAATTTCAGGAATATTTTAATTGCTTCACAGAAGTGTGCTTTAGAGTACCAAAGTACTAGATACAAAACACAGTAATTAAAGAATCAAGAATTCTAGATTTGACACTAAGTTCAGGCAAAAAAATTGAAACTGCTTCCTATTAAATTTCCACCACGTATTGTTTGAACTTATTATCACTCTCTACATGTAACAACAGTGCCTCATGTGTGTTTTATACCCTGATTATTTGGAAATCAAATAAGCATACCTGTATTTAGGAAAGCTAAGATATCAATAAAGTGTTTCGCTACAGTTTTAGAAACCCTTTTAGGGTTCACATTGAAATTCCATTTCATATTTGGAACTTTCCACACATGTGACTGTGAAAGGAACAGAAAGCCTCCCTCTAGCATACGCTCCTTAGCTGCCAGAAGAACCTGGCACCAGAAGCAGCTGGCACTAATGTGATCAGCCCATCATGATCTCAGCGTGGACGGTTTGCTTTCCAGATGTCTATTATTAAATGGTTGCAATTTGTTTTCTGGGTACAAAGAACCTGATCCTACAAACTCATGCAGAAGTAATGCCACCCATGTTACCGCCATGAGTACGGCCAACTGAAGTCAATGTCAATAAATCACAGAGACAAAATTACTAGTATGCATTTTTGCAGGACCAGGATTTATGACTAAGTGACTCTCTGGGGATTATATAAACAAACACAAAAGGATACCAGCAGTTTTCAACCGTGCCTGCAGATGCAGATATTTCAATGAATTTACAGATAACATGCACAATTACTGAAAGTTTGAAAAAGGGAGAAAATAGCTTACTTTTAGATTCATTTACCTCAGGATGTAAATATATTTGTACACAGCTTCAGTTTCAGTCACAGAGTCAATAAAAGAAAATTCATCCATAGAAAATGCAGGAAAGAACAGCAAAACACTACTATCAAATCACCACAACTAGTAATAAGAGTCTTGTTAGGTTAACACGAACATATGTTGGTGCCCTGTGAGATCAGGATTATAACAAAAAATCTTTATGTGTATTAAAAAATTACTTCACTCATCGGTAGTGCACCAAACAGCAGAGACTTTTGATGTACAAGTGACAAAAGTGCAGGTCAATCTATTGCTGAGCACACTACATTGCTGTGTACAAAAACTAAGATAACACGTCTCTGATCCAAATTTTCAGTTGCTGTTTTGTTGCTTGTGCCATACACTGATCCCTTTAATTGGCTTCAGCTGGAAAAAACAGGCAAGGCAGGAGTTGATTCAGGCTCCCTTTAAGGCAGTGAGAATCTTTTCACCAGTATCATTTGGGTTGGAATCAGGCCACCTTGGCATCTATCTATGCATTTTTTCTGTGCATGAAATTTAGGTAATTCAGTGAAATAAACCTATACTCTTAAAAATCCCAAATAACCTCCCTTCTCGCCCCCCAGCAAACCCAGAAAAGTAAACCTATTTCGGAGGTAGCAATTTCTCCTCCTTCAATTAAAAAAATACCTTAAACTCATTCTAGACATTTACTGTGACACTTCCTAGCTGACTCCTAACATTAAAAAAAATAATAGCAGAATGTCCTTTATTCCTTATATTTGTGAAACACAAAGCAAGGATAACACATTTTTCTGTCTTCTGTCATTCATCTGTATTCTCTAGTTTGGCTGCGAATTCTTTAGGAAAGAATCAATTTTTATTAAAATATATAGGCAGTACTACACAAAAATTTAAAAGCAAACAGACACAAGGTTGGCCGGGTATTTTCATTGAGGTATGCTGTCTACCTACAACATAAAAAGAAGAAAATTGTGAAAAAGCATTATCATGGAAAATATGCATAGTACTTCATGGTACCTAATTCCATATTCTCCCTTCTTGAATGGGTATTGGATGTTCAAAGTCATATTTAATTTGCTAAATTAAGATTGAGCTGCAGCAAAGTAACAAAATATGGAAGCACCTTTATTCAGTGAGACATTAAACTCCTTCCAGTTCATTCAGGATCATTAACTTATTATTGTGAAAAGATATTTCCAATCACTTCAATTTACTAGCCTATATTTAGGCTGGAGGATTTTTGCCCTGTTTTGTCAAAGACCCTATTCAGAGGTTCAGATTCAAAAAGAGCGAGGCATCTTATATACTTGCTCAAGATATACCTTCAAAGCCTTGCACGTCAGTCCAAGTCCGATGTTTTTTCCCAGAAATCTGTACAAGCAGTAAGAGCACGAGAGTCATTAAACTATACCATAAATGGCAAGTTAATTTGCACAAGAGAATGAAGTGGTTCAGACGGCAAACACTGAGAAAGGATGGCTAGATATACCCAGGCAAAAATGGTGTCTTCTCTGCATAAGTAATGAATGATATGCCAGGCTATTTACTCTTAACTGACCTAATGCTTCTACTCCCGTTATTAGAGCTTCCAAGTATCTCACAATTTTTAAAATATTTCTCTCTACCACATGGCCAATGGGTCAAGCGATATTAACTCTTTTTAAAGAAAAAAAGGATGAGCTATATTATTGATGCAGATAGTTTACAGAAGAACACAAAATTGAATCCAAGTGTCTCAAATTTCATGCTTGCATCCTCAGCCAGAGCATTACATTTGTTACATGACAGTCATGAGCAATGTTGTGGCATAATATACAAGCATACGGAGAGTTAAACAAAATGTGATAAAGCTGTAGCAAAAAATAAAAATCCCCAAGCAATCCAGAATCGAGTCTAGTCTCTTTCAGGTTAATTATGGATGGAACTTACGAACATTCATGAAAGTAGAGGTTTTGAATTTCTTGATTCATTCATTTATCTCTCTCTCTATATATTAATATCTTCCTATACACACACACACATATATGTGAACATACATATTCAATAGATATAAAAATTCAAAAAAGTAATGCTAATCATCAAACAAGAAAGGTGAGGCATGCTTTTAATGCAAAATTGACACTGATACTTGCTTACCCTTCCACAGTAAAAGGCCCAATATTGGCCTGATATTGGCCTGAAAACTACTTATTTACTTAAAAAGTTCTAAGTTCTGCATGGAAGAGAGAACCTAGCACCCAAGAATATGAAAACCTTTGTGAAACACAACTTTACGAATTTACCAACTCAACTAACCATTAGAATAATTGGTAGGATGATATAAAACAGTTAACAAAAATGTCAGTTCTACTGTTTCTAATCATACCTTATTCAAACACACTACAATTCCTTCATACAATTAATCTGTTTCCTTTGATGAATTGTCTGATGAAAAGACCCATAATTTCCTTTCAAAAAAGTAAAATAAACAAAAAAGGTCTTAAAATAGGAATGATAATTTAAAGAAATTTAAGTGTAATGTTTAATCCCCTGAAATCCTTTAGTCTACGCTGAAATTTTAGAAGTGGGAAAGGATGACTAAAAGCCAGCATGTCAGGAGACACTTGAATTATACCTATAAAATGCTATCCATGTGGTCTGCCTAAACTTTCTGAAGCAACTTTCTTTTCCCCACTAGCAAAAGGAAGATTTTCATGAAAAGAAAAGGAAAAGGCAAGAAGAAAAGTGGGAAACGACACCAGTTCTGCTGCTTAGAACTAACTATTTGCAGTGATTGCTCTCTACCACCACACTGGAGCTGTTCATACTCCATTATCTGTGCAATGCCCATGAGTGAATAGCATTAGAACCTAAACAAGCGTTCACAGTTCATGCTACTAATAAATTTCCCAAGATATTCAAACCTGATACTTCTGAACTTCAGCTCGTAACTGAATTATTTTTATTTTCTTAGTCTCCTAATGTTTTAAGATTTAAAAATAGTCTCAGTACAGGACAGGAAAAGAAATTGTGTAGTATATCCAACTACAAGGTACTGCATATGGGGATCTAAGCAGGGGCCAAACAAAAGCATATGGAGTTTATGTCTTATGGTTAATAGTTCGTATCCAATTCAGTCCAATGGCGTTTGAAACTCACTACCATAACTGTTCTGCTACCATGGAGCTGGTAGGACTGGACTAGTTTGCAGTGATGAATTTTCCAAGCTATGAAGTTTTTATTAACACCCTTATTTTGGAGCACAAATAGAACATATTTTCCTTGAGTCTAACAATGTTACATAGTTTCCCCCTTGTAATTTTATTGCAGCTAAAGATGCAGATTCTAATACCAGTATTTACTGAGAGCATAGCTTCTCTGCAGCAACAATACCCTGTGAGATAGTCAATATGCCCTGCTGCCCATCCAGCTTCCCTGCGTCTGAGATGTGATCAGCTTTTTTGATCTTCTGCTTCATCGCACAGAATTGCCTCCTGAAGAAAAGGGACAACTTTAAACAAAAAAGTATAATATTAATAACTCAATCAAAAACTGGATGCCATTCCTCCTAGCGTTCAAAAGTTGGAACTCAGTAGAGCACACAGGCAACTCTTTAGGAAGATACGATTAAGATCTTAAAAAAAATTCACATACCTACGCAAAACAAGGTAAAATCTAATAGACTTTCATTGGGATAGTCACTTAAATTATCGTATTGATTCTTCCAAAATTCAAGGCTACTCCTTCTATGAAGCTCATTCTTTCCGACCAGCAACAATTAAGAAGTATTAAAAAAGATTAGCTATTGTATGTAAAGACACCATAGCAAGTCTGAAGGATAGCATTTACCCTATAGCCTTTCTTGTGTATTTAAGACTCAAGTTTCTCTTCTTTTTTGACCTCTCCTAACACATATAAAGAACAAAACACAAATTTATTACAGATTTCCAAATCTCCTTTCAACTATAAATAAATTTGAGAGAAAAGAATCTACCAGTCTCACAATTTTCATGTCTGCCTTCAAAAACAACAAACACGTTTACTGCAGGTACTGGTAGAGGAAAGGTGAAAAATAGCAGAATTTCAAGAGAAAGATTTTTTGCTGATTTGCCAAAAACAAAGATGACCTACCCTCCCAGTTTCATTTGGCTCTTATATAGGTGCTTAGAACAAAAACTGCTTGCAAAAGTAGGTACCACTTAAGTATCACTCGATCAGACTCATCCTCTGCTAAAATCTTTCCAGACAAGAATTTCCTTATCAGTAAAGAAAGTAGGTAGAAGGCCAAACAAGAGCTCTGTTTCTTTATCATCAGAAAAGAAACAACAATCCTCCTACCACATGAGTTTAGAGAAGCACAATAACCACTACTAAATTGTTTTTTTTCCAACTATAGCCAGTATACAGCTTTGGGAGACTTGTTCATCTAGAAAGTTTGAAGAGAAAGTCATTTTCAACACTATAGTGTGAGTACTGAGGAAAAGAAAAAGAAGTAAACACTTCAAACCACGCCGATTTCTTTTATTGCTTACATAACCGGAGTCTTACCAACAACAACATGCTGTGGTGACTTTTCTGTCAATCACTCCTATTCAAGCTTTATAAGAAAACATTCTTTCCTTTTCACAGTAAAACCGTCAATCCTAGGTGAGCCTAAATAAATAATAGTAAGATCACTGTAATGAGCAAACGTTAATGCTAGACAAACACATTACACTGGCAGAACTTACAAGAGATTATATCACCCAACTGTCGGCAAACTGCATCTCCCATTTAATACACACAGCATTCAAGCATGACTCGACTTCCCGTTATCAGTAAAACTGGAATCCTGATATGCATCTGGTCTGACAAGGCACAGGTAGAAGCACAAACATCTTCACACAAAAGGCAAAAGACACGACAGTTTGTGCCTGGTAGCAGATTTGCAAGCTCTCCTCTTTTAGCAAAAGCAGCAGCGTAACGCGCTGGCCCTGATACATAGCCTCATCCAAAAGCCACCAAACAAGCCCTTTGTAAATTACACCCCAGCGTTGCTGTACATAACCGAAATATTGCTTCTTTATCTTCCAAGTTTTCAGCTGTACCCTGTGTGAGTCCTCCCAAGTAAAACATCTGACAGCTCTGAATTTCCAGCAGGTCTTTCGTTCACGTTTGCGGAAGAACTGAGCCTAGGTGAGGTGACAGACCTACGCAACAACGGTGACTATACAGCCCAGTCTTTCAAATTAACGCAATCCAAGACGCAAGCGCATCCTATCCGGGATCAACGCTCAGTTTTTGTCACTCCTGCTCTATAAAACCATGCCTGAAATGACTGTCTGGTTTGACAGAGACCGTTATCAGCTGGGGTAAGCACAGATGTGTCTCCACTGCTGACCTAAAAACAAGCGAGAGGGTAACCCCTCTCTCGCAGCAACCCCTCCAGAAGTTACTCAGAGCATTTTTGAGAAACTGAAGCCACAACAGGAGTTGGGGCGCCGCGATCTGCTCGGGACTGGGGCTTGCGTTCACCCATTTCCCCCGCCGACAGCATGCCTAACTGCTCCCTGCAATTACAGCAACTTCAGTTTTCCCTCAGTCCTCCCTCTGCCCGGGTTCAAGAGGAGTTTATTTTTGACGCGACACGGCTGTACCACCAGCCCATAAAGGACACGCATGGGAGAGGACAACAGCCACGGGCAAAATAATCCCTCTTACGAGAGGGGCTGCGTCTTTGCCGGTCCCAGGCCTGCGGCGGCAGGAAGGGGGCGGAAGCCGCCCAGAGCGCAGCGCCCCGGCGGGCGGCAGCCCAGCGGCCCCCGGCCTCGAACCGCCCGGGGGCGGGCGCGGCCCGCAGCCACGGGGCGGCCGTTAACGGCCCGCCGCCGGCCGTTAACGGCCGCGCCACTGCGGCTGTCGGCGCCACGTGCGGCCCCAGCCGCCCGGCTCCCTCCCCTCAGGGGCCGAGCGGGCAGGAGGCAGCGGCGCGGTACTTAACCGTCTGTCACCGTCACGTCGGCGTCCTCCTCCCCCGGCTGCACCTCCAGCTGCAGCGCTCTCGGCCCGGGGCCGGCGAGCTGCAGCCCCGCCGGCAGCTGCTCCTCGCTGACCAGCAGCAGCCTCACGCTGTACCGCAGCGGCGGCTGCGTGCGCGGCGCCGCAGCGGCCATGATCCCCTCGGCCCGCAGCGGCGGCGCCGGCGGCCGCCGCCGGCGTTGCTGCCTCTGCCGCCTCCCGCAGGCGGCGGCGGCCGCGCAAAGGCGGCGGGGAGGGGAGAGGCAGCCCCGGTGCGCGGGCAGCGGCGCAGACGCCTCCCGCCGCGCAGCGGAGCGGACCGGCCGGCCCAGCCCCCGCCCCGCCCCTGCCCGCGGCCGGCAGCGACACCTGCCGGCCGCTGCCCGGCGGAGCGGCCCCGCTCAGGAGCCTCCCCGGGGCCGGCGGGGGTCGTGCGTGGGGAGCCCCAACCCACCACCACCACCACCACCCCGGACCTGGCGGGGCGAAGCGGCTGGACGACGTGGTTCACCACAACCCGGACTCTTCGGCATCTTTCCGACGTGTCTCCCCGTTTCTCCGCCTAGGTGTCGGGCCACGAGCCTGCAGCGGCCAGCCGTAGGTGTCGCTATTTTGCTAGGAAACGCTTCCCCCCCCCACACCCCCCCGGCGCCCCACTTTTTTTCTTTACCTCCTAGTTACCTCCTTTCCTCCTAGGAAGCCCCTATATCAGGTTAAATTTTTTTTTTTTTGCCTCCATGTTTAATTAAAGAACTTTGGAAAAGTGATGCGGGGCGGAAAGCGCTGTATTTGCAGTTGAAGCGGGGCCTCAAGCTTCTTCGAGTTTCCAGGTGTTGCTGCTGCAACAGGACTGTCAGGCCACGCGACTCCCGCCGTTCCCGGCCGGTGTGACTCGGCCGGTCTCGTCCCTCGATGGCGGGAGCCTGGCTGCCACGACCGTATTAAAAGGAAGAGAGATGGTACAAAGAGAGATTCCTTCCCCGCTACGCAGGTACTGGTTGCTCTGGGCTGCTTAAGCCACCAGAGTTCAGGCACGCTTAGTGCTGAGCCTTTATTTGCGCCAATGCTCCGGAGACTTTTCGTCTACGAAGACACGGCGGTCCGGTCACTGCAACAGCACAGCTCTGTGCCTTCCCTCCTTGGGAGGCAGGTGAACTATCGCCTCTTCGTTATTCTATGAAAAAAAAATTGATGCTACTTAGCCATGTGTGAAAGCTGAATAAGGCAGTCTGCATAGGCCATCAGGTACCTGTTTGTGCGTAGACTGGCTGCCCAAGGTAAGTTAATGCTTTGGGCAGTCAGCTGGATTGCTTATGCCCAAGGGCAGCTTTACACTCATTGAACTAACCCCCAGGGCAAGTATGGGGGACTGCTGGACCATCAAAGTCATCTGTGCTGTGAAATTTTGAATAAACACAAATAAGGCAAGATTGCATTTATTCATCTCCGGAGAAAATATCCGGAGGCAAGTGAAATAGGAGACAGGAGCCAGAATGAGTTGTAGCAGTCCAATGGATAAGCAGGAAAGTGTAATGCAAATAGCTGCTGCCTCTAGATGTGAGAGCCTGGACACTGAGCTGATGGCACACCAGTAACCAAGCGGAGCAATAGGCTGAAAGCTGGTGTTGTCCACAGTGGACAACAGGTGCAACAAAAGAAGGTGGCAGGGATAGTTGGAGGGATAAATTGTTTAAACATGTGCAAGGAGACCAAAGAGTATCTCCCTCATAGAAGGATCTTCACTGGATGGCTGCCTCACCTCAGTGGGGTTGTGCCCCTGACTGCTTGGTCCTCAGCAACATTACTACCTCTCACCCCCATAAGGGGACAATGCCCCACAGAGAAGGCCTGTCTGCTTAAGGCAATGTCTTTTGCTGCTTTTCCCACTTCAATTTCAACTTGCAACCTTGTTTCCTTTTTAGCATCATGCTACACCTGTAAGAAGACCCTACAAACACCTGCCCCAGTTAGAGCAGTTCTTGGCTGCAGCAATGAGTGTGATGGAGCAAGGCTGCTGCCTGAACCAAATATGTGTTCCTTTTTTTCCATTTCTCAGAGATCTAAGATAATTTGTGCTTTACAGTCCTGTGTCAAAGATATGCAGGGAAAAAATGCCTTCTAAAGGTGGGAAGCACCTTTGTGACCAAGTCCCTCAAGAGGACAACACATCTGAAGAAACACTGTTCCTCAGAGTTTCAGTGATGACAGCTAGCGTGAGCCAGACTATAGAAGACAGGGAATTCTGACAATTTCTGTTAGCCTTTTGCGTAAAATTCAAATTATTGTTTGAATCAGCAAGCAAAAAAGCTTTCCACTGACTATCCATTTTAATTATGTTCTGCCTTTGTAATTTCTGATCATCTTCCTAAACAGATTTCCATCAGTCTCTTTAAACTCTGGGATTATTCTAGAGTCTGATGCGCTAACTTCATGGCTTATGGCTCAGACCATGTAGTATTATATCCTTCATATGATGAATTCCAGTAAAATTAGTCTGGAGCTACTCAAGCTATTTCACTTGAAATAATACTCTCGTGTATAGGATGCAGCATTTTTGTTTCAAAACTGATTTATGGAAGTAATAGGAAAATAGACTTGACTCCAGTTTTATGTTTCCTTGGCTATCAACCAAAGCAGCAATATCAGTAGGTATAAAATTAATGCTGTGAACTAATTCTTTACTAATAGGATAAATGTTAGCTTTTTGAATATCTATTGCTAAAGTATGTATTTTATACCTAGAAATCCGACCCAAGTTTAAAGTCTATAAAGTCTATATGTTTACAATATATTCTATTCAGTATGGTTATTATTAAGCCTCTCCTTTGAGTTTGAAGCCAGGAACAGATCAACCAGCGCTCGTTCCACAGGCATACCCTGTTCCTTTGCCAGCTGCAGCTGAATTGCTGTTTATAAAAATCACCTGAGAGTAGGACAAATTCTGCAGCACTGAACTTGGTCAGCATTTCACAGTCTTTTCCAGTTAGAGTACTGTGTCTGCAGAGCCCCACTGCTTTTATTGTAAAGAGCAACTACAGTTACAGTCCAGCTCTGTAGGTTTGAACATACAGAGTCTGATGTTAAACGTGAAAAGTTCCTTCTGTTCCAGACATCAGAGTAAGCCTGGTCTATAATGGATTCACTGCTTCACCCCTTACTTATTTTAGATCATTCAACTTTTCAGAAACTTTGTCTTAATTAAATTAATTCTAATAGGAAAAGGATAAGAAAGCTTAAACTGTCGTATATCAGTCAGCATAGATGTTAGATGTTGTGGCAGGATTTTCAATCTTTGTAAAACAGTTCTGCTTACAAAATTGCTTAGAAGAAACTCACAGCAGCACCACATTGCAGTCAAGGAGTTTTTTTTGCTTTGTGAACAGAAAAGCCATACGGGTGTAGGTAATCCAGCTATTATGGAAGAACGCATACAATGGGATTTAGCAAAATTTGGAATGAGATCAGGAACAGCAGCATCAAGTCAGCCTAGCAACTGTTTCTGGCATACTGTTAACAGTGCCAAAAATGGATCAAGGTTTCTTGCCTGCCTTAGTCAAAATGCCTTTGTGGAACAGTAACTGGTTTTGTATTTCAGACGCCTTTTGGCACAAACCTTGATATACAACAAAACAACTGAAGTAAATTGGATAGCTGCATTCTGTGTGACATTTTACATGATAGAAGTGAAAGTCTTAGATCAGACAAATTAAGTACACTTAAAATCATTTGATATAGTATATATCTTATTTATTTGATATTATTAACACTGTGCAGAAAATCACCTTGTAGAAGTAATAGAACCAGCTTTATTTGTGACCCTTCTTATTCGACTGTCTTCTTACAGTACCCGGTATTCCTGAATTTTTAGTGCATTTCTGCCATGTTTCATGCTTCAGGATCTGTATTGTGGTGCTTTGGGATGCTGAACTAAACTTCCGTTATTTAACTAATTAAGTCACTTTAATTAATATTAACAACAACACAGATTGATGCTGCAGGCTCTTTCCGGTAACACTGCTGCGGGAAAAGAACTGAATACAGCCAGATACTGTTAGCTGGCGTGAGAGATGTCTCTTTATAAAGCATGTGCGTGTGTGTGTCTGTAAACATAGGTCTGACCGGTGGTCACTGAGGTAGAAAATTTACAGTCTTGTTTGGTAGAATGCATTGTGAGAGCCAGCATTGTAGCCTAAGCTTTTGGACCTTATTTGAAATGAGAGGGGAGGCTGGTGATGAAATGAAAGGAGACTGGATCGTAACTCTTATAGCTGAGCTTCTTGAGCAAAATAAATCTAAGCGTTAGGGTGCAGCTTTTCTAGCTTTACTATAGTTTGTGCGAAATATTTGTTTTAAATTTGGAATTCAGTGGCCATTTTTACATTTTAGCAGGTGTTACTTGTTGGCTCTCCCCTATTGAAATAACATTCTGCATTTTTTGATACAAAAAACAGTGCCTGGAAGTTGGAGACCCATGACAGACATGGCTTGATCAGATTAGGCCTTTATTCTTTTGTGTGTGTGTGTGTGTGTGTGTGTGTGTGTGAAACTGTGGAAACATCCAATGCAGTAGCTTATTGCCAAATACTTATAAAAAAAAAACTTGCAGAAGTGGGCTTAATACTTATGACAAAAGTGGAAGAAGTAGGTGTTTAGCAGCAATGAATTAACACCAATAATCCGTGGAGACCAAGACTGCATGCTAGCTAACTAGCTAAACCTATACTAGGAAATTATTGTTGATATTCAAATTAGTAAGTATATTACAGTCTTTATCTATTGGGAACACAGACGTATACTTATCTGAGCTGGCACCTCAAAATAATAGCTTCTTCTGCAATCTGAGACACACTCACTGTTAGTTATTTATTTCTGTGGCTGCTTAAAAAAATTATTTGCAGCCTTATTTAAAAGGCAGAAGTTGAAATATTTTTTCTTTCAAAATGAATGGCATCACCATCCAAAATATCTGGCTATATAAAAACTGAAGCAATTCAAATATGTTTGTAACAAGAAAACAAATTTATTGATTTTAAAAGACAAGACACAATTTTGTTTTGAAAAACACAAGAAAGCTAGCCTGAGTTCAAGTCTGAAATATTCAGAAAAATCCTACTGTCTTTAGTATGTTCCAGTCATTTTTTTAAACAACACACTAAAAGTTAATATATATTTTTATAATTATAAAAGTTCCCCAGTTATTGTACAGTACACAATACAAATTGCCCACAAACTATTATTTAGCTCCTGCCAATTTTGAGAGGACATGATATACTAAAAGATTTAGCATTTCTCACAAAAATCACATCAGGAAATACGTATTTACAAAATCAAATACATTATACAAAAAAACCATCACGTTATTCTGTAAAGATGTCTTCTTTAAATAATTAAAAAGTATATTCAACTGTAGTCCAAAAACTGGAAAAGAACATTACATTATCTCACACATACAAGCTACAAAAAGTTGCTTACCTCATTTACATAATATATTCAGTCAACAGGAAAATAAAAGTTTGAATATTTCCTAGTGTTATTATGTTTTTGTGCTGTGGGACTGAATAATGTAATCTGCCACTTACTAAGTGAAATTTAAAGGATGGCACTTAAACAAAATACAATATAAAATAAATGCAACAAGGAAGTTTCCTAGAAGGTAAGAAAGCCCTGAGTGATGATAAAATTACTGATTGGTAGCTCTAGAATTAACCTAATTAAAGTTTACCATCTCAGGCACAATTTTTCAAGTTTTTGAAAGGCACTCAAAAGTTTCTTTAACAGCCTCATTGGTTATTAACTGTAAATCCAAATTTCCGATGAAGATGAGTGGAGATGGGCAACTTGCTTTGGTACAAAACGGTATTTTTCTGGCATATTTTCAATTATTTTACTGTTTTACTTTAAGATGGATAATTAATGTTTAAATACAAGGCAATCACTTTAGTATTGTATTGAAGGAAACTTTACTTGGGCAACCCTTTAAAATTCCTTACATAAAAACCTCTTGCTGACATCAGCGAGTCAAAAAGTATTGAACTGAGTTCCTGGTAAATACCAATCAATGTGTGGTTGTTCCTCCAAATTCAAAATTCCTTTAACAAAGACATTTATCATTTCAGAGTAAAATTCATCCAGTACTGAAAATTCTTGTTAAGATATCTGCACCCTGAATCAAGAAGGTGCTTAAGAATATACAAGGAACATTATCCTGATTCAGATTTAAGTGAGGCTCATTTAATGCTCATAGACTTGTTCTTAGCTTTCTTTTCTACAGTGAATTTCACCCTTCATGATCAATCTACAAGAACAATTCTTACCAAATATTTAACTACTCAGGGCTTCCAATCCCAACATGTTGATTTATTTTTTTTTTCAAAAGGAAAACGAAAAAAAACATCAGAATAAAATAAGACAGTTAAAATGATCATTTTGAAACTAAGGCATTTTTTACTTCAAACAAACACTAGGCAGTCACTTTGTAAGTGGCTTTTACTATTTCTTAAGTTAAACTGGTAAATTAAACTCAGGTCTACTGGCACATAAAATCACTAGCAGCAATGATCAAGGCATGCAAACTCAGAAGCATTTACAGTAAATCATGAACAAAAAAAGTTGTTAAATTAAAACCCTTTGAGTATTGCATTTATGTTATTTATTTATGCATGAATTTGCATGTTTACAACTTACTTGCACTATACTACTGACATAATTCCCCACTAAAGAACTTAAAATTAGACTTTTTTGCCCTCAGCTAGACTTAAATAAAAGTACAGCTGCACTTAAGTGTTTGCTGACTGATTGATACTGCAAGAAACCAGTAGAAAATATACAGTACTCTCACTTAGTAAGATGGCATTTCTATCTGTATTTTCAAAGAACGTCTACTTGCTTCTGCTCTTGTCCCCTTGTTCTTCTGAGCACTATTTTAAGAACAGAGGGGCTTCCTAACATGGCAAAAGGCTGGTGCAATTTCTAGACTGCTTCTAAAATTCTGACATTCAGTAAGGGCCCCCCAAACTGCACGCCGTAGATGAAGCTGAATAAAACACCTTGATATTTTTGTTATTCATTATTGCAGTGACTGAATGTTAAAAGTAGTATGAATATAACTGTGTATTTTTGGATGTGTTTATCAAAAAGACTGCAGAAAATTTCAATGCAAACCTACTAAATATTCTGTAAAATTTACTCTTGTTCACTAAGCCTTTTTTTAGTCCCAAAGATTCTCATCTATAGTACTGGCATATTCCAATGCTAACCTATCTAAAGATATTTTCAAAATAGTGTAAACATAATGTATTTTCTAAACCTTCATCTGCTAAAGGCATCTTGAAGAAGACAACTTAATGTCTGTAGAAACACGCATTTGATTTTCTTTATATATTTATGCAATTATGAAAACAAAGGAGCCGAAGTACTGTTTTACATGAGACAGTACCATCAACGGCAGTGAATATTTTGCCTAAATCTATTAAGCCTCCTAATAACAAAATCTTTCCTGTATAGTATGCAAGTATTTAATTTAGAAATTAAAAAAGCATTCTCTACAATACTATCAGCTATTTCAAAGTATATGTTCAATGGACTAATTAAATTATGTAAAAAGTTTTGTTCCCATCATGTTACTTACAATGCTCAAAGGGTTAACAGAAGGCATTACATTAAATTAATTTTCTAATACTAGAACTAAGCACTGTGTGTTTATGCTTCTATTCCAGTTTTTTGTTTGTTTGTCTTAAATCACCAAACAAATTAGCAGAGATACTAGAATTCCATTCATTGATTTGTTTTAAACCATATACACAGATGTCCCATTAGAGACAAGGGCCCAATTTTCAGAAATTCATACTGTGCTCTCAAATTAATGTTTATACTCTGAAATTACTGTCATATATAAGTACAAAAAATTACTTACGTTATTAATAGATTCAATTTTTTTCACCAAGTTTTTATGGCTATCAATGGTTGATTTAATTTTGTAAATCCACTTTAAACTAAATTGGATTGCAGTGCATCTCTAATAGAAAAGTTTTTCTAAACAGTGCAGATGTCACTTAGTGAGAACAACAAAGATATCAGATCAGGTCTCCTATGGAGAACAAGGTGAACAAAAGCAGTCTTTTTGATATTTAAAAATACCTCGCTTTAAATTAAATTTGTACATAGACTTATACATTCCTGAATGACAGTACACCAAAACATTATCTATTCACCTGTTTTTAAACTAAAGGCTGTAAATCACTATTTTTAGGTAAATAATTAAAATCTATTTTCCAAATTTTTATGCAACTTTTTTAAAGGAAGGTGCTTATAGCATGCTACAGTACATGAGTAAAACACAAAGACAATGATTAAATGAAACAAGAAAAAAAGTTTTAGAACTCATTTATAATGAAAAAGATTAAAATGTACCAACAATTTTTCATATAAAACTTTTGAAAATTGGGCCCTGTGTTTTGAAAAGGTAGTTCAAAAATACCCATTCCCCCACACTGTTCACTGTGCTATTTGTGCTAATGGGGGAAAGGCCTCTAAAATAACTGTATTGGATGCCATGTCAAGATCACACAAAATCCATAAACCACATGAACCGTCCTAATGCCTGCCCTGTGGATACATGCTGCACACCCTCCAGAGCACTAAGAGTAGACTTTGGAGCTGGTGCGGCAATGCAACCACATGCTACACATTATAGAATCTGGACTGAGGTATTCATATCTCTGTAGTTTAATCATTACTAATACCAGATTATTAACAATAGCAAGAGTGTGCAAAATGTTTTTGCCTAAGTATGTTTGATTAAAACTCCAGTAAATATAGAAACAAAACAGAACACCCCCCCTCCCCCAAACCTGTAAGAACACAAAGCAGCTTACAGCAACTTAATTCTTCTAAAAAATAAATTAAAAAAGTATGGGCAAATAGTGTTCAAAAATTTTAAAGAATAATCATTTGATAATCATAGGAATACAAAGACTATTCAGTTTTCTAAACCTGGGATAGTTCCAATTTCTTCTGATGACTATGCTCTTAGAAGCCACAAAATACATTCCATCTGTGTATTCATTTCACTTTGCTTTGCTTTGCACTTTGTGAACAGTGAACAACTGGGTGGGAGTGGGGAGCTGAATAACGAACTATATTCAGGTCCCACCTCTTCTAGCAATCTAGATTTACCTATTACAATCTTACTCTTCTCTCAGCAATAACAAATCCAACGTTAAACCAATGAAGGACAAGAACAAAACATTTAAGGTTTGTCAAACAAAAACTGAAACCAATACTACAGCATTTAAAAAAAGCTGAAAATGAAAAATGTTGATTTTTTTCACTTTATTTTACTTGTAAACATCTTATAATGCACAATGAAGGGGAGTAAATATTTATCACAGCTTAGTTTTAGGATTTTTGGTGATGGATGCAGATGTACTGATTTCTGAGGAAAAATCAGGACATACTGAGTGATATATGTGAGAACAAAATCTGTTATGAGAGTCAGTGCATATATGAGCTTAGAAATAATGAATATAAACCTCATTTTCACTCTCTGTTGAGGCAAAAACCATCTACTGGCATTAGTTGGAATTATGCCTACACAGAATGAGCTGGATGGGTTGGCCTCCAAATTCTGCAAAGTAATTGAAAATTAATCATCTTGAACACCAATAATGTTAGGACATTTTAATTGATCTGTAGCTGTACTTGGAGCAAATGTAAACTCTAGTAACGAACTGTTTGCTAAAAATTTCAGTTCATTACACATGCCTGTCACCCATTTGGTATATATGACCTTGAGAGATCATTTTACAGACACAACAGATAAACCAAAATAAAAGAACCCCTAATTTTTTATACAGTTTGCTCAATAAAGTTGATTTTTTTGGGCTCTCCTTCCCTTTTTGGCTGTTTTGCTTATTTATTTTCACTATTTTTGTGTACCAAATTCTTGTGTCTGCTTTAAGCATAACGAAATGTTTAATAAGAAAAATCTCAATTGCTGACTGTCAATTAACACCGACTATTATGAGATTTAACCATTAAAATGTAGTATCTGGCTGATACCCCACAAAATATACAAATTGAAAACATGTGCTGCATTATGTACCTGCTCATTTAGTTCTTCTTACTTTTCAAAATTATAACTAGACAAGGGTTTAGAAAATATATAATCATGCTTGGGACCAGGGTCAATCTATTTTGACATTTGAAGTTGCTATTAAAGCTCGTTTTGCCTTCCAAATACCCAAGCAAATTTTATCTGTAATAAAGTGAAATCCAGCTAGAAATAAGAAAAAATATGTTTATTGTCATTCTAGGAGGGATATTAAAATCATTTAATAATAAAAAAATCCTTTATTCTTTTGAAGACTATGTAACCTGTCCTTACTTCTTAGGGAATTTGAGAATGACAGGCACACCTTGTAGAATTAATTTAAGAGTTAATAATAACAAAAAGTACTAAGTCTTAGCTTCAGTTCTCTTTAAGGCACCATGTAATAGCCGAGGTACAATGATCCCTGATGTACATTCTTAAATGGCAATGGTCCATCTAGCCACCTATTCAAATTCTACACAATTGGGAATAAGTATAAGTGAGGTGTGCCAGTTACACTGCCTTATCTAATTTTTGTAAAAATTTAAATCCACTTTAAGAACAAGGAAATATTTTTGAAAGGAAAATGATGCAGGTTGCTACATTCCTTGCATTCTACAAATCATCTTTTATAAGAGCAGCAGACCGAACCACTAGTAAGAAAAGACCTGGAATAGAAGAAAGTCATCCAAAGGGAATGTTTTCCTGTATGTCCAGTTCAGCATAAGTAGCACGTACACTTAAAAATTAATAATAATAATCAAGTCACTTCTTTTTCAGCTTCAGTTTCTCACAACTCCAATACCACTCAACAGCCAAAAGCACCTGTTCAGTGGTCCCAAATATAGAATCAGTAGTCTTCAAAACAGAGGAACTGGTATGCAAATAATATCTGGAACTGTTGATTTTAAAGGAAGCTTGCATTGTTTACACGATGATCAGATAATTAGGTACGTTCATTACGTACTCATTACCACATTCTATTACAATTCTGCCATTTAAACTCACTTCTTTCTCACAGAAAGAAAACAGTAGAACTTCCCAGCCCTCCAGCATTATTACAAAAATTCCCCCTGAACACTCACAATTTTATCAAAATAGTGTCTTCTAGTTCTGTCCAATGAAAAGCACCTTTTAGAACAAATTTGATACATCTGCTGTCAAATAAGTATGCCTCCAGTGTAAATCAAAGAAAATAGTTCTTTTGATATATCACAGAAGTGCATCTAATTAAAAACCTATGTATATGAAATCATCAAAACTAATATTAAACATTAAATTTTTTTAAACTATGAAAAAAATTAAATTATAATAAGAGGACAAAAACATTAACGTTAAGCATTGCAAAAATCTTCCTTGACGTTTGAAACTAAGAAAACTCTTCATATTGAATGGTCAAGGTAAAATGATTTCGTTTACAAAACATTTTTTTTTAACACATCTGGCAAAATACATACACCCTTTTCTGTTTCACAACTCCAATAAAATAATGTTCAGCGCGGCGAAAATTTGACAACAGTCAACCTTCGGACTTATTCTTTTTTCTTTTCTCATATTAAGCCCAAAGGCCCAATGCAATCTGGGGGGAGGGGAAGAGGGGGAGGGAAGCTTTCATATTAGACTGCAGTATACGTATTTCCAGTAGCACTGCATTGCCTGATAGTCTGCGTACTTGTGACAATGTGCTCGTTATGAAGTGGGTTCAGGAGGTTCTGCTGTACTCCACTCTCAAGTACTGGCTGCATGCAGCCCACCTGAAATGCCTGATTTAGCTCTGTTTTCTCCCTCTTGGCTTGTGGCTCTCCATTTTCATCCAGCTCTTCATCTATTTCGCTTTCAACTTCACTGCCCTCATCTGCACAAAGAAACCACCATGAAACTCATGCAAAGGCAAGGGCCTTTGCTTTGGAAATAATATATGAAATACAAAATTACAGGGAAGTCTAGCAATTTGATAAAGCCTAAACCGAAAATTTTAAACTTTCGTAGGAAGAGTCAATGATTCCTACAAAGAATTTAACAAACTTGCTCAGTTTTGATTGCGGTAGTTACACACCGTTAACAATAGCATATTGAGAAAGCAGTTGCAATCTCAAACACAAGCTCTAACAAACAGCATGAAGCTCATAACTTGCAAATTGCCTCTCCTTTCCAAGACTCAATAAACAAGAACTGTTAATCTTATTTTTAGAAAGGGAAACTGAGGTGAAGAGGGTTTGTGACTTGGCCCCAAATCACACCACTAGTCCATGTAAGACAACAGAATAAAATACGACTACAGTTTACAAAGAAGTCATAATGAACTTACTTCTTTCTGTACTCTTCGCTGACAAGTTATTTGACAACTGCTTGCCCCTAGTTCTGCCATCTTCACTTATCAAAACTGTCATTTACTATGGATATATGAGTACACTCTTATCTTTCTTTCTGTAGCTGTTCCCCTCCACTCTCCTATCAGGATATACAACTAAATTCTAGGTAAAAATTTGAATATTCTTGTGTAAATAAGAAACACTTTTAAAAGATATTCTTATTAGAAACTTTAGCTACCGTTTTCTAGCCTTTATCATATGCTGCATATCATATATAGCATATTGTATCCATATAATATATTAACGTATTCATATAAGATACACATGCATTTTATACCATGATGCATCTCTAAATATGGCTTTACTATATTTCAAAACGTAAGGACTTATTTTGCTCAAGGAGACATGTTACTTCTATACAGAGGTATATACTGGAGAAATTAAAATGTTTACCTTTATCCATATTTCCAGGGGACACAGCATTTAAATCTCCAAACTGCAAAATAAACAATAAAAAGTGTTTGCACAGTCTTTTGCAAGTATGAAGTTAGAGTACCTATGAAGGAGCAGGTCTGTGCTCCAGTGGCTTGAGGCTAGCATGCAAGTGCATGATCTTCCTTGCAGCCACATCCATACTCTACTAGTTCATTTTCCATTCCATCTTAGTCTTGTTCGTTTTAAGACAATTAAAACTAAAACAAACCCTCAACAATTAAAATGGTGAAGTATAAACTTAATGATACAATTTTTCTTTTAAGACGACTTCCTTGTCAAGGTCTTTGTTACTTTAAATGAGCTTTTTTCTGCATTGTGTAAACCCAGAAAATATGACTGCTGCCCATTCTGATTTGCTAATATTTTAACCAGAAGCTCCTTAAAATTCTCCTGAGAAGACTTTCATTGAGTTGGAACAAAAATGAAGGTGTGTCACTAAAGGCAGTTACAGTCCTGCACATCTACCCGTATGGTAGATGAAAGGTACTGCTGAAGAAGGGTTACAATCTGGTAACCAATTTACTTACATAAAAACAAATATTCAAAAGAGTTACTTACAAGTCAGAAATGTAACTTTCCTCCCTTTCCTTCCCTGAATCCTCCAACCTTCTCTTAAATGAGAAGCAGTAGAGCAAAATTTGATCAATTAATCTCAAACGAAAGGAATACATTATTTAAGGAAGTACATTTCTAACCATACCTGATGATATCAGTCTTTTTCAGAAGTATGGCAAGATAAGATGGTAATTGAAGGAATACTATACTAGCCTGCAGCAGCAGTCCAATCCTTTCAGGTCCACTCACCCCTGGTTCCTATGCTATTTGGGCTTTGTGCATTAAGTGCTAACACAACCTCACCAAAGAAACACATGAAAAAAAATGACCCCAGAGAAAAATAACCAATTTTAAACATTAGGTCATTTTTCATTGGATAAATCTGATCCAGTTAACTGCAGCACTTCCGACTACTTCTGCCAGTACCTGTGTCTAAAGCTGGGGGAAGAGGACGGGAGGAAACAGAAAACTTTTCTCAGCTGCAACACCAGTTTATACTGTTTTACAGTGCTTGTCAGACCATAGGCTTGGACCTCCCCATTTTATTTCACTCACAGTCACTTAATGCAAAGAAACATAAAAAGGCATGCATATCACAAGTATTATAACTTCCACCCTGTCCCTCACCTCTAAAAGTTTTGGTTTACTTACTTCCTAAGAACATACTTATCTTCAGTTTACAGAAACTTTTTAGAAGGCCCTTCACTGCACTAAAAATTTACATTTAACATAATCAACGTCTGTTGAGAAGACAAGAACGCAGTAACTACGCTTCTCTAGCACCTTATTGTGAAAATAATGGTAGAATTTAACCAAGTATACTATTGGTGCATCACTAAGCAGAAATGTCATAATTTAGTTTCTCTAAAAAATGTCTTGCCACATGATTTGAAATCATGACAAACAAAGATGAGACATTTCCAATTTCTATCAAAAGTTCATCTATTGGTAACATTTAATGATAGTATTTAATGTATATTGAGGGAAGAATGACATCTGATCTGAAATCAATTTGCAAAGTGTCTTACAACTTAACTTACCAGTAACATGAAACATGATACAATGACTTCCAGCTATTAAATTGGTAACATTTGTCCCATTAACTGCCTAGCATATTTTCAAATATATCCATTTTCCAAAACTTTAAAAGTGTAGTTCCTTGATGATAATTCCTCACATAATGTACATTCTTAGGCAGCTCACTCAACATAAAAATGGTAGCTAAATGCCGGACATAAGAGGCCTGAGGAAAACCTCACCTTCCACATGCTACAGACAAGTATAAATCATGCTGCTTCTGAATTAAGACTTTTGTTCTGTTTTTTTAACCAGCAATCTTTGAAATGTATGTACAAAAATCACTTATATCCCAATCCTCCAAGTATGTCTGCACTACTTTTATTACATGCATGTGAAAAGTACCATACAGGCTAAACTTTACACGTGAGCCACCTTTCTGAAGTCAGTGGTGCTGCTCTGCTCACTTGTGAAAATACTTGTGTTAGAATTTTAGGAGTGTGTAAATTCATGCAAACAGATTCTTGTAAGCAACTTTCCTATTACTCTGTTCTTTTATTATGTTCACATAAAATATTTAGTTCCCAAGAGCTAAAAAAAATAGGATTTTTCTGTGTATTATGTTGATCAACATTTTTCACCCTTTTTTTGCATCTTTACTTAGGCATGTGAATCTGCATGAAGATGCCTAAAGGAGTGAGCTCATTTTCAGAGAATCGCTTGTTAGAATTCAGTGTAATTTCCATACTCTGAGACTCAATCAGTGAAACAAGTTTGAAAATGATGTATTTGGTACCGGATCTGCAATTGTTGTATTACAAAACATCCTACAGCTTCACATAAGTGTGAAAAAAATTTGCAAAGATCATACCCAAATTCATCACTAAACCTATCAGTCTAACTTCTTACATATTATCTTACCTCTCCCATAACTGCAATAGGTGTCTCTCCTGTTGCCTGAGCAACACGATGTTCTACTAAGTAAAACATGTATTCATCGTAAAGCAAGCGGATCAGATGAAAAGAGCCAAAGCTAGCAGCACTGCGCAAGGTTAAATCTCGAATCACCATCGAGCTATTTAGAAATAGAAAAATACACATATTTTTGAATTAAATATTAGTCATTTAAACACTTATCCATGTAGAAAATTCACCTCAAAACCGATATTCTTAAAAGCGATGTTACCCACAGAGTCAATATCTGACTTATGGTGTCTTCAGAAAGAAATGTCCAAGACAGGGAATTATTTGCTTCTCCTCTTTCTCTGAAGATATTGTTGGACACCACATTTCATAAGTAATAATCGGATTTTCAGATTTTTTCAGATTTTTTTTTAATATATGCACAACTATGAATACTCGAGCATGTGTAAAATCTAAGCTTTTGGAGTAAGCTGTTAAACCCTTTGCAAAACTGTGCAAAAAATTTTAAATGAAATAATGCTGAAAAACATAGCATATGCTGTTTCCCACATACTCCGTACAAACGTATTAATTGCTATGATTTTAAAACTTTCCAACTGAAAATTACATAGAATAGGCTTGCGTTATATTGACAAACACAAATTTCAGGTGGAAAGATATATACGATAACTTCAGAAAGTAGTTGACTTAGGCTACGATTTTGTAAGAATAACTTTTTCAGTAAGCAGCTATGATGGAATACTTGTCTTACTTTTTTGGCACATTAAAAAAGGTTTTGTCTTCCTTATCTAATAGAAGCCAGAGTGTTTTAATAAATAATAGTTCAAATAGTGGCTTAACAGTCATATAGGTATTCAACCCAAAGACATGTTTCTAACTGAGGACAAAATTCTATTCTCTTTACTTTTACATGTGGCCTTTAAAATAACATAGAAAGATCAGTTAATTCCCTGCTGAGTTGTAAGTAGCCCTGAGATGTTTGAAAAACATGGTTTTCCATTCCTTAAGTAGCTACTATCTGATATTAAATTTGTCAGCTTTACTATAACGAACAGGTCTACAAGTAAAAGAATAGTCAAAGCATTTTAGAAATCTATGGAATACTACCTGTAGAAAGACCATTTTAATAGGAATTGCCGTGCTGCTTTAGGAAAACTGGGTCTTCCTTCGTATGGTTTCAATGCTTGCATCATTACATTATCGAGCCAGGCAGCCCACTGCTCCAGGGTGCTCTGCTGCTGAAGAGTCATCTTGAAGTCTGTTTCTAGTCTCTGAACCATGTTGTCATCACACTGGCACACCCAGGAAGCCTGCTCCTGTCACAAAACATGGAACTCTTCAATGAGCAATATGTAAACCAAAGCACAGAATGTAATTCATTGTTAAAGATTATGACAATGACCTGTGCTGTAGTTTTCCATATTCATTTTCCAAAAAACCTTCTTTAACTTTCCTCATTCATACTTTTTTTATTAAAATAGTCAGGAATTGTCAGATTTTCCTGGGACTAAAGGCAAACAGGGGTAATAGAGTAATAAAAGAGGGAGCAAGACTTCAAATGCCAGGTTCCATTTCCTCTGGAAAAGTTAAGATGATTTCTATTCTATATTATATCATCTAACTTACAAAAGAAAGCTGTGTATGTAAACAAGTGTTGTTCTGTTTGCTGCCAAAAGGCAGTAATAGGTTACACATTGCTCAACGTACAACATAAACATAAACAACAAAAACATGTAGAGAATCACACTCTGCATACAATAATAAGCAATTTAGTCAGTGTTACTAAGTTTAAGTAAGGGTAAGAGGACCCTCCTGAAACTTAGAGAAAGCAAACGGAAACCTACTGGCCTCCATGTCCTTAAACTCCAGCATCACTTGCCCTGAACATTCACAGACTTTCTATCTATTTTTACATGTTACAGTACTTAATATACTATATCTTGGCCAAGTACTCAACCTTTAATAGTTAACATATTGTTGCATAGCTACCCATGTTAAATGTTATTTATTCAAAATTCTATGTGAAAAGCAAAAAGAATTAAACTGTTGCTAGCAAACGACTCAATTTTTGTTCAGATGAAATAAGTTAAAATGTTTGTTCACAAGAAAAGAGACAAATATATCCAATAATCTGGAACATTTCAACTTGCTGGGCAAAAGGAACAAAAGAAAAAGAATTCCTCAAAGGAGGAAAAAGGCACGGAAAATCTTTTTTTAAGCCTAATGAAAATATAAAGTTACATTCTATAGCTAACCTGGAAACCAGTTCTAATCTAATCAATTACTCAGGAGATCTAGGAAATGTAAATATAGACAGAGAAAGTATATGAACTGTATTGTCTTTGAAATAAACTTAATGAAACAGTCTCTACTAAAAACAATGCTGTGCAGTTAATAGCATTCAGAGACATTCAGAAGCTATACTGTTGCCTGAGATCTTATGATTCATAAGGTATCTGTGGAGGTAACCCCCCCCCGCCATAGGGAATAACAGGTAGACCTGGTGTCTCTCTGCCCTGTCCTATAATTGAGCCCGTCGAGCAAGATCTGCCGGCTCGCAGTTTCCCACCCGGCCCTCAGCAGTATCTACCGGTGCGACCCGCCGTTACGGCGAGAGCGAGCATTGCCACCCCACAGGCAGTGCAGCTGAAAGGAGGACCTGAAGGGAACTGGGAGTTCTGCCTTTCTCCTTTCTTTCTCTCCCCCCTCCCCTGCGTGTTGTTCCTTTGGAAGGCCTGTTACATTTCATAAGAATTTTACTCTGCAGAGGCACGGATTTATAGAACGTTCAGCAACTGCTAATTTCATGATTTGTTGCTTGTGTACATACTTACCTGCTTACTTTATATAAATAGTTTATCATCTTTTATTATTGTGACTGGGAGATAGATGTGTTAAAGTACATTGTTACCATTGATCCTCCACATTGTTAATCATTATTGAATCTCTTCATTGACAATTAATCATTATTATTTCTTAATTGCCTGTTGACTATATTGTAAACATTTGTGATCATACCGGAATACCTACACTGACACCCAAAGAACCTGTTAGTGTGTGGTGTGGGACAATAAAGAGGTTTGGTTAACTAAGATGGCTTGGATTTCATTCTGCCACACTACCACAATATCATTCATGCTATTACTACAACATCATTTACGCTGCCCATTCTGAGAACGTGTGCGCTCTACATTTCCATAGAAGTTGGAAGAATATGTGCATTTGAAGATAGTAAATGAAAATAGATAATAGTTCTGAGCTCTTGCTTTTCTAAAGTGTAAGGTGACAAATTCAGACTCAGTCACTGTGTACCTAAGTCAGCAAAACGTTCTCTATCTCTTTTTTCATAGAATAATGGCACCCAGTAATAAAGTTCAAAATCATGGAGGAATAAAACTTTTTTTAATAAAGGCTGTTATTTAAAGCTGTATTTTACCTGGACATTGGCAAAATCAACACGGTTGAGATCATTGAGCATCTGGTTGATCTGAGAAGTGTTTTGAAGCACAGCACGAGCTGCCTGAGCCAGGTGATTAAGAGATGTGTATCTTCGCAGAGTCTGGGCAAAGGCACTTACAGCGGCAACCTAGGAAGAAATACATTTCTCTTTAAATATTGTAATCTTCATCTGTAGATCAATTTGCCTTTGATTCTTTATCTTCATCTTAATGCTCTATATTAACAAGCCCTCATATATGAATTATGTCTATAATGTTTTCCATTCAAGTTTTTGACAGAGTTCACCCTAAACATTTAGCATAGAAGTTAAAATGCTACTGCTTTTAGATCACAACGTCCTATCAGTACGCTATTGCAAAAGGAATACTCAGAAGTTTTGTTTACCTTGGTTTGTATCATCCTCTGTGGAATATTGTTCATGGCATTTGAAAGCCAACCTTCAAGGCTTTTTGCAAAATTGCGAATGGCTTGGGTCAAGGCACCTATAAAATAAAGAATAAAAACAGAATGAAAAGAAAGCCAAGTGCCTGTCTTGAAATCTCTTGCATCCTCACTACTTACATACTCCCCACTGAGTTCTTCTGTGTTTACTGACCGGAAGACTTATCCAGGTTTAAAATACCTCACTCAGGTATAGATTATGCAAGAGTGATTTTACTTTTGATTTGAGAAGCAGAACTAACTTCCTAATTACCTTTCAAGAACTGTATGACCAGCAGTAACTATAGTTTTGAGCATTTCTGTAGAAGAATATCAGTAATTGCAATAGTTCTTTCCCCTTTGCTGAAAATTTCCATTATGATTTTCAGCCTTCCATTTCATCGTAGTACTTCTTTGAAAAAACAAAACTCTGCAGAAAATTGCAATTATTGCAATACGGTAGTTTTCTCAAGTAAACCCAAAGTGGCCCAAAGCATTGCCATGATGCTGCTTATTCCAATTCTGTAGAACAAAATCACATGTGTAGTGCTTAAGCAAAATATAAGAATGTTTCACTGACAGACAGTGAGATTACTCAAATTGCTGTGAAATCTTGGTGTTTTCTTTCTTCACTACAGTAGCCACAGAACTGCTATGTAAACTACTTCTGTGCATTTACTAATTAAACATTTATTCACTCATGTTAATTTCTTACCTGTAGAACAAGAAAATACAAGTGCAAGGAATAATGCAAATAATGTATGAATTATATTTAGTCATTTAAGAAAATGTTTTGCCTTCTAATTCACTTAATACTCTTTTTCACCCAACTGTTACAAAACTATTTGCATCACTGTAATGGTAATCTGCTTTAGAAATAAATCTGAAATAAAGCAGCTCAGTGACACCTTACTAAAAAAGGTCTTTAACTGGGAAGAAAGAGGAGCAAAAGAAAGGAATTCTAGGTCAGGAGAAATAAGTTTCCTTCTTTCTAGCTGAACTAGATTATCAGGGATCAGTGTAGTATAGAATGACCTCGAATTTTTGTGGTGACGCCTATTTTTCTCATACTCCACCCTTAAGTATGCATCTAACCATTACCAAAAGCCTAAGTAAGTATATCCTCCAAACATTCTTCAAGTTTATCTGGCTATCATAAGAAAAAAGCAAGAAAACTTTTTGAAAGAATGATAGGATAAGTTTGGTGCCTGAATTAATTCTGATAGTCTCTGAAACGCTACTAGATTCACACTAAATGGTGCTGAAATATCGGTTACTGATAAAAAGTTGGTTGGTATAAGCACCCAAAAGCTTCTTTGCTAAAAACTCTCTGACATGTAAATCTTGTAAAAATAAGCTTTTACATTCTTTCCAGTACTTTAAATTGTTTGCCTGGAAATGGGTAATACAATGTGAACATACATTCAGTGTAAATTCTCTGCCTGGGATAGAAATTCCCAGGCAAGTTTGTTGCTTTCCAGTGTGTCACTTGTGAAGGGATAAAAAGGCCAGTCTAAAGGAAAAAGATGTATTGCCGGTATAATACTTTGTCTGCTCCTAGATTATTCATAAACGATAATCCACTTTATTCTTGACTTAAACGGACAGCATTTGACTTTTTTTAAGGAAAGGAATTTGGCCTTTTTATACCCCGCAATTTTTATTCATTCTGTGGCTGCTGAACAGCTGACAAATTTAATTTAGTGGTTAACAATAAAAGCTTTTTTCCTCAATATTTATTTCTTTTCCACTCTGGTAATATGTAATACGCAGCTGAGTAGCACAGTAGGATTTTTTTTCCAAAAGAAAAACACTGAAAATCTGAACAAGAAAAAAGAAAAAACTTTCAAAATAGTATACTTACTCCATGTACTGTCAAAATTAATACTTTTTCCTATTTTGAGCAGCTGTTGTTGATACCTTTCCATATCCAGGAAAAACAAAAAAAACCCCAAGAACCAAAAAACAAACCTGCCTTTGATGGGGCATTTATAGTCCCCTTCTCTCCACAGAGTCCAAGCTTTCCTGTGAACTGACATTTTCCCACAGAAGATAATGAATTTTTCTACTTCACCCAGCTCCGCTCTTGGCATAGTCAACCATCAAACACAACCTCGAACCTTTCTTTTGACTTCTTGTAATGGGTGGAGATATTCTAATTCAAACACAGGAGTTAAAATACTAATAATATTTGACAGGAAAGAGAGAAAACTTGTATGTAACATCATTGTAAGATGGTACAGAAAGCTGGCTGGCTAGAAAAAGCTTGTTAGTAGCTGGGCCTAAAGATAAAAAGAAGCAAGTACATTAGCTATCTTCCAAAGGCAGCTCAACAGAAGGACCTGTAAGCAGGAGACCATCCGCTTGTTCACAAAAGAGATGAAGTCTGTTGGGAAGAATTTGTCCTTCAGAAGATGTTTTTTCATCAAGAAATCTGATAACCATCCCCAAGAACAGGAACATCAAATACAGTCTATATCAATTATTCAAGTATGACTGCTAATTTGTTACACTATCAATAAATATTTTGTCAATTCTAGCAAAAAATAAATAGTGTGAAAAGGACCTAATGTATGTAGATACTGATATTCAGTGACATGGCACTCTTTTTTAAAACTTTGCATTAGCACTGTTCAATGCATCTTATAAGATAAAGGCAGGAAGATGTCACAAGAGTTACCCTACAAAAATTTCTTCAGAGACTATTAGGCTGAGTAAGAGAAGCAAGGGAAAGGCAAGGGGAAAAGTAAGTTTGATGAAAAATCATTATGCTGATATAAACATTTAATAAACATATAAATATTTAATTTAATGGCTGCTCCACCTTTTTCATCATAAAATATGGCATATAGTTGGAAGAGAGAATTTCAATTCAACATATTAAATATTGTAATTAAATTTGTAGGTTTTGTTATTTTTTTTATTTGTTTGAGATAGACTACATTCATCTAAAACTAATATTCTACCTATCTGCATTTTCTTTAGATACAAAAATAAACAATGAAACATAAACCAATGCCAAACTAATGTATACAAGTAATGGTTGCCAATTATTACAAGTATTTGAGAAATAAATTTTTCCTTTGTTCTGCTACATAGATAAAAAGATTAATTATGTCTGTCTCTAACTAAGATCTTATTCTTTGCTGCCAAAAAAAAGGTAAAACTGTTTCTGTAAATGGCTGACACTGGAATTTTCCATACTTCCAGTTCCAACATTTATTTGTATCATACATAATCTACTGTTTATGTGAAACCTAAATTTGTTTCATTGACAAGGGAAGCTGACTAAAACTTTTCTACGAGGCAGTACCTGCAAATGTTCTTCGAACTTCTTACGGCAGCTGGAGTGTATATAGCAGGAGGTGTGCTCATACCACGAAAACATAACTTTCTTAGATGCAAGGGTACATGAGGGCCTATCTTTTAAAAATACCAATTCAATTTTATAATACGACCATTGTTTGGTTCATGGAAAGGATATAATACTTAAGAGTTACAAGGAATATACTGGATTGCTAACAAATAATCTCTTTGTAACATTTAGTACAATTTATATGACACAATAAGTGCTTCAGAAAGGAGTTCAGCCTCCCTTACGTAAACTCACTTCCTACCAAAACCAGCCATAAGAATACACTGCTTGACCAATAAAGGATTCCAATAAAATCAGCACTGAAAGTTGTACTCCTGCTAATGGTTGAATGGACATAATACTACAGTTAGTTGCTGACTCTCTCTTGCAGGATATATGTTAGAAAGAAGAGCAGATCAGGACAATAAATTGGACTAAAAATGTTTGAGTTAATTCTGTAGTGGTTTAATAGGCATTAAAATTGATTTCAGTAGCCACTAATAAGGAACAAAAGAACCTCTGTCCAGAAAATTAAATCACAAAGCACAGACACACTTTTTCTGACTGATTAGAGATTACTATATAATGTTTAAAATAAAAACCACCGAAGTTAGTAGAAAGACTGACTGGCATCTGTGCACTTTGGCTCAGGACTCCAGTGTGTTTATCAGACACCCTCGAACCAGCATAAAAGGAGCATTTTTTTATCTTCAAAATAATAAAAACATGTAACATGCAGAGACAGAAGCACCTTTCATGAGAAAATGTATCCTTAAAACTGCAGAAGGTCTTCCTAATGCAATAAAAACTTCAGTTCTTTTTCTTAAAATGCAAGGAGTATGTCTGCTGTCAGTACAACTTCCTACCCAATAGAATTAAAGAAAAATGATACACAACACATCCATATCCTTCAAAATCATTCCTAAAACTTTTCTGTAAGACCCATGACCACCACCACCACTACCACTACGCACAGACACACACAAACTTACAAAGCATTTTCTGTGTTCAACTTACTAGGAATAGGTCTAAGGACGTCGGGAATGAGAATCTCCACCAAAGCCTGGTACATCACATGGTCACAGTTACACATCCACTTCAGAATAGACTCATTTTTGCACAGAGTAATCAGCTTTGCTTTTGGAAGTCGACTTTCTATTTCACTCAGATTGCTGGTGTGAACAAATGAAGCAAATCAATAAATGAAAATACAGTTATATTCAAATAAAAAAGAACAACGGGCATTGTGGATTATTAGTTAATACAAAAATTATAGGTGTCTCAATTACAGTCAACAGAATTTATTTACACCTTGGTCACATGATTAAGAAAATTAAGAAAATTAAAGACAAGAAAGAAAATTTAAAAAAAATTAAAAGAAAAATTAAGAAAAAAGCTTCCACAGTTCTTCAGCCCATAAATTATGCAAAGGTATAATAAGAATGATCCCTTTGGCTTAAACGAACTGGGTAGAATACTGTGAAAAGTTACCTTGACTTCAGTTGTCCAAACAAAGGAAAAAAAATGGAAGACACATACAGTCCAAGACTATATTTAGACACCCAGCCTATACAATAATACCAGACAATATAAATTTAACTTGAAAAATTAGCATACCAAAAAAAGTTATTACTCTGAAGGGAAAATTAAGATTTTCTTATATTTGGCACCTTTAATACTGTCATGATAAGCAGGAAAACGACGAGAAACATTTACTGACCTTGGTTCAGTAATGGTAGTGCCATCAGTTGGAGCAGAGGGAGAATAGCGCCAGAAAGTTTGCCACAATTTTTCTATCAGGCTGAACTGAAGATTTACTACCACATCCAGTATCGCCTGAAGAAATAAAAAAAAGTAAGCACAGATAGTCTTCTGCCCAGCTACGCTCAATGCCAAATGCAATTACAGCTATAACTTTTCTTTAAATTCATCATTTAGCAGAACAAAGGCAAGCTACATTTCTGAAGTGAATAATAACTGTTTTAACTGCTTTGTTATCAGTGAATGATCCAGAAGTATAAACTAGCATGCACAGAGACTGTAATAAGGCTAAGTGCAAGTGCATGGAAGCCCCCAGAAATAAACATGACCTATGTAAACATATCAAGTGAATTCACTCAAACAAAACATTTATCATTATTGCAAACATAAAGAAAACCTGCTATTTTATTCATTTTGATACTTTAGTACAGGTTTGAAAGCACTTTTAAAAATATTTTTAAAGATATGTCATTTAATATGGCATGTGGCTTAAACATCTCAAACAATGTTTCTCTAACAGAAGAAAACAAAGTTTTTTTATTTTTAATGTACACAAATGATAATTGAATCTGATCTACATTTCCTACTAACAAACCAAAGATCTGCATATACAATCTGCAGTCTATTTTCTTTAATATTCTGAAAACATATACATAACTACATTTCCCTCTCAGAGGTATTACATATTATTTTCTTGTCCTGTAAGGGGACCCTCCAGAAAAATCATTTGCTAATGCTATTCCAATGAAATAAGCAAGGTATCTTGGGGGAAGGAAGGCCACATATGTCTACCATGTCTGCACTATATTTTGTATTGCTCTGTTGTACTGATCCTCATTAGATGTCATGCATTTTCAGAAATAAATAGCTTATAGGAAATACCTCACAGTGCTCTCGATAAAGACTCTGCAGTGATTTGATATCCTCAAAGGTAATACCATCTGGCAAAGAAGATATTTCAACTTCTCCAAACTCTGGAAGTACTCGAGATGCATCTGTTTCCATGACAACACAATGGAAAAAAGCTATGTTGAATGGTGCCAAGTACAGTTTAATTCAGAAAACATTTAAGGGTGAGACAAAGAAATGAATTCCAAAAGGGTCATAAGGCTCAAATAGAAAAGTCTTTTGTATGTTATATTTTAAAACTGTAAACAAAGCAGCCAGCACTTTTCAAGCAAAAGGAAATGTTAAATTGTTCCTGACAAGTAACATTAAAAATATGTCATATACGTACTATATCCATATAGAAAAAGCTAGCGTAAACATTTTCAGAATATTACAGGATGAAGCAAAATATTTATGTCGATATATAAAAGACTAACATCATTTAATAGTTTTTGTTTTGCTCAGTTGAAGAATTTCTATGTAGTCACATATGCTAGTAGTAGAATCAGCAATATATTTTTATGTGAAATTTACTCGACTTTCAGCTGAAGCCAATGTGTACTTTCAGTGTTTGTCACAAATGTTTCCAAGAGACAGGCTAGTTTGAAGGAAAACTGCATCATCAGCTGGAGGGGAGGTGGGCACATGCAAACGAAGATTCAAAACATTATAACTCTACCCCTGTGTTGCCAGTGATTTCAATAATAGCTGAGTTAGGCCAAAGGATACAGTGCTTGAAAATCCCAAAATACAAACTCGGAAATAAGTCTAGAAATACTGCAATGATGCAACCAATTAGCATTTTTGCATAAACAAATAGCTAAACTACTATTGGTTTCCACTACTGAGAAATGTACATGCCTAGCTAGATCTATGAATGCACAGCTTGGACATTTTAAAACATGAACCTTGGAGCTCTAGTTTCAACTGTTTGGCTCTTTCCTTTTCTAACACTATAGGACACATTCAAAAGAGACCACTTGCTGGTTAGCCTGCAACTGCAATGCAAAAAAACCCCAACACTTTCTTTATTTTTTTTCATTTTAAAAATATAAACATGCTGTAATGCACATGGAGGGAAGCCATTACAAATCAGTAGAACTTTTCATGGCAAATTTCATTACAATTTATATAGTATTACACATACCATGCAAATATAGAACTTGCGTTTTTTAAATTCTTACATGATGCGTATTAAATATTACATAAGACTTACAACACGGAACATGTAGTTTAAGTATTTTTTTGTTCTGTTATGAGTAAAAATTTTAAAAAGGGCATGATGACTTTAGAAATAACTATTGTACTTGTGTGGCTTGATATTCATGGTGATAACAGATTCTTTTATATATATAGCTGTAAAAAACAGACTTTCATACCTAAAAACTGTTGATGATGTTGACTTTGAGCAATTACAGTTTGTTCAACTGATGTGCCTGTCTGTTGAGCGCTTCCTGTGAAGCCATCTGCAACCCCATCCACTTTCTGCATAGGCTTATATCTACAAAAATATCAAATACAAAATTATCCGTTCTGTTCATTTCTTCATAAATGAAATATGTTATGGCTGATTTCTCAATCCCAAAATAAAGTTCAGCTAGGTTATATAGAAGAAAAATAACAGAAGAATTTCCAAATGTTTATTTATTTTGCACATAGGATAAGAAACAGAATAACCAAGGAAAGGTAGAACATTAATAACGCATTACAGAATTCATAAGGTAACATTACAGCACCACTACCAGCCTCTTGTGTAATTTAGCTTTGGAACAGCATACCCCTAAGACGGCTGACAGGAAATAAGATAAGAGATAAGATTTGAAGGAATCAAATCTTTCCCTTTTTAAATGTCTTCCCAGGAATTAAGTAATTCAAAAATAAGTTTTCATTACCTTAAGAACACCATCACCACTATCTGAAAACGAGGACATTGAAAGAATTTTAAAATGTAACATAAGCTTAAAAGGCCTGAGAAAGCTACTCAGAGACCTAAACTCTTCATTGGTCAAGTCTCAGAATCTTTCATAATGGATAAAACTTCATGTGAAATAAACACAAGTGTTGGTTTTGATGGCCAAGTGTTCTAAGAAATCAGTCCGACAGACGGAAGTTCCTGCCTGTCATTTCCAGTGCAACTGAGAATTTCCTCTGCCCTAGCTCTTAATGACAATATACTGGAAGCTTTGCCCTTTCGAAATAAGAAAAGGTAAGAGAAACCCCAAAGCAGAATACAGCCAGTGTTAACTACCACTCGCGCTGGAATTGTCATGCAGATTGTAAAACTCCATTTCAGAATTTCTGCAACAAGTAATTCCAGTCTGGTGGACCTGCCTTGGAGAAGCAGTTGAGTTAGCTGTCTACGAACACTTTCTCCTTCTATTCCCAATAACATAAAACAGCAATGTGTTGTCTGTTTACTGACATTTGGCTTTAAAAGAAAGTTCCCACAAAAAGCATCCATTCAATATTCTGGGCATTCCTGACATGTATTTAAATATAGAATAACATTATTTATACAAAAAGTACACTTTTCAAGAGAAAGACTTTTGGACTGATTAACATGAAGTTTTATAACTTTAGGAATCTTCATGCTTGGGAACAAAGAAGATGCTTACCAAAATCTCTAGGCTATTTACATGAAATTTTCGCTTTTGGTAATGACTCAGTGTAAAATCGTATGCCTGATGAAGTCAATAGTGAAACTTTCATTGACTTCAATAAGGATAACATTTCAGCTCTGGTAAAATGGTAGCACTGAACTCCCCTGGATGGGCTTCTTGTTACTTGACAAACTTATCTGCAGTCCAACCACTTCATATGGAAAAAATTTTTAACTTCTTTGTCATTATCATTGTAATTACAAATACCAGGCAGAAGAGCACTTTCTAGGAATGTTTGTAAATCTGAACCAATACTTTTAACTAGTTCATTACTTTCTACAAAATGTATTATTTCACAAGCCTTTCACCTCTTGAAATATAATCCAAAATGCCTTGGAGGCATAAAAGCTGTGCTTTAAGAGCTTCTGGGATATGGAAAAAAATTTAATTAAAAGCATAAAGGCCAACTTAATCCTTTGGTGCTGAGAACCAGGATTATCCAACTGCTTTCTTTCTTGCAAATCACTGTGCTTTATTCAAACTATGCTGGAGAAAATTCTTAATTCTGGCACTGTGATAGGTGACTTGTCACAGGAGTTAACCTGTTTCAACAGCATTAGAAAATCAGCAGCAAAATGCATAAATGATAAATGCATAAATGATAAATGCATAAATGCATAAATGATAAATTCCTTTTCAGGAGCTTCAAATGTAACATAAGCAGACAGCTGTGAACAATTTCAGATCTGCTGTCTTTTATGGATAGTACAAAGTGGAGTTTGGGCAGTTTAGGCGACAAAAGGCTCTCCAAAGTTTGTTTGATAAATTCCACCTATTTTTGGTACATGGAAAAAATATTACTACAATTTCCTAACTGATAAAATTTATATTTTCTAGAATTATTCACCCTTTTAAATCTATTTCACCATTTTACTCTCTACTATCATACGCCCTATTCCATTTTTCACTCTTTTTATCTAAAAAAAAAAATTGTTTTTAATTACTGAAAGACTAGGTACTGAAAACAATAACTGACCTTACAAGAATACTACAACTTTCAAAAGATATTTCACTCAAGAAGGATATCACTTGAATTTTATAGAGCTTAATATAAACACAGTAAAAGTTTGCAAAGTTTTTCATTCAAGTAAAGATGAGGAACCAAACTGACTTAAGATAATGCTGAGAAGATGAAGAACAATCTGGAGCCATAAAATACAAGCAGATAAGGAAAATAAGATAACTGTGAAATTCAAGCATTTTTGCCTAAGACATATGGCAAGGTTAAATAAAATAACAAGGAAATAGATCCAAAGTACCATCCACTCATAAAGGTTTCAAAAGGCAAGTCCAAATTCAGTTTGCCATTACAAATCAAAAAGAACACAGGCGATACGATGATGACTTGATTACTGATATCCCTTATGCTCCCTGTTGCTTATAAACAATTCTGGCCAGACCACTGTGGCATATATCTTTGTGCACGTATATGATTTCAAGTGTGATTGAATGAAATTTGTAAGAGAGCGAGCTTGAGTGGGTAAATTCAGCTCACTTAGAGATTTTGTAAATATCTGTCACTTTTCTTTACCAAACGATCTTGCACTGAGTCATATTAGAAGATATTTCGTACTTCCATGTTATGCCTAGTAGAAAGTACTTAAGACCATATATGTTATCATGAATATACGTTTAGTGCTGTTCCTACTTCTGACAGCAATAGCAAAATCATTTCAGATTAAAGTGATTTCTGCATTGCATGTTAAAGGCAGTTTGCATTTCACAATTGTGTCTGAGCCCACAAAATACACCTAGTATTCTCCCTCAAATAGCTCATTTAATTGGATTTTTTTTTTTTTGGTAATAGTTCTACAGATGTCTTTCTTGATATGCTGTCATTCTAGCTATGTTTCATGAAAATCAAACATATTAGATACTTCTCTTTAGAGTGATACAGGTTGCCAGCGACTTAATTCTAACACAAATTAATTCCAAATGAATCTGTCTATTTCAATTTTTTTTCTAAAAGCATCTGTCCAAAATAGTCTTTTTTTCTATATGCATATGCACAGTCCTTCTCCACCAGCTTAGCCCTTTGTGGTCATTCACTTCCAGTTAAAACAATTTTTTTCTCAAGAATTCCCAGCAAGTGCAACTGCTTTGAAATACTTCTGAACTTTCGTAAGAACCCTAGCAACAACAGATGCTGAGGGAAAATATTTAAATCATGTTACAGACAAACTATTCTGGTCACTTTAGTCACCGTCAAGAGAAGGAAACCAACGCCAAGCTGAACCTAATCTTGAGCCTTCTTATAAACAGCTCATATGTAAAATGATAAAGTAAGGTAATCAAACAACAAAATGTGAAATTCAAGCTCTAACACCTTGTCTTCAGTTTGTAGGAAAATAACTCAAGACTTTTTGCAAATTTATGACAATTTCCAGGTCCATATTGTCGCATGTTGACTGATAGCTGACTTCAGTGATATCAGCTGCACATCTGCAAACTTTTAATCCTCACAGCAGAGAAGCTGAACAGAATTTGCATTAGAAGTCCAACTTCTCTGTGTAAGGAAAAGTAAGGCTTCAAGAACCAGAAATCCTAATAAATACTGGTGTTTATTTCACACTGTACCTCTGTTTCTGCTGCATGGGCTGTTGTCTCATAGCCATATATTGCATGTCCTCTTGTAGTCGATTAAGAGGAGAGTCTGGCTTGACACGAATCCCATAGTAATGATATTTGGAATTCCCCCTTTATGAAAAAACAAGAGGAAAATAAAGAACAACAACATTAGTTTTATGCAGATTCATCACATTTACTTTACAGTTTACCTTGACTGTAAAACAACACTCCAAAATTAGGTCTAGCCCCCATTTCACACCTGTTGTAATTCTACCAGCTTCGGGAGAATAGTTCACTCCCTTGAACAAATATTTCCCAGCATCTTACAATTGCAATCCACTTGAGTAAGAAAAATAAAATACACATAAATACAACTTCTATAGTTATGGGGAAAACACAATTCTTACAATTTCCAAACAGCAAGCTGTACTTTATAAGCACCTGCAGTGTATATATCAACATTTAAACACACAAATACAGAAGATCAGGAAAAATAAAAATATAATAACTTATGGGAAAACATAAGTGTTTGACATTAATGCACATAATTGACAGAAAAATAACTGTACTATTTAAATACTACTTTTATTTGTTTACAGAATAGCATACAAGTTTCATGTTCACAGTTATTACTCTTATTTTCTATTATAATTTGGGATTTCATTAACACAAACCTAGTTCCAAGTCTTCTGGTCCGTAATCCCATGAAGATTGACCGTATAAGTTTTCCAAAGGAGGCAGCATTGACTGGATCCAACTTGTGCTCCTGACAGTGTCGTAAGTAATGGTTGTAAAGGGTACTTCTTGGGAGACTCACTCCTTCTGCCGTTTCATAGTTGTCTAAAAGCCATTGGAGCTATACCAAATATAAAATAGCAACAAAAGTAAATTCAGTGTTACTTTATTAAAAAAATCTTAAACATACAATATTAACTTACACCATTTTTGAAACTACTCTTCAGGTCTGTTTAACAATGACTTTGTTCTTCAAACAAAAAGAGATTCTTTCAGTACTAGCCACAAGACAGTATTCTGGGATCTTCAAAATTCATAGGAAATAATAGAACTCATTGCACTTGTGACCTCAGGTTAAATGAACATTTCTTAAAGTATTTTTAATTCGGTACGACAAACTAACACTTGATAAAGTTATGTATACTTTGGAGACAAAAGAAAGCTGTAAAGAAATAAAATAATCATGAACGTCATTCATATAAATTGAAAAAACCAAGTTCTTTGGATTAGCAATAGTTACTTAACGCATTTGTAAACCTGGAATATTACACTCTTTATCACATGCTAAAAAACATTATAGCATTTAAGTGAATAGGATTTTTTATTCCCAAATACAAAAAGGAAGAAACTCTTGTACGTAAACCAAAGAGAACTAGATAATATTGAAAATAACTGGTACATATATGAACTATTATGGGTGCAACCCCTTTCAACTGTAGCCTATTTGACTTTCAGGAGGAGCACAAGGAGATTCTTGGACAAGTTATTAATCTTTTCATGTAATTATGATAGCTAATTTTGCAAATATGCAAGGAAATACTTCATGCAACGTCACTGGACCTTACAGGTAGTGTACACACATGAAACATATAACTGTTACTTATATATACAAAAAGTAAAAAGGACACTTCAGTAATGCCAGCTTTAACACAACAGGAGAATGACAGAATAAACCAGAAGTAGTTTAGGTTGAAGCCATATTTAAATTCAGTTGTTTTTTGGCATGCTAACTTTTTCCTTAGCTTTCTCCAGTACTCACAATAGTTTTGATTCTCTGGATTTCTCCTTTAATTTCAGCTTGAATGATCTACACATTTTTTTTTCTGTTTGAATTTTTTGCCAATTATCCTCAGTATTTACTTCAAAATAATACATGAATATTTAAGTGCTCTAGGCTGAGTTCTTACCAAAAGTCTGCATTTAGTTTGAGCATGTAGTGAAAACCCAAGCCAAAGACATTGCGTCTTCAAGCTTTGCAATAAAATTTTATTCTGATGAGCTAGATACTCACAGAAATATATAATAACTTTCAATTTAGTCTAGTAAAGCGGTAACCAATCGGACTAAAATATGAACTATCAAGCTACACTAAAAGATAAACAAAGTCTATGTGTTATTTAGTACTTTAGTCTGGAGGATTATTTCCTAGCAGCGTACTACACAAATTCTGTTCCATCAAAGCTAAGTGTAATTTGTCATCTAAAGAACATGTATATCAATATTTTAGTGTGATTATTCATAAAATATGTTTCAGTTCTAGCCTTTTCATTAGTGCAAAACTATTACATACTAAAATATAGTTTATAACAAATACGTTGGACTTAAAGATCTGTTTTAATCACAATATGCCATTTACCAATATTAACGCAAAAATATTGATAGAAATTTACTCTAGGCTTTTCAAATACTGTTTCCATTCCTTATTTTTACAGAAATCATGCGCATTACTCTTTCTTTGTTTCTACACATAAGAGCTAGACAAATATACAGAAGTAAGATCTAAATGCTTCCAATATGGAAAATTTAAGCTCAGTTCATAGGTAATTTTACATTTCAGATAGACAAAATGAAGAAGTGCGGTTCATTAGATTTGTTTAAGATATAATATCATTACTTTAAAAGCCTTAACATTCATAAATATTTTTCAAATTGAGCATTTCTCATTTGGAAATAAAGCTGAAGAAAAAAATAAATAAATAAATATTAACCTTTCCCTGACTGTATTTCACTAATGACCAAACACATGCATCTCTGAGCTTAGAAACAAAGGTACTTATATCTTTCAACTATTGCATTTTATCTCTACTAAACAGAACAGATAAGTAATATGCAATATTCCTATTTTTCCCTAAAGGGAAAAAATTGATTGAAAAATAAAAACAATTATTTCCCAATTAACTTCTATATGTAGGATTAAAGATGTTTTCTTCAGATGGTTTATAACCTTTTAGAATTCACTTTAAGTGCACTTTATTAATGATTTGAATTTCTAACAGATGTTATTTTAACCATAACTTGCAAAACTGAAGTTAAGCAAAAAACAGGGAATTTTGCTCGAGGGTGAAGTTAGTTCAGCAGCAAAGTCTTTAAGTCATTGCTTGCTAGCTTACAGCCTGGAAGGAAGAGTGCAGTTAATACAGAATTTTAAAAGGAAAATGATCTGCAAATATTATAAATCTAATCTAAACAACCTTTAAAAAACATATTTTACCCAAGAAGAAATATAGTTCTAAAACTGAGCTGTTCAGGTTTGAATCTTGTTGACTTATAATATTAACCAGATTTAAAGATGATAAGCACGAAAAGTTTACAGACTCAGACCTCCTAAAGTGACCCTGACTCCAATAAAGCTGCAATATTTATAAAACATGAGATTATTAATTAATTAAATAAGTCAGTTTCATGCAGAAAGAAATCAGTAAAGCAAAGAAAATAGAAGAGAAATGACAAATTCCTTAAAATGCACAGACTTGAACTTAGGCAACACAATTCCAGAAAATCTAATAGAGTTATAATAATGTAGAAATCGCAAGTGTTAGGCTAATAATATTTGAATGGACTAGAGATTTTCCTAAAAATTCGTATCTCTTTTGCAAAGTAAAATATAATAGTAATTAAACACACAAGAGTACTATTTTAAAAGCTATTATACCCAATTGTTTTCATGAATGTCAAATCAGATCACAAGAAAACAAAATTAAGAGCAACTCAGAGAGGGACTTCCTCCATACTGTTCTTACTTAAGGCAGAAGTCAAAAAATATCGCTTTAAAAATAGGCAAAACATCCAGTAAGTTTGATCCAGCTTGTATTAACTTATTCTAAAAGAAGAAAGGCTAAGAAAGACTGATTTCCCCCAAAAAGATACATAGGACTTTTTTTTTTTTTCATAAAATTAAAGATAAATCCCTGTCTGAGTAATTTTGAAAAACCCTTCAAAACAATCAAGAAAGAAATATCATGATAAGACTAGCGTAACAGGCAGATGCAAATCTCACTATTAGGAACACATTTTAAAGAGCGCATAACACGGAGAATGAAAGGAATATAGATTTCTCGGATAGAAGAGCTTATTTTATAATTTGCATTGGCTTTAGTACCAAATTTTTGGACTTTATAGCATGATTAAGCACAGACTTATTAACACTTCAAGTGTCTCAATTCAGATTTCAAAAGTCTCAATTCAGATTTCTGACTCCTTGTCAAAAGAGTTATGGTTCCTTTAACCATGACATTTAAATATTTTTTGATATTATTATGCTGTTTTATCATTAAAAGAATTATTTTGTATATATCAAAGGTGGGTTCTAGAAGTCTTTCTGTACGCTTTGTATAATTTGACTTCCCTCTTCCAACTTCAGCCTTTTCTAAAAGCATATTTCTTATATCCAGTAAATGTTACTGGCTCCTGCTGTCTTTGTCTATCACAATGTAAAATTTCCACAAAAAAATTCTAGCTTTAACCTCCTGATTACTATACTCCTACAAGAACAAAGAAATCAAAACCCATACCAAAAACTTGCTTATTTGATTTCCGAGTGACAGCCTCCATCGCCATACTGTTATATTAATACAACAGATCAAATTTAAATTTCTATTGCAAAATACAGAAATTTGAAAATATATATATTAGTTAGCAAAGCTGAGAAGATAAAAGGAGGCAATATGAAAACAAACTAAACAAGTTAAAAATACAATGCTAGTTACACTAACAGAAGTAAATACATTTCAAGGAAGACTAGCAAACTATATAAAATTATTATTTATGTAACAAATTTAAAATTAACTTTTGGGCTTTGTCTTTTGCCTCAAAGCTACATTCAATGGTTTTATCACTATATTTGGAAATCATCTTTTTACATGAATATCTTCTACCTTCTTATATGGAAAATTTTTAAGTGGAGGATTTGCAAAATAAGAATAAAGCAGAAGGCAATTGAATAAGACATATATGCACAACCCACACTATCTGTTAGACTGTTTTCATTTTTCTTCCAGGTCATCACAATGATCGTCAGCATTCTTAAGTAACTTCATAATAAACTCTCTATTCAGAATAAATGAAGAAATGCCAAAAAATAACCTAAAGATATGACTTGCTCTAGCTGTTTGACTCTTCTTCCCCTTCACATGCCCCTAAATTAGTCTGGGTACACTGACTCTTCCTTGTAGACAACTTTATTTAAAATGTCAAACCCTTGATAATTAAGAATTATTTGAACATTATTTTGACATTTCCATTATAATCTGCAAAGCAGAAAAATGCGTTGACTTTTGTTAACACAGGTACAGAACCTAAGCAACAGACACGCTCCGCAATATAAGGACATTTAACCTTATAAAATAAAGCCATGGGAGACGTAGTATAAGATTACAAGCAATTTAGACAAGAAGAGTAAGAGCAAAAAGTAGTATTAAAATAAAACAAACATTAGAGGCAGGCTAAGCATGCAGAACAAGCAAGAGATAGTGTACGTGAAGAAGAGACAACTTACATGGCTGTTGAGAAGAGAGCTTCTGTGAGTGGACAGACCATCAGACTTTTGCAGTGTCTCAATCGCCATTTCAATCTGATAATAGATGTCATTAAAAAAAGGACTCAAGACAAGATAGTAAAAAAGGCTGATCAGAGAAATGTTGACAGATCGCTTAAAGATCAACAGAAATGTCTACTTTATTCATGGCTAGGGGATATAGGGGACTAGAAGGTCTCATTCCAAAGTCCTAATAAAGGCACACCTTCCCAATGAGGCCAGGAAGGTATTTTGCTTGCATATGAACTGCAAGATCACACCCTCAATCTACTACACCCTTCTCTTTGCTCAGGAAATTAAAACAGTAGATGCACTGAAACATAAAAAAAAAAGTAACTGAGTAAAATTATCATTAATAAAAGAAAAAGAATCCCTAAATGCAACTCTAAAGCCTCCATACACTTTTCCTCCAGTAGTATCAGAAAGACCTGGGCACAGCTCAAAATCAGAAAGGAATTAGAAACAAAATTTCTGTTCTTTGCAATCACAGAATGAAATCCCAGTCTCAAATAATTCTGCAGGTTTTCTGCTATTCACTTCAATGGGACAAGATACCACTGGCTGAGCACTCTTTGAATATACCCAGCTCTTAAACTAAATGGAAGTTCAGAATTGCACAGACAGCAGAATCCAGCCTTTAAGAAAAACAATTCAGATTTGTTCACAAAAATTTCGTCTTGTAAAAGGAAATGAACAATACCAACAATTATATATACAGTAGTATCACTCCCAATTAAGTGCATAAAGAGAACACACCCACACCCATTCTTTTCTCTCTGAATATTATTGCATCTTTTGATCAGTTCCATGATGACAGTGTTAAAAAACAGAATTAAAACCTAACTGCATTTTAACTGGGGAGCTAGACTAGCAAAAGTAACATTGAAAATGATAGAGAAAAGGTGATGCGCGGTAAAAAAAAAGGCATATAATAAATTAGCTACATGGTAAAATGGTAAAAACAAAGGCAATGGAAAAAGCCAACTGGACTTTTAGAATAACTTATCACTCTCCCTGTAGACAGTCTTTAATGAACTCTCCATACCCTACTTTAAATATCCCAGTATTATCCAAAGATTTTAGTAGCATAATTTATCAGTATGAGCTGAATTCATTCTATATACAGCAGAAATTGAAAAATACTTCAGTTTATATTTGAATTTACTGCACATATAAAATTAGCTTCTGTCTTTTTACAAGGAAACTTATCAGTATTTTTATTGTCACAACTGTCAGAAAAGAGGAATTATTTCTCATTTCTTTCATAAAGTTGTTTAATATTAGCTATGCAACCCTTTTTATAAAAAATACATTATTTAAAATATATTATTACTGTGTAAGAAAACCTGCACTGATATGGCAAAAATAAATACTTTTAATATCCTAATTTCTTCTTGCTTCTGAAGAAAATGCAATACAGTATTCTATTATACAGAAAAGACTAAATTCTAAAATCATGCACTATGATAAATATTACATAAATTAAAATTAAAAACTTAAATTAAAATTACAAAAAATAAAAATTTTATTAGAGTAAGATCAATTTACTATATAGTGGAGCCATCTTTAACATGATACTACAATCGAACAACAAAGAATGTAAGCACATTTCAATTCTAATTCTGAATCTTAGTTGCTGCTTGACAATACTTTGTTTATAGCAGTACAACAAGGCTAAAGTTACACCTCCTGTTGCTCATTCCTGCTATTGCACTACTCTCATTTTGCTGCAATAACTTATTGCAGCCTTGTTCACAGAACCAATCCATTAAAAACAGTAATATTTTGACTCAGATGAAATGCATTCCTTGCTGCTACGGTCCTTCAATGCCTTATGGTGTTATGCTACAGGCCAAATTAGGAAAGTTTCTTTTTTTTTGTTTAGGATATTTTTGTTGGTGTTTTTTTAAAGTACATTTTGCCAGTATTGCCACTGAAGACAATGAACCTGTGCCCTCAAATCCCTAGGTATTATAACAAGTTGTTTTAAGATTTTAAAAACATTATGCTTATCTAGTCTGCTTTTCCTTGTAACATAGATCAAGTAGTGCTCATTGCCCCTAAAATAAGTTAATTACTTTATCAAGCCTAGAAAGTTTTGCTGAATTAGAAAGGCACTGTTATAGACATATCTGACCTATACTTAAAACGATCTTTTTCCATAGTATAGGGCAAGCATTTGAATAAAAATTATTTTCACTGTTATTTTAATCATTATGTCTAGTCTAAATTTTGATAGGGTGAACTTTCAGCTTTAGCTGACAGACAAGTGAAAAACCTTCTTCCTGGCAGGATCATAAATTCATTTATCAGCTATCTTGGAGCATAAATAAACAAGCTCAACTTGAAGGCAGATTTTCCAGATAATGAATCATTCATCTAGCCCCATTCATCCCTGCCCTTCCAGCTACTTTTTCATTTTCTCTCATCCCAAAGTACTTCATTTTTAACATCTCAAGCTTTCCGTAGATTTGAGTCCTCAGGTTTTCAAGACGGTTTACACGAAATGAGTTACAGTATATATGGGAAGTACCAGCTACTTGAATTGAAAGATGTTTATGTGAAAAACTGTTCCTCCAAACTTTTCAGCTCAAAGTTAGCGACAGGAACTTTCACTTACATTCTGGAAAAAAAGAGCACGAACTTAAGTCCACCTCTATTCAGAACAGCCTTTAAGCACATTAATTACATAGGTATGAAATGAGTAAATTACAGCCTTGAAATTTTGTGCAAAAGACATGAAAATAATTTTAATATTTGAAATCATGTACTGCACAAATACAAAGCTAAAACTGATATTCCCTACATCTGCGAACAAGTAGTGAGAGATTACAGACTAACAACTAACGATATTTACATCTGAAATGCCAAAGGAGAAAAAAATTACACATTCATTCATTTGACTGTATGATCAGTCACACATTTCTTCCATTCTTTTAAAATACATAATTAATACAGAAGAACATTATTTATTAAAGTGTTCTCACTGATATCTGAAATGTACATTATCAATGTGTGACAGTACATTGTCACTCCAACCTCAACTAAACCATGTTAAAAACTGCACTACTAATAGGATGATAATCAGTGCACATAGTAATATAAACACAAAACAGACTAAATTAGAGCATGACAGCTATGGGAACTGTGATTTTAGACTTCTCTCTCAGTTTACTTGGTTAGCCAGCTAAAGTACTAATTTATATCCTGTTATAGTTAATGATTAAGCATACTTCTCTGGGGTTAATGAATTTAACATTCTGATCACTGTATATGCTACTAGAATCCTACAAAATTCAGTCTTTATGTGATCTATAGATTTGGAAGTTATTAACTGCTGCTATAGTTTATGTTTACTGTTCACTAACATGTTACCAGATAAACATACTATAGATTCTCAGATGTCTGTAGCATAGATGTAGCAAAAAACAGTCCTAAGCTCATTTTGAAAAACTGCTTTCCTAAGAAGCAAAAGAAATACTACTTTCTTCATGATTCAATTAATTAACATCAAATATTTATATTAAGATGTTCCAAGGAGGTCAGGCCATAAGAAAAGAAATCCTCTGAAGTTTTATCTCTGACCTTTCATGATTAATCTGGATATACTACCATTTATTTTCTTCATCTGTTACATCTGAAAACCACTATCCACCAGCAGTAAAACAGGCAGTTTTAAGTGGTATCTTAAAACTCAGTTCATCTGTTGCATCGTGTTCAAAAAGACGTATTCCTGTCTCTGTCTCCACAGGTACCTACCGTTCACAATGCCTTTAATTCCTGTTGAAAGGTTTGCCCTTTTTAGACTTTAAACCAAGTGAAACTCTAAAGGAACTTTAATCACATGCTCCATTAGAAGGAATTAGTAACTCATCATATGTGCACTAGAAAGATTAATTCAGTACAGCCTGTGACAACTGCGTTTACCTAAATAGCGTGTACACACACCACAATACTAACCATACTTTACGTGATAATTACAGTAGCTTTTAATTCTGTTTCAGGACAGAGTATTCATGTATGTCATACTGTTCTCTGAAATTCACGCCAGAGGGTTAGGTTGGCTAGACAAGCTTGCCAAGGAACAAAGAGGCTCGAAAATGAACAGTAGTGACCATGATAAGAAAACTCAGGTCTCGCTTTTATAGTCAGGAGAACTAAATTTGAAAGATTCACATTCCTCCCAGTAGGCAAAGCTGTAGCAGAACCTTTAACAGGTTCTATGAAATTGTTCTGAAGAGAATGAAACAGTAATAGGAAGATGGGATGAAAATTACTATCTTAAATCTGTTGAAAGAAAAAAAACTCAAATAAACAGAAAGAGAAGAATAAAAGAATATGTAAAATAAGCCTGGTATTTTACATACACCTTCTTCAAAAGAATACTGATAAATCTGGAAAGCTTAGACTTTTTCTCTACATTGATTCATTTGTAAATACAACTTCACAGTTACATATACATAACAGACACCATCAACATACTTCCTGACTTAGTCTGCAAGTATATAACATGCATACTGGCTAGTGAATATAATACGTTCTCCTGTGATTCCAGGAGAATATAAGGGACCAACATAGGGAGCAGGAGCACACATAATGTCCAGAGGTCAGTACAAATCCAAAATGCTTGGAGTTTAGGTCAGATAACTTTCTCCTCCCAAAATTTGCAAATGACAATTTGTTGTCCGTTTGTATCCTCCTTGCTGGGGGTTACAAAGAGATGGTAAAAATGCCCATTTCCACCCTCTTTTCCTCTTTTGACATTCTCTAGATGTCAACCACTTTATTATGTATGTCATCTCTATTATTTCCTTTTCAAACAGATTCGGAACTAATCATTGGATTTCTCTATGGTTGTCTCTCCCACATTTGGTGCAAACCCTTAAAAGAAAAATAACCTAATAATAAACCTAAATAAACTAAAAAGAAAGTTGAGTTCAGATGATTATTAAAAACAGTTCTGAAAAATTTATGGCCAGATAAATTGATTATCTTGCCTAGAGACAGATAGGCTGGCAATTTTAGAACTAACAGATACTTAATCAGAAACAGAAGAATCCACTCCTCTAGAAAGGTGGTACCTCCATGCCACTGAGAATTGGACTGCTGTGAGAATGTCAGTGGAAATTCAGCTGGCATCCACCTTACGCATTTCCAAATGAAAGAAATGGAAATAAGAAGATGTAACAGAAGAATAATATAAAAGGAATGGACAAAAATTCCTCTCAGAGATTCAAAAGTACCTATTCTGAGTACCTCAGCTTCAAAAAAAGTAATTGCATTTCCTAGGACACTTTTTTTCAATAATTGAAATGGGAATAAATTTAGTTTCCAACAACACTCCACTGTGATTTCTGATATACAAGAATAAATTCTTAAGTTGCAAAAGTGGAAACAAACTCTCAGGTGCTATATGGTGTTCTATGCAGAATATGCACCAAAAGCCAGACTAACTTAGAAGAGAAACAAGTAACATATGAAGGTGGATAGGGGAGCTGTGGCTGATCTCAGTCCGTTATCCGGTCATTCTCCCTTTTCCCCATATCCCTCGCCTTGTGTAGAGCGTGCAGTCCCAGCTCAAGACAGGAAATGGAGCATCAAGGGGCTCACAGGGGCAGAGAAAGACATAAATATATTCTGGCTATACTGTAACACCGAAACTTCTCTCTTGTTCTGGAGGAGGTAGGAGAAGCCAAGATGCTCCATGACTATGAAGCAGAAACCGAAGCAGAAGGAAAGGTCTTGGGAGGCAAATTAAAAGAAGAGTTGGGGAATGGAGAAAGAAAAGGTTCCTCTATCAGTAAAGAGATTAATAAATAAAATCTCACTTCAAACTGTTTTCCAACAGATAACCACTCCAATTTAGAATATGACTATGACTTTTTAAACATTTTTATATAATTTCTTGTTCCAAAAATAATTATAATACTTCTACCAAAATTATATTATCAGGATATGATGTTAACACTAGGTCTCCTTAGTTGGTGTTGTTAGTCTTTTTCCCCCCTCCATTAAATATATGACTTAGTTTGGGCAGGTTTGCTTCCCTCAGAATTGAGAGGATGTTTTGTGCGCTGCGCTAACTACTAGAAATAATAATGCATGGTGATACAAAATATCCGTGTTCACCTTGCTGTTATATTCATGCACCTTTGGATCTGCACAAGCCATACTGAAATAGGATAAATTTCTGCAGCAGTGTGAGTGGAAGACTCATATGGCTGGTGATGACTGATGAATGGTAACAGTAATTGTAGATCAATTCTAAAGTTTGTTAGGAAAAACAGGACTAATAGATGGGAGCCTCCCACTGGCTGACAAGCATAACAATACACTTATGACTAAATAACCATATGCATTTTTTGAAGTTATGATGTTATGAAATATGTTCATTACATCATTCCATTTTAGAGAGCAGTCCTTACACATTTCCTTAGGGAAAATAAATTGAAAGTGATTCAGATTTCACTATTAATATGGCAATTAAACTCTATAGTTACTCTCTTCACTGTAGCTGCCTCTTCTGTAACGGTAACTGTCAGTAAACCCATCCCAATCCAACTATCTTGACCCATCCACACATATTCAGATCAAAATGATCACTTTACAAAGTTGTTTGTCTCATCCATATCTGATATAGAGGGTCTTCCAATATGAACACAATTCTGTTTTAGTGAAAAAAAAATTAATAAGTATGGAAATGATTTAACTGGTCAGCAAAGGACATCATAGCAAGAAGTATGGAGACCAATGGAAATTAAATGACTAGAGAAAATTCTAAGAAATTTTCTTCATGTATACCAACATAAACTACTAGCGTATGTATAATAGAACAGTTTTGAAAGTGCACAGTTCCTAATATTTTGTACACAAAAACACCGCCTGTGCCTGCTGTAGCTTGAAAAGAGTAGTCTTCTTTTATAAATGTTTTCCAGAAAATAATATCAAAGGACTGTTACAAACAAAAATATTAGTTCTTTATTAAACCCCAAGAAGAACTAAAATTATTTTAAACCACAAGGAAAATAAAGTGAAGGTAGTTTTACAGTGAAACAGTCCCTGAGTCTGTTTTACTGAAGTCTGCAAAAAACATTAATGTTAATGATACAACTAATTTGATGGTTACAAAAAGGTAGTGATTTGATCAGTGGGGATGAATAGCAACAAAGCAAATAAAGTTATTTGTTGGAAACAGTAAACTGAACCTCTATGTCAAAAGTAACAGAGCCTGTGATGAGCACATATGTCATCAAGTAACTTCTCATTCATTTCTACTTCCTTTATTTTTGCATTAAAATTATCCAAGCTAATTAAAAATTTGGAAACATTTCCTGAGTACTGTAATAGCAAACCAGCCCGGATACATCTTTTCTTGACGTTTCCAATAAATTCTCTATGCAAGAATGAAAAGTGTTATGATGGTGTAGGCAGAATGAAGATCACAAGTGAAATGAGCTCCAGCTATCTGAGGTGCAATCAAAATAAAATATTACATTGCTCTAGTTTGCAGAATAGTAAAATTAAGACAGTGTTTTAATACAGTTTAAGCTGAACATTTTATGTTTCCATTGTCTCTTGAAATATCAGCTGAATCCTACAGCCTAAAATGATAAAATCTAAAATCATGTTGTTTCCCTCTTAGTCAGCAAGAAACGCACTTCTATATAAACTAATGTCTCATACTTACAGAACTATACAACTATACAGAATATACAATACCTTAAAAAGAGAAGAAACTATTTAAGTGCTAAAAATGCAAATTTATAATTTTAATTTAATTAGCAACATTCGTTTTTTCTATTCCTAAAAAAAAAATCATACAGAAGTATAAAGTTACTGAGAGCAACCTAACTGAAACAGCTTGGTTTTTTTGACATAAGAAGCAAGAGAAACTTATTATTGAAGATATAAACCTTAGCTTTTGTTAAATTTTGGCAAATTTGATTTCTAATTTTGGCAAAAAAAATGTAATAGCTTTTCATTTGCAAAATATAGCATGGAATTTTGCAATCATTCAAATGATTCTAGGATATCCTACTTCAAATTAAGTCTGCTGCTAACTAGATGCATTTAATCCTCTCTTGATTTCACACTCAGTTCATCATTTCCACTTACTGAATTCTGTTGTCAGTGTATAAAACTAAACTTGCAACGTGATATTCTGAACATAAAATACATCTGCACTAATTTGATTGAGGTGAAAGCTAGCATGAGTTCTAAAAGAGGCAATACTTGTATTCAAACACAGAACAATTTAGAACAACTAAGAAAACACAGGAATATCTCTGCATTTAAGTATTTAAAGAAACATCACTTTTAAGATTTACCTCCGTCCAGAAGACTCATTCCTTACTTGTGCCTAGAGAAAACTACTCTTGTTCTGCCAGCACTTTGTAATAATGAAGTAATGTGAAAAATTCCATGAAATATTTTTAAAATAAGTCTAATACATAAACATTTTTGAAGAAAAAAATAGCTTAAAATGCTGTTTTTAATTAAGTGAATCTGAAAGAGGAATGATGCTCTTTTCAGAAATACCATCGTTCTATTAAAGTTATGCACAATACAGGAAAATGTTAATATACATCCTTTTTTCCTTTGTAACTAAAAAATATACATAAAACTGCTACTGGCTGACGGTTCTCTCTATGGTATTGATCTACACTACTCATTAAGTGAATTATGTCTCTTCAGAATTTTTCTTTTCCACAGACAACAATATGACACAGTCAAGGATGTCTCAAAGTTGAGAGGAAATAATACCTCTTTACACTGTATAAAAATTTGGTATTTGTCTATACTAACCACCTGTAATCCTTTTAAGGATCAAAAAAGATTAAAAAAAAGAGATTTTTATAGGACCATCTACATTATCTGATGTTATATTAAAGATTTATCATCATTCCAAATAAAACTTAAAACAATATTAGTTTTTTACTCATTACACAGGTTCCTAAAAATAAAATCCTTTAATTTCATGTCCGTTTTCACTACTGATGAATTAATATTGCTAATCATGCTTTAACTCCTTTAGTACGTTGTTCAACTCTTCTTACTCTGTATCTCACAATTGTCTTGCACATTATTTCCAGATCTCTACAACCAGATCAAAATACCCAGGAGAATCAGGTAAAAGTGTTGCAGCAAACGTAAAAACCTATTTTCTTAATTGGAATTGGCTGATTAAGTAAGCTCTCATGGGAAAGGTCTGTCTTCAGGTTTAATATTCCACAATATTACCTATCAATCGCAGCTGTAACAGGACGCATCTTCCCAAATTGTAAGACACCTCCACTATGAGCTTTTGATCATGAACAGACTTTTGAGAACTACCATAAATAAGTAAGTATAAAGTGTTAATAGGTAATACATCAATGTTCTGAACAAATGGAAATATTTTGAAATAAGCCACCAAACCAAAACTAGTATGTAGCTGAAAAACAGAACAAAGGCAGGGAAGTTATACATAACTCTGAGTTATATTATGTAATATTTACATCTAGTAACATAATTATCTCAGTAACCCTTTTTCCTTCTTTTTCATAAGGAATAAAAAATGTTAAAGGATGCTATTTTTGGACCCAACTCTACAAACGCTCCAGCTCATTTATTGTTATGTGAGCATCACCCAAGCACTCACTGACATTTGCATGCATAAATCTAACCTACAGAATGTAAATATTATCAGGCCCTCAAGGGAAAGGTCTATCTTCACTTTTAAGTTCTCACAATATACTTATTTCTCACTCACATATATGACTTATTTCACAATAAGCAATTCTTCCAGCACAATAGCGCTATGCGTTCTGTCACCAAAAGTGTTTGTCAGCGCGCAAGAACTTCTAAGAAGTTGACTAAGAAACTAGCCCCAAAGATTTCACGTCGTTCTGAAGTACTTACTGTAGCTGGGGAGGCCCGCGTTGTATGAGTCACTGAATGACCAGAATTTTCCATTGAATTGCCAATCAGATAGGTCCCTCCTGAGCTGCTAAGGAGCTGTCCTCCTGTGACACCCATCTGAATCCCTCCAGTGCCCACCATACTATGAGAGGAGACCACTGTCGTCACCTGGGCAGAACTTCCTTGAGTATCAAAATAATTTCCCCCAGTGTTTTGGCTGTACATCTGGGTTTCTGTGTAAGGATAAGTTGTTGATCGGCTTCAGAAAAAGAAAACAAAAGGAAAATAAGTTATTTGTATTGTTTATTTAGGTAAGGGAAAATATTATAACTCCAGAAACAAGTGAACAATAGTTAAAAACAAATTAAACACGACTGGCAAACAATCCCTGCCTCCACAGAGAATAATATTTCATCATGTCAAAGTAGTGAATTATTAATTTACTCACTCAATGTTAAATGAAGTATCTGTTAAACCTTACAGAAAAATTTGTCAGTCTTGCCTGAAGAGAAGCAGAGAATGGAAATGTGACTAAAACTGAGGAGACAGACAGAAAGAGGTCATCCAAATATTAATACTTTGCAAAGCAATTTATAAAGCTTCACCTGTCACAACTTTTTTTAATACTGCAGTGAAATACTGATTTTTAGTCACATATATATTTTGCATAGTGTGTACTGCAAAACTGAAAATGACATACAAATGTCAGCCAATAGAGTCCAATGTACAAAAAATCTATAAATTTTATATACATATTTTAAATTCATTGAAGCTCTTTGGATGAAGCTTGAAATTCTGAGCTCATTAGTATTTTAGGACAAGCAGTTATTTTTACAAGGTGAGTATAAAACTGGACATGAACCCATGTCATGATGAGAAACTGCATTAAAGAAACAAAATCAAACAGAATTATGACTTGCAAAAAGGTCACAAAGATGAAAGTTAAAAAGTACACAATGTTAACCAATTTAATTAAATTCCTTCCAATTATGAGACATTTTTTGTGCCTCATAAAGAGTTTACCCTAACAAACTATTCACCTCATGAAATTTTAGGTCATTCTCTGCTTTGTGCTTGTAATTATTTATCTTGGACCACTGCCTTTCATGCGTTATAATCTTTAACTTACGGTTACTGAACATGCATTTACTCTTGCGGACTGACTTTGATTTTCAAATTAATATATCCCAAAATTGACAAGCAGATAGTATTCATTACTTTAAAATCCAGGTTCCTCATTTTAGAAAAGCCTATTTGAAAAATTTATCCCGTTTCATTACTGCCAAGCTTTGTACTGTGGCAAGCACAACATTAGAAAAGTTAAAAGGAAAAGGAAAAGGAAAAGGAAAAGGAAAAGGAAAAGGAAAAGGAAAAGGAAAAGGAAAAGGAAGAAAAGGAAAAGGAAAAGGAAAAGGAAAAGGAAGAAAAGGAAAAGGAAAAGGAGAAAAAGGAAAAGAAAAGGAAAAGAAAGAAAAGGAAAAGGAAAAGGAAGAAAAGGAAAAGGAAAAGAAGGAAAAGGAAAAGAAAAGGAAAAGAAAGAAAAGGAAAAGGAAAAGGAAAAGGAAGAAAAGGAAAAGGAAAAGGAAAAGGAAAAAAGAAAAAAAATACCCACTTTTCTCCAAAAACGCAAAAAGAGGAGGAAGCAGCATCCACCCTTTTACAGAGTAGGCTGGTGATTAATACACGCAGTCTCTAGACTCTCTCATCTAGAGAGAGAGCAGTTTCTTATCAATATACAGAAAAGGTTATGACAATTTACTATTTGTTGTTGTTTTTTAATTATGAAGGCTTACACAAGGTTAATTATTAGTCAACAATGGACTTAGAGATGATTCCTTCTTTAGCTTCAGCAAAACATTATTTTTAATATAACTGAAGAATATAGGGCACCGTAACAACAACTAAGTCAGAACTTCTATGATACTAATTATGGCCATAATAGATTCTCCCTTGCTCTTCAGAGACACTTCAGAAACTCCAAAACTTCATTTTTAATAGCCTAAAAGATTTTTAATTTGTGTACCACATTTACTTTCACCCTTCTTTAAGCTGCTTAAATATATTCCTTTTCGAGTACTTCACAAGCTTCAAAATCAGCTACAAGATACTTGCAGCTAATCTGAAAGACTAATCTGCATTGCAGTCTAAGGAAAACTACGCAAAATTGCTCTTTTAGGGACAATGCTCAAGATGATGGTTCATCTAGTAACACCTCTTTTGGAGAGCGAAAATCACTTCATCCTTACTTTGCAATAACCTGTGCATGTGTTTAGGGAACTCAGTTTAAGTATTCCTGATTAATCTGTTTTATCAAGCCAGGGTATCATTGACAGGTAATAAGCCAGGTATCTGCTTCCAGAGCTGGTGCTGTATCTGGTTTAGAATGACACAATTTACAGCACCTGAACAATCCCACACAAGTAGGGGACACTTTAGGAGAATGTAGTGGTGGAAGCTCAGGGAAAACAATTCATCCAAATGTTTGTTAAGAGACTGAACACTAATTTCCCAAGAAAAGAAAGAAGAAAGAAAACAAGGTATTAGCAAGATAAGGAAATAAACACAAGGAGAATGCCATTGCTAACATTAGACATGGTTAGAGGAAATGGATCATCCAATTGATGTCAGGAAGACAAACTTCACTTGAAGAAGTGGAATGCAAGAGGTTTCTTTGAAACCAGAAGGATTTTGATGCAAATCCTAGAAAACGCCCAAAATTCACAACAAGAGTAAGTCATGGACTTGGTGTGGAATGGAGAAGGAGAAGGGAAGGCTTGTCTGTTTTTAATGGTTTATATATCTTTTATGGTCTCTAAATACACCTGTATCCGTATCTGTTTATAACAGTACTCCTTATTACTGGCTCAAGTGCAATCACTGGGGTATGTCAGTGGGTCCGACTCCAACATAAACACACACTTCCCTTTGTTCTAATTACCAGGTTTACAGTTTACTTCTGCAAGACCACCTGATTATTGGAGATGCTTAAACAAGCCTTTAGCAACACAGGTTGACAGAATAATAAAAAGTGAGATATAAGTTATTATTACATGCAGTAATAATTGCAACTCAGCAAAAAGTCTTGCAATTGAGATAAAATTTAACTATTTTTGGAAGCCAAAAATGCAGGCTATGCCAACCAGATGGGATGATGTTTTGGAAAGCAGTGACGCAAAGGTTTTAAGGTCATAGTTTATGATAACACGAGCTCTCAACACAAAACTGTAGCAAAGAGAAAAATAAGATGTTATATCCTTCGGACACACAAAGGAGAAACTGGAATAAGGAAGTGATTTACTTCTCCACAGCACCTGTATCACAAACATGCAATACTATCTCAAATAATCTGGTACCATAGTCAATTATTTCCCATTGCAAAGGTTCTAACAGCACCCCAATGTCTTCTTTTGTTCAACAGTTGCATAAAACAGTTACTCAGGGGACCAACTTCATTTAGAGTAACTAGAGTCTTCGGTCTCTTTATAAGAATTTCTTGGGGATGTATTGTGACTTGTATCATGATACAAGTAAGGCAACAGAATCTAATAGTTATTCTTATGGCAATACAATGAAATTCAAGTGTTTACTGAAATGTAGCGTTAGAAAGTCTGCTAGAGTCCTATATGTTGACTGCAAAGTCCTAGTTTCCAGAAGGTTGAACAGAGAAGAGGAAATATACCCTGAGAACATGTCACACAAAGTCAGAGACACCGTCTGAATTCCATTCAGATTAAGCAAGGGCAGCAAATGTGTCCCATGTTGAGATCCCACACTAGAAATCAAGACACCAGCACGAACTGGACAAGGACTGGAATGTACTATAGTTGAAGGCACCACCTATTATGCTGAATTGCTTACATACCTTTTATAGTGATCTGCAAAATACAAAAAGAGGGAATGTTGTTAATAAATTTCTATTTTTAGCATATGAGAAAAGATAATCTCCAGAGGTCCCTTCCAACCTCAACTGTTCTGCGATTCTGTGAAAACAGAAAACAACTAATTTCTAAATTCAGTAAGCCTTAGCCTTCATAGCTCAAATTAAGTGCAATGTCTCATATGTGAATACAGATACTGACATAATGTTACTAAGCTTAATTTCTAGAGACACTTTTAACTCTTCAGAGACACTTTGGAAAAAAGACATGAATAAAAGCAGTGGTACTGAAAGAGTGTTCCTTGTTGTTGCATCTTAAGTTTCCAGTGTGCATACACACACAAGAAATGATTAATTTCCAGCTGCATCTATTTTTTGCCTGAATGAACATGTCAGGATTCTGATCTACTGACTTCTACAAGCCAGTGCTCCTGCCATCTCATCTTGCCTCTGTATTTACATGTGCTAACCATGGCCCCAAATCTTCTTTGGGCAAGTAATTTATGGGATAGATTTCCTCTCTCCCATATTTATATTTGCCTAGAAAACAGCACCCATGTATTTACACCAATTTTACTCATGTTTTAGAAGTGTCTGGCTTGTTGAAGGATTTTTGCATAACTCCTTGTGACAGAACCAAACATCTTTATCTCCTTCCCTGGGAACTGTGAAACCTGAACTGCCTTTAATACAACATTCTCAAGTTGAGTTAGAATCTGAACTCCAAACCAGTTAACTCAAGTGCTGTCTGTGTTTGTTTTAAATTAGGTTTTAATTTGAAATGATAGTCCAGTAACTTTCATGTGTTGTCAAATAAGGATTTAACTATTAAATTCTATAATCAGATACAGGGACTGAGTTGGAAAATACAAGTCATGGATAAAATGTATATATATGTGTGTGTGTGCATGTGTGTGTGTATACATTATATATATGTTATGTGTGTCTGTGTGTGTGTGTGTGTATATATACATAATCAATGTGGAGATGCATACTTTTTTACTATAATGTGAAATACCAGCATCCTTTCACCGTGGATGTACAAGAATGGCATCTTCATTCAAATAAGAAAACTGTTCAATATCAAATGCTTTATTTTTCTGTAATTCCAATTTAAACAAACAAGTAGCAAAATAATTATTATCTTATTATTATAATACTAATTACAGAATGACTCGTGAGGGTTTTGGTATGCACTATCCCATAAATCTTAGCAGGCAGGCACAGCATACAAGCATTTTTTACTATTGTATCTGTAGTGAAAGTTAGCCTTTTGTGGCACTTAATTAACTACAGTGTTACTTACTGGGATACTAAATATGAAACAGTAGATAAAACTAACATATCAAATATTATACAAGATAAACATACTATTATTATTTATATACAGAGTAGCTAATGCTCATGATGAACATTACGCTGTCACAATATGGAAGAACACTTCCGTGCACAAAAGCCAGAAAAATCTGTTTCCCCATCACAACAATGTTCGGAAGTTTCTTTAAAATTTTAATTTAAACCTATGGCCTTATAGCTGATAGAGAGTTTCACGGAAACCACGGAGAACAGAATCCCTCCTCTGACACTGGGGGAAGGCTTCACTGCAGCCAATGGATTGCTACAGCCGCTAGAGGTCATTGTTTCCCATTACCAATTCTTTCACAAAAGAAAACGCAAAAAATCAAAGTCCAAAACCCAGACTAGGAAAGGAGCAGTTAATGCATCAATAGCCAGAGAGGAAAAAATCAGAATAAGCAATTTTCTCCAAAATAATGAACAGTTGATCTGCTTTATGCATATATATTGTCTATATAGGGACAACATAAAATACACCAGCCAGATACAGCTTTGTAAAATTCACTTTAAATAGAGATGCATTATTCAATATGGATATATACCAAATTTGCTGTTACATTCATTGATTGTTTTGAAGAGTCACGTTCAAAATGTAAATTAAATACATATTTGACAGACACTCATTATCCATTTAAAAAAAAAAGGGTGATTCTCAACACTTAGTCCAGGATTTTTTTCCACAGGTAAATAAAACACTAAAAGCACACACAATGCACAGCCGTAGGAAAACCATGCAGCCCAGGAAAATGAAGTAAATCAAAACTGAGGAGAATGCTTAGAAATTATTTTCTCATCACCTGTACTTACTCTTCCTAGTCAGGTTAAGTAAAGTTAGCTACAGACCTCTAAAAATTCTGATGGTGAGGCACTGCAAACCTATAGTCCAAGAAATACCGTATAACTATTTTTAGTCACAGGCTCTATATTAAATCTGGTCAGCCTGAAGACTGGGGCTTGCCAGGCTTCTTTTGTTTGGACCTATCTAAGCTTGCCTGGAGCTTTGTTTCAGCTTAGCTATAATAATAATTGCCTAGTGATCAGGTAAATGTTACCTAATCTGTTTTAGTTTCAGCTTATCTTAGCTTAGTGTGATGCTGTGGTATAAAACTTACTGTTATAATAATGCTGATTTATTTCTGTAACTAATGAACAGTAAGAGCAGATCGTTATTCTGTGTAAAATGAATGATCCATGACCCTAGGATAACAATGCAGAAAAGATGACTATGGGTATTGGAAGTATCCAACAAATATAAAACACACCAGATATAGTAAGTTCAGATCTAACACGGAAATGAAAACCAATGAAGAATGAACAAGGTGTACAGCATGCTATAAAACATACAAAAAATAGCCCTAGCGTCCATCATACTTCTCCAGGCAAAGGACCTAGGATGCTGGTAGCTTGCTATAACCTCTCAGATGGAAGCCATTGACTTTATTATGCAGATGAAGCAGTGGAAAGGTGAGCATAACAACAGAGAAAATAAGGTTCGATCCTTGGAAATATGTGTATCATAATTTTAACTCTATTGATAATAATTCTTTGGCTAGACCTTTAAGGTTTAAATTACAGTAATAGTAAATTCTTGCCTTTGCATATAAAGGGTTTTTCACCCCCACAAACTGCTCAAATTGTAGTAGAAAAATTTGATAGGGAATGCAGGGAATAAAGGCTTCAATTTGCATGCAACAAATTACAGCAGTTTAAAAAAGCCTCTTTCCCTCACCAGGATTATCTGAGAAATGGCTGGTTTTAGATTAATATTTTACAGTTTACGTAAGAAACAAATTCAAGCTTAGTATATGGTTCTCACCTGGCTTCTTAATCTAAGGGCATCGATAATATTCTTCCTTTATCCACTCAAAACTGCCATGAGAGTGGAATGTAATAACAATTTTTGTTTAAAGATAGTGTGACATACTTGACAAGCATAAGTGTTATTAACCAGACACAAACGTAGATAACGTCATTCAAATAGTCTCTCATTTTATACAACATATATGACAAGTTGCAGGCTACACCCGTTGTATTATCATTATGCTTCCAATTATAATACAACCAAATGACTTTAAGTGTAGCTAAACCATGATATGAAATCTATGGCAAGGCTTGTGCTATAAAAATAGAACTGTTACACCTGAGAGACTGTGAAGCCTAACAAACTTCCTGCTACTAGAATCAAAAGAATCAGGTAACTGTTTCCTTCTTGGTATTGCATGTACATCGTAGGTTGCTAACCTGTATGGACTTAAACCAACGCTAGCTGGTGTGTTCTTTGTTTTGAAATGAAGAATAATTCTTCTGTCGGACATGCTGTAACTTTTATTCCAAAGATCTCTGTACACTGAATTAATGTCTTCACCCGAATTATGGATTGCAGATTTCTCACAGTTTATATTCCCTGGCTGGAGCGGTATTGCGATTCCATAGATTCTGCAAACATTCTGTCACTGCTCTCGAGTTAGAAAGAACGGTTTGATTCAGGCATGGTCATCAAATAAATCAAACATAATCATAGGGAAACAACCCAAAAGACAAACCAGCGATCATTCCAGTCAATCACGTCATTAACAAACCTAGTCCTGTTTTCTGAGAGAGAAATACGGAATCCCTAGAGCGGAAGAGGACAAACTGGCTGCAGCACAGTATCATGAACCTGACAGGATCCAGGAGTCTCGTCTTTCAAAGATTTCAGTATGGTGGACAGAAGATGATGTACTACAGTCTGGATATTTTCCTAAATATTTTAGCACAAGGGAGGTTGGCCTCTATGTTTTCTATCACAGCAGAATGCAACACCGTCTGTGTTTAGGGATGCGGTAAGCTTTTGGTTCACTATTGAAAATTCTAAAAAGTCAACCCCCTGTTGACATAGCTCCAAACAAGCTAATCCAGTGACAAAGCAAAAAGAGGAGAAATGGATACAGTATTTTTTAAAAAAGTCTAACTTATGTAATGATAAAAACAGTAAATATGAAACTAATTATTTATGCTCTGAAGGAATCTAGCTGTCAGCAACCTAGAATTCCAGTCTTGTTCACTTGTCAAATAAACGTCATTCTAATATGCAGTGCATATATTTAATGACTTTTATTTACAGAAATGTGATTTCTCCATTCTTAATCTGAAGCATAAATTTGTACAGGGAAAACAAATTTCACAGTATATAGTCTTTAAAAATTCTAAGTACAAAGACAGACAGGTCCCACTCCCCATGTATAAGACCAAAGTCTCTAGAAAGGCTCATGCTCCTAAAAGTAGCATTTCTCTATACACACTGTTTCTGAACAACAACTTCTATCGTTGGAAAACTCTTCTTCTATAGGGGGGAAAGACAATCTGGATTAGGCTCACTGGCTACAGGGAGCATTCTGCTGTGTTAACAGAAGTCTTTGACATCCCGTTGACTGATTCTGCAGAAACTAACAAAGGCACTCAGCTACAGAATGCAATAAATTCCTGAAAACTTGAAGTTGGTATTAAGCAGTCAGTGACATTCATTTCCATTTTTACCAGGACTAAGTGATCGGATAGTTTTGTATCTTGTACACTGCTGGAAGTGCAGGTGTCAACTGCTCACATGGGAACATAAAAGGGGTAAATGAAAGTGTCAGGTTATATGGGAAGGGCTCATCTCCCCAAGCACACAGGAGCACAGAGGCACTATGACCAGAGGGCAGGGGAAGCTGAATTACCTGCTTGGAGGAGCAGACACCCTGCCCGGCTCCTCCAGGGCTGTCCCAGGAGAGCATCAGCCCCCATGGCCCAGGGGTGAAAACAGGGTGTAAACAAGGTGAGTAAACAGGGCTTGCTCTCCAGAGCACCTTCCTGTCTGAGGAGGTCACTGCTGAGGTGCAGCACTTTGTGATTGCACAGTACTTAATGTGGGATGTTTAGGGGAGGAACCAAAGGCAGAGAAAGGGAGAGATCTAGATGATTTGAGCAGGAACACATGTGAGAAACTAGGGGGATGTGGGGAATAAAAAGGGGCTGGTCACAGGTAAATGGGGCTGGTCAATATGCTTATCTGGCCATGCTCTGTGCCTGATCAGTAGCTTGTCTTATCTGCTTATTAAATTCCTTTCTAACTATTTTCACGGGTGAGGGGCTTTCTCTTCTGTGCTCTTGTGCGTATGGAGGTCTGAGTGCCAGCAACTGGAGTCAGACCACGGGTCAGAGGGCCCGTGTGCCTGTGGGACCAGCAACTGGAGAGATAGGAGTGAGTGGAAATAAGTCCTAGCAACTGGAGTACAACCATGGGTCAGAGGGCTCCCATGTCTAGGTGCCAGCTGCTGGAGTGACTGAAGGTTTGCGTTTGAGCAAGGGCTGAGAGCGTCTGCCTGATCTCTGTGGCCAGCCATGCATATGTGTATGTGTATGTAGATACGTTGTACATGTGCATTGATGTGGGTGCCCACTAGGGATTACATGCTCCTCAGCCTTGCTGCTGGCTGCACCTAGGAACATGTAGCTGCAGACCCTCACCCCACAGGTGAACAGGTTCGACCTCCCTTACCTAAGAGAAAGGAGAGACTCGCATGTACTAGTTGTAGAGGCAGAGATATAGATTGCACGCACAGCCTAATTAAAACTGACAATCTTTGTGTGATCCCCAAAAAATCAGCTTCTAGGAGAACCAAGTGATCATGGGCTACTTCAGACCTCACACCAGACATATTAGAACTCTTGAACTCTCCTTTTTTAGCAGGAACAGCAATGTAGTGAATTTATTCTGTTTTTTACATCTCATAAAAGGAGATTTATCTCATAAATCTCATAAATCTCTCTGTTCTCTGAGAGTTTATCACTCTCAGGAGGAAGATGCTTATGCAAGCAATTGCATTTAGCTGAGGAAAATACATAATATAATACAGCTCATCTTCTTATAAGGTTGATAATTAGTTTTCCAATTATCCTTTGTCATCTAGGAAAGACAAACCGTTAGTACTCATTAACTTTTTTTAGAAAACTTTCTCCACATGAAATCTCAACTAACTCAAACTTTTCTTGTGTTGAAAATTAAATATCTTAATTCCAAGGAAAATAAATTGTAACGCATTCAGAAAGATATCAACCATCTCAAGATGTGATTTATTGTGAAGAGCACTATATGCTACATTGTGCCAGCAAGCTTCTCCTTCCACCTATTTTTAAAGTATTGTCTACAAAATAAATTGTTACCAGTTATTTTAGCAAAGCTACAGAGGCATAAATATTCCTGTATAACCTTCTGTACAGAGACAGTTATCCTGGGCTGTTAATCCATTCTCAGGGGTTTTTAACTGCTCTTTTTCACAGATGTCTTTTTTTTTTGGTAAGATTTGTTTGTTTGTCACCATATTTTCTTCTTTCCACCTATTGGTATTCAGCTCCCCAATTCCCAATCACTTCTACCAGCACTATCGAAGACTACCACCCACTGCCTAACTGATCACAGCCCCAATCTTCTCAGCAGTTATCCCAGATTTTTCCTTTCACTTACTGCCCTTAGTTGCTATATTGCTTGACAATTTGGTTACAGCATCCATTTACTTAACATCTATATAAAGCAAAACAAATAATATATTTTACTTTAAAAATGTGATCTAGAAAATCAGGCAAAGTTTTACAGACTGCAATAAAACACGAAGTGCTAATGCCAGTGCTCAGATTCAAGTTCCCCGTTGGAAGAGTGGAAGTGCTAGAACTTTCTAAAGAAAAATCTATTAAAGTATGCGAAAAGAAATATGTTTGCCTTTATAACAGCTGAATGTCTTTGGTTGAAATTTTTCAAAAACAACTTAGACAAACAACTTAGTTCAAAAGCAACTTTCTATACACCAAAGCTCAACCCACATGATCACAGATTTACAGTCTTACGAGTGACTTTCAGCTGCTACAGTAGCTTAAATTAGACAGTCAACAATCATTCTTAATAACAAGGAAGTATTACATCCATTTAGGAGAGATTGCTTAGGATTTACAAGTGAGAATAAAACAGACAAGCCACTATGGGAGAAAAGTACATGCAAAATGAATTAGGCAAAATATGTCAGGAGAGATGACCAAAGCCTGCTGCAGGTGTTAACATCAGAAGTCTCTGAACCAAATAATATTGCTGACTCTTTTATATCATGTCTGGATTACTATCTATAAATAAATGCTTGCTGGCACCAAATAAGCTTTCTACATGATTTTTCTTCCTTCCCCAACTTTGTAACATACCAAAAACGGCAAGAGGTGGGTAAATGAAAAGGGAGAGAAGGTCCTCACTGAGCAACCTGATCCTACTTTGACGTCTGAGTCAATTTCAAAGTCGACCCTAGTCCAAGCAAGAGATCGGACTAGATGACCTCCAGAAGTCCCATCAAACCTAAATTATTCTGTTTCTAAACTTGTACAATGGAGAGAGAAACTTGATGGTGGAAAAGTGCATTCAGAGAAGCAAGAAAAGCACAGTAATAAGCAGAGAAGAGGCTAAGAAGCAAAAGGAGACAATGTTATTTGTCTTTCTCTGCGTCTCCTCATTCCTTTGGCAGTACCTCATTTCATTAAACATTGGAATTAAATTACATTACTACTTTCTGTAAACGATAACTGCAGCTGCTGCAGTATCTTACGCATCTGCCAGTAGGATTCCCGATAGGACAGCATAAGGCCCACATGAAGACTTCTTTGTTACAAAGATCATTACGTTGTGACAAAGTGAGACAGTACTTCCTATGGACTGAACTTACCATAAACCTAAAAGATTTTTATTTTCAAACAACCGAATTCTGTACACGTAATTTTGCCCTAAGTCCAACTATAACAACCTCTTGAATTCCTTTTACGCAAAAGTTCTTTCTCAATAAATCTGATATGAATTCAACTTTTTATCTGAACAACTATTTCAAAGGACAACACTAACAGAATTTTGATTCAATTATTTTTCCTTCCAACTTAAAACACAGTACCCGATAGGATGTCACCAAAAACGCGTATTTAACTTCACATTTTAGTGAACATTCATATTCTCTGGTCATTTGCCAACTTACATAGCTCCATTAGTGTAGACTGTGTCACTTCCTTCCACGTACTGAACCTGGGCTGGGTACACATGCTGTACTTGTTGCACAGTCTGCACTTGCTGGACCTGTAAACAAGAACACCACAAATGTGGGACGCTGTAATCAAAGCAGCGGCTGATGCTTCAGTGCATCTAATGGTTTCAAAGCCGTATGGGACACCTCTGTTCTCACAATTAAAAAATAACCGAGAATGCTATGCCATAGCACAGCAATAGCACAGAAAGCTATTGTGCTTGCACAATGTCCGTGTTTTAAGTCTGCAATATGGCAACTGGAGTCCTGCCACTGAGGATGCATGCTTGTGGACTGTAGGTTCCTTAAGCGCCAAAGACAGAAAGAAATTGAAAGCATAAAAAGGAAGGAAAGAAGTACAACTGTATGTTTTACATCGGTCTTAAGAATCACATTTACTAAGGAGGAAAGTTTCCTTTGGCCATATATATGCTAGTTTCTGGTGATTTTTATCTCATTTTACATCTGTACAATACAAACCTTAAAACAACAGCTTACACGTGCAAGAAGTTTAAAAATAAAGATCCACATCAATATTGTTTAGCTCTGGTTTAATCAGGGTTAAATTACACTGTTATAAGGTTCCTTTTCCAGGAATGCTTTGACCCAAATATACAGTTTAGGATCAAGAACCCCAAACTGAGTAATCGCTTTCCCAGAATATCAGCAGATACGACACACTCCAAGGAAAGAAGTTTTAATGTTAATAAGCTAAATAAAAAGAGTATGGTTTCTAAATGAAGCAGTAAGGGATGGATTATCTTCATGCATATTGCTGAGATGGCATGCCTGTCTCATAAAAGCACATCACTAGCCACACTATTACTCCTTTCACTCAATTAGTATGTAGGACAGCTCCAGGCTGTGCAAATTTCCTCTGAAGTCTTAGCATGGAAGGCATATGAAAACATTGCACTATAGAGTTTTTCATCTTTTGCTACAGTAAAGATTGAGAATCCCATCCTTTCACCTGTCATCATTTAGAGAGGCCGTATCTTGGCTCCGTAACAGTTCAGAATCTAAAGGATGTGCAAGGACTTAAGAGACTTCACACACCTGCACAGTCTTATCTTAGGCACTGAATCAGGAAAGTAACAATGAACACATTTATTAAATGGACTTAATATAAATTATATTTCAGTGGCTACTATTTTTCTTAAATATTTTGCTGTGACACAACTTCAGCCTGATACAGTGGGCACTAAAAATGCAAACACCATAATCCCAGATGAGTCTGGGCCTCATATATCTGATGCATCATTTCCATAAGCTCTTTGAGAGCATCTTTGTTGTAATACCTTTACCCTCTTCACTATATTCTATAAAGTTCTGTAAATAAACATATTTTTCCTACTATTTCTTTTATAGTATTGCCTTAGACTGCAAAAGGAAACATTAGACTTTCACAGAAACTATTTATTACTTTGATATTAAAACCTAATTCTAGAAAAAAGAAATTGCTATTCTAGCATGACAGAAAATTAGATGTTTCTGTCAGTCAGCAGTACTGAGGCACAATTTGATGGTTAGACCATATACTATAATCAACCAATTTTCTGATTGCCATTGCGAAGCATTACATAAATGGACATACATATCAGAACTACAATTTCTCAACTTCAAAAAAATTATGTTAAAGATGTTTTCTAATTATTAAGGTAATAATATACAATGTAGATACAAAATGTACAATGCGTACATTTCCTCTTCTAATAGTATTCAGCTTTTTAACAGGAAAATTCAGTTCTCAGTTTCAGTTCTGCGCACTAGACAATCTGAGGCAAATCATGATTATGACTTTAGAACAATTTTCTGAACAAAAAAGATAATATAAATAGCTGTACTGCACAAACATCTTTTCAAATAATTAAATCACTTTTATTTGCATAGTCTTTGAACTCATAAATTAAATTATATCAAATCGTATTTCCATGGAAGGGGCCTGATCCAAATGCACTACAAGAAAGCTACGCTAGTTAGCTTGCTGGGAATTAATACCTCTTAATATTCAAGTTTGCTAATCTGTAACAAAACCATCTACTCATGCAACAATTGGTGGAAATGTATATGTGCTTTATTATAAGCAGTAGACTATTATAATTTCAAGTCCTTCTCTGAAGGTATTTCTTCCCGGGTGACTCAAGTTCTACGAGCTGTAATCAATGGGAGAAAGGGAGTCACTGCTAATCACTCTGCTACAGAGCACCAAACTGATCTATTTGATCAGTGAGAAAACATCTCCAAAACAGGGTTAGTTCTTAAAATCAGTAATTTGTCTCCTGCTGTGTAACGGATATGTTCCATTTTCTGTCCCAGCAGTACAGCTGGGGAAACACTGCGGAAATGATGCCGTCATCAATACCATGTGGGTCTCCAGGAACTGCATGTTCCTGTCCAACCTCTTCCAAAATGCATTTCATTTTCTCTCCACATACACTGCAGATAGCTTACTCTCTATTAAAAACCACTCCATTTTCTATTAATAAAAGGAATGAGATTTTCTCCCTGCAGCCCACATGTACTTATAAAATGTACAGACACAAAATGAATAATCTCTTGTCAGTAAATGCAGGTCACATTCCCATTCTACACCAACTATTATGTTCTCTCAGCCTTCTTGGATAATACAGGCTGCTACCATTTCAGAAACAATGGATACAGCAAAGTGCAAATATTTACCACAGAACTGAAAGGATATTGCCAAGAAGAAGTGGTATAGACCCTATCAAAACAAAATATCTACTATATAGAAAACTGAAAAATCCCAAAATGTGCTCATTTTCTGATTTGGAATGAAAAGATTTGTTCAATTTCCCATAAACCTAAATAGCAAAAACTGCAAAAATGAAAATTGTCATTGATGAATTTCAATTCGTTATCAATTTTTTTACAAGAAAGAAAATGGACTATATCTTACAAAGTGACAGTATGTAAGTTCAAAAATTGTACGTTGTGGGGGTGGACTGGTGGGCTAAGAATTTGTTGCTACTGTCTGGATGAAGAACAGGAAATTAACTGATTGGCCTAGGAAATAACGAATTAAGCAAGATCGAAGAGTGTATCTTTCATCTTGTTTCATGATTCTAGTCTGAAATAACTAGAGTAGGTTTAGAAGTTAGCAGCTGAAATGTTCCAGGAGAAAAGAGAAGAATGAAAACTGATTTCGATGTCCATGTTTGATTATTTTTACCAGCTGAAGAAAAAAAAGCAAAGCAAATTTTATGCTCCAGTATACTACCTCAAAGGAATAAACGAAGATATAGATAATATTGTATCTATGACAGTCTGTCAATAAAAATAAAGTGAATAAAAATATTCAATTGAAATACAGAAATTAAACAAAAAATAAATTTGAAGAGAGAATTTTAATTTCAAATAAAAGTATTTATGTTAAAAGTTCTGAGGAAAGAGTAGAACAACAGGGACTTTTAATCTCTATTTAAAAGTGAACATACAATTGCCTGTAATGCCTATGCAAAAAGAATTGGATATGCATCATTTTTTGTTCTCAGGGATAAAAATCATTTTTGTACCTTAATTAGTCTGGATTACTTTTGGCAAGCAACATATAAATAGCACATGCTGTAATATTCTCAGCACATTCATACTGATATAATGACTACTGTCAGCTCATGATTACGTTTTTCATATGCTAAACGTTATTTTTCATTAAGCCCCAGTTTTGATTAACAAGAAGTCTGCATCTCCAGTTTAATGATACGATTTTTTCTGAACGCTATGGCCATGCTGTGTGGTGAATATGAAGATTTGTTTTGTTCAACTTCTGATGCATGGATATACCTTTTTAAAATAGATTATACAACTATTTTTAATTTTCCTCCTTCAATCGTTCTACGTTGTGTGGCATAAACTATAAAGTGAGGTTAATTTTCAATCCTTATAGCTTGCTGCTTTATGCTAAAGAGCGTGTGCTAAAAAAGGAATGATAGGTTAGTGAAAAATCCCCCTAACAGAAGCCTAGAAAAATTCCTCAGGCTATTAAAATAGCATTTAATTATGCTCCTGACTTTTTGGCCTTATTCTTGTTACTTTCTACGTATACATGGACATGGCTCTCTCCTCACCATTCCCCTCCATCCTTTTTCAACAGTGACAGTTGCAGTGCACAAAACCAACTGTTATCAGTGCCACTGCTACCTAAAGGGGATCCTAGGTTTTCATTAATGGTACTTTCTTTCTATTTTGGATCATGACACTTTTATGAGAGACATATTTATGCTAGCTACACACTAATAAGGAACTTATTTTAGCTGAAAATATTAAGAGCGACTCTTTTGCTGTTCGCTCATATGAAAGGACACTTTAGCACAAACACGGCTGTAGCAGAAAAGGTCACCAGTGTACCCTTTCATTTATCAAGTCTGCTCTTCTTCAGGGCAAAAATGTTTCATTATGAAAAACACAGCATATATTTTGTGAGCGCAAATAAAACACCAAATTAATACTTGCATGAGATTTCATTTAAGTATGGTGCATATATGGGAATGGATGTTTGGGAAATGAAGACCTTACTAGGAAAAACGGAATACTGTACATGGCTTTAATATTAAGTAAAAAATAAATTCATCAAAAGCAGCATAATTCACCAAAAAGTGTTAATAAATTACTATAAATGTGAAAACACAGAAGTTTTGGCTTATGATAAACTATTGCATATTCAAAGACACGTACAGGTATGACACTGTATCTTAGAATTTAACAAAATTCAAAAAGTACCCTATTGTTTTAATAGACTACACTCACACTTTAGATGTAGTTGGCATTACGTATATATTTTATAAGCCATAGGAAAAACAAAAGCATGTCCTCTATGTTGTTCATCTAAATCATTTTCTTCCCACTTTTAACATGGGTAACTTTGAACGCGCACAAATAACCACCCCTCCCGCTCCCATTAAAATGATGGAATGACTTTATGCAAACAGCTTAATCTTCTTTTCTTTTCACGTTTAGGCAAAGTGGTCTGCTCCTGATGTATAAAGTCAAATTTTAATTTCAGGCAAATGTAAACTATACACAGCTAAATCTTCAGGTTAGACCACACCTGCAATTTGCTCAACAGAGTGATTGTTTCAGTGCCTGATATTTCCTTTTACTTCCCTACTGTTGAAAGCACCCATCCCACCCACATTCTTCATCACATTTCCCGCTGGCATACCACATTCATATCTGCTCTCTCACTTTTCTTTTCCTCACACATTCAGAGCTTTTAAAAGTCCTGTCATTTTCCAACATTTTTGTAATTTATCCTTTTCCCTCTAAACATCTCTCTCCCGCATAGTGTGTTACAATCACTGCAATGCTGTCTGCATTGGCTTTTCCAACGTTCTTGTTACCTTTTCAGGTCATATAAAATACAGCAGCAAATTCCTCTTCCTTGGCTAGCTTTTCTTTCCGTAACAGTATGCTGATTTCTACTCTCAAAGTTAAACTCAACTGGAAAAATACAATCTAACATAACCACAGGGAAAAATAATCCAAAATATAGATGTAGTATTCAATGAAGGGGAATACTCAGAAGCAGTAGCACTAAAGGAGATGTAAAGTTGACCAGGAACTTTAAGTTTTACTAAGTCACAATCTGTGATACAAAATTTTCAGCTTCCTGTTTTCATTAAGACCTAATGAAGCAAGTTAAAAACAGTCTATATCTGGATTTCTGTGCTTTGGCATGAGCCTTTCATTAATAAAGGACAACTGCAATAACTTAAAAAGATACAAGCAGTTAGTGACAAAGATAAATGCGTTATTTATGTGGAAAACTAAACAGTCAAATCCATGCTCTAAGTTTTCAGAAAATGAGTAACTTTGCACAGGCAAAGTTTACAAACACCAAAGCCCTATTGATTATTCATTTGTTAGTTTAGAAACAGAACAGATACGCATAGAAGACTGCACCAGCCACGAATTGATTGCCAATGCCACTAACTTGTTAACAGTCTTCAATCCATCACAATGATCAGTACTTCATATGGATCAAGTTCAACATGCACAATTAGACTGTTGTATGAGTATCCTATCTGCTTAAAACCAGCATCTGCATAGCTCTACCAAATCTCCATCTTTTATCTGAAAAGTAGAAATACAGGAATAACAAATTACAAATCATATAAACCATATCAAATAACCATCTGTCATCTTAAAAGAACATAAATAGAAGACAAATTATCCAGACTGCTTCATTACTTTGCAAAAGTTTAAGTAAAATTAACTAGAAGAAATCTTCTAGAAAAGGTTAGCTGAGTTCAAGCATCATGGAAGCTTCACTTAAAACCTAATGTACTTTTGAAAAGGCTCTATCCTAATCAACATCCAAATTAAAAGAGAGAGTGCTATACAACAATCTGAAGTCACCAGAAAATATTTGAGAAAACTCTTGACTCAGTGGGAATTTTGAGCAAATACATGAAGATAAGTATTTAAAAAAATATGGAAGATCATATTCAATGCTTTACAGTCTTTTAAAATCAAATATGCCTCCTAAAAGTTACATGGAAATATAAGCAAAAGGCGTAGTAAAGAAATCATGAAGCGTTATAAACTCAGTCTGTACATTGGGATAAAGTCATTAGTAAGAGTTTGCGGAACAGCATTACAAAGGATATGGATAAGAACTCACCAGGTGCAACTTTAAACTTGATAAAAAGCTGGAAATTTTAATTCAGGGAACAGTGCTGCACTGACACAGAAACAGATCATACGATTTAATAAATTATCTCCAGTTCTCATACTATTGATTTGGAAACCATGCAATCAATTTTTCATGAAAAACAACATCAGATAGCTTCCAGAGTACCTATTAGATAGACAGCTAAAGTCTGTGTATTAAGGAAAAGTTTTAGACAGAGGTCAAGGCATTCAGATTCAGCCCCTGTTTCCACCTCCACATTTTTTCCCCATTCTCCTCAGCCACCAACCCTCCTAAAGGCTGTGGGTGCTGCACAGGTGATCAACCATCTCATGTGACAGAGCTGTGCACTAAACTGGCACTTCGAAAGTCTCCATAATTTCCCGGCAAATCCTCATAATGAATTACATATTGTCATTACTCAAATGGTTCTCTGGCATTGTGCAAGACTCTGCAAGGAATCGAGCCTAGAGCTGCAAAGAATATTGCTTTCAATGCTACATTTATATTGTACTTACTTGGAAGTGCAAATGAAAGGAGAAATAATATCGTCAATACTATCAGAAACATATTCATTATTCACATTTTAAAATGAATAAATGTACATATTCAGTAACATAAATTAATGTAAATTCTATGAACTATTACATAGATAAGCTGCTGTTAGAATTATATAAAGGTACTCCCGGTGCTTGCCAGGTGCTCTAGTTCAAAGAACGGATCCTGAAAACAGTCTTCCTTTCTATGTAGGTCTTTCAATTCAAGGAAAATAAAATTGATAAAAACAGTGCAAAAGAGTTCCTTTAGCAACCTTTTACAAAATTCATTCTTCATTGCATTGTGAAAAACTATCCTTCCCATATTTTTTTCTTTTCCCCAAACTACCAGCTACCTACCTGTTGCTGAACTGGTACTTGCTGCACTACCTGTGTGGGCACTGCTGCCTGGCCAGCCACAGATGTCTGCAAAGTCACAGTTGAACCTGTATCCGACCCAGTCTCTGGTGTCTGCATCGTGGACTCTGAGTAAAATTAAAATGTAAAATTTAAAGGTTAGCACAAAGAAAACTTATTATCAGAAAGACAACCGAGGATGATTTGTGCCTTCACGGGAAGTATATACTGGGATTCACAGGATTCCTCAGTTTTGCACAGCAGATACATCAATATAATTGACTGGAAAGCAAGTCAACATTAATTCAAAATCAGGAAGCAGACTTTTTTATCTCTTGCAAGCAATGGATAATTAACCAACGAAAATAATAACCAGATGTGGCTGCAGATTCTTCATTACCTGGTACCTTCAAAAAAGAAGACTGTGAAGACTGTGAAGAATGATTGCAACAAAATACAAATCAATAGCCTCTAATCTTAATGTTCTGTGATATAAAAATCTTACTGGCCTTAAACTCCGTTAAGCTACAACAGCTACAGAATACTTTGGCAACCTGAAGAGCAATAGCACAAAAAATGAGTAATATTATCACCCATACCAGAAGAGATTTCCATTACAAATCTGTAAAAACTCAGAATGCCTTAACGATGTAATTTGTTACTTTAACTGAACGGACTTGGATGACTGATAGGGAACAAACTAAACTTTAAACTCAAAAAATGAAAAATAAAAAAAGCAACCCCCTAAACTTCAGTATTACTTGATTTCCCACGACCAAATCACAATCCAAAATGTGTCTGTTTAGGGATATATCAATTTAAAGTAGGAGGAATACATGATGGTACCAAAATCCTTGGAATCCTCCTCAGAAAATTCTCTTTACTTGACTACTAAATCAGCTCTAATAATTGACCTTCTTTTTAAGGCTGGGTTCCAAAACTTGATTTAAAGCTAGGTTCCTGTAATAAATAGGAAATAAGTATATAAATTCGGGAGGAGGAGAAGAGCGGGACTTTGCCAGCTGGGACTTTGACTGGTTCAAACTCTTAAACTCCATGGAACTATGCCCTATGGCATGGACAGATTTAACTGCTTCTTCTGAAATACAGGATACTGAAATCATATGGGATATCTCTCTATTTATTTTGTTCTACAAAATCAGGAAACGCATAAGAAGCCTCAGTCCCAACGCAGCAGCATATTTTATAGGAATTCCAACTACTGCTTCCTTTTTGCAGAATTTTGGTCATTTCATCCAGCTTTTTTCATCATCATCCTTCTAAAACTGAAAGCAAGAAGGTAAATACATTATTACATAAGTTTAAAAATATCATGCACATATCTGTTGGTAACTACATACTATATCCAACCAAGATTTAAGTGACATTTTTTAAATAAAAATTATAACCAGATGAATGAAACACGAACTTTTTAAAATAATTTGCTACACAAAAATGCTACACAATAGTCAACTTCCCCAAATTTTTCATTTTGTTCTATGAAAGAAAGTTAATAGCAAACTACTCCTTAAAATGATGAGTATATTTTCTACAGACTCAGAAACAGTGTCACGTTGATTTCTCAGTGTCACCTGATTTCTCAGAGTCACTATATTGATATCAGAGAAGATATCTATTTATAGTGAAATTTCAGGACACTTCTTGGACTAGCTTTTGTTTGTATTCTTTCAAGACCATCTCACATATGCAGAAGCTTCTTCTTCATTCCCAACTGCTTGCTTAATCATCACTATACAGATAAACTGGCAGGGTAAGACTGATAAATTGCTGATCAAACTTGTTTCAGATTAGTCACATTGTCAGAATTACGAATTCACTTATGAATGGGTTGTCTGCAGGAGAAATACACTTATTGTCAAATAGCTAAATTTCATATTTTGTTTTTGCCTCAGAAAATGCTATACTTATCCAGAATAAAATTATTCAGCACTAAGAAAAATGCCACATTTCACATAACGGCCTATTCTAATTGAAAACTGTAAGTTTTTCCCTTAACTCAACTATTAACAAGAACATACAACATTCAATAATAAAGTTCAGACAGAATACTTTCTTTGCTTTTCAGTATGCAATCACCTTTAAAGTTTCTGCAGATAAGTTAATAAAATATGCTATATAAGACCTCCTTAAGTTCATTAGACCAAACTCATCCATGGTATAAATATATTAGCCTAAACAAGCAGAATCAAAGATTTAGATAACTTTAATAGGCAAAAAAGGCATACAGCAAACTTACGCTTTGTATACATATGCCTAAATGGACATAATAACCATAGGAGCAATAATATTATACACTTTGAAGACAGGTGCAGCCCTGCCGAAAGGTGTCCTAATATGACAAAAATGTTTTCTGGGGTCATCAAAATGTAAAATGACATAGACAATGGCAGTGTTCCTAGTGCAATATTAATGTGTCGAATATTTTAGTTTTATACTTTAAAAAAAAAAAACACCACCTTTTTATAATTTGAGTAATTCAAGGTTTATTCAGTCCTTGCTCAACATCACGTCATTGGTAACAAAAAAGAACCTAAGTACTAACAAAATCCACTTTCTTAAAGTAACAGAACATGCTATTAAGGGGAATTATAAACTGCAAAAGACATTTAACTAGTTTGTAAATGATATTTCACTTACTAAAGTCTGAGGTTTCACGATAAACATTCTGACTATTTAGGAAGCCAAGCTGAGTATCATTTAACACAGGCTAATTTTTTTGACAGTGAAATTATTTAGAAAACAATCAATTTGACGAAGTGTAGCGCAGCCACAGTGTGGCCTGGTCAAAGCCACAGTCCTGCCAGTTAAGAATTTGAATTATTTCTGAAAGCGTCAACGTAATCCCATGGATATGTCTACTCAGGAGGGAACCTTAACCCCAACTCATTAACCATTTGCTCTTTTGTCCCAGTCCGTTACCTTTAACTTTCAGGCAAAAATCCTTCCGAATCTAAGGTCAAAGAAGCAACCTGTGAGCAAACCAGAGCTCGCTGGTACCTGACACAGGGCGAGCTGACCGAACGAGCAGTGGAAACCAAAAGCTAAACACTGAGAAACTCTCCGCTCTAACAGCGCTTCCCGTCTGCTTCAGTGCAGTTAAGCAACCTGCTTAGGTTTCCCCAACCCAAAACATGGTTGGGGAAAATAAACTTCACCAGCAGCTTTCCCTAAGCATAAATAAACTCAGTGACTTAATATCAATTTAATGTATTATCAACTTAATATCAACAAGCGTTTAGTTTGCTTCTGCCCTAAGTCCCTATCCTAAATGCAGCTCCTTATTACAGGTTCATCACACATTATAGACTTTTTCTTGCAGAAGCCACGTAATAGGGTTTAAAGTCAACTCTTACCATCTTTTTATTGACTAGGAGCTGTTCTAGCACGATGTTCATGAGGCAGTCAGTATAATTCTTCCACACGGTATCAAATAATAGCAAGCAGCTACATGAACCCATTTTGACAACCTAAACAAAGTCCTTCCATTTTCTCACCGATGCGGCACATAAGTGGAAGAACCAAACCGCACGCTGCAGCAGGAAAAACACCCCACCCTTGCCTAATGGGACTGTCAGGTGTATCACAAGCAACAGATGCATGTTTGACAAAGAACCTATTTATTCTGGCTAATTAAGCCGTTGGACACACCCGCCTCTTAATGGTTTTGCTTTGTGTAGCCAGGGCTAGTTGAATCCTGCCAATGTAAAGCCAAGTAGGACACGCTGTGAAAGACAGCTAATTAACCCCTCCGTGCAGAAGAGCAATACTGCTGCCCGAAGCCAGCTGCTGAACGTGACACGGTTAGTGTTTCTTCAGTCCAAGGGACGGAACTGAAGCAAAGCAGCTACGCTGAGAACTGCCCTTCTTCCGCCTATCCTGCGCAATTCACCGCTGTCTGTTAAGCTCACTAAAGACGATTTAATACACTCATATTCGCAGTTGGGATCCTTCTGCTTTCTGGACTTGACACACCAGACTGAACATTTTAACAGTCTAACTTAAATCACTTATCAAAAAACATTCTTAAAATGTGTCGGATTAATGGTTACTGTTTATTTTGTTACCGCACTACTTCACCCTGAACACATTTACTTTTTCTCAGCTACCAGAGTTCGTAAAGTTTTGCTAAACTATATACGCTTTATGGACTACACCAAATAATGCAGCAGCTTTTAATTCAATGTAGAACATACAAAAGCCTGTAATTTAATTTCAAGTGCTGCAGGAAATTTCTTTCTTTCCCTTGAGAATGCTAAATAAAACATCCTCGAAGGTAAAGTGAACAAGATCTTCCTATCATACGCAGTAATGACATGCTTTTAATGGTCAGAATTGAAAGCTACTCTTAAGATCTTATCTATTCACAATGATAAATCACTAATATTAAGAATTTCTGACAACATAATATGTTTCCCAAAAAAAAAAAGAAAGAAGGAAATGATTCACATGATTCATAGAACACAAAGTTTCAATAAATAACACAGAATGTTTGATTCCTGAACAATACTACAACTGCAAATAAATCTTAGTAATACTCTAGAATTTTAGCTAAGCGTTCCTGCTCAATTTTTGTATAAGCAAATATTTTATGAATAAAATAAAGTAAATAAATAAATAAATAAAATATGAACAAGAGAGGTTATGAATTACAAGGAACCATATATTTGTATTCCAGTAAAGCAGGTGGTGGTTTATACATGCTATTCACAGCACACACGTGCACACACAAAAGGAATACTACAAATAATTTAAGCCACTCGTGTATTTTCGCATGAGAATACCGATTTCTCAATGTGCACTATTTGATTGTCCTCTCCCAAGTCACTTACAGATACCAAAGTAGGCAGCTGGACGCTGCTGAGGTAAGGAATGTCACTAAATATTTTAGTTAGCAACATGTATTTCATTACTCTCTTCAGCTTTTCAATGACCGGTGGAAAGATAATGGCTAACTGAAGCACACAGAATCAAATGCAGGAGTCGACACAGCAAGACTGAGGTCAAAACAAGCTGGTAAGCTTTACAAAATAACTTGCTCAGTATGCTTCACAGATCATGTAAGTCTGCCTTGGGAATAATGAAGTTCACCACCCATTATACTGTCCATTCACCTTGCTTCACCGGATTATAGCAAAACAGCTTCCTGTCTCCAGCCAGCGGAGACAGAGAATTATTTGTTCTTTCACTGCAGCATTCCACTCTTACGCACGCTGCCACGATGAAAAGCAGTTGTTTTGATTCCTACTACGTTTTTTCTCATAGCTTCTGGTCCATAAGAAGGCTTCACTCCTTATTTTGAGTCTTCTTTACATTCCAAAAATTACGCTGATTCTACTGTGCTCATTTCTTTTCATACAAAAAGAAAGTGAGCGGACTCATGTGAACACTTGGACCTTGCATTGATTGAAAGGAATCAATATGGACTTTCAGCACAAAAATGAAATATTGTTCTTAGGGAGCGAAAATTTCAAGTCTCCAATTCCACCAGTATTTCAGACAGCAAGTTTATTTCCTCTCCTAGAGATATCAAAGAGTTCATATTCTACTTACAGTATGAATCAAAATGGATTTTAGTGTGTAACTTTACAAGGACAATTGTCACAAAGCGATAAAAAGCCTCAACTGCTATCAACTGTTTGTTCATTTAGCATATAGAGATAAGTCACAGAAACACAGAACAGCTGGAATTGGAAGGGACCTCTTGAGATCATCTGGTCAAACGTCCCTGCTCAAGCAGGACAGACACCAGAGGTGCTTCAGCTAAGGTTCAACAAAAGCATGCATTATAAGGGGGGGTGGGGGGGGTTCCTTGACTGCAAAGAAAACCCTGCCTGAGTCCCCAAATAATTACCTGTGTTTTAAACAACCATGCTCAAGTGTTACTGCTCAAACACATAAGCTAATGCAGCTATTACCTTTATATTTTAGGACTGAGCACAATCAACAGGTAGAGAACACTGACTATATCACGCCTAAAAAAGGGGGTCTTGATGCATCCATTATGTATCTATAATGAATATGTTTACAAGTAAGCCAAGTCGATATGGTTAATTCACAAATGAAATGTCAAGACTGCTTATTAATCAGACAAATAGCCAGTCATATTTGTTACTGATTCCAGTATCGTATTTAAGCACTGCAGGAAAACCAGAAGTTCCCCTGTCAAGTGCAAATCAGACAAATCTAGAATATCAGGATGAATTCACGCCTTATCAAATACTGTAAGAAAACAGACTATCAAAAAAAGAATCTTCCTAACTTATAAATTATTCAAACGAGAGACACTGTATATACCCTGCAGTAAGAGGAAGACATAAAAAAAACTGTGTTCTGGTTTTGCCATATTTACCAGAATCAATATTTTTCTCTTCTTCCCTTTCCCATTTCTGCCCACATCCTGCTCTGGGGAAAATTACCTTCATATAAATCCTCTTCAACTCAAGACTTTTAAAAAGATGGTTGTTTCTCCCTTGAGGGAAAAAAAATCCACTGTGAATTTTCCCTTTTGGTTTCTGAAATGTGGCTAGCTCTGAAGGGCATCTTTTATCAAAAGGGAAAATTCAGTACTTACCAGGTTTCCACTTACAGATCTTACATGCAGAAGAAATATTATGTAATTATCACCTAAATAGATCAAGTATGTTAAGGTAAAAAAGAGGTGCCTGAAGTCTTCAGACACCAAGATATACGTGGCAAAGCTAACATCTTTTTCTTAGACTTTGGTTGTAGGATCAAAGTTTTTGCTTTAAAATATACAGCTACATCTATTTATTTTTATAAACCATTACCAATACCAGCTGTTGCAGACTGCTATGATATTAAAAAATAACCACTAGTTCTGTGCAGAAATAATAAAATATGCTCCTGAACTGCAGGACTGAAAATATAAAACTGGCATAGTTATATACATATTAAGATGTTACGGCGTAACCTAAAACTAATTCATAAATAGTTATTTTATAAGTTGCTTCCTACTAAGTTGTCATCCAGATATTCCAAACAGAGCCCTTTGCATCTATAGAATGCTGAACATTTAAACCTAAGGTTGATATTCTCAATATCATCAAGTGAAAGGTCGAAAACATTATCAAGCAAAAAATCAATCACTTTAAAATGTTTCCAAATTATATTCAGGTTTCTAGTTTGAAGAATTAAAAAAATGGTAAAATCAAAATCATTCATATATTACAAATTCTGATCTGTAAAGCACATGTACAATAAAGGTAATATTAAATTTCTGATTTTTATTCACGTGTACAATTTGGTTTGCACGATTCACTTTTGCATCACCAAACCTGAGCTCTCAGCATGGTAGGCAAGTGCTTCCGTGATCAAATTACTGTGACAGATGCACGTATGTGCATATGCACCACAGTTCCACCCTAAAGTTAAGAAATGTTCCCAATATAAGCTGCCTTGAAACAAAACGTACCTAGGAAAAAATGCCGTTTCAGCAAGTTCGGCTTTTCGATCCCTAAGAAAAAATGCATCAAAAAGAAAAATATATGAGAAAATTTAACTAATATAGACATTGACGTTCCACAAGTTACAGCGACGGAGTTTTCTTCAGGATATTCTATTCAAACTTCTAAATATGACTGTGTGTGGACCTCCCCAGGTATTTCATGTAATGTAATCCACTTAAAGCAGAGTAATCGGTCTCACACTTCATAGCCCATGAATGAACACGCTAAACTGGCTGGGGGGAGAGGAGAGACAGCCGCAGTTTTATTCCCTGTTTTAAACAGAGCAATTACATTTGAATTACATAAAGGCTGTTGTTTACTATGCCAGGTGAGATTCACTTTCAAAAAATCACCTATGCTACCTTTTAAAATGAGTCATAAAGAACAGAATCAACACATGTTACAGTGTTTATGCTGGTAACACAGCAACCTGTTGACATCTAGTATCTCTGCAAACCCATTATATTCTATTACTTATTTTCCTCTATTCTGAACAAGAAGTATATGACAAACGAGATACGAACATTAAACCAGGTTGCCAGAGATACCCCTTTTATTAGTGAAATCAGTTATTGTAAAGACTCAGGAAAGCCATGAGCGAGGTGTGCAAGGAATCAAAACACACTGCACAGCCATCAGCTGCGCAGCGATCGGGCTGCACCGGTCCCGGGGCGGACAAAGCCAGCCAGGACACAAAACCTTCCCTCCAAGATGTCAGTGGCAGGCACAAAAATAGCAGTCTAGAAATGGCCTCCGTCCCCCCCCCCCTACCCCATGCTCCCACCATGGGTTTGCTCCAGCCACCTTGCCTGGCCCCTGGGGTGCCACGCGGGAAGGTTCGCACCCCGCAGGCTCGCGGGCCTCCGCGGGCCTTTCCCGGAGGACGTCAGGGCAGCAGGGAGGGAGCAGTGTCAGTGGGGCTGCCACCCGCACGCCCGCGTCACCTGCCTCCAGCCCCCGCTAGCTGGCTGCTCGGCTCCTTTCGGCTGGGAACGTCTACGTACTATCTGCTTGTATCTACGTATAGACGCGTACACGCACGCACACAAATCTGTGCAGACGTGCATAGAGGTAGGAATAGGCTTTTGACAGGTAAACGTGCATTTTGCTATACGTGCATACACGGAGGGGTGTTCACCTAAGCAGGAGTGCTTGTTTTGTTGGCGCGCAGATACCCTTTGTGGTTTGTTGCATACGCAGAGTAGGAGACGCCCCGGCACACGGCCCCAGGGCGACCGCGCAGCATCGCTGGGGCAGCCTCTGGGCTCTGCGCAGCGCCGCAAGGCACAGGCAGCGCTCTCTGCCACAGTGGAAAAGCAGAACAAAGTGCCAGCTTCGGGACGACACGTGCGCGGGCACAGTAAAGAAAGCCCCGAGGGCATTCCCCCCCCCGCCAAACCCACACAAACCAGAAGAACCCAGCGCGAGTCAGAAACTCTGTTTGGAGGCAAGCTGGACGCAGGGAGGGCAGGTGGTGCTGGGAGCTCCCTCTGCCCCCCGCTCTGGAGGCTCTTACGGCTGCCTGCTCGTAAGGCCGCTATGAGGTGAAGCCTGTGCTACAGGTGTTTCCTTATCTGTAGGTCGATGGCCTTATAAAGCATCTTAAAAAGCTCCAGCTGACTGTCTGAAGAGTCAGAAAACAGAATTGCTCCTGTCTGCACCTGCAGCAGTCAGAGGAAGACAGAAAGGACAGCAGTGTTCAAGGGAAATAAAGGGCTGGAGAAAGCTGATCAGTGAGTGAAACCCCCCACGTGCTATTATTAAATTTGCTCTGTGCATGAACAAAACTAATGGTCCAGTGTTTCATTTCTTATACGTGTGGAGTAAAAGTCTCTTGGTTGAGACTTCTATTAAAAGACATTCATTATGTTCATTGGGAAGTAGGAAGCTCTGGGGATATAAATACTTTGGGTGAAGCTGCTAAAAGGCAAACTGCTGCTCTGAACAGAAGCCCAGTAGCAACCTGGCTTGCAAACCAGGATGCTTACAGTTTATGTAAGCTGGTAAGAAAGTGCCTTGAAAGAGCATGTTGGTGTGGCAGAAGTGGATATGCAATGTCTAGCAGACCTGGTGGATGTGCAACAATTTTCTGAACACAATGATGGTGTTAAGCACATCTTAATGGTCACAGACATATTATCCAAACATGCCTGGGCCATTGGTCTAAGAGAGAACACAAGTTCTAATACAATGGGGCTTTTAAAACCATTTTTAGCAGGGGATATGTGCCTAAGAAATTACAGTCTAACTAGAAAAAGAATTTTCAAATCGGCCTTTAAATGAGTTTCTAAAACAGTATAATGTTCACCGTTTTGTTACTAATAATGAAAGACTCCATGAGTATTTTAACAGGATGCCCGAAACCAAGATGGGAAAATACTTTACAGTGCATAACACTTTTCATTGCACTGATGAGTTATAAGTTTATAAAGAGCTTCCACAGAACTATCCGAGCCAGGTCTGTGGATGTGAACTCTTTAAACTCTGCAAGGGTTTGGAAAACCATATACTGGGATTAGTTTAAAATTAAAGAATCTGTGGCTCTGCTCAAACAGGGAGACCACATCGCAGTGACTATAACAAAAGAGATGTGACAAGGGTTATGAGCAGACACTCATGGATGAAAATTCTGTAGTAGTTGAAACTGAGAAGGGGGCAGGCACCTGTGCACTGCTTAATAGGCTACAGTCACAAAGGAGTCAAGGGGGCATTTTACCCTTAATAATTTCAAAAAGTGAATCCCGATGAGGACAGGATCTACAAAATTGAGAAAATCATCACTGCGAGAGGGAAAGGAAAAATGGAAGCGCACCTGATGAAGAGGTATGGCAGTTGTTTGGAAGCCTCCCAAGTCCAGAACAGTTGGAGTTGGGTGGACAGAGGTTTCATCACGCTACCCAGCAACGTAATCACCTCGATTTTCCCACAAAACACCAGCTTCACCTTACAGCTGGTGCAGCCTGGAGCGCTCTGGCATGTGGGAGGTGGGGCTGGCAGAAATACAATACCTCCATCCCGTCTTGAGGAAAAGAAAGCTCAAAATGAATGAAAATCCGTATCCTTTTTTTCTACAGCACATATTTTGAAGACTTTTCTGGGGATTGCTGCTGACATATATTCCTTTCTGGTGGACCTCACTGGAGGGTTTAACTCACTTGACCTCTACACGGTGATATTGGTAAGGAATTACAGGGACTAGGCCTTGTATGTAACTTAATACAGAGCCAGGTTAGCAATGGTCTCAGTGGATCAGTAGTTTTCAAGGTGTTCCTGTGATGTACTCGGTGGGTCTAGGAGGTATATTCAGCAGTCTGTTTAGAAAGGCTGTACTGCTTTTGAAAAGGAGGTTTGATATTGTTAAGTCACACGTTAAAAGTGCTGCTCAACAAATTGCAAAAAGTGTATTTGGACACATTTCAGAGGCTGTCCAGGCAAGTTAGAAATGCTGGCCAACCCAGAGGGCTTGACACTTGTTTATATTCCAAGAAAAAGTCTTTAGAAGGACATGTCACACACTCCCAGAGGAAATGCCTGCCCCCTTACTTAAAGGTTGTGGGCGGGCATCGGACAGCAGCAGGACAAGAAGAAAAAGAGCAACAAACTGGGCCAAATGGTGCAAAAGACATAGAAAACCCAGAGAAAGAGGGTCCGTCCTACTGCTAGAAAAGAATATCTATTTTAACGGATAGCTGCTCAGAAGAATGTACCAAATCCAAGCCGGATTTGTTTGAAGCGTCCTCAATGCAGATCAGCAGTGAGAAATGCCTGTTTACGGAGGTGCCTCCACTTTCAGCTATTACAAAGTCTGCATGTTTGGACTTTGCCATAGCTGGGAATGAGGAAGATTACATTGATCTGGACAAAAGATCTGCTGTACCTTTTGGGACAATTCTGGCAGCTTTGCTGGAAGACTGTAAAAGCTGGGAGGTCCAGCCTTGGTGCCAGGGAGTCTATGTGCCTTGTGAATTACCTCCCTCACTGTTCATGGAGAAAATGTGGGTGGCATCTGCTGTATGTCTGGGGCACACATTAGCTTTACTTGTGGCTAAACGCTATACACGCTGTTGATGGGGTGGGATAAAGGTGTTCCCCATATTGGCTGATAGCCATGCTAGCAATCAGGAAAACAAACAGTGGGCAGCAATATGACAGACCATTCTCTGCTGGTTGACAGGGAAAACTTCACCTGTGACTATACCCTGTTTGCCTTTGCTCTGTCTCTGGAACAATAACATCTTCATCACTACTCCCTGATTAAAATGGGAAACCTGAAAGCAGAAATAGCTTTGCAGGGACTTTGACCATGACTATTAATACAATCATGTATAGTGTATTTGACAATGCAACAGAAATAAATTGGAAGAGTTACATGCTCTTTGACTGCATGTGAAAATGGACACCAAACAGGTATCCTGTTTTTTTCAGTAGATCCTATGCCAGAGAAAAAATTCTAGGCATTTATCAAAGTGACTGTTTCCCTTGAGTTTGCTTCTCCAAGATGAATATGCAACTGCAAACCAGCCTGGAGAGCACTGGCTACCAATTTTTCTGGCAGATCAGAACCATAACCATAGAGATCTTTTGTCTAAACTTGACATCCATAAATCCATGGGCCCCAATGGGATGCACCCCCGAGTGCTGAGGGAGCTGGCGGATGTTATCGCTAGGCCACTCTCCATCATCTTTGAAAGGTCATGGAGATCAGGAGAGGTGCCTGAGGGCTGGCAGAAAGCCAATGTCACGCCAGTCTTCAAAAAGGGCAAGAAGGAGGAGCCAGGACACTACAGGCCTGTCAGCCTCACCTCCATCCAGGGAAAGGTGATGGAACAGCTCCTCCTGAAGGTCATCACTAAGCATCTGGAGGACAAGAAGGTGATCAGGAGTAGTCAGCCTGGATTCACCCAAGGGAAATCATGCTTGACCAATCTGATAGCCTTCTATGATGGAATGACTGGCTGGGTAGATGAGGGCAGAGCAGTGGATGTTGTCTTTCTGGACTTCAGCAAGGCTTTTGACACTGTCTCCCAGCACATCCTCACAGGCAAGCTCAGGAAGTGTGGGCTAGATGAGTGGACGGTGAGGTGGATGGAGAACTGGCTGGATGGCCAAGCGCAGAGGGTTGTGGTGAATGGCGCAGAGTCAAGTTGGAGGCCTGTGGCTAGTGGTGTCCCCCAGGGCTCAGTCCTGGCTCCAGTCTTGTTCAATATATTCATCAATGACCTGGAGGAAGGGACAGAGTGCACCCGCAGCAAGTTTGCTGAGGATACTAAACTGGGGGGAGAGGCTAACACACCAGAAGACTGTGGTGCCATTCAGAGGGACCTGGACAGGCTGGAGAGGTGGGCGGAGAGGAACCTCATGAAGTTCAACAAAGGCAAGTGCAAGGTCCTGCACCTAGGCAGGAATAATCCCATGCACCAGGACAGGCTGGGGGTTGACCTGATGGAAAGTAGCTCTGCAGAGAAGGACCTGGGAGTGCTGGTGGACAACAAGTTAAACATGAGCCAGCAGTGTGCCCTTGTGGCCAAGAAGGCCAATGGTCTCCTGGGGTGCATGAGGCAGAGTGTTGCCAGCAGGTGGAGGGAGGTGATCCTGCCCCTCTCCTCAGCCCTGCTGAGGCCTCACCTGGAGTACTGTGTCCAGTTCTGGGCTCCCCAGTACAAGAGAGACATGGCACGACTGCAGAGAGTCCAGCGGAGGGCTACCAAGATGATTAGAGGGCTGGAGCATCTCTCCTATGAAGAAAGACTGCAAGAGCTGGGCCTGTTTAGCCTGGAGAAGAGAAGATTGAGAGGGGATCTCATCAACGTGTACAAGTATCTGAAGGGGGAGTGTCAAGAGGATGAGGCCAGCCTCTTCTCCGTGGTGCCCAGCAACAGGACAAGAGGCAATGGGCACGGACTGAAACACAGGAAGTTCCATCTGAACATGAGAAAAAACTTCTTCACTGAGAGGGTGACAGAGCATTGGAACAGGCTGCCCAGAGAGGTGGTGGAGTCTCCTTCGCTGGAGATATTCAAAACCCGTCTGGATGTGATCCTGGGCAATATGCTCTAGGTGACCCTGCTTGAACAGGGAGGTTGGACTAGATGATCTCCAGAGGTCCCTTCCAACCTAAACGATTCTGTGTGATTCTGTGATAACGAGTTTTTTGATTTGTACGAGTTTGTTGATTTTTTGACATCCCACACAGTGGACTCTTTCCTGAAAACATCATGTCCCTTTTAAAACACAGTGCTATGGACATCACTTTCTAGGGAAAGCAATTGCAATATACACATCCACAGTGGCCTGTGGATACCACTGCATCTTTTTCTTACATCACTATAACAAAGGGCTACCTTTTGAATAGATTTTAGAAGCATTTTCTAATGACTTAGTACAAAATGACCAGATAGTGATCCACTTTGAAAAAAATGAATAGGGAGCTTTTCCCATGACCATGACTACTCAACATGTTTTTCAAAAGACCCAGACCTTTATCTCTTGCAATGATTTTCATAAAGCAACCCAGCTGAAAGGTTGTGTCTTCTTTAACTATCCCTGTCATTTTTTTTCTCCTACATGGAGCCTGTAGACTACAAAGTTGAAAGGTTTTATGATAATTATTTTCAATAGTAAACTTTACAGGGTAATGCACTGGGCTTTAGGCAGCTTTCTCTTCTTATGTGGTGCACATGGTGCTCCTCAATTCTCCTCACTAACCTTTAGTTGTTCCAAGAGATCCTAGTTCACTGCATTATCCATAAGAGAAGATGTGACATTCTCCAAAACCATGGTGGTGATAAAAGCATCCCAAATCATAGTTGTTCTCAAACTAGAAGGGGCGCATGTCTGAAGAATGCCTCAGACTTAATGGAGCAAGCTGGATGCCCTGACATTTCCTTTGTATATTAAACTTCCCTGCTTGTCCTAAGAAGAAATATGTTGTGGTGCCCTAGTTCACCTAGAAGCACTTGTGCATTCTTCCTATACCATGGATACACATTATCCAAAACTTCCTAAACGTCTGAGGGCCAGGGTCCTCAGAAGTTGGTCTTCAGTCTGTTTTTGTTCTGGAAAAACAAGAGTTACTTTCCCCCCTTTTTGTGATTGCTCTGCTTTACATGTACCAAGTACTTTTGAAGAGGGGTGGTATACACCTTAGCTTTTTTGTATGTTGTCAGGCCTGTTTTTCAGAGAATATCCTTCATTTCAGCATTCAAAGAGTAGGCTGCATCAGCCCTAATGTCTTCCCTGGGTAGTGGTGGCACTCCTAGCTGCCTCCAGCTGGGTTGCAGGCACCAGGTACACTTTTTGCATGTATTCTATCACTGCTTAGCTAAAATCCCCAAGATGAGTGGAAAGCAAAAACTTACAAAAGGATCAGTAAACCCTCAGCTTTTTTCACCATCACGTTCTTTCTTTTGAAGGACACACTTTTACTACCCAAGCTTTTAATGAATTTGCACCCCTTTTTCAGCATCTGAATCTGCTGGGACTTTAATGGAAAGTTCCCCTTTAATGTATTCAAGATGGTTTCAGAAATGGTCTTTATCAGGTCATCAGAACGAGTGCAGAGCTGCTTTCCTCTGCTGGGCAGGAGGAAACAGCTTCAGGAGAGAAATGTTACTCTTGGGCCATCTTGCTCCCTGGTCTACCCCAGCAGCAACAAAGAGTGTTGGTCTTGCCTGTCTCTTACTTACTGTTGAGCATCAGTCTTTCCCAATATGTAAATTGCTGGCAGGAAAAATCCAGTTCTTAGCCTAAAAGCCTCCAGTGTAGAAGCATTTAAATAAAAAACTAAGTACCTAGACGGTGCCTTAGTACCAACTTCCAACACTTCTGACAAGAACTAGGCTTTGCCAGGATCCATCTGTCTGACTAAGCATGCAACCTGGAGCTTATCCTGGGAATTCTTAAATAACAACATATATTTAGTGTTGACAGTGATAGTGCAGCTCTTTTTATCTGGTAAAAACATTCTGGAAAATGTAATGTAAATGGATGCTAAGATTCCTGTGATACACATACATAGGAAAAGCTTTCTCAGTTCTGTTGGTTTCACAGCAGAATTCTCAAATCATCGATCACAATCACGTTTACCTTAGTAGAGGAAATAAACGGTTATCACTAAGACCTCCAGGAAGCACTCCACAATTTTGACAAAAGCATATTTACCAGCCAGTTCAGGCAGTGCTTGATACAAGTTGCCCACAACTATAATATTCTCAGGCATGACAGAAAGCAAGGGGTCAGCATTCTCCAACAGACTTTTTACAAAGTAACTTTTCCTACAGGGCACCAGAATAGTAGGAAAGGGGTGCTTCCAGGACAAGGCCATGACCAAAAGCCATAGGGGAGACTGTCAAAGTGAGAGTGCTTTTGTCATAGACCGCCTCCTGCATCTTCCAGAGGCACCTGGTTTCTGTCACTCACTAATCCCTGTCCTTGCTAGTAGACAGCTCCTCAGATGCGATCTTTTTAGGGCGATCACTCTCTGGATTTATGCTGTAGTCCAATATGACATCCCTCAGTGCCTCAAAATTATTTTGCTTCTGCATTTGCATTTTGCTGCAATGTCTTTAACTTTTAAACAACACTTTCCCCCAGACCACATGTAACCATAGAATTTGGGGCCTGAAATGCAGACTGGGTAACGTGCTCATCTGGGGACAACTCGCTTGTCAGCTCACCTAGTCACCGAGCAGGGTGCTCCAATCCCCGGAACAGCTCATCAATAACAAACAGTTTGTGTCCTGATAAAGGCAACAGTCTTGCAGGGCATCTAAGGGATCACAAAGCTCTTGGCATGTGTAAGCAGTGCTGAAACAAGCAATAAGATGCTGCGTTGCACTGCAGGGTCACACATCCTTTGGCTTCCACGAGACAGCGGCTACATCCTCAACGACAGAACCACAAGACAGCACATCAGAAGCGAGAGAAAAGAGGTGACCAACTCGTCTGGTTGGTGTTGGGTAGGTTGGACCTCTGTCCAAATTTATCCAATACAGAATTTAAAAGCAGTCTGGTGATTGGGCACTTTGCAAGAGGCTAGTAAAATCCTAGTAATGTATCTTTTCATCAGCGTCTGTTTTCTAATACAGACAAATGGTATTTGTCTTACTGCAAAAAGCACCTCCCTAAGGATCAGCACCATGGGGCAGTTTGGTCCTGGCTAAAAACTCTGCTCCCCATATGATTTTGTCACAGTGGCTCACTGCCATGCAGATATGCTAATGTCCGTTCTCTCTACGGAGCTGATCTCTGGTTGTGTCATGAAACACAAATACCCAAATCATTTGTAGCACTGCATGGTAGCATTTAACACAGCATGGAAAAAAACACCTATTCAATTTGAAAGTTGTCTGTACCCTGTCATTGACTGCATGGCCAGGCAAGAAGTAGGTTCCCACTTTATATTCACTGCCTTGTAACAGGTTTGAATATTTTCACTTTTGGCCATGTACATAAGCTGTTGAATAGAGCAGGTCAAATATCTCCTTTACTTCCAAAGATAACTGTCTGGAGTGAAGAATGCTACTGTCATACATTTAAGGAACATAAATGATAAGGTAAGCATAGTACACTGAGAGGGATCTAAACACCAACAAACCTTCATCTTCTCATTGCCCTTTTTCTCATAGAAGGTGCAACAGGTATTCACCGTATTCTCATTCCTGTCCGATCTACAGATATACCTCAAAATTTTTACATACTGTCGCAATAGTAACTCACTTCTTTTGCAAGTCAAAAATCTTCTGATGTGCTGCGTGCCATGCCACGCATTCTTTTTTCTCCGCAGTCATCATCTTGCCCACCCAATATTATTCTGCTTGTGGAAGAGGGCCTACATAATTCTGAATGAAAGTGGGAAATAACCTTTGCAGTCCTTGATTCCCAGCACTTGGGGAAGGCTGCTTAGGTTTCATGGGCAAAATTTATGAAGCATATACTCAGGCTGGTTACTGCTACGCATATGAGTGTACCACCTTGGGTGAATAACTGCATGTCTATATTTTCCTTCAGAAGCTGGCTAACAACAAAGTAGCCATCAGAGCCTTTAGCACTAGGAAAGTGTAGCCCCAAAATATCACTTCCATAAATGACCAAATAAAGGCCATGAAGAGTGTTCTCCCTTCAATCTCCCATTCTCCCGCTGTTTGCCTTTCCATCCCTTCATCTCAACGTGCATCTAGTGCTAAATCCATGGTGAAAATGCAGTCTGGGACATGTTCCGGTTTCCTGTATACCTTCCATGTCAGAGGTAATATAGTCCTGCCCTGCTTCTGGATCATGGGTATGAAGTGTTCATTTATGTTAAAGATCTTTTCACAGCATATTCCATATTTTCAGCCTTTACATTTGTGATGCTTTTCCACATAGGCCTTGCACTTCCTACATAAAATCATAACCAAACAACCAATTATTTTTTAATAGCCAGGCCCTTGTGCCTCTGTAAACATTATCCAGACTTGCACAGCAGCCTGCAGCAAAGGCACATTATTCTCACGCCTGTATTAACTGCACAGTCACACACCCAGGAGAACTAGCATCATTTACAGCTACAGATGTGATTGTACGACATATGACAAAGCTCACAAAAGTTTACCCCAAATACCTTTTTAATACCTTCACACCAAAGTAATTCCTCATGCAAAAGCAGGAAACAGGGATATCTAAGGCTGCTGTTTGGTTAAATATCCTCCAAACTTTTTTCTCTTCAGACATTAGATAATGCATATATTACCATGTAGCACATCCTCAGACAAGGGGAACTCGTTCAGTGTGATCTTCCTGTATGCTGACCACCCCAGTTTGTTTTCGAGTGCTTTTCACCACGTAACAGTTCTGCATCTGTCAGATCCCTCCCTGCTACAAGCACTGTGAAACTCCCAACAAACAGATTACCGTCGCCATGATTTAGATCAATTAAATAGCACTGCTTTTTGTCTATCATTTAGAATGTGGGACATTTAGAATGGGTATCCCCCATGTTCCATGGCTTTGGAATAATGACAGCCAGGTGGAAAGTCTGATAAAACCACAGCTCTATTACACTTTGTAGGAGAGTCCTGCCACAGTCTAAAATGTTCTGCTTGCACTCATATTGCTTAAATTCGTAGAAGGAGAATACGAAAAGTTGTGCACGCTGACAACTTCAAGAAAGAGCTGAGCATAATGACCAAGTTCAAGCAATTGGCATAAGTAGTCAAAAATTTGCTCTACACCCTGAGCAAATGTTTCATAAACTTCATGTAGCAATGCCCAATCTAAGTTAACAAATCTTTAACTGCCTAGCCCTGAACCTCTGAACTGCTGCACTTGCTCCATGTAAGCCATGTGTCGGGCTGCTGCTCATTCCATCTCCTCCACTATATTGGAGGGTGGGAGTAAAGTTGGGCTTTCAAATGCCTCCTGGTGGCTTTGGTGCGCTGCTGGAGGCCCCCCTAGGGAGACAGCCTCGTTGTGAATTTGTGAGGGCACAGCTTCTTGCTCTGCAGGGACTGCAGTAACCAGCTAGTACCTTCGAAGGCATCATCCTCTGCCCTAGCAGGCAACACATTCACTGTTTCATCAGGTTCATAAGAGCAATTTGCATTTAAGGGACGTTGTGGTCCCTGTAACCTATTGCCAACAAGACACTTGCAGTGACACTTTCCCTCATAAACAGGCTTTGTTGTAAAGATTTTTTTCTGTTTTGCTAGCCTGTGAATCAAGGCCCCAGAATTATCAGCATCACCAGACCTTTTATCACCTCCTTCTTGCCTGTCAATCATCTGCACCTGTAAGAGTCATGGTCTTTCTGCTGTACAACACCCCCTTTGCCCTTTTTGGCACCCCTGCTCTCTCTGCAGCAGCTGTAATCTTTAAGAGCATGGGTACCTGGGCTGCATTTTAAAGCCTTGGTCTTGCTGCTTCCACAGGAACCATGGTCTAACAGGATAGCCTCAATTATGTCTTCAATCTTCTGCCTCTTATTTGTACCCAAAGATAAGGAAGCACCTGTAGCACAGGCTTCACCTCTTAGCGGCCTTACGAGCAGGCAGCCGTAAGAGCCTCCAGAGCGGGGGGCAGAGGGAGCTCCCAGCACCACCTGCCCTCCCTGCGTCCAGCTTGCCTCCAAACAGAGTTTCTGACTCGCGCTGGGTTCTTCTGGTTTGTGTGGGTTTGGCGGGGGGGGGGGGGGGGGATGCCCTCGGGGCTTTCTTTACTGTGCCCGCGCACGTGTCGTCCCGAAGCTGGCACTTTGTTCTGCTTTTCCACTGTGGCAGAGAGCGCTGCCTGTGCCTTGCGGCGCTGCGCAGAGCCCAGAGGCTGCCCCAGCGATGCTGCGCGGTCGCCCTGGGGCCGTGTGCCGGGGCGTCTCCTACTCTGCGTATGCAACAAACCACAAAGGGTATCTGCGCGCCAACAAAACAAGCACTCCTGCTTAGGTGAACACCCCTCCGTGTATGCACGTATAGCAAAATGCACGTTTACCTGTCAAAAGCCTATTCCTACCTCTATGCACGTCTGCACAGATTTGTGTGCGTGCGTGTACGCGTCTATACGTAGATACAAGCAGATAGTACGTAGACGTTCCCAGCCGAAAGGAGCCGAGCAGCCAGCTAGCGGGGGCTGGAGGCAGGTGACGCGGGCGTGCGGGTGGCAGCCCCACTGACACTGCTCCCTCCCTGCTGCCCTGACGTCCTCCGGGAAAGGCCCGCGGAGGCCCGCGAGCCTGCGGGGTGCGAACCTTCCCGCGTGGCACCCCAGGGGCCAGGCAAGGTGGCTGGAGCAAACCCATGGTGGGAGCATGGCGGGCCGGGGTAGGGGGGGACACAGCCAAGCCAGAGGGCATGTGACTGCTGGTAGGGGCAGGGCCTTCCCAGTCATGGGGTGGGGCCTCCATCACACTCGCCCCAGTAAACACCATTTCACAACACTTCCTTTATTTCAGTATTTTATGGACTCTGAAGAAGACATGTTTCAAATATGACTGCTCATTTAATGCTCTTACGAGCATTAAAGGTCTAAATTTTAATAGCTTTTCCTGTATTTTGTACAATTTACACTGATATGTGCTGATGCTCGTGTAGTCACAAGTCTCCTCTAGAGCATGGTCAGAAAGCCACACAATCTGAAAAAAAAAAAAAACCCTTACAATGTTATGTATCAATATAAGAACAGCTCAAATTTGGTTATTTTGTTGACCAACTGTAAGACAATCAAACCTCCCTCACCATCAAGCAAAATCAATACATTTTGCTCCTGCTCATGTACTCAAAATATTAAAATGTATAACAAATTTTTCAATGTAAAAGATATCTGATAAATAACATCAAAATATTCCTTTATTTATTTATTATTCTAAAATATTTTGCTATCTATGCAAATATTGCATACCACCCAAACAGCAGAAGTAACACTTCCTAATTTATATGCAGACCACCACCTTTAAATAATGCAAAACGTTAGGCATGGACCCAAAGCAAGCCCTACTGTACTTTTTATTGTGGACTGAGAACTTTTAGTTTGGTTGACCTAATAGGAATCAGGTGCATGCAAACCTCTAGCAAAGTCACCAGAGGATGATAACTGGGGGGAGCCTTTATGCAAAAGCATGGTCTAATGCAAACGGCATACTGTCTGCCATGTGCAGGTAATACCCAGTTGCATGGCACTGCAGTCAGAAGGATCTGGGAATGAAAAGTACTTTGAATAGTGGACTTCTTAAAAGCTGTGCAAATTCAGAATACATCTCAGAAACAAAATTTAGCTCCTCTGAAGGAGGGATATTCAACTAATGCACTCAGAAAATATACAGCTCCTGTTGCGTTCTCTTCCCAAACAATTACTTATATCATCTAATTTAAATTACATTCTTGGTAGAAATTAACACATATCTGTTGAACAAAAATGCTGCATACACTCAATCTAGCATCTGCTATCTCATTTTAGCATCTAAATCATATTAAATCAAAAAGTTTCAGTGAACAAGATTATTTTTGTTTTGGCCTTGTGCAATTCTCGCGGTTGCTCCATTTCAGTACTGTTGGGGAAGCAAATACTTCATCAACTACAGTCATGTAATTTGGGTGCTATGAATTATTCCCTGAGAGACGTATATATATGAACCTTAGGCTCAAAGCTCTGACTGCAAATAAATTAAATGCTTCAGTAGACAGTATGAAAAATTTTAGTTGGCATATAAACCACCAGTAAGAAGTCTAGTCTTTGTTCTTAAAAGAACTTTGTATGGATTCTTAATACCAAAACAAATTGTACTTAAATGACAACTTTTTTTTTTTTACAGAATCTTTTTTGCCTTGTACTAGATTACTATATGCAAATAAATTGCATCATTTAAAAAACACTCAGATCATTTTTGTTGTTTTCTGGCTTAGCAAGTTTTCTGTAAGACACATGCTAACAAGTTCATAAGTATTTTTAAGCAGGAGAAAAAGAGAAAACTAATGAGGAGCTGAGTGATTTGAACAGGAAGTACACAGGTAGTATATGAAATGCAGAAGCAGAATCTGACCTCAAGCAAATACAAATATACTTCTTTTAGCCAGCTATCATGAATTAAACGGTTACTGTTTCCGCCCCGGACATCCAATGTCAGATAAAAATACATTCAGGATTTAACACATTCTATCAAAGTTACAATACATTACCACCTTATCATTTCAATTTTTGAAGGCTGTGGTCTAACTTTTGTACAAAAATCAGTGTACCTTTATGATACGAAGTGATAAAAAACTTCTCTTGTGTAGTCAGGGTATATATTGTTTGAAGCATTACTGTACTAGAGCCAGAAAACAGACTGAGAGAATGGGAGAAGCAGGTAACTAACAATAAATAAAGTACCATTCAGCTCAAGGCTGAAATCCAGATAAACTGACCACTCTGACATAATACAGGTAGCCCTTTAAAATATGAACTAAGTGAAGAAGGTTGCAAAAGATTTATGTACTCTCTATTCCTAAGTAAAATAAGAAGAAAATCAGATAACAACTTAGTTAAACAATAAAAAGCAAAGGGAAAAGTATTACAAGCGATTAGAATAGATGCAAGAAAAGTGACAGTTAATGAACGGATTGTGTCAAATCTGGTTAGGAACTGGATTTGGACAATGACAATCTTGTGCAACAAAAATCAAGGACTTAGGATCCCCTAAAAATAAAGGAAATGGAAATACCTTAGTGAAATACATGAAACTTGATATTGTAAGGAGAACAGAAACACAGTGGCATAGCCATCATTACAGAAAAAAAAAAACTTTCTAAAATATGAGATTTTCTTAAAAGACAGCAATAAAGATTATAAAGCTGTTTCAGAATTATATACTGCACAGACAACTGTTACAAATTGCTGGTAGGGTTTATTCATGGATATCATAACTGATGTATTTTTCAGTAAACAGTCCCAAAACTACTTGAAGCATCTGATACTACATTCCCTAACGGTTGTGCAGAATACTATTTTATACCACTGGGAGCTAAAAGGATTTCATCAGCAGAATCAGGTTAACACACATGTTGGGTGTTAATTTAGCAAGGATGTTTGTCATACAATCTCTGTGAACCAGTCACCCAGACCATGGTGTATATATATGTCCAAGTATCTCCTACAAGTGATAGATATTTTGCATATGCACGTAAGTGCAGTAGAAAGACCCAGGAGAGAATCCTGCACAGTAATAACATCCTCCAACTACGAAGTGTGCATCTCAAAGCCTACAAAGTCCTGAAAAAAATGTGTAAGGCGGAAAGATGCATAGGCATCTTTCAAATCAAGAGCTCTGAATCGATTTTAACAACAAAGTAATGACTAGGACCAATATAGGGGCAAAACTTTCTGAGAAAGAAAGTCTTATTTCTCCATATCATCTCTGGATGTTATCAGGGAAATAAAACTTTCTGGGAAAGAACTGGATGTTCTCAGGCCATGGTAAGCTGCAATCCACCATCCATCTGTGATGAGAACACACCTAGAATAAAGCCCCTTCTCCCAGAACTCCACAGACACTTCTTTCACAGTTCTAGTTTTAAAAAAGGAAGCAAACTGTAGTTCCAAGCAGGATCTTCTGAGAATGGTTCCAAACAAGTGAGAGATGTAAACAGAAAAAATATATTAAAATGGACTGTATAGTTTGTATAACTTTCCTGTTTTGTCTTTGAGATTTATTTCTCCATGGTGATACAATTCCAACTGCTGAAAGTGGCAAGTAATACTCAAAACTGGGGGAAAAGGTGAACTGCATTAAATCTGCATTACAAGTTGAATACAAAAATCAAGGCTGTAGTGTAAAGGCCATGATATGAACCACCTGCTGTTAGAATGAAGTTTAAAATTTGCTTTCTTGCATTGACCAACAACTATGACGATTACTCTGTGAAATAAATAGATAAGATTAAGACAGACACTGACACTGGAGTTCTAAAACGTTTTTGGAGGCTGATTTAATCTGAACAATTTTAGCACTCAATTTAGTGTCCTTCATTCTTTGTTGACTAGGATACTGTCAATCTAGTATCAACACATCAACAGATCATTTTCCTCAGATGGAAGTTCCTCAATAAGACTGAAAAAAAACCCCAATGAGGTAAGTACTGAAGAAAAGATGTAGGGACAAGACTCATGTCTCTTACATTGTGGTAGTTTGCTTTTAAACTCACAAACATATGTGAGAGGCTGAACTAGAATATGAAATTATGTCAGGTGTATTGACAAATTAAAAAAACAGATTTCCCAATAAAAAATTTTAAAAAGTGAAACAAATGCTTAAAAACTGCCTAAAGAGTAGCTAAGAGGAATTAGGTTCCTAAACACCTTTGAATACCCAGGCCTAAATATTTGTTCTGGACAATACAGAGAATTAGCAACATCGCAGGGACCTGTCTCCAAGTTTCTAGATTAATATCCTCCTTTCTGGGCCTTCCTTTCTTTCTAACTGAAGGTTGAAAGGTTCCTTTCTTTTCAACTAAAGATAAGCATGCAGTTGATAAAACCCATTAATGTACATAACCATCTATCAAAAAACTTCATGTATTTAATTACTCCATACCAAAATAATATGCCTTTAATACATTAGTTTATGTCCCTGTTCTTTCCAGGAGTATGCATTTGGAGCAGTTTTGCTATGGTTATTTGGTTTCCTTCAGTTAATTGGGAGAGGGATAAAAAATACTATTTTAGAATGTAAAATTCATGTTCTTGTCTCTGTAATTTCCATTACTGGTGGGGCTAAAAAAATTGTAAAATATATGCTGTTTAAAATAATATTTTTACCATGGTTGTTTCCACACTAAAAGCAACCAAAGTGGCAATCACTTTTCAAAACTCACCTACGAAGTCTGCAGTGCTAAGGATTATACAACAGAACTTTTTTTTAGGTTCTGTAACATGACTCTTTCTTGTAAAGAGGAACATAGCTGTCAATCATTCACTCTCTTTCAACACAAATATGCTTTGCACCTTCTACTTGTCACTCCCATTACATGTTATGTGGCAGCTTAGCACTAAACCAATATAAGAACCTGCAGAAGTTAAACACATACATTATTATTATGATGACAGAAAAGGCAATGAATGTCTTGTGGCTCCATTTGCTTTCTTTGTTAGAGCAGAAAAAGTTAATTATCTGCAGCTGTCAACCATGAAGACCTAGACCTCTGTAAGTCAACATTAGCCTTGAATAAGCTAAAACATTTTTCATATTTAAACTCGTTTTCTTTCCTTTTCTTTATTTCATTCTAGAACAGAATTTTCTTATAAAACATTACATATCTACAGAAGAGTAAACAAATACACATCAGACATAAAAAGTAAAAAGATTTCATTTCTCAAAAATAATTCCTTGTGCTATTCTAAAGATGCATCTGCCATGTACAATGAGAAAATTAATTTCCTCATTATCATATCTAGAATTTAGACAGATGTAAATAATCTCTATGTACACAAAAATATAATCTAAAGTCACAGAAAGAGGTCTGGTCCCAAAATTATACTTTATGAATAATTAGGAGGGGTGGCACTATTCAATTTTTAAATTAGGAAGGCTGTGAGTCTCACCAAAAGGCAAAAACTAGAATTTTTATTTAAATTCAAGCTTCAAAAAGAAACCTGAAGCCTTGTTAAACTCTGAAATGTATGCAGAATACCTCCTTTACAAAGTTTTAAGGACACTTAGTCAAGGTGTAAGCTTTTAAAAACCATTTCCTTTGCTGCCTTCTTCTATTTCCATCTTTTCCCCAGCCTAGTACCCAGAAAGAAAAAAAAAGGGGACTAAAGTAAACTCTGCCTTGCTTTTACCTTTTACTTCTGCCTTCTTACTTTACCATCCAGTATAACTGCACAAACTGCTGCACCTAGAACTTTCAAGAAACTTTATTTATTTATTTATTTACTATCTGTTAGTCAGAAACAACTACTGCATTTGGTAACAATCCATCTACACTACAACAGTTCTCATACACTCCTTTCCCCACTCTTATCCTGAATATCTTGATCCTGTTCTCCCTTTCTTCTTTTCTGCTTCCATCTATGGTAGGCAGTTATCAAAACATTCCCTTTCAGTTTTTCATGCTGTATTCAGAGTCATCCCAGTGGCCCGCCCCTTGCCTCATGTCTGTTTCCACAAATTGCTGGTGATACCCTATACAAAACGCACTCTTTCCACAATAAACTTTCATTTTCAAAACTCCGTCATAGTCAGTCATTTAGCAGCAGAGAAAGTTGTCTTAAGTACAGGAAAATAGAGGAATGAACCAACTTTTCAGTTGATCTTCTCAAAGTTCAAACATTTGGCCACTTTTAAATTGTCATTCTTATTCTAGCACTACTTGCTACGAAATTAGCTGAAGAAAAAACCTGTTGCTAGCATCCTTCGTAATTTCAGCTCTTGAAATCCCTTAAAATATTATTTGGCCTTGAAAGCCATTTAAATATTATTTCAGATGTAGGTACACAATGCACAGAAAGCCACACAGCCAGCCAAGTTCCTCAAATCCATCTTTAAAATGATCCCTTCCAGCACCCACCCAAGTGTTTTACCGCAATCAGGGAATGCTGACTAAAGGTCTTCTATTTGACATGTATCTGCTAAAATATTCATTAACTACTTCTACACTTTTCTTCTGTGAGCTTATCAGCCACACAATCTAGAATCATCACAGTGCGATTACAGTAAACTGTCCTTCCACTGGTATGCATATTTAAGTATCAAATTCAGAGCTGTTTTATATACCAAAGTACATGAAGAGTTCTTAAGCTGCTGAATTCCATAACAGAGAAAGTTAATTAAAATCTTGGTGTATCCAAAGAGAAGAAAAATCACCAGGAAGACCTAAAATTAACAACCAGATGATTAGCAGATATGTGTTTTTTTCACCTTCTAAAATTACATACTATTTTAAACAGAATGGGTTAATTCCTGCTGGAACACTCAGTCTTCACTAAAGTGGAACATTAAGACATACTAAAATATTTAACTCTACAGTGGTGAAAGGGAGATGAACGGTACAAGAAAATTATAAGTTACCTTTCTTATCCTACGATTTTATGAATGCAGAATATTTTCAGTCATAAATTGAAATTCATTCCTATATTATGTATATATTTTATTCTTGCAAAATTTGCATGCCTTATTCAAAGACTACTGCTTCGTTTGTTTTATTAGAAGAGGTTAAATACTTTAAAGGTGATTATTATAAACTAAATGAACTAGATTTTGCTATCTTGACATGTATATTTTAAAAATAGTTATTGTAACTTTTTCTCTTGCTGATCAGAAAGTAAAAATTCAGAAACAAAAGGATAGAGATGAGGTCAATAACAGAAGCTAAACTGATCAGCTCTCCAATAAAGTTAACACGAGATTTAAAATGCGAGCAGGAGTGTCATTACATTTCAGATCTGAAAATAGAAGTGATTAGAAAACAACTGCAGAACATTCCATATAAGAAAAATGAAACAAGTCTTTTCCAATAAATGGGAGAAGAACCCAGTCTAGAAATAAAATTGAATCTGTCCACTAGGTGGCAGAAAAGAGACAGGGAAAAAAAAGTATCCCTGATTCATACTTGATGGAAAATGCCTACATTTACTAGCACTTCATTTAGCAGCCTGCTAAAAGATGATCAGGGATAAAAACCAGGGAAGGTACTAATTCGTCCACTGTAGCTTACTTACCTGTTCATAATCATGTAAAAAAGTACATAGTTAATATATTGTAACATAGCAACCACACAATTTAAAAATATTTTCTATATACTTTCTACGTAGAGTATTAAACACGTAAGTTCACAGCAGTTTTTCAAAGTGTATTCTAATTTACCCTTACAATAAAAACACTTATTCCTAAATGCCAGTGTTGCTGATAAAGCTTCATTACGAACAGTATAGTACAGCATAATCCAATAGTATTCCCATTCTGCCTAAAAACATAATCAGGACTGGAGTCTAACTGTTTTCAAGTAAAGTAAACAAAAACTAAGACAAACCTTAACATTTCTCACCTAGAATGCCTATCGTCACTATTGCTATAGTATCTCAGTGATACAACTATAGAAATAGCATATAGAAATAAAAGCTGTCATTCAGACAAGCCCCCCCTAATCCATTTATGGTGTAAAAGCTCAAAAATAAGTCTGTAAACTCCCTGAAACTACAGACACTGAGTGCAGAAAATAGATACAATAGGCTAATGGAGAAAGATTTCACTCAAGAACAGGCTTCTACACTAATCCCTTAGTTCTAACACTACCATCTGTTCCAAATACTTCATACCTAGCAGTTTGTAAGTTCAAATCCATGATGTATGACAAGTATTGAAAATCTCATTCCGTTCCAACCTTCTCATAATTACTGATAGGGATAGAATGATACGTACACAAAACTTGAAGCCATATGACAAATGCCTATTTAATTTGGATTGCTTCTATAATTTTCTTGTAGCAGTGTGCAAGAGGCTGTAGTAAAAGCATCAGAAATCACTTTTAAAAAAGACATGAAATACCTGATACTAATGAAATATGCTTGAAGACGAATTAAAAAATCACTGTTACACTTTTTTGATACCTACATATGTACTCAAAAGCATTTAAATGATACTTTGCTCAAACTAGATCACAACTGTTAAATCAAGATGTCTAGCCATCTAGAAAAATAACTGTATTGTCTGTCCTCCTACAGTGGCTGTTAGAGCATGTGAAACTTATTTCTTACAGTACAGTTAAGGAAGATATTAATGGGTCATCTCCAATAGCATCTCAGAAGACAAGGACTTTATGAACCCATTTAGCTCTTTTTACAGTATGTCAGAATCATGATCAAAGACAAATTTCAAATATTTAACTAATAGTAATTAATTTATAAACATATGAATTACCAAGACCTAAACAGACTAAGAATGTGGCTGAGCTGCAGCTAACCTGGAAGTTCTAATCCATGGAAACTGTATTTTGGTGCTCAATGACTTAATTTTAGGACAAGTTCTGGTTCTTTACTGCAGAAGGGGTACACACTGTATAATGTGCTAAAAACATATACCTAAATTACTTATAAAGATTTAGATTATTTTAACCAATTCATTTAGAATGTAATTGCTAATGCACTTGCTTTTCTCATCACTTCTTGTAATGTAATTATTCTTGTAATGTAATTCTTGTAATGTATGTTCCTCTCTTCTGTATCACGTATTAGAGGGCTGAACTCTGAAATAACAGCAGAAGGGAGTTTCTTCCTCTCCATTCTGACTCCCAAAATACATCTATCAATGACCAATTTTTATCTCCATAAATTATTTAATGTTTTACTTAATTTTATGAACTTCACTGTGTTAAGGGGAAAAGAAAAAGGAATTACAAATATATCCAGTAGGTAAGCATATCATTCCCTAGTTCTCCCTAGGAATAGAAAGACCAAAACCTTAACTTTCAGAAGAATGCTGGTCCATGCAGTAAAGGCCCTCACCTAAGCGCTGCGATACTTAAATTCAAAGTATTCTGTTTTCCCACATTCATTCTTTCTTAACCTTGAGTATGTCACTTAGCCTGCCTGAGTTTCAACCTTCCCATCTGTGAAACGGGGACAACCATATTTCTCTGCCTCACAGACATGTCAGGAAATATATTGAAGTTTCTCATCTACTAAGATTCTACAGTAAAAAAAGTGACAGTACACAGAACATGAAATAGACTAGTTGTCAGATTTCTAGACCTATCAATGACGACTGAAACAATTAAGTCCGGACGGTTACTTCCTATCCCAGTACATTCTTGGTTAATGCTTAGGACTGATAAATCAGTTCCCATGCAGCTTATCTTTTAAACCCAAATAACTTCAGATGGATACACTAATAGCAATTATACAATCTATGATACTTAGGCAGTCATTTTACAAGCAAATCAAGAGGCATAAGCTCACTGCTGAGCAACAGATCACTCAGTAAGACAACCAGTGACAAAGCCTCAAGTATGTTGAAAAGTTCAGTGAATGTTATCAGAACAGTATCAGTAGAAAAAAAGGAATTGTTGTGCACAATTTACTTACAGGTAGACAACCACTGTGCTCTTCTAAAGCTTTGACTCTACAGTTAACCAAACTTGGCTCTATAGGTTTTTAAATTGACTAAAATTCATTTAATCGATTAAATTCATGCAACCCAACCCACTGCAGACACTTTTTATTGCTATGTTTCTTTAGCTTGGTCTTCTAAATCTGTGAGCAGTGAACTATCGTAAGGCAGCTTGAATAAACTGGAAAGAAAGTAGTTAAGCAGCTTTAGAAGCATTCTAACTAAATCATATCATGTTGTGTTCACAATGAACCTAAGAAGGAGATGACTTTCTGAAACTGTGATAGTTGAATCACTCAGTTATCCAATGCTAAAACTGCACTGAATAAAATGTAACATTGCATCAGTCAAGTTTACCAATACCTCTCTTGCTATGCGCAGTACCAAAAAAATAAATACTATGCTAAGCAATAAGTGTATATGAGATAGATAACTACTAATCGGAAAAAAGGTTAATAAAATGTAACAAGATAGGTAGAAGGTGTAGTCATTTTTAATGAGACTATACACATAGTAATTACACTTCTGTGATAAGCACATACAAAGAACGGCATGCACCAAATGTGCAGTTAAAACACATACCTCCACATCACATGTTGTATGAACAGATCCACCTAAAGGTGCAGATGAAATAGACTTAGTGTTTTATATTAAATGCAGCCAGTCCACATTACATGATTAGCAAGTTTTGATCAGTCTCTTAAGCAGGAATCTAAGATTCATTAGAAAAAGTCCTCCAAAACTGTAATTTTCATTTATAAAAATACATTTTAGTTTTCAACATTATAGAGGCAATTTTAAAATGTGGAAAACTCTAAATGAATCAAGGAGGTGACACTTTCAGTCTGCAGACAGCCTGAAACGGTAGTTTGGAAGTATGAAGTAACTTTTATCTCAATCAGGGATGCAAGGTCCTCCAATATATATCTATGGATTCCTTCCACTATTCCTCCCCCTCTCACATTTGAAATGTTATTAGCTACTTCAACAATTTCTCAGGAGAATTCATCGTTTTGCTCTTAACTGAATGTTTGACTGTGGCGGGGGCGGGGTGGGGGAGGTATCTTCATGCCATACTAAGATTTCTTCTAAACAGCTTTTACTTTCCAGCTTTCCACCCAAGGGGTGGTGATGGGACGTGACGTTCAACGGCCCGGACACCAGGGACACCTGCAACCAAACCACTGGGTTCAAACTGATTGTCAGGAAGCAAGTGAACAAAAGGTGTAGACTGATCATTCAACAGTCAGGAACAACATACAATGAAACTGACTAGAAATTCTCATCTTCCCCAGCACACTAAAGGAAGAATATACTGAGCAAGCTGCAACATCAGACTCTTTATGGAACCTACCTGGAAAAACCCTTACAGGGGAAAGAGCATCCAGATATGACTACTGAAAATAGCCAAAGACTAACATCGTATTACCACATATTTTCACCTATTAGCCAGGACTGTCTGAAGATGTGTAGAAGTGGTAAAAATGGAGGAGCTACATTACACCTTCCTCTCAAAGATCTATCCTCCAAAATGTAGTGTTTGTTCATACCCATACTACTGATGGGTAAATCATGCATTTTGTTTGCCACAACTGCCGTCATACACAACTCATCCATTTTTTGGAATGAACGAAACCGTCCCTCAGTTCTTTTACCAACTGAAATTCAAGTATTTCAAGACTTTAATGGAGAATGATAGGCTATAGAATGACAGAGACAACATATCTCAAAGAATAAATTACTGTTAAATAAGCAGGTTTTTGCTTCAAGTTACTGTATATATTTTACTCATTCAGAAGCCTCAAAAGTGCTCCTATAGAAAGGGTCAACTACGAAGTCTCAATTTTTAACTGAATCACAGCAACTCCAAAGATAGTATTTGTTCTCGAACTTTGACTATAGTATAATGTTCATGAACAAAAGTCTGGTACGTTTCTAAGAGACCCTCAGCCTGCTCAAACCACAGCATTACAATATTTAATCTGACCTTATGCCGTATTATATTTTGTAGAGTAAAGTCTTACACGTTTAAAAACCTGTACTGACAATATTTGAAGGGAGAATGTTTTCCCTTTAGCTCCTTTCTTATACACTACAAGTAACTTCAAAAACAGTCAGAATGACTTATTTCTGAAATAATAAAGGCTGCTGCATTCGAACTGCACTTAGTGCACAGTGAAATTCATGTGAAATTCTGACATGGACTTCTACAGAAGTGCAGCATGAGGGCTGAGCAAAATTTTACTGCAAGAATATACATAATGGTACGACTCTAATGTTAGCACACAAAGTTGTTCCAAGGAAGAATTTACGGCTACAAGCAAAAGAAGTATTTCCAAAAAGATGCTAAAGAGATTAACGTACAAGAGTTTTCTGTCACATCAGACAACAAAACATTGGAAACCCACAAACTAGTAAAAATACTTAACATCATCACACTGCTAAGATTCTGACAAGAATGAAAATAGTAAAAGGCTGATACAAAGTTATACTGCTGAAGAATATTCTGATTTGGAATGGATTTAAGAAACAAACTTTCCCGGTGCTGAGTTACTCAGCACTGATTTTGCTGGTGCCAAGGAGCTCTGCACTATGAAGACAAAAGTGTCAATATAAATTTTGGAAAGCATACCAGAGTCTTGCTATTAAGAAGTGTTTCTTCACCAGACTATTAAGATATCTGTATCTTCAGGGAACTATCATTCAGAATAATGACAGAAAATGAAAAGATGTATCATGGGAGCAAATACAAGCAGATTTTACTCTCAGTCCTCTTCAGGAGACGGAAGACCATGTTCTCTCTCTTCAAAACAGCAATTCACAGAACGACAAACCTCTGGAGATGATCTGGTCCAACCTCCCTCCTTCAAGGCAGAATCAGCTGAAGCATGTTGCCTGGGACCATGTCCAGTCAGATTTTCAGTATCTCCAAGGATGGAGACCCCACAACCCCTCTAGGAAACTTGTTCCAGTGTTCAGCCACCCTCACAGAAAAAAAGAAAAAAAAAGTGTTTTTTTGTGTTTAGTTGGAACTCCATGTGCTTCAGTTTGTGCCCACTGCCTCTTGTCCTGCCACTGGCAGCCACGGAGAATAGCCTGGCTCCACCTTCTTTACTTTTTCCCCATCACACATTTTTAAGCACTGATAAGATCCCTCCTGAGCCTCTTCTTCCCCAGGCTAAGCAGTCCCAGCTTTCTCAACCTCTCCTCCTATGACAGATGCTCCCGTTCCTACATTATTGCCCATTGCTGGACTTGCTCCATGATGTCTATGATTCTCTTGTCCTGGGGAGCCCAGTACTGGACCCAGCACTTCAGATGGGTCTCACCAGTGCTCAGCAGAGGTGAAGGATCACCTCCCTCCACCTGCCAGCTATGATGTGACTAATGCAGCCCAGGACATCGCTGGCTGCCTTTACTGCAAGGAGACCCTGCTGAGTCATGGTCACCTTGGTGTCCATCAGGAGCACGGCCTTGTCTGCCAAAGTATTTTCCAGTCAGTCAGCCCCCAGCCTGTACTGGTACATGCGGTTATTCTTCCCCAAGTGCAGGAACCAGCATTTTCCTTTATTGAACTTCACAAGATTCCTGTTGGCCCACTGTACCACCCTGTCGAGGTCCCTCTGATGGTAGCACAGCCATCTAGCGTAGCAGCCACTCCTCCTAGTCTTCTCCTTGTATCATCTGCAAACTTGCTGAGTAAGGGTGCACTCAGTTCCCTCATCCAGGTCATTAATGAAGAGATTAAACAATATCGGACCCAGTATCGACCCCTGGGGGACACTATGAGTCACTGGCCTCCAGCTGCACTTTATGAGGCTGATCATAACCCTCTGAGCCCAGCAGTTCAGCTAGTTTCCAGTCCACCTCACTGACCATTTTTCTTGCACATACTTCCTCAGCTTTTCTATGATGATGTTATGGCAGACAGCATTGAAAACCTTGCAAAAGTCAAAATAAATGACATCCTCCTCATCCATCCAGCCAGTCATCTCTTCGTAGAAGGCTATCAGGTTGGTTAGGCATGATTTCTGATTACTCACAACCACCTTCTTGTCATGCACATAGTTTGGAAATGGTTTCCAGGATTATTTCCTACATCATCTTCTCTGGGATTGAGACTAGGCTAACCAGCCTATAGCTCCCTAGATCCTCCCTCTTGAATGTCACAGGAGTGACATTAGCTCTCTTTTAGTCCTCAAGAACTTCCCCTCATCACCATGACCTTACAAAGACAATGGAGAGTGGCTTTGCAGTGATATTGGACAGCTCACTAAGCACTTGCAGGTGCATCCTATGGACTTGTGTATTTTTTATGTGCTCCCTAACCTGATCCTCCTCCACCGAAGGTAAGTCTTCATTGCTCCAGACTTTCCAACTCATCTCAGGAACCTGGGATTCCTGAGGGCAGGTCTTACCACTAAAAGACCACTGCAAAGAATATATCAAGTAACATTACCATGTCCTTTGTTGCCATATCTCCTGCCCCAAATTATACTCACAGTTGTACTCATAAAACTTACCTTCAAATATTGACTGGCCACTTCATTCTCTCTTCTCCTCTCCACATATTTCAATATTTAAATAGTCTCTGAAGATAATTCTTAGGGCAACTTATTCCTTCTGAAGGTTATCTCTTCCGTTGTAATTAAACTAAGTGAACAGTACACTATGTAGGATTACAACATCAGAAATCTTTCAGTCATGCAGCTGATGCCTGCAACTTAGGACATTAGCATCCTACTCACTAAACTGCTACTCTGGCTTGCATTTCTCAAGTCTGTGACACTAAACTGTATAACCAAAGAGCTACAATTGGAATGATATTTTGTTTATCCAATTCAAAGACAAACAACTGACTTTATTCATGATACACGTAACTTACATACTGAAGAAGAAATAAAGTGACGAGTTTAGGAAAAATCTGTAATGTGGAGCCAAAAGTGATTAACAGAGTAATTCAGGGTGTTGTTACCTTGTACAGGATATTTTTTCAACACTACAGTAGTTTCATCTGAGGTATTAAAAACGGCAATAACAAAGAAAGCTGAAATATTATTTGAACTTACTTGGGAAAAAAAAAAGATCAAATCTATCCTGACGTTAATATTTTTAATAATTTAGCCAAGTAATTTAAGGAAGCAAAGGTTGTTTACAAGAACTGACAGATGTTTGAACCTACGACACTAATTTACTTCATCAAACATCATTACAGTTATTTCATACAAGTTTCTGTGTTGATACTACTTTTAAATAATAACAGCAGATATTTTCAACATTCACCACCTTTTAACAGAGCACTGGCATGCCAACTTATTATTCAAAGAACCTAAACCAATTTTAATGTCTCTTGTTTGTTATGTGAATGCTAGCTTCACATTCAAAATAATTGTGTCTTCTACAGAAAGGGAAAAGGGGGCACTAGCTAGTTGCATTTCAGTTAATTACAATATTGCTTCATCCAATGATTTCACATTTAAATTTGTTGTATTTCAATGACGTAAAGTACTGTAAGGTGCATCACTGCTATTCATGAACATATGTAAGAATTGTACATTGCACAAGAGTATGTAGATCATACAGTGTTTCTCGCAGCACGTATAACTTTGTGTTACCAAAGGCCTGACTTTGGCTTGGTAGTTACATTCAAAACTAATATGGAAACAGAACAGGTAATAGTGTCTGAGCTGGCTGAACAACTCTCCCGACTGGAGAAGATGAGGTGAACTTTAAGTGGTCAGTGTTCACAGGAGAACCAACAGTACTGAACTTTAGCTACTGAAATAGCTGGAGTAACTGAACTAATCAGCTTATGACACCCTCACTTCAGTTACTTGTGTTAAGGTATGTAAATACATAATAACTTAAAGAGTACTTTTAATCAATTTTCAGTTTTCCTAAATTGCAAAACAAAGGTTGCTTTGTGTGCTTAAGAACTTTGGGTTTACGTCTGTGAAACAACCATTTACAACGTTTATCAGAGATTTCATTTTATGTTTCCAAAAGAGAAAACATTGTTGTACCTCCTTTTAGAAGGGATGGACCACGCCATAAGTTCAATTATTCTAAAAAAAGTCCTTAGATAGCTCTTGATATTGCTGTCAACATTTACCAGCAGGATCACATCAGTTTCCTCACACACCAGTCATAAAGGTATCTAGCAGTTTCTCATTAATATTACGACCAACTGTTATGCATTGACTAGTTTTTCAAAAGACTGTTTCAAAGACAATAATTTTTTTTTTATTTATTACAAGTTCAGATTATATTTCAATAAAAGGCATATGCTGCACAGGAGCCTTGACTTTTAAATTTTGCAATAAATACTTAATAATATGCAAAAAAATTATAGAATCTGCACTTGCCTTTGTTGAACTTCAGGAGGTTCCTCTCTGCCCAAGTCTCCAGCCTGTCCAAGTCCCTCTGGGCCTGCCCAGCCCTCTTGGGTAACAACCACTCCTCCCAGTTTTGTATCAGCAGCAAATTTGCTGAGAAGGCACTCTGTCCCTCCAACCAGCTCACTGACGAAAAAGTTGAACAACACTAGACATAGTATTGACCCCTGGAGGACACCACTAGCAACTGGCCTTCCGTTAGACTCTGTGCAACTGATCACAACTCTCCAAGCTGAACCGCCATTCAGCCAGTTCTCAATCCACCTCATTGTCCGCTAAACCAGCCCACACTTCCTGAGCTTGCCTATGAGGGTGTTATGGGAAATTTTTCAATAAAATGATGGATGAGAAAGTTGTCATTAGGTAGTTCTCTTTCAAGAATTCTCTTGATATAGTGTATGGATTGCAGTCCCTCAGGATTTGATTTGGAAGCACGAAGAACTTTAGAAAAGTCTGTATTTAGAACTTGGGTAATTTTTGTCTATCCTAGGTCTTCTTAGAAGTACAAAGGTTTCCCGTGATATCTGTATTTTGAGTTAATTTTATTGGGCACTTGGTAGAATTTAATGATTTTATCCATAACTGGAAGCCCAGATATTGCTCTACATTTGAAGAGCTGAATGAGGTTTTTTGGCTTATCATAGATTTAATGACTAATGGGGGTCTGTACTAATTAGATGTGAAATTCTGATTTTCTATGTGAGATCTTGAAATCACTATTTGTATTAAAATAGTTATGTCACAATATGGAACTGCAATTATATATGTTCACAGAAAGTTCTTACAGTCAGGAGAACTGCTGAACAGTGAAGCACTAAATCTGTTTTACTTGTTATATACGTATACATATGTTATCGTTTATCTAATGTCATTTTCTGTATTGTTATCAAATCTGTTATGAGGATCTGTTGAGGAGATTTCTTTTCTTGATCCCAAAGTGAGGTTTCTTTCTGGCAGTCATGTAGGGTGAAAATAGGGAATTAGGAACTTCAATATTTGTAAAAGCCTTGCTTACAGGGTTGTCCTCCATTCCCTACCTCACTGTAGTCTCTTATTTGAACTGACTGTCGGATAAAATTCTGGAAGACACACTGTCTTTCCAGTTGCTATGTCTACTTCCTTGCCTTTTTAAGCATCATATTATAGCATGGCTGTATTGCTAGGTTAACTGTAGTCCAAACATGAAAAATCTTTTATATTGAAAAAAATCTTGAGTAGGTTTGCTACAAGAACTAAAGCAAGAGGTACAAGACATTTCGATTAATTCAGTAGGCTAGATATAGTTAATTATCTTCCAGGCCTAAAGCTTACCCGAACATGGCTCACCGTGAGAGTAAAGTTATATTCTGTCAAGCACTATGCTTGATTAACAGGACCTCTTTCCTAAAGAGATCTCCATAATCTTGGGCTGCAAGTTTTTTATTTCTGTTGTTCTAGTATTGCAATTTTTTTAATACCAAAATAATTAAAAGAGGAAACTGATCTTACAATATTGTATTTCAAAGGGTTTTTCTTCCCCTTTCTTGATGGCTTAACATTGTTTTCTTTCTTTTCTGTATGCTGGGCTTGGTGATTTGGGAAAGTGATATAGTATGCTGAATACTACATCCATTTTTAAGAAAGCAAAAAAGAAGAAACAGTTATCATGGCTTTCTACACTTCTTGACCAAGTGCTGCTACAATAAATTCATAGCTTTGTTGCTTCTTACGTTCTTCTCCCCACACCGACCGTAAGAGCATTACGGGGGAAAAATCACAAGAGGAAAAGGTGAGAGTTGGAGGAAGAAGTAAGAAGAAAGTAAAGGAAAAGAGGAAAAGGAGGTTTATTAGGACACCGGAAATGTATTAGTCTTTCAGTCTATCATCTCTCAAAAACAAAAGAGCTCTGTAGAAACCACATAATCTTTCAGAAAGGTAGGTTCCTTCATTCTGTACATGGATTCTAGCTTCAGTAGCATTTACTAAAATGGATTGGGATTTAACTTTTTCAGTGTTATATAAAAATCTAAATTTACATTTAAGAGTTATTTCTAAAAATGAAGTGGACATAAATAAGATCTCCTGAAATTCTAGCAACAGGCTTAAAAAATTATTTTTAAGTGAAAATGAGATTGATATATCATTAAGGCTTTTGACATTGTTTCCCATAACATCATCATAGGCAAGTTCAGGAAGTGTGGGCTGGATGAGTGGACAGGAAGGTGGATTGAGAACTGGCTGGAAAAAAATAGGTGGCAGCAGCAATTACTTTGCTCTTGGAGTTACATTTCTCCTCAAACACTAAGTCATCATGGTCAGCATCTTCAAAAAAGTTAAAAATTCTTTTTAAAAAAATAGCAAAATTTAAAGTTAATGAATTAATACAATGAAGTACTAATGTGAAACTTCATGGAACATTTAGTGACACTACTTGTATAGCCTTCTATTTACTACTGTGTTCTTTTCCCATTTGCTTTCTGAATTCTTTAATACTTTCTTCTCTGAAGCCTCAAGAAACCTGAGAAAGTCTCAGTTGCCAGAATTACAGGAATATTTAAGTATCAAAGACAACCCGAAAGTCAGAATTTTCCACTATTGAAAACCTTTGTAACAGAAGTAAAACATGCCCACCCTGAAGAATAACTTCCGGAAATCCCAAGTTGATAGGGTTGTGATCAGTGGCACCGAGTCTAGTTGGAGGCCTGTAGCTAGCAGTGTCCTCCAGGGGTCAGTCCTGGGTCCAGTCTTGTTCAGCTTACTCCTCAGTGACGTGGATGAAGGGATGGTTTGCTTACAAAACTGGGAGGAGTGGCTGATACCCCACAGGGCTGGGCTGCCATTCCGAGGGACCTGGACAGGATGGAGAGATGGGCAGACCTCCATGTTCAAAAAAAGGGAAGGGCAGAGTCCTGCACCTAGGGAGGAAGAACCCCATGCAGCAGCACAGACTGGGGGCTGGCCTGCTGGAAAGCAGCTCTGCAGAGAAGGACCTGGGAGTCCTGCTGGACGACAAGTTAAGCAGGAGCCAGCAGTGTGCCCTGGTGGCCAAGGCGGCCCATGGGATCCCGGGCTGCATGAGGCAGAGTGTTACCAGCAGGTGGAGAGAGGTGATCCTCCCCCTCTCCACAGCCCTGGGGAGGCCTCACCTGGAGTGCTGTGTCCAACTCTGGGCTCCCCAGTGCAATTATAAGAGAGACATGGCGCTCCTGAAGGGAGTCCAGCGGAGGGCTACCAAGATGATGAAGGAGCTCTCATAGGAGGAAAGACTGAGGGAGCTGGGCCTGTTCAGCCTGGAGAAGAGAAGACTGAAGGGGGATTTGATCAATGTCTACAAGTATCTGAAGGGAGGGTGTCCAGAGGATGGGGCCAGACTCTTGTCCGTGGTGCCCAGCAACAGGACAAGAGGCAATGGGCAGAAACTGAAACACAGCAAGTTCCGTCTGAACCTGAGGGAAAACTTGTTGACTGTGAGGGTGACAAAGCAGTGGTACAGGTTGCCCAGAGAGGTAGTGGAGTCTCCTTCCCTGGAGATATTCAAAAGCCATCTGGACCCAATCCTGGGTAATGTGCTCTAGAGGAACCCTCTTTGAGGGGGGGGTTAGATTAGATGATCTCCAGAAGTTCTTTCCACCCTCAACCATTCCATGATTCTGTGATACCCTTCAAACACAGAAACTGAGGGGGACGAAAAATGAAACAAGCAGAAATAATAATAATAAAAAAAAGCCAATAGACAAGGTATTAGCTCAGTTGGGATCACTGCTAGAAGTTTCTGAATGATAAGAGAGCAGAAGAGAAAGAAGGATAGAGCAGGAGAAAGAACACAAGTACGCACGCACATATAGGCACATACGTTCTTCACCACAAAAAGTCAAGGAAACAGTTGGATTTAGATGCCAATTACTACTTCATAGCAGCTGTTCTTGTTTACACTATGCGTGTTTATACTGCCAAAGGCCAGAATACGAACTGTTCACGTGACAGAAGCTACAACTCCTCCCTGTAACTGCAGTGCACACTGGGAAAGTCAACCTATCCAAACAGCCATGGCACAGTGGACCACACAGGTTTCGGTGCCCAGAAGAAACTTGGTCAAGAATTAAATTAAGGTTTTGTTGGCTTCCAGTAAAACATATATATTTAACACTGTTCTGAATTTAAGTATTTGAATAAATAGTATTCATGATCTACCTTTAAGTCACATTCTGAAAGCTGAGCATAGGTTCCTCTGTTTCTCAAGATATTTTTGAAACTGCTATTCTGTTCCAGTAAAGCTTAGAAGGTGATTTACAAAAACCTAAAGGAAAGCCAAAGGACATCCCATGACATTTGGGTATATATCAATCTTCTCTTAGTATCTTTGACCTCCTTTACACCTCTACCCCCAGTCTTTTAGGACAGTTTATTCCATCATGAATTTGTTTCCTTAATTGATTTCATTATGTATCTCAGTAACTCTTCTACTCTTTTGATAGCTCTGGATAAAGCAATTTCCAGCCTGCCTTTGATTTTACGTTAGTCTCTTCTTAATGTGGCAGAAGTTAGCTCACATAGGCTGAGCATCTCTCACTGCATTTTAAGCTAGTAGTTAACTTCTCACCTCACATCCATAACACTCTATTCCTCTCAAACAAAACAAAATAGAGAAACTGAAAAAATATTAAAATAGGGAAAACAAACTTTTTTTCTTCCGTGTATTCTGCCCTAGACTTTATAAACTGCGCTGACCCAAAGGAATTTAGCTGCCTTCGTGGGATGAGGATCTCAGATGTACGGAAGTGAGAAAAGGACGGCTACTATGGGCAGAACATGTCAGAAGATTTAAAGCTTCTAACAAGATGAATGTTTCTTCCAGTGATGGTATCCAGTTATTTTGGGCTGACACTATTAACACCGTTAACAAACATCATTACATGGGTTTGCCAATGATGAACAATAAACAGATCGTCCTCTAGCTGTTTACATCATGTACACACAATTAAATCCTGAGAGGTCACTGTTTCTTCTTCAGATAACATCCAAGTAACATATAAAACTACTGCTTCCTCTTCTAAGTTCAGTATGACAAATACATCAAGCAATACGCATTTTACTTTAAGTTACTTTTTTAATGCATAACATAATTCCACAGAACTTTTTGGCTCCATTAGTCTTCAAAGGATGTGGTCATCTCTTAGCAATGAAGAGGCTCATGGCTACAAATATTAAGCAGGTTGTTTCCCAGACAGTTGGAAACCACACACAAGCACACACATATACACATTTTTGCATTCTTGCAATTAAATACAAGTTACTTTTCTAATCAGAAAATGTAATCCTAGACGTGTACCTAATAATGACCGAACATCACCCAAAGTACAGAAAATAGATGTTCTAAAATCTCCTATTTCCTTAATCCTTGGAGTCAAGAGATATCCACCCACAGTTTTCTTTTTTTGTACTTAAAAAAAAGTAAAAACAAAATAATTTCAGAATAAACTTTCAAATAGTTCTTTAGTTCTACAAAAGTCCAATGACATATTTAAAATTCTGCACCTTTTTGGACGTGCTCCAGGTGCACAAGGGATCTCATTTTGTTTTGCCCCTTTCTTCTAACATTATTTGTCATTTTTGAACAAGCAGACATGAATCTACCAACTTTACAATTTCATCTATCTCTTAAAACAGTCAGCAGCAAAGATGATTTTTGCACTATTTTGCCCTGCCTAAATAAAAGGAGGGCTGAATCACACAAATACTGCACTGTAGCATCTTATACCTTCCTTTCTTAGAAAAGCCATTTTAACTTTAAAACCTCCACGGACACATAATGAAGAGAGATGTTCGCATACACAAATAAGCTTCAACTCACAAATAGCATTCAGCACCTATATGTGAATATATGCTACACATTCATGTGATGCAGACGCAATAAACTGGACCTTAAGTATTTAATTAAGCAGAAAAACAGCTCATTTATGTTCTTCACTATACTCAGCAGATAACTGTGCCCTAAATACAATACATGATCCCACAGCAAATATTGTATATGGTAAATTCATACATGCTCTAGTAGCATATAGACAGCAACTGAGCCCCAGAAAATTAATTGCATGTCCTACTCATTCACACAACAATTACATTAATGTCGATACAGATTTTAACTTGTAAACATTCAGTACCTAAAACCTTCTTTACAAAAAAAAAAAAAAAGGTGTATTTTTAAACATCTTGTAATTTGACATAACCTTTCACTAATACCAGATAAACTAACATCATTATTGCTATTTGTTATTTTTCTCATGGTAAGTATATGAAAAAAGGAAGATATCACTAGAAAAATTAAACAGAAAAGAGATGAAATTTTTTTTTCAGAGTGTGTTTCTGGCTGATTTTTTCATCCTACTTCAACAGCTTTTCAATATATAGACACTAAACAAAAACATATATAATGTTTTCAACTTCAGTGCAACCATTCTTTCGTATAATCAATGAGGGAATGAAACGTTTACATAAAGGAGAAAATTCTGGAAATAAATTTGCATATTAACAGCAGTAGTTAAAAAAAATCAGTAGCAGGCGCATCATGTGACACCATAACACATTAACCTGAATGGAAATTCAGTTGGATAGATGGACGTATATGCAGGCAGATCACACAGATTTTTGCTGTACTTCTTATTTTCTATCATCCTTCAAACTGTAGTCCTTAACTTTCCGTTAGGCTATTTTTCTACATTTCTAAACACTTAAACTGCCTTAATGTTCTTAATGTTCTCGCTCTCAAAAAAAAAAAAAAATCAGGAATAAATATGCTCTATCTTCTTAACTTCTCTTTGGCTTATCTTCATTTTTTTATTCAGTTCCCACATTTTTCTGCCATTACATGCTATAATACTCCACATATAGTTGTTTTTTTGATCTCTCAGTTTTTAGTCATTATCTTAAATCTCCACCTTATATAAAAACAAAATAAAAAGTAAGGTTTTAAGAAATGCCAATTATTCTTTCAGATAAAATTTCCTCTGGAACTCCACTGAAAACTTAGGAAATAATGAAACATACTCATTGATATCATATTTGCCATAGTACTTTGATAAATCAAAGTTCTGTTCTTCGATTGTGAACGGGAGAGTGCTACAGTTTTTAAAAAATTCATACAGCCATTAGCACAGTAGATTAGGTCTGCAAGCAGTGGAAGCATTAACCTGGAAACCCACTTATTCAAGTTTGTCCAATTGGAAAACTATTAAGGACTATCTATGTGACATCTCACAGTCTACAAATATAGGTAGGCACAAATACAATATATGGAAGTTCAGCTATCGGGGAGAAGGGGAAGAGGGAGTTGTGCTGTGATAATGAATACAGTCCTGCAAAGTAAATGACATCCTTACAGAAATGTTAGAAGCAATCTACATGATTTTGGAATACATTTTTGCCGTAATTAATACTAGGCATTGATTCTTACAATGGAAGATGTATTAAAATGCCTCAGGCGCCTTTGAAAATATCACTACTGTACTATATAAATAAAACTACTTTTAGAAAAATCGTCTTCAAAAGGGTATGGTCCTTGAATATATATATATACGTTAAAGATATTTTCCTATTTTTCCAATTTCTGCTTTCTACCTATTTGCTATAATTTAATTATCAGATTTTAACCTCTTTCTACATTACTTATCCTAAATTGCTCTTAATTTTTCAGTCTTCTAGCTCTCCAGCTGTAGCAGCAATAGTACTAATACCTCTCTAATAAAAAAAGTAAGTTTGCAGTCCACAGCTTTTACTTTTAAAATCCTGGAGTTTACAGCAATCGATATTCTAAATTAAGCAAATGATACGAATTTAGAAGGTTGCTCAGACTAGTGCTTAACTTCCACTTAAATTAATAGACCTCACATACCTGAAATTAAGTACCTACTGTGTAGTTTTACCTAAGACAGATGGACCTAACTACCTGTTTTAGATATATATTTTTAATTTGGGATTTATATATGCCATATGTGAATATAATTTACAAATACAATCATACAAAAAGATCTTGTTTCACTGAATACATCCCAAAATATATCACTGTCACCATACTAAATATCCTTTGCAGTGAGAACTCCAGCGTCAGCGATGTCAAAGAAAAACATTCTGAGATGAACTGCTTAAGACAGAGGGTACTATTTACACAGTCTAACATAAGAAGTTCACTTAAATACTATTTTTTTCCGAATGCAATCTGTCAAATTGCTGTGATAAAGGAGAAATACTATGGATCAACATCTTAATTTACTGAAACTACTGAATCCAGTGAAACATCCCAAATCAAGTCAGTAATATTAAGTTGTTTACATTTCATAATTTTCTTACTCTGCACTATGTATTTACCAGAATAGCCACTTTTACCAGTAACTGAAGATATATGTTTTATACTCTTAGAACAGCTTTCAGCTATCCAAAAGAAATGGTGACCTTTTAATGGAAAATAACAGGTTACAAAATGATTAACTTGGGCTTCCCGTTAGAATTATTGGCCTTTACCATAACCATCATTCCCAAAAGCAGACACAGGAACAGAATAAGGGAATAAATCAGTATAGATTTACACCTGATCTCAGCAATCAGTCTTTCAATTTTCAACTCAGTCAGCAAGGCCAAAACATTTAAACTTAAATACAGTCATCCAGAAGTACATATTTTACTATTTGGTGAGAGAACTTCTATCTCTCATCTCATCTCAGATCACCTGCTTGCCCATATATCTCTATCTTTCATACATATCAGAAAATATATACCTAAAATATTTAGAAGAAATACTGACGTACTGGAATGACATAAGCTTGTCTGGTAGCGATCCATAGTTTTATACATTACCTCTTATTGCAGCATCTTCACAACACATTTCTAAAAGTTTCTGAGTAATATGTTAGAACTGTAATGATTTGAATTAAGCTGTTTTATTGTGCACCTTAGAAAACATGATCTTTTTAATAAAGATTTTTGTATCAAATGTGTCTCCAAAAAATTAGAACAGTTGCGTAGTATCTTCTAGCTGAACCAAGAGAAGATAAAAGAGCAAATAATAATTTCATATAAGCCTTACTTGGACTAGCAACCACTTTCCAGTCACTGCTGATACCACTTGCTCCAAAGATAGACCCTAAGAATCCATATAGTAGGCAGTTACAAAACAACCTCCTTAGGGGAAGCCTCTTTTTAACTTCATTAAGTGTGATTCATGCTATTCCTTCCTTTACATGTATCTACCTGTATAGTTGTGGACTTTCACGAAGTTCCAGAACAGATCTATTTATAACAGAAGTTGAGATTTAACAACCATATAGAGTGTGCATTATACGTCCTCCCTACTTGATAATTCATTTAATGCTTCTTTGTTTTCTGTCATATTTCATACTACTACGCTTCACTCATTCCAAGCAGCTTTATTAGTATTTTGGGACCAGAGCTATTCAAAAGTACCTCCATTTTACAAAGAGGTTTGCCACTTTGAGAAACAAAACTCCCTAAACTCAGACTAGTTATTATGAAAAGAAAACCATGACAACTGTTTGCAGTCTTGCTTTATTACTACATCCGGCCTGGTCACTACTGGAAATTCAATCTATTATTGTTGCTAGGAATCTGTTGCTGTGCAACCTAAAAGCGTTATGCAGTGCTTTCAGGCTAAGAAGTGTTAAAAAACCTGCAGGCCTCCTTCCAGCGTGTTTAAAGAGATTAAAACTCTTCTCAGTTAGTCAACCCACAACTCCAGACACAACCTTAAAAAAAGGAAAAAAAAATATTGTGACAGATGCTAACAATGTAAATAAACATGAACACAGAAAAACCACACAAAAGCAATAAATATGATCTCAATTCCATTCCAGTGGAAAGTAAACAACAATATTTCTCTAATTCATCATTTAAGCAGGAAGATTAAAAACTATAAACATTAACAAACTTCAAAGTTAAAGTTTCAACAGCTCAGATAATACTGTTGCATAACATACTCTGCACAGACATTTTATGATAGAAAATTCTGATTGAACTCTGATAGAAAATATATGAAGTTTCATATTTTGGGTTATAAGCTAGGAACTTTAAAAAACCTAAAAATAACTTTAAAATGGCAACATAATGCTTAATATTTATTCTCTACCTCAAAGATGTGCAGCTGATCCGTAAGTTGATTCCAAAATGTTGATCTCAAATTAGGTTATTCTTCCTTTGTACATTGCTATCAATCACAAAGATTCTGCCAGTAAAACTGGACATCCACATATATCTCTGCAGGTTCAGTGCTTTCAATAATGTTTTTGCAGATCTGTTGGAGAACTGCTAACAAACGGCATGCAGAAGAACTGAATATTAGGACTTTTCTCTGTTCTTTCCGATAATCTTAAACTGTTCCAGCCTGTGCCAAAGAACAAGCTGTTTTATAGTATCAGAGTTAAAAAAAGCCAGGTTTCCTCCAGGCTAGTCCTTTAAATACAACCACACTACAATAGTCCAGTGCAGAGTAAGGACATTTACCAGCAGACCCAGCAGGCTGTTGTGAAATGGAGTGTAAATTGGGTACTAACTGCCTTTTCTTCCGTGGTAGTATACATTTTAGTTTACCTTCCTGAACTAATTATTTTGATATCTACTTTTCTGAAACTTCTGCCACTCTTTCCAATTAGGTGGAGAGCCATATTAGAAAAAAAACCTCTTTTCCTAAGAGTACAGGGGTAAAAGAAGCATAATGTCCAAAAGTTATTGCAAAGGCTAAGATTGTCTATACATTAGCCATAACACCTACAGCTACAAAATGGATTCCAGAAGTCATCCAAAGAGATGCAAGAAAAGGGTTTGTGCTCCTCAAAACACTTTATATTTTTTACTGGTTGAAGTTTTCTAGAGGAACATTGAAAACAGTAACAAACATAAGACTGTTCTGAAGAGAAAATCTTGGGGGCTGGGAGGAAGAAAGCAAACTTCTTAGGAACACATCTATGAATGCAAGCTCTTTTGTAACCTGAAGTTCATCTCTTCTCCAGAATTTGCAACCGTGCACTATCTAAGCAATTTCTAAATTTCTAAAAACAAATTTCTAAAGTAAAACCAAACTTCTTCTCACCTACATTAGAACAATGTGCTTACATGACTCAAATCACAAAGTTGTTTTATCCTCTGTATTTAGAGGATTTAGTTTACTGAAAGAGACGGTGACTACTCTAATGGAGTCCACTTTTAAATACCACAATCAAACAAGTATTCCCATCAACTAATACAGACAAGTATGATCACTGCCACTTTACACTGTGTATTTATATTAAGAAAATATGACTGCAATGTTCAAAGTTACCGTAGTGGCTGTGAACTCAAAGATGATAGGCAGCTTGGAAAAACAGTCTAAAATGATTACATTAACGTTGCTATGGCTAAAAACAATCTAAACATCTTATGCTGTACAAGTACCTACTGAATTTTAATTTAAAATTGAATACTGATTATCTGAACTAACTTTTACAGCTATTACTATTTTCTTAGAGCTTGTTTCTACCAAGTTTTTCTGCGTCACTCAAGGGCACATTAGAGACCGAAAGGACCTTGCCAAAGACAGCAGAGATCCAACGCTACGTCCATCTACAGCTGTTCCCTAAATGACCCTTCATTAACATTATATGATAGTCCCTTCAATGTCACTGAAGCAAATGAGTTTCTCTTGCCGATATATAGATTTGTTTCTCATAGAACAGGATAGGGCCTTGAATTGTTAGATATGGGAAGACACCCTGCTTGTCTTCATTGACAGCTCAGTAAAGAAATTTGATAAGAAACAGGCCCTAATCAGGTTAAGGCCTAAACTAATATTCGTCTATTGATTGTTATAGAAGATCCCTCATACGTGAGACTGGCCAGTTCAAGAAAGCTGTGCAAGCTGAATGTCACCTGCGCAGGTAGCAAGTTAAGTTCTAAGAGACAGTTCCACACTACCACACTGGTTTCAGTTCACGTTGTCTTCTATAACCCTGGTGTCCCTGTTCCTGCCATGCAGCTCACTACCCCCGACAATTATACCAGAGAAAATGCACACAGAACTGCTCCCTTATATGTTTCCTGTACAGAAAAATAAATTCAGGGATTACATGAAATGAATACAACTGTAGTTAGTGTCAAAACTGAAAAAAGGAAATCATTTAACATGCTTAGAAAGGTTGTTTCAGCATGCAGAAATAACACATCAGGTCCCTGCAGGATAGTGGCCTTTTCCACTAATTTATTCACTCTTACACCTTCTAAATATCCCACTTCTTAATGCATGTGGACTAGATTTCATGCCACATATTCACTTTAAACATTCATAAATAAAAGACACACTCCCTCTCTCCACTGATGCTGTATGGGTGCATATATAAATATATATATACACACACACATACCTATACATACACATATATATGCACATAAATAGGACAGCTACTTTATAAATAGTATATGCATACACCAGTCCAAAGTGGAATAGATGTTGCCATTCATACTTTAGATTATTGAACACTTTCCATTATAAGTTAGTTTTCACTTGGTTGTATCTTTACAATATTTACTTTTTCTTCATGCAAACTTCCTCTCAGCCATACGCAGTTTCAGAAGATTTAAGTTCCCAGCAATTCTGAGAATAGGGCACAGAGAAAAAAGTTATCCGCCTGTATTTAAATACATAAACATTTTAAGATACTGAAAATCCAGCTACTCCAATACAAAGTTTCTGTAAATCCTTGAATTCGAAGAGTAATTTAAACGTGGCATAGCTACAAAACGCTACTAGAAATTGGCAATATCAAGTTCTTAACTGTAGTTTTAACTCACTTGCCAAATTTCTCTGTAGATACGGATAACAGTGCATGAATTACATCATCTTCCACATACTGACTACTGATACCAACTCCTCACATCAGTATACACGATATTAGCTGATTTTGATCATGATTTTCCTGTAAAACTGCTTACATACAAATTTGTTAGGGTGTTTAGCCATAAGCTTAATAATTGAGAAATTACTACTTGCATATCCCTTACACTCCTACAGCTAATAGAGAAGCACCACGGAGGGAGAAGGGGAAGAGGCGAAAGGAAAAAAGGAAGGACGAGTAATTGGAAAAGGCAAGGCATACGCAGAGCTATCCGGATATGAGATGTAAAGCAGATGTAGAGGAATTGTCATTAGCTGGAAAAAGTGGTAGGAAAAAAAAAAAGTCAAAGCTACTACTAGTGAAAAGCAGTGAAGATACTTTGGTGGGTTTTAGCTTTCTGAAAAACTCACTTTTCTGTTGTAAAGCTAAACAGAGGTGAAAACGCTTTGAAAGATGCTGTCCATAAACCCTCAGAATGACTGCAAATTGGTGCACTTTACATAAGAGAAAAAGCAAGCATCTTGTGGGCACAAGTTTGTTCACCTCCCATATACAGAATATAATGAACATAACATAGAACAAAAGTATAATATACAAACTTTACCATAATAAAACTGCATTTCCCTTTAAAAAGACTAGATATGATTCAGCAATTTGTTTGTTTATAGTTCTTACTGAAACTTAAGGTGTTCTTATTAACTTCATTTATGAAAGCTACATTATTGTGATCACCCACGTCACTTACTATTTGCAATAGGTATTAAACTTTCATAATCATGAGAGCTAAAAACTCCAGAAAATTTCAGATTCAGAAAAAAACACATATGAGGACAAATGGCAAAGTGCAACAAAAACAGTGACTGAAATAAAATAAAAAGTATGCTTACTTCATATGTATTCAGAAGAACACACTTTAACATATATGTGACTGTAAAAATAATATATATATATTTGGTACTAAATAATGTTTGTGGTAAAATTTAAATTACAAAGGTTTTTCAATCATATGTGAATTATATGAAAGGAAATAGTATCCTTTTCAAGTTTTCTAACATAAAAGACTTGCCTGGAAGGAAGACTGATAAATTCTATAAAGGACCAACACAATAGAAAGCTAAATTTGGTTTGTTACGGTTCCACTGAAAATTTGAGTTTGTCATTACGGTAGCGAGGTAGCGAAGTCACAGGCTAAATTATTAACACAATAATCCAGTTATTAAAATAACATACTCTGACATGAAATAAATTAAAATTTTGATGGCAAATTAACAAAAGATATTTATATCTCTCTTGTCTGTATGAGAATAACACACTCAAATATGAAAACAAATTAAAATGTATCATATAAAGGGTATAAGGGATTATGAATGTATATATGAATATAAAGGACTGAGAGAATTCAGAAGAAGAACAACTTCTCTGAAAGAAGCATGGATCTCTCAACATGCGTAACTTCTTGACCTACAAAACAGTTCCAAACTTACCAGATTTAACCAATCTGAACATTTCAAACCCTAAAGGTGAGTTTTATTGACGTAATCAACAGCAAACTAGTACCTTAATGCTGATCATTACTGTTGAACAACTTTTAAGCAGGTTCAAGATGAATTGATCAAAAGTGACCAAGAAACAATACTGTGTAGAAACAGATGTAGAAAATTATGACAGTGAAGAATATATTAAATGATGATGCCTTGGGATTACTTACATAGTAAGGATTACTCACATAAGGTTTGTCAAGAGTGGGCTTCTAACTGTCTTAAAGGATTGTACGTATTTTTTCCAGGATACATTCTGACAATCTCACTGCTGCAAGCAGCAGGAGCCCCTAGGGTGCCAGGCCAGGCAAAGAAGCTTTGCACGGTGTTGCAAAAGGGGCAAGTCTTAATAGCGTTTGCAAAAATATTAGCAGATGTTAGTTGAACATACTTTTATAAATAATTTCTAAGTTGTTTTAAAAAACTTAAAATTTTCAAGGTATCCTCGGAGGCTCCCACTCCTCAAAATGATTATTCCCCAGAGTTTGAAGAGGTTTATCGGTTCTCAAGTTGCAGGCAAAAAACCCCAGATCCTGAACTTCTGAATGTCAATTACATAAAATTGACCAAGAGAATCTTCCTCAAAATATATTTTAAGTGTCAAGCGTGTGTAGGTTGAGAGGAAGTGTGCAAAAACACCCCAAAGAAAGCTGGAGATTAGCAAAGAAGAAAGCAAAGTGGCTGCTGGCAAAGAAGACACCATGCAGTCTCTAGAAATTAAGATTAGTAGCTGCAGGCTAATCCCAAAGCCCAGCAGCATCCATGTCAAAGATACCTCGTGTGTGATGCTTAGCAGCCTTGTCATACCCTACTATCTCAGGTAAGCTGTTAAATATTAAACCACAGAGGAGCAAAGCATCCGACAAGTAACAGGAAAAAACAGTGGAGACAAACCGAGGAGGTTAATAAGGTCTGAAAATGTGTACCAACAAATACTGAAAATAGAATTATAATTACAAAATACACACGACTAGATGTCACTGTCAGCAATTTATGATACAATAAGGCAGCAAAGCAGGACTAAATGATAAACTGCAGAAGAAGTCAAAATGTTGATATGAAGAAAGATTTAAAGACGGATGTATACTTTTATTTATTGCCTATAAAAGAGAGAAAAATAGCCATCAATCTTTAGGTATACATAGGAAGAAAACATGCCATTATTTATTTTTTCATGTGTTTTTCAAACACGTACTCACAAACAGTTTGCAAAATTTGGGTAAAATTCTAAAAAGTCCACCCCTATTTTTCAATACTGCTTTATATTGCAAAGATATCCTTTACCTTCCCCTATTATCTGAATTCCAAATATCTCTTTAAAAATCTGTCACTTTGTCTTGTACCCACATACTTAAAGTACAGTAATTATAAAATTAAATTATGACTTTCCTAGTACTATATTAAACTTAGCTCAAAAGCACATCAAACAATCTCACTCCGAGTTAGGAAAAGAGTATGAGAAAAAAACTTGAAGACTGATGTTTCTGAAGATAAAAGTATTTGTATCGCTTGTCATCTAAGTATAAGTGCAAGAGGTAACTAACATTTCACCATGTTTATCTTGTTCTTTCCTTTCTTATATCCTCAAGAGTAAATCCAAAGAGAGGCAATACACAAGAGATTTATTATGTCAGAAGCAGTGACAAAGAATGACTCTTATAGTAAGAATATTACTTTACCAAACATGCCTCAAATTCTGTACCACACTGGATAAACATTAAGAAATTCATTTCAACCTTGTTTGCTTTCTTATATGATTTTTTCCCAACACATCAGCTTTCAACAGTACATATTTATTCACAAAGCACTATTGTTCCTATAAATGTTGCCAAAACAATGATTGACTGTGGTGACTCAGTATTTTATGAGATAGTATGAATGCACAAGTATATATGAACTCATACGCACAGAAATACGCCTACTCAGGAAAAACACGATAGTGGCTTTTAGCCACCCTGCAGTAAAAGACATTCAGTTCCTAAACCATACATTCTTCTGCTCTGCTTTTCCAACCTAACAGTACTCACACCTTAAAAGATAGTGACTTGAACAACCCTCAGCTTGTATTTCGTGGATAGATGCCAATGTTTTTATTTTTGTTCCACGTGTGACTTAAAAAAACAACCACTTCAACTTGTTTGTTTTTAGATTATAGACACATATTTATAAACAATATTCTCAAGTAATCAAACCCTCTGTATTCATCACTGCACTTCTCTCAGTGAAAGTTCTCTGCACTCTTAACTTAGATTGACTCTATTAATAAAGCATGTAAAAATATACAAGTAAAAAACATAACTGTTCTTACAGCAAAAATATCAGAAGTAAAAAATATTAAATAACAAATTCTACGGTTTGCTTTAAATAGAAATTTCTTGTTTATGCATTTTATACTAGAAATTACCTACCATCGCTTTTTTCCTAAAGCAAAACCACAATCAGAGCTAATAGCAAGCACAGCCTAAAACCATGAAGTAATGAATACTGAATAACATACCAAGATACAGAACTGAAAAAAAATTAAGGGAGAACCCATTAATTCCAAATAAGAAAAGAATGCGATGAATTAAGCTAGAACTGTTACAACAGTGAAAAACAGTAACAATCTCTATGTTCACAATAATTGTATTTATAATACAAATGGAATATCCAGAAATACACAATCATTAGAGCCAAGGTATGACTTTTTTTTTCCTGGGCTTATAAAGTTATGGCATGTTCTAAGCAGAAATTCTCATGTAATCGGACAAGAACCTTGATCTCTGCGTTTAGATAACTTAAATACTACTACTTTTAAAAGAGGGTTTAATAAAAGGTAATATTAACTAATTGTTTAATAAAATTTCTATCTTATTAGACTCTATCCTCATGCAAACATGGGAAATCAGAAAACAACCCAAATGTAAAGAATATGTTGTGGATGTTGTCTCCCTGGACTTCAGCAAGGCTTTTGACACTGTCTCCCAGCACATCCTCACAGGCAAGCTCAGGAAGTGTGGGCTAGATGAGTGGATGGTGAGGTGGATTGAGAACTGGCTGGATGGCCGAGCTCAGAGGGTTGTGGTGAATGGCGCAGAGTCAAGTTGGAGGCCTGTGGCTAGTGGTGTCCCCCAGGGCTCAGTCCTGGCTCCAGTCTTGTTCAACGTATTCATCAGTGACCTGGATGGAGGGACAGAGTGCACCCTCAGCAAGTTTGCTGAGGATACGAAACTGGGGGGAGAGGCTAACACACCAGAAGACTGTGCTGCCATTCAGAGGGACCTGGACAGGCTGGAGACGTGGGCGGAGAGGAACCTCATGAAGGTCAACAAAGGCAAGTGCAAGGTCCTGCACCTAGGCAGGAATAATCCCATGCACCAGGACAGGCTGGGGGTTGACCTGATGGAAAGTAGCTCTGCAGAGAAGGACCTGGGAGTGCTGGTGGACAACAAGTTAAACATGAGCCAGCAGTGTGCCCTTGTGGCCAAGAAGGCCAATGGTCTCCTGGGGTGCATTAGGCAGAGTGTTGCCAGCAGGACGAGGGAGGTGATCCTGCCCCTCTCCTCTGCCCTGCTGAGGCCTCACCTGGAGTACTGTCTCCAGTTCTGGGCTCCCCAGTACAAGAGAGACATGGCACTCCTGGAGAGAGTCCAGCGGAGGGCTACCAAGATGATTAGAGGGCTGGAGCACCTCTCCTATGAAGAAAGACTGCAAGAGCTGGGCCTGTTCAGCCTGGAGAAGAGAAGATTGAGAGGGGATCTCGTCAACGTGTACAAGTATCTGAAGGGGGAGTGTCAAGAGGATGAGGCCAGCCTCTTCTCCGTGGTGCCCAGCAACAGGACAAGAGGCAATGGGCAGAAACTGAACCACAGGAAGTTCCATCTGAACATGAGGAAAAACTTCTTCACTGTGAGGGTGACAGAGCATTGGAACAGGCTGCCCAGAGAGGTGGTGGAGTCTCCTTCACTGGAGATATTCAAAACCCGTCTGGATGTGATCCTGGGCAATATGCTCTAGGTGACTCTGCTTGAACAGGGGGGTTGGACTAGATGATCTCCAGAGGTCCCTTCCAACCTAAACGATTCTGTGATTCTGTAATATTCTGTGACAACATGCATTAAAAGTATATGGGATGAACAGCAAAAAATAAATTTAAATTTTAGATCTAAAACTCAATAAAGGACATAGGAAGGCTTAACAATTTAATATACTGTCAACAGTATATTGCTTGCAACACAAGCAGCATTAAAAAATACATACACCCCGTTGTTTCGTCTTCTTTTCAGAATTGGCAAGTAACAGTAAAATAACAATACTAAGTAGATAGCACTACCTATCCCATTTTTAGTGGGCGACCATCAAAATCTAAACTATTACACACACAACACTAATGCTGAACACTATGAATATAATTTTCCAGGTTTCCTAAAGGTTTTTTTCATTGCTTTTCTTAATGAAGCTCTTTGTTCTGTTCAGTAAGATTGCTACTACTTTAATTTTGTTGGTATACATTTTAAGCAGTGCCTGGCTTGTAAAAATAAGGTATGTAGCCTCACTTGGCAGGACATTCTTAAAGACAGAAGCCCAGAAGAATAGAGGCATATCAAAAAAATGTTCTGGCAATGTTATGCTCTTAGATCATTTAGGACATTTCAAGGTTCCCTGTGCATTCAGTTATTTATTTCAGCTGGAAAAAGCATCTTTCCCAAGCAGAAAATGCACCACAAGCAAGTTATGGAAACCTTATAACTCTTTCCACTGAACTTCCTGAATTTGGGGGAGGTAAGTTTAACAACTTACTAATACAACCAAAATGCAGGTTCTGAACAATGTATTAACTTTTTTATGCCTTAATCACTTAATTAGCTTCAACTAGGAATGAAACATCTGTATTTAAATAAAGGGATTAGTTCCTAATGCTGCCTTGATTATTATAATTGTATTTACCACAGTTAGCAATATGTACAATATGCCTCTGCTTAACCCTCAAGCAATTCTCAACCTGAGTGAGAGGTACATTAACTTTGCTGGGGACTTCAGCATCTCAATAAGACTTCCTCCACAACAGTCAAATCCCAGCCAAAACGATGTTAGCAATAGAACCACTTCCATCCACAGAGGCAATGGTTCAGAAAATGTCTTTCTGATTTCACCAATAATAGAGTTACTGGCAAATACACATCCTCAAACTACTACTTTCCACCTCCATCATTGCTACTCATTTCATAATTGCTGCTATATAGTAAAGCAAACATTTTTTTGTAAACAAACACCTCTTTACAGACGCTCAGGAATGATCATCATTGCCTCCCACATCCTTTTTTGGATACATTCCAGTTCTTACTGAAGGTAACAGAAATCCAGCCCACATATAAGCAAATGTTTTAGGTGCCTGCATCACAGAAAAAACTCTTCAGACTTCTGGCTATTTTACTTGCTAAATATGATTTATAAATCACCTAGTGGTTAGCTAAATACCAATTGTGCTATCAACAACCCTTGTACTGGCCTCAGTAAACTAAGGAAGTTATTCTTTTTAATATATTTTAAATAATTTCACTTAACATTTATAATTTTGCTATTTTTCTCCAGCTGCAGTCCCCTTTCACTGCAACAAAAGAATTAAGAACTGCAAGTAAAGACCTTGAAAAATAAATACAAATAAAAGCCCATATTAATCAAACGATATGAGAACATCTTAGGAGAAAATATACTTGATAAAGGAATGGAATTATAACAAGTCAATGATGAGGAAACTCTCAGTATTACAGCATTTGCATTATTTATGACAATGGGTATCTCCAATTGGCAAGTACGGACCTCCTGATTAAGAGAAAATGCCCTGCTAAATGGTTCTTATCCCTATGAAATTACTGCTGCAGATTTCTTTCGCTCTTCAAGAAAAATTCAAAAAAAAAAAAAACAGACAAGCACACAGCATCTACAATTCTTTTGGTTTCATGGCAAACTTACCAGTTCCTTTCCTACCCAGTTAAATGCAGTAGCTGAAGTATGCAAAACGCTTTTGAATAAGTACATGAAATATGGAATACATCAAATATTTAATGTAGAAGAAACATTTTTAAAATGAAAATTCAAACATTAGCACTTAAGAGCAGATTGTTGCAAAGTCAGAAGCACAGCTATAACATAAAATTACACTTGTGATCAGGCAATTTCGTTTATGGAGATGACAGAGCTAATTATACTGGAAGATTAAACATATTATCAATTACCCTACCAACCTCCATTATTAACCTCCAATCACGTTTTCAAGCCATTTTTAAAGAATCTACACCTTCCCATACAACATTCTTTGAGACAAGTACTTCAGCAGCTCTGATCAAAGGTTTCTTTTTTCCTTTGTGTATATACTTTCCTTCATCAAAGGCAACCAAAAAGTAACTTCCTATTTCCCATCTGTCAGATTCATCTATTTTCCACCTTTGGAAATTATGCCTTTCCTTCTACTATAGAAGGAAGGGAAAAAATCTTATACTTTATTCTAAGCATCTGCTTATTTTCACTAAAGAAAAAAAACCTGCTGGTTCCAGCTTGAACATGTCTGAGTATGTTACAGGTGGCCAAGGTGCAGATGTTTAGCTTCGTTTGGCACTCGGGCAATTCAACGGGGACTGAAGCAGTTACCATCCTTCGGTCATAGCACGTAACCAGCAGCATGACTCTGCTGGCATGTGAAATTTTGTGCATCCTAAACCCATGATTGTGTTGAGGATACAACCCATTAAGAACTACTGAGATTTACAATACTGAGTTGTTCCAGGCCCCAATCATGTAACCCAACAGGCTATGCGGAAAGCAAGCAGTGGGAGCCCTTCAGTGGCACCTTTTCACATGCAGACTCATCCTGAAACTCTCCTTCTTCTTAATTGTCCGAAGTATGTTTGTGATATACACCTTGTGACTCATGGCCACACGAGCAATATGTTTTCACAATCTTCAAAGGTCATGGACGTTGGTCCTATGATGCTATGGCTAGCTCTCCCCATAAGTTAAGAAATGTCAGCTCCTTTGGATGTCAATAAGGACACCACAAAAATACATACTAAAAGGAGGACAAAGCAATGAAGATAATGAACATCTTCAAGTCCTGTTAAAGAGAGCAAACTTAACTCAGTGGAAGTTAAAAATTTAATATCTGAAAGTTAAATCTTGAGAAGAATACCCCCTCCACAAACAATGAATGATATAAGATGGCCACTGCAATGTGAGTACCCCAAACCACACAGACTCACAACATTGTATTGCATACAACTACCTGACCATCTGGATGATGTGAAGCAGTCTTGGCTACAAGAATGAAAAATACACTGAATAGCTGCAACTGGACCAGCAAGAAAATAGAGCATTAAAAATACTAGGAAAAGGTCTGATCCATCAGTCAGACCTTCTTGCTTGAGAAATTATGCTATCGACTGGAAGGACCAACTCCAATATTGCAAATGAGTCTTCCCTTGCTTTGACATAAGTTTGACCATGAAGGACACTTCAGTCACAGACGGTACTGAATTCCTTCTGCAAAACAGCCTGGGGTTTAGAAGACATTAAACCTCTCTCATCTCCACATAACTTCAGATGCAGTGCAGTAAAAGCTATATGGATTTACCTCCTCATTTCTGTCCCTGGAAACACCTCGTCAGGACTATTCTCCTTACAGGAAAAAGAAGTTTTAGAGAGTTGGAGTAAAATAGCATAATTCAGGATGACCTTCAACCAGAAGGCACCTGGGAAGCTGAAATGAGACTACACCATCAAGAGTCTTCATCTTAGGTCCTTCACACTTGCCTCACCTCAAAATCAAAAATGTGACAGGTAGGATGTCCTGAGACTGGATCAGGGACTGGATGCATATTTTCATGCTGCATCCTTCAGTTCTAAAGCTGATGATGATTTATTCCCTAAAACAGCAGAAAGAATGGTCTAGTTCACTGAAGAACATGCAAGTTTTAGAAAAGACTTTTTCTAAAAGTTCCAGGGAAATGTAATATTACAGAATTATAGGGAAATGTATTACACAGAATCTACGCTCAGGTGTTAAAAAGATTTTGCATTTTTTTCATTTACTAAACCTGTTAGAAAGCAATGAAACGAATACCGAAGAATCAGTTATTTTGCAGCTTGCAACTCAAATGGAATGGCTGAATAGAGAGTGGGCCAATTAAAACAGGACTGGACCAATTACTAAACAGAAACCTGCCTGCTAATATGACTGACTTTAAGCTACCTCATACTTAATAAACTGATGTGTCAATCTAACTGTTAGGCAGGAGATCAATTTGATAAGCCAGTTATTACGAAGGTTGTTCAACTGCCCTGCATTAGCCAAGGCTAATGTAACTTTGACTACAATCAGGAGTTTTGGCAGAAGTAATCTAAATGCCTTCATATAGGCAACCATATCTTTTTGATTTTAAAAACAGGTGTAATATACTCTGTAGAGCTATCGAAATTTAGTTAAACATAGATTAACTTTCTACTACTTAACTGACACAAAAAATATATATGATCAGATCATTAGTTTTTTTAATTGGAAAATTCGAGAAAATTTAGTTTAGAAGTGGTGATTGTAGAACAACTCTTTTTCCAAAGAAAACTATTCTGAAAGCAAGCGTGGGTTTTTAACCAAGGCTGGTAGTTTCTCTCTCTCGCTCTCTCTCTTTTTTTTTTTTTTTTTTAAGTTCTGTTCTGTTTTTCCTGTATCTTCCCAAAATGTCCAAGAGACCTAACGCAAGTAAGATTGAATCCCAATAATAAACATTGTATTTAAAAACTGTCATTAAAAAGATGAACTGGCAATTATTTGTGTACAGCCACATGCATAATGGAAGCACCACAATGTACATCTCAGCAGCAAAGAACACTGAGTGGGAAATATTATTCCTTCAGTCAAGTTTGTAACTCAACTCTCTGTCCTGCTTATGACGAGTTACAGAACGATAAAGTAGAAAGACTCTAGAGAAGTTTTATTCAGAATACAGATCCTATTATAAAACAGCAGTTAGAGCTATAGATGGAGAACTTAAAAAACTTTTTTTGAACACGAATCTAAAACTTACATGACATTTTGACATAATATTTTATCATAAGAAAGAAATCCCGATGTTCACCTGCCATTGAAAAAAAAGGTAATGGCAACAGAATTAAAATTTGTTACTTCGGCCCATCTAAAAGGGGTGGAGTTGGTCCTCCTTAGTAAACGGCAGTTACATTTTTGTAGTCCTACTCATCCAAGATTTTCACTTTCAGATTGCATTCTTAGCTGTTAGCACTGCAGAACGCAACCAGGGGGTGTGGAGGAAACAATTCCGAGAGCAGTATCAGTTGTAATAATAAAATAACTCTCATTTTGTTTAGATGAGGATATAAAGACAAATAGCAGCTTTTGAGATGCTATGTGAAAAACGTGCAACTACATCAAAAGGCATTAGCTCAAATCCACAATCCTGGTGATCTAATTCACTAGCAAGTAAAATCTTCACGTAGCCTATAAATATCCAACACTGTTGTCAGAATAAGGGAGCTACTTAAGCAAGACTCCTCTGCCTTCTCCCCCTAGATTCAGGTACATTAGAAAGATAATCAGACCAAGGTCTTTGGAAACAATATACAGCGCATCACTCGAAAAAATCAGCAGATGTGAATTAGGTGATTTTAAGCTAAAATTTTTTTTTTCATTTTAGCTCCACAGAAACTAACAGTTAACTATAACCTTAATTACTGTATTTTCAAGTAGTTCTAACTTAGAATGTTATTATGATTTTTTCAGTTCTTTACAAAGACAGTATAGTTAATAATACATAAAAAGAGAAAAGCAGAAGAGGAAAAAAGCAGACCTTAGCTGAGGTAGAATAAAATGACTAAATGGCACGAGAAAGGTAACATAATGCACCTTTTTACACAATTGATTATTGCTATTTCCACTTCGTAATGTTGCATCGCTGACTTAAATACAGTGAGTTTCAGCATTCAGAAAATGTTTCAGAAGTGGTACATAAGAGAAAATGCAGATAGATTAACTATTAAGAGGTAATAACACAGGCAAGGGAAGTCATTTGCTTGGTGGATGAACAGTAAACATGGCTTTGAGTTGTTCATTACTATCTCTAGTGTTAGTGTCCACATCAGAACAAAATCAGAGCCTTATAATGATGCCTACAGTGTATCCAAAGACACAATGCTTGCCTTAAAGAGCTTGCTATAAGACTCCAATAAGAAGGAAAAAAGAAGAACTGAAGAAACAGTACTGTATCACTTGTACAGTCTACAGGCATTATATCACGGTTGCATTACACACTTACTCAGAAAAGAACTAAAGAAGTATATTCAATGTACTGTGTCCATGGGTGGATGAATGACCTTTAAAAATACTGCCAGAGTTTTTTCAATTGTTAATAAATGAATACAATTCACAAAACATAAGTACACTCCATCAAATTCACTGATTAATATAGATCTTTCATGTTCACATAGCATAAGTATCATATAAGAATTTAAACAGGTAAGAAAGGTTATAAGTAAGTTAGGAATTTATAAAGGAAGTCTGATTGCTAGAATTTAAAATTCCAAGCCTTATCAAAATTTATATTACAGTAGATTAAACTCTTTTACTAAATGCAACTTACAATATACTACATCTGTCATTTCTGGATTTTGGTTCACAAAATCTGAGGATGGGAAATCAAATACAAATAACTTACCACATTGCAGCAGGAAAAATAACCACCAGTAATGTGTCGAAACATGCATTTTAAGACAAACTACCCCTACTCTTGCCTGCACCTTTTCATACTTTCCAAATGGAAATGACACTGAACTACTACAAAGGGAATTACACTGAACCTTATCCAGCCCCACACCAATAAAAATGGACCTATTAATCTTACAGTGTATAGAAAAATAAGAGAACTTATTAAACTATAGAAGTCAGGATGATAACATTTTAATCTGTCAGTTTCATATACCACAGTGTAATTTTTGAAATGGAACCTTAGGTAGCCTCATAAATATATAGAGGATATTACTTCTTTACTGTTTCTTTTAAAACTAATGATTGATGGATAAAGTTCTGCCTCCTTTGCAATTCAGAAGTAAAACTGGTAAACTTTAATCACAATTTCATCCAGTGAGAGTTTCAGTGAGAAAGAAAAAACCCATATGCTGCAATATGTTTTTTATTTCTGGCCAAATTTTTTTAAAAAAGGAGAATAAAATATGACTCTACACTAATCAGTAAGAGTGTGTGTAACAGACAAGTGTATAGTATTGTGTAACACCATAAACCTCACTATGAAATGCATGAATTTCTTACGCAAATCGATCCAGCTTCTCAGAGGAGCAATGATTTACCTCAGTAAGTAAAAACTGTGTTAACTACATGCTACACAGAAACAGTTTACATGTAACTATTTGTTCAGTTTCAATGAACAGAGATTGTATATTAAGTGTCCATAAATAACGGAACAGTCATTTAATGGCATGTTTTCTAGTATAATACAACCAATATAATAACAGTTTGCTATATGGCAATGCACGAAAAAAAGAAGCAGAACAAGTGCAGCAAGTTTTTTTGTAAACCTTACATACCGTATCAGTGTATTTGAATGAAAGAATGTTTAGGATGTTTTCTTTTTCTATTTCAAATAGCATAGCACCCTCTGGTGCATCCAGTAGACGGAAAGCAACTGAGAATAAAGTCCAGTTACTGTTACATAAAATATAAAGTGAAAAAAAGTAACCTCTAATAACAAAAAAATCACACACCTAAGAAGTTTCAGAAATCGAATTTCAAACTCATTTCTTTCCTGATGTTTTATAGCTGAGCAAACTGTAACTGTTGAACAATAAAACAAAAAATATCAGGAATATACAAATACTGAAAGGCACCAGAAACAAAAGACAGCAGTTGCAAAGTAACTCTATGTTCTCAGTAATAGGTCTTCTTAATAAAAGCAAAAAACCACACATAAAACAAGTAATGTTTAGAAAAGGGCAAAGGTCAATAATTTAATGAAACAAAATGTTACACCAAGCTACATTTTTGCTCTTGATCTTTCAAGTAGGAAAGTTATTAGGATTTCAGAATCTACACATGCCATAAACTGCTAAATTTCATGCCCAAATAGTCGTGGCTCCTTCTTTAAAAGTTTAATAAGGAAATAATAAAAGAAGTAACAAATGAATGTGCTTTATGGAGCACTTCAGGCTTTCACACAATATGCTGACTATTAAAACACATCTAGTCACGGAGAAAATAATTTCCTGTGAAAGTATATTTTGCTAATCACAAAAGCAGACCAAGCCACCTGCTTTAGGCAGCTCTTTTGTAAACCTCTGGAAGTCTCAACACAATGAACATGAAACGAAAGTGACACCTGTTTAAATCAGCCATCTGTCCCTAACAAACTAAATTTAGTCAAATCAGATTATATATTGTTCCTTACATTTCCAAAACATGGATATACATAGCACCTGTGCGCAAGAGAAGTATTGCCATCATTCGTAACCATCCATACCAGAAATATGTTCAAAAAGCCAAACTTGTGGCTAACCAAAAATCACAAACTTAAAAATTAGCCTATACATTTTAAAAGCTTCATTCGTTTTTCATTCCTCGTTCTTGGCAAGAATAGTTTCATTCATAGTTCAAAAATATACTTGTTTTGGTATTCTAGTATGTTCATTTGACAAAGAGTCTGATTTAACAGTGGAACTCCCACAACAAGAAACTACTGTACCACTAACAGTTTTTTTTCCTACTTGTGTTTGTGATACATTCATGATTTGTCATTTCAACTAAAAATAATCTTTCCAAAGGACTTTAAAAGTCATATCTTAAATTTTTAAAACTCTGTTCCTTTTCTACATATTCCACGTGTCCATATCTGCAGCTAGTAAGGTTTCAGGCAGACTACAGGGGGAAAAAAAAAAAAAAAACTAATTTGGAATAATACCAGAGGGAAGCCTTTCATAACAGGAGAAAGTTAAGCATGAAGACCAGAAATACTAACTAAAACACCGAAACAAACTACAATGATAAAGGATTAGCATATTTCAGAACCTATAAATACATGGCTATGTTTCAAGTAAGAAGAAAATAATAGCATCCTTTCCTTTCAATGTAAAGTGTAATAAATGGAAGGAAACAATAAGATTTATTTCTGAAGACAGTTTTGTGATTCACAAACTACCACTTTCTGTGGAAAACAATAAATTTGAACATACTAACAAAGCCAGACATAATTATCAGATAAAACATCCAGCTTTTAAACTATATAACAGCATTGTACCTTTGATTCCCATTTCATTTATTTTCACTACATCACTGAGAAGATCTATCCACACTAGCGCAATGTAAGTTAGCTGATTAAAAGCACAATAGAGCATATGATCCAGAAACGATCATTAGGATATGTGGAAACATAGTTATCTAGCTACACAGTCTAAGCCATGAAAACAACCAAATAAAAATCACTAAGCCACTTATTTTCAAAACAGTGGTTAGCATCACAAACATCTAAGATTCTGCTGGCTGAGGTCATTACGGAATCAGAATGTCTATGATCAATAAAACATTGCGGAGAATAAAGTGTCAGTAATACTTTTCTCAGTAAGCTCTACCATATTAACAGAGGTGATACGGCTATATCATTATTCTCCAAAATGCTGCCACTGCCTTAAGCTAATATAGCTAAATAATACAAAAAGTATTTGTTTTTTAAACAAGACTATGTACTTCTAATTAGCTTTTTTAAGAAACATGCACACTTCTCCCCAAAGAGGCAAAGAGAAGGTTTGTCTCACAGCCTATGCAGTTTCCTTTGCTCACAGGGGTTTGCATACGTGTTCTACAAAGACAGATCTCAACACCCAGAAGGAATTCCATCCTGAACAGGACTCTGTCCTGCTGTAATAGGGCTGCTCACATACGGCATGATGCAGAACTGATGTCTGTCTTTCGAAGACCACGAGATGTAAGGAATGATTTCACAACCAATGAATTACAAAACAAACTACCTGATAAAACCAGTAACACCTACATTAAGATTCAAATGTGCCATATAACTTATATGGTACTATAACCTACTGAACGCATACAGACATATCTGACTTCATACTCACACTGACAATTCTTAACGTCCTTAAAACTTATTTGACAGCAGTGCCTAGAAAACTAGCATTCAATATTTTCATCTTGAAAAAAAAACAAAATGAAAACGTAGAGACCTCAGAGAATACGTTTTCAGTATCGACCAAAGTTACATAGTTGGCGAGTTAAACGTACATTCAAAAAGAGAGAGAAAAAAAAGGCAAGATAGATCCAATATTACTTAGCTCAAGGAATAATAACATCAACAATGCACTAACTATTTAGCATATTTTGTACTTGAGAGGCACTCGGAAAAACTGACCTTGTTATGTTCTTTGGCAGTTCCAATACAAGATAAACCAAAAAATTCTAGTTGACATTGCAATCAGAAACCTTGAATTTAATATAGAGCTCTAGAGATGTAAATATAGAAAAAGGAAAAAGTGTATATACTAATTGTAGGTTTTAGATCAAAAAAAAACAAAAAATCATTTTGAATATATTTTTTCTTAATGATTTTATTAAACAAAGCAATAAGGAAATAAATAAGTCATCACTTCAAAAAACAAAAAACTTGCAAATCACACTGACAGGTAATTTGACATGTCAAGGAGGACAGTGTAAGCAGACACAAAAATGTTAAAAGAGAATTTCACTGCTATAATGAAATACCAAAAATATACTTTGTCCAAAAGAATAATTCAGCATGTAAAATATAACTTGTGTATGCTAGCAGCAAAATCCTAATAAGGAAACACAGAAAAGATGAAGAAAACAAGCATCTAGGATTCAAAAATTGAAAAAAAAACTTCATGAATAACACGATTTCTGTTTCAACTTGAGAGTGGAAAAAACTGCCTCTTCTTTTCGCTTCCTCCCTAAATACCCTCTTGAAGTACAGTAGCAGTAACAAAATCACAGAGCAAATTTTTCTATTTTTTTCCTCATCTCCTTTCTTTCCTCTGCTGTGTAGCACTCCAACCTGCAATCACAATGAAATGTCTTGGATTTCATTCACTGTGAAGAGTTTAAGCAAAGTGAGATGGATCCTCTCCCCAACCATCTGCACATGAACTCAGTGTGCATAAACTACAAAGTACACATGCACTGTTCCATACTACACTGATAGGGTAAAAACATCGTTTAAAAAATAACCCCCAGCAGAAGGACAGTAAGAAGAAAACAAACTTGCAGCTCTGGGTGAGCATACATGGGGGTGTTATTGGATAAACGGGAAAGCCGTACAAAGAAAATGCAGCTTGCCCTAAAATCGGGAACAACACTAATTCCCATTAGAAGAAAAAATAACTTGGCCCCAAAAAGCACAGAAAAGTAACGGCTAAGCACATGATTGCCGGTAAAAGACAGCGAAAGTTTACAAACGTCTGCACCTCCAGCAGCCACGCCAAATCACAGCAAGGCCGTGCGAGTGGAAGAGGAACCCTTCCCTGCCCGCCCCCCGCCCGGCTTCTCCGTGTGCCACAGCATCCACCTCTGGCTGCTTCCTTCCTCCCACCCCCATCATTTTTTTTTTCTTTTTTTTTTTTTCCTCCGTTTTAAAGCAAGTAATCTCAGGCTGCGGCCCGAGCCGCCTCTCCCCCGACCCCCCCCCCATCACCAGCACCACCACACACCACCCTCAAGCGGCGCAGACAAGAGGCCCAGGAGGCCGAGGCATACCCACCACCACGTCCCCGCCGCCCTCCTGCGGGTGCCGGCCGCAGCGTGCCTCCGTCCCGACCATGGCCAAACCGCTTCGCGCGTCCCCCCCACCCCTCACCCCTCCCCACGGCGGCTCACCCGCCCCGCCGAGTTACCCCCGCGGGGGAGACCCACGCTCCTCTCTGAGGGCTTACACCCCGCAGCCCGAGCGGTGCAGCCCAGCGGAGCGGCCGGCCCCAGCCCGGATGCTGCAAGGCGGGGGGAAGGCAGAGGTTGTTGGGGGGGGGAAGAGGAGGAGGAGGAGGAAGGACGCGGAGGGGGGGGGAGAGGCAGGCAGAGAGGAGGGCGGGCGCCCGACAAGCATATTCACCTGGGCTGTGGAGGGCTGTGGTGGTGTTCCTGCTGCTGTTGTTGTTGTTGCTGCTGGTGGCTGTTGTTGTTGTTGTGGTGGGTGACGATGAGGAAGGGGGTGAGGATGGGGGTGAGGAGCAGCAGGAGGAGGAGGAGCAGGAGAGGAGCGGTTGTTGTTGATGGGTAACAGTCGCCAGGACTACGGTGACTATGGCGCTTGATTCACAAGGCAACGGTTGCTATAACTCACAAAAGGCAGAGAGCGAGCGAGAGAGGAGGAGGAGGCGGCGGCCCAGCCGGAAAAGCCCGGAAGAGGCGGCGCCTCCCTGACTGACGGCGCGGCGGGGCGGAGCGGTGCGCGGCCGGCGGCGGCGGAGGAGGAGGAGGCGGCGGCGGCGGCGGCGGCCCGGCTGCCTCCCGCGGGGCGGGCGGCCAGGGCCGGGCCGGAGGGCGCCGGCCTCTCGCTCCTCCGGCTGCCCCCGCGCCGCCCTCCGCGGCAGCGCGGGGTCCGCGGCGGGCGCGGCCGCCCTAACGGCCGCTAACGGTCGCCAACGGCCGCGCCGCTCCGGGCTCGGCGGCCGCCCTGACGCCACATCCGGCGGGCGGGGGGGAGGTGGCGGAGGGCCCCGGATGGCGGGGGGCGGCTGCTCGCCCACCGCCCGGGTCCCGCCGGCGCGGGGCTCGCCCAAACGCCGCCCTGCCGCGCGGGAGGCTCCGCGCCGCCGCCGCTCTCCCTCGGAAAATGGCTGTGAGGAGCCGCCGGTGCCGGAGGGGGGAAGGGGAGGGGGCCCGGCTGCCGCCATTTTGAGGCGGGAGAGACGATGGCGCCGGGGCGGGCTGCGCCGCGCAGCCCCGCGGGTCCTGCGCCCCCCGCGGGTGCGTGGGGCTGCGGAGCGGGGTGGCGGCGCCTCCTCGCCGGCCGTTCCCGGGCTGGGCTCCGTGGCGCTGCCTGACTGCGAGAAGCCACCGTTTCTCTCTCCCCCCCCCCCCCAGCCTCACCCCCACGCCGCGGAAATGTCTTTGTGTTTCTCTTAGGTGTGCGTGACTGAGGAATGGGCAGCGTGGAGCTGTGTATGGTGTCCTGACGATGTGCTGAGCCCGCACGGGTAGCGGTCACTGTCGCCCTGTGTGTCCCGGTTGCACCCCGACTTGCAGCTCCTTTCTGGCCTGTAGAAGAGCGGTACAGCTCTGTATGTGCGCTGCTTTTGCTCTCCCAGCAGCTGGTAATGCTTGCCCATATTTGTGAACCATGTCACTTCTTCATGACTGCTTTATACGTGCTATTTCTCTGTTATTTACAAGTGGTTCGGCAATCATATCGTTTTTTGTTTCGTACGCCTGTATCCATAAGCACCTGACAATCACCTCACATAGCCTACAATTACTTCGTTACACTTGTGCCTACAGGCACAGATTGAAGTTGTTCTTTCCTATCACGGAAGTGTTTGCAATCCATTAGTAGGTTTACTGCAGTTTTCAGGCCTTATGTAATCTTATCAGAGTAATTGCAACTACTTAAAAATACTGATCTCTACATAAAAATAAAACCTTCTTGATTGACAGAGCTTTAACTGTATAACAGAATAATCTTGAACTAGTGAAATGGTACCTCTTTCCAGGTGAAGGTATGTCCTACTACTGTCTTCTATAGAACTAATCTGGAGATACCAAACTAATAACTGCTCCACTAGGATCTTCTAGCTCAGTGGGCCTCTCGTTGATGGAAGAGCTCATACTCGTTCATCTACAGTAGTAGCCTTGTGAGTCGGAAACAGTGAGGTGAGAGATAGCCATAAACAGTCTAACTCACTAACAATGAATACTAATAACTGTTACCAGAGAAGTGTGTCCCTAATTCCATGTTAATGCTATAGCAACCTTCATATCATCCATGATGGTTAAGAAAGCGTTGACCTCAAAGTTTGTTCTTTTTTGATACTGTACTGTGCTTTTTTTCCTGTCAGTTATCATTTGCATGGTTGTTTGCGTGGCAAGATAACAGGGTAAGCTGAGGTAGGTGCCATAAAATTAAGGGATAAAAAGACTGTCTTGTTGATTTGTTTCCTCAGATCTTGGAACTTTATGTGCTATCTTCTTTCAAGGAACAAATCAAACCTATTTCAAGGCTTGGCAGGAGTTTAAAGTACGTACATACATACATACATATATATATATATATCACTAAGTTTATGTTATTGACGCAATACATTTGCAGAATGTTTTAAAAACTTTTTCAGTCTGTAATTGCATGATCACCTGCTATATAAGAAAGAGGGCATTAGTTGCCTTTGTTACAGGGAAATTATTACATCTCTTCAATGATTTGACCTTTTCTGCTGTGAAATTATTTTCAGAGATACTCACTTGGATCAGTCAAGTCCTAATAGGAACTTCAAATCATTTTACTTCATTTCAAATACACATATACACAAACACACACACATACATACATATATATATATATATATATATATTCATGCATTTTGAGAGAAAAATACATGAATATGAAGTTTTGAATCTTTATCAAAGAAGGCAGGCCTCATCTTAGTTTTTGAATAAATGATCCTTTTTTTTCCCCTGAACTATGCAACAGTTACTCATTGCTAAATAATCAGTAAAAATGTTACCACTTCACATAACTGTTGCAACTCCTAGCAGTATTAAATGACCTGCCAAATTGGAATATGAAAGAGCTATTCATTAAAAGCAATTTTGTTGTTAAAAGACTTGTATTTTATAGTTAGATGCAAAGTATTTTGTATATCTCAAAATAATCATATGTTGCCTTATGTGGATAAGGAATAATCAAAATACAATCAAAAAATTTCAGTGAACAAAACCAGGGTTAAACAAAAGTCACTAATGTACTTTGAAAAGTATCACTTTTGTCGTGGTCAGAATCAAAACTTTAAACAGCTCAGATCTGTTTTTGTATGAAGGAATTGTAACTGGTATTTCTCATGTAAAGGAGGATAATAGAAGAAAAGGTAGTCTTAAGACTTTATTTTTCTGTTAATAGATTTGTAATGCCTTCTCTTTTTGCTCTTGAGTAGGAGCCTTTAGATTCTCCTACACTCAGGGCTTTTCCAAAATGTAGAGGCTTGCAGAGCTTTGATATTTTTATAAGGTTGTAATTAACTTATCAACAAAAAATGGCTATCTTGTGTAAGATAGTAAAGTCCATGTTATAGACCGTATTAAATAGCATTTCCAGATGGTTTTCAGTTACATAGTCTTTCATTTATAGCATATCTGAAATTTACTATAAGACCTTGTTATCAGCCAACTTCTGCAGAACACAAAATAATACCTATGTATCTTATCAAGCAGTATAAAGATGATACAGAATGTTAAAACAAAGTGTGTAAAAGCAAACTGGTTCAGACCAAGGATGCGTCTAGTCCTGTATTCTTATTGGCCCAGTTAGTATGAGTGAATGCCTAGAGAAGTGAACACACGTGTATTTCACTTCAGAATTTTCCGAGCGTATAACGATTTTCAGCTCAAGGGTTTTTCTGAACCCAGTGTGATTCATTTTTCTGATAAGAAATTTCTTCCAATAACTTGTACAGTCTCCCCCTGAACTCATGTAAAATCTTTGCCTCCACAACATTTTTTGGCAAGAAGCACCAGCAGTCTACCAGCTATTCTATGAAGAGCAAGTTCTTTTGTTTTCTCTGAACCCTTGTCCCACTAGCTTTTCTTAGAGTCCCTTGTTCCTGTGTGGATTGTCCGTGGACAGCACCAGTCCATGTCTCCAGGCTGTGTATGATTTTGTACATCTCTTTCAAACTCCAAGTCATGTTTCTTCCAGGCCCCAAAAAATCATTTCACTTAAATAAGGCATCCCCTTTACTCACCCATTGATCTGATTTAAAGCAATCCACCCCAGTCTGACAAGGATAAAGTAATTAATTCTTCCTCCAGTGTAATGCAACAGCTGGTAAGGAATTGTCATTGTCTATCTGCATTTTGGTCTCTTACAGAGTTGGTGTAAATTTTTACCTTCACCAAACTGCCACTGGACTTCAGAGCTACAGTGAGGAATAAGTAAGCACTGCCCTTTCTAGAAGAAAACGAGATAACTGAAATAGTAAATGAATGTTTTTTGTGAAGGCTGTGCGCAGTACTCTGAGAGACCTGCATTAGCTACTGCATGAGTGACATTTTTATAGACAAATTGAAAAATCCAGTAGAGAGCTTCCTTAATACAGCTATTCACCGTCAAGAACATATGCCTACTCAATCTTAATTTAAATTCAGCATACAAGTATAAACAATTTTAATTGCACAATTTTAATTCCAAATGATCCACTTGTTTAGATAGATTCAGTTTCTTTGTTGAAGTCAAGTGGGGATACTTCTTCACTAGACTAGACTAGAATAGATAGTCTAGGGTCGTCTGGAAGGCTTGGCATTTACAAACAGCAGCATGTGTTTGTGATTTAATGCTTTGTATATGGAGTCAGTTGGCCAAATACACAACATTCTGAAAAACTTGCAGTGGGAGTGTGGTATATGATCAAGGGCATTGTGGCCTGCTTTTGCCTTAAATATGTACAGTTTTGGCATGACACCTTTTCCCCCTGTTGCAGTGTGCCTAGAGAAAACATTTCTTCAAGCATCTTACATGTATTTCCATTGCTTTCTTAATTTGTACACTTAGATATGTCAAACGGGAAACCTGTTACATGCTAAAGCTTTAAGAGTGTTGCTGCATTGCAGGCGTGTGAAAAGATTGGCAAACAAACAGACTGTTCTGCACACACAGCTTCCTATTAAAATAAGTGAGTCTCCATGAGGATCCTGAGCTGATTTTTCACTGCAGGTTTTTGCTGGCCTCTGAGGTGTCCAGCAGGGCAGGTAGGGGTTTGATGATGAAGGGGAGGAGGTGGAGAAGGCCCTGGCTGTGCCTGTCAGTAGAGGTTGAGGAGGTGCAAAACGGTGGTGGACTGCTGAGCACTGTTTTCCCCACCACTGCAACTAGGAAAGGGCCAAATGTCAAAGTGCAGAGCCAAAATGAAAGTGAGCTGTCAAGAAACGTGGCTCAGAGCGCCTCATAGGAGAGGGTACAGGCAGAAGGAAATCTGTTTGTTATCTGCTTTTCAATCTAAACTCTTTTATCTTTTTTTAGTGAACTTTTTTTATCAGTATCCAAATCTCCAAGCAAACAATTTATAAAATGGAAGACTACAGACCCCTCTTTCAAATGATTATGTATCAAAACTACTTCATTTTCTTTTGTAAGGACAAATAATTGTATTGTATTATATTATCTTAAAAACACTAACATTTGTTAGTTTTAATCAAAAAATAGGTTTTCTTCACATACTTTAATTTAGCAAATTCACTTAAAGGAGAGGCTAAAGAAGAATTTTTCAAAACTTGAGAGATTTGAAAATATTAACTATTACGAGTTTAAGGTGTGGGCGTTCTGTTTTGATTTTTTCCTTCTATACAGATATATCAAAAAACAGTTTTCTGGCATCAGAAAGTGAGATTTGGACATTTGATTCATGAAGATCTTATGGAAAGAGTAGTAAAAAGCAAGGGAATTAGAGAAAACTGAATTTTAAAAGCCTTTGAATTCAGTATGCTGACTGATTAATAGAAATAATTAAATTATTGCAATAGGTAAATTGCTTAGATATATGTTAAAGCATTTGGTTATTCATATAGAAACATTTTTGTGGCTGAAGATGGGCAATATTAAATTGCATACCTCATTGTAATTTGATTTTGTTCTTCACCTACAAAAAATAGCTTCTTAAGAAAGAACCTTCATTTCAAGGAGTGATTGATTAAATAAAAGTAGTGCTAAACTGAATAATAAAGATGGTATATAAAATGCTGATTCTTGGCTAAAGATGCCTCATGATGTTAATGATTATATGTGTCTGCCTTCTGAGTAAGAACAAAACATTTCTTCACTTAACGTTTTGTGATACCAACACAGACCAGTAGAAAAATGAAATAAATTAGAACTCTGTAATGAATCTTACTGAAGAAGGCTAACAGGTTGGTTAAGCATGATTTCCCCTTTGTAAATCCAGGGTAACTTCTCCCAGCCACCTTCTTGTCCTTCATGTTTTCTGAAATGATTTTCAGGATTATTTCCTCCATTGCCTGCCCAGATGTTGAGGTAAGGCTGGCCAGCTCAGATCTTCCTTGCCCTTCTTGGATCACAGAATCGTTTAGGTTGGAAGGGACCTCTGGAGATCATCTAGTCCAACCCCCCTGTTCAAGCAGAGACACCTAGAGCATATTGCCCAGGATCACATCCAGACGGGTTTTGAATCCAGGGAAGGAGACTCCACCACCTCTCTGGGCAGCCTGTTCCAATGCTCTGTCACCCTCACAGTGAAGAAGTTTTTCCTCATGTTCAGATGGAACTTGCTGTGGTTCAGTTTCTGCCCATTGCCTCTTGTCCTGTTGCTGGGCACCACGGAGAAGAGACTGGCCCCATCCTCTTGACACTCCCCCTTCAGATACTTGTACACGTTGACGAGATCCCCTCTCAATCTTCTCTTCTCCAGGCTAAACAGGCCCAGCTCTTGCAGTCTTTCTTCATAGGAGAGATGCTCCAGCCCTCTAATCATCTTGGTAGCCCTCCGCTGGACTCTCTGCAGTCGTGCCATGTCTCTCTTGTACTGGGGAGCCCAGAACTGGAGACAGTACTCCAGGTGAGGCCTCAGCAGGGCTGAGTAGAGGGGCAGGATCACCTCCCTCGACCTGCTGGCAACACTCTGCCTAATGCACCCCAGGAGACCATTGGCCTTCTTGGCCACAAGGGCACACTGCTGGCTCATGTTTAACTTGTTGTCCACCAGCACTCCCAGGTCCTTCTCTGCAGAGCTACTTTCCATCAGGTCAACCCCCAGCCTGTCCTGGTGCATGGGATTATTCCTGCCTAGGTGCAGGACCTTGCACTTGCCTTTGTTGAACTTCATGAGGTTCCTCTCCGCCCACCTCTCCAGCCTGTCCAGGTCCCTCTGAATGGCAGCACAGTCTTCTGGTGTGTTAGCCTCTCCCCCCAGTTTCGTATCCTCAGCAAACTTGCTGAGGGTGCACTCTGTCCCTTCCTCCAGGTCACTGATGAATACGTTGAACAAGACTGGAGCCAGGACTGACCCCTGGGGGACACCACTAGCCACAGGCCTCCAACTTGACTCTGCGCCATTCACCACAACCCTCTGCGCTCTGCCATCCAGCCAGTTCTCCATCCACCTCACTGTCCACTCATCTAGCCCACACTTCCTGAGCTTACCTAGGAGGATGTGCTGGGAGACAGTGTCAAAAACCTTGCTGAAGTCCAGGGAGACAACCTCCACTGCTCTCCCCTCATCTACCCAGCCAGTCATTCCGTCATAGAAGGCTATCAGATTGGTCAAGCATGATTTCCCTTGGGTGAATCCAGGCTGACTACTCCTGATCACCTTCTTGTCCTCCAGATGCTTAGTGATGACCTCCAGGAGGAGCTGTTCCATCACCTTTCCCGGGATGGAGGGGAGGCTGACAGGCCTGGAGTTTCCTGGCTCCTCCTTCTTGCCCTTTTTGAAGACTGGGGTGACATTGGCTTTCTTCCAGTCCTCAGGCACCTCTCCTGATCTCCATGACCTTTCAAAGATGATGGAGAGTGGCCTAGCGATAATATCCGCCAGCTCCCTCAGCACTCGTGGGTGCATCCCATCAGGGCCCATGGATTTATGGATGTCAAGTTTGGACAAAAGATCTCTAACCTGATCCTCCTCCACCAAGAGAGAGTCTAGATATATCCCTCGTATACCTCCCCTCATCACCATAGCTTTCAACGATAATCAAAAGTGGCTTCCAATGTCATGTTTCCTGACCTGGTCTTCCTCTACTGAAGACAAGTTTTCCTTGCTCTAGGCTTTCTACTAGTCTCAGGAACCTGGGATTCCTGAAGGCCAATCTTTCCAATAAAGACCAAGGAAAAGAAGACGTTGAGCAGCTGGGCCATTTCCTTGTCTTTTGTCACCAGATCAGGCCCCAGTATGGACTCATTCAGCAGTGGTCGCGTGTTTTCCCTAGCCTTCCTTTTACTGCCAAAGTATTTGTGGAAGCCTTTCTTGTTGCCCTTCACATATCTTGCCAGATCCAACTCCAGGTGGGCTTTGACTTTCCTAATCCCATATCCTGAATGCTTGGACAAAGTGCACATATTCCTCTTGGAGCACTTGTCTGCTTCCACTTCCTTTACACTTCCTTTTATGTTTGAATTTGGTGAGGAGCTCCTCATTCATCCACGCAGGCCTCCTACCCCTTTTGCTTGGTTTCCTGCTCACTGGGGTGTTTGTGAGCTTGCAGCAGGTGGTTGGATACTACATCCAGCTCTCCTGGATCCCTCCTTTGTCCAGGACTATATTCCACAGGATTTTCTCAAGTAGGTCCTTGAACAGGCCAAAGTCTGCTCTCCTGAAGTGCAGGGTTATGATCCTGCTTTTTGTCCTGCTCTCTCCTTTGCAGGATCCTAAACTCCAGCATCTCATGGTCACTGCCGCCAAGGCTGCTCCCAGCTTTCACATCTCCCACCAGTTCTTCCTCGTTTATAACAATCAGGTCCAGCAGAGCATCTCCCATTTTCAACTCTTCAATCATCTGTGCTAGGAAGTTGTCACTAAGGCACTCGAGAAACCTCCTGCATTGCTTATGTCCTTCTGGGTTGTCCTTCTAGCAGGTATCGCGGTCCTTCAAGTTTCCCAGGAGTACTACATCCTGTGAATATGAGGCTTTGTCAGTTGTCTATAGAAGGAGCCATATAGTTCCTCTTCCCGATTAAGTAGTCTGTAGCAGACACCCAAAACATTGCCTAAACATTGCCCAAAACTAGTCTACCCTTGGTTACCAAGTCTACCCATCAGCTCTTGACTGTCTCATCATTTGTCCCCAGGCTGAGCTCCATGCATTCCTGCTGCTCTCTGACAAAAAAGGCGACTCCCCCTCCTCACCTTCCTGGCTTGCCCTTCCTAAAGACCTTATATCTATCCATCACAGCTCTCCAGTCATGTGGCCTATCCCACCACATCTCATGGATCCCTTATTCTAGGGTCCTAATCACTTTCCAGTATTAAGTAACTGGCGCTTTCATGATGGCTGAATTATTTTCTTAGTGTGTAGTGAATTTCAGAAATCCTACTGTATTTGAATACATACAGTATATTTCTAAATAGGTGATACTTACAAGGCAGTCTTACCTTCTGTGACTTTTAAGAACAAGGGTATATTTTTTCAATTTAGACATCTCTTCTGCAGAATTTCCCATAAAGTTTTTGATGCATGCATTTTTAAATGACCGTGATTAAGTGCATGTATCACAAATTAGAAGTTATTTCAAGTACTGTGGCGTGTTTTATCTTTTATTTTTGGCAAGATGTAGGGGGAACAGCAAGATCTACATTGTGCAAGTTGCGCACTGCCAACTACAGTGTCTGTTCAAATACAATGTTATCATCCAAAGAAAAATAAATATAGTATTTGAAGACAGGAGAGCAGAAGCATGAAGTAGTGTAAAGATTTTCCCAATATCCCACCGAGGCAATGGAAGAACAAGAAATTTGAACCTTCATACTCTGCACCACAGTAGGACTATTTACATTCCCCTGTAATGGCATAATCATTGCACAAGTTTATAAGGCCTTCATTTAAAAGCAGACATTTCCTCACAGATGAAGGTCTTCCCTGAGCTTCATGATGTCAAGCATCAGGTGCCATTATCCTTTCACAGAGTACGTCCTACAAGTCGTGTGCAGCAGCTACAGGGAGACAAAATTTTAGCTGTAATTTTAGCACATAGTTGGAAAGAAGCTTATCCCTTTTGCATGCGTGTACATTCACATTTTCGCCAGCAAAGGGAAGGCAGGTGGCTAAAAACGTAGGTACCTCTTACCTAGGTAACAGAAAGTGTGTATTGGGGAGGAGTGTGTGGGAGAGGAATGAGATTTGTGATGCAGAAAGGAACGTGAACGTTGCCATAGCTGGTGTGCCACGCCTACCGAAAGCAGAAGCCAGAGCCCTGACATGGATGTCAGGGGGTGCCCACACAGCTCAAGAGAAGTTTTTGTTGCCCCTGGGTGGATTCACAGCAGTCAGATGAGGGAGTGGGAGCTGCCCAGTAAGCCACCACACTGGGCTGGTGTCAGGCACTGAGGACTACTCTCACTCTCTTTTTGCCCTTTACAAGCTGCATTACATGTTAAGACCATATAACAACCAAAAGGAATGGAGCATTTCTGCCCATGGGGGTTCAGACCCCTACTACTCTCGTCCAGGTAAAAGGCTGATTAAGTTTTGTGTGTATTGAACTGAGGGAGAGATCCACCCTGCCCAGGGAAGGTACTTGTGTTAAGCACCTTGTAGAAAGTTGCATTTCTGCTGCACCTGGGCTCCGGCCCTGTTTCCATCCTTCCTGGCTGGTTCTTCAGCTCATCCTGAGCTGCTCATCCACTTCCCACAGAACTGCTTGAAAATGGGATGAGCTCCTGTGCTGCTGCAAGGCCAAGACCCGCGTCGCTGTCAGGGCACTCGGTGCACCATGAGCGGTGTCTGTGCTTGCACCTTTCCATCAGTAAAGCCGAAAGGTGGATGGGCAGTACCATGAGGCGCTTGGCTGATTCTCCCTGCTAACTGGGTATTTGGATATTGGATATGCTGGGTATTTGCTGGATATTTGAGAGAAAAGTCCTGGGAAGGGGAGTGAAAGAGGCATGAAGATACCAGCTTCCTATAAATGAGAACAAAGAGGCCACTAGGAAAGGGGCGAGGAGATGTCCTGATTGAGATCCCAAAAGCAATCAGTAAGAAATCAGTTGTCTGGCCAGTGGCAGGTCTGATGCTTTTTAAAAGTGAGAATCGGCAGAAAATTTTGTGGTGCACTTCAACGATAGTTGAAAAGAAGAAAACAGTGTAGCTTGCCGCATGTGAAGAGTTTTTACACATTGTAAACTTGTTGCTACTTTTCTGTTAGTGTTACCCCTAGTTACAGGATGCTGCAGCTGCTCCTTGCTGTTAAGCAGAAAAACAAAGAAAGACTTGGTGAAAGTTTGGGAAGAGTGCCCCACCATCCGCAGTCAGACCTTTTGTAATTAAAGATTGTGGCAGAATACGTGAGCTACGCAGGCAGCTCTGAGTTCCAAATTAAAGTTTAATTCTGGCATATCTAGAATTCTGAACATAACTCCACAAATTTAATGTTCTCTGAACAGGTTTTTATATGGACTTTTCAGAAGAATAAGCATTAGAGCTAATTCTATTGTCATTTATATTCACGAACCATTAGGCTCGCTTTGACTTTTAGTGTGCATAGATGAATGTACTTCTCCGTTCGTATGCAAAAATAAAGAGCCCAGAAACTGTTTTCAGACAAAGTCAGTTTACTTTTTATGGACTTTCTCAGTGGTTGAGGGTAAGACTTCATAGTGAGTTTATAGAATGTTCTACTGTAAAAGGATATATTAATGTTATTATGTACTGTCCTGTAAATAGAATTTATCATGTTTTCAATATTAAAATTTTTTTTTTTTACAAGTCCCCACACAATGCTGCCTCCTTTATAATACTCTTCCCCTCCCCATCTTCTTTTCTTTCTCCTTTATTTTGGGAGTGGTGGGAGGGTTCCTTAGCTCTGGATTATTCCTCTTCAACTCACTTCAGTAGAAAATGCATTTTAAAACTTTCATATTTTCTGTCGTAATATATGATGCAAAATCAGTTTTATTCTATTGGATTCTTCCCTCAATATATATTACATTTTCGTTGTCTGGGTTCAAATAGATTTAATCAAAATTTAAAAAGTAATATCACTAGTGCTAGGCCTTTTGATTAAGTCTCTAGGCTTTATTCTTAGGAAAACTATGAAGTTATTAGTTTACTTAGCACCATAGTTAATTTCAAAGTATTATCTTTTCCCTGTACATGAAATAAAATTTCAGTTTGTACTAATAATTAAAGTACAGCTCTATCTGAAAAATGACTGTATAATTTGGCACTTTTTTTATTAAATAAGGACTGTGTGTGTACAGACAAGATGGGGGAAATGGGGGACTGAACCGTGGAAATCTCGTAAGTGAGGGAGGGGAAAGAACTAAATGAGACAGGATGAAAAAGTAGCCTTGACAGAAACATGCAAGTGCCAGCGCAGTGGTGGACAGAAGAGATTTGGCTCTTGCCCTCAAGAGCCTGGAGACTGTTGCTCCACAAGAGAAAAGGGAGAGCCTGAGGTTTTGCAGTGTTTGTTCGTTTTTTTGCTTCAAGAGGAAGCAAATGGCTTGGGGCCAGCTTTGGTCGCGTTTGGCCATTGCAGGAGGTGGCATACCAGGCATTGACTCTCTCCAGGGCTCCTTGGCCTTCTCTCCTCATCGGCACATTTTTGTGCCTTCTTCAGAGACAGTTTGACAACGGGAACTAAAGCATGATTGAGAACAGTGGTAGGAAGGCAGAGGCTGAGTGGCATTTAAGAGCTATCAAAAATAATTAACAGCAGAAGAGGAAAGTGGCAGTCCAGGGCTGGGCCATAGCAGTAGGGCTGCGGGAGCAGCAGCCTGCTGCAGCCGTGGCCGACTACTCGTGTTGGGAGGGCACCATCAGCCTCCTCTGCACCCCAGCAGGTCTGCCTGGCAGTACTTACAAACAAAATGTTGTACTGAGGTTTTTAATGCATAATGCTGCCAGTAGCCTGAGTACTCTTCCTCTCTACGGAGTGTTTGTGTGACTAAATCTCTACCAGCAGTCTGGCACACCAATCCTTTTCGATTTGGTGGTTATTGGGACAGCAAAGGGATAACTAGGGGGCCAGCTCAACTGTTTCTTCGAGCCTCTCGAGGGGGCTCTAATGTCTTTCCAAAGTCGTTCTGAGATCTGAGAGTGGATTTTCAAACATGAGAAAACTGGAGTTCTCAGATTACTCCAAAGCAAGCTAAATATAAAGATGTAGGGCTTTTTAGACCACGCTTGCATAGCTTCTGAAGTTTTGGTGATGGAAAACTGCCCTTAATGACACAGAAGGTTTATCCTAGTCCTACTTCTAAAGTACTAAAAAAACTTTTATTTTTCTTTCTTTCTTTTTTCTTTTTCTTTTTTTTCTTTTTCCTGAAAACTCATGTTGCAGCTTTCCTGTACGGATTAAGAAAAGAAATAAAGTGTTTGCTTTTCAGATATTCCAAAACACTTACATAAATCTCTGTATCTAACAAGTGTGAATACTATATGAGGGCTAATTTTTGGACAAGTGCAGCGCCAAACACGCACTATAGCTGAAACAGGAGGTATGCTGTAAGGAAGTGTTTTATAGTTATAGTTTTATAGTTATCCTACTTGCAATTTGGCTAAGGTTGCAAGAACAGGTTTATGCAAAGAGCCTCCATGAACATAAATAAGATGTCGTCGACAACTCTTTACATTGGACAAGAAATTATTGCCATAGTATCCTGGATCACAGGATCAACACCATCAAATGGCAGAGTAGGGGACACATCAACAAGTAGGTTTATAATGGCTCCTCCAGCCTCAGAAAATGGATTAACTTCAGCTGTGCAGATATAGCATCAGTGCCAAAATGGGCCTGAAACTCTCTGTCCGGGGGAATGCTTCAGCTGCCTCTTGTGCAACAACAGCCATCTCTGTTCAGTCCATCTCTGACTCGTGTAATTCTACACTCTTGAAAAATAAGATGGGTATTTAGCGTTATGCCTCCCATTAAAAGAGTTTAGAAACTCTTTTTTTCCCCCTAGGTTTTTTTTTGAAAAATGGGGTGTGAGCTCCTCAGTGGATGAGGTATTAGTGTTTCTGCAAGTCCTGTGGAATCCAGCCTCTGTGCAGGCACCCTATTCTTTCCCCCCCACCAGGAGGAAACGAAGGGAAACTCAGTCTTTACCCTTCCTGTTTGGCAAGGCCAGCAGCCTCAAGGCACGAGCTGCCTGGTGGGTCCGTGGGTGTGCGCCAGCCTCTCAGTACTCTGCTCGCCCCTATTTTAGGGGAGCCAGTGGCAAAAAATAATACTGCCAACCTATCCAGATGAAAATAGCAAGGACACCTCTCCTTTTGAGAAAAGGTTTGGGAGCATTTCAAGGGAAAACATGGTGGACATGGGAAGAAATGGAGAATACTGCAAAAGGAATGTGTGCAGTCACTGGTGCAATGAAGGGCAATGGCTTTTTTAACTGGAGAAGTCTTAAGAGATTGCCAGCAAAAATCTGTAGGAAACTAGACTTTATTAGTCCTCATGCTGCTAGAACAATTTTATCTATTTTTACCTTTGGAAAGCTAATGTGCGAAGAAATATTTAGTGGCATGTCAGTGTATCATCATGTTTTCTTACATGTTAACCCACCAGAAGGTGTCTTCTATAGGAGAAGATGAATTTAGTAGCAATATTTCCATTTGCACAGGAGTAACAGCATGCCACCAACTGCAGAGGAAAAGTGAAATGAAGGAAACAGATGACAAAAAAAAATGCTTTTTCACATCTTTTATACACTAATTATCCCTATAATGCCATTCATGGGCATTGGTTTTGAAAAATAATATCACCAACCTAGCCAAGTGAAAATAACTACTGAGCACCTCCAAAAAAGATTGAGTTAGAAATCTTTAAGATCTTTAAAGAAACAGTTTGTGCTGCTTCAGTGTACTTTTGCAATATTCTCTTTGAGCCATTTTCTCCCTAAATGAAAGTAACTTTTAAGGGTCAATGCCCAGCCCTACATACATGTGGAAAATATTTCCTGTTGACTGCTGAACCTTCTTAAACCCCAACCATTTTGGGATAAGCTTGCTGCCTTTCCAGCCTCCCAGTCTCTTTCAGTATTTTACTTTGCTCTTTCTTCTAATACTTGTGCAATCTTTCCTTCCTCATTTTGCTATATCTCTTTCACCCATCTCCTATCTTCTCTTTAGTCTCTTCGAGTGCTTGTTCAGATCCTCCCCACTTCCTGAACAGCAGCCAGTGCCGCTAGTTGTGGTCCTCATCTTGTCAAAAACAGAAAGCTGTAGCAAGCCAACTTCAAAGTTCACCCGTTTACTGCAAATTCAAGACATGTCACAAACTTTTCACAGATTTAGCCCACAGAAGTCTCCATATGAAAAGGCTCTGGCTCGGGATAAGCGATGCTTTCCTTTTCAGCTAGCAGCAATATAAGGACATGGTCCAAGCTTGAGGACCGCTGATGTAATGCAGCAACTGGAGCTGGGGCAGTTTTCCTTTCAGTTCATATAAGTAACTTGCATCTCCTTTCGCAGTATGGTTATTTTCACCTGAATGATGCCAGCTGGTATGGCTTGAAGAGAAAACAAGCACTCGTTGTTGAGAAATATGTAGAAGCAGTGGCCATCTAGTTGACTTCATCCCTACTCAGAAAAATGGTAATTAGTGGACACTCTGGGGGTGGGGGGAGGAGGAGGAAGGAGACAGTTGAGCAATAGACATTACTTGATAAATCCAAAATTCACACACCAAGATTTGTCATTAATGTTAAAACAAATAAATGAAGAGATGGAGGTTAACAGCTAGGCTGTCCTGGGAAAAAGCTGCAAGCTTTGGCCATTATAATAATAAAAGAAGTTTAAATCCGAACTAAGGTAGAACTAAGAAATATTTAACTGTTCCTCTTCAAGGAGGATTGCATATATTGACTGAAGAAGGATACAGATGTTAACATTTATGCTGGGCTTAGAAAAGCGTTGAAATAGTTAAAATAGTTTGGAAAAAAAAAAACCCAAAGGTTTTCTCCGTGCTAAAAAACTATATAAATTCAGGTTGGAGGAAGCCCTGCTAGGGCTCGCTAAGGTTTAAGTGGTTACCTCAGCACTTGATTTATGTTCTCCATTATCACTGGTGATGTGTGAAGGGGATGGCTCATCAGCCGACCTGGACCCAGGGCTTGGAGGCTCCTTTTGAACTCCCTCTCCATTTTTAACTTGTTTATATGTCATTAGCTCCCTAGAAATGAATCAAAGTTTTCTCATTATTGGAACAAAGCCTAGGATTATCATGACTGTGGTAACGCTAAATAAACAGGGCACCTTCATAGCCCTTACAAGCCTTCCATTAGCACTTAATGAAGATCTAAAAAAAAACAAAAAAACAAATCAGGATCAAAAGACAGGAGAAGAGGCGGACTAAGGCACAGTTAGGTAAGAGCAGGAATATCGTCATTTTAGTGCCCTTCCAAAATAAAAATTTAATTATATACTTGTTTCCCTTGAATTTCAATTTTATTTATATACTTTTTTCTCCTGCTGGGGCAATAGATGACAGACTGATATAAAATCCCTGGAAGAGTGAAGAAAGTGGGGAGAGAAGTAAAGGGATCTCAGTGCAATGATAACAGCAAAAGCCCAGCCAGCCACTCTCAAGGCGCAGCCGAAAATGCTGCTTCAAGCTGCCTCTGCTGTTCCCGTGGGGCTGTGAAACAGGAGCCCTCCAGCCCCAGTGCTCATGGCGGATCCCTGCAGCCAAAATCTGACCTTTTCTAACTGCTTCTTGGTTACTTTAACGTTAAATTTATGGTACTAGGAACCTGTTTGACCACAGATGCGAAACTGGTAAAGAAATAACTAGCAGTGACATGCTTTCACTTCCTTCACAGTAGTAACATGAACTGAGGATAAGGATCATGAAGGATGAAGGCAAAGTAGCTGAACCGCACACTAGCTGTAGGCTGGGAGAGGTGTGAGCTGGTGAGGTGCATACCTGGCGAGCTCACAGTCCTGAAGAGCTTCCAGGAGCTTTTAGAGGTCCATGATGAACTAAACTGTCATTAGCCCTGCAAAGACTCGGACTTGCAAGTTTTAAAGCACAGGACTAGTTCAGTTGAACAGGACGGAATGCTTGCTGTGTCTAAGGTCATTAAAATAAAATAAAATAAAATAAAATAAAATAAAATAATAAAATAAAATAAAATAAAATAAAATAAAATAAAATAAAATAAGTAAATCATGGCTGGGGAACTAAGCCTGGAAATTTTTTCAGTAGCAGGTCTGAGTCCTTTCTTTTTTTGAATGAAAATTAGAAAAAATCTTTAAAAAATTTTAAAGAAAAAAATTCTTTGTCTTTCCTTCCACACTCAGGTCAAGGAATCTTTCCTTTAACCTTTGCTAACTTTCTTTTTTTGCAGTTGGCTACTAGCACCTTTGTCTGCTCTCAAGACTGTTAGTTTAGATTGTTGCTGTTAGTCTATCCCTCCCATGTGACAAAATAAATTAGATTTTATTTTGGTGTCAGTCACTAAGTACACCCAATAAGATTTCTTTAATTATTAGGTATTTGTAACTGACCATAGAGTTATCCTCAAAGCATTTGGGGAAATCTTCAGCTCTGCCCGAAATGTACAGTCCCACATTTTTCAGAAGTGTTCAAAGCTCTCTACACTGTTAAAGCTGTTATTTCAGCTTTATGCAAACATCTCAAAACAAGACTAAGCATGGGAAAGGGCTGCCTATCACAGCAACCTCCTTCAGAATGAGCATGCCTAAAAAAGATAGTGAATATGATAAAGAAAAAAATATTCAGCAGACATCTGGATAGTTTATATCCAAAACCCATAGACATTCATGTTAATTGAGGTCCTCATTTATAGGACATGGTAATACTTCTGAACTTTGTTATAAAGGCCCTAAAGCTAAGTGGTACTCTTGTGCATTTTACATATCGAGATAGGTATCATTTCTAAAGTATAGTCTGTGCACTAAGAAATGTTTAAATCTGACAGCACGTACATTCTGGGTAATTAGGGAAAATTTGTCATTTCTACTTCCTCACGCTTTATTCTTGCCTCTTTGAAGAGTGGTGATGCTTACACATAGTAAAACCTTTCCTTTTCTTTCTGATGAGTAAGTGACCAAAGATACTGTGCAGTAAATAAAAAAGCCACCTTAGAAGACATTCGCAGATAAAGGCCTGTCAGGAATTTCCTTGGCATTTTGGAGGACAGGTATACAGGATGTATATATACCAAACAGAAATCTAAAACTGGAGAAATTAACTAGTAGCTATGCCACTAGTGCAAATTATTCCTTAACCATGTAAGAAGGTTAGATGAAATCTGCTTGGCCTTTATGAAAATTGCTGTATCACATATAGCGGAAGATAAGTGTACATTCCTATCTATATTTTGCACAGAACATAAAGATTTAGAGAATAAACAAAGTGAATTTTGGACACAAGTTAATGGACAAGCAGGGGATAAAAAAAGGAAAGTATTGCTGAGTCCTCTAAGAATATATAGCATCTTCTAGGATTTTGAGGACTTTTCATTAAAAGAAAACACTATTTTTGCCATCTGCCCCATCACTTCCCCCTCCCCCCCCCACCGTTTGATGTCATGATCTTCACTCAGGTCAATATTAAAGAAAAGATAAAGAAACCCCTATGGAGATACTTGCAACAAAAGCATTCAGCAGCACTGGAAACTCTTTTCTTTACTTTATGTAGCGGTAGGAAGAGGTTTTTATTATAAAGTGGGCTATAAAAAGATAACAGTAAATCGAAAAATCAAGCTTTATATTAACACAGTTATCATAGCCAATTAAAAGAAAAATCCTTGTGTGACTATTGCCTTCCACTTATTCTCTTTGCTGAAAAATAATATGAGATCAACAAAAAATTTCCCCAAAGTTTTTCGGTATGGTGGTGTATTGATTTTGATCTTACATTCCTTGTATACCTAACTCTCACAAAAGGAAGGCAGATCAATGAAAGTTTTATGTATAAAGAATATCACCTTAGTTTCAGATATTTATCATTATATAGCTAAAGCATTTCATATATACATTTAAAATTGACTTTTGCCAAGACGGCAGTTCTACAAATGAAAGTTGGCTATTGCACAATAATGAATAAAAAGCACCATACATTTCCCCATCTGCTTTTCTGATCGTTAAAATAAAAATAACAAATCTGAATGGGAATGGAAATGTTATTTTATGCAGCATTGCAACAAAAGTTTCTGGAATTGTGACCTTCGAATTTCTGTTTTTACCTACAAACTGCTTCAGTGCTGAAGCCCTTCCCTCAGCTCTCCATCATCATTTCATACCATCTTTTCTCTCTCGCGCGATCTCTTTTTTTTTTTCCTTTTTTAGCAAATTATCCATTTAATTTTAGCTCTCTGGGAGGACTGGGTCAAAGATTAGTTTGGAGATTTTAGCTAGTTGTAACTAGACCAGTGAAGTCACATAACGCACTGTGAAAAGTCTTGCAAATACGCAAAGTCTCAGATCTGAAATTTCCCTGTATAAGGAGGACTAAGCTCACCGCACCTTGCACCTGACATGGGAGTACTAGCCTGTAGCTGCTGCTGAGCAGTGTCCTCAGGCAGGGCCTCAGTAAGGCCTTTTCCTTCATACTATTGTAGCAAAACAGAGGTGGTTGGCCTGTGTCCTCAGAAAATCCTGGTGTCAGTGGGTGACCTGCAGTGCAGCTCCAGGTGCTCCCAGGCTGAGAGATGCAGAAACATCTTTGGTGGGTTTTTCCCCTGCAAATCTTTGGATTCATAGCTGAAAGGGCATTGCAACATGACAGTTTGGTTCATGGGAATACACTTAAGCAATAGCCAGGCAACAGCGAGAATGCAAGAGAAGTCTTGCGGACAGGCTATCCATGCAAATTAAAATAACTAACTGAACAAACCAAAGGTGGTAAGCCAGCAGCCTCAAAGAGTAGTTTTGGCCTCTTGGCACTTTTCCCTTCACTACTGGTTGGACAGATGTTAAACACTGAGCAGAAACTACTTCTTAGAAGGCAAACAATTCTTCTCTCAACTACAGATCTTCTTGATGTCTGGAGACATCAGTGCTGGCTGGAGACTCTCAGCTGAAAATAGCAGGTGTCCCTGGCTCTAAGACATTCTTAAGAAAGCCCAAACTTGGTACAACTAAAGAGAAACAAAAAACCTAAAAGCTCCTTAGCTGTAGCGACGTACAAAGGAAGGGTAGCTCTGGAGCGTTATCTCCTTCCCTTTCACTGATGCTAGCTATAGGAAAAAATGGTAATAAAGCTGCATAGCTGGCGTTGTTGTCCCCACATTCCACCTGATGCTGACAAAACCAGAGGTTTTGGGGTGTTTCACCCTCAAAAAACAGCTATATAGTGCTTGACTGGACTGCTCCCTAGGCTCCTGCTGCCAGTCCTGCTTTTCCGTCCTATCCTATGGTGGCACCTCGTACCCCATGCCCCATATGGGGCACTGCGTGTTAATGTTCTTTGCAATAAAACAAATGTGGGGTGTTTTGTTGCATTTCGGCAGCCCGAGCAGATCAGTGGTGCTCTGAGGATATATGGCCAACCCTGCACATTCGCGCTGTGTTGAGCACCAGGCTGACTTCTCAGAGTGGCTTTCAGGCACCGTCTGTTGACACATGTTTGTGTGTGCCGGGTCCTTGTAGGAAACATCTTTCTTGGTTACTTTGGAAGTGGCAGAACCAAGAAGGCATTTAGAAGAGTTCAGACCAAAGGAGCTGTGTGTGCAGCCAGTGCAGTGAACTGAAGTGGCACTCTGAGTATATATCTGCTCATTGCTGCTGCAGATCAAATACCCCTCAGCATTTAGGCAAGCATTTTGCCCTTTCCATGGAATAATACAAAAATCTATGAAGATTCGGACTGGTTGATTCACAAATTAAAAAAAAAAAAAAGTTATAAAAAATGACTTGGTTTTTTCTAACCTTTCTAGCACCTAGAATCATGAAACTACCTAAAGGCTTAACTTTCATTAGAAAAGTATATTTCTAGTCTTTTTGATTATGTGGAAAGCTGGAAAGTATGATCCCTATTGTATCAAAAACTGAGACACAAATACAAGCAAACCAATATATTATATTTCAGAAATCTCAAGGATGTAAGATCTTGCAGTATTTGAACAATGCAGTTGGCAATACAGTCTATCAGAAAGGAGCATATATGCTAATCAGCCTTCCCGAGCTTTTGAGAAAAGAGGAGAAATTAGGAGGCTAGGGAAGACCACAGGGAGATTTATAAAATGAGAAGAAGCCCTATCTTCTATGTGCCTTGTAAATACCCAGAACAGCTTATTCTACCATAATACCCGTGACTCCCAAGGCAGGATCACCTGTTTCCTCATAGTTAGTCAAAACTGCTCATTTCGATATAAAGGTCTTGGTGTGTGGCCTGTTACGTGAAAGAAGCTGAACTGTAGTTACTCACCCAAAGTCAAACATGAAGATGGCAAAGTCAGAGAAGGCTCCTTGGGATGTTTACCCACAGCATCAGAAACAAAACAGCCATGAAATTCTTCACATAAAATAAAGTCCAGTTCAGGCACATCGCATAAATTCTTAGAAGGTTTATTTACCTTATATGGGTGATTCCCAATGTTTTCCATACCGTGTGCACTCTTTTCAGTTAATCAGATTAATGAACCTGCTTTTTAAAATAGCAGAGACAATAGATTGATCGTAGCCTTCTAACATATGCTTTGCAACTTCAAGCTGAGAGACAAAGCTTAAGTACTCTTTAGCAATAAATAGATGAGTTGCATATTTATTTAATCAGAACAATAAGAAAAGAAAAACTGTCAGCCTGATTGTCATCTGTAAAGGTGTATTTCACATGTGTCAGCGCTGAAGAGGATGGAAATAGACCTCTCACATTAACACAACCTTCAATCCAAGCATGAATAATGGGGTGGCTTACTGTTGCATGCAGGATGCTCTGGAATTAAGCTTATCCTTTCAAAAAGACACCATCCCTCATGACTAGGGGGGAAAAAAAAGAAAAAAAGATAAAAAAAAAGAAAGAGCAAACAGCTTGTGCTGACAAACACTGTCAGTTTTGTGTTCTCTTTTCTCCCGCCTTGTGCACTTGGGTAACATGAGGTAAAAACTGCATCCTTGCATGTACCTGTCCTACCAGGGACCATCTGCTGGGAGCGGGGAGCTACTGGCAGTGCCCACCGGTGCGAGCTCCCTCCGGGGAGACACTTCTCCCTTAGCTGCGGGAAAGGCAGCTTCACCTGCCGACAGCTCTGCCGGCCCGCGCTCCAAAGGGTGCAGAAATTGTTCAGAGTGCTTTCCTGTCCCAGTTCCTGGTGGAAATGTCGTTTCCGGAAACGCTGAGGCAGCATTCCTAAAGTTTAGAGCTGAAGGTCGCATTAACTAGTTTTAACTTTTGGTATGTTTATTGGGGGAAATAGTGTGTTTTCGGTCTTAGGGTGTCTCGATAATTCTGTAGCAGCACAAAGATTCACAGTTCCCTAAATCACGACTTTCTAATAGTGCAGGATCTACTAAAAGCAGTGCCTTCAAGTACCTTTTGATCAAGCTATATTTGTCTATGTTGCAAATGCTCAGGTGCTTTCCATTAGAGCAGTCTTTTTCATTCTGTGTCTTCCAAAGGATTTTTCCGGAAGCTGGAAAATTTGTAGTGCTTGCTCCCAGCACAACACTACTGCTCTGGGTGCACGAGGTTTTTCATGAGTGGGCACCTAAAGCACTCTCAGCCCCACTGAGATGGGTGACAGTGTTTCCAGTCACCTGTAAGGAAACTGGATTTGGAGGTGGCTGTCTCACAATTTCTATGCGAGACCTGGCATGCAGCCTCACAAAACGGCTCCTGGCTGCACTCGTGCTGGGTAAGGGGACTGGAAGCACACCTTTCACGTGGCCAAACGCGGGAAGTATGAGCAAATCTGTCGTGCTATGAAGAGCCTAAACTGACTGCTGTAATAAGATGTTTGGGTGGGAATGTGAGTGATCTGAGCTTGATCTGAATGCTAATGTAGCCGTAAGGAGGGATGACCTGATTTCAACTGACTGAATGGATAGGAAATGCGCTTATGCAACTTCGAGCCTGCTTTTTCCGGGGGAGGATAGAGAAGAGCGATACCAGTATTTTGTATCAAATAAAACTGCCTATCTGGTTCTTAAAAAGAAAAAGAAAAGAAAAGCATTCTATATGGTGCAGTTATCTTGCCCCTGAATTTAACAGGGTGTTGAATATTTTGGCTTAAAAGACTCACTTTGAAAAAAATTCACTCTTAAGTTAAATCAACTAAGCCTTACTGAATTTTATTTCCTATGCACTCCCTTTCATCAAGTCAGTATTCTTCACGGTCTGATTCACACTTAAAAAGGTGAAAGTTTGATTAGTCAGCATTAATGATAAGGTCATTGGTCACTCCCATAAAATATCTAATGGGTGGCTGTAACAGCTAAAAGATGCTATTTCTAGTGACATATTGAACATAACTGGTCAGAGTTAGAATCATTGCTTGCTATTATAAATAATTGCAAAGATATAAGCAAAGAAAATCCTAGAGCCAAAAGTGGTAAGTGTTAGCTGGAAAAATATTAGCGTATGACAGAATGTAAGAAAAAAGTGAAGCTGTGAGTGCATCTTCCGCTAGGAAAATGCCTAATATCATACAGAAACAAAGCTCTCAGGGTGAGCTTTATATAAAGATCAAAATCCCAAACCGCCCTGTAGACTCAGTGCAGTAGCTGACAGCTTCGGCAGCGGAGGGAGGTCATACTACGGGGTTGCCCTCAGCCAATATCTGAGAAACAAGAGAGCGGCACAGCTCCAGCTGGGGATGTCTGAAGTCTACAGATACTGAAGACAGCGCTGCATTTTCAGAAGAAGGTGAGGACAGGTTGGTGAAGAGACGGGATAAAAAGAAAGGAAGCAATTGGAGCGTAGATTTAGGGAACCAATTTAGCCTTTACAGATCTACAGCAACTGCGAGTGAGTTCGTGGGAACAGGTGAAAGTCAATAGCACACTGCATGAAGATAAAAAAAGATATTGAAGTTGGCAGCCTCCAGAGCACCATCAGTAATCCATGACCTGAAGCTGCAAGCGGAGGGGAAGACGAGCAAAAGGCAGCCGGTGACTTGCTAGCATCTGCCCACCCCTGCACGGGCCAGCGCCGCTGCTGGTTTGGCTGCGTGTAGCATTTCAGTGGCAGCTGAAGCTGTGCTTTAGAGGAGGTACTGCTGGTCAACACCCTTTCCCCAGATGGGTATCACAACGGTTGTCAGGTTAGCAAGCAAGCGGGCAGACCATGCTGCTGTTGGAGGCAAGGTTTGGGAAAGACTTACTAGTCTTGCAGCTCAGAGACACAGCAGTCCCATTCACCGAGGTCAACGCTGGTTTATTGAGTAACTTTGTCTGCATTCGTTTGTCATCCTACCGGAGCAGAGTTTATCAAGTGCTCAGCACACGAGGAAGCCGTTATAGCCAAAGATCTCATAAAACTAATGCTTTGTGCTTATTCTGTCTCAATTCTTCATGTAGCTGTTCTTCCATGTTTCTCCTAAGACGCAGATTGCACATGCTAGAAGTGCAATTTATTATATCACATGTCAAGAAACCAAGGATGTAAAAATTATTTCTCCATAGACTTGTAAAAATTCATTTTTTTTTCTCTTCTGTCCTCTTCCTCCCATCCCCCCAAAGGTGTAAGTTTTATGGTTTTATTCTATACTCCTGCTTTGCTAAACCTCAACTTCTTGAGACTCTTCACATCTTCTGTACATAACTAAACTTCATTAAAAACACTCAGATCTGGCCTTGCTCTAATGACATGAAATTAGCTTGGTTAATTTGCTCTCATATTTGAAACAGGGGACAGGGAATCACACTCTGAAGTGTGCACAACATCATTATTTAAAATATAATCTGATTTTCTGTTTTGTTTCTTTATTTTATTCTCTTCCTTTTTTCTTTTTTTTGCACAGAATATTGTTGGATGTTGCCATGGTAATTCTAATTGATTTTTTCCTATTATTTTGGCAAGCTTTTCAAAAAGAGGCCCTTCTTTATATGCCTTGTAAATTACTGTATGATCAATGATCATAGAGACTGCTAAACAGGTCTGTAACGTGGCATTGTCTTCACTACAGTCTTTTGCGTAGATCCGCAGATTCTTGTTTTGACTAACCCTTGCATATACTTTCTGCACAGTGTTTGTGAGGTAAGTCTTGCCCACCTACACAGGTAAGAAATGTCTTTTGGGGCTCCGAGCTGTCATTATTTTCAGCTGTTTTTATGTCAGCAACCTTTTTTCCTCGAGCAAAGGCTATCGTGTCCATTAAAATCTCTTCAGAATGCTAGTGCAAATACACTTTTTCTCACTTGTCCTTTTAATCATGCACCTGCACCCTCCACCTCTCTGGAAATTTCTCTCTGATCAACTATAAAATATTAATCTTCATTTCCATGGCTCCTTTCAGTTTTCCCTACCCTACCTTCTACTTCTTCACCCTCAGGAAGTTGGCTCCCTCCCCTAGTTTTACCATGGTCATAGCCTTTGTTGTCCATTCTAATGTCATCTTCAGAGTCCTCTGTAGAACTATCCTTTGGCATGAATTTATTTAAAAATGCTGCTTAACACGAATATTTTTATTTCAGTATTAACTTGAGGCTCCAAATAGCAGAAAAGAAACAGAACATATCATGCACTGTCCTACTGTCCACTCTTATTAATGTACTGTGGTTAGTTTACTAGTAAGTAAACTAGTTACTAGTTAGTAAACTATGGGTATCCTAGGTTTTGATTTTTTAAATTGTTTTTGAGGTCTAATTTAAATATACATATTTAGTTTTTTATCAAAAGACAAGAAAACAGTAGGATGACAGTGGCAATTTTTTTATCCTACTTTTCTGAACAAATACACAGAAGACAATATAGGATTCCTAAACAGAGGAGACAAGACGTTTCTCAAAAACAGGTGATAACTGCAGTAGGGTAATTGCATTGGGAGCTGTGCAGATGGAGCAGACAAAAGGCGTCACCTTTTTTTTTAATTCATTATCCCAGAGGCGAAAAAAGTGGAGTTCAGCAAGGAAAAGGAAAACAACCAGGGGAGCTTGGAGGCAACTCTGCAGACTCAAAACCAAGCCAATACAGGATGGCAGTGTCAGTTCTGGCATGTCCAGCCTTGGGCTGGTGTCACTTGGATCCACACTGCAGATTTCCTCTTTTGCTGGGAGCTGAGGAAACCAATGCTGTGGCTCTTACCTGGGAAGATCCGGATCTGGTAGTCTCCAAGTTGTGCAATTGGGCTACCGATCTTGTTACCTCCCAGATATGCTCTGTGGCCAACTACGGCATGGGCTGCTCTAGTTTAGGCAATGGTGAAGCTTTAACATCATTAGTAACATAATCGTTCAACATCTGAGGATAATTCTTCTTAGATCTGCAAAAGTTAGCAGAGGGCTTTTCTAAATGGAGCTCGAACATCTTAAAAATAAATCTGAGGTTTTAACGCTCCGTAATTATCTTGTCTATTATCTTACCTGCTGCTTAATCTTTCATGCCTTCCCTGGATCTTTAAGCTTGATGGGGGCTTACAGTTTTTAAAAAACATATCTCCTGAAGCAAATTCTGGGAAATTTTGAAGGGACTTTTTCTGCTTCTGAAGCTTTATAATATTCACTTGGAGGAAATTAGTCTTGAATATTCACATAGAGAAGATCACTTGCTATTTTAAGCTTGAAAATAATATTAAATTATGTTATTGCATAAGAGTTTTTGAATTTAAGGCTACAATTTTTTTTCTATTTGCCTTGGACAGAACATGGAAACTCTGTTGCTCGCTTGTATTAAGTTGCACACATAGCTTATATAGTAGCACTGCAGCGACTTTGGGATGTAGTTTTGTAAAAGTGACTTTCTGGATGTATTTTAGAAAAAATAATCTGTGATCAGCAATAACTGCAAAAAATGCACAGTCAGGGATGTCAGGGACCTGGTACATGGACCCTGGTTTGTTTTGACTGGGCACCTGTTCATGCCAGCAAACTTCTTCTGTGATCTTCTTTGCAGCAAAGGCACAATGCTGGCCTACGGTCAACTTAGTGCCACCAGGACCTCCAGGACGTTCTCTGCAGGGCTACTTTCCAGCAGGTCAACCCTCAGCCTTTACTGGTGCACTGGGTTATTCCTCCCCAGGGGCAGGACTTGGCATTTCCCTTTGTTAAACTTCATGAAGTTCCTATTGGTCCATTCCTGCAGCCACTAAAAAGAAAGGATGCAAAGAAACCTGTTGCTTTAGAAAATGTAAGTGGCAGGAAAATGATGAGAAGGGCTAGATTAAAAAGTACGATAAGAGTGGGGAAATACAGTCTTTCCCTACATTGAAGACCAGAGGAAAGACAATGAACGACATGGAAGCGATTTTTCACTCTTTTCATAGGCAAAAGGATGGAGGGTTTGGTATTCCCTGCAGGCTGAAATAGAGCAATACCAGTATTGTGCTGCTCCCCTTAACATGACGCCTGACTTAGAGAGACTTTCTCCATGTCTCCCTTGGCCTTCAGTAGACACAGACGCTACCAAATCAGGCCCCGGACCCTCTGTGCAGGTGTCTCTCACCTGTGTTGTCTCGGGTATAGGCCAGCAAGACCCGCTTAACACTCTCCTGCTTTCTTCTGATGACCTGAAAAAGGAGAATAGCTTGTTACAGCTTGAATGCCACTAAATCTTTTGATACTCGATGACGATATTGGGATGTCTGTCAGCCAAAACAGATACTTCAGTTCCTAGACCCAACAGCTGCAGTTTGGAGGAGATTTGCCTTAAATTCAGTATTACTGATGTTTGCAGCAATTAAAAAACAGCCCTGACCTAGCTCCTGACATAATAGCCAGCAGCCATTATGAGTAGCGGCAGAAGGACACCAGTTACGTCGCATTGCAGTGAGAATTGGACTTGATGCACACAGGACGATTGAGTGTAAAAAAGCCTTCATGAATTTGGACACTCGTGGACCTGATCTGTGTATGTAAATAACTATTTCAGCTTTCAGCGTGCAATCTTTTACCTCTTATGACAGTAAACTATCAGGAAAATATATATAATGCATGTATATAGATGCACTTAAATTTCAGTATCCAGTGTTTGATGACTGTCTTCACTGAGAAAATGGTGCCTTCTGTGTCAGAAAGGATCATCACAAGTTGTCCATCTAAATGTAAATTGTATCTGAGATGCAGCTGTTTTAGCTTAACAATTACATCAAAGTAGGTAGCCAGTGTCGTGTCTCAAGTAGGACTTTATATTGGGGTAGCAACTTTGTATTAACTCTCTTACAATAAAATCAGATTTTTTTCCAGTAGAGGTGTAACCTTAAAGACGACAGAACTCCAGGCAGCACACAGCAACTGTAGCGGTAGATTGATGACATTTAATGATTAAAATTAGTTAAAAAAATTGTTTCAGAACTTTCTGAAGGAAGTTGAGGGTGAGGGAATTCCAACCGAAAAACAAAGAAAAAAGGGATCTAACGAAGACAGGGAAGGGAAAGGGGAAGAGGAAAAGAAAGGAAAAGGGAAAAGAAAAGGGAAGAAGAGATCTTTTTTCCCAGAGAAATTTAAATTTTTCATCAAAACCTAAAATGTGTGTATGTGTGTGTGTGTGTGTGAGGACTGCATTTCCCACCAATTCTGATAATAGGTTTAGCCCGAACCATCAAATGAACCTTCACTCTTCAGATTCTCCTGTTCTATTGTCAGAGCCTGGTCCTGTTACAGCTACAATTGGTCCAAATTAAGACTCTGAAGTACAATGTACATCACTGCCCGTGGTAGTTTGTGCCTATAGCACCTGAGTCATTCTGCCGTCTACGGTGCGCACAGATACTGAATGACAGACTCTAATGGTGAGCTCTGAAACTGGGCTTTCAGTCAGTCTGCCGCATATTTTGAGGTTTAAGGTCCATGAGAAGAAAATGGGAGTGATAGCAACTACGAGAAAAAAGAGGACCTTGTAAAAGTATCGTTATACATGATGAATCATGTGTGCTTAAGCCCAGATCTTTTTCTAAATAATAAACAACCTTCGGGAACAGCATGCTGCACCCTTGGAATATTTTGGCTTCAGAAAAAGCCCTTCAAAATCTAAGCTGATTTCTAGAAAGCGTTTAGTTAATCTATAAAGTCCTGATTTAGAATTTGGCATGGATGTACATGAGGACATATATTTGGCGAACTCCCTCTGAGGATACCTAGTAATGCACTGCTACTACAGCATTTATTATTTATGTTCCAAACAGTTTGCAGGTGAGTATTAAGGTGCCTACTGTACAAGCAATGGTTTCAGAGTAGGAAGCGGGGATATCACCTGGCCCATACAAATATACTTAGTTCACTTTGAAATGACTTATAATTGAGTTTCCATCTTACCTTCCAGTAAAATGATGCAGTTGGCAATCAAATATGAAATTTATCATGCTGTTATCATGGTATCTCAAAATTGGCCAAATTGCATAGACCGTCTCTATTGTTAAAAACTTCTTGTCACTTAAGCAGTAGGTAAAAAAAAAAACCCTTAAAAATCATTAAGAAGGCCATGACAGATAGCTAACCTTAAAGAAGAGAGGAAAAAGGGGAAAAACATGAAGTAACTTTGGCCACTACAAGTGGCCCCTGAAGCATGCTGCCAGTCTTGTAGTTTTATTGCAGTAGTTTCTTATATTTCTGAAGTGCTTTTTTTCTTCTTACAAGTTCCATACAATCAAGAGGAGAAGTTGAACTCAGTTAATGAGAGGAACAAGCTGAAAATGTAAAATGAAATATGTCATAGTAGTGAAAAAGTTTCTGATTTTGTTTTGCTAGTTTAAAGGATATTCAATGACACTTGTAACAAAAATACATCAAACTTTGGAGAGAGTTCATTATAATTTCTATTTAAAAGTTCTAAAACTTTTGGAAAGCAGTTTCTAGCAATATAATGTAGTGAAAGTAAACATTTTCCTACAGGGAATTTCAGTTCCAGCACCACAATAAAGGATTGCCACAAGTGAGAAAGCACATTAAAGTGAATATACATAAAAGTCAGCAATCTAGTCTGTTCTCATTGTTCAAAATGAATGAAAAAGAAAAGGAGATAGCCAGTAAAAATGGAGCATGGAAAAGGTATTTTTATGCAAGTCTTCAGAAAAGATTTTTTTAAAATACAGATTGTAGTCTGAGAGTGTCCTTTCAATTTGTGAGATGAGGTAAAAAAACTTCTCACGCCTACACATCCATGTAAGTATGAGCACAAACTGCTCTGCCCTGAAGGATGGTAATTGGTAAGACAAGCAGATTTCCATTTGGAAAAATAATGTTTTTTCCACTTTTGATACTCTAGAAGCTTCCGAGAGAGAGATTGTCTAGATATTTGAAATACTATATTTTACATTTCTTTGCTAAGCAGAACATATTATACAGGAAACAGTGAACATTTATTCTTTTCACAATGGGCTATAATCCAGATCTACACAAGACACATGGAAGTAGTACAAATAGTTTGTAGCTTAGACATGCTTAGTTCAATAAGCCTGCTGTCAAATTACAGCAGAAAAATACTTTCTAGCTGTAAGCTATGCCCAGCATCCATTCAGGTTAACTCCTGCCTCCAGGCGGGTCAATACTTTGTCCGTGTTGCTAGAAATATCAAATTGTTTCTCAGAGTAACTGAAGACACAAAGTGTTTGGCGCCCATAGTATAAGTATAATATAATTTTATCTTATATTTTATATATATTTATTTATAGTGTTTGGGACATGAAATAAAGTTTTATGTGTGGATAGATACAATTATTAAAAATTATTTTTTGCTGTTATTGAAAACTTACCCAGTCTGTAGGGCCATATTTCATGACAATTTTCCTCCAGCGCTTCACTGTTTTAAAACCCTTGAGATATTTTTGTGAGGACAGGGATGAGACGCGGTCAAGATCTTTCTGCCCTTTGCTATGTATGTAAGTGGAAGTCTTTTACCTTTTTCCTATAGATATAGAAGAACTGCAGAGTCCTGTATCTTCACCAGCTTTGCTGTCATTCTCAGCCAGGACAAAATGCCTCCTGTCCATGCAAATATATTATCTGGGTAGCCTATTGGGTGGGTGCATCTGCATCCAAAATCGCTGACCAGTTGCTAGTACAGTTCTGCTATTTGACTGAAAAGGCTCTTTCCTGAGGCCCTTAGTTTTACCCTTTAGTTATGTCAATGCCACTCATAGTAGGGCAGAGCTCTAAACCAGATAATGTAACGGTTTAAAGTTAAACTAGAACCCTTAAAGATAATAGCAAAATATTTCTTCATAACGCTTATTACACTAGTGAACTGTTTTTCAGAACACGGGTAGCAATTTCTTATAACACTTTTGCCAATGAGTTGGCCAACGAGTAAATATACCCTCAAACGTCAAGCCGCAGCCCAAGACAATACACATGGTGTATATATAGCCTAACACGCTGTCTTTGAATTGTCCCTCACTGCAAAGGACACCCTGTGGTCAGTTGAAGTTGAACAGATTAGCTGGATGGTGAAGGGTTTCTTGCATGACTAAGGCTGAGTTCAAGGCTAATTTTAGGAATCATGGTTTTATGAATCTCTGTATGTTTACCCAGCAGGATAGACACAAAAAGTACGTTGTGTTTGAATGAAGTTTTGACAGAAATATAAGGTTCTTGTGCTCCCTTGTGCTACTCTCCTTGAACTGACGCTTACCTTTGCTCCCCCAAGAAAAGTAGGAAGCTCCTGCTTGAATCCTCCTTTCTGTAGCTCAGCATAGCTTGATGGGAACATCCTCCTTCACTGTCTTTTCAATGATGGCAGCAAGCCCACCTCCACCCTGGATGGTCTCCTGCACTGAGCAGCTAAAGGGAGGGATGCTCTTCACAGAGTCCGCTGGAGCTGCAAGGGATTCTTCGTATTTCTAAATGCTTGCCTTACTAAGCCCATGTGCTTATCCCCTGGCTTTTGTTTCTTTCAGATTTACAGAAGTCCTAATCCAAAGCAAATTTGTCTGGCCTTGGTGAATTGAATGTTCAAAATTTTAGACTGCAGTCTAAGAGAGAGGAGAAGGGGAATTTAAAACCATACAGAAAGCTCAGAATTGTGTGCACAGATAATACTGAGGCCTTAAGAAATTCTTCACTTTCAAAAGGCTAATAATATTACGTTGATACATTTTAATGTTACTTGCGAATTTTGCCAGTGGTAAATAGAAGCTCTGTCTTTAAACTCAGGTGCTTTAGCGCTTCCCTTTCCACCCCAGTAGGATAAAAAGTTCTTCACTTCAGCTTTAAGTTACCAGCAAATCCTTTACCTTTTACACATATGCTAGATTTCATTGCAAGACGACCATTAATGACTGAGAAATCTCAATGCATAGTGTGTATTGGAAATTTGATTTTTCAGAAAACAGATATATTACTTAAATATAATAAATGATTTATCTTAAATGTGAGGCAGAAGTAGTTTTGATTTTTATGGCTCCTAGGTCAAACGTTTTCAATTTAATATGCAGTTCAGCGACAAAATTACAGCTGCATGTCGTTAATCCTCAGATCATAGCTTCTTGCTGAAAAATTTAGATTAATTTAACTTCTCATTCATAGTGTAGTAACATCGATATGCATATACCTTAGGTGAACACAGCCAGTGCAGAGTAGTGTGCAATACAGCAACCCATATGATGCTGTCTTTTATTAAAAAGGACTTTATATTCTTTGCTGTTTTAGTTACAGTAGGAATCAGTATATCCAACAAAAAATGCTGAAGACAAATAATCAGGCCTATAACTTTGTATTTCACTTAAATATAAAGTTATTCCATGGAGCATTGTACAATCTTATCTACAGTCAATGAGCCCGATGAGGGGCTTCCCATCATTAACACTGTGATTAAAAGAAGCGCTCACATGAAACCCAGACGGGGAGCGTTTAACCCAGACTTGACACAGAGCGCGTGCAGGGAGCACTAGGGTGGACGGGGACCGTGGGAGCCCGGTTTGTGTCTTAAGCCATGTGGGAGGGTGCAGGGAGGATCTGGGTTCACCAAGCTCCTTGCGACTGCTGTATGGCTTAAAGGTTCCTGTTCCCTGGGCCGTGCAGGAGGTACAATATTTGTACGGTAAAATGTATTTTTCCTCTTCCAAGTTCAGCCAGTTTTTATTACAGGGATACAGGAATGCAGAAGCTCACTGTCACTAGATCCACTTAAATTGTCTAAAATCTTGTACTTCCCTGAGACCTGATAATATTCCAGCTGTGGAAAACCTGTTTCCTTTGGCCTACCCGGTACGAGTTTTGTCCTTTTTTCTCTACTTTTTAAGGAAACAATCCTTCTTCGCTTTTTTTATGGTGAGAATTAACTGGACAAGTACAGTATCGGTCGTCATTTCAATGCAGTGCTTAGTTTATTCACCAGGGGTCATCAAAGGTCCGGATTTTCTTTGTCTACTCAGATGTACTGAATAGTGAAAATTCACAGCTATCTTTAGGACCTGGCATTTCGAAATGTTCCTCTACCCCTTCTGCATCCCTATTGCTCGGCTTGTAACCATACAATGAAGAATTATTTCAAATATTTACACCACAGTACTCGTTTTGGCAGACTACTGAGTCTGAGAGTCACTTTTTCAAGGTGCTACTCTTTTACTGTTAGTGGATTTAAATATGCTTTTTGTGCTGTCTGTCTGAGTCCATTAGCAAACGCAGGGAGGATAACAGCTATTTGTTCCTTGTAGATGTTTGTTAAAAAATATATGGGGTATGGTAAAGCATGCATCAGGCCCAAATCCAGTCTTCTGAATTCTAGACTGTTTTTACAGCATAGAAGTCATACTTTGGAGCCCTGTCTAGATTATAACCCTACCCGAAAGCATTAACAATGAAGAAAGTAAGTACAAATTTTCCTAATAAAGTGCCTGAATAGTACTTTAGTGCTATAGTACCTGAATAGTGTTCAGTGCTGGATAGTACGTACAGCTGAGGATAACATAGGCAATATAACATGAATTCTTGTTATCTATGGGGGCAGGGCCACCAAAACAGTACGAGAAGTGCATGTTGTCTTGGACCTTGCATATTCAATGATCCTGAGAGACCGTTGTTTAGAAGATAATCAATGTCCTGACATTACAGCTGAAAGTCTGAACCAACCTACTGGCTGCTTTGAAATTTGCTGCTGCTTCACAAACTTCCCGCTAACTGCCAAATCTGTGTCACTTATGGTGTCTTTCTGCAGAATCTGTAAATTCTCTGTATTTCATATCTTCCTCCTAAGACAGCAGCCACCTCTGAAATTCCCCCACCTTTAGAGCCACCAATACATGAGCAGAATCTCCTGATTGCCTATGCTTTCTGTCTCATTGCATTATGCAGTATCTCATAAGAGATGCAGCTTCTCCACGGGTGGAATTTTTCTCTCCTTTTCTCTACCATTTTTTGGTATCTAAAAACAAACTCATCCTTCATCCTGTCACTGGGTCAGTGGAGCACTGACATGTTCTATTATTTGCCCTATTTTTAGAGCATTTGCGGAGCTTTTACCGTCCGTACTGATGTCACATTTGTTTGAAATTGAGTAATGGAGTTCGAAAATGTTGAAAGGATACTTGATGGAAAAATTTACAGGTAACCATATTAGAAAAATAAGTCTTTACGTTACCCTTAATCGTAGAAGAAATATCTAAAAAAAGGGGCATCTAACACAACTGCACTATTTAGAGGACCCTAGGGCGACCTTCAAAATGGTTTCAGCAATGATTCTTACAGTCATAAAAGACTTACAGTCAAAAATCTGAGGATTTTTGTCTATATGCATATTTTTCCTGTCTTGTTCTGGACAGGGAATTTTTGAATTCATCTTTTTTCTACTTCTGTGCTTTTTTTTGGTAACAGTTTCATGACAATTGCCATATAAACACTTTCTGCTTCTATCTTCATCTCAGTGTTTATATTTTTTGTATTCCTTTATCACTGTAATCTTCAAACGCTTTGATGATGAGAAACCTGATAAGAGAACCAAAAAACAAATTTAAATAATAAAGTAAAAGGGTTATATATAAAGCAATATTTAGAATATAGGAAAGTCAAGAAAAATCTTCTTTTTGAGCCAGTTACTATGCCATACTATACCAAGGTGGTCATGATGGACTCAAGATTTCAAGACTCAAAACCAGTACGCTTTGGCCTAGCTCAATGGAGCAACATTGATTTATACCAGCTGATCAATCATTCCTAACTCAATAAACCTGTCTCAGGTCAGTTTGATGAATATTATTTACTACTTGTTTCAGGTCATGGATACAATGTGCTAAGTACTTCTCAAGAGAAAAGTACCTATTTAATGCAGGAACTACGCCAGCAGTAGGAAAGTAGAGAGCATAACGTATGAATGAAATACCATTATTGATATTTCTGTAACTCTCTTTGAGTCTAATTTCAATAGTTCCTCCCATAGATAGTCCCCTTTCGTGGAAAAATGATTATTTTCACTTATTGGGCCTGAATCCAAATGATAAGTCAAGTATACGATTTTAATTAAAAGCACTCTTAACATTCCATATGCATATGCACCATATATCCATATCTGTTTCTATATCTATCTATCTATCTAGCTATATATCACATAATCACAATATCTGTTGATGGAACCCACATGGCCACAAGAAGAGCTGGATTTCAGCTACTTATGAACTTTCCTGTCAATTGCTGTTGCACATAAAGCTGAGCTGCATAAAAAAAAGCTGAAACTGGCATTTGCAAGAATAATGCAAGAATAGCATTAAGGGAAAATGTACTGTTTTACCTAGAATAAAAATAATAATTAAAACATTCCCCATTATTTCTGCGAGAAGGTTTGGTCCTGCATTCTCTTGGAGGAAGAATTCTAAATTTGGTAAATGATGTCAAAAACCTGGTGCTTGAAAAATTCAACCCCGAGCCATCAAGTCATAAGTTTTAGCAAAGCAGGCTCTGTGCATATACATTCCCACTAGACTTATTTGGCTGCTAAATTCTTTACAAATTCTATCTGCACTGACCATTCGCAGGCTTCTCATAGTTTGGATAGCCCATGGGACTGCACAAAATTTGTCTTCTCCAAGGAACTGAGGTGAGACTTTAGCTTAGTTTTGCCGGCGCTAAGCAAGGCTTTTCTTTCTCTTCTCTCCAGTAAGCAAAAAAGAAAAAAAAAAAGCACCAAGCAGAAAAACCTGCTCCATACTGCATAACAATAAAGTCAAAAGAGGTCTTAACATACCTACCCTCATTATTTTGCAATTTTAAACCATTTTTAAGTGTGTGCAGTTTAAGGCACAGTCAACATCTAACCTTGGGTCTCTCCTTTGCTGACTAATCCAGTATCTCAGAAACTCTCAGGAGCTCCTATGTCACGAACAGTTTACGTGCTGGCACCATTTTAAGGACCAAGTGAGAGCAGAGCTAGCCAGATACTCATTTCATCTATCTTTGTAAGAAATACGTTCAACAGCAGAGATGTGAACAGAAAGGGTTCAGCAACACAGTATATGTGATTGCGCAGCTACCAGGAAATACACTAAAGAAAGCCCTAAGAGTTTCCCATTAATTTTCCTGATCTGTTCTGACCTTTACTTGCTCAGAATTCCCCATTTACGCTTCACAAATGGCAGCAATGCAGCCTTTTCATCCCAAGCAGGAAAACAGTAATTAATGTACTTTTAATGCCTTTGGTGGTCCAGAGTCTATGGTCACCTTCTCTGATGCTATTCATAGATGATGGGAGCTTTGTAAGTTAACATATCTTCCATAAAATCCCTGAGACAAGATTGCCAGAACACTCCAGAACTGCACCCAGGAAAAATTATTTTGCCAGCATCTTTTTACCTAGTTTTCTGTCACATATCTCAGAATAGTTACCTGGCAACATAGAGCAGAAAGCTCAAGTGGTGTCAATACTCCTCATATGCTTCCAAAGTAATTTTGCCTCTAGAGGAAAAATGACAGCAATTAGATATTTGAAAACTCTGCTAGCCCTGGCTTTTGTAAGAAAGCCTTGCTCAGCTCAGGTATGAAAAGTCATTATTTATAAATTTTTTTTTTTGGAATTTTGTCTGTTCTAGGGTTTACATAATTGATTCACGCTATTATGTCTAATAATGATTTTGCAAAAAAAAAAAAAAAGCAAACAGATAAATATTGACAGTGGAAGGTGTTTACTGGGGGTGAGGGAGAAGGCCACAAGCTATTGGTGGATCTGCACACAGTTCAGATCTCAGCCTGCAAGTCTTTACACACGAAGAATTTCCTCAGACTCCAAGCAGATGTACATGTGTGCCGTGCCGCAGAACCAGGCTCACTGAGTTTACCACAGTCCTGGTCTCTGGCAAAACTAAAGCTGTACTATAACATTTGAGAGATATGGCTGTCAAACTTGGCTTATGCTCTCCGGCTTCTTCTTCTCTACAACCTAGAAGGCTTAAATTAAATTCTTTCACACACCTATCATGGGAAAACATTTATTAGAATCAGGTGAACACGCTGAATGATTAAAACCACTCTACCCAAGTCCTGCTGTACAACATTCTTGCATTCTTGTTAATTATTTTCAGTTAAATCTTCCCTTCTCATGTGCTTTTTAAAATCTTTTTTTTTTTTTTTGGACAGGCAGTTCAGTGTGGCTTTAGTAGCCTCTCATCTCCAAAAAGGTATCAGTGTTGTCATTTTCTTTTTTTCTTTACCTGCTTCATTGCTACAACGACATATGTTGTAGGCATTGTGTTTAGTGTTTCAAATTATCCCTTAGATCTGGAGTGCAATTACATTGAAGATGACAATTTGAGGCATTAGGATGCTTGGGATTTGGGGGCTTCCCATCCCTTGCTGTCTTTGGAATAGACGCATTCAATATTAATTTCTTTCTTCCATCTACTGAGAAAACTGTTTTAAGAGTTGAGCATGCATATAAATGTGTATATTAGGATATTCTCTGTGCATTATCTGCAATACAAAAAGTTTCTGCACTGGAGCAGAAAAATGGGGGTGGATGAAAAGTATGATAGTAATGCACATAACAGGTGCTTTGGTTAAAATGACTCTCCTTGGCTAAGCCAGTGTCTCAGGACACTTTGTAGTGGTGCAGAGGAGCAACACTACAACTAAAACTGCTCTGCAGAAAGAACAGTGCTATGACACACTGCTGCTGAAGGAATCAGGACATATTCAGATGCTTTATTTGTTTGCTTTGTTTAATAAAGGTGTTATAGCTTTCTTAGTTGGAGGTCCATTTAGAAACTAATTAGTACACTGATTTTAAGACTGTTTTTTTTCCCTTGATTGCCCTTAGAAAACTTCTGGCTTAAAATTAATCAGTTTTACTTGTCTTTTTTTTTTTTTTTTTTTAATCAGGTGAAGCAATATAGTAAGTGCAGTAAAACAGGCTAAATTAATTGCTGTAACTCTATGCAGACAAGTTGAGAAGATCAATATTTGCAGGGTTTTCTTTGGACAGATGCAGAAGCTAGATTCATCCTAAGTGTAAGTAAATTTACTTTAAAAAATGATAAACTCAATCGACTATTTTTCCTGTAAATGGATAGACGAGGTATGGACACATATGCTAGGGCCAAACCTTTTAAAGATTGTAGGAGGGCAAAACAGACAAAATTACTTGCCAGTAGCAAGTAATAGCACTACAATAAGTTCTGTGGCACAACAGAAAGTAGTCATTCAAATCACAGTCTTTACTGACTTTTACAGAAAAACCCTCCCGTGTTTTTGCTTCTGTGTTGTTTGCAGAGAGGTTCATAAGGCTCTCTGAAGCACTTGTGCCCTATGCGCATACTATGCATTAAGAATCCTTAACTTTGGTTTTAAAGCTTCTTCTTACATTGCAAAGAAAGGGAGAGTGTGAAAAAAATTTTGGTGATCTAAATTTGGGTTCTGCCATCTGTGTATCTTTTGCATGTCTTTAACTCTAAAATCCCTTATATTTTCCCTCATTAAGTGCCATACAGTAATGGAATTTCTTCAGCTGGCTCCATTACCAGGCAAACATGCAACAATACATTTTTTGCATACAGCATGTACCTCTGCCTTCGTTTCTAGATAAATTTGAGTATAAGATGTTGCTGAACCCTATCAAATTTTGGGTTTTCATAATGTGTTTAACACAATTTTTCTAAAGTATTTGCTTTCAAAAGCATTTAGACACCTGTCTGCGCCTTGAGTTGATTTCCAAGGTAGAAATACATTTAGAGTTAAAGATTAGTATTGTATTCATTAATTTGTAATTTAAGCTAGTGAATGCAACTGGTACTTTTCCAAGTTGTGCTATTATTCTTCCCCAAATATCCTGTTTACCTGAGAGCTTACTGTTAAGATAAGGAAATCTTATTTCTTTTCCTTCTAAATAGTGCTTGAGTTAGAATCTGCTGGGGTTTCGGTTAGATTTACTTTTTTTTTTTTCATAATTACTAGTTCTGCCATTTGCAGCGCTGCACTTTTCTCTGTTATTTGCTTGCCAGATGATGGAGTCTATGTTTAAAAGAGCTGTTAACCAACAAACTCAAATATTCTAATGTGGTGTTACAATGCCAGGCACTGTTTGTGTTAATTCTATCTCAGCATTTTTCTATAAAAAATTCAAGGGCAGTGTGAAATATAGAAAGGAAAGACTGGAAGTTTGACACCAAATCCTACACTGAAGCATTTGCTCATTGTATTTACTTAAACAGTACCTACTGCAACTGGATGTAAAGCCTTGACATTGTCTATTGGTTTTGCTAGCGTGTAATAACATTTCACGATGTTCTAGGAATATGATGTTCAGATACTTCATAAAGGCTTTCAAATGCTTTCTTCAAATCCACAATGTCTACAGTGAGTTATTTTTGCTATTATACTCTCTCAGCTATTAATATTGCTAGGAGAAAGATCTTCTGGGTCAAAAATCAAGCCTGCTCTTCACCTCAGCTACTTTCTTTATTCTGCTTTAAATAATACCGAAGCGTTCTTTGCCTATCCCTGAAAGAAAGGTTTATGATGGCTTATCAATTTCTCCAATTGCTTATATTGTAGCAGCATTGTACAGCTCTTCTAAAGAGCTTTCCTGGCCCTGTACTTGTAAGACAAGTGATTTTCCTGTTCTTCTCATTGTTAAAATCTCTCAGCAGTTCCCTAAATCTTCATCTTGATCTTTACCTTCAGCTTTTCCATATTTTAGCTTTCTAATTCTGTTTTTCACTTCTTTGTGACTCGAGACAATGTTCTGGTTTGATCTGAATGTTAATCGATCCTTCTTTGCCAGAGGGGATGATGGCTTTGTTTTGTTCTATTTCTTTCTTTTATATATACATATACATATATATATATATGTTGCCATCTCTTGGAAAATCTCTGCTCATCTCTTCTTCAAGGTTTTTCCAGATTTTGTTGTTGTGGTAATGATAGTGCAAACTTGCCCGTTCAAAGCTCTCTGAGTTAATAAATTCTTCACAGCCAAATCTTTCAGTAATCTCTCTGGCTCCCCGGGAATATGATCCATTGGTCACTGATATGCCAACATGCCTCCAGAAGGATTTCAGCTCAGTGAGTAAAGAGGAAAAAAAAAAGCCACAGATAAAAAAGCTCTGCCATTGTAGAAAAGGCTCAGGTTAAGTTGCCTGAGCATCCCTGAGCAATGAGCATGAAAAGGAAAGTAAACTGGACCTTCTGGAGAATGGAATTAAAAAGTAACACTTTTTAGCTATGGTCACCAGACAGCAATCAGGATCCAAACTAGTGAAGGCGATCACCAGGTGGAAGCTACCTGCTTGCCTCAAAAACCTCCTAACATCTTATTACCTGGAAGGGGAAGGAGCATCGCTGCTGCCGAGTTATAGTGCGCAGAGACCGGGGTCCTGGTGCCTGCAGTGGAGCATGCTGCCAACACCGTGGGCTCTGCAGCACCCGGTGTGGATGGGAACTACATTTGCTTCTTCGCCCCATGAGCACGAGGCATAACGCCAGTTTTAAACCAGACAAGAATGTGAATGGTGAAAAGTGTAGTTATGATGGTGCTTTATCTGTGAGTTGATGTAATTTTAATACTGATGGTTTGTTCTATTTTTAAAGGAAAGCTAGATGTTTTCAACATGCAACAAAATAGTAAAAATACCTCTAACAGTTTTAAGGCAGCTTATCTTTCTTCTGAAGCTCTTCACACAATAAACTCTGATCTGCCCCTGTAGGTTTTGGCATCTTGACCATAGATCAAACCATGGGGCACTGCGACCCTGCAAGGCATAAAATTGTATCAGAAAACCTTACTGGAAAAACATAAATAAATCTGTGTTATATAAAGGCTTTATTTTTTTTTTTAGTTATCCCTTTTACTATGTAACGTCAGCCGTCAACTAAAAATGGTAGTATCTTTTTCATGGATTAGTATTTTGCTTCTTGAGTAACCATCAGTTTGTTGTAATCTTCTGGCATTAAGTAAAAAATTCTTCAAATGGGACACTGGAAGGGGATTTTAAAAATATTTAGATATATTCCAAAACTAAATTGTTTAGGAATTTAAACCATTAATCAATCTCAATATTAATATTTTTTATCTTCTTCCTTGTGCTGTCTCCTCAAAAGTGATGGAGCTTGTTTGCTTTCTAAATCTTTTTTTTTTTTTTTTCTTCTCCTCACAAGGAAATTGAGCAATCTGGCATTCACAAATGCATTCACCAAGACCAGATGGTGAAAGGCTTGAGAGAAAGGCAAAAGAGGATAAAAGTTTGATCAAAGATCCATTATTACACAAACTCACTGTGATTTCAACAGTCATATCCTTCTGTTTCAGACTGTTGTGGAGATTTTAGTACCATAAGAACACCTCAGATTTGAGATACACACCTTCAAACCATTTAACTTAAATAGTTAACAATTAATGGATAGTAGACAAAGATGAGATGGGATTGTTCTGTGCAACTAGTTTCTCTCATCATTTCCAAGAAAATTCGCTAAAGATAACATTATTGTCATACAAAGAGAGCAAAATGAGATTAATGATTAGCCACTAACTATATTGTGTCATCAAGCTTTCTTCTCCTTTTTACTTTAGAGGCCTGTTTCCATTGATGTAACATATGAGAAGAAATATAAGGTAGGGTATCTAACTAGGAATGCGCTTTTTTCAAAAGAGGCCATTAGAGCTGTCCTTATCTCTAAGAAGAAATTCCCACCTATGAGTACTTTTGTGCGCACTCCTCCTCCTCAGCTAAGTTTAGGATCATATAATCACCTTATTCCGCGGGCTTGGCCATAGTTCCAGCATGGAAATTAACCCATTTTATTCCCACTCCATCTCACTTTTTAAGAGCACTCAGTGATAAATCACTCACTTTCAGATGGCTTTCTGCTGCCACGCACGTGGGCAGCAGGTTTGGTTCAGACTCGTAGCCGAGGGTGGACAGCTGGAGCTCTCTAGGGAGGACCCAGCACAGATTACACGGCATGGTCACGTGGGCGATCCTCAGAGGAGAGAACGAATACTAGCAGCCGTCTTAAAAACCAAAACTCATCCCAATATTTTTATAGGACAAAAGGAATATTCTTCTTAGTCCGTGGTCTCCAAAGGAGCTGATCTGCACCCATTTTCCAGCAGAGTGGAATTCCGAGGCTGAGTGTCTGGTTCTGATTCTGCTAATACAGATTTTTACCAGACTTGCTCCAGCGGCTTCAAAGAAGCTGCTACCGAACGATTTCGTTCTCATAAACCAACTGAAAAAGTGATCAGTCCCACCTTAAAAGAGCAGCGAAAAGTCCTGTGAGTTGTTTTTAAAAGGTCTTCTAAACTTTGACTGTAGTTTTCCTCATACTGGATTCCCTTTTCTAGAGAAGAAAACTAACGTTTCAATCTATCAATACATGTAAGTACCTTATTAAGTTTCCTAAGCTTCTTATCAGTGCAACCTTTCAAACATTAATAAAGCATGCAATAACTTTGTTAAACACAAGCATGATTTTAAGAGCAGTCTAACTCTTCCCTGTATAAGCACAGAAGTAATTCTGTGAAAACAAATAGAATGACACCACTCTCAACCTAGGGTGAGTGAGATCTAAATCAGGGCCCTCAGATGTGAAAGAGGGTAGGCGGTAAACAAAATTGGCATTGCTGAGCTGTATTCAGGATTGAGAGGGTCAGCAAATTTGGGAAAGATCACATGCCAATTACGTGAGGCACATAAACATTTTCAGGAATGATGACACCGCTTCTTGGAATCCTGTGACTCAGCAAGGTTATTTGCTTTGGCGTAAGACTAGATTTTTTAAGAATTAGTGTATTTCTCCATGATTAGTGTATTTCTCCATGTCTTGTGCAATTGCCACGTGTGTCGCCCGAGGCTGTTGTGCTGAAATAAAAAGGGGCCTCAAGGCTTGTTTTGTTGTTGTGTGCATCTTTTTTTCTGTCTCTATATAAAGTGAAAAAACCCCTTGAATAGTAGCAACAAATGCTTGCAGTTCATCTGCTGCTGGAGTCATGCCTGTAGCTAATACCACTTTGAGTTTATAGGATGTTATTGAAACAAGGCAGTGGCCACTATCAGCTCAGAGGAGACTTTTGTTGTCTTTGTTGCTGTTGCTATTGTTGTGTAATTGTTTTTCAGAAAAAAGGAGTGCTTGGAGTTCAAAAAGGCATATAAAGGCTGTTGCTGACATTCCCAATAATGTTTTAAAAAACTATTATCCCCCTTAGGACACACACAATTATAGTAAAAATACAATTTATTTCTATTCCTCTTTCGGGAGCTAGCAATGTTGTCCTTGCCAACAATGAATATCGCATAGGCGTCAATGATATGGACTACACGAGTGTGAGTTGTGCTAATGTTACTCTGTAGAGTTAAAATGCACAAAATAAGTACAAATCAAAGAAAGTAACAAAGGATTAATCCACCCTTGCTCCATACCATGCTCATAATACTACTCCGTGATTATGAGACGCTACTGCCCTCGTCTGGCAGTAGCTTAAACTCACTAAAATTCCACTTTATATCGTCTTCGGGGCCAACTCCCTTCTTGTTGCCATCTCCACTGCTTCCAAAGGGAGGAAGCGGCAGCCTCTCCCCCTTAAAAGGTGGGTATACCACTTTTAGAGCGGCTTGGCGCTGGTGACCTTGTATAAAGACCCTAAGTTCAGAAGATAATTGGGTAACGTGTCTTGCAAGCATATCCTCCGTTAGCAAATGCAGACTCACTAATGGAAGTCGTCTTTGCTCTGAATCTGGTCTGGAGCATAATTAAATTCTACTTTTCAAACTTTTTTTCCAGCTGTGGCATGCATATATTTTCAGGGGCCATTGCATTTAAGCTATGTAAAGAATTCACTAAAAATGTGACCTTTCAGCGAGATGCAGTATGGCATCATTTTTCCACCCTGTTGTTTCTGGAGCGCCCTTGCACCCTGCTACATGTTGTCCCTGGGCAAAGAGGCATGTCTGGAATTCCCAGTTGTGATTTCCAGGTTTGATTACTGGAGGCTCTAAGGAGACTCAGTGAAGCAAAGAACCTCCGGATCACTTCCCTCTTGAATATAACCTTGCAGCAGCTGGGACTTACATGCTTATTCAGGTTAAACGATGTACAAACAGGTGACACTTTTTTTACAACAGTTACTTGCTGTCATCTTTCATCAAGAGCTTCACATCCTCGCTGAGAAATAGAAGCCTATTGCAGGAGCTCATGAAATGCTGGTGCACAGAGAGCTTATGTTATCCTAGACGTCTGGGTGAATTATTAACATGGCATCACGTCAGATGTTCTCTGTCCCCTTTTTCTCTCACTCACTCCTGATAATTAGTTGGAACTCAGCATTCAGTAATGCTGCTTTTGTTAAATGCCTGCAGGATGAGGTAAGGTTATAGAATCAAATCCAACATTTTACAGTCCCACACATACTCTAGCAGGCAGCAGCCTTAAGAGACAAAAGAGTAGAATACTCACCTTTTCTTCTCCTTTCCACCCAAAACCAAATATTATTTACACACAATTTAGATGAGCTTTTGCTGTGGCACTTAATAGGACTGACTGGGTATTCATGCTTATACTGTGCTGTCTTTACATTGATTTTAGTAGAATTACTGCTGGTTTATTTTAGTGCGAAGGGGACCTGAATTAATGTCAACATTTTTATGTTACAATGAGCAGGAAAACCTGCAATTTTGTCTCCCACTCCAGCAAAACAACCACAGTAACAACAACAAAACAACCAGCTGGAAAAAAGGAAAACCTTAGAGGTTCCTCCTGATTTTTGGGTGAGATTTTGTCTACTCTCCACGTACAGAGAACTCAATAGTGAATCTCCGGATATTCACGAACCGCCAGGGCAGTGTCCAGGAAGGCCACATACCTGGTACCAGCTCAAGGCACTCTCCAAAAAGGGAGGAAAAAGGGAATAGGAACCCACTCTCCTTGGCAGTATACTCTGCAGTCAGTTATGCCAGGGAAAAGTGGATGTGCAACTCTGCCTTGCCAAACGGGTAGTACTTTGTACCCATGATAGCTTGCTGTTAAAGGATGCATATGGAGAATCTGCTTAAGGCTTTAGGAAAACATTGGAGCAATGTCCAGGCGGAAGACAGATCACAAGCAGCCAACATATTCTAGTCAGGAGTGGTTTCTGTCTTAAATGATGTTTGCCCTGCAAACATGGCTTGCCCTGGAATGAAACTACCTAATATTCTTATGAATGTTGGTGGCAATTACAACTCCAAATTAAGGTTGCTGATATGTTCTCCTATTGTGTTGGGAAAGAAGCTTGAGAAGGAAGAAGGCCTGTGGAAGGAAGAAGCAAAAATGAATTCCTATCTGTCCTTCCTGTGTCTATGTACGTGTATTTACACAGGTATGTTGTATTATGACTGTTTTTAATCTTCGATTCACCTTTTCTTTTTTCCTGAGAAAAATTATGTTCAGGAGTCTCTTGAACCAACGTTCCAAATTACTTTTCAATCGTCTGTTGTTGCTTGTTTAAAATAATTATACTTATGTTTGCAATTGAAACTTAGTTATTAAAATCCTTTCATACTGGCTATATATTCATTACTAGGTTATCTATCTATCATCTCTTTTACCCTTTGATTCTTTAAATGCATATGTGTTTGCAACCTACTGCTTCCTCACCAGAGGATGCCTCCCATGATACAACGTACTCCACACGGTAAACAAGAAAGAAGATGTATTTTTGAAAATCATAGGATCATTGTTTCCCAAGGAGTGTTGGGAAAAGCAGCCTGATAATACTCATCCTGTTCACGATGTCTAACAGCACTTTGAGCCTTATTCTGCAATTAACTTAAACTTTATAAAGTAATTGGATAGAAATTGCGTTTCTGCTTTTCGGGGATTTAGGTATGGTATGCTTTGAGCAAAACTGGCAAAAAGCAGCTGAAAATATGTCTTTTTTTTTTAATTTTAGGTTAAACTCCAAATTTCAGTCCAAATTTAGACCTGAGTATGATTTCCAATTAGGGCATAAAACATAAGGAAACTTAAGTTACCCTACTTACATTTTCCTGCAAGTGGGGAGTGGTGGTGGGGGAAACCTGCCCTCATTCACATTTATGCAGCCTCAAAACAGGTAAAAAGTTTAGTGTGCTTAGTCACTTTCATAAGTTAGATTTTACCATGCAAATCTAGACTAAGAAACTCAGAATGAACACAACTGGCGAAGAACTGAGTGTGGCATGTTACCATAGGAAGACTTCCAAAGTGACAAGAAGAGGAAAGATGCTATGGAAAAGGCTTTTTTCCCCCCCCGTCCTTTCTTTGCACAGACCTTAGCATAACATAATATCTTGAAGCAGATAAACACTAGTAGCAATAAATAAATATTCAAATGTACTGTGGGAATTCACTCGACACCATGTGCCCTGCAGATACTAGATCTCTCCTTCAGTTTTTCCCCAGCTCAACTGGCTAGAATTACATCTGTTCTCTGGTTTGCCACAAGTAGCTTTGGCTTTGAAATAACCACTACTCTCCTCAGTCCAGTGCAAAACCCTGGCTGGTGGGCTTCCTGATGATGCTTTGCGTGGTGGGATGCCCGGAAGGGCAAGCGTCATCCTTGGGGAGAGGCGAGCAGCTATGGTGGTAAAACACTAGTGGTATTTTTCAGGTAGTGATTCATTGGGGTCCTTAAAATGAGTTTAATCATTTTAATACTGTTTCTATGCAATAAACATCTAAATCATAAAATTGCCACCCTGCTTTTGTTAATTGTCTTAACGGAGCAGCCGAAGAGCAAATTGGCTTTGAAACTAGACAACTTTTACCCGACAGCCTTTCTTTGGCCTCTAAAGAGGAGCTGAAGCATATGTGTATGACTGAACGCAGCTTCTGTATATTGAAAGTTTCCAGAGTAAAAATCTCAGTTTTGCAGAAATGTTTTGACTCCTCATTGGGAAAAAGTCAAACTGAAACATCTTAACTAACTCAGCTTACGCTAGGAAAGGTTTATTGCTGTCATGTTGCCATCCAACTCTATTCCCACTTCTGTGAAGGGTAAACTGATCCAATATTGCTACTTTTACTTTCGCCTAGAATCATCACTCAGGGACTACTTATTTATCTTTCCTTAAAACAAAGTATTCTTCCCCTCCCTCCAACCACAGATAGCGATGGCAGAGCTAAAACTGCGTGGAGAGGTGGGCTAACAAGTGAAACCACGGTACTTTCAGACTTGTTGCTGAGGTTGTAACTCTGTCAGCAATAGCTCTAGCAGAAACTTTTGTTTCGTTTTGCTTTACTTTCCAGCAGATTTATGCTGGGATTTTTAGAGCGGTTTAAGGGAGTGAGGTAGCCAGGTCACCTTGATGTCCATCAGCTTAATCAGTCTCACTGTGCTCATTCCTGGAATAGCAGAAGTCAGACAATTTACCTGTGTACTCAAGCCCTAAGCATGCCCACTGATTGGCAGGTTCAAACACGTTATTTGTCAAAGGGAAAAATTCATAATATTGAGGAAATAGTTACACTTTCTTCTGTCTACATAGATGTACTTGTAATGCTTTATCCTGTGTACCCAGTTGCAACCATGCATGAGGTTAGTATTTTCTAGTTATAGTGAAGGTATGTTTGAACTTTTAACTAGAAACATAGAAAGGCGCTTTTGTTACAGTTCACTGAAAGAGCCCATCTCATTTGTGAATCATTAATGATACTGACTGCCGGGTAAATTTACTTTGGCTGTAAATCTATAAATGGCATGGGAAGATGTGGTACAATGATTTTTCATACCCAGCTTTTAAATGAGAACGTAATAGATTTAAGGAAGACAGAGGCAAAATATAAAGTAAGAATTATGAAGGAGACATAGCAACCTTAAAAACAAGCATTTTTCATTCTGCAGACCTAATTTTATCACTCTAAGTTATGTATTGCAGTGAGGGGGTATACATGGTCATGAGAAATTATCCTCTTCAAGATTGCCTATTTCTACAGGAGAAACTTTTTTAAGCTACTTCTGGAGGAAGCTTATTTATGGTTTATTTATATTTTTTATAGACCAGAGTTTAAAATTTAGTTTGTGCAAAAGGTAATTCAAAGTGAATTTGATGATTTTGGAGGGATAAAACTCAGAATTCTATCATCTTGTGAGAAATTCTGATGTTTCAAAACGGGGTTTTGTTTTGAATTAGGAAAAAAAGCATCAGTGCTGGATGGGACAAAAAGTTCAGACATTTTCATTTAGAAATGATGTCACCTGGGGGAATACAGCTGTCACGTGATTTCTCTACTCTACCTCACCATTTTGCCGGTGGAGGGGCTGCAGCACACCGTGAAAAACTGTAATCCAGCTCTGACACCCGAACCAGAGAAACGCACGTAGCTCCTAAGTATTTCAGCCTACTCTACTCACCATTGCACAGGGAACTGGGTATGCCTCAGTATGTCAAGGGCTCTTTTTCTGCCGAAAAGATAAACCGAATTCTGAAACACCTGCAATTCAGTAAATTTCAGTTCTTCACGGTGGCTTCCAGCACTCACTGCCTGTATTTGCTAAACTATTTAGCAAGTTTCCTGTATCAAATTATGAGGCAGTGTAAAGGAGAATGCGTGGGGTGAGGTTCGTTTCTGGTAAAGCTCCCGCAAATTCACCTGCATGCCAGCCAGCAAACTTGGCATATCAGTTTTGATTCTGTTCTCAGCTGACTAAGGCAGCTAGTTATTAGCTTTGCTAATAATTTTACAGTAGAATCAGCCTGACCCATTCTTTTCAAAGATTTGTGCATAAATATAACGCAATACTTTTTTCTTTTTTAATTTTTGGCAATTTTTCTTCGTATCTTTTGCTGTCCAGACATCTTCATTCTTCTGTAAAAAAAGTTGTATTTACACCAGGCTAATTAATTAGTTTGCATTTTCTGCTGCGATTTCTAGTCCACGCATTATGTTTTAGGGGTGTAGTAAGAGATAACCTCTTATTTCCTAAGCATCCTGGACCCCCAGGATGTGTTTTAAGCAGAATAGGCATTGGTACACTTTGACTTCTGTCTCAGGCTTTTGCCAGGTATTTTGCCTTTCAACAGAGTGAAAACAGACACTCTTTTCCTTAAATTAGAGATGCTCTGAGGTAATTTCTTAATTGCTAGAGTGTGTTAGAAACAATGAAGTCACCAGAAAGAGAACACAAAATCCCTTTACATGTTTGATTGGAGAACCACATGAAGAAAGAAACCAAAAAAATTATCATAACATAAAAAAAGTTATTTAAATGTTCTGCTTTTATTTGTGCCTCCACCCAGTGTAAACACACACTGAGGCATTCGTTTGTCTCTACAGATCTCTAGCCTCACTGTATCTTTAATTAAATCCAGTTTTAACACCCTGACCCAAGCAAGATGGCTTTTTAGAAGAAATCTCTGAGATTTTTGTTCCTATTTGTTTCTAATTATACTAACCCACACAAATACTAGAAGTTTTATGGCGAAGAACAATGGCTGGAGCAGTTTTCTTCCAAGGAGTCTCACAATAAGACGTTCTACTACTCATGCCATTGAGTTATAAATTTCCAGTTTTATTTTGTACCATGCAAACACACCCTTCATTTTACATTTTACATAAAAAAGGACTTCACGAAACAGGACAAAAAATAACTTACCATTACATGAAACATAACTGTAACAAATCATAAAACTATACATATTAATAATGGAGAAAAAGTGTGACTAATTCTTCTGAAAATTTATGTCTCACGGTATGCAACAGATGAGCCTCTACAGCAAATATCAGCTGGATATACAGTACAGCAAATGGAGGTCAAATCTATATATGTAAGCACGTATAAATATGTACAAAAGTCTGTAAGGTTTATGGAAAACATACTTCTACTTCCTTTCCTCACCAAAGTGCTTTATGTAAAAAACATTACACAAGATGCTGTGCTTTCTGTACAGAATACAGGGATTGTTTTTTTAAATAAAAACCCACCCAGTTTATTTTAAAATGTGGGCTTTTTCTTTTGCTTCATCTGTTCCTAGTAATATTAAAAAAAATTCACATGAACAACAAAAAGTGCTCTTTAAAAAACATAAAATTCCACAGGGAAAACTGGGAATAAACAATTAAAATGTAGTTTTCATAATCATTCACACCTTTTCAAGGAAAGTTGAAAATACAATACAATGTGACAGGTGGCCTTAGCACTGCAATACTTTAACAATCATTATGAGTAAACCATAGTGCCCATATATATGTGTGTGTACATATATAGATATATACACATACACATATACACATGTATATACACACATATATCTATATAGGTACACAGAGAGAGAGAGAGAAAGCGCCACACATACACACTCTCACTTGCACATATGCGCTATTTAAAGCTGTGTTTTAAACTCCAGTGTAGACCCATTCCTAATGCAGATGCAAATACACTATCTGAGTCTGAAAACAGAGAACTGTATAAAAGAATGATTGATTGTAAATAAGTTCATTAGAATATTGTTTAATGTCCGTAGTCTAAAATAACTTCATCTCTTAGATAGGAATCCCCTTAGAAAGTTAACATTATCCAGCATCTAGAACAATAACACAAAAATCACTGAGGCACATGCATTTGCATATAATTCAGTAACTGGCATTATGGTTTGTATTTTCACAAGCACCTTCTTTCCCTGTAACATGTGGCAAACACTATTCCCTATCTAAATACCCAAAATACGTCAGATAAATTTTTTTTTTTTTGTATATAAGTGATGTAAGCTTATCCCCCAAGTCAGTCTGACCATAAAAACAATAATGAAATAATCATGAAGAATCCACTTTCTCTCTGATGTGGAAGTAAACAAAAGTGTACCTTTTCACAGTCTGGTATCCACTCTCATGTGCTTAACGTGACGACTCTAGCTCACTCTTTTTAAAATAAGTCTCATTGTAAAGCTATGAACTGTAAATATATCATTTCATGTATTTTATATATATAATTATGCATACATATATACATATATATATACACATACATGAATGAATGAATCAGTTGCAAAACTTCTCTTTTTCAAATGCAACTGATGAAACCAAAAGTTATGAATACGCTTTTTGAATTCTATCTATCTTCTGTCCTCTCTCCCTGTGATCAGGATCTTTCATGACTTATAAGCCCCTCTCTACTAGGTAGCTTGTACATTCACATATTAGAAGAAACATTTCAGAGGATTCAAAGGTTGGGGTGGTACAGATCTGAATTCAGCAGCTGTATTTCAACTTCACAGGCAGCAACTGACAAATTCTGGATAATCATCACTGAGCTGCAGTTAGGAGAATGTAATTATTTTATAATATATATGTATGCATATGCGTGTGTGTGTGTGTGTGTGTGTGTGTGTGTGAAGTACATATACATAAAAATGTACATGTTGGGCTTGATTCTGCTCTTACTGACTTCTGTGGAACAAAACATAGCCCTACACATCTGAAATTGAAAATTTTAAGCATGTCTAATAACGCCTGCTGAACAAAGTTAAGTTTGCGCAGTAATCATAGAATGGGCTTAAGACAGCACAAAATTACAGCTTTATTAAAAAGCTAAAACTCACTGTTAATGTAACAGGCCAGATCTAAAGTAAATGGATTGTCATTTTTGCTGTGTATGTAACATTACTGAGTGCATGACAGTTGAATGTCATTTACCCCCGTGCAAACCACATATGGTAACAACCAGACTTATTAACGTGAGCTGAAGCTGAGGGAGACATTCCCTCATGATATGAGAAACAGAATAAAAGGGGGAAGGATTTTGTACAACATCTCCTGTATTTAAGCCATACCATTACTGCTTCCTGTACATGATTTAGGTACATGAATTATTAACATATACTTTGCATTGATTGGATTAAAAATCTCTTCATTAAACATATATGCACATATGCTTGTATATAAGAACACAATTCATGACTACAACCCTCAGAGGATTACCAGTGTCTCTAAACATCTGGACACATATTTATCTATGCAAAAAAAATGGCAAATTAGGAATTTGGCCCATATTGCATTCAATAAATCACAAAAGCTCCCCAGCATAAGCAAATGTTGGTATAAGCATTTTTTTAAATTCACCTTTCTAGACTAGTGATTTCTGTAGCATAGTTATGGTCTAAACTGCAAATAAGAATCTTTGGATCTTTGTCCTTCATATTCAGTCTGGTCATGAGTATTAATATACACATCATACAGTAATAAGTCTCCCAAATGGATAAAAAACCTAAAAAGGTAATCTTAAATAAGGTAAGAGTTGCTTCCCAGCTATACGGGATCACAGTGACGACATGTCCACTGCAAAATACTGTTTTTAACTCATATCTCTGTGGCTTTGAATATGGGCAACCTCATTTCCTTCCACCTTGGAATAGACTCGAGGACCAGAGCCTGAGACTGAGTAAATAAATCCCCAAAATAGTTTGGTTTTACACCTCTAAATTACCATAGGCAACATCAGCAAACTTAAGGGTAATTGTTCTTAATGGAAATATGCTTTGGAAATGAAAGTATTAAGGTCAGCAAAAGTTTAGTTGAATCAGTACAGGTTGCTTTTAAAAGAAAGCTATGGATTTTAAGGAAATAAATCTTTCTGCAGAGTATTTTAAAATTTTCTACAGCAGATATAGCAATAAAATTCTACAATCATCTAGTTAAAAAATAACAGAAAGTTAAAACATATTTATCTAGCAGCAATGCTAAATATAGAGGAAGTCCAAGTACCTTCTTATTTAGTGCATTTAAATCCTTCCAATTCATTGCATAAAGTATTGGATCAGAAGGAATATTGGAAAAACTGTAGTGGCCATTGCATATGGCGTAAAATACAGAGGGAAAGACTATAAGAAATCAGTACGAGTGATCTTTTGCTCTAAAAAGAAGCCACAACAATACCTCCAATGTGTAGTGCCAGGACGTATATCTAATTGCTTTCCCTTTTTCATGCTGCTGTGTGTTTAACTTTGGAAGCACCACATGCAAACTGGTTGTGCAAAAAGCCGTGCGCCTTTGAAACGTTGGTAGTATGCCCCAGTTTTACTTCTTTCTTTTCTTTCTTTCTTTCTTTTTTTTTTTTTAAAAGAGATTTTCTAAAGCTGTATTCGTCAATGATTCCATCAATTAGCTTGAAAGGATTACAGCCAAAAGCGGTTTTCTTATTCAATCTTTGAATTCCCTTTAAGAAACGGAAAAGAAACAACAACAAGATTTGCTGTGCAGTAGTTCAGAAGAACAGAAACAATTGCTAACATTTTGGCAAACTTTTCTTTTTACCAGTGTTCTTCTCCTTAGCTGATTTCTTGAGTATATAAAGAATGCCCACTGATTGCATGTTTTGCTCTCCAGGACGTATGTATATTCACCCATATCCCCATACATACATGGCAGTTTTACGGAGAGAAAGATTGGTAGTGAAATATCAGAAGGGCAAGTTGATATGGAATCAAGTTCTTGTAATGCGAGTTGGAATGAATTAGCCTTCGGTGTAGACAGAAGAAAGTTGGCTGGGACAACGATCCACTGCACTGATCTGTAAGAAACTGCTGTCCTCAGGCATGCCGTAGGTTGAATCACCAAAGATACCTGTGGGCCCCGGTGGAAAATCATAAACTGGAAAAAATACAGAAATCTTTAATTAACCATGATAAGTACATTATGGAGAACGGCTTAACACTTATGCAGAGAACTGGATATAGCTTTGAACCAAACAGGCAAACAAGTAAGCCAACATACATGTGAAATTAATAATTACAGAACTTACCTAGGGAGGAATTTCAGTCCTATGAGAGTAAAGTCTGAACTAGGTTTCAGACAGTAGGTTTCATCACAACTAACATTTTGCCCATCAGTTCTGGACCAGTTCCACTGTTACAACTGTGATGGTTTTTAAATTAAACTTGGTTCCTGGTTATGGAACTTCATCATACTTAATACATGATAAGAGACAACAAAATACTGTAGGATTCATTTGCCATAAATAGGATCATAGCACAGAAATGCCTAACTTCAACAAAAAATGGGTGCAAACATAAGAATAACTGTTTGCTGAAAAAGGCTCATCTCCCATCTTTTGGATTAGATCTTTATATACCTGTGTAGAAGTGTCTTAGAAGTGCTAGGAGCAGTGGCTTCTTATTGCACCAGAGAATCGAGATGTAGAAGAGATTTCAAAGCACAATACACGTTAAGTGAACTCATCTTGTGCAGAAGGATAACAGAAAACTTAGGCATCAATTATTAATCTCTGCTTAGGCCCTAAGAATATGCCCATTGTGTTGTGCTGATCCTCGGCACAGAGGTAATTTTCACCTTTTCAGAGCCACGTGCAAGCATCTTATGCTCCTTCAAACAGGAAGAGGCAAACTAAGTGTGCACAGAAAAATGTGTGCTTTCGTCACGGAAATGTGAGCAAACAAAATCGAACACCAAGGAAAATCATAAACGCATAAAGCAAAATCAACAGCCAGAGTCATCTCAGTACCTGCTACAATATTTGCAGCAGACTGTAGTGGCAGCACAAACGTCTCTTGAGGCTCAAGGGATACTGAGCTGGTGACTGACCTTCAGGAAAGTTAGAGCCTGGAGAAAACCACAACAGCGCACCATCTGCCCAAAGGCCAGATGTTACAGTGACCACTGCAGCTGGGTCTCTAGGCCAACCACCCCACGAATATCTGAAAACCATCTGCTCTTTGTGGAAGGCCTAGTCTATCATTTTCAGCTGGAACTAACAGCCAGACAGGTCCCAGTCACCTTCACAGCTGCAGCAGAAGTGCCAAAGTCCCCCAGCTGTCCACAACCATCCACAAAGTCCACAACTGTCATTTACCTGTAATACCAGAATGAGCTGAAAAGGTTCGATGGAAGACACCAGACCCAGCCTGGCCCACCGAAGTGGGAGCTACGCAGTCTTCAAAAGGAGGAACCATATTACAAGGTACTCCATGCTGTATGTTCTTCTGAGTGTCAGCATAATGCGGAGGGCAGAAAGTCTGAAGCTGTCCATAATACCCTAACATGAGAAGAAGAGAGTGGTCAGTAAAACATCTGGACAGAGATGCAAAGGGTAAGGGGAGACTTTGGCCATATGAAATGAACGGTAAAAATCCCCATTGCAGCAGGACCAAGACATCAGTCAGTAAAGCAGCTTTGATACGAACCTCTCTAAAACTTCCTCCAGCTGCTATTAATTCTTAACATAAGCCATGAGTCTACGTAGAGGAGACACCAGACCATTATGCCACACAACATGGAAGATTCCCATCAGGGTTTTTGTGCTGTTTTTGTGAAGTTATCGTTGAGTGAGGCATACAAGCACTTAGTAAATTCACACTGAAATCCATGACAAAATGTGCACTTATATAAGCAAAACCAATCTTCCTGGCAAAACAGGGATAGGTAAGCAGAGTGACTGTTACAAACAGAAGTTCTGTATAGTATGTTGGCCTGAAGCTCTTTCCTGTGGAATCAAGATCTTTTCCCCCCTTAAAGAGCTGCTGTTAAGTTTAAGTTTTGGACTTTTGCTGAGATTCTGAAGGCTGGCTTTTACAGCTAAAGACTCTAACCTATGTATTTATTTCTGATTTCTATAATCAGTTAAGCACAGTTCTTAGATCATATGTTAGAAATGAGACGATTATAATTTAGTATTAAAATATATATTTTATTTCCTTCAAGAAAAGCTGGGTCATCATGAACAAGCTCCTCCCTGCCAGTTATGTGGCTACTCGTTGTATAGATAGCCACTGTTGAAAGAATGACTCCTACTTCAGAAAGCAAATTAAGGAATTTCCTGTGTTTCAAGTTTCTTCCAGAGACATCACCGTCAACTGAAAATGCTGATGTGCAACGCTGGCTCTTTTAGCCAGCCTAGTTAACAAACTTTCAGATGACATCGCCCTTCCAGGATAATTCCTTTCAGCCTAGAAAGGTTAATAACAACAACAACAACAAAAACAAAAAACCTCCCTAGACCCTTGAAACACTGACATCAGAGAAAAGAAGAGAAAAAAAAGGATTGAAAAATATCTTTTCATTTATCTTCAGGATATAAACTCCATGCAGCAGGTATTGGCTTACAATTCAAGGACTTGAACAACTCCCCTTTCCCCTGAAAAACTGTTTATTTTATTTTAGATGCGATTCAAAAGGAAGAAGCCTTCAATACCTTCAGTGATTATGCATGTTAACAGATTTTCTTTGACAGGCTTTTAGCATAGGGAGGAAATGAAAACACCCTAGCCTGGACAATTTCAGGGCCAGTCAATGCAAGTAACAGTTCAGCTTTCCATGAGTCTGGACAACAGTCACAGGCATATCCAAACTGTGCAATTAGAAATGCATACTCATAACAGACATTCAGCTTTCGTGCCTGGGATCTGCCAATGACCAGGAGCAGTAACAAACTGAGATTAGTATGGAAATTAGTTGGCAGGACTAGCAACTAATCTCCCTCCCTAAAAGCAACAGACGCTTGGCTGATCACGACAGGACAAAAGACCCTTTGGGCACCCCTTAAAAGCTGAGAAAGAAACAGCAAGAGAGAGAGGTATCTAAATATCTTGGGTCTTACACGACGCCTGAACATAACTATTAGCATTTATTACTAGTGATTAGAAATGCTTTGCACGGAGCAGCCAGTTCTGACTAATGAATAAAAAATATTTTAAAAATCAAAATTTTGTATCAGTGCATTTCAACACCCCGCCCCCAAATAAACATATAATAATAAACAAATTATGAAAATAAAAAAAAAAATCCCTTTACAGGGATATTCTAAGCTTAGAAACACTAACGTGTCATGAAGCACTTTACAAATTGTTGCTGGAATGTGGCCAGAAGCCAGATGTATTTTCATTAACTTCCCTAGGGACGTGTCCACGTGGGACTGTTGATAGTGTTTCTGTACAGATAACGCATTTCATAAGTAATAGGGATGGAGAAATAGAAAGGATGCAGTAGAAAACATGCCGCATCACTTTAGGTGATATAACTGATTTCCTACCAAGCAGGAGGAAGGATGCACAGTTTAGGAGTTTTATAAGTTTTGTTTTTCCTTTGAGACTATCTTCCTGTGGGCTCCTTGAGGAAACATACAAACGTTGGCACGCATAAGATGTGCTTGAATTGAAACAGAAATCTTACTATTTAAACACATTTGAGTGGGCCAGGGTTATGGACAGGAAAAGACAACCTGAACCTTCACCCAAGAACTCAAAAGAGGATTTATGGGGAGGTTTAGATAAGAAAGGTGAGTGAAACACAGTCTTTGCATTTTATTTAGCAGTTTCATAAGAAACGTTGGGGTGCACATATTGAGATAAAGACCTAATTTATGCATATTAACAAGAGTTTTGACCAGGCAAACAGTTACATGGAAGAATATTAACACAGCTCTCAATGCTGTTTTTGAAAACTTGCATGAAAAAGAGAGTATTTTGTCTTTATACAAAAGAAGCAGAACAAAAATACATAAAAAAGGAGGAGCCACGGCTCCTCTTCCACAGCAGGCTGCAAATGTATGCAGCAGGCACAACTCGCAGACTCTGTGTTCAGTCCTGAAAGGCTGAACCCTTGTAGCTTTCATTGTCTTCAGCAGGATTTGTTGGCACTTCACAGCCCTGAGCTCTAAGATGAGGGTTTTTTTTTTTTAAATTTTAGCTGCAACAAAACTTAGGCAAACAGTTTGCCAAGCATGTCAGGAATTTACAGCCATCAATCACTAAATGGTCAGTCCTGACATTTAAGAAACAACTGCAGTAAAATAATAAAAAGACAGAAAAGACAATAGCTACCCAAAACTTGATTTAGAAGCTGCATAGCTATTGACAGTTTGTGCCTCCTTTAAAAATGCTCCCAGATCAACAGTTCTCTCAATCAGCAACAGGACACACTGTGAAAGTTTACTGGTGAGTCAGATTAGTTACCAGAAACAACCATTTCAGTTGATAGTGGTCAGGGCCAGCTGGCAGGACCCCTCAAGACACATGCTGAAATGTCCTTTCACGTTGCTCTGCACTCATTCTCTATTTGCGCCTTTCTCACAGCATCCTGTTCTTGATACAGAACAATCTGGCAGTAACTTTGACTATTGCTAGCTGAAGTCTGGCAGAAAAACAACTTACCTTGGGGTTAAGCTATCATGAGTCACATCCTCTATGTTTGCTCATGCCCCAGTCAGGCTAAATACTTTCTAGCAAAGCCCTACAAGTGTTGACCCACGGTTACATTAGCCACTGCTTTGCAGAAAGAACCAGAGAAGCGCACAGAGCACTTTCATCAACCGATAAACACCAAAATAATTTTTAAGATGCAGTAAGAGCACAAAAAATAATCCCACTTCCACGAGACACGTCCATCTCATAACTCAGTGTTATAAATATCCATCTTTCAAAATGGAGAGCCATAAATAGGAAAGAGCAGAGCAGAGGACATATCCCTCTCTTCCTCAGTTATTTAGCACCACTCAGAGCCAAAGACATTTGCCTTTGACCTTCCCTGCATCCAGTCACACTGTAGAGACCTTTGAACTAGAGTTCACACAGGATACATCAAATTTTGCTAACTTGAAGATCCCTAGCAGCTCTCTACTTTATTCACATGATGCTACGCCCAAGCCAGTTTAACCTACTGCTCAAGGAAGACCGACTTGAAGCCATGTGCAATTCAGGCCCCAGACCCTGACTGTCCTTGGCCCCTCTTTAGAGATTATCCATTAGAGGAGTGTGTGTAACAACATTTTTCTATGTTTTCAGGCAGCATGGGACAAGAACAAACAAACAACAAAAAAACTTTAGGCTATCTTAGTGAAATTCCAGAAACAAAACCTTTCCTCTCAGGACGGCATCTCTGGACTGTATCAATTGCTCTCTTGCTAAACTATTATACGTCTCTACACTGTAAGCAAGAGTAGTAGCCAGATTGAAAAAATCAGTTTGGCTTTCAGAGTGAAGCTGGAATTTGCTGGACTGCGTTTAGGAAAAATATCTTTTATTCTCTGAGCAAGTTGACATGGAGTCACTGACAAAGAGTAAACCTAGAATCACATAACTCCTGTTCACATACAAACAGTGTCAGAGCTGTACTATTTGACTGCAATCTGGACTTAGCAGCTAAGAAATTGTTTCTGTCTATTCAGGCAAGTTCTTACGACAAGCCAATTCAACGGCACCAACAGAGGAACGTACGTATTCCAACAAAGCAACAGACAAAGATCACTATTTCATTTACACAAAAAAGAGCATTTGATTCATACCCTTACATCACAACGCACAGAAAAATTCATGCACGGTTACTGCTGACTAATAGTTACCCACAGCGTTATCCTGGGGGATGGCAAGGGGAGCTGAGGAGGGAGCTGGTTCAAGGCAATGGAAGGCAGACGATAAGATAAAAAGCCAGCGCGATGCCTCTCGAACCGCTCCGAACTGCAGCGTCTCAAGGGCATGTAACGAAGCCTGAGATGGTGGTGGTGGGGCCCCAGATGGTGCGGAAAGTCCATTCCAGAACAGACCTTGTTCTGTTTTATTTGATTTGTTTAACACATCAGCTTCATTACCCCTCAGCCAGATGTTTCTCACTTTTTGTTTTAATTTAAAAAACCAACAACCATTTCGGCTCGAATGTGTTCAATGCCATTAATTACCCATCCTCTTTACAAGGCAAATGCCAGCTGCAAATATGGGAATTATAACACAGAGTATGTCAGTAATGCCGCCTGGCATGGAGAACGTCTATAAACATTTAAAACACATGCACACACACACAATTACTTCTGTTGCGTTTCTTTGCATCCAAGCACTGTAGCCAAGATGAATGATGGCATGGCACAGAACAAACAATTATTTTTCTGGCATGATAAAATTATTTCCTGAGGAAAGTGAAATATTTATAAATATAATAAAAGTAATAGCTGTATACTGCAAGAGTTTCCTGTAAAATATTTGTTCCTGTAACACATGCAGAGCTTTGCCCTTAGAGATGCTGAGCATCTGAAAACCCCAGGTACACAGCCCATCTCAAATTCACAGCTGAGATCCTGGTCAATACAAGTGTGTGAAAGAGTCCTGCTCCCACCAAACAGACTGGGACAAAAATTTCATTACAGATCAGTAATGCAAAGTAACTGCCACAGTTAACATTTCCACAAGACAGCAAGTTTCTGACTGCCTTTGGGACAGTTATTTCCTCCTCAGTCAGACCTCTGCCTGGCTCCACAAAGAAGAAAATCTACAGAATATTTTCTGAGGAAAATGGTTGTCATTAAGAAGTGTGCACCAGTGGTAAGTAGTCTTCACTATTAAAATCGTGTAAAATTTCCACAACAACCGTCTTTGGCCCAAACTACTTCAAAATGATGTTTATCTGGAGCATATTTCTAATGTTCCCACTAAGTGAATTACAAAAACATGGAAAAACTTTTGGTAGCGTTTGCACATGAAGAATGACAGGAGGAGTAAGACAGAGACTTGAGTCACAGATTGTTCTACCAGACAGACTTGCTACCGCGGAAAGCTTAGAAATGTTTCAGGCATTTACACTACTGAGTTGCAATTTGACGTTACAATAACACACTTGTTTAAATCTGATTATTTCTAGTGAAAATATAACTGTTACTAGCACGGCTGTCTGTAGAGCACTAGTATAGCTCATTCATAGCCGCTAACAACTGAAAGAAAAAATTGGCAACTTTCTCCACTGAATATTTTGCTTGGGTTGTTTCTTTTATTCCATTATTCCACCAGCCTTGCTCATGAGCTTAATTCGCAGACATATATGGTGTAAGTTGCATGCCTACTTTTAAAGAATAGGCAGATTTTTAGTGCAGACTTGTTCATATGGTATCAGAAGCATTCAGAATCAAGTTACCTAGGTTCATGCCCCAGGGAGCTTTACCTCCTGCTACACTATAAGCATGACAAGACAGTTTCCTGTGAAGGAACAGTTTCTATTACCGTCCTTTCTTTTCCTACCTCCCTCGTCCGTTCTGACCTGTCTTGGGGCAATACCCTGTTCCTGCAACTGCCTGTGTGCTGGGGATATCTGTGTTTTTCAGTAACTGTGCAGCCAAGTGCAGCTGCAAGGAGCTTCGCAAAGGCTCATCGCTACAATGTGCGTCCTGGGACAATGGTTGTTGATTTCCAGGATCAAGGCTATCTTTAATTACATTTATAATTATATAGCATGTTGGGGTCCCCAACTGGGTTGGGAAGGCTTTACGCCACAGTAATTCAGGATCTCAGATTTACTGCCTACAATCTTGTACAAGATACTACAGTCCAACAAAAGGAAAAGAAGAGCTTTTCTTCTGTAGCTCAGTAAGTTGTCTCAGGTCATCACTTCCAAACATCCCATGCTGCAACAGAAACCACGCATTTCACAAGAGAGTACCTTTAGTAGGTGCCATAATTCTTATGAAAGAAAAAGGAAAATTTTGTCTGTGATATAATGCTATTCAAGGAAAAAATACCCAACCCTCTGTGACATTATAGTGTTTGATGCTGAAAATCACCCAAAGCAAGTCATGCAACCTCAACTGTAGACAATGTTCTTTCAAGAAAAAGTAGTGCAAGAAGCTGTTAGCGCATGAGACTAGCCCCTCTTAGATCTCCTATGTCACTTCTTTCTAAATTAATGCTCAGATCTCCATGAGTTTGTAAGATGCTCACGCTTTCAGTAAGGCAGACCACAAAAAACTTTTTTTGTTCAAAAAGCTTTCTGACGATGAAACCCTTTCTTCCTCAGCAGAGCCAATTTAAACGGAGTTGACAAGTTTAAGACTGCATATTGAAATAGAAAAATGTCACTATTGTTTGGTAGCAGGCTGAGCTGAAAGTTCAATGGCTATAGCTACAGCTCTTTAAATCATGAAAAGGCAGGTTATGAACTGCAGGAGACAAACTAGCAGAGCTTCTCACAGCCACCTCATATATACCAAAAAGTCCAGGCTGGTGAAGTAGCTCCATGGTATCTTCTACATTATAATGATGTGACCAAGGAAGATGGAAATCTTTTGTGTTACTGCTGGGAAAACTTAACCATGAACTCTTGAAACACTTGTTTTTGAAGCACAGAAGGGAGAGTGTAGGCAAGCAAATGAAGCATACAGGGCAAAGCTTTCAGTACAGAGCATAGGAGTGAGGCAGCTGCACTTAAGCTGGAGGAAATACATTCTGAACAGATAGTTCTTAAAATGACAATAGGTTACTTAATCTTTGAGACAATGTTTAACACTAAATGTAGCTGTTGTTTTTGCAACATGCAATATCTTTCAATAATAGAGAGAAGGTTAGGGAGTTCATCTCACATTCTCTTCCTACCAGTTTTAAGTGCAGAGATCTGTACAAACTCAGCTTGGAGTTGCTATCAATATATATCTAACTCCCTGTCAACAAACATGAATTTTCAACATAGCTTTTCCTAGCACAGGGAGGTAAAGACAGTAACACTAATGTTGGATTGCATGAGATCCGGGCTGAGGGTTCAAGCCCTTGAGGCTATCTGTGCTTGGGCCATTCTGGAGATAGAATTAAGTTCTATCTAAAATTTGGATGTGGAGTGGGGCTCTGATCCACATAAGTGACATCCCCCGAGACGGACGGTCTCTCAAGACTTGGCTTGGGTGTTCTTCTCATCATGGCTTTAATGGTTCATGTCTTTTGTCCTTTTAAATCCTCTATGGATTGTTGGAGGTGGAGACTGGGGATAGTAGCACTGCTCAGCACTGCCATGAAAAGGAGATGCCACTGCAGGTGTGGAGATAGCTGCACCAGGCCGTGTGAGTCCAGTGGAGAACAGCAACCACTTCAAGGTGACCTGTGAGCCTGCTGAAGGCAGGATTCTTTGGAAACTGTTAAACTTTGGAGCAATGGGTTGTGATGCTGGGCTCTATTAACAATACTGTTCCCAGGACCTTGACAGGAATATAGCATTAAAGCCACCTACGGACTCAGAGACTACTTTTCTTCCAAGGGGGATAACAGTCCTGCAGTCATCAAACCCTGAGGTCGTCCAGCTGGATGCCATTCTGGAAGACGAATGTTGCCAAATACTGACTCAGCAAAAAAGGGACTTAAGTAAAATGTAATGTGTTGTGGAAATGGGAAGGACAGCCAGATCCCTTCATGCCGCATACGCTAGGAATTTATTGGACAAGCTCTGGCATGTATTCACATATGTTCTATGACAAGGAACAACATATTAAGAAATCAAAACTCTATTCTACACTCTAGATGCTATACTCTACAGATTATTACTGTATCTTTAATCAGAGAATGAAGAAAGCCAACAATAACCATTTACGTCCCTTGGTAAATCTTATGTTCTCCTAATGCTAGTCAGTGCTACACAGTATTGTCAGTTCCTGGAAGAAATGCACCTGGCTCATATCTTGCCCATGTATTATCTAGTGTGACCTGAAGAACAGAACAGGACTTGGACCTTGCTTTTTCCCCTTCACTGTCACTTGGAGAGCTGCAGGGTCTCATCCCCGTGCCTGGAGAGATTGCTTCCATCAGTGACAAAGAATAAAAGTAAGTGAAAGAAAGCTTGGTTTTCTCAAGAAATGCTTCCTGAGATTTCTCTGATGATAATTCTCAGAAAGGATGATCAAGAAGGGGAGTCCCAAGGCCTATAAAAGTGCACTGTGCTATGCACCTTGTGCATGTAAATATGACAAACCACATTTTAAAATAGTTTAGAGGAAATGAATTTAGGGGAAATAGAAGTTCTTCTATCATCATATTTTCAAAATGTTAAGGTAATTACCATTCTGTCTCAATATCAGCTAAAAAAACCCTCAGACAACCTAATATTGTTTTCAGCTGCTGTCGACTTTCCTCTTGGCTACAGTTTTACATATGATTGAACAAAGAGGGAGAGAGAAAGCTTGTAGAAGCTGTTTATATAGTGCAAGTAAGAACATAACTCTAAGAGACATGTGCTAATGAATGAAGAATTCTTCATCACTCCCCAAGCAAAAGATAGAAAAATATTCAATTTCTGGAAAATCTGGTAACAGTTTATGTATAGGGTTGGGGGCAATCAGAAGCATAACATGTGAAAATTAAAATCAGAGGCCACTGAAGAATTATTTGCAGTTATATTTCAGCATTAGCTCCAAAAATAACTCTGCAGAGAAACTCGTAACTCCATAGTAAGATTAATAATGAGTAGCTAAGCTGAGAATTTTAAGGGAGTTTGAAGACAGGGTCCTGAAGCCTACTTCCTGAAGTCTTTCCAAAGTAAAGGTGCTTTGAAAATATCAAATGACCAAAAAAAAAAAAGTGATGAAGATTTTTTCTTTCTTACCTTGGATGTGGAAGCTATTAGGTTGAAAAGGAGGGTTTGCTGCTGATGGGTATGTCTTCAGATGCATTCCCGCAGGCTGCTGAAGGTGAGGAGGCTGCGGGGTCCGCCTCTGCATCACGGGAGGAGGAATGGAAACTCTCTGGGGGCTCATGTGGTGAGGAGAAGGCACTGGAGCAACAAACCTAGGAGTTCAGAAACAGACCGAATATGTAAAATCCCACACAAATAAGCATTAAAAATTGCTTTTACTTTACTGAAGATACATATAATGCTTAGGCATTTGCATAGATACGGACTTCCAAAAGAACTGTGTGCAGCCCAAATATGTAGAAAATATAAAATATTTTCAAATGTGACATATCATTAGGTTTGAGCACTGGGAAATTACAAGGCTAAATTGCACCTTTATGTTAGAAAACTCATTTAACTTCCATGGAAGGATTTGAAATATCAATGTAAGAAGAAATCTCACATGCAACTATGGAGGCAGAACTGACTTCCCAGGCATTACCAGCTGTCTCATAGCAAGGCATTTTAGCAGTTGCATCTGTCAATAAACAGCTGTCCTTTCCTATTAGCAGAAGCTAGTCAGCTATGGTCACTGGATGCTGCAGAGTTACAGAATCACAGAATCACAGAACGGCTGAGGTTGGAAGGGACCTCTGGAGATCATCTAGTCCAACCCCCCTGCTCAAGCAGGCTCATCTAGAGCATATTTCCCAGGATTGCGTCCAGGCAGGTTTTGAATATCTCCAGCGAAGGAGACTCCACAACCTCTCTGGGCAACCCGTGCCACTGCTCTCTCACCCTCACGGTCAACAAGTTTTTTCCCTCAGGTTCAGATGGAACTTCCCGTGTTCCACTTTGTGTCTGTTGCCTCTTGTCCTGTCGCTGGCCACCACGGACAAGAGTCTGGCCCATCCTCTTGACACTTTCCCTTCAGATACTCGGACACATTGATCAGGTCGCCTCTCAGTCTTCTTCTCCAGCATAAACAGGCCCAGCTCTCGCAGCCTTGCTTCACAGGAGACATGCTCCAGTGCCCTAACCATCTTGGTAGCCCTCCGCTGGACTCTCTGCAGTCGTGCCATGTCTCTCTTGTACTGCGGAGCCCACAACTGGACACAGTACTCTGGATGTGGCCTCAGCAGGGCAGAGGAGAGGGGCAGGATCACCTCCCTCCACCTGCTGGCAACACTCTGCCTCATGCAGCCCAGGATCCCATGGGCCGCCTTGGCCACCAGGGCACATTGCTGGCTCCTGCTTAACTTGTCGTCCAGCAGGACTCCCAGGTCCTTCTCTGCAGAGCTGCTTTCCAGCAGGCCAGCCCCCAGCCTGTACTGCTGCATGGGGTTCTTCCTGCCTAGGTGCAGGGCTCTGCACTTGCCTTTGTTGACCTTCAGGGGGTTCCTCTCCGCCCAGGTCTCCAGCCTGTCCAGGTCCCTCTGAATGGCAGCCCAGCCTTCTGGTGTGCCAGCCACTTCCCCCAGTTTCGTATCATCAGCAGACTGGCTGAGTAAGGGTGCGCTCAGTATCCTCATTCAGGTCATTGATGAATAAGCTGAACAAGACTGGAGCCAGGACTGACTCCTGGGGGACACCGCTAGCTACAGGCCTCCAACTAGACCACAACCCTCTGAGCTCAGCCATCCAGCCAGTTCTCAATCCACGACAGATTCAAGTCTCAAAATTTCCCAGAAATCTGTATATGTTATATATAGCTATTTGGAAAACTGGCAATCTAAAGCCAATATAATGTATATGAAGTCAAGTGTTAAATCACTTCAAGTTAATCAGAGTCTGATGGCATCAGGATGTTGATTTGGACTCAAAGTATAAACCCACAAGCCTGGGAGAGGAGAAGGATTCAGAATGAGACTTGTGATGCAGCTGCCACAGAGGTCTGCCACTTTGCTGACACATTTTGCACAGGTCTATCACTACTAGCACTACAAGAATACACATGATTTGGCAGGGTTTTTTTATGTACTTTAGGAGTTTAAGCCAAAAATTCCCTTTTTTTTTGCATTTCCTTGAAATTGCATACCCCCACATACTTTACAAATAAGTGCTGCAGCCATTTTTGCAGACGGAAAGTTGATGCTACAAGTCCCTGCTCCAGAAGATCAAACTGTCTGCTAGATCAGTGGTCTCAGGAATAGCTCAGAATCACTTTCTTGTCCATGAGAAGAGAGGGAAATAGGCCAAGGGAAAAAAAAAAGAGCCAAGATATTTCTGCAGGAGGGTGAGCAGATACTGATGTGGGTATTTCCCTCGTGCAACAGTCCCTCTCTGTTCTCCTAAAAGCAGGCTGTGAGTCTGCGCCCAGTAGGAGCGTGCACTGATGACCTGCTCTGCGGCGGGGGTGTTGAGTGGGACTGGTGCTTGCGGTGAACTAGGGTCCTAAAGCCTGGGTCTTTTCCCTGTTCTGCTGAGACTGGACCTCAGTACACTAGACGACACGTCTTTTACCTGGCAGGAAAGAATGTTTTCCCTGCAACAGTGCAAGAAAGCTGTAATCTCACCAGCAACACACCGCAAGATGCAGCTGTGGCAGTACTACAATGGAACACATCTGGACAAAGCCATCATAGAGATAGCCCAGTATAAATCCAGGACACCTGAGATCTTTTACGTTACCACTCAGAAACAGTTTCTGCCACACATTGTCTGTGTGATTTTGAAAACCCTTATTTGAAAACTAGTCACTACATTTCTGGCAGATCCATAACTTACATTTGTAGTTCAGCAAATATCAAAATGGACTTTGCATGACATACTGGCTCTTCAGTTTTCATTGAGCAACCTCTTTTTTAGGCATATTAGGTACAGTTTGGGTTGTCTTTGTGTTGCTTTCGTACTTACTTCAAAAATGCACACATTACTTCAGATATGTTGTACAGATGGAGGAAGTAAAGATGTCACTACTGAGAAGCTGAGTCTTTGTCAGATATTTCTTTGTTTGATAACTGATAACTGATGCAATGTAGATGTTGAGTGTGACGGGGAGTAAGAGAACAAAATATGCATGTGTTTCATAATAGTACTTGCGATGATTAATAATAAAAAAGGTAAAATTGGTAGATGTTTTCTGATAAAAATATTAGACAGTTCTTTAAAAGCGCTACAACTGCCTGCTTATATATCTCCCTGAGACAGACCTGGAGCTAGCTCTTTGCATAGCAGTCACATGGCATGATTGTTGATTTGCTGCCAGAGATCAAGAACAATGCACAGAACAATCTTTTGTCACTATCATTACTTTAAAAAATTATGGGATATCACCCTCTGCATTTTCAAAACTCGTTTGTGCAAACTAATCACTGAAGAATGGTTGAACTACCAGTCAACAACAGGAAAAAAATCCTTTTCAAAACTCCAAATGAAAAGCACAGTTTTAAAGATTTCACATTTGATTTAACATCTAAAAAAGCCTCCCAATGATAATACACTACTTTGTATAGCCAGACAGGACTCCTTTTTAGTAGACTTTAGTGGTCTTTATAATGATTTGTGAATCACTTCATGAATTCCTGGCTTACTCATATGGGTGACTATAGTTATCTACTTACACTTCCCTTCTGCCTAACAAAAGAGAAACTTGGATTTATTTCAGTCCAGATTTGTCCCCGAATAAATCACAGGGTGTTACTGGGGGAACAGCAAATTTAATTTTGTTTCTGAAACAATCAGGACCAGTTTGTAACCACTAGGAAGCTGCCATCAAGAATTGTGGTCCTGGAGCCCATGCAAAGAGGAACTGGCCAGATCTGCGGGAAGGTGCCCTCTCCAGCACCTGCTGGGCACAGATTCAGTGCAGGGATGCTTTATGAGCCACCCAGTACCTCTCGCTTCCCAACTATAGCTAGGAAAAGGCATCCTGCTGGTGAATTACTAGGTCAGAGAGCAAGCAACAGACAGATGGTAAAGTTAGCAAAGCTTACCTGAGCGGATGAGATCAGTTTCTAAATGGCACATGCATGGATACATGCACACACACACACACACAAACATACACACACACTTCTCTCTCTCTCTCTCTCTCTCTCTCTCTAATGTTACTAACCAGTACTGATCAGGGCTACATGGAAAAAGCATTTTACTACAGAAATTGTTGACTAGAGCTGGCCCAAATGTAAATTACACATACAGTCTGAGCAATCTGTAGAAAGGGAGGGGAAGGGGTAAACTACTAGTAGTAGTAGTTTATTTTAGCTGAGTGCCATGTAGTATATGGCCAACTGTAAATGAATGTCTAGTAACAGGTAGGAAAAAAAAAGAGCTTTTATGCCTTTGCAGGGGAAAGATATATACACAATATACCTTACCCAGAACCTCAAGTGGTTTGAGACTGCTTGCCTAGAGAACTGGCTGTGCTGAACTGTTTGGGTATCACAGGACTGAGGAGATGATTTTTGTAGGTGGAGGAAATACAAAACACTAGGTGGGAGGGGTGGGTCTTCTGTAAAACTCCTCACCAAGCCGAACTGTCATTGTAAGCCAGGATGGTAGAAGTAGGTATTATAACTGCGATACCAACTTGTCACTATTCAAGCCGGTTGGGAACAAGGAAAGCAAGAAAGGAATCACCACTCACAGCTACACCTGACCTATGGCTCCACGGTGGTGCTCCACCTTTTCCACAGATGTGTGAAAGCTTGCTCGCCTCTGAATCTTTCTGGCCACTATACTTTCAGGCTAGCAGTGATTTCATGCTGCCAGCCTCCAGAAGCTCATGGAAGACACTGTGCTTATACTGGGATGTCTCAGTGGGCTTCTCTCACTATCACTACTTGGTTGTCACCCGCATCCACTCCACAGAGTGATCGATATCTAAGAAGCCCTGACTACCAGGGAGTGGGCCAGTCTGGACACTGGGCTCAAGAATAGAGGTAGCCTGGAAATGACATGAGAAATTCCAGCTCCCTCAAGGATTTCAGTCCAACCTTGCAAGAAACAGCTCAGACTTGCAGCCTGCTTCACTCACCTGCTTTCTGGGAGAGCACAGCAGCTCCAAGCTGCAATGAAGGGCAGAGTTTCCTTGCTTTTTTTCTCAGGAGATATTATTCCCACAGGAAGGGAGAAGAGAAAGGGCAACAGAAAGAACTCCAGGCAGCTTCCCAAAGCTTTTACTACACTATCCTCCCTCCTCTGTCCTTCAAAACCCAACCTGGCAAAAGGAACAGGAGCAGCAATGGTGGGAAGCATAGGAGACAGGCATTTGAGCGCTGCATAACCCATTTTTGGCCAGAACCCACAAATCTGGGGAAGAATAGTTAATTGTGAAACATATATAGGGGAAAGAACTGCTATGGCATGAGGACATTTGGAAGAAGTGGGAAATCTAACTATTGTGTACGTACACACACATGGGGGAAGGAAGAGGTAACTCCAAGAACTCAGATTTCAAAAATGAGACCAAAATTGCTAATATTCATTCAAAAAATCTATAATTTGGCAGCCAATGACATTATTTTGCAGTTTGAGATACAATTTCTGAACTGTTTTTATCAGTGCTGGTAACAGGAATTCCTCCTCATGCTTCTGGCTTTCTTCTCTACTTATAACTCCCCTTCCTGTGTAGCCCTGGACTACTTTCTAACCAATTAACTGCTAAAACAGTGGCCATATTCCTAGGATATCAGAAAGCAAATACCAAACATGGTACAAAGATATCTCAATTCACAAGAAAAAAAAAGCATAAAGGCAACTTATGCTGATGCTTTTTCATAGTTCAAGAAAATCAACCTTGCCAAGTTCTTGAGAACTGCTACTCTATTCAGGGAAACAGGACTTATGACCTTTCCATTCTACTGTGGTACATAAGTAAAGCTACTCCAAAAACTGACATAATCAACTTTTCTTGCTAACAGAAAAAACATGTCAAGAACCCAAATACCAAATAACCATTTGGGCTTCTGCCAACTTCATATTCCTAGCCCTTTTGTATGTTTCTGCTTTTCCTGTTTGTGCTAGTTCAGAGCTGTGGAATAAAAGCAGATTTTTCTAAATCAAGCACAGCATCATTAATCTATATTACTTCAACTTCTGCGTTTCACTTTCCCCAACTATTAATTTTCCAGGAAAAATGTTAGTTCCAATTATTCTGCAGTTCCAGTTACATTCTGCAAGGGACAAGAAACATGGCAAAAATCACTGTAATAACAGTAAGTAAAAGCCATATTTTCTTTACTAGAGCAACAAAACTACATTTTGTTAAAAAACACATTGAAAAGAAAGGTAACCACACCTGCCCTTTAACGAAGAAAAAGACATAGTTTACCTATAATCAGTCCATGTTACAGCATGGCACACAATGCTCTTAGCAGGAATTATTTGAGATAGGAACTGTGTTATTGTGTTAGATGCAGCTTTATTTTCATTGTCCACTTTTTTCCTCAACTTTGTACTAAAAATTTGAGTGTGTGCCATTATTTTCATGAGATCAAACTTTATGGATGCTTTCAATATGCTTCCAAAATGGAAACAGAATATTAAAGCTGAAAACTTTGGTCTTTTGTCTTCAGTTTGTGTTTTCTTTAGATATGTTTTTAAACGATTTATTGGATCATGGCTCTGTTAACCGGCTGGACTTCTAATATATTTTACTGGGCTGCAATAGTTTGGGAACATAGCAAAATGTTTTGAGGTTGACACAGCCAGAAGATCAGCCTTTCATCTTATTTCAATCTCAGTTTTGACTGGACCGAGGATGAAAACCATAAGCTGTTTGTAGCAGGTTGCTGTCTCCTCCAGGGTAGTAAGCAGAGCTGCACCTTCAGACAACATTTAGTTATAATCCATACCCACTCCCTCTTTGTTGCCTTTCTATTTCTAGGCAAATTCATAAAGTGTGGGACTGTCTCAGGTCTCTGTGTTAAACACTACCTTTGTCTTCTGTGATTTCACACGCTAGTTGGGCTCTACTCTTTATTTTAGGTGCTAGTGATTCTGCAGCTCCCCAATCCACTATCAGCGAGCAAAACTTTCCACTGTATTACAGTAACCCAACACACTGCTCTGTACCTCCAGCTAGCCATCAATGACAACCCAATAGACATGGTTTAAAAATAGAGAAACATAGCTTCTGCAAATCACAACTTTTTAAAATCAAATATTTTCCCTAAAAGTCATGCATGCATCCATTTGGCCAAAATAACCAAAAAATGAATATTATACCTATGTATGAGACAATATACCTCACTTCACTGATTTTATGTTGAAATTGATTTTTTTTCTAAAAAAGTAAATAACCTTATTTTCAGAAAGAAATATTTTAGCTAATGTAAAAAAAAAAATATTTGTCTGCCCTTTTGTTCAGCCACCAAATTTGCATTCATACAGCTCTGCTGCTCTCCACGGGCCTCACAGTCTGCATAGCAATGATACCGCAGCAGGTTTTCGTCCCCATGGTGTCTAGGGTAGATGACTGCATGTGTCACTAGACTTTAATTCTATATTCTTCTTTTCAGCCACTAATAAGTGTCTAAAAATCCTTTTCAAGATACAAATTCTCAGGCTTTAGGAACACAGAAACTGCTATAACAGATCAAACCAGTGGTCCATCTAGCCCAAAGAAGGGGCCAGAGGAAAAAAAGAACAGCTCTTCTGACAAGCACCCAAGCATGTGCTTTGATTAGAAGAAAAAAGAAGAGTGGAATTTAAGCCGGGGAAATGTGAGGGGCTGTCTCGAAATACAGAGGTCCCTGTAGACAGAAATATAACTTTAAAATCTCTCTCAGCATTTTCTGTGGATGTATCTGTATTAGCAAACTGAGTTTCTTGCAAATGCGAAAAAAGAAAGTGCTTCTTTGGGAAAGAAACAGTGGAAATAATATGGAGAAAAATCCCAAGCTTTGGTAGCTTGGCTCTGGCCCTGGTTCAGGGTTATATTGCTGCTCACCTCCACTCTTTAGAGCCCATAATTGTTACCTTTGATTTCCTCACTAATTCCTAACTAAATTTCTCACTCCTTCCCAACTGAAAAAAAGAGATAATGTTTCTTAGCAGCCAATTCTCCTAAGAGTTCCGAGTCTGGAAAGAAATTACTGTCCCAATTTCAAAACCTAACTGTTAAGATCTCTAACTAAAGGCTTCCTAAGAGCCACCCCTTGTATGCCACATACAAAAGGCTTTGTAACACATGAACATTAGATATCCTGATTCCTTGGCTGGATACCCTCAGGGGCTCTTGCGTCTGGAAGTCTGGCTCGGAGATATTTATTATTTTACAGCAGGGGCATAAAAGGAGTATAACCACATACTCAAATAAGCAAACAGAAGCACTGTCGTGTAACTTATTATAGTATTACAGTAATGCTAAACTGAAGAGTTCAGCCCTAAGTCCTTCCTTCCAGTTTTATACAGTGTCTAGAAATTCCTGTCAAGCCACCATGTGTCATGCCTCAGGGCCATACCTCCAGCCCTGGTTCATAGAAAGGTGAAAAATCATATGGAGCAGCATGCCCAGTGCAAAAAGACCGTCCTAGTCTCACGTCTGCTTACCAGTTACTTCTTGCACAGAAGTAGCCCTTAATAAGCAAAATCTGTATTTCTTTTTTTGGCTACCAAAGAAGATACTACTCATGTTTGTAGCAAATAATTTCAAGCACTTAGTATCAACAGTTTTGTGGCACTGAACTGCCTATGTTAATTACATCACATAAAACCAGAATAATTTTTCTGGGTTTTAAGTAAGTTATTTTTCAACCTCACTGTATGCCTCGTCTTCTTTTATTGTAAAAATGAGTGCAAATGAAGCCAAACATATATTCCCTTTCATACATATGATTTATGTGTGCCACTATCATTTGTTGTCTTCATCGAACGGTCACTACTCAAGAGAACACTGCAAGTCAGGTGAGCGCTGAAAGTTAGAACCCAAGACCTGGGACAATCAAAACGTAAGTTTGCTTTTCTATTGTGCATGTTCTTGCCTCAGATGCATGAAGCAGTTTCTTGGATCCAAACCCTCTGCCTGACTTGTACTCAGTACACTGAGATTCGTATACAGAATCAAAGTGGTGTAAGACATGTCACACGCTCAGGTCAGCTTTTCACGTTAATTAGGCTTAGGGTCCTGCATTATCAGCGCTGCAGTCTCCCTCCACACCACTAGGCGGAGAAAGACGGAAGAGAAGTCTTCCATTTTTTTCCCTGTCCCATGGCCCATGGAGATAGGGAGATGTGCTTCTTTCCTCCTGCCTCTGTCCCTCACATGCCTCAGTTTGGTGGCCAAAGTGGCAAGGCACAGGCTTGGCCCTGGCGCCACCAAAGCTGCGAGGCAGGCATGGACTGGTTTTAGTCTGATAAATGCATGCAGTCCCAGGGGCACGCACTCATCAGTCAGCTCTGGCTTGGGAAGGACCCAGGTACATGCCAGGAACTACAGGGAACAAATTCCCTGCTTGTACCCCTAAATCCTGCAGGTCTGCATGACGAGATGGAGATAAATAGAGTAATCTGTGCTTGTCAAAGCCACTATTTCTGGCTCTTTGCGTACTGAAGTGCTGGTTTGCTCAGTTCACATTTTTGTGGCTATTTTCACTTGCCCAAAACTGGTATAACTGAGCGCCTGCGTTCAGGGGCTTTAGGCAAATGATCTCTATTAGAGTCAAGATGCCGTTTCAGTATTAGTTTTCATTCTAAGCATTTCTCTTAATTTGTATTACATGTTCTGTAATCAAATCAACACTGCAGCAATACTTTTTATGTTTCTGAATATAAACTTCCATTTGTCCCATTGCCTAAATGAACATATTGGCAATTTTTTTTTTTAAATCCAGAGCTGCTCTACTTATGGGAAATGGCAGCTAAACCCTTAATAAGAGAGTGTGCAGTTATCACACCGTAGGAGGAAGGAGAACACCAGGCTCGTTCCTTATTACAGTTATTCTGCAGAATACAGTAGTATCCAAAAGCCTGTAAGACGTTCAAGGCCTTCATGAGTTAAGTCATACTCTAGCTGCTGTTTCTGCTATGGTCCCCCAAGAGTCATCACCTTACAGATCACTGTCTTTGATAATGAAATTAACGCCTATACTAGATGTTGATATGAACCTGCCTGTCACCTGGTGCTCAGGCAATTGTTGGACGTGGCTGTTGGACTCACCTGACAGAAAACTACACTAGGAAAGAAAAGCCTCGAGCTATGCAAGAGAGCTCCAGCAGCTCACAGGGTTTCCAAGGAGGGCCAGGAACAATGCCAGGGAAAGAGGTTGGGTCCTCATGGCCAGAAGCCAACAGGGGGAGTAAACCCTTAGATGAGCTCAGACAGTCATGAAATGGCAATCTCAAACTACTGTGCAATAGCCGTAAAACTAACCAAAGCTCTAAGTCTGTCTAAATTCAAGTGTGCAGCTGGAAAATGAAAAGTACTTTTGTCCCCATATCATTTCCCTGAGTGTTCTTCCACTGTTCTTCCACTTTCCTGATACAAGGCAGAGTTACTACAGCTTTCCTCAAAAGAAATTACACTAATTTGTCAGTAACTGAAACCTAGGTTACATTCTTTTCATGTTTATAGTTGGACATTTTATGGTCTTCAAATTACTGACATTTCTATCCCTCAAGGAAATTAAACACCTTGAAATACATTAATGAGATACAGGCAGGGAGATCAGCAAAATAATGTTTTTAAGTATCCATACACTGATAGTAAGAATTCAATATTTCATTAGCTTTCAAGCACGATAGTGTATCTTACTGACTTTACTACTGAAAATCTGTTTACTTAGTCCGCTTTAGTCTTGCAGTGTGGTAGACTTCTGTTTCAATAAACTACATGGCAATCTATAATACCACACACTATACAAATAATTGGAACGATTGCTGAAAATAATTTATGAAATGTCTAAGGATGAAAATTAAACCACTTTCAAGCAACTTGCTTTCAAACTGCTGAAATATATGAAATTATGGAAACAGCAAAGCCCAAGGGGCTTGTTCCTAGCCAACAAAAAATGAGTTCTGACTGTAAATCAAGCCCTGTAACTAGTGAATTAAAAACAAATCCATGCATTATCCATTGCTCTTAATAAGAGAAAAGATGCCAAGTTCCTGCAGAGTTACTCAGTATTGAGAGAATATTAGAGGAAAGAGTTCAGATTTATGAGTTTCCTACTGCAGGCAGAAAAACAGGAATCTCAGGGTGCCCATTCTGGGAGGTGCTGCTGGGCTCCTCTGGAGTTTGACATGTCCCAGCCAGCCAGACTTGGCTTGCTGAGGACATTGCTGGAGATCAAAGTGGAGTTTGCAGGAAGTCCCTCAGTGGAGATGGACACCAGGTCCCACATCCCACTCACTGGGCTGGGATAGCCAAGTTACTTCACCTCTCCTTCCGCAGTCATCACCCCGGGGCAGCAACGTTTCTACCCACCTGAGCAGCTTGGCTGCTCCTCAGGCTTTTTGAAATGAAAAGAAGAAGAAGGGGTGGTCTTACCTCTCAGAGTCCACAGCTGAGAGAAGAGGTAGCTGGTGGGGAGGATGGTGAGGACTGCCCTGCACGTTACATCCTGGGGAGGGGAGGCTGATGGTCTGGGGCAAGGACACGGCCCCTGCCACTGCAGCACTTCGGCTGGTCTGGGTGCTGGGGAACACAGCTGCTGAAACCAAAAGGAGAAAAACACACCAGATCAGGCACATGGCAGGACTGCAGCTGACCATGTACTACCAGGTATCACCGCTCCTCCTCTACCCCTGTCCCCAGCTCAGCAAAATCTCTAATGCTAATTCATATCAGCTGTCTTTTCTCAAGTCTTGTTTTCTGCTGAAGGGTAAAAAAAAAAAAATCATTACCCCTCCCCCAATCCCCAAAACGAACTTCGCTTCTCCCAAATAATACTTTCCTAAAACCATGCACAATACAGCTATCCAACTCTTTTTGGGAATTTTGCTTGAATCGGCTGCAAATTTTGAAGTTCTACAGCTTCATACTGTAGGAGAAGTGGCAAATATATACCAGGATATATTTTTTTAGAGCTACTGAACAAACAAACAGCACAGTTATGTAAGTAGTGAAATGCTCTCTCCCTTCCCCCCGCAACCATAAAAATCTTGAATTTCTTGAAGATCTGTAACCAAAGCTCAAATACTGTTTTTATTGTCCCCAGATTCGCCTGGCAGTATATACAAAAAAATAAACTAGCATTAACAGTTCTATAATTTCCTCTCCAGTTGCTCTTGCATGCATTTCAAATACTGAAAAGTTCTGAATCGTTAAACAAAAAGAATCATAGGACTCCCTCCCAATGTCCTGACAAGGTGACCCTACGAGATCCCATAACCCTATTTTCAGAAGTTCCTTAAATTAGGCACTTAGAAGGTCAGACATTGATTATCAAATCCCTCTGCAAAAACGAGTTACTCTATTTTTATTGACGTTGACTGGCAGCCAAAATACTGAATATCTTAAATACTTTATGAACCCTAAGGAGAAATTATATTACGCAGCATGAAAATGATCTGCCACTGTTTCGTTGTCATGTCTTTCAGTTTGTCTTTTAAAAGTTTAGGCCCAGTTTGCAGTAAGAAATTCTACCTGTAACACTTATGTTATGCTAGTGAATATTTCAGAACTAATAACTCAACCTCATTGATAAAATTCTAGAATTTAAGCCAGTTCCCCAAAGGTTATCATTACTGGTAAAGGATTTTTCTAAAATATCTGTATGGAAACCGCAGAACAAATAACGTTTTAGGAGTGATCCCACCATACCCTCATCTTCAAGAAAATGACCCCACTCGCTACAATTTTGAATGTTGCTGCTCAAGATCAAAAGGGTGAGAAGTCCACCTCATCTTTCAAGTCCCCAGCGTATTTTTGAAGTAGCCGCTATTGCTTGGTAGCCAACCTGTGTTACACACTAGGTACTCAGTAGGGGAAATAAAATGTCTACTTTAGATGCTGCAGAGGTATTTCAAAGTTCATAGAAAGTAGGCACGAGAATATGAGACTGGTATCAGGACAAATGAAATCAGAGGGGAAAAAAAGAAAGGAATGACCTTTGCAAATTAACCATTTCATGCTTACATGCAGTGCAGAAGAAAAAAACTGAAATAAAAAACAACTAAAGGTCCGTTCTGGTAGAATGGGCAGATGGAATATTTAACACCTGACTATCCAAATAAAAAGAGAGAGAATTTAAATTAATCCTTAAAAATTACAGTAACTTGCATTGTTCTGTGAGAAAAACACTTAAATTTGTATGCAAGTATAATGCCCGGTTCAAAACACTTGACTGAGTTTCTAGCCTGAGGTAGCAAGAGTTGCTCTTCCCTGTTACAGTTTCAGGTGAATCACGTTCTCTGCTGCAGCCAGGATGAAAGTTTCAGGCAGGTATTTCCCAGGGCGTGCTTGCACTAGCTGGGCCGGGCTGCAGTGGTGGCACACTTTCCCACAGCACTGCCCCAGGTCTGGTGGCTCTGTCCCTGCTGCCTGCATCCAGGCTCATCGTCTGCAGCAGCTGCTATCTCGCAGCTGCTAAGTGAGCAAACCTTTAGACAACCTAAAGCTCACTGCGATATTCACTATTGTAGCCATATCTACTAGCGCAGTGCCTTTTGGCTAAGTTTCCCAGCAATTTCCCCATGCCTATTCCTTTTTCTGACAACAAGATGGTACACAGTGCAAAATAAGAGCTAACAATAGAAGTGGCCAGAGGGATAGGTTGGATATTTAAGGAAGAAAAAGTATATATATTAGCTGCAAAAACATATTGCTATGCAGACGCCTGTACATGGTCACAGCACGACTGAAGAGAAGGACGACGGAAGAGCCTTCCTGAGAGCCCATGGCACCTTTTGACGAAACCACACAAATACAGTGGGTTTGGGGGACAGCATGACTCCATGGACAACGCAACATGTCTGCGGGCTGCCCAGCCAGCCTGGTGCTGCGTGGAGGTATTGTGCTGGCAGGAGCATCTCTGTGAGCACCCAGTGGAGTGAAATCACAATGTTGGCAGGTACTCACCAGCAGAAATGCTGCCACTGAACCTTCGCAGTGAAGGCATGGCATTGGTAGCATAAGCTACCACTTAACCCTTGTAAATGCTATTTGAAGGGAAATGTTGTCAGACACTGGGAGTATACAGACCCATGACAGTTGAGATGTATTGTCAGCAACAGATCAATTCCCTAGTAGAGTTAGTCTTAAGAGAATGACAGAAAACGTTGGACAGTGTTGAAGAAATCACTAGCTAGCTTGAATATTTTTTGTTGGGAGTCATGTGGGGCAAGCTTTTCTAGTGCTGTTAAATTTGTATTGCTTGCTCATAATCTTCGCAAGAAATATTTACCTAAAAGAATGGCTTTTCAGTGCCTGATCCTAGTTAAACATCCGACCTGAATGGTGTGAAACCAAGCCAATGTTGGTTGCACCAAAGGCAATGAGCATTCTCATTGACTGCAATATACCACCAGCTAGGTCCACGCAGAAAAATTCAGAATAAGCATTAATAATATTTAACAAAAGGCTTTTCTTTCTAATAATACAGTTTAAACTAACCCACTTATACACATTTCAAAAAACTACAGATATTCTAAAAAAAAAAAGAACAATTACCCTTGCTGTTCCTCTGTGCAACTTAAAAAGCTCAAGTCATGTCACAGGTTACAAGATGGACATAGCCATTGGTCCTGAATGTGAACCTAAGGCTGGGTTGCACCCAAAGAGATCACCCAAATACAGTTACTGAAAAGGAGGAGTCAAGTTTTCATTTCTGGAGTCTCATTAGAAATTAATTTATCATCACACAGGAATTTTCAGTAAGAGTATCTCTGCAAAGATATTTTCTCTGTAAGTGTAGTTAAACTCACGTGCATTCTAGTAATGCATAGGAACAAATTAGGTGGATGGAAGAGGAAAAACTGATTCTGAATAAGGCTCCTTCAAAAAAGAAAAAAAGACCGAGAAGTAATATTTAAAATGTCACAGAATCCAAAGTTTAAAAAAAAAAATCCAATTTTTCTCTTAATGGAGTCAGAAACCTATAATTTAATGGAACATTTTTTAAATGCAGAAGTATGACCCTCCCCTGTGCAAATTACCAACAATGGTATAATTTCTTCCTTGGATTTATTACAGTCAAATCACCGTTCTATCAATCTGTTTCTGCCCCTAAAATACCTCTCCTCCTACCCCTGCCCACAGAATTGTGGGGTAGGCATGAGAAAGATAGTCTGAAGGTTTCATTTTGCAGTTCAGCATCAACTGAAATCACATGCTCATTACGCTGCACGACCTTTTTTAATTACTATATTTATAACTGCATTTCTGTAGGGAATATTTATGTGGTCCTTGTGGACAAGGCATTTAAGCAGGGCACAGCAGGGAAAATATGAAATGCTTTTTGCACTTGGGAGCAACAGATCCATATATTCTCCTCTCTGCTCTTGCCTTGGATGCCTGTACCTCTCTACAGGATCTCCTGGGCAGAAATATGTGTGCATGGGTCGCATTGAGCCTTAGCTGGTAAACCCAGCAGGTGTAAAACATGCTGTAGATATTGTACTGATCCTGCCCAGTTCACCTGTAAGTCTGGTGGCTCCAGTACGCATGGAATTGAAAGAGGCCATTGTACTTTAAGAAACACTGCAAAAGTCAAAATAACATTGTGAAGATGCCCCTGTTTCCACAGCTGGTCCATCATGTGAGTTGCGCTGACGCTCTCTGTGTCTTTTTTGGGATGGTCTGCAGGCAGATCAGAGCTCCTGGAGGCATCCAGAAGGCTTACAAAGCCCACCTGGACAAGATTTTAGGTAGAAGAGGACAATAAGTCCAGGAAAGCACCTTGTACAGTAACCCAATCTAGTTATTTCTGGAGACCTCTTCAGTTAATCTCTGTCTGTTGAGAACCTCTATCTCAAATAGTTAGGAATCAAAACATTTAGAACATACAGTGTTTTTGTGGTCAAGATCCTTCATATGTAAACGTTGTCCTAAGATACAGCAATGTCTACTAAGAATCCTTTTCTTTACTCTACAGCTCAGAAAACTGGAGAAAAAACTTAGGAAAGTCACCAAAAAATCACCGGCTGGATCAGAATAAAAATATCAGAGTTAGCTTATAGGCAGCTTACATGTCTTTGACAAAAATGGTAAAATGGGCTACTATCAAAGACATCACAAAACAGCCCACATCACGAGTAAGATGTGCAGTTCTAATTTTTGAACATTCTTTGACTTCTTTTTTGATCTCTACACACTAGACATTTTTGACTGTCATTCCTTCCTCTGGAATACAGACGAAGTTCACAAGGAGGAAAAAGGAAAAAAAAGATCGTCTCCTCCCTCTCCTATGTCTTATTAATTACCCACCTATGTAATGTGGTCAGCGGATGTCAGGCTCACATTCAACAGAACGCATTGCCTACTGATCTGGAAATACTTCCAGCAATAATATTTGGAAAGATTTCAGTGAACGTTTACTGCACATATGCTAAATTCTAAGCGCTGTGATATAAGTACCAGTTTTTTAATAACAGGATTATCACATAAGCAGGTGAAACATCCTGTCAAGAGAGATTTTGTGAGCCTAAGGATAAATTTTGCATGCCCATCTAGCCAAAATAGGGGCTTTTGCTCAATAAAATGATAGAGATGCCCGGGGCAACACGACTCCTGCACAATGGGAAGATTCCTCCCCCAGCCTGGCATCTTACAGTGTTACTTACAATGTTTATGCCAGTTCATCAGTAAATGTTCTTTCCCTCACAATGCAAATTCAACTTTTATTGTGCAATTTCTAGAATACCAGTAAGCTACATCAAAAGGCAGATTATAAAGTCAGAAGTAAAACATGAGAAGAAAGGGACAACTCTGAATGGAAAGGATGTCTCCTTCTTAAAACAGTTAAGATAATGATACTAACACTTTGCAAACTCCTGTATATGCATTAAATAAAACTATTTTCTTCAGTTTAATAGCCATTCATGTCTCTATTTTTCCTTTTCATCCTTTTTTTCCTCCAGTACAGAGCTATGCCCACTGCCCAAGACTATCGGTTTTATCAGTCAGTTTACTTTTCCTTCAGACATGTCCCATGCTGCCCACCACACAGCAAACACCTACAGTGCCTATCACCTTCTTCCAGTCTTCTCAGTAATGGTCTTGTTGTCATGCCTAGTGGTTAGGGAGCTGATACTCCAGCTGCTTATATAACATACTTTCATTTTCCCTGTGCAAATCCTCAATTCCCTACCTGTCTGTCTTATCTACCTACTGTCTTATCAATATCACAGATGTAAACTCGTTTGCGGAAAGAATTTTTTATTATATGTGTAGAGCACCTAGCTCAATATTATTTCATTTGGGGAAAAAAAAAGCACAACGAGAAGTGTTACTTCAAAAAAGGACATCTTAAGTCACAGGCACAAAGTAGGTATGTCTAAGTTTCACAATACTGAACTATAAGACATTTAAAATACAGTGAGAACTTTATTGCAAAACTTTCTGCAGACTTGCCTTATCAATTTATTACTTTTCCAAACTGCAAAGAAAATCATGGATTTGAAAGCGTTAGCAATATAGTTTGCTTCTTTTGGATTACAGAAGAGTGTGATATTCAGTAATTATTTATAAGTAAGTGATGCATTCTACTTTATTCCTAAATATGAAATGGTTAACTTTTAACAAATAGAGCACAATAAAATAAAAATATTTTTCATTGAATCGTTTATGATTCTTTCAGTATTAGAGGTTCTAGATTGCAGATGTAAAGTATATTGATATAAGTTCATAACAGAAAACATATCATTCATATGCTCTCATTAAAAATGAATGAATTGCTCACATTGTCATGTGAGCAAAAAGCCTAAACAGCTGTTCACGTTTCTACTTGAAAAGTAGCACAGATACATTTCACTAATCTGCCTTTTCTAACAGTCCTAGTAAAAGTTATATATTTTCCTTTTCAGATTGTCTCAAAGTTTTTCTTATATTTAGAAAAGATGTTGTCGTTGTTTTCTGAGAAATTGAAAGGGCAGCTTTTCTAAGGCACCACACTCAAGCTTTGTGATGTTTTGCTTTTCTCTCCTTGGGGCACGAATAATTTTAAGATTGCCATTTCCCAAAAAGCAGTTTGCTCCCTCTTGGAGTTATCTCACTTTTTCACATAGTATATTATTATCTAGCAGCCCTAATGAGTAGTTAATGAAACAGTTTATTTCAACTGGATTGGGTGGTTGTCAGAACGAAGTGACATGGATTCATTTATTCCTGACTCAATCCCCTAAGCTAATTGATGTGAAACAACACTACTTGTCTTCTCTGCACTAAAAATATAAAGCTAGGAAAAACGTGTCACGTTATGGTTAGCTGCAAACACATGTGTTAGGGAAACCAATTTTATTACTCACAGAGAAATCACTGCTGATAGAGGTATGTTGACTAACTTTGATAGTACAAAAATTGCTGCACAGTAGGAAGCAATGACAAGCAAGGCAAAAAAATAAATTATTATATTAAAGAATCTCAATTGTCAGTAGTGCTAGAAATGCCAAATACTGAAAAACAAGGCATGAGTGACACTGTGAAACGTCATGACACACCTCAGAGGTCATTTATGGGCTATCCTGGCTACAGACAATCTTCAGCTAAGGGCTGGCTACAGACAATCACTTTATTTGGCTTAGGACGCTGGCAAATCATCGGGCCGCTCTTCGTTCAAGCCACTATCAGCCTAGATGCAGATTGATCCAGCTGCCTGGATTTTAAACACTTAAGTACAGTCTAGAAGCCAGATTTGTAAAAGAGCTCAGTGCTCAAGAGATTTCAGTGGAAACTTCCTGTGAGAATGTCCCGAATTTCTGAAAATCTGGTCTCAATTGTAGCTACCGCGCTCATCTGAAATACCGTTGCCATATATCTTCTGTGATATTTAGGCACTTGAAAGGACAAGTTCAATCTTTTCTTATCTCACTGTGAGTTTTATATTTCACTAAGTAACGCCAGTAAATAATTCTTTTATCTAAACTTTTCCCAACATCCAGCTCCCTCTCAAAGTACAATATGAAAAAACCCACATGTAAGACACTGTTTTACTACTGCAGTGTGGTAGAGGTTCCCTGCCCAAAAACATATCTTTTAAACCTGAAATTTCCTTTAGCTCTCAGATAACAGGTGCTATATTCTGACTTTGATCAGACTAAGGCATTTAAAGGTTAACAGCATACAGATAATACCAAATATCTTATGAATTAGGATACAACCAATGTATGAAACAGCTTTCAATTTCCTGTTTTTTTCAACATAAACCTATATCAACACAAACCAGCAAACAGCTCACAATAGCCTTGACAAAAGCATACTGAGGACTGCTATATTTGCAAGCCTCTCAGCAAAATAAAGCCACTTTTTTCAAGTGGCCACTTCAGATAATGTCACTTTCACTGCTGCACGTTATCATTCAGCCAACTCTTTCACTTGCTACATCTGCTTCTCAGTTAAAACTTGGATGCTCAAATGTACCAGAGTAAAGACTATTAGAAGATGTAATACGTTCTGCCTGACAGTTAAAAACAGATGTCTTCACAAGTATTAAAATACTTCATAAAAAATGTTAACATGCTGCCCACCATTGTGCTGAACTTTGAGACGTATTATCACTTCTAACTTCTCAAATGTTTCAAATTTAGCTGAAATGTGAACAGCCATTGTATGTTTAGCCAGGCATGAGAGTTATGTATTTTAATAGGAAAATCCCAAATACTTAACTGAAGCAATAAAAATAGGATTATCACTTTTATGGCCTAAATGTGTTTATTGGCATATTTAGACTTACACAAAATACGAGAACTCATAATGCAGCATTTTAGTTTGCTGATGTAGGACTTTTAGAAAACTGATATGTGATCCATGTATAATGAAGATGAAACACATCCCTTTAATGAAGCTTAACGAGTTCAAGATGCCTACAAGGAAAGGCAGAAATGAATTGCTAGCAGAAGCCAAATGCCCACAGAGCAAATATACTCCTCTTTGTTGTGATAGGTCTCTTTGTGGACAAAATAAGATTTGCTATCCCTCCCCTCCCTCAAAAAAGATGTAAAAATCTGATTGAAATCTGCCTTTTCATATTACTTTGCAAATTCTACCCTTCTCATGACATGATGATGATTTTAGAGGATATCTTATGCTGCAAAAACATCCCTAATCTTAAGAAAGCAATAAATAGCGCAGGCTTTTTTTCTTTTCTTTTCTATACCTGGGTAGATATCATGAGGCGGCCCTGGGGATGGTCCGACAGTATCTGCAGCGTTGTGTGGTGAAGGGGCTGGCTGGAGAGGCTGGATCGCAAGGCAGTCGTTCAGGATGTCCTGGTCAAGTTCTGAGCTCGATCGCAACTAAAATACAAGAGAAAAGAAAGGATAAACTGTTATTACAAGGGAAAAAAAAAGAAATAAAAAGCCTTAAGACACTCAAAAAGTGCAATGGAGATGTGTTGAGGGGTTAGAGGAAGAAATGGAGTGCAAACAGAAATCTTTTCCCTAAAAACCCTTGCAAACAGCTGTTCCATTATAGCAGGTGTTTTCAAATCTGAGGAAGGAAACTCGTCCTGGCACTGAACAAGACTGCGCTCAGGACATGGGCGGCATGTTCAGACAAGGCCTGAGGCAGGTGGACCTACAGGTGCTTTCTTGCAATACGCTGCATGACGTAAAAGACCATCCTCGTTCACGGATAATGGAGATCTATCAAATGTCTGAGATCTTTTGCATCAGCAGAGTAACATTATAAAAATACAGATATTTTCCTGCTGGCGTAGTGCCCCGAGCAGACTCACGGATGGATCAGAGGAGCCTCAGTGGCAGCAGAAATGAGGGCCTGGGAGCAAGCAGCTAGGAGGGAAATCACTCCAGGCTGTCGGGGCAGAAACGGCACCACTTCAGAGGGACGGAAGCTGCCTTGAGACCACATGGCCAACGTGACCAAGAGTATGTGCTGTTTGATGTTACAGCTAACCTGATCTGATTGTGAGTTGCTGCCGCAGAGAGGGGCAGGCGAGCTGCTCCCCCACCTCTGCTCCTCCCAGCAGCACATGCCACTGCTCCCCTGGTACCTCATCCACCAGAGGCACCCCACAGGGTAAGTCTGTTTATCTGGCTGATCCATCAGGAAAATAAATAAATAAGTTCCTAAGAATAGCTTTCCTTTGCAACTGGATAAACAACTGGATAAACAGGCTCAGCCTGAGGCGACAGCACTTCATGAAACAAAAGAGGGAAAAGGGAGAAGGCCCCCTTGCAGCAGCCCTGCATGAGGCTGTCCTTGGTGACATGCAGCACTGGGGTTTTCTAGCAGATGGTTTCTGCTGCAGGCTGCTGGCACTGATGTCTGTCCCAAACCCTGTCTGATGCCATCCTTGCACATAACTAAAACACGCCTGCGCCCAACAGCCTTCTCCGCTCACAGGCTGGTGTGCTCCTCTACAGGCATGAGAAACGAAGGGCTGTGCTCATTTGCAAGCGGGGCACTGGAGTGGCCACGATGCAGATAGATAAATATCCTGTCTAGTCACCCATGCTGAAGGAGAGGCATTTTTTAGGAGAACAACAGGCTGGGCAGAAACTTCCATCCAGCCTGGTAGGATGTGGTGCACTCGTCCATCTGGTCTCATGGACGCAGCTGGGGCCGCTTTCCCTCCGCCCGCTGCCACGAAAGGCCGGCAGGTAGCGATAACCAGAATTCAATCCAGCCCTGCTGCTCAACTCGTGTGGGGGGGGGGGGCAAGAGGAAAAGCAAGAGGAGTTGCTGCCCCTCTTATATTCAGAAAGGAAGAAATGCAGACAGATGCATTTCTGAGCCGCAAGATGCTGACAGTCATCTGAGATTTTAAAACACTGGTCTCACAGTCATCCTAACGAGTATCCGACATTTCAGCAGAACATGCAGGCTGTGGGATCTCCTTAGTCCTGAAAAGATGCACCATGATTTTGTCTCAAATTTTTCATAAAGATTTTCCTTCCCTATGAGGCCGATTTCACAACAAGAAGACTACAGTTTTGCCCTGAAACAAATTAAACGACCTCTGCTGATGCGCGCTAGTAGAAAACTGTTGCAACACAGCGGAGAGCTGGTCGCACGCATCCCGAGCGCCAGAGCTATGGGATTGCAACACAGCCAACGCTCTGTACACGCAGACGGCCCATGCCCTAAGTTATTCTTTCTTTTAACAATTTAATGAATGATTATTATGCCTGAAGGCTAAATGGCCTTTATAGGGTTTATTCGTTATTCAAGAACTTGTCTGAAGTGTGCTGACAGAGGGAGATAGGGAGGGGGAAGGCGAAGGCGAAGGAGAGGGCGAAAGAGAGGCAGGGAGCAAGATCTCCCTGTCATTTGCTTTTCATCTATCATCCGTATTTACAGTCTGCTCTAGGTCCAGACACCTCTTCCAATGTAGCATGAATGGTTGTCTGTTTTCTATTATTATCCACAAGTTCTTTTGTTTTTACTGCTATCACTGGCAACATGGCATTTTTATGAAATTAAATACATACAATTTTAAATGCCAAAGGCACCTAAATTCAAATTCTTATCAATCACATTCTTCATAATGTCAGCACCACATGAGTCTAAACTTCCATGGACACTAAGATGAAAATAAATACAAGAAAATCCTACTTCTATGAAAAAATCAGGTTTTTATCACACAGAATACAATTTAAGAGGTTCCTGTGTGAAGTGGCTTGCTTTCAAAAATTTTGTTTCTCTGTAAATAAGGAACAAATCAGCTCTCTATGCTCAGAAGGCATTATTTATGGAGGAAATGGTGAGCGTAACAAGGAAACGAGAGCTAAGTATTTACACATTAAATATAAGCATTAAATAGAAGCAATAGCCAAACATCTTAAATCTCTCATATATTTCTCTGTTTTGCTGTGTTTGGGGATTTTTTTTTGCATTTGCAGACTCTTTGACACTGAGAATAAATCTATCATGATAATCTGTGCTCACATAATTTTCTGGCTTGCACAACACTCAATAGTAATCCTTACAAAAACCACACAAAAAAACCAGGATCAGCAACACAAAACCAATAACATAGAGAAGTGAACACTGGAAGACAGCTGTGATTTGATTTCTGAACACGGTTCTGACATCATGCATTAATTATTACTGTTTCACACTTGAGAGTATTTTGTTCACAGCCACATGGGCTAGAAATACAGCTACTATAAACGCATGCACGCACGTGCATACGCACATACACACATTCATGCATGCATGTGTGTACGTATTGTTTGTTATTGTATAATATATATTTTTATAATGAATATATATATATATTTTATATATATATATAATGAAAAATCCTGAGGAAGAGGTGGCTATTACACTGCTTTGTGGAACTGCAGGCACAAACTGGTAATTCAGATAGCGGCTAAAAACGATACCACAGGTCTTCTATAAACCCTCACCAGAAAAGAGGTGCTGGGAACAATCTTACTTTCGGTCAGGCCAGGGTATGTTTGCGAGTGCAAGAATAACCATTGCTGCACCATCTGCAAAGGCAAGGTGCCCCGGCTAGGGGAAATGCTCTCTACGCCATGCCCCGCCGTTGCGTTTTCTCCTGAGAGAGACACCGAGGTGGTGCTCTGGCTGCCAGGTCTGCCTGCCTCTGCCCTCTCCAGCTCACCCCAGCCTCTTGGTCCCTGCCCCGGCTACTTCAGACCCTTCCTCTCAAGGCAGCACCCTCTACCACTGACAGCGCGGGCGCAAGCCGTGGCCTCTTTGGAGCAAAATAGATAGCAAGAGCCAAGCTGCAGCCCAACTACAGCTGACCAGGGCATCGCTTCCCTTCCTGTGAACATGCTCAAGGATCTCAAGGAATCTCAGGCTCAGCCAAATACTTTTGCGGATATTTATAATTTTTTATAGAAATACTTCAAACGAAAAGTTTTGACTGAAAAAAAAAAAATCTTTGGCATTTTGTCACAAGCAGTGCAAACTGAGTTTTGATTTTTATTCTGCGTGCAGAGAAATCCCAGGCGGTTGATGAAAGGCTAGATCATCTGAAAACAAGCAAAGGAACCATTCCTCCATTTTATCCATAAAATTATCTTCAGCAAAAAAATACCAAGAAGGCGCAACAACAATCGACCACACCTAACTGCAGCAGTCTGCTTCTCACCTTGCTCCACAGTGAGTCAGCCTCTTCTCCAGCCCAGGCTGTAGAGCTATCATCCCGCTGTAGAAGACAGCTGACAGTCTGTTTGACTTCTGTATAAATTATGTCCCAGCACAAATCTCCTAGTTACCCGACTGCGATACCTGGCTTCCCTCTTGATCACCCAACTGAGCACAAGCACAATAACATTGGGACTGAAAACTTGCCAATCCGTCTTTGAGAACCATAACGTTAGCAACTTACCTTGCTGAATGATGAAATCAGTAACTGACAATTTTGCAGTGCTGAGCACAGGCATTTTCAGTGTGCTGTAAGGCAGCACAAATTTATGGCTGGCCTCAGTACAAGTTAACAATCAACTGCTCAGCTCACCTAGAACTTCCCTGTATGAAATATTTGTTCTAAATAATAGATTTTTCAACTTCAGTAGCTCAGTTGTATGGCAGACTTGACAAGTTTTGCATTTGGAAATCTGAGCTGTTCCCATCATCACTAAGTAGGGATTTTTTCTAATATACAAAACAAATCACCATCAGTCAAGATTTACATTTGTTTTATTCCTGTGACAGTCAACTAATGTTTATCATTTTTCGGAACAATGGATGGAAATTCTACTCCTGTCATTTTAGCATTTTAGATATGATTAAATAATTACCCAAGATTAAACGATACCAGCAGAAGCAATTAGAAGGGAAGTAAGATTCTGCATTCTGCAATTTTCAGTTTCATTGTGTTTGAGTACAAGAGCAGAGACGTGCTCTTGACACACTTTCGAAGAAAATGCATCCTCAAAACAAAATATCATTTGCTTTATATTCTGGCCAATGTGTGCTTTACCTGAGATATGCATGTTTTCGTACAACCTGGCTAGTTTCTCAGCTTTATTCCAGTTCAACAGAAATGAGATGCCATCAAGGAAAATGTAAGAAATATCTGTTTATGAATACTGGGTCAGAAGAAAAGTAGTTCTGGATTTTTCAAACATATTTAGCTTGCTTCCAAACCACAAACAATAGGATCACAGTAGCTTCAAAATGTGCTTACAGGTATTCACATTAACTCTAGTAATTCTTCAGAAAAGACTGGACTCCCCTAGTCATTCAAACCTGCCAGTTATTTAATTCAGATCCCAGCATTTCCAAATACTTTTTTTTTTTTTTTTTGTGAAAGCAGGTTTAATGGACTCCAAGTATGCTGTGTACCTAATAGTGTATCTCCACACCTAAGGGGGAGACATTGGGTCTAGTCTAGTCTTTTTCTTTCAACATGGCTTAGATGTTCTGTGCCTGCTACGTCTAAAAACAGCAAAATAAAAGTGAATACTGCTATGGTTTGTTCAAAGGAACTGCTTTGCAGCTGCTTTAAAGCATTTTTGTTGCCCTGTAAGAAGGCAGTAAAGCTGGCATCGAAAGGGAAGTGTGGAGAGGGAAGTGTGACCTATCTAGGTGGAGCTGCACGTTTGACTAATCTTTCTTAAGGAGTGGCCAGAAGTTAATATTTGCTTGTACAGTTAGTCAAATTATGTCCTGCTTGTATCATGACAGTGACAGTACACATACCTGACCACTGGAAAATTCCAAGCTAAATATGAAACCTTCTATGTGAGTGTTTACTCACATTATAGGATTGCTGGCTAGCCCATCCAATTTGATCATTCACCTTCATCAAGGTCCCGTGCATTCTTGCACAGGACTAAAACTTGTTTCCAGTACAAAGTACTGGCTTACACTCGCCAAGTGTCCTAATTCTTGCATCTGGAGGCTACAGATATCTTGGAGCAAGGAAGTAATACAGAGAGAAAGGTTCCTCAGTAACCTTCATCTCCAGTGAATCACCTGGGTAGGATTTCTGGATGGTTGTAGCATTATTCTGCTAATTGTTTGTTGCAGCTTTCAGACGCGTTCTGTTTCAGTTAAGCACTTGGCTGGAAAAACAGAATAAAACTGAAATTAAAGTAGCCCATGTGCACAGAGTGGACACTAGGTTCTATACAAGGAAATGTTAGTTTTGCTCATCTGTAAGGTTTACTAAGAACATCTGAGTTCAACGACAAAAATAGCTTCCATCTTTGTGACCTGCCTAAATCAATAAAACATAACATGGAAGTTTTTTCAGCCTCTTACATTAAAGAGCAAAAGCACCTGGAACTTATACACTGAGCTGACTTTTGAAAATTTTAAGGCAACAAGAAATTCTGATTTTGAAACAAAATTACAAGATGAGAACACGGTTATGTTAAGATTGAAGACAGATTGAAATGAATTCTACCTTTACTACATATAGAACAGGCTGTTCTCTTTTCAATTGGCATTATTCTAATATGAGGAAAAGTTTGGCTTATTTCCTCATTGAAATGATATGGACCCAAGAACACAAATTTAGAGGGGAAAACTGCAGCTGGAACAGATCCTAAAAGGATTTTTGAATGAAGAAATCAAACTCAAAAATTGCCATAAAAATCTCTACACAACATTTCGATAATTGTCAGTACACAAAGATTTTCATATTTCACATTTCTTTTCAAATTCTGCAGCATCCCTTACTGTTACATTGGCCTTGGCTTTAAAGGCTTGATTTTGTGGAAATCTCCACCGGAAATTTGTTCATGCATGTACCAGTTCCTACAAGGAAACACTCGGGTATTTAAAATAATACCTTGATTAGAGCCTCAGACTAGAAATGAATAAACTTTGGCAGATTAACTAGTAAGAGGTCCGTCTGAAAATCACTTAGCTTTCAGGTATATAATATGTGCTCTTGCAAAGCACCCTTAGGATTTCTCTGTACAATTTTTATGCGCTGTCTCTGAATTGCCCTTTTAGCGCATTGCTCGGCTGGATAATGAAGATTCACCGTCTGGGTTCGCAACAATAACTTTCAAAGTTCCTAGAGTCCTCCATTTATGGTGGGGGATTTCTGTTTCAGGTTTTTTTTTTGGTTAAAGCCCTGCTTCAGATCACCATGCAATCTCACAGGTAACTGTGCCAGCAGATGGGGCAAAACTCTAAAGCATTAGGAGGAAACAAACAGGCAAGTTTAGGACCTCATCCTATGAAGACTGCTAGTGGAGCCAGTATATCACCAACCCATTGCTTCAGCATTAGTATGGAGGACCCCAGAATCCATAACTGCAAACACAGCCAATACTCACCTGCAGAAGTGTGAAATCAGTGTGGGAGGGATGGGTGGAGGTCTCAGCTGGGAACAAGGACAGCCAATGAGGACAGCCTTACTAACCTAAGGGTACGTTTAAGTTGCTAGCGGAGGGTCATCTGCAGCCTCCCAGGCATGCTCTACACAACTTTACTCTTGCTGGATCAGATATCGATGACACTTGCGTAGCATCATAGACAGGCCAAGGCCCAAACTGAAGTTATGAAGGGGGTAGTGAGACAGAATTCCCCCTATCTGAGGCCCACCTTCACACACATGCCGTGGCAGGGAGGTGAAGACACACAAACACACGAAAAGGATATTGTTTGTTTTTTAGTGTTCTGAAACAACCTAGTTTTTTTTTTTTTTTGGTATGTGCATCAATTCAAATGAGGTTGATGCCACCTTTTCCTGCTGGTGCACCTCTCCGTGCATCACACTGCCGAAGCGCACAGGAGCACAAACTCAGGTGAGAAAACACGTGCAGGCAGGGATCAGCAAATGTTCACATCACAATGAATCGACGCTTTCCTGATTGCAGCAACTGCCACAGGCACACGCGTGCAAAAAGTTAGGGTGCTTTCACTGTTTCTGGCTCCTTGGAAAGCAGAGGTCTACGTGCAACACTGACCAAGTACGTCTTCCTTCGTGCGGCCTCCTGGCAAGGTACACCTAGCGCATCTCACTGCGTCTGGAGTGGCAGCCGCTGCCTGCGGTGCTGTAAGAACAAGCACAACAACTGGGGGGGTGTCAGCTGGAGCCAGCCCTCTAATCATTTTTAAAGTGGGTTTTGCTGTTTCTCACTGGTTGCGCTCAAAAGAACTGGTCACTCATAGTCTCGAAAGTTTCACAACAAATTGTGTGATTAAATTCCTTAAACACTCCTGCCCATTACTAATCTCTTTTTGCCAACATCCCTTTCAGGAAAAATTGCTGCACTCCACGGTGCCTGATTTATATTTCATTTTGAAAACAGGAAGTAAAGGGATTAAAGTTGAGGATTAAAACACTTACTCTTTACAGCATTTTTTCTGCAGAATAGTTTCTTAGTTGCCATGGGCACTGCTCGCTGACCCTTATCCCCTGAATGCACTTCATTTTGCATTAATGGCATCTTTTAAATGGACTCCGTAGAGAACAACTGAGGGAAAATATCCTTATGTTCAACTGTTCTCAAAGCAAGAAAATAGATTTGCCTCCCTCTCTCCTCCATGCTCTCCCTTCTGCAGCTTTAACAGTGAAATCTGAACTAAGAGTTTGAACAAGGGCAACTGAAATCTGAAAGACACAGAAGTATATTGGGGTCATACAGCAGGTTCTGGAGAAAAGCCTTCTGTTACCCACAAAGCAGGTGTTCATAAACACAGCAGTTTTTCCAGATTAATACAGTCACATAATGGACAATGTCAGTAGTAACTAGCTTAATGCCCTAATAACCTGCTGAAATATCAATGATGTAATGCTTTAACCCTTCTTGGCTCCCTCTTTCCTCATCAATTAATCATTCTGAGTAAAAGAAAAGAAAAGCAGAAGTGAATTTATGCCTTGTACACATGCTTTAAGCATTCTGTTTCTTGCTTCTCAGACTTCTCAAATACTGAGAAAAGGATTAAAAAATGTAATGTTCGGGAGTGAAAAGCAAAACTGGAAACAAGTGTTACGGAGTGAAATAAACCAAAGATACTAGCAAAAGAAAATCACAAGATGTTTCTCTCTGTTCAAGTTCTCCACTAAATCTAAATAACAGCGTAAAATTTTACTTATTTAAAATCTTAGAAAAAAATGCTAGGTTCATCAATAGTGCAGGAAAACCAACATGTATTCACAATAAAAAAGAGGCTGGTTCCACTGTAAAATAATATTAAAAATGAACAATCAAGAAGTGCGCAGCATTGTTAGAAGTAAGAGCTTTACATTATTTTCGTGGGGAGAATGATGTATTTGCTGACATCATAACCCACAAAAGACAAAGGTAAACAATCAATCAAAACTTCATAGAAAATTCTGCTTTAACCTGTAGTGAAAAGGATCATCTCTCTTGGCTTTTGAGAAATATTTTCCAGGGGAGGGATATCACATCTTTAAACACTTAAAATTTTTCTTATTTCTCTTAACTTTTCTCTTAACTTTTTCTTAACACAGGTTTATATATTATACATATAAAAGGGCTCTGAATTGTTAAGAAAGGGGATATAAAATGACCAGGGTTCGGAAAAATACACTGATCCAGATCTGCCTATGACGGTGGAGATTTTGTACCTCCTTTTCGCCAATTCTGGGGTTGCACAGTGGCAGAAAAGCAACAGCTGCAGGATCATTACTAGCCATGCAAGGGTGCCTATGTCAAGTCTGTCCATTTCAGATGGGACACCTGCTGAGGGTCAGCACAGGCCACTCTGCAGCGCAACGCCAGGAATTGTTTTAGCTAGATGATCCATGTCCTTATTTCCCTACTTCCAACGTTCTCCACACCTGCTGTGGACTAATCCCCTCTACGAGCCTCAACTACAGCCCACAGTAGCGATGGACATGTTTGAAGGGCAATACAGTCTGCCTCTTCATCTCAGGAGTGACTTTACTCTGGTTTTTTTTTTTTTTTTTTGGAAAAAGTACTGTGAAAAATTCCTTACTGGCTTTCAAAATGTGATGGAAGGAAGATTATCAGGTAGAAATGCATCAAGCTGGAAGTGCCTGTCTCCTGAGGTCTCACCATCCCCTTCGCTCCTTAGTGATTTGGTAGGTATAGCATATCCAATACAATTCAGAAAAAACTCTACAGAATATGGACAGCTTTTAAAAACATCTTTTGGATCGCCTTTCCCAAAGCTATCCCTGTATGATATTTACTTTTGGGCAGAGGCAGTGCAAAAATTCTATCTGGGAAAAAGCCAGGAAAACAGATACATGCACAATTGCCGTGTTAGAGTAAGACAGAGTATAAATCAAATAAATAAGTAGCAGAACTATTTAATTAAGGCTGATGCTGCACAGTTTAGCTGCTCAGCTTCTCTGTAATAGTATAAAGCATAGCAGTGGGCTAGGAGGCTCATTTATTATGTTATGGACCTGCGGAGGTGTTCAGCTATCTGGCCCAATGAATTCAGGCACAGTTTCCTCAAGAGCGATTTGAATAATTTGAGATGATAGAGGTTTCTAGGAGACAGACAGCTCTGGGAGACATTGTCGCTTAAGCGTGCAACATCTCAAAGCGCGGCTGTATAAACTGTCTGAGCCATAACTAATTTACACAGAGGGATTACAAGCAAGGACTGGGCACTGTGGAAACAGCCAAAGACTCAAGATTTGACCAGCTGAAAGAGGATAGCGTTTGGTCTACCCTTGAACTTTCAGTTCTAGGTGTAGATTGAGGGGCCCAGAGGGGTTTTACACTCCCTTTCAGTTGGTCTTGTTTATCTCAACTGCTTAATTTTTTTTTTTTTCCCCCCAAAGGTAGGGCTGTCTTGTAGCCTTATCTATTACAGTTTCCCTTAATTAAATGGAAACAATCTGCTAACACTTCTTTTTTGGCAGGACATATTTTAGACTGTTTAGACTTAAATACAACTTTCAGACATCTTACATATGACAACTTTTGTCCATTGGTAAACGTACAGATAGGATGAAAACTGTAACTAAAAGCATAGCCACTGCATCATTCAGATAATGAGACAGATGCTATCAAACTGCTCTTGCCCTTGCCATACTGCACTAAGGGCTCAAAACTAACTTTTTGCCACTGCTGTGATGGAAAATGTGTTCTTTAAAAAAAGAAAAACTTTAAGAAGAGGCATTAGATGTTGCATATGTTCATGACAGGAGATACACAAAGCCAGCGGTGGGTCCATTCCATTCATAGTTGGACTTGTGGATTACTTAATAGTGAACTACAGTTTTTCTTTAGTTTTAGAAATACAGTTTTCTTCCATAAGGTTTCTGCAGAAATATCAGATTTTTCTCATGGCATACTTGTATGAAAAAATAAAGTTCCTGTGCTTGTACAAGACTGAGCCTTAATTCTCATAACAACAAATTCCTCTTCACAAAGAGCATAATGGTAATATTCACCTTCTAAGTTGGTTTAAGATCACTGCGTAGGTAAGAGTAAAGACTGCAGGTTTCCTTAATGATTCTGTTTTATAATTATATTTTCACTAACTTCAACAAAAAGGCTTATTAAGAGAGTTATGTGTTTGCATGTTCAGACACAGTATCATCAGCTTAGAGAAGAAAGAAATTTTCAGCTGTCATTCACTGAAAACACAAAGTGTACCCAACTGAAAATTAAGTTCACTTGCATCTAGTAGCACTTGACTTTTTGTCTAATCAGAGACTCCACAGGACGACTCGAGGAACAAAATTATGCATCACTATTGACGGTATCGGAGCTAAGCTTTTAACTGTAGCCTTATTAAACCTGTTCTGTATATTGGAACGGTAGGATCTATTAGACGTAAAGATTCACTTCAATTTAAATTTTATTTCTATCATAAACAGCTGCGCTTAGTATTACAGAAGGGCAATTTTTAGAGTCCAACTGAAACAAAAAGTATCAATGCATAAATGGCTCTGACATTTTATGAAGTCAGAAAATAGCATTTTGTAAGAAGAATAAGTAATATGATCATTAGCTGAAGTAAATATCCTGCTTCACTCATCCTGTTTTGTCTGAATCTCCATGCTTACACAAAACAAGCCAAACAGCTGTACTATTATCAGCATATATTTGACAGAAAAAAGGCAATGATAATTCCAGCTTATGATTTTTCCCTCCTTGTCTTTTCCTTTCAAAAATCCTGCACATTTACCACTGAACCTGGTGAACAGGTTCTCCTTTTTGGAAAGCGTTTACCAAAGGGTAACCCACTCATTTTTCATCCTGGTATGCCCTGAAATCGCACCGAAGATGGTAGAAGCTGTTAGCTAATTATTGGTGCGAGGGGAAATGGAAGGATCTCACGGTTTGTGAGATCCTTAATTAATACGAGGTCCAAGCTAGACAAGGATTAGCAGACACATAATATGTCAAACATTTAAATAGGTTTTGGCAATATGTACCGATATGCTTTCAAAATCATAAATTCATGCGAATTCTGTACATGGAAAGAATGAAGGAAAGAAACTTGGAGAAAGATCAGAGATACAGGAGTATCTAGGATAGACAGAAAGGACTGGACGGGTCTTACCACAGGATACGCACCTCAGTCGCCTACTGACGTTCAGTTTGGGTTGCAATCCCTAAAGAATCAGAGCTACAAAGGTGGAAGGCAGAATAGGAAAAGAAATGGAAAGAGGAAAGGGTTATTAAAATGGAATGAGAGAAGGAAAAAAGCAGGAGAATGCATAACTCTGGCATAGGCAGCCTGAAAGTCAACATACAATGTACTAATTTAGAAGTAGGTACTTCTTCCACATCAGGCCCAAGATGCACCCATCCAGACTGCTTTAAGTTAGGAGCACTGCGTTCACTAAGGGTTGGCGCTTCAGAAGAAAGCTTGAGAAACTAAAAACGAGCAGTACTGAACAACCAAGCTTTTCCCTGATCTATTTAGTTTAGTACTGACTTATATCCTGAAGCACGAGCACTGACATCCCTTGCAAATCTTACGTTTATTTTTTAATCCTAGCTTATAGCTCTATCTATAGAGCTTATAGACAGATTTTATATTATCCATAAAAATATCCTGTTTCCTTGAAACCCACATGGGCCTAAGCTTTATTATGTGTTGTGGAAACGTGTACTACGTGGTAATTATTCAACCTAAAAAAAAAAAAATCTCAGTTTGCTGTCCTTTCAAAGCTGAAAGGAGGGGATGGCTGAGAAGAGGACAGGTTTTAAAACTAATTATAGTCCAGGGGCATGCTGTGCATTACCGTTCCTCCCAGTGCCAGTTTTTGCTCTCCTTTTGGGTGCTGTTGAGTTTTCTGTCACTGATTGCCCTGCTCAGTAGCTCCATCGGTCTTCCCCAAGGAAAGACGAACTGCAAGCACAGCCAGCGATTTCTTACTTTTTAAAGTAAAATAGCAAGTACTGCTTTTTATCCTGCCAAAATATTTTAAAAGTGAGGACTGAGTATTATGATGTATAAGGTTTATACCTCAAACGCTTTGTCAAACATTTTAAACTCCTGTTCCCAGGGGTTTGCGTAATGTTCGTGTACCTGTTTATATTCACACACACGGAAAATTTTTAGAAATCACATAAAGATAATTAAAGCAGGTATGGTCCCTTTCACTTTTTGGCTTTCCTTTAAAAAGTAAAACAAAGTTGCCTGTATCATTTACTAAGCTACATTTACTAAATGTATTTGTGCCAGAGACTTCTTGGGATATAGGATTTCATGCCATCACCTGGAGAGATTCCCAGGTAAGCACATTTGGAAGATGGCAGGGGTTGGGGTGGAGAACAGAGGCTGCCTTACATGAACTGCAGAAACAGGCATTTTTGCCCTACATAGTGAGCCATAAATACATATCAACAAAAGTTGGTTAAAAGAATTCAGAGGCGTAAATTTATCTATGTTAATTCTCATTACATCATCTGGCCATCTGAGGAGAAGGTCAAGGCTTTGAAGACATACCTAGAAAATTTGGGCTGAAGACTCAATGTAACCAAATTTTAGTATAGTTAATAGCTGAGTCTATTGCTGTGAATATACGCAACCCTGCTATTTTAAGTCTCTACAGCATCAAAGACACATTTGTACGTACAGTCTTGGAGAGCTAGCAACTTAGGACACCAAAGTAATGTCACTTAGCGCGTAAGGGGAGGTTAAAAGGGGGATTAAAAGCAGTCAGGCACGATATATTAAATGAATCCATGACTAACAGGGTGTGACAGCAAAGGGTTTCATTCTTTTCAACAAAATAGTTCCCTAGGGCTGGAACTATTACTCCACTGTGCCTTTATCACCTTGGAATTTTTATGGTTATTTTTGATGAATTCACATTTTTGTAAAGACTTTTTTGACATTAAGCCAATTTTCATTTTTAATTAAAGTCATAAATAATCTTAATTCTGCCTTAAAAGGTTTATTGTTTCTTTTTTATTATTATTACTGCCAGGAAATATTTCAAATACCAAAGCATGATGTGAGCTAGCAATTAAAAGTTCTCAAAGGTCCAGTAACTATGCTGTAACTTGTAAATATTATCCAAGGCAAAATTCATCCATCTTTTAAAGATCTGTCTCGACTGATGCCATATTTTTTCTTTTGTTTTTCTGCAGGTTTGACTTATTTCCCCTTCCATATATTAACATATCTCAGGTGACCAATGGGCATAAATAAATCCTTATCAAACAGATTGGATGCAAAACCAATCAATTTTAAGCCCAAAATGCAGACACAGATAATGAAGCAAGGAATAAAATGGGCCAGCTTTAAATCATTTGGCACAAAGGAGGAATGGAAAACAAAAAAAACAAAAAAAACCACATGAGAAATGTAAATGCATGAAGGTAAACCCCACATAGTATTGTAATTTGATGCAATCAAACAGGGACACACCGCATTATTTTACTTTCAATTATAGTACTGTTACACTACAGCTTAATCAGCTCCATAACGAGAGTTGCAGTTAATGTGTAATATATGTATTTTTCAGAGTAAAAACCCTTGACGGCCATGTGCTTATAGTGAATGGCGATCCATTTCATCAAAAACTTCAAAACTATAATTTTCATATGGGGCTCGCTTCTCAAAGGTTTATCTATCCCTACACTAGTGCACACAAGTACTCCTTTTATCATGACCAGTTTCCAATAAAACAAAAGCTTAGATTTTTATCCTCACAGGACTAAACAGTGTAATGCAATAGTGCCAGTGATTAATGTATGATACGATGAAAAATGCTCAGGAAAAAAAAATCATTTCCTTAGCTCGCAACTCAGCTTTTCAAAGATGTGCTTATATATACAAACAACTCATGGAGTTGACTCACGGAGTTGACATCCACAGGATGCCAGCATTGTGAAATATGCTGATATGTTTAAGTGTCTGGCATATGAAAATATAATTAATTTTACATTACAGCTTAATCTTACATACTGTCCATCTGTTACTGCCCATCTGTCCTCACAACCCATCCTTCTATTTGCGATGGGCTATATTAACTGGATTCTACATTACCACGTATTTACCAAGTGATAAAACTTTAAAAATCAAGAACTATTTTTTCAAAAATTACTTTTAATTTGTTTCATTACATAAGGTTAGTGATTAATCAACATATCAGAAAATAAAGAGCACTGAAGCAATCAACCTCATTAAGTCAAAGTTAAAATCATTATTTATATGAGCACCAGACCTATTATTTCCCATTAACTGTTTTTCTAATCAAGCAGTCTGAAATCAGCATACTTACTTAAGATGCGTCGAAGCAACTAATATTAGAACGCTGGCTTCCCTATATAATTTTTATACCGACCAACACACTAGAAAATTTACCTTTTTCCTGGCTTGTTGGTCTTTGGAAGAATGTGCTTTCACATGCTTTCTCAGAGAACTTGGATCCGTGTATCGTTTAGCACATCCTGGAATCTGACATGCATAAGGTTTCTAAGCCAAGAAGGAAAAGGATAAAGAAACAGCTGTTAAATCGCAGATCATTCAAACTTGTGAAAATCCCCTGTGAGCCTTAGGATGCTGCAGGACACATGAATGCAGAAAACTTCTGTCGTACATTACTACCAGCAGAATGCCCAGTAATTTATTAGAAAGGTAAAGGAGGAAAGTAAGGCTTATAAGGAAGACAAACCAAAGGAAATCTTTCTGAAACTTTTTAAAGCATTTAAAAAAACGCCACTATGCCACCTTTCACTGTTACTCTTTTTTTTTTTTTTTTAATCAGTACAACAAATATTGCTGGTTATACTCACAATTATTCCACACTCAGAGCAATCTTTGACTTAATCAGAAATTACAATCTTTAGTGAATCAGGTAAAGAAATTGCAGTAAAGGCCGAGATAGACTGTTTAGGATAATAGAGGAAATCTGCTTCAGAGAAAGAGAACAAGAAAAAATGTTAGTTTACTACAGTACAAAGAAAGCAAGCAAAAATCAAAGCAAACATTGAATACTAAAGTATCAAAAGTATTGCATGCAAGGATATACATTTTTATCTGAAGTTAACAACCTTTTCTAGCTCATATTTTCGAATAACACACGGGCCTTTTTAGGCAGATCTCAGTTCTATAATATCTTACAGTTTGCTTAAAAAAACAGTTTAATTTGCCAGAGAGTCTATAAATCTCTTCTTCTAACTGCTCTAACCTGTCTATCTTCCCTTAAGACCTGCAGGTCCACACAACAGAGTATTAACCATTAGGTCCAACTGCTTACTGAAATTAGCTTTTTCATAGTTTAGCCAGTTATGCTTCACAAAGCATTTCCAAAAATGCACTTTTATGAAGGACTGACTTACCAATCATACTACCTGCTATTCAAAATGGATCAGTTAAGTTTTCTGAGAGCCACCTAATTCGAATGGCATTGTTTCTGTTTTTTTTTTTTTTTTTCTGGATTTTTGCTCTTTGGAAACTGCTTGTCCTTTCCTAAACCCGATTTCATTTTGTTATGAAATTAAATGCTTTTACTAAACAAACCTCAACTGTGACTCAAATTCACAAGCAACAAAAAAGTCTTAGGTTTACCAAATTACTCTTCCTCTCTTGACGTTCTAGCTTGTGCCTGAACCTTAATTTCAAATGAGTTTATGTATGTCAGACGCTTGTAGTTACTATCATAGGTGACTTTTGTGTCTTGCATAATGACTAACACTCCCTGAAGATCACCTCAGCACAAGAAATTGCTCCCTCAGCCTGCAGCTAGGCCCATGGAGCTGCGGGCTTTTTACCAACTTTTTGGGTCCACCTTGGCAATGCGCATGCTCACATCACTGCGTCCTTTCCGAAATAGCTTAAATAGCCTTAGCAGACTGCTAAGAGTCCCCAAAGTTAGGGGAGAGCTGCTGCCACCAGCCCAGGAGAGCAGCAGTGTCTCAGGCACAGGAGACACAGCAGGGGCTTCAATTTCTCACCGTGTCCAGGTGGGTCCGCTGGTGCTTTGCGCGATCGCTGGAGTTGCTGAAGGCCTTCTGGCAGCCGGGGTGCTGGCAGAGGTACGGCTTTTCGCCCGTGTGGCTCCTCAAATGAATCTTGAGATTTTCCAGTCTGGAAAAGGCCTTCTTGCAGCCCTCAAACTAGAAAAGAGAACAAAACAGTTTTACAGAAAGACAGGTGCAGCAAGGTGCGATGATGACTACAATGAGGCAGGGTGAAGGCTTGCTGAAGCTCCAGCCTGTGCCAGCGGGCACCTTGCCAGCCCTGAAGACACCCTGGCTCCTCAGGGTGCTCCTCAGCGTGGGTACGGCTACAGGATTTGAGCTGCCTGGATAATATTGGCCTTTTCCGCATGTGGCTGAATTAGGAAACTTTGCACTGCTCCCATTTCAGAGGTGGGAACCTGAGACCTGAAGTCACCAGACAGCTCCAAGCTCAGCATCATTTATCCCCTCCAGGGAAGCTTGTCCCAGCTGATTTTCCCAATAATATGTGGGAAGCAAAATGATCTCTGTGGGGTTCCCGTGCCTGGTGCTACCACATGCTCAGTCCTGCGCTTGTCAGGGTGTCACCAAGACACCTGAAGGCAGGCATCTCTCAGTGCCAGTTAAACCCGCATGCAATCAAGAAAATCTGCACAGGGAAATACTAATCTGCATTGCCTTGCTGACGGCACTCCAAAAGTGAAAAAGGAACCCCAAAAGCCAGGGGTAAACACCTCACACCTATTTGCATCATTATAAATCACTGTCCCTCAGTAGTAGTAAAATGACATTCGAAATATTACTCTACCTTTCTGCCATAAGTAAATATATTAGATACTAAAAATGGTAGGCACAGCATCAGAGTCCATCAAAATAGGATTTAATATCTACAGGTAACCAGTAACCATGCACCTAGTCAAGTTACACGTTCACAGAGAAAGCTAAGTGCATGTGAGCAGAACATCAGTTCTTCACCTGTGGCATTCCCATGGCACCCTTTGTGTCAGGGGGAAGTAAAAACCATCAGTTCTGTCTGACACCAACATTTTTATGTTCATTTGATTTCAGTTAGACTTGAATATTTATGACTGCTAGAAGGATAAGGCTTTATGATTCTATCAGGCAAGATCAATTGATCTCACTAGTTTCTGCGACTGCACATTCCATTGTGCAGCGTCTAAAGTGTTTGCTGCGTAACATACTAGTTTGCAGTTCTGATATACTTGCAGAAATTATACTGCATTATCAGAGATGTCAAATGCTTCTCATGTTCTAATGCAAATTTCTGAGCATTTGTCTTCCTATTCAATTAGTTGACAAGAACTGGGCAATTGGTCTTGGAATAACATACATGAATTTTATTGTATTTTATTTAGTGCATGTATATGTTTACAAAAGCATAGGCTGGAAAACCCTCACATAATCTTATCATAATTAGCATGCATTTATTATTAATTAGCATGAAAATAAGACCACTCAAAAGTGAAAAACTTGATACAAAATTTTAATCACTTAATTTTAAGCACTTCAGTTTTTTGGAATAATGCAAGAGACAGTTACAATCCCAAAGAATAAAGTATAAGGAGAAGATGCAGATAAAAAATAAAAAGTGTGCCAAAAAAATACCATTTCAAAACAAGGGGAGACTGAATTTCCGGGTAACACTCTGTAATTGTATTTGTTTGTTTTTAGTAACGGAAGGAAAGACAGACTGAATGTTATCCAGGCAACTATAGTGTATAGGAAAATGGATACACTATTTACTATGAGGAAGCAATATTAAAAGTAAATACAAAAGCTTAAAAAGGGGGATGACTCAACCCTCCCTACAACCTAAATACATTTTTCTCTTTCTCACACATAAATTTCAGAAAAATCTCTCAACCTATGATTTTCGGTTTGTACCCCACCCCTTTATCCAAGATAGGCTTACAATGTTTCTAAGATTATCCAGGATTGGTCACTAAAAATTAATTTATGTTTGTTTGCGTAGTACTCAGTCTCTGTGTGTAAAGTTTTTAATGAACAAGCCAAATGTTGTGTAAAACTATTTTTACATTTTGCTAAATAGGATTCGAAAATATTCCATGACGAACAGAAAAATGTAGACAGGTACACAATAACAGGCTCCTCTTACAATTGACTGAATAAAAATACTATATCTTTAGGGAAAAAGTAAAGATTTGAGAAAGCACAGAAAACATGAACCCCAAAAGACTGATATGAGTAAATGGCCTTTGAAAAAAAGGCCTTTGAAAAGCCAGATCAGCTTATAGCTTCAAGATCAGCTATATTAAAGTAACAAAATAAATCTACAGGTAGTATTGATAATCCACGTAGACAAGTTATTATTTCTTACTAAATTTATAAAGATCACCCGTCCATTCTAATTATAGTAACTAAACTGTATATAAATATGAAAAAAATCTAGTCTCTCAAGTGACTTTCAGTTTGATAGAATAAAACTCAGCCTAGGGCAGACGTTCAAAAAAGCAGGCTCTCTGTTTCTTTTTTCTTTTTTTTTCCCACAAATTATTACAAAAACTTTTACTCTAAAGAAATATAAAAAAGTAAGCATGTGTGTAAATAATTGTTTATGTCATTGTAAAATTAGCATTGCATTGAAATGGGATAAAATATTTAACCAAGCAGAGCTGGTGAATGTTCCCTAAAAAATTAAAAAAAAAAAGTAACTTGTAAAGAATCCTTTAAATCCAATAAAAAAGCCATTCTAGCAAAAAATGGAAACTACAAGCCTGTATTATCAGAAAGATTGTCAACTGTCAATGAACATTAACTGAAAAAAACGGACTTTTTGAAGTCTTAAGAATCTCTGACACTTAAGATAAACAGAGTGAAAGGATATTTTTTGAACAACACAGAGTATACATTCTTCCCTGCTAACTGGATTTCGGTGAAAATATTCCACATAAGACACGGTTACCTACAGGAATAAAAGGTCAGGCAGGTGGAAGGCAGTTGTATTTTCACATGGAAATCTTCATAGTTTCCAAGTTATTAAGTGTGATAGGGAAAGAGGATGTAACACCTTTATTACAGTTAGGCACTTAAGTACATGCCGTGCATTTGGCATACTGAAGCTGTCTAACACTCCTAAACATATTCCTGGTTAATCCAGATTTTATGGAAGTATTTTGTGGAATTAACTGTGCAATGTTTTCCTAAACTGCAATGAAGAAATCATTGTTACTGTGTTTTTATTTTTATTGTCTCATGCAAATTGAAACCATTAACTAGCTCATAAAGTCGATTTCCTGCCTCTGTGCTTCCTAATTTTGGGGATCTCTTTAAAATAGAGCTTTTTAATATTTGTGTATTTGTACACACATAATTAAACATACAGCATTCAGCATATGAGGCAGCCATTCCATAAAATACACGATATAGCAACATAGGTGCACGTAAACCAACCTGCCCAGTATGAAATGCCCTGTTGGATGCAACAAACCCATGCTAGCTCTGGGCTGAAAGAGAGAGCAGCCTTCATTACGAAATACATTTAGACCTCTACACTGTAGGGACAGCACGATAGCATTTGTGTGGACAGTTCAATGCTTGTAGCAGCCATTCAGTGACCAAACGTTTAAGAAGTTTTAATTGCAAAAGAAGCTGTTCAGATTATGTAGTTTGATCACCTGTGTAAGAAAGACCCAAGACCTTGCTCTGGCAAGTTAGGTCTGTCCAAAGTGTGATCCATCCACAGAGAAGTATCCAGTCTTGATTTAAAAAGCCGATGACAAACAGTCCAGCTTCTTCTTAAGCAAACTATCCCATAACATTATCTGTTTTGCTATCTGAATTTCTTTTGTTTCATCATCCAAACATTGCATTTTATTTTATCTTCTTCTATTATATTGATGTGCTATGTAATATAAAGGATCCTATTTTCTGAATGTTACTGAGTCACTGAAGTCTCTCCCAAATAATTAATATATTCGAGGGAGGTGATCCTGCCCCTCTCCTCTGCCCTGCTGAGGCCACATCCAGAGTACTGTGTCCAGTTGTGGGCTCCGCAGTACAAGAGAGACATGGCACGACTGCAGAGAGTCCAGCGGAGGGCTACCAAGATGGTTAGGGCACTGGAGCATGTCTCCTGTGAAGCAAGGCTGAGAGAGCTGGGCCTGTTCAGCCTGGAGAAGAGAAGACTGAGAGGCGGTCTGACCAACGTGTCCAAGTATCTGAAGGGAGGCTGTGCAGAGGATGGGGCCAGACTCTTGTCCGTGGTGGCCAGCGACAGGACAAGAGGCAACAGACACAAAGTGGAACACGGGAAGTTCCGTCTGAACCTGAGGGAAAACTTGTTGACCGTGAGGGTGAGAGAGCAGTGGCACGGGTTGCCCAGAGAGGTAGTGGAGTCTCCTTCGCTGGAGAGATTCAAAACCTGTCTGGACGCAATCCTGGGAAATATGCTCTAGATGAGCCTGCTTGAGCAGGGAGGTTGGACTAGATGATCTCCAGAGGTCCCTTCCAACCTCAACCGTTCTGTGATTCTGTGACATCTCAAAAGTTGTTACTTTCTCACTATAAACTATGCTTTGTCATACTTCACAAATATTCCCTCTAAAACCAAAACAAACAAAATCAAATGCTTTTTCGAAATGCGGACATCAGAGCTGATCTTAGTTGTACAGAAATCTCTCATTAAATACAATATAATATTACTTTACTATTCACAATTAGCCTCTTATATAAGAAATAAAAATTTTAGATTAAAAGCTTTGGAGAATCTAATTTGAATGAAAATGTAAGCCATCTCTGAATTGTAAGTGCTGCTGTAATAAACAGTTGTGCCAATGGTGGGAATGGTATCCATAAGAAGGACAGAAGAAAACATAAAACCAGAGTCCTGCACACATTAGGCCCAAACCCAAAACTCTGCATAGTTCAGTAGTCATGCAATATTTTCTTAAAGATTTATCAGCAGATAAAAGATAATTTAATTGCTTAAACTCCTTTTACGTCTATCTGCCAATAGACATAGGCGTATGCGATTTTGAGTATGATATGCTGATCAGGTAGGTTCTGGGCCAGCACCAAGACAGGTGGTATGACAAGGACAAAATATCTCTCCTCAGCTTTGCAAATTATTACAAGAAGCGATATAGAAGCTGTTCTTTACAGGGGTGTCAAACAAGAATGATGCATTTCAAATACTATTAGTCTTTTAGAAAGCATTGCCCTTCCTCAACAGCATTAGCAGAGTGTTGCTTTGCAAGAGACATGAGGGCTTTTAAAAAATTGAGAGTAAGACCTCATATCAAAACCTTTAAAATAGCTTATTATTCACCCAGACTCTCCTGCCTGGCAATCTTGTGAATGACACATAATTAGTGTCAGACGTCACTCAGGCTACTGACATCAGGTGCTCAACCAACAAGGACGCTGCATGCCACAGCTAAGATTTAAAAGCCCAGGTTCATTTCATGTAAAATGAGAGGTGTGCCTTTCACCCTTAAAGTATTTAAACTGAGATGAGTGTCTCGAGAGAGACACTTCACGGTAGCGTAACCACTTCTCTCTAAAGGGAGTACGTTTTATTACATGGTGACTGCTTCTGTGGATGCACAGTGCTGGTACAAGGCTATGTTTTTCTCAAAGCTGTGCAAAGGCTGGGATTTTTTTCTGCTTTTATAGTTAAGCCTATGAAATAATACAGTGTTTTGGAATTATTTGCTCCAGTAACTAACCATAGACTAAGCCTATACGTATTGCAGATGATTACAGCAGATGTTTTTTTGCCAGATCACTCAATGAGTGTTTACTCCAAAGCTTATTTAAGACAATAGGTAATTGCTTTTTTTTTTTTTCCTCTCAGAAAAGAAGATTTTCCTCCACCACAGTATCTCCACGTCTCATATTTCTGGCAGATTCCATACAAACATTAAGATCCTGCTTTGCATAAGCCTGAATGCAAACAAAAGATAATCACAGACCCTGACAAAGCCTGAAGTAAATTGTTACTTGTTTACTTTCTTTGCACCTCTTTTAAAATAAAAGACTCATTATATTTAATAAATACATTTATGAAAAGTTACTAATACGAGGTGGATGTAAGACTGCTATTGAAATAGTCAGTGGTACAGATGGCTCATATTTTAACAGGTTTTATCCAAGGAGCACATATATTATTTTGTCTGTGGATAGCATCAAGATTAATAAACTACATCCTAATCTGATTTTAATTCTCCAATAATTTTATCTCTTTGCTATAACTGAAAAAAATGTAAATAAATCAGAAGAAATAGGGAGACATTAAAGCAGAGTAAAAAGTTGCACATTTTTTAGCATATGGAAATTTGATTAGGCTACTTTTTCTGACAGGTATACGAGGCAAGCTAGTCTCCTGTATCCTCTTTAAGCAAAATCTTACTTTACCAGTCACACTCTATGCACTCCACTGACTAATTTGGTATGTAGACCGATTATTTGAGCTAATTAATAAAATGCAACTTTAATCTCCTTTTTAAGGAGATTGCTGTTCACAGAGAACAATTCTCACAGGACAAATGGGAGCAGTGGCACAAGGATCCCATCAAATCACAGTGGAAGTGGAAGAGGAAAATGGCTGGAAACTGTCCCCACCCACAACATTCCCTCTACTTAAGAGCTCTTGTTTGCAGATGACCCTTTTCGCTTAATATGTTCTTGATAAGAAATGTAACATGCTCATTTCTCCATCTCATTTCAATATTCTGGAGATCTTTCCAGGTTTCAATATTCTGGAGATATAAAGAGATCAGCACAGCACTCTACCCTCTTACCTTTGTAAGGTAAGCACCATGCCCAGAGATACAAATACCTCAATTGAGCTGAAGCACAGCACACTGGATGTTATTTATCTCCTGAAATAAAGGTGTCAGAGATTCTGTCACCACAGAAAAGTCTCTTGTTTTCATTAGTTTTAGTAAGCATGGCCATTTCAGCCTTGGAAGCTACTTCTGTTGCTGTAGAGAAGGTAAATATTACGACAAGTCCCTTCAAAATAAACGATTACTGAAGGCATCAGCTGTTACCAGTTCAGAAGCCATACGGAACAGAAGCTGTCAGAGGAAGAACGAACAACCTGGGAATTCTTCCGTTGATTCCTGTTGGAAGACGGGCCCTGATCTTTTCTGCTTTTTCTCCTTTCTCTCTCTCCTTCCCTACCTTTTCCAATGGGTTGTCTTTGATCCCCTTATAACGGAGGACACCACTCACATTGCTTTCACTACTAAAAGTTGACACAGTTTTAAACGTGTTCACTGCTGAAGCTACCCCTGCTATTGCTAAACTCCGAAACAGTCAATCAGACTCGAGCGCTTCCTCCTGCCAGTGAACTTAGAAGAACTAAATGTGCTTTGATGGAGGAAAAAAATAGTAATTCACTCACAGGTATTTTTAAAAATTTGTGCAGGAAGATATTTTCCTCTCTAGTACAAATTCAAACAGGTAGATACATCTCATCTCTGCAGTTGAGACACATGGTCTCATGTCAGAGATGTGCTGACCAACTGAGACCATAGGCTTTCAGATATGGAGATGAGGGACTGTAAATCATGTTCTCACGGGGGAACTTCTGATACCTCAGAGTTTTTGCTGTTGTGAATCTCAACAAAGGACTAAATTTTGATCTCCGTTACACCAGAAGAAAAAAAGATAGGAATAATGGATCAGGTATCCTTTTAAACCATAGTCCAAAAGGAGAAGAAACATGAGGATAAAGGGCTTTTCTCACCAGAGCTCTCTGCCCAAATTTACACTAGAATTATTCTATTTCCATTCTATGCACAGAAATAGAAATACACGGAACAGCTATATACAGAAACAGAAATACTCATTTCTATTCTATTCTATACATAAACATGCCAAGTCAGACTGAAAACCTAAAAACAAACAAACAAGTTGTTCTACAACTACTGCCAAAGTATTTGTTATTACATTTATTTAGAGATCTATCACTCAATTGCTATTTTTCATAGATACAAAGATTTCAAGACAGCAAAGCATTAGGATGGTCCTCTAATCCAGCCTCTGGCATAACACTTGCTTAATCCTGCATTAAGTCTACATTTGCCATGGGTGCTCTGGATGCCACAGAAGACAGGCAGTGCTCTTAGGCTGCCTCTCTCCACTTATTTTTGGGTGAGACAGATTGCACTACTCTCCTCCTGCACCTAAGCTTCTGTTTTAGTCCGCAACAGGTAGGTAGCAGGCCGTAAGAGAGCAGAACTAAGACCACTGGTAGACTCTTACCCTTGTGGTAGCATCCCACCTTCCTGATTGCCATGCACTCTACACATCCCACAGCTGAAACCTTAACATTTCTGCATGGCTTTTTACAGAAAAAATCACTGAGTCACAGAATGGTTGAGGTTGGAAGGGACCTCTGGAGATCAACTGGACCAGTCCCACCCTGTTCAAGTAGAGTCAACCAAAGCAGGCCAAAGCAGGACCATGTCCAGTCAGGGTTTGAGTATCTCCAAAGGTGGAGACTCCACAACCTCTCTGGGCAACCTGTTCCAGTGCTTAGTCACCCTCACAGCAAAAATGTTTTTCCTCATATTTAGGCAGAACTTCCTATGTTTCAGTTTGTGCCTGTTGCCTCTCATACTCTCGCTAGGCACCACTGAGAAGAGGCTGGCTCCGTCTAATTTACTCCCCAACATCAGGTATTTTTATATATATCTATGTATACACATTGATAAGACCCCCCTGAGCCTCTCCTTGTACGACAGATGCTCCAACTCCTTAATCATCTTTGTGGCTCTTTGCTGGACTTACACCATTAGGTCCAGGTCCCCCTTGTACTGCAGACCCCAGCACTGGACTCAGCAGTCCCGCTGTGGGCTCACCAGGGCTGAGCAGAGGGGAAGGATCACTTGCCTCCGCCTGCTGCCAACACTTTGCCTGATGCAGGTCAGCACTTCTTTACCACAAGGGCGCATTGCTGGCTCATGGTCACCTTGCTGTCCACCAGGACCCCAGGCTCTGCTAAGCTGCTCTCCAGTTGGTCAGACCCCATCCTGTACTTGTGCCTGGGCACCTCCCCGGGGGCAGGACTTGACGTTTTCATCTGTTAACTTCATGAGGGTCCCCTCTGCCCATTTTTCCAGCTTGTCAAGGTCCCTCTGAACGGCAGCACAAAATCAATTGGTCTGTCCGCCACTCTTCCCAGACCTGGGTATGAGGATCTTGCTACCCTCAGCACATGTACACAGGGCCAGCTGCTATCTGCTATACAATATATTAGTAAATTCCACTAATTTACAGAGGCAAAGTTTACTTTTCTTATGGAAACAATTTTTTTAATTTAAGAAAGCCGTATGGATCAGTGCCAAGAATAAAATGAAAGAAGTGAGTGTTCCTTTTGATCTCTCAAGAGCGCAGTGTTTGGTTAAAGAAAATATGCTAGAATATAGTAAAACATGTCCAGAAACACTAACTTTGTGGCCAAAAATACTACGCACTTAAGAGAAGTCACCCTGAAAAGAAAAGTTTGAATGGTTCCAATTTTGACAAACTGACAGTGATGTCAGTTAAAGGGTTTGGTTAAAGAGATTTTATTAAAGTGAAAGCATAAGGCATAGTTAACTCACTGCTTGTTTATGGAAAGTGCTTTTCAATTTAAAGTGCCCAAGACAGAAAAGCACAACATAAATGGGAAGAGGTATCATCATCGTGAAAAAGAAATATGCTTGACCAAACCTTAACTTGTGTTTAGAAATTCCAGGTTGGGTGGAAAAGTGCATCAAACAATACTCTGAAAAAGCAATTTTCTCTATTTTACAGCAAATTTTTACACACCTGTTGCACTGGAATTATTTTTGTATTTTTTTGCTAAACTGGGTCAATTATATATACCTCTTTGCATAAAGATAATTTTAATCTAGGCATATAAACAGAATATTTGTGATACTGTGAGGAGCACCTTTTTACTGAATAAGCTCACTCTCTTGGGGATACATAGAAACATAATGTTTGATTTCAACAACCAAAAACAACTCTCAGATTTTTCATTACACAACAACCCTAACAGAGTATAGTATTTTTTGCAAATTTCTTACAGTGGAATTAATTTGACATTTTTCCATTAGGGCAGTAGGGCTTGCCTGTCTCTTACACTGCTGTTGAATCAATTAGAGACTTAAGTCTGTTAATCCATGGAGTTCTCATGATCTATTCAGATCATAATTTGAAAAAGAACCATTTTCATTATACTCTGGAAGAGTCAACAGAGATTCTAAAAGGCAGCAAAACCTTTTTATAGTTTTTATCTGTTTTATGAACTATTTATAAAAAAGGTGTCTATGAACCAACCAGTCTTATTTATCTGGCAAAGAAACAATAAGAAAATTAAGATCATGCTACTAATCTATGACAGAATTAAGGTTAAAGTTAGGATTTTTTGATTTTCAGTCTGTAGTTAGACAAAAGGTATATTTTCTTTTACATTCAAAGGAAATACATTAGCATAACCTTAAATCTCAGTGTTATAAACTTTCTTCAACACTAAAGGGAAATTTAATAACAAATACCCTTTACATTGGATGCTTTTCTTTGTGGATTTAATACCTTTTGCTCACTGGGTGATGCCACTGTTTTACTATGAAACAGAAAAAGGGATTTAGTTGCAATTTCAGATCTACAATGCGATTTTAAGACAAAGTTTATTACTGCACAGTTTTAACATTTCATTTCATAAAAGGTAGTACTTTGCACAGTTAAAGGGGGCTTTGGAGGAAAAAGCTGTCCTACAGAATGATCTATTCACATTAAAAAAGACTTAATTACTCATTTTGATCCACTGCTGAATCATAAACGAAGAAATTACATCTGTATAATCAAAACTCTTTAAAATTGAGTCTGGTATGTAACCAATTTCAGTATAGTAATTTCAGATGTCTTAATGAATGTTACAGTCTTTTTTTCAAAGCATTTAGCATTTTTCTTTTAAATAACATTTTGAATATTATTGTATAAAGGAATCCCTCCAACATCTGTGTGAGAAAAGTGGGGAAACATTACTCTCTTGCTCTACACAAAGGCTACTGAGACAAAAAAAATACTGGAAAGGATAGGGTCACGCAATGGGACTGAAGAGGTACAGTTAAGCAGAACAGCCTTATCTCTGCCCATAATAATGTTTTATAATAAACACACAGCGGTGTCCAAAACATAGCAGGGTTTGTGGTCCCAAGAAAAATCTCCTTTTAAATAAATTTTTCCAAGTTTTATTCCTTGCATTGCCTTCTAGTGAAAAAGTTTAAGAACATAACGTGTGTATCTTCATAGCTAACAATACTTATCCAAGTATTGCTAAGTATCTGCTAAGTGTAATGCTAACTTTGAAATTCCATCTGTTTGGGGAATAGACATCATACTTATCAGCTATTTCTACCTACATTTCTTAATACTTGCTCTCTACCACAACACAGCCATCTCATAGTGATTTTTCTGTGAAATTTTAATTCAACTGATTGTACATAAAAAGCAACAAGAATATGTTATCTTGCGATATTTCTATCTAAAGATAAGCAAAGCACACAGACATAACACATGTGACCATATTAATCACCAAACATTTAACGTTTTCTAGCACTTTCAAGTGGCTAATTTGGGTTTACAGTTTTATCATGTTCACTTGAATGATCTAAACTATCCAGAATACATCGTAATTTTTAAAATCCAGTCCACATATCTCAAAGCTAAATAATAAGAAATTAAAAAACTCAAAATCAAATCTAAATTTTCATGTCATGAATTTCAGCAGTTTTAAAACTGCTCCAAATTACATTTTTGCAAATTTTAAAAGAACTATGCTATGGCAAAATTAAAAATCAAAGTTCAATTTTGAAAGCATGAAAATGATATTTAGACATTTTGCCTTGTTTCTTTTTGTCCCATTGTTTCATTGTTTTCTTCAGTCAGCTGAGACTATTTGCTGAATTTGACATGAATTTGTTTATTGCTTTTGCCCCCCTCAATAGCTACATTTCTGAATAAGAAAAGTATTCACCAAAATGTTAGCTCAGAAATAGCAACAACAAAAAAACAACAAAAGCAATCCTTGCAGATACCAAAATGGAGCATTTCTTGCGAAACTTTTCTCCTTCCAGTGAAAAAGTGAGAAATAAACAGATTAGTTTTAAGTCAGATTAGCTAAAGCTTTATTAGAAAGTATTTAGATTAGCATCTGTAAGGCTACTGAAAAAAGGAAGAACAAAACCCTGCCCAAAAGTTAATATTCAGCAAACATGTAACAACTGAAAAGAGAGGAAATGCAAAGTCTTCAGTAATCTTAAACATGGGTATTATTGGCAGCCCGTACTATAGCAATTCTGACATAATGGCCAGGTCCCAGTTCTGCAGTCTTTGAGTATGCATCATTTCCACTGAAGTTAGTGGGAATTCTGGATATGCAAGGCATGCAGAATTAGTTTCCTAATCCTCAGACCACAATCCACGATAATTATGGTGCTTTGACATAACAGTGCTGGCTGAACAACTCTGCAGCACCTCACAGGGCACAAACATAGATTCTATTGACTAACTTGAAAATGTCATACCAAGATCTTGCATCTGCACTTTTATTCATAATAAATAAATTAAATTAAGGAACCAAAAGTTTGGAGTGTTGGACATTTTGAGCTCTTTAGCAGTGTAGTCTTATGTCTTTTTCCTCTTTTGTCCCCAGTTTACGGAGAATTCAACAACATGACTTTAACATTTACAACTCTAAGACTCTCCTCCTCTGCATAGAGCTACTTAGCTCTCTTTCCATGGCAAAGTGCAGGAGAATATTTGCCCCATGGTTTAAGAGAGGCTGGTAGCAAAAAAGAGCACTTGGGGAAAACAATGCAAAAGTGCTTGTATTGTAATCAGTGGGAGTCCACAGCAGTAACAAAAAGGCAGAAGATGTTTCTTTTCTACCCCGCAAATAATCCATATGCAAATTTCCTGCAACATTCAAAACTCACTTCCCTGCTCAGTAAATGTTTTCTATTCTTGGCTGCTTTGCACTCCCAGCTTTTTCCAATTAGGTCTTGTTTGTTTAATTTAAAAAAAAAAAAGGATAAAGAAAGGATTAAGCCCAGTATCTTATGGAGAAAGAACATATATTAGAAATTCTTTTGGCAACTGGAGCATGCATTCTTCATTCTTCCACCCTGCTGGGAAGGGTAATAAGAAGAGAGGCAGAAAGCAGCTTTTTTACTTCATTTGATTTGCTCAGTCGAAAACATGCTTTTGACTATCTGGAATTAAATCCTGAAATTCATGACAACTCAGACAATAGTCCCACATGTCATAAGCCTCCGAGTTAAAGATAGAGCTGGAAATGCTTACCGAAACCCACCTGGTGAGCAAGCTCTCTAGATTCATGAGGGCAAGACAGAAGGCCGCATGGATGCGAGGCAAGCAAGACATAACTGTGAGGAGATGGTGACAAGAGTGGTTAGGTGCCCTCAGCGCAAGACTTCAGGGCTGTGTGGTCGCAGAAGAAAAATTGTTTTTTAAATAACCAAAAGATCTGATGGAAAGGCATGAGTTAGCTAGGAATGAGAAAACCAAAGAGACGATAAGGTATTCAGAGCCAGGGGTTGGAAAAGAAAAAGCTTTAGATATATACATTCCTTTGCAGCAGAAACAACTGAAATCTAATGATTAGGCTTTGAATTTAAAATGGAAATTAAGAAATCTTAATGAAAAAATAGAAGTCAAAAGAGAATGTTACAAGCAGAAAGAGCTACATTTTTCTTCTTATGACAGAAAATCGCCTCACCTGTATATGTCAACTCAAAATGCAAAAGCTTTTTGCTCTGATCCCATGCCAGTGAAAATAACAGCAAGAGAAAGCTTTTGAAGTTATTTTCCTATTTTTGGTGTGATTTGCCCAAATGCAAAGAACCAATATATGCAAAAGGAAAGAGAAACAAAACTGCCGTTCCTTCCCTCCCTCCTCCTTTTTAAGATCGGAAAAAACATAAGAAAGAAGGATCATCGTTCTTTGGAGACTCGTTATGGTTTACAGCTTTCTGAGATTCCGTTTAATGGCACCAAAGCTCATCTCTCACTTTAAATAAACTGAGCTCATGTTACATCATTCGCAACTCCATTTATGCATATGAAAAAAGGCATGCCTCCTTTAGACTTTCCTCAGAGTGGAAAAAAGATGGCATTTGCTGCCACCAGAGATGATATAACCAGGACACATGCAGCTGTATTTTAGGGCAGGCTTGGTCAGAGTGAGAGCATGGGCTGAGGTTAGGCCACGGGTTATCAGGACAAACCAAAGTCAGGAAACCAAGGGGTCCCCAGTGAGATAAAAAACATACCGAAAATCCAGGAGGACTAGTATTAGGGCTAGGCCTCATTTCAGAAGCAGGCAGAGGCACAGCTAAACGAGCAAATGTATCTGGGTAGCAAGAACAGGATCATCAATTAGGAGTAAGAAGTGACACAAGCAGGACACGATCTCGAGGACCAAGCAAGACCTAGAGCAGGATGACGCCCAGCAGAGCTGTCAGCATACACTTGCTGGCTGTAAAATTGTCGATGGGGCATAACATTTTTTTCTAAAAAGCTCAGCAGTCAGCAGCCTCTGCCTAGCGACGTTCCTACTCGTTACAGCATTCTTGTTCCTCTCACCACTGGGCCTGGGGCTGAGGGGTTCAAGTCCACACAATGAAAAGAAGATAAGATAAGAGCATGTGGATCTTCTTGAAAAGCTGTGGACATTTAAGTCACGTGCAGGGCCCTCTGAGATACCACCTGCAGCAAACAAATCCTATGACATTAGATTCCTGTGGTAAAGGGACCTTGAGAAATCGAGGCAAAAGAGTTCCTCCAGAGTGAGTCAAAAGAGACAATTATCTCTGCAAAATTTAGTAGAGGAAAAATTGAGGACTATGCTAAAAAAGATAATGAGGACACGTGTATTTTTCATTATCCGTCTCTATAACAAATTTAAAGCATTCATACTCTTGGCATTTATATTCCGCAACCAACCTTCAAAATATAAAAGGCACCTACCTAGCTTAATAAAGCAATCATACTCATTTCACATCAGGCATGGTTTAGAGGTGTGCTTCCCTGGGGCTTTTGAGAAAAGTGGCATGTCACTGATATAGGAACATAATTGCTGACTTGGGAACAAACCAGTTTCTCTGCTCTGTAGCCCAGGTCCTCCAAAGCATCCAGTAATCCTTTTCTTTCCCCTGAATGTGTGAAATAAATGAGTTCCCTACAAATCTTACACGTGAGTGGTTCTTAACACGCCACTAGGGCTTCAACTAGGACAAAACTTAAGTGATCATTACAGAGCAGGGGTGAGAAAGAGTAAATTAAGGAATTCAGTAATAAACATTTAGAGTGCTAATGGAGTAATTACAAGTCTTGAGGAATACAATATATATATTTTTTTCATATAAGGCATGATACATAATTTTTGAGGAAAGTGTTAAAAGTGGTTTACAGACTTGACAGAAGCAGCCCACTCTGGGAATAAACTCCAAGGCTGAGATTAGAGAAGACAGTCTGAAGCACGTGAAGCCAGGAGGAAGAATGAGATGCGTAAAGTAGAAACAAGGTGAAAACGGAGACTGGTAAGCACGGCTTATTCCTAAAGTTAAGGGCCTATGCCCATTGTTCAGTGAGTGAGTTACGAGACATTTACTTCTTTCTGTGGTATATCTGGCGCCACAACTGGTTGTGGAAAACCTAGTGGACATTTTAGACAATAACAAACTAATGACTATGCCTTTATTTTTTCTGCTTCTGGATGGAGCCAACAAGAAAAAAGGCCAAAATACCTACAGGTTCAGATGCACAAGGGGGATGAGCCACATGGCTTTCTGATAGAAAGAATCAGAAGCTTTGAATTTCATCAAGGTAAATTGATGGATGACTCAGTAATAATCCTTAAAATATATCACGAGGGCATGAAGTTATTATGTTTTTATTTTGCTTGTCTTTGGTGGACACCAGATTATTCTTAGTATGCATTTCCTCTCAGCAACTGAATTTCGACCTCATCCATTGTGAAACATGACAGTGTTCAATAGTCCTTGAAATGAATCTTTTCACACAATGGATACAATAGATTGTTAGAGCTATTTTTTGCACTGTTGGCCCAAAACCTCATGCTTTTTTCTTTTTAACTGACAATTATAACTTTACTTTCTGTTTCAATGACCCATGCCACTAAGGTAAAGCCAGGTGATAAAAGTATGATTGATAAGAGCACAACACACAGTCTAATTAAAGATGAATGGCAGATGAAGGCTACATAAGCTAATGGAAGCACAAGATTGAGCTCTGAGCCTGGATTTATGCCCACAGCCTAATCAAGTGCAGTACCAACACGCGTACCACACAAACCGTTGGAAATAACAATGATCTTTTCCGTTGCACTTGTACCTGTCTGCAATTTCTGCTTCCAAATAACTTTATGTTTACAAACTTATAAAAGTGATCAGCATCTGGCTGGACAGATGTCTCAGTGCAGTGTGAGGAAATCTGGTGTCTGTACTGCATTTTCAAACAGAGCTGACAGGCATTTGTTATTAGTATGGGATTGGAGGGGAATATGGGTGAGCAGCAAACTGACATGGCTTCAGAGATCTGGAAGAAACAAGAAATTATAGTGAATGAGTCTTCTCCTCCGGACAGATTCAGTACTTACTGCTTCCAGCTGCACTCGCAGCAGTGTGAGAAACAGTCTATGACATCTGTCTTCAGTTTTCCCCTTTGAACTCTACATACCAATAAAGCGTACAAAACAAAGTGATTTATCTTTAAAGATTATGTGAGTTTCAGACCTCAGAGATGACTCAAAGAGGACTCAGTGGAAGCTCTGGGTTGCAATGGCAACTTTTATTTCCTCTAAAAAAGTGATACCTTTCTAAAAACTGATGCCTTTCAGATGCTTTTTTTTTTTTTCATAATTAGTCAGAGCAGGAGTCAGGGCCCAGCAATGAAAGATGACAGTAATGGTGATATTGCTGGTAAAATGGTGCTAGAGATTCTGTTTCCTCTCTGTGAATGTTTGCTTATAAGAAGGCCCCGCATGTAATCACTTTTGCTGCCACGGCTAGGAGTGACCTTTCCTGGCTTCGTAACAGCATACGCCATACTTTCAAAACCAACATAAGATATGGGTGGCTGAGGTTAAGGCTATTCTCCTCTACCGACTGATTATATTTCCTTTACAAATACTGTGTAGAGGTCAGACATGAAACACTCTCCCCTGAGTGCATGCCAGCTCCTACTCTGTTACTTACGTGGTCTTTATTACTTGACTTTGGTTGCTTTGCCTGCAGCCTGAAAACCTGGGAAAAACCTGAATAAGTCTTTTGCATTCAGCTAGCTCAACACACACACATCCGCACGCTTACCTGAAACGCTGCAAACCGCTATTGTCAGTAGAGTCCTAAAGGGCACTTACAAAGGCTTCCCTTTGATTTCTGCTTCAATTTACAATATGAACACCGCTTGAAAGGCTCAATTGTTTCCCTCAGTGTCCTGACGTCCCGCCAAACAAAACTGAATTGATTGAAATGCAGCCCGTTGATGCTTTTGTAACACCACAGAAGCGGATGGCAACCTTCCACCTCTTTTGCTGAATGGTGTCATTGGCCTGCCTGAGAGGATTTAGGACTTTTAACACATTCCCTGTTTGGCTGAGCTAACCAATTATTCTGCCGGTGCTATCACGGCTGCAGACTTTCCTTCGTCAGGGTCAGTAGGCTTGTCAAAACTGATTTGTCACCACAACTGCTGACCCTCATTGCCTCTGACAGCAGCACAAGCGTCAAACCAAACAGGCCCAAACAGGCAGCCAACGGCTGATCGGAAACCACCGGGCGCTCCGACTGTACACCTCGCTCGGCCCTCTTGGCCTCCCAAGAGCGGGGAGCCGTAGCGGCGAAACGACACGGATCAGGAAGTGACGCGACTAATCATTCTGTGAAACAAGTAAAAATAAAATAAAATAAAAAACACCATACACAAAAAAGCCCAAACCTCAAGCGGCTAAAACGAACGAAGACTTGAAGGATGAGCGTGACCTTCAGCGATGGGAGCAAAGTTTTCGGTTGTTTTAATTAAAAGAAGATGAGGAAAGTCATTTTCTCGGAATTAAAATTTTATGGAACTAGTTATCAGCTGATCCGGGCTGTGTTTTTGGAAAGCCACTCTGGCACAACAGCTGGCGGTGCAAACCTCCGAGTCTAATCCCGCAGCGCGCTGCAGTGCAGTCGTCTGCCTACTCTTGACAACCCGGGTGACGTCTGAATTGGGCCAGCGGTGGTAGGTTCTCCACCTGGCATAATACTAGCCACTGACTAGTCAGTATTTGCCCACAGTTACTGCAGTGGGGTAAAGTTTATCCCAGAAACTTCTGTGTAAAGCTAGCATTTGCTTTACTGAAGGCAGAGCCGATACTGGTTTTATAACTGAGTGAATTCCTTCTCATTTTCCGTATCATCAAATCGTATGGGCGACTGAAATGGTTCATGGCGTGATTTTAATCTCTCTTACATGGCTGTAACTACATTCAGTTCAGTGTGATAGCTTTCAACTTAGACTGACGTGATATTAGTACCATGTCTTCAGTTCCTATCAGGTATTTGGCAATCTTGCAAAACTACACAAACAGTTTCAAAACACTTTCTTTCAACCCATTTCTAACTGTTCAATGCTGCATTTTATCCATCTTAACCAGACCAGATAGCAGCTTCCAAGCTTTGGCCCTCACTCTGGAGGGCCTTAACCTTGATTGCTCTAAGCGGTCCTGCTCGGATCCACTATCACTGCTGGCAGAGCCGTAAGCTCATCACCTGAACAAATCCTGGCACGGGCTCCACTCCTGTTGTCCACCTTGTAGAGTAAGAGCTGCTCTGGAAACAGAGCGACAGGGAGGTGTGCGCTCCTCCCTCCATAAGCCTTCAAATCCTTCATCTTTTCTCCTTCCCTTTTGTAAAGCGGTACTTTTCTCAGCCTTTGGAAAGACACCTCTTCAGTGAAGACAGTCAGATGCAATATACCTCAGCCAGCAGAATCCAGTCTCACGAGACAAAGCCTGTGTTTTTTTTTTTTCTTTTGTCTATGTGAATTACATGTATTTAAACACGGCTGAGTGACTTATGGTGGTTCTTCACCAATGTAATGACTCTGAACGCTAGCGTTCTTATTTAAGAAATGGAAGCTAAAGAAGCAAGAGAAAAAGAGGCAAAGAAGAATGAAATGGAGAACATCACTGCGCAGGACCCCAGGATTTTGTTGAGTCCTAATGATGTCATTCAGTATTTAATCTCTGGTGACAAGGAGGTTTTTTGCCCTCCTTTCAGCAAGGAGTACTGCTAAAATCTTGGCAAATTCAGCGTTAACAAAGCCCTGCATGTGAAGTCAAGATCTGGATGTGAACCTTAAGCTCTATCCCTTCCCTCAAGACATAAGGGAGCAGCCACAATTAAAAAAATATGCTTACCAAGCCGCATCATTATTTGGAGCTTGTTTTTACTTTGCATTTGGGATCTCACAAAAAGGCTATTACATTCATTGGCAGAAAAATAAATAATAGCAATAGTAATTGTTGCATGAATAACCAAGGAATTGCCAAACAGTGTAACTTGCCGAGCATCACAAACAAAACCTTTTAAAAACACACAAATTCTTTGACTAGCATCTTTTGCTGTTAAAATCAGGCAAGAATGATCAATCAAGAAGGGGAAGAGGGTGAATAAGAAAAGAGAAAGAAAGGGGTGTGACAGTCTTCATATTTGCCTGACAGTTCCCCACTTCTCAAGGGAGACAGTCATCATTTAAAAAAATTAGATTATATGTCTCTTTTTTATTTCGTGCAATATCATTGAGACTAAGACCTGGTATATGCAGAGAAATGGGAAAGAACTTTATTTCCATTTGTTTTGCTTAACAGTTAACATCCTAGGCAATAAGATAAAGTATTGTTTTCATGTGATGACTCAGTACATTTTTGCATAGTCTGTATGTTTGGAGGGCTCCTGTAAATAACCTAACCAATATTTCTAGTTTACACCAGTGAAACTTGAATTCCGAACTTTTGATGACTGTCCTTCAGTAGCCAAGAGTGGATGAACTTCCATGCATGAATAACTAATAGGTGCATATGCACTACTCTGCAAAGGTGCCAAGTCAGGAAGGAAGCATCTTAAGCCTGTTACAGAAGATTTTTTTTTTTTTTAAGGATATCATTAAAAAGAAATAAGTAAGAAAACAATAGCATAGTTTTTATTCTCTCTAAAAGAACTATTCCCACTAAATGCAGATTCCTATCACGGCTGTTCATAATTTACATTACAGATACAATAGTTGTCAGTGATTTTAACCATAAAAGAGAGAGATAAGAGAAAAAGATGTACCTCATCATGCAAAAAATGCATTTGGCTTCAGTGAAGCTCGTTAAAGGTGCACAATAGATCACTTGCGTGTTGCTAATCCTCCAGCACCTTCTCCTAACTCCCCTAATGTGCCCAGAAAAGGTGCATGCTCCAGGATTCAAGCGGAAGGAGCCAGAGTTGTTCAGATTATTGGGGCAATTTTAACCAAAAGCCATGAAACCTAGGATTCCTGAAGGCACAGGACAATGGTAATGAAAATACTGCAGTTTGACATTAGTTTTTCAGACCTGCCATTTATCCCAGTACTAGACCCATCAAACCTAGAAGTAAGACTCAGGGTCATGTAGCCATTATCTGTATTAATTCTGCAATGTAGAAACACCCTTGCGGTCTGCCTGTATGGGGATAAAGAGCATTTTTAAGCTTTAAATTTACAGATTCAAACAAATCCACCCCCTTATTTGGTAGGCTGAGCTGGATACTACAGGAAATTCATCCTCTAGATATGGCAGAATGGACAGAAACAGACTCAAAACTGCAGAATTCCGAAAGACAGTGAGATACAGTAAAGCAGGAGATTGGTAGTTATGTTTTCCAGTATTACTTCTGGCCCAGTTTACATCCTTTGTGTATTCACTCTGAAAATCCAGGTAGTCAACATACTTTAACACGAAGATTTGCAAAAAGTAGGTTTCAAACTAACATGCACTCCCACCCAGGGAGGCCAAACTTAACTGGATATTCGTAAATACTGGTACTGACTGTGTGAACAAGAGCACAAATGCTATCTTTATGCAATAAACTACATCCTGTGAAACCAGCTAGAATCCTATCAGAAAGATTCAGAGAAACGTGCTCACACAAAAAGGCTTGAGATGAGTATGCAGCTATGAATTAACGTCTGTGAGTCACTGCTGCTCTCTTTTACACAGAGATTTTCATCAGTAGAAAGCTGAGGCAAGTAAGATCTAAAATGCTACCTATCAAAGAAGTTGCCCTTTGTATTCCTTTTACTTATGTGTTAACTTCTACACGAGTCTAGGAGAAGTGAGAATCAAGCCTCTAAACTTGAAAAATCCACAAGAAATGTTATCTAATATTCTATATTACAAAACACACATGAGGAAACTACGACATGCTAAGTTAACATGCTATTCTCTGAGTAGAAAAAAACAGATACACTTGCAAGCTATGTTATTCATTTAGTTCTAGCTAAATAAGAAAAATTATATCCAGGTCTACATTTACTATAATTTTTTTATTATATTTTTCAAACCTGCACTGAATAATGGCTAAAGACCTCTGTGAAAGACTTGTCATTAAAGTGACACTGTTGGCACTTTCAAGCATACAAGCACAAATCAGAAGACTATAATTTTGAATCGTAAGTTTACTTTGCTAGTAAATTTAACCTAGTAATTTTAGGATTCAAATAGTCTAACTTGCTTGACATATATGGATGAATTCAAACCTCTCAGGTACAGAGGTGTCAGCTGAACCTGATCCAACTTTAGCTGCTATTGGTTTGCTAATGACTCCACCAAAACTCTGCTGATCAGTGCTATTATGTTATGGGTTTCCCTCGTTCACTACAGGCAAAGTCAGCCAGGTTAGCTTACATTCTTCTTCATCAATATTTAAGCAAGATGGCTTGATGCATAGGCACACAATTAGGGAAAACTTATGCTACTACGCTATTTCCTAAGTCAGCGAAGCAGGGATACAGCAAACGCTAGCGAAAAAGCAGCTGCTGGAGGGAGCTTGGTTTTCTGCCATTCTACTGCCTGCAGAGCAGAATCTTTCTGACTATGCCCGTACAGTCTGGATTTTTCTTGGTGGTATTTCCTTTTCCTTCCTTTTAGTCCTTGTTGTAAGTTCCCAAGGAATACAAATCCTTTCTGGGTATTCTGTAGCTCCATGTTTTCCAGAACTCAATTTCTATTATCTTTCTTAAAATGAAAGAGTCATATCTATATTTACTAGTGTTACTATGTTCTAACACCTAAGACGTGTTGGCATTTCCCAATGCTCAACTTGAAAAAGAAAAATTTCTAGGGTGTCGCTTCACAGCTTACTGAGAGCAGATACACAAGATTTCCTATTGTATTATGCAGGTGTGTAATACCCTATGTTAGGTCCAATTTCTATTCTACTTTGCAGTAGACACCAGCTTAAGTCCACTGTAAAGAAGACTTTAAGAGTGAACAAAATCCCACTGAAACCAGTAGCAGAGCTCTATTTGCCCCCACTGATGGATAGCAGTCATGGCCTAAATTTGAACACCAATTTATGACCACCATTTTAAGGGCACATCTGTATGTGTTCCTTAGTATATAAAACCAAATCTTATTTTCCAAAGTGCTAAACTGAGGATTACACCCAGTACGTTACAAACTTGCATCTCTTCCTGCTGAGAAGCTTGCTAGCAGCCTGCCAGGACAGCAAGATGGCACCAGCTTGGAGAAACTCTTTTTTTCTAGCTACATTAAGCAAACATTTAGCCCCGTGAGCCCTATACCCTGTGTAAGGGCTTCACTGATGTGTCAGCTGATAACTACCTGAGTGGAGCTGTCTCATACAAATGATTCATGACCAACAGAGCTATTCATCAGCTTTTTGATAAGAATGAATTTACAGCTTCATCCTCTGAAGCCAGCAGGTACCTTTCTATTGACGATAAAAAGTAAAAGAGGCAAAAATGAGGGAAGATGAGAAATCTGCAAATGCCACCTGCAGGGAACCTGTAAAATTCAGCCTCACATTCTAATGCGAGTTATTAAGCTGTCAGTGTTCAAAACAAACTTGAATTTCCAAAAAAAGGGCATTGGAGAGATTTTGTGTCCCTCAAGGCTGGGACCTGGCATCAGCGACGGAAGGAAATGTCTGTGAGTAAGCCTGTACCCTCATCCTCCTGGGCACAGGAGGTGATGTTTCTAGTACTGTGTGTTGCTTCCACTGTACAAACAGTGCCAGCTCATACGCATGTCAGTCTGGATGACTTTACAACGGTTTGGGTCAAAGCTAAGTCAAACTTCTGCTCCATTATTGGATTGGTTGTGTACTGTGCTCTGTCATCACAGGAAATAATTCCATAATGAGTTATACAAATAACGCATACCAACTACTTAGCTGGTGTCTGCCAGCTATAAATTTTGAGCACTTGACCACACCAGTTTTCTCACCTGTATGGCAAAGAGCGAAATGAGCTACAGGGTAATACAGCTCTTAGAAGTAGTTTCCCACTTTGACTGCACAACTTGAGAAATCTCCCTGACAGCTTTTCAGAGGTACCTGAGTAAGGTAATACGTTAATAATGTTTCCAGGGTTCAACCTGAGTCTTCCTTCTCAGCTCCAAACCCACAGCACCTGCTGATCTCTACTGTTGCAATTCTCCTCTCTTCCTGAGCATTAAAAGTGGGACTTTTGTGGGACTAATATACTATTAACCTGTATAAAACATAAATCAATCTACTAATACTCATTTATTGTTTTTGCAATTTCTGATAATGTTCTATACCCCATTACAACACAGATAGATACAGTTTCTGCTACACAAACTTTTAAAATGGCAAGTATTTTCCACTTTTTCCCTCCCCAAATGCTTGTATTGAAAAAGACTTATAATGTGTTACAATGAATACGCTTGCATTGACTAGCTTTGTTCTGGAATCTACAGCCTTAGTCCGAACGCGGTATTTCTTGAAACGTTAAGAATTCAATTGGCAGATACATATCTGTTCAGAAACGTTTTAGGCTATCCACACCTCATTATTCTTTTCCACTTTAACTGTGGGACATTTTAAAATTGTGTCGATAATGATTAATATGACTGAGATTTATTAGACTGACTCACCTATTGAAATTCCACACATTTACTATAGGTGCTGTTTTTAATAATTAGCCTTTTCCTCTCTTGCTTTCTTTAGCAGCCAGTAATCAAACTGTAATTTTTGTTTTCTTCTATTTTAAATCCAAATAGATGGCTGTTAAGGTAATGATAGCTGAAAACAGTTGTAATTTTGGCTACCAGTAAGAGGTCAAAAACAACCACTGCTTTAGCACTAAAGCTCAAAGCAGAAATAAACAAGAAAACAAGATCCCAAAGGGGTACAGTGAAAGAAGTGGAGAAATAGATAGAAATATGCCTACAGCCATTTGAATCAGAATTAGGGCTTCCTGACATCTAGTTTATCCACCTGTGAAGGAAGACGTAACTATTTTTTCTCAAGAAAAATACGCAGGACATGCATCAGAAAAAATGTAATTTTGTTTTCTTATTCATCTTTGTAAAATATAAAGTAAATTGTTACTTTTTAAGTGGGGTTATTAATTATTAACTGATATTGCAACTGATCTAAATATTACCTCTATGACTAGAGGCAATAATGAATGCAATGTAAATATATTCAAGAAGATGACATCTGGGAACATCACTTTGCATTTTTTATCGGTCATAGCCTGAGACTAGGAGGATTGGGTGATCATGTGACTTGCTCAACTGCACTGAAGGCACACGTGTTTCCAAATCCTGCATTTTTATCCTTTTATTTCCTTAATAAGTGGATGCACTCCAAGGTAACTGGCTTATAATGAAAAATCAGTTTCATATTTCTCCAACTACTAGATTGCTCTTTTCCATCAAGCAATTGAGATTTGATAGTCATTACTCTAATCAGCTTTGTAAATGCATTCTCTATAAAGGTATTAGTATGCTGATGTAACCCGTGCTACTTTGCAGCAACATAAGCGTCAATTATATTTCCATTAATGTGTGAGCATACCTTGGCTAAGCATGCTTCCTAAATAAACATCTATTTTTGTCATTGTAGTTTAACTCTGCTCATGGAGAAAAAAAAAATAAAGCAGCCCTGTAATTAAGACCTATCCTCAACCGAAATTATGCGTGTCTATTGAATCTATAAATACTAGACTGCAAATGCCAAAATTTAAGCACAGTAACCAAAATTTTGAAGTGAGCAGAACCAAACAAGAGGTCTTACGTTCTTTGATAGAAATACTTTAAAGCCTTGACAGTTTGGTATATCCAGGTATATAGGAGTCCGTAATAAAAATTCTTTCAAAATACCTTAGTCTTTGGAAATGAAGACAACGCACAACTAGAAGTGTACTGGAAACAAATGAGTAGGGAATGGAGAGAGGAATCAAATATCACTGACTTCTGAAGTACTCTTGGAACTTTGCAAGTAGTTCTTATTTCTACTCCAAAAAACAGAAGTTTTCACTGAAGTTTTCAAAATTCAGTCTTCAAATATTTAAAAAATAACAAAGACTGCATTTGCTAAAATTTAAATAAAACAGAAAGCCTCATGTTATGATTGTGATAGTATCTAATTACAGTTCTATTTATTTTGAAAAAGCATAGTCATAAAATAAGTGCACATTGTCCTAATCTTCTCCTGAGTTTATCTGAAACCCTTTTAAAAATTCCTAGTGGAATGTATAGTTTTTTAAAGCTCTTTCTTCTTACACTTCTCATACTTTTTTTGCAATTTTTTAAAAGAGCAAAATATTACAGCCTTTTACCTCCTTTCTTCCTACAGTGTGAAATTTTATGAGCTTGATTACAAGAGAAGTCAAGAACAGGTCTGGAAAAACGATGATTACTACTGCTTACGTATTCTAAAATAATACTAATTCTTTTTTGTTCATCATTATTATTTCAAGACTCAGGCCTTCTCATAATGCACATAAAACAGAAATGTTGTCTTTATATGCAACAGAAATTGCTGGGTTGCCTTTAGCTCTTCTTTTATCGTTAACAAGGGCTGCCTTTTTCACTAAGTGAACTTCAGAAGAACACCACCCTACTGAAAACTCCAATTTACTAGCTATTGTCAATGTAGCTGATTCACTTAGTGAAAAATGGTATGTCTGAAATTACTACGAGACCAATTTGGCTTATGCTGCTCTCACAAAGTCAATTAGCAATATTCAAACCTTTGTGAAAATCATTTTTTTCAGTAATGAGGTGGTCAGAATGTTCACAAATGGAAAATCAAGACTAACATAAGCAACATTAACTTTTCAAACAGAAGAATATTTTATTTTTCTTTGTTTATCTCAGGTAAGAAGTAAGAGAATAAACACTTAGAAGAATTTTCAAAATATGGATAGTTAGACCACAGAACTGGATGGCAAATCACTATTTTCTCCCTCTAATGTGAAGGCAATAGAGTATTTACTCATTAGCATTAGCAGAAAATGGTTATGCACTGTTGATTAGGTATATTTCAGCTAATAAAATTGTTACCTTGGATCCAGATGGATCTATATGGAAAAAAACATAGCTTTGTGGACAAAAATGAACAGTATCTCTTCAAGCAGTGCTGACGCTGGAAGACATGTAGTCTTGCCTCTCTAAATAATATACTCTAAATAATATACTTTCTTTCCTCACCTCTACCTTATTGATCCCCAATAGATGCACTCTGAGGGTTAGTCTGTGAAGAAGCCTCAAGATACAATGTGTAGGGCTGCAAAAATGAGGCACATCATTAACAGATTGCTGAGCTTTATAAAAACTACCTCAGTTTTGAGTCAAATTTGACTGGACTATCTCTGTAGAAAAGCATGCCTTTCTTTAAAAGTGAACTCAAAAATGTTTAATTAAACCTGGGAGGAGTGGAACGAACATTTTTCCTCCTGGTTATTGCAAAACATCTTGTGTGAAGGAAGCTATTTAGAAATGAAAATATTAGCAACAGTAATTTATAGTTAGTATTAAAAATGTTATTAGAGTGATAGGTATATCCAAGTAGATGATAGGAGAGATTGTATTACATTCTATTGTCCTGTCAGTACAGTTACTAAGTACAATCTAGAGCACAGAAAAATGTGTCCTCTCCAGTTTCTTCTTGGAAGCCCAGGGAAATGTGGTGGCATTTATTGGATGGATATAGTTCATATCAGCATAGAATATCTTCCCCTTTCTCAACTGTTTTGGCACCAACACTTTCCCTGATACACTGTTTTCCCTGCCAGCATTAGCCTACTGTGGAGGATCACACTCGGTATGTTAAACCCTCGTTGTTGTTTTTTCCAAGCACAGTTGGATTTCTACTACTATTCCCAATTGCTAGGAGTACTGGTGTATTTTTGGGAAGGGTAAAGCAAATACTAAAGAAATTTGTCCTGTACTTAAAGCCAAAACAAAGATATTGTCAAAGAACATGATATGGTTAGTTCTAAGGCCATGTCATCCACCGCTTCAGACTGGATCACAAAACATACTTTTATTCTTGACTTTAAAAATTCTCCTGGCTTTTTGGAAAAAAAGTATGAATGTGTTTTACATATTTTGCTAAAATACAATGAATTTTATTCCTAAGGCTGCGTAACACAAGAGTAACAGTCTAAAAGTGTATTTCTGCTAATAAAACCTGTCTGAAGTATTTTATTTCTTTACAAAAAATGTGGAAAAATTCTGATGTGATACCTATTTCTGTTTTTTTATTATTTCAGCATCTCCTTTCTCATGACAGAAAGAACTGAGGACAACCCTCTGAGCTGTCAGTGGTCAAAGAGCAGATGCCTAAGGATGAGGGGGACAATGACTTATCAGCTGATAAAGAGGAAGACCACAACCATAAGCAAGAATGGAAGGAGGCTGAAAACATTTGCATTTTCCTACTTCCTGCAGAGAGAGTGCAAAGTGAGGCAGAAGACCTCTTGTTAGGTTATGTATGGTGCTTCCAGACACACTAATAATATTTTTCAGGTATAAACAATTTCATGATTTGGTTGGTTCATAATTTCCACACAAATAAGTACAAGCTTGGGGTTGTGGAAAGCTTCATATATGGAGTATACATCTCATAAGATAGTTTACAGCATCTCTGGAAGCTTAGCAGCCCTGAGAAATAAACAAGACTAAGTCCTTCTACAGTTTTTAAGTCTCTGCTTTTGCAGCTATGAACTGCAAGAGCTGAAAAAACCCCTACCACCACACACATTTGTGGTGTTCAATGTCAGGATGTTCATGAAGAACCTGCATCTGTTGGCCCAAAATTGTGTTGCTGCTGCCCAGGGTCCCTGGAGCCAGATGCCACCAGCAGTGGAGAAGGGGGGCTGCAGCCCATGCGGCTCTCAGAGAGCCAGGCACAAACAGAGCGGAGCGCTAACACCTCTGCACTTTACTGTGAGGGCAGCATTCGGTCATTCAACCATTTCTGTGCTCAAAGACATTTACTTTTCTCACTAATTATGGGCAGCTTGTTTTCCAAAATTTGCCCCTCCAGTGCCCAACAACGTGGGAGATATTGGGACAATGTTAGAGTCAGGTAGCCAGAATGTAACATAAGGCAGGTTAGCGTCAGTGAAACTACAAAAAGGAGTCAGTTTTTAAAAAAGCTTGGGAGTACCCTGTACTACATTAGCAGTACTTAAAACTACACTAGCGTGTTTACTCTTTTATGTGTTATCATTGTAATGACTTCTATTGACACAACTAAAATCTCAGGACATAGAATTTTTGGTAAAATAATACTCACAGTTGCTACTTTGAGATTATTAAAATGACTCTCATGATAACGAATTTAATACTTGCGCATGCTATCTGAACAATAATTGCACACGCTTATTCAAGTCGTAGATTCAAATTCCTAGGTAACTATCACAAGTCAAATAGAAGAGACATATGTGAATAACTGAAGACTAAAAATGACTAACAGACATATTCACAAAACATAGACTAAAAACCTAGGAAATTCAGAGTTAAGGTTAAAAATTCAGCTGTTATTAAGGTTTACTAAAAGTGTCCATAGTTCCAGGTCCAGCTAAGCTGATTTTTAAAGCTGGATTAGTTTTTGTTTCTTCTTCTCCATACATGCTCATCAGATATGTGCACATAATATGTTACTTTTAGTTTCAGCAAAACCTATCCTCCCCATATTACTTTGTTTAGCAAGCTATATTAAAAGAAGCTAGTTTGCTGTGCCATCTTCATACCACCTCCTGTACATTTCCTATAGCCACTATCAGTAAAATATGTTGATTTAAACACACATACGAGTACATTTTTTGAATATGAGCTCACATAATCCAAAAACTTTAAAAACGTACAGAAAAGCTGAATGAGATGCACCTCTGCCTGTTCAAATGAAAAAATATACGTATTTAGGAAGCACAAAAGATGTCACAAGACTTCTCAAGGGAATGGCATTGCATGGTATGGAAGGCATGCTCTCCTTCCTTTTCTAGGAAATTCAGCTATTTCATGCGCAAAGCTACCATTTACCTAACTGGGAGCTTCACCGATCTCCATCTCTGCAAGATAAAGCGCTGTGATCTTTGCCTGTATGGAACTGACTACATATGTGAAGTCAGGTTCATTGAGAACATCACTATGGAAAGTTTTCTTCAAGGCATCAGTTACACAAGAGAGCAAAACCTTGGCCCTCTGTGAGGCCTTACAAATTAAATGATAATCCCTTCTAAATAAGAAGTTTCCAGTACGTAACGCTTGTGGCCTCTTAGTACATTACGCATGTCAGCCCTGGGACATGAGTAAAGACATCTTGTTCACATGTCCACTGTTTTAACAGCATAGAATATTTATACTATTTGGACCCTTGATTATAACATGATTTGTATTTGATACAAGAAGATAGAAGGGTTCTTTAAAAGACCTCTATGTGTGTCTCAGTTCAAGAAGTAATGTTTTTAACTCATATTCTGTAACCAAGTCTACTGAAAATGGGTGCATGGAAAGTACTCTTGACTCCCCTATCTTCTGTCTGAATCAGTACAACCTGTCTGGCTCTGTTGTTCTCCTGCTTCTTGCTTGCTTTACTTCAGAATTTTATTCCCACTTCCTTGTTACCGGCTTCCAGAAAATCAGCTAATTAAATACCACAGTGGTTACAGTGAATTTCAATGAGCACTATGTGATTACTCTTTAGACTCTTTCCAGCCTCCAAGCTCAGCCAACAGACAAATTCTGCGCTGTTCAGATGAAGTAAATTCATCATGTTTCTGCATATACTGCCTATCGACCCAGCAAAAGATGGGCTGGCATTATGCTAGATGCCGTACAAACAGGGTAGCTAATTGTCCCTACGCCAAAGTACTTGCAATCCAAATAATCAGTAAAGAAAAGTGTATGACACGTGGAATGAAAAAATTCCACAGTTGCAAAGATGTCAATGTCATGGTTTTCATTTAATGAAAAAGCTTCAGTAAGGGAATAAGCTAAAGAGAAAGAAAAGTGAAGAAACAAAGGAGGAGAGAATGCAGTGAAGCAGTACCAAAGGACATAGGGAAGAAAAGACTGGAGAAAACTTTTAATTTACAGAGTGCAGAGAAACTCCAGGGAAAATTCTCTGTGAAAAAGATTCTCTCTTTTAGCTGTTTCTGCAGCTGCTTCTATCAGTCTGCGTATACGAATGCAACTCTTTCCTGAAACGGATCTCCTTAAACTGTTTTCTAAACTAGAGGTGGAGAAAAGCTATCACCCAACTCTCAGGATCCCCAAAGTGGTCATACCTCTCCACTGCACATGTTGGGTTTAGAGGACAAAACTGAGGGGAAACAACCCTGTCTGAGCCATGGGTTACTCCTAGTGGTCAACATTCAGCCCGAAATGTGGGAAGACCTGGAGAAGACTGAGCTGGAGACCTTGCAGACCTCCAGCATTAGATGTCAGAGTTTCAAACGTTGACAGGTGTTCATGTCCAACACCTTTTATAAAGTATCACAGACACATCTCACCTGACATGCTGCCCACAGCTGTAAGGTATAATTTGACGTGCAATAGTATTGTCTGAGAGAACCTTCATGAATCTTTAAAATAGCAGGAAAACAGAAAATTAAGGAGATAGCAGAAGGAAGACATGAGAAACCTCTCACTCCAAATTTCTTATGCCCTAAGAACCAAGATTATTTATGTAGCTAAAACTAAACAAATAAAACCTACTATAACTGAAGATAAATGATTCTCAAGTTTCTAATAAATTCATGTATGCCCTTCTGAAGAATCAGTGCAAAAGTCCCATGAACGTCATTATACTGTAAGAGCACAATACTTACATATTCTCTATACTATTAGCAGAGGTGGGTATGGAAAGGGAATAGCCATGACTCTTGGTGCATTTTGCCCTTTCAAGGCCTCCAGTTCTGTACTTCCAACTAAAGACTAATTTCAGCTCGTTTTGGAGCTGAACAAATGAGACCTTAATTCTAAGAATGCTTTCCTGTTCTTTGTAAGATAACTAAACAATATGTCTCTGATTTGTCCTTCTGAATTAAAATTTAACTGTGACTAGCTTCTCTAAATAAATACCTGCAGAATTACAAGACTAATTTTGTTATATGCTCTGCTTATAGGCAATTTGCCATCCAGATGCTGCTTCATACTGGCAATCACTGCTTAAAGAGAGCTCTTCTGCTCCTGAGCAGATGAAATGACTTCTCTTAACAATATTCCTGCCTTGAAACACACCCATGTGCCTTACTGTGATTCTCATCTTTTTAAAACCAGCTCGCTAAGTTACAGGTCTTTTTCTTCTAACATCTTCTATATGAAAGGGATAGGATTTTTAATAGTGTGCTGTACAAAGTGTGCAACTGCTACCAAAACCAAATCATTCATATTTTCACAAATCACAGTAATGCTTTTACTGTAAATTCCCCCAAATAGTTTTCCAGGATAATTTTTTGGATGATTCTGATGTAAAGATAAGTTTACCGTTGTATAGCAGTATCACATATCAGTACTGAATTCTCCTTTGAGGAGAAAAAGATGAGTTTTTGTTTCTTTTTCGGCGAATAAATATACCCCTGGACAAGCTAAATACACCTAGCTTCTGCAGTCCTGGTCAGTAAACAAAGCAACACTAACAAACTAGCAGTATATTTCCTCTGTCATTAGTATGATATGAAAAGAAATTCATACATCGTGGATGCTGCCTCATTTTATCAGCATTTGGAGTATAACTGAGAGAGAGAGATAGAGAAACCCTGTGTTCTTACTTTTGTTGAATTTATGAAACATTAGTGGGAAAGGAAGGTCAACACAAACCTGCCTTAGGATGCAAATAGTCAACATGAATGAACTACTGTTTTCATGGAAGGAAAAGCTCAGCGATATAGGGCAAGCTTTGGTACAAATATCCAACATTTGGACACTGTGATTTAATAGAATCAGTCCTGAAATGATTACAAGAACAAACTTTGAATTTAGTCATTCTTTAAATACCATGTGTGAGACTAGTTTTCCAATTGGCATCCACCAAGAATCAGCACTTAAACATTGAAGTTTTATTCCAGTACGCTGCTGTTCTAAATTAGGGATATTGAGCTTATGCAAAAATTTGAATTTTTATTTCACCTGCAACACAACCAGCATATTGAAAAAAAAAATCTAATCCTGAATTGGCCTGTGTGAGTTCATTATTACTTTATAGAGAAGCACACTTTAATTTCTTTGTTTTGTTGCAGGGCTATTGTATTTACTTGCTAATGCAGAGACAGAAAAGAACACGACATTCCAAAATGCACTTTTTCCCATGATTTGTTCTGCCTCTAGCAGCATGTGGTAAAACTACTTTGAATTTTAATACAATTGCATAAATAAAATAAAAATGTTTACGATAGTATCTGGGACATAAAAAAGAAGGAAAGGCTGGCATATGAACTGCAGCCCACTTTTAGGATCCTCTTTAGTAGACATTTGTTTTTGCAGTGCCTTACATACTGCAACACTAGTGGGTTTATTGCGTTCCTCCTTTTCAGTGTCTCATTACAGAATAAAATACAGTGTTTTCTTTTGTTTTTGTGTGTCTATCCTTCTACCAACGGTACAAAACTGATACAGGAACTAATAAAAACATAAACCATATAAAATTTCTAAGCAGCTGAGGAATTACTGAATTTCTCTTCCGGAAGGACTTTGGGGATAGTAAATTATAGGCCTAAATTTGAAGTACTACAGGTCTTAGGCTTGGATTCACAATATCTTCAGCATCCCAAGAATCTCCCCAGTCTCTACACAAAGCATCGCTAAGAAAGTTTAAATCCAAGCACTAATCCGCTTTGGTGTCATCAGCTGAAGCACATGGCTTTTCCTTCAAGCTTTTGTGCTGAAGGTGTCCTTGTGTTTAGTATTTTTAATGACTGAGTAGTCTATGAAATGAAAAAGTACTTCAGCTACACTCCTCAGTAATTTTGTGCATGCTCCAAAAGCCAAACCAACACTGTATTCTTCATATAAAAGAGAAAGACTGAAGAATACTTCTAAAAGAATGTCAAGAGCTCTGTCTTTGGTAGAAAGATGAAATCATTCTGTAGTTGGATGATTTATAAAGATGTAAGGCTGTGTTGAAAAGAAAAAAATATTTCAATTAGGAGCATAATATGAAATCTGAAGTGAGTGAGTAATATAACACATAAAATTCTATATTTTAGTACTAAATATTTCCCCTCATTTCTCTGCCTATAATTAGAATTTTATACAATTTTGCAATCATTCCTTTTTAAATTCCATAGCTTCTCTTTAGCTTATCATTCTGAAGAAAAGACTTCATGTGAAAAAGCAATAATTCTCAGTGGCCTTGTAAAACTTTAAGCAGGAGATACTACAATAGCAATAATGTTTAAGACAGGTGCCCAGTTTGAGTATGGGATTAACTTGGAGTGAACAGCACAGCACAAAAATACATTGCATATCCAGGCAGATGGGTGCGGTGCCTTTGTAAATATAGACTTTCATTCACCAAGCGCTCTCCCAGCACTTCCAGCATTACTTCGTGTGGTGGCAATCATCATGCCCTTGTCTCGTACCTCACTCCTTCAGCCCTCCGGCTCCCTCCTGCTCACTGCCCCTCACCACTGGCCAAATGATAACCTGCCACACAGCTGGGTTAAAATAATATGCTTTTACACATTATTTAACTGGACAGGTGCTCTCTGCCTTTCCAAATGAGTGTATCACAACAGCTTCTCCCCTCCAGGGAAGGAACAATTTGAGCTCCTGGATTACCCTGCCACTGATTTTCATACAAGATGTAGGGACTTCGTATTTACTTCAGGACAGACTCTACCATCCCTGGTCCTAGCTGGACAGGCATAAATTGCTAGCGAAAAGCTTTCCTTCTACTGAAGAGGAGAAAGAAAGAAAATAATGAGTCAAGAGATGTCTAGGATCTGAAGTTCAGTCTACTCTCAGTTCATGAAAGTTCACTTTATATCAGATCAATCCTTTCTCCCACTTTTAGGCTGCAGACATTTAAAAACCATTCTGCTTACCTACAGGCTATAGATCTTTACCCAGTGAATCAAGCCCAAACAGTTGTGAGCTGAACTAGACTGAACTAGGCACTTTTACAGAGCTCTCTAGTCTTTGATTAAAATCTCTATATTTCTTGGAAGGTACAGCTTTCATCGGTAAAACACTTCAGTGCATCTTTGTCCTCACAGTCACATTCATGACTTATCTCAAGGCTGGTTTCCATAGGTTCAGCCAACCAGATGAGATTTTATTGCCTTTTCTGCTATATTTTGCTTGCTGAGTAACAGCAAACATTTGCTTATATGGATAACTGCACGATGTGATCTTGTAATGTTTTGTTGATCTTTTCAGGTCTCTTCTGTTAGTCTCCCTTCTCACTGTTAGTAAGTCCCACACTCTGTATACCTTACGCTCTCCACTATGATGCATCTTTCCAGAAATGTGTACAGTGTTTCATGAGCATTTTCTTTCATGCCCTACCCAAGCTTTACATTATTATAATCAGGGACACTGTGGATATCTCAAGCCAGGGTTGGCCTGGGAGATGCGATTCAAGGGATGCATCCTTTTCAGAGGATTCGAGAATGGGTGGCAGCAGAAGAAGCTCTGAAGGTGCTTATACAAAGCATCCAGTTCATGTCCCTACCAAGGCAGAATCAGCCATAAAGAGCTGCAGATAGGCAGTTAGCTAATTTTTCTCAAAAGCCTCCAGTGCTGATGCTGGACAGTCTCTGCTGGCAATCTACTCTAGTACTGATACTAGTGATCCCTAACAGTTTCTCTTCATGAAAGGAAGTCTTAGCATCCAAGCAGGAGAGGACAAGAGCAGACTGATCCCCTTCAACAATGCTTTATGCACTCATCCACCTTCCCCTCTTCTGTCTTCTGCTCCTCAGCTAAAACTAGCCCCGCTCTTTCATGTCATCTAGGGCATGTTTTCGAACCTCTAATCATTCGCTCTGGCCTCCCTGGATTCCAGAGGTCAGACTTCACAAAAGGCTCACATCTTCTTGAACTACAGTGCTGAACTGGAAACGTTATCACTGGACCAAGAACAAGCTAAGGATGATATCTTGTGTCTTAGAGATAGTACTTCTGCCTTTTTGTCCCTGTATCCCAATAATCTCTTTTGCAGCAGAAGAGTGTTATTTAATCATATTCAGCTTGAAGATCATTGCTGTATACCTGTATTTCTTTCTGAAAATCTGTTACCTAGCCACATGTTCCCAGCCCCCTACAGGGTTGATTATTCCTACCTAATTACAATCCTTCATATTTGTTCTTACTGAATAGCATTTTGTATTTGGATCCTAATCCTTCAAGATACACACAGTCTTTCAGCTTCGTCTGCACACGGAATTAACATGTGTCAGGCTGTAATGCAAACTAATGACTAGCCATGACAGATCACTGTGAAAACACACTCAAGAGATATATCGCTCCATCTCACATGAGTCATGGGGGTTTGCTGACAGGGTAAGATTAATCAGCCTGCTTGGCATTCATCCTTTTCCAGCTCTATGATAGTATTTTTTACAATGCTTATAATGTGTATCATGTGCAAGAATCAAAAGCTTTTACAGAAGTTATTCACAGCACCTGTGAACTCATCAGCATTCCCTCAAAAGTGGCACTGGGCTTGTAAAAAAAAAAAAATCAATTTCTCTTTAGAATGAAGCAGTGTGTTTAGTAACAGACCAGACATTTGTGAACAAGGGTGATGTCATGCATCTCTTTCCTCAGTTGAGAGGATCCAAATTACTTCTTCAGTTGTCTGACTGCAGTCCTTATTTACGCACATTGACTCACCGATAAAGGAGTCCTCGGAGGAAGGAATCACTTGAATCACGTAGCCTGACTCGGCATCATCCACAGAGCTACTCACTATGTTTTCCTGAAGTCTCATCTCAGCCATATTTACATGTGGGTAGTGATAACCTCTAGTGCCCCCCTGTCTGTCTAGTCTGCTGCCACATTATTCATGCCATCAGGATTTTTTCCTACCTCAACACCTAATGCTTAAGTAAATACAGAGTAACCAGCTATGTGAGTCAAGTTCTCTAAATCTGTTTGCATTTGGTGCTAAAGCTTACCCATCTGGTGTCAGATTATTAACCTATTTTTTAAGCACATAAATTTTCAGGGTATTACTTTTTCTTTTTAAGAAAGAAATTTTAAAACGAAAAGCTCAGAAGCTTAAAAAACCAAAACACTATGTACTGAAGAAGCTTCATCCAAGAAAACTTTCTGAAGAAAGCTGAATATAATTTGATTTGCCCCTTACATTTGTATGTTAAATACGTTAATGTCTGTTTACCCTGATGATATACCTTACAACGATATGCAAGACTGGAATGGATGTCATGGATGTCCCCAGTCATGTATCCAGTAAAAGTGAAAAAGATGGTGTACGGTTTAAAATCTGCATTTTATATATGTATGTATGTATGTATGCATGTATGTATGTATGTATGTATATTGGGCTAAAGCTTCAAAAGCATATGTACTAAAAGTGCAAAAATCAAATTTGCTTTCTTCTTCCTCAGGTTTGGTGCTTACTACTCAAAAGCAGGTACCACAAAAATGCTAAGCTGTAGCTAAAGTCAGCACTGGCATTGACTGGCTCTTCAGAGCTAAATGCAAATTTTAAATCTCTAATTTGTACACTGCAGTCCTTGTGTGGAATAGTCACATGTTTCTGACTACTTTATAAATGTGGCTACAAACTTGATATCAGAGGCTTGATCCAGACACTTTTCATGTATTATAATGGATTGTGAATCACATCATGCGTGAAGCAAAGACATCCTGAATTTGAGACTGACTGCTGCAAAGCAGCACCTCTCACTTACGGCACACAGCTTATAGCTGAAATGAATACGCGAAATTTCAGTGAGATACAGATTCAGACAGGATCTTCTGCCAACCATGTGCACACACAGCTCAGGAAACAACTCCTCTCCTGTGTAAGAGCTGGAAATCTATGTCCTGGAAGCCTGCTTATCAGGTTCAAATTTCATGTAGGTAAAGATCGAGAGGCCAGTCTAAAAACAGTAGGAGGACCTCTAAGTAAACACGAATAAGTCAATGACCAAGAAGGTAGGCTGTAGGTTCTTTTCCAGTTGCGTCTACACTGTTTCACTGTCTCCAAAGTACTTTTTTCCATTTTTAGTTTGCAACTGTTTACTATTTAATGAATAGATAGGTAAATACTTAGTGGATATCAGAAGAAATATTTAAAAATTAATGCACCAAGCATTTTGATCGACCTACTTGGAAAATTTCACTCTAACTCCGGACGCAGCTGTTCTGAAAAAAACATTTAATCTGCAGTGATCTGATATAGACCACTATGGTTTTTGTACTGAATTGCCTGGGCAAAGAATATGCGCTTCTGGCTTCTAAGCTACATTTCTAGGTCATACATAATATTGGCTAAAACGTGTAAGCTCTGGCACTGCAGCCACAAATAGTCAGCAGGCTAATCATAGCTACTGCGTTGCCTTAGGGTATGTCTGGCAGAGAAGATGACTAAGAAGCCAGTTGTGGACTGGAAAGTCAACAGCAAGGATCAAATAGTAGACAGCCGCCCCTCGTCCCTAACTTAAGTACAGGCCCTTACGCTGACAGAGGTGTGGACCAAAACCCTAACTTAACCACTATCTATCTTTGGAAGAGACATGGACATAAGAACCACACCCCGGCCAGATCGCCTTGTTCACATCTGGAGGGGTTGTGCTGCTCTTGCTGTGCGCAGTCCCGCAACTTTTTTTCCACCGGCTATGGCTTTGCTAAGGCAAAGCAAACGCACAGCTCCCGTGGCTTGGTGGTGTTATAAAGGCTTAATGCAAACAGAGAGCGTAATGCTACGCAAGCCCCAAGCATGGGCTGAAAGAGTAAGTATGCACAAAGTTTGCATGATTCCGCTTCATCCTACGTGGAATGAAACAACAATATCCCAAAACCCTCAGAAAAATCTTATGAAAGTGTTATCCCTAGAAGCGAACAAATTCCACATAAAAAGGAGTGCACTGCTGCATGTCACCACCACATCAGAGCTCTCTTCAGTTCTGCGAAACAAGTCTGAACCTGCAAACTCGACTCTTTACGTTGTGGGACACACAAAGGTTTGTTAGGCTGCTGAGAAACATGAGGACAGACATAACCTCTAGATAAATGTTAAGAGTGACTTTCTATGACCCTTGCTAAGGAGGCAAGAGCTAAAATTAATACACTGTCCTCACAATTTATAGAAATGCCAAGCATACAAATTTTATTTTAGATTTAAATTTCAACAGCATCCTGTAAGTCAGACTTTTTAAATTAGCCTTCACTACTTTGTCATGATTTTAATGAACATCTCTCTTCGTTAAATATCTACCATAGGTGTTTGTGCATGTATTTAGTTAATTACTGATTTGCACTTGCCCAGGCTTACAGTTCAAAATATATTAGATGCAAAAATAATTATGTCAAACAGTAGGTCTTTATAAAGCTAATCAAAAAATACAAAAAAAGCTAAACAGCTGAATACAGTTCTCAGCTCATGAGTTATTTGCTATCTGAGTCTTGCTTCCAGCCTTCCCTTGCTTCCTTGTGGGAAAACACCTGGTACGGCGGGGAGAAATGTTCTGTGGGATCATATGCAATTCTTCATAACAAATGAGGACAATTCCCCTTTTCCCCTAAAGGAAGCAGGCATGAAGCAATCAAACTGTGCATCTTGCTGAAGTCTTGCTGAAGTTTGCAAATGACTGATAAAGAAGCACTTAGCCCATTCCCCCGTTTGTAGGTTAAATCCTTGCATGGAGGGTATGCCCTGTCTGTGGATCGGTGGGTGAGAAGCATGGAAATGCTCCTCTAATTAGGTTTTCTTTTTAGGTCTAGACACATTGCATAGAAAAAGACCTCTTGTTACTGTTTTGCTTTCTATGCTCAACTGTTTAAACAGAAAAAATGGGGAGTAGATTCAAATGGAACTGATTAAGTTTTCCAGGCTCGATGTAAAAGCACAACCAAGTTAAACCTCTCACGTGTCCTACAAAGAGACAGTAAAATCCAGGTAGAAGATTACAAAGCGGGCTTGCAGCCTCGTACTTAGCCCCTGCCTTAAGCACAGACCCTCTTTCCTGAGAGTTATGCAGTCCTTAGCATACTGTGAAACTCCCACACAAGGCGGTGCTCGGTCGCTCCCTCCTTACACTGAAGAATACTGCCGCTTATTATTTGTCATGTTTCTTGAGGTTTTCTGATGACTCCGCTGTCGTTCAAAGCCGCTACAATCCCATAACCGGATGGCAGATGGTCACGTAATAACACCACTACACAGAAACACTTCAACACTGGAAGGATTGATTGAGGTCTCACTGGTGGACAATGTCGCTCGGGAAATCTTCTGATACATCAGCTGCAGCTGAGACTCTCTACAAGAAACCCTTCCATTGTTGAAGAAATAGCAGACATGAGTTGGCTCTTACGGTCACGTTATATCTAGTCTTGAGTGCTATGAAGGAGACAGATCAGAGCTTTTCTTCTCTCTCTGTCTTTCTCTCTATTCAGGAAATAATATGACATTCAAACAGTCTTCCTTTGAGTGTTTCAAAGTCTCATACCCTGTTACTAAGATTATGCATGCCAGAGAGAAATCCATTAGCTTAGGCAATAAAGAGTCATGCTATGTTTGAATGATTACTATTTTTCACTCATTTTACTTGCAATGATACGATCATTTCTAAAAATACTGTAAATAAGATACTCTGCTCTGTTTTTAATCCATCAAAAATAATCAGATCTCAAATCTTATGTAGCATTTTTTTCATTTTTTTTTCCAGCAGAAGTACAGTCATCACCTGAATCTGAACAATAAGTCAGAGGCAATGTGATCTAATATTTACAGCACTGGTCAAAAGTAAAACACTCTTGAATCCCAGCCTTGCAAATAAAACATTGCATGACACTGAACAAGTCATTTAGGACTAAATCCAACCACGGACATAGACATTTTAACAAAGAACATTTCCGTACTAAGTTTTAGACCTCTAGTGTTGATTACAACGCACAGGGAGAAGCAGGGAACCAAATGAGCAGCTACCGTTGCCTTTTCTCTTGAACTCATCATATAGAGACAGGATTGTATTCTCCAAAAAAATGCAAGATGAGCATAGACACAAAAACATAACTTTCTGGACTTAAGTGCATTCAAGAATAAAAGCTGAGAGTCACTCAGCTCTATCACCACCAAATGTCATAATCCAGAAATTTAGATGGGTGTGCTTCAAAGTCAAGAACAGGTATGTACAAGGACCTTCCCCAGGCCAAGCACTAGTTTAACACAGGTTTCCGGACTTTGATGCCAAAAGGGGAACAGGGATTCTTTTTCTGGATCTGGGCTACTTCTCTCTCTGCTCCCCTCTCTAAAGGGTGAAGACTTGCCCTCTAATACTGCTCTGTGTCACTCAGTAAAAGCTTCTTGGGTGCACTGAGGGGTGACATGGCATTTCTGATCTACAAGGACAAACAGGTTTCCTCCTTCCTCTTTGTCCACTCCACTGCCTAACGTTGACATGTCAGGGGTCAGTCTTTAGAGTCAACCCTCAGGTTAGTTAATAACGCTGTGACAGGCAGAAGATAAAGCCAGTTCTGTGAAAGTGGTATTAATTATCACTGTATTTGAATTGAAGAAGTCATTTATAAATAAGCCACAAAATATCTTCTATTCAAAGAAAGGTGGAGGAGAATATGAAAAAGTTATCTAATCAGAAACACTCTAGGACAAGCCTGAACCAAAATTGTGAATCCTTAATCCCCTCCCTCCCCACTCATTCACAGCCTGACTTGGAAAAGGAGCATGCATTAAACAAGTCCATTTGGTAACCACGCAAGAGCGTAATTTCTGACCAACGTATATAATTTACAAAGACGGTCAAAAATTTGTCAAGAGGGAGAAAATAACAATTTACGAAACTATTGACTATAAAATACTGACTGAACAATAGCAAACTGTTAAAAATGTTTGTTTCTTCAAATTTTCTTGTTCTTAAAAAAAAAGAGTTGCAAGAACATCTTGTTTCAACATTTATTTAATGAAAAGAATACCTGCCTGGGATCTAAAAAAGCTTAATTTTGATCATTTCATAATTTTTATGTCAACCTTTTAACTTTTAGTTTGATTACTATAGGTCCATTTCCCTTTTCAAATGAATGTTTTCTCTCACTTTCTAATTTAAATTTTCATTTAATGAGTATTTAAAGATAGGAATTTTTTTTTTTTTTTTTTGCTTTTCTGAGACAGGAAATTCATTTTAAGTCTGAAACACTCTTGTAAAACAAGCCAAAATAAGTGTTTGGTCCCTCACTGCAGCTATCAATCCCTTTTGTGCACTATGCAGTAAAGGATAAGGGATTGTCAAGCCCTTACTTTGAGGAGCTGGATGTTTATCCAGTACTGTAAGAACTCATGCCTTTTAATGAGGCAAGTCCCCCATTCAGTCTCTCACTAAGAGGCACAAAACCAACTGGTCAGTATGGGTTGCATGTTCCCTTTGTGTCCCACTCCACAGAGCGATTCTGAATTAAAGAGACAAGCTTTGTGACAAGCTGTAAAGACTCACATTATGCTACAGTGCTCTCCAGATCAGCCCCTGTTGCAAGTGACGGCAGTCCTCAGAAAAGCATAAATGCTCGTCTGAAGGTTCCAGCACTTTAAATCTGTTGTTCTAATTAATACGAAGCAAGTTTTACACGTTGTCAGCAGCAGCAAATTAATAAAGGCTACATTACACCAGCAGTAAACAAGAAAGAAAAAAAGATACAGAGAAAATTTGTGCTGGAGCATTTTAAGCCCAGCTTGGGAAGGATATTTTTTTGGAAAAAAAGAAAAAAGGGGGGCCTAGGATTCAAAAGTGCGTGTTAAGGACTGCCTTCCTCTTAGCTGCTCGGAAGCTCTGCTAAAGCAGTGAAGCTGCAACAGCAAGATTAAGCAGTCACGAGAGTGTGACTAGTCCTATAGACAGGCTAGTGGCAGTGTCTCTGCATAGTTGTTTTCTTCTCAGGCTCACACAAAAACTACAGCAAAAAGTGACTTCAAAAAGGTACCTGCTTAGGGCAGCCAGAATCTCTGTCTACCCACATATTTGTTGGGCAAAGTTAGCAGAGATATTGTTGAAACCTTAAGATGTCCAAACCAAGGAGCGTTTTAGTATCGGATGAAAACCCCTTTGCCTGTGTGGGTCCCCCTCCACTGAATCTGGATCGCCTGCACAACTTGCTTGTATTACACGTCTAATCTGATCTGCCTGGAAGAAGGACAGCTCAATCCTACCCTTGGAGCACAAAAATCACAGCAAGGCAAGAGCAAAAGGCAAGAGCTATACCAGACAGTCTCCATCCTCAGAATGGCTTTCTTAAACATCTGCGTCTATGTAACATAAGGATTTTGGCTGCTAACAACTATATATTTTAAGTTTCACAGGCAAATAAAAATGATAAATGGGTTTTAAAGCATACTAACCTACTGGGGTTGTTTCTGGGAGTTAAAATGTTGAAAATATTCTTTTACTAACAGTTAGTGACCCCAAAGGACTTTTACAAATCAATCCCCCTATTTTTTTAAATGCTATGGAGAAAGGCCAAAGTGTACATGTTTCTGTAGTTTATAAAGAATGTTAATACTCTTTCTACTTACAGATGATTTTATCACTCAAAGCACATTTTGGGAAGTGTTACCTCGCGTTCAAAATTTTTCTGATATACTATAAACATGTTCAAACCTGGAATAAGCATATAAAGTGTATAAAAAGTGTATAAATACTGTATAAAGTAATAGGAAAATTCTAACATGGTACAAAACCCTAGGTATTCATTTCAAATCACACTGAGAAACAAATACTACGGTCCACTGATGTTTTGTACCTTCTGAATTCTCTCTTCATTGAAAAAGTAATATCGCTTTAGTGGTCTATACTTCGAGGAAAAAGAAAAAACAAGCAGTGATTAGGTTTGGTTTATTTTCCCTTGGCTCAATATACTTTAGGGAAGAACAAAGATATACAGACAGAATTTTTGTAACAGCTGAGTAGCCCTGCTGTAAAGCAACCTAAGGCAGATATCCTTCACTTACTTTTGAGCACATGAAAGAGAAATCAGGCTTTCAGGGTTTTACAGCCCCAGCTCTACAGGTAGTTGGTTTTACCAACTTTATTGTTTTGGTTACTGCTGACTGGCTGGTACATCTCTGCACGCGCTTGAGAACAGAACAAGTTCTGTTTCCTTTTAAACTGAAAGACATTTACGACGTTAGCTGCCTGGGGCAGGCACAGAACTCACTCGGACCGGCTGCCACGCGGTCCAGCCCAACATCTCGCTGGCTTCCAGCTAAATCCAGTCCGCTTCCCACTGAGGTTAACCATGATTTCTGGGGACTGGGGAAGTGGAAGCCTGTAAACGTTGATGCTCGGCTACGCTGGTGAAAGCGAGCTCTGCTCAACAGCAGCATCGCAGGTCTGGGACTGCGGGACAAGTGCCTTGGGAAGTGTCCTCGGCTTTCCAAATCTGACAGTGAGACTTAATAAACCACGGAGATAAGGGGATCTCTCATTATGTAGTTAATCAAGCGGCTTTCCTTCAAGGTGACACAGCCATTTTCCAGTTTTGCCTTTCCAAAAATATTATTCTCTGAGTGATTGTTTCTTCTGAAGTCCAGAAGAGTGACACAATTTGTTTCCAAGGAGTAAAGATTCCTTTTGTCGACACTCATGGAAACCTCTAATTACATGAGTCAGTGGAAGTTTACAACTGAACAAACAGCTAACAAAACTGGAAAAAAATTGTCACAGTAAAGGTAATGTCTGATGAAAAGCGTGATGTCCAGCTACTCACTCATGTCTTACATGAAGCACCTTTTTCACAAAGGAAATAATAACTGAAGGAGGTTAGGTAAAACTTATGAGATCCTATGAGAAGGGTTTGTTTTTGTAAATTTGTGTAACCTGGTAGCGTTGCATTGAACGGTCTTTAAAAGAAAAGTATTAAAAAAAAGGTAACTGCTGAGTCTGTGTACAAAATGAAAGGTCATACTCTGGAAAGGAAGGCACTTTTTGCAAACAGAAACCTCTAAATATATTTTACTACGCTGTAAGTTGTTGCTATTACTGTTTTGCTGAACTATTGTTTTTTTAGATGCTTAGACTTGGCCTTGAGGACCAGATATGGCATTTAGCTTTAATAACAACAATTTATTTTAATAGCAGAAATACCTCAAGAAAATGTCTTGACAACTATTTAGTATTATACTGCGGCATAACAGGGTCTTTTTCCTGACAAAAGGAATGCAATTACGGATCAGTTAACTTTTCCTTATGTAAAAGTTAAAATGGAGACCCTAAAGACCTTTTTTTTTTAATGTCTGTGTCAAGAGATTGGGGATATTTTGCTCACTGGTAATTTTTATGATGCTTATTATACTGACTCCTCATCCTACAAGTAAATTCCTTTAAGAGGAGAGGCCCAGAGGGTCGCCTCTTCCCTGGTGTACTGATTTGTATCAGCCTTGATTGTAAAACTGTCCCATCTGAACAACCAAAAGATTGCAGTGTTTTCCTGGAGCATTCCATGAGAATTCGGAATTAACTTCTGAAAGCTCTGACTTGTTATTGATGAACAGCCATGTTCCTTCCTCGTGTTCAGCTCCTCCTGTTCCTATTTTCATGTATGCAAAACAAGGAGATTTCTTCTAAAGAGAGCGCAGAGCTATAAAATCTTCCGCAAGAAACACATTAAAGGGCTGACCTGGCACACTTCTGGAAAATAAATATTACCCACAGCCATGCAAGGCAGACTAGTCTGACCTGCTGCCGCGCTTTGGCTCTGCGGGAGCAGGAGCTACGTGCGACGCAGGAGGTCACATCTACCCTGAGTCGGCTAAGAACGGTTTGGAAACTACAAACTAGACCATGCTGAAGCTCGTTCCTAGCCTGAAATCCCAGGAAACCAAAGTGTTGGAGAGGTAGGGTGGGAAGGGCCAACGCAGGTGGGACGCTCCATCAAAATCGATGCAACCACTGTTTCTTGGTACAGCACGGTGCTGTGAGCCTTTCAAACTTCTGCTGTTATACGGTGATCAGTTTATTCTCAAAAACTTTTCACCTAGAAGTGCTGCTATGGAAGAGTTTATTGAATTCATGCCACTGAAACATTTTTCAGAACCATTAATATTGTCTGTTCTTCTGAGAATGCTCCTTGTCAAATCTTTGCACGTTTGTAACAAAAAAAAATCAGTCTTTGAAACATGTTATCTTCTACTATTCAAGTCCTATTTATTTGGTGATTAGTTACAGCTGTATAAATTTTATAGAGAACCATAACAATTATTTTATGCTAACCCGTTTTTAAATCTCTGTTCTAGCTGTTTTTACTTATTTAGCCAAAAAAACAAAAACAAAAAAAACCCAAAACAAACAAACCAAAAAACCTTGTGGACTGGGTTGATATTTTTTCCTAGTCAGAAACTTGTTTAAAGATACGAGGGGCCAAAACCAATGCCCTTGGTATCCATTTCATCACCTACGCAGGTAACGAGGAGCACATATACTATCTTCCTGGAAAAACTTGTACAAGGAGTACTTGCTGTCTGATCCAAGTCAGCCCTAAATTTTGTTTACTGTCTAGGAGGCATGACTGAACTCACCATATGTAATCTAAGTGATTTCCATTTCTGGTCCCACTGTGTATGTCTGGTCTTTTCAGACAAAAATACACCCAGATTATGATGAATTTTGGTAATGACAACAGGATTTTCATCTAAACTTTTTCTGAAAGTTTCCATTTCTCACTGGTATACCTTCCTTCACTCCCACTTCAGACTGGCAGCTGCAACGCTGTGATGTTTGACTTTGTGTGAGGGTAGTCTGGAAGCCTCTTTGGTCCTGTAACATTTTTCTGGAAGTTTTTCACAAATAAATTCCTGGCCTCCTCCCTAGAAAAGATGCCAAGATCACGCTGCTCCTCCAAGGCATTCTTATGTCCCGAAAACTGAAATAAAAATGTTCCAAAGGGGGGACTGGGCAAAAACATTCTTAAAACCTCTCTACATGCCCATCTGCAGCAATTATTTCATATTGCCATAGCTGTTAAATATACCCAAATATAACTCTGGGAAATCAACACAACAAAGAGAGATGTCACAGAGTGTGTGTACTTCTGCAAGCAGAAGTGGCCGAGGACAGGAGGAATGAGTCAGGAGGTCCTAGTAGTTTTCAAACCAAATAGAGTATTTACGGCCAGAACCAAGCAGAGGCAGGAGTACACTAGTAGAAAGGTGAGACAAAGTGTGGCTGAGCGGTATTTTCCAGGAAGGCTGATGTTTGCTCCAGCACCTATTTGCACTGGACCTGGTTTTCAGAAGAGAAACACAATCACACTAATGGACACAAGGACGGACACACACGGCTGCAGAGAGACAGCCTACGTCTAGCTTCCCACAGAGCAGGACTAAAGTCACCCCACTCCTAAAGTCAAAGGGAAACCGTAAGAGAGAAACGGTGACATCAGGCTCTAATGGCTTGCCTTTCCTGAACCGAAACAAGTTATTTAATTCCACAGGGCTGCAGAAGTACAAACAGCTTTACAGCAAGTCGTTTTCCTCCACAGCTGATGGGCGCTGACTCAAGGAATACTTCAGTGTGTGCTTAACTTGCATGCCTCAGCGCCGTTCCTGAACAAAGCTGGTTCTCTGAATCTGAACCATGGAAAAACGAGAGTGAGCACGTAATCATGTCTATTTCCTCCCTTCTGAGTCACTGCAGAGGGCCCACTCAAAGCCCACGGTGTCATGTAAATTCCTTCATCCCCTACTGCCTCTCCCCACGGACAATGCTTTTGCTTCATAGAAAAGACACCCTCTGAGATAACAATGCAAGAATACAATCCTTCTGAGTAGAAGAGAGTTTTTAGGGTACGTGCCTCTGTGTTGGTATACTTAATTATACAGAAGGATGAAGGGGAGCAATAAGGACGGAAAATCCATCAGTCAGTTAAAAAGAACACTTAATGCTTCTTGATAAAAAAAATGTAGCACGGTACCAGCCCATAAGTCACATCTATGGAAATGATCGCATCCTTGCAGGCTAAACAACATTTTGTCAGAAATGTGATAGACAGGTGGCAATTTTTTGTTCAAGATAAGGCTCCACTCCCCCCACTTTCCATACTCACATTAATTTCTCCCTTGTGTGTGACTTACTTTTTGTGGGAGTTTCAGCTGTAACCATCAAGCAGGCAGCTACTCTGCAGTAGTGAATATTAAAGAGATTGATTGCACAAACTGCCTTGCCCTGTTTTTTCTTATTTCAAATTCTTGTTCCAAAGGGAAATATGGAATAAATTTTAAAGTCTTTCTGTCTTATCACAGTTTTTAATGTCTCAGCATCCTCAAAGCAGTGAGCATTTTTTTGTTCTAAATACTCAAACATACACTAAAATTTAAGAGTCTACAGTAAGCATTCAATTATCTTCAAGAACTGGTTCATAACAGACCACACATAGGAAGTAAGTCTTAAATGTGTAATGGTACTTGACCATTAGCAAGATATTTGGTTGCATACTTTGCAAAGAATTACCTCACATGCCATAAAGGGTCATTTTAATTCCTTCTTTGCAAAATAAGAAAGGTCAAGATAAAAGCTTCTATTTTTGTGCAGCACAGTATTCAGTAAAAGCACATTTGGATAGATACAGGAGACAAAGTCCTGTAGCAGAGATCCTGGAGCAACGGAGCCAGCAGTGGAGCTGCATGTTCTGCTGACTCGGATCAAAAGCTGCATTTACACCCTACAGAGAGGCAAAACGTACATCTTCAAGCACGTATTTAAGTGAACAACTCAAGCTGAATGTTTTCTTCATTTTTTTTGTGATGAAAAAGTCTTGAGGTACAAATGACAGAAGATTTGCTCTTTAGACAAAGAAAATCTGGAGGCTGCTTCCTATCTCTGGGCTAAACCCACACCCTGAAGTAAGCAGAACTCAACTCTGAAGAGTTCAAAGTTGGATCTAACTTGTGAGGAGCTACTGAAGAAGCTGACAGGAGAGGCCGATCACAAGTGTCCACCACAGCTAGCACACTGGAGACAGACCCAAACTGCCGCTACATCAGGGGGCTGAACCCACACACTAAAACCTCCCTGCAGAAAACAAGTATTGTTTCTCTCAACCATGTAATGGGGTAAATTAGTGGCTTCCAGTCAACAGAACCCCATTAAGACCACCATATGCAAAAAGAAAAGGGTGCAGCGTTCCAGACACACAGTCTGTGGTACAAATAGCGCCTGTATAGCAAGAAGACGCCCACAAAGCAGCAGCCCATGGAAAACAGAAAAAAGTCTTCACATCTATTTTCATAGTGATCCTTCCTTCTTATCCTCGTCTGTTAGGACTTTTTTCCACTTTGAAATACACTACTCAAACACCAGGTCACAAGAAAGAAATCACAAACACTTACCTGATACTGCCTGAGAGTACCTACTATATCCTTCCTGAGGATGTTGGATCAGCGAAAAGCAGCAGTGAAAAGCTACTTTTAGTTTTGGTGGACATATACTTCACTGTCTTTAAATATTATCATCAGTGCAGCTGTGTAAGATGCATAAATTTATTTAGGAATACAGATTGGATTTAGTTTTAATCACAGTACCCTAGGGTCCAGGGATTAGTTATGTTTGGCATTTATATACACTGTTCTCTGAACAAAATAACATTTTAGGTGATGATTGAAGTCTGCAGCACAAACAGAATATGAATGATTTACGCAACACTATTGACTTGGCCAAGCAGAGGGTCCTCACAATAGAAGTAAAAACATGTTTAGAGTTAGTACACGGTGTGTTATCAGGGGACTTAGGAAATTAACCAGCCCAGAAATAGTTTTTACTGTTGTTAGAGATGTGATTCGTGTGATATGTGGCAAGCCCTTTCTGTATATAAAAATTGTTAACACACTCCAAGATTCTTCCAAATGAGAACTACTTTGTAAGTATCAGCCAATATCATTTCCTTGTTCTTACAGAGACAGATATTCTGAGAGAATAATAACAGGAAGCACTTTAGTATATCCATTTATAGTTCAGAACAAACTCTGCACAAACGAAGTCAGCATGTTCTCAAATCTAAGTAAAATCAGCTAATTTCAGACTGAATCCTGCTCTCTTACTGTATGTGGCTGAGCTCACCTGTATGAGAACTGTTTAAGCAGGTGGGAATCAACTCTGAGCAGGAAGAAAAGATAGATGTGGCATAGAAAAGTTTGATGGGAGAACTGGCTCCCAGAGCACTTTTATGATGTTTTTAGGCAGAAAGAGAATACAACAGCTGCTCCATCCTTTAAAATGTTCGCTCTGAATGCACTAAGCCTGGTCTGCTCTGGGACTACACTGTGTTGGCCCTTTAAACAGGGCATATAAAAAAGAACAGGATATTTATGCTCTTCCCATACAAATGCACATGCCATATCAGGTCAGGGACAAGCTAGCTTGAGGACTTGTTAGCCTATTTTGAATGACAGTATAAATAATGTTGAATTTTTTCAAATATTTGTTCAACTGTGTGCAGTTGCATCAGCAGGTCTTTGACATATATTGATTAGCCCTATGAACATTACTTTCCCATTCGATGAGGTAATACTGTTAGGAGCAAAGTATTTTTAAAAAAACAAAACAGTGATGTAAGTTGAGGAGAATCTGAAAAATTCTTTTAAAGAAAGCAAACCTATCTCTAAATGGGAACAGCCAAAAAGTTTCCTAGTCTATATGCTACATCCGCAACAACAACATCAAAAGCTCTTGGACAAATCTATTGAAGACAAATATTTTAAAGCTGACATGAAAGAAATGATTAGCAGACATTTCTGATACGCAGACTTGATTAAGCAGCCTGCAGGAGAAGCATGCCTGAACAACAGCAAAACGTGTCCAGCTCCTTGGGAGATGGCTAGAGTCAATTTGAAAATTAAAAACTGTACAGCCTGCAGATGCACGTGCACACACACAGAGACATGTGCACCCCTGATACAGTGAACAGGCAGCATGATGGAAAGTGATGCAGGTGGAAAAGAAACAGCTATTTCTACTTTCTTTAGTAGCCTTTTCTACTCTGTCATTGATAGTTGATCATATTTGTGAAACAAGACAAACGTATTTTTTTGGAACTTAAAAAAAATGTAATCACTTTGTCCACTCGGTAGAAAGAGCTGCTTACTGGAATTGGACAATTCAACTCAGGTGAACTAGGAAGTTAAAAAAAAAATGTGAACATTGAGGGGATATAAGCAGTACGATCTTTGCTGACTAGGAAGAGGGCAGAAGAGTTGAGTGTGTTCGCTTTCCTGGGGAATCTGCGTCTCCATCCTGAGGCCCAAAGGATTAGTATCCCAAACATTAATTTTCTAAACCAGACAATTTCTCTCATACATGTCTGAACTGACAAAGCAAAGACTACTATTGTTCACAAAGTTTGCAGCACCACTTTACTTAAAATATCAGCTGGGCAACTCATAATTTTTAAGGCAAGAAGGGATCATGATAGCCATCCAGACTGGCGTCCTGAATTATGCAACCCACAGATATTCAAGCAGTAATTTCTTGAGAATAGGAAATTATCCTTCCCTACGTTCTAAGCAAACTTTATGCAGCCCATTAACTTACGGTTTAACTAGAACGTATGTTCTAAAAACATATCCAGTCTCAATGTTGATGTTGGAAATTAAATACGAAAATTAATCTGAATGATTAAATACACTCATTATAGAAACAAAATTCTAAACTCTATTTAAAATAATGTATAATTCCTCACAGCATTTTTTCTTCTTATTTGTTTGCTCTCCAATATTGACTTACAGTGCTGGACACATGCCACAGCAAAGATGTGAAAGTGTCAGCGCTCACTTTCCCACCGTGGGGTTTGTTGATGTTGCCTTTGCCATCGTTGCAGGTAGGCACTGAAAAATGTAGCTGGTCTTGCAGAATGCGCATGACAGCCCGCTAGCGACTTTGAGTTTCGATCAGGACCCAAGAAGACATAAAAAGGAATGAGACTGTGCACATACGCTCTGGACAACTACACTGGCAGTATGGAAGAAGAAGTTTGAAATGCACAAATACCAGCCCTGTTAATGGGCCAGACGTGTTCCTCGTGCTCACAGATGCAAATATCATGGAAGCCTTGGATAAACCACCTGGATCCTGGACATGCCGGTGGGGTAGACTACAACTAGAGTGCTACGACACGTTTTGGGGAAGGTGTTCATAAATACAGTGCACACCCTCAGGAACAGAAGAGAGCTGATACGGATAGTCAGGGACTGCGTTGATTCAAACATCCACCTGGTGTAGGGTGTAGGGTCCTGACAAGACCCTACAGAAACTGAACTAACATCACTTCGCAGGAAGCTAGGGGACTCTTTATTCCCCTTCAGATAAATCCCATCGCTTCTCCTGGCACAGCATCAATCTGGTACAAGAAGAATGAACACCAGACTAGATTTATGACTATGACAATCAACATATTCAGGCTCACACGCCAGGAATTTGTACATAACCATTGCTAAATTAGTGACAAGCCTCACTAAGCTAGATATTCAATGTTATGAGAAAAATCTTTTCTCCAGCAAACACAAGAACAATGCATCATTTTCCATTTACTGCCAACAAGCAGAATAAAAAAGCAATGCATCTTTCAGGTGAATTATATTTACTTAAGATGGCTGGACTTTGCAGAAACACAGGCAGTTAAATTGCACACCAGAATAATACAATGATGTATTATAGTTTTAGTCAGAGATACATCTAATGACCCCATCTGGAAAAAAAAAGTCTTGATATGCAAACCTTTTGTCCAATATATCGACAAATGAGGAAGGCCACCGAGCCAATATAAAGTTCTATTCTGTAACAATGGACTGTACACGAGTTCAAGACTTGTATAACTCTCTACATTGTCATCATGCGTCCTGAGCAGAAAACATGTGATTAAAGTAACTGAACGTAATGTATTACAAAGAAAACAAGGAAATAATTCAAAAAATACAAGATGCAACACTGCACATGATTTTAATTAATTTACATGGTAAACATAGGACCAAATTCTTCCATTGAATATGGTGCCTCACCAACATTCACCTCAACTGATTTAAATATTGTGGTCGTTTACATTTGAATTCAGCTGTTCAAACCAAGAACTCACACCTGCGTTAACTGCAATAGAAGTCAATGGGTTTACCAGGACTTTTTAAGAGTTTGGTTCCATGCTGTCAAATAGTCAATTATACAACTTAAGGAAAGAAAACACCCTAAAAGTCATTATTGACAGTCTATGGAATCTTTCACATAATTTAAAAATATATGTTAAGAGCACCTTCCTGTTTCTTTAATCTTTTATCATCAGTTTGAAATCTATTTTAACAATTGTTTCAGAGTTCAAAGCCTGTTATCAGACTGTAAGCTCACCTTTTAGGTATTGATAACATTCAGTTAAACTATGCTTAAAAAGGAGACTTTTAGGCAGCTGCTACAATATTTTGGGAGGAACACCCTTGCAAAGGAGAATCAGATGTGCATATTTGCAATGACAGGCTTACAGAAAACTAACAATTAAAACACTCTTCTCTTATTAAAAAAAATGTAGACTGAAAAATATTTTTTTCAGTTACATCGTACTGGACTACTAATTGAATAAGTCCTTAAGATTTGATCTTCAGTTCTTGGAAGTATTTATTTGCTATTTGAAGTATACTTTATTTATTACTTCACTTGACTAATTTAGTAGAAAAGCATTAATCTAATGCCCAAAAAGCTGAAGCCTTACAAATTAAAATTTTTAAAAGGCACTTTTTTAACAGTGAGATCAATTAACCACGCAAACAAATTACCAGTATAAGTATTGATTCCTACCTCCTGAGGTTTTCAAGTCAAGATTAAATGTCTTTCTGGAAGGCATACTTCAACTAGCCATAAATTACTGGCTCAAGGTTGTCACTCTTTACAACACACTAGTCCATGGTAGATGGTTAGGCCATTTGCTTTATCCTATATGCTAGAGAAAACACTTACACAGAACTTTTGCAAGTTTCAGTACATCATCTGAATTCTTAATCTCACAAGAAAGTATACCTCACTCAAAATCCTTGACTGTGCACTGCTTCCAGGTTTCCCTGAATGTTAACTGGAGCTCTCAGTTCTTAATAGGGATTACTATAAGATTCGTACTCTTCGTTAAATTTTGAAAGAAATTAAGAATTTTAAAGTTTGGTGATGCATACATACATGGCTTATTTGCTCCCTCTCTTCATATTATTAAGCTCTAATGGCTTCAGATGTGAAAGTAGGTTTCATCAGACAGTTAGAGTACACTAAAGCCTTCTGGAAACTCAACTAAGACATTTCCTCTTTAAAGAAAAGACATGTTAGAAATGCAATGCAATAGTCATCTCCTGTTTTGCTGAGTCCAGAAATTTCTAGATTCCCTCCACTTTTGAGGTAAAATTATAGACATTAATTTTAATGTCACTGCCTCATCACGTGACACCTTTAGGAGCAGCTGGAAACAAACATAACTCACATCACAAAAAAGTGCTAAAAGCACTAGTGTTCTCAGTTTGTGTGTTTATAATGTAACACAGTGGCTTAATTTGCATTGCAAATATTCATGTGCTGTCTATCCTCTTTGGCGTGTGTGTGTGTGTGTGTGTGTGTGTGTGTGTGTGTGTGTGTGTGTGATAGCATGTGCATCTCAACTGATGTATCCCATTAGAATGAAGTCTTCTTTGGCTTCTTCTACACTTACCTGATATAGCACTCAACTAGGTGTTGGCAGAAATAAAGAATACTATAGTCAATAGTTACAAGAAGTTTTTTTATTTAAGTGTTATCAAGGCTACACTGTCTGAGATCCTTCCTAGAGTGGGAAATCTGCAGCAAAGCAAACATTATATGCCCTTTTGTCCTGGCTGGGGTGTCCAAAGCGTTACCCTGTAGGGAAGAATACAGCCTCAAAAGTGCTTCGTGAGACTAAAGACTAAAAGATGCTTGAAGATCTAGTCCATTATTTACTTTACTACCATGACAGAAAATACTGACACATTTATTGGGAAAAAAATCATATTAAATATGATATAGCCTGAGAAATAGTATAGAGTTATGTGAAATGTCACCAGATGGCACTATTAACATAGTCTTCAAGTTCTTCCCTCAACGAGTGAGCAAGTTTTTAGTCTTAAAGAAAACATACCTGTTTTTCTTGTTTTGGTTGGGAGGCCGTATACAGAGAAGTAATTGCAGAGAGCAGAGTCTTGTCATCGTCTGGGGACAAGGTCCCTCCCCAGGGAGCAAGGCAGCAGGGAAGGGGCAGATGTGGCTCCTGGTGCTGGCATGATGCTGCTCACCACTCTAGCAAGGCAGCCATGTGCATGAGATGTGGGAGTTTACGGAGGCACCGTGCACCTTGTTTCTGAGCCTTCCTGCAGGGAACGGTGTTGTCTGCAGGCCTGGCTGCTGTCCAGGAGCAGCTGCAACAGTGGGGCTGAAGAGGACCATGTGTGTCAATGCAGCTATGACACCATCACTTTTTGTCCATATGAGTAAAACCTTATATTAAGTACATACAGACTTTCCTTTCCTCTGCTTCCTAAGAAAGATCGCGTTCTTCTCACCCAGAATATAAAATTTTAACAGTGACAGAGAGGAAGGCATATATGCTAGAAACCCACTTAACTTTACCCATCTTTTGCAGAGATGTGAGAAGATGAACCCTGAACCTTCCCTGAAAGTGACATAACCTTGTGCTGCCGTTCCAAGTACAGGCAACTAAAGTACTTCAAAAATTCACAGTCGAATCTGGACGTGATTTGTTCTTTTTCTTTCATGACTTGCACAATGAGTCCTGAATTGTTCTACTTGCGGATGCAGAAAGTTATGGACCTACACAGGTTTAACTCTGGTGTAATGGCAACTTTTCAGGGAACTCAGACTTTTGGTTAGGCATGTTCTTTACTTTGTTTTAATATTACATAACCCTGAATCAGAAACATCCAAGGGTAAAATATCAGTGAATCTTCTAGATAAGGGCAGTCAGCAACTTGCTCCTTACTTCTTAAACAACTTTGTGCAGTCAGCTTCTCAGAAAGATACTCCTGAGATACCAAGTCTTTTTTTTTTAATTCAGACAGCTGTCTAGGGAACATTTGAAGATGCTCTCTCTCTATATATATGATGCCAAAAAGGAGGTAACCACCTAGACCAGTAATCAATGTGGCCAGACTTGTATTCTTAGGGAAAACTGCTAAGACCACATGCTCTAATTTGGTCAGTGAGAATCACAGTGGACACTTTGCCAAAATCCAGTAACGTATCTATTACCTCTGCTTAATTTGCTGTCAGGTGCATATCGCAATTTAAAATTGGAATTTGTTGCTAGCATCAATTAAGTGACCTACCAAACACACTTTCTAGTGTTTTCCACATCATATTAAGTCCATAAACATAATTAAAATACTGCATGGTTTGTTCTTTGAGTAAAGAACCTAAGAGGATTCAAAAATGAAATTCTCAACACACTGAAGGCTCTAACTACCAATAAACCTGACCTCTAAGAAGATAAGCACTCAACCTGAAAACCGTCATGCAGAAATATCAAGTTACCACCGCTGACTTGGGAGTTATTCTACGTGCTTCAGATTTATTAAAGAAACCCTACTTCTTCTGACAACCATCTTGAAGAATGTGCTGAGAAGTATAATGAAACTCTTTGCAATGAAAAGATTCACAAGACTTTCATCAGTGTCCCAAGAAGCATCAGGTTACATTGAACTGCACAAGCTGTTTGGTATCAACTATCAACAGTCTGCATGTAAGTATTGATGCTGTATATTACCAAGCCAACCTAGCAAAATATACTCAGTAATCACCATTCACATCTGATGTGATAATTAGGAATTCAGCTATATAATTTACATTGAAGTAATTGTGAGATTTCTCATCTACTGCTCTAATTTAACAGAAAATGAAATCAAGCCACAGGATGATGTAGGCCTATAGTCAAGAGTATCTTGAAACAGAGACCATAATGACTTGCATGCTACTGGTTTATATTGTTGCTAGCTTCTTTAGAGAGGGTCAGAACTCATATTAAATGTATCTCGGAAAAATTTTGTATCTTAGAAGTCGGAGTCTACAGTTATGTGCATTTTAAACTAAAAGCCACAGTACTCCTGCTTTGTGAACTTACTTTGCAGTTTTATAGACTATTGTTTTAATTACTAAGAATAAATTAAAGAGACAAAACATTACAAAAATATGAACACAGTCATTTTCTCCTTCTCCTTCCACTGAAATGTTCCAGGATTATTTATTATATGTATGCTGATTGTATACATGACACTGAGAAGACACAAACCTGTGCAAACATGCCTGAAAAATGGATCAGGCACAAAACCAGTACAGTCCCTTCTTCCTCCCTTGACTGGGACACTTAAAAGATTGCAAACCATTGCTGTAAAGCATGACTCTCACACATCCACAGAAGATGAGGCCAAGGAGAAAGTTAGATTTTGTGGGAAAACTTGCTTTGCTCTGTGAGTTCCATATTTGTCCTAGCCAGGCAATCAGACATATGAAGCTACATGGCCATGTCTCTTTTTCTGTTGGGAACCACCTTACACTGATGTAACCAGGATATAGCTGGGCACAGCTATGCTCTAATAAATCAGTATTCCAAGAGATTAAGATTTAGCCTGAGGAGCTGACTGAGTAGCCTGGGACAACACATCCCGCCTGCCCTACACCACCCTTGGTCCTCCCTTGGGACCTCTGTTCCCATCTCCTATTCCTGACTGCTCAGCTCTAGTTCTTGCTTTTTAGCCACTTTCTCAAGGTCTGCTTCGGTTTCTGTTCTAGCCCAGATCCCAATTTATGGCACAGACTTCTGAGATGCCTGGTCTCAGCCACTGGGCACTGGATGCTCTTGATATAGTTTTTCAGTGAGTGCATTTCTTGACTTATGCGATCTGGACCATGATTCACCCTGACCATGACACCTGACTTTGCCTTGACCTTTGCCTAGGCCTGATCATCCCTATTGCCCTTCCAGATTTCCCAGACAGTTCACATATTTTACTTTTAGGGATAATCTAATGGTTAAGCTATTTATTTAGTTTTGACTGGAAAAATGCAGTTTTCTCTCTTCTCCCCTTGTACTCAAGAACATATGAATTAACTCCGCTCAAATCCGAATAAACAATAAGACTCTAAGAATAAACAAAACAATCTTTGTTGATGTATCTGCTCAGAAGTGCAAGAAAAAACATTCTGTTTGCTTATAAGTTCTGCTTTGCTCCTTCTTGTTATATTTTTATTAGGTCCACCTGATGATGTTTGGGCAGATAAGTGCTACAGCAAAAGACCTTGGAAGGGCCAGTAAAGCTAATTACATTATAGAAGCACGTGGCAGTCTGATCTATAATATTTGCAGATGTCAGTTTAGAAAAACATAGAGTTAAAAAAAACCCAAAACACACAAAAAAAGACCACTAAAAATGGGAGCTGCATCTCAATAAAAATATAATTCCTATATGGCCCACATCATCCAGCTGGAAAAGGATCAAAGGTATTGGAGCCCATTTTATTTATTTATTGGGGCCATTTTTTAACACACAGAAACTTCTAGGGAAGAGCATCCAGGCTGCTTATGCCTTTCCTCAGGAACCAGACTTTAACCAGATGGACAGACACAACCATATCATGTCATCTGTGGGGTGTTTACGACTTAGGATGCTTCACGGCTCGCCACGGACAAGTCACTTGGTTGTTAACAGATGCCTTCCCATTAAGGCTACCAGACCCCTATCACATCTCACCACCCTTACCCAGCTGTTCAGCAGGGATAACAGGACTCTTAGTCACTTGTGAACAGCTTAAAATCACATTGCCAAAACCAGCAAGTTACGGCCCACACTTTGGGAGGCTCCATCCTGCTGCACCTCAAGTGCTTTTGCATTGTGAGCGGAGCTCACCGGAGCCGAGGAGGACCGTCTCCGCTCAGTGTCGGATGGGATCATATCCTGCCAAGAGCTATGTATCGCACCGCATGTGGTTTGAAGATTTGAGATTGTTCATTTACCAAACTGTGAATTCTTCGTCGTGAGTCAGAATTGCTCAGCTTGAAAGCTACGGTAATTAAGCTGACATGCCATTCAGTGACCTTGGCATAATCCTAATGAGATCTAAGTCGGAGACAACAATTACTGGAAAAATAGAGGTACAGTTCAAACAAAGGAGAAAGTACTAACATTTTCCGTGAGTAAGATCAATGCACTTCACAGCAGAGAAACATAATAAACTGCTTTATCAGCTAAGTCTCTTTATCCGCCACAAAAAGTGGCTTGTACCTGGATAGTACATCTGGCAATGGAATCAGGAAAACAAATTACTCTAGGAGATTAATTGACTCCAAACTAAGGCCTTTACAACATTTTTTTTCAACAGACAGAACACAATGCAGACTTGCCTTTTGAAAAAGTCAGCAATTAATACTACTTCAGTGTCAGCTGAGTTTCCTAGTTACTATTGTACACTGGCAGCCGAGGAAAAGCCACTTATCCATGCTGCTGTCATTTCTATTGATGTCCATCAATACTCTTGTCCAAAGTGAGAAATCAGCTTTGTTGCTCTGTTTCAGAGGTCACCAGCCCCTGAAACACAGAGGCATTTTTTCCTATTTACAACTTGCTGGAAAAACTTAATTTACATTTTAAAACAAGTTTGCCATATGATGGATTTGTACAGCGAACTTTGAAAAAACTTCAACATTTAGAACTGTTTTTATATCATTGATGGCAGATCTTAATTTAAAAAGGAGAATATATGTTACATATCTTCATAAATCAAAGAGTTAGGCGGATACTCTAAGATTCGTATAAAAGAGACAGATGTTGCCAGGCAGTGACAGCCATTTTTATTAGACAAACTCAAATGCCAGGAAAGCATTTGCTGTTCTGTTATTAAGGCTTTATTTAAAAAGTACAATTCCAATTGCCAACTGGAATTTCAGCGCAAGCTTAGCAAGATGCGATTCTTGTTTAAAACTCTAGCGTAGTGAGCTTTAGTTATTTCCAGGGGGTAATGTGATACTTACTACTTGATTTTTGTTCCAATATTTCTGAATCATCCAGGTTTCTCAAAACAAATCTGTTATTCCTGTGAAACAATTAATGTCTTGTAACTTAGATATTTGTAATGTCCTAAAACTGGGTTACTTTTCAATACACCTCCAGCAATCTAATCAGTGTTTTGTCATCTCTACGCCAGATCCTCCAAACAGATGAGAGAAAAACCACATGGAGATTCTGAAATATCACCGCTTAAAACAATAGGCTTCCACTGAGGCTAATATATTTTTATTACCGCAAACCATGAAGACCATATACTTGTCCAGTAGCCAAAATTCAGATATTTTGTTGGCTGTTCCAGTAAATGGAGCCAGCATGTTTTACACAGAAGATATTTTATGAAGACATATTTATAACAAATGACAAGTGGGGGTTTCTGAACCTGCAGTTCCCAAAAATCAAAACATCTGTGTGCATGCACCTTGTGAAGCAAATCAAAGAAAACCAGAATTTAAATAGCGTTTTTTTTCCAGAAAAATACCATTCAAAACCGGACTCTAACCAACACACTTCTGTAGAGAGCCAAACTTCATGTTTCCCAGGATGGATTCCTTGAGATATAGGTGTATGGGTCATATACCATACACCTGCACATTTGGCAGGCTGCGTCTCATTAACTTTTCTCGAATAATGGAACAATGGCATGAGAAACTCCACCCGACCTACCGAATACCATTGGCAAGTTGTTCCAAGTGTTAATGACATTTCCCCCTCTAATCTTTTCTCCTTTCTTGGCCCAGGTGGCCACGTTACAGGGACGGTTAACTATTTGCCTGTGAAATGTTCAAAGCTCCACGGGTAATACAGGAGAAAAAGCTGGGCTCTTTTTCTTGTACGAATAGCAATCAAGCTTTTTGCCGCTTCCCTGCCCCTTCCACTCATTTCTCAACTCAGATGCAAAGCTCTTACTCATGACAAACAGTTGGTTTACAGCAAAGCTCCACTTTCTGCATTATGAAAAATCAATGTATTTCAGTAGGTTCAAGCACATTTTTACAAGGTCATGCTTAACTAGGAAAAAGATGCTTCCAAGCCTAACCGCCTTTTTTTTTTCCTAGCAATCGCAATATGCTCCAGAATTTTTCCATTAAAAAATGGGGCTGATCTATGAAAATTGCCAAACTTTTTGCAAATGAGGATTAAAAATACCACACACACACAATGTTTAAGTCTGTATCTGACAATTCTAGCTAATATACAGTCACAGGGTACGTTTGCAAGTCATCAAGATAGGAACACTTGGTATGGTAATACCATGTACGAGGCACTACTAAGAGGTATTAGTTGAGCTATAGTACTTAACCACGGATACATATCCAGATTGTTCCAACTGCAAAATGAGATGCATAAATGCTAGTTAGAAGCTGGAGCGGGCTGTGTTTGGAAATGGTGATTTACTACAGCTTTGCTGGTGGAAAGTAATAAGCTCTGGTAATGCAATAACTTAAAATTGAATGCCCACATCCACAGATTCTCCTGTCTTCTGACAAAATGCAATCTTGTCTATAGTCATATCAGCAAGTGAAGCCACACTTCACAGGAACTTTTCAAGTTACTGCAGTTCAGCTAATCAAAACCACAGCCAGTTTTTTGGTCAGACCTCAAATTGTGCTTGCACATCATAGGTGATTTTTGATATTTGAAAACAACTTGTTCATCCCAAAGTGTGATGTTAAGGTGAACATTTTTCTCGCTTTCAGAACTTACTTCTTTTAAAAGCAGTATAAAAGCAAAACTCCTAGCTTGAGCAGTCAGTCCTTCCTCAGCTCTTTATATCAACAGTCCAAAGACAGATAAGTGACCAAGGAAAATCTTAACATTGCTTGTGACTCTGGTATGATTGGAATCAACAGAAGACAGAACCTCAGGAGAGAGGGTTTTATCTTATCCCTCCAGCTACTATGGATGAAAATGCTCAAAGCAAATAAATAAACAAACGTAACATGCTGTTCCTGCTCCTTATCTGATATACATGCTTCATTTTCTGTTTTAGCTTTCCCAAAATAGATAGGTCTTTTCTACACAGGCCTAATACTTCACAGCTTCTTGTACAACTTTAAATAAAACATTTACATATTTTTTTTCATGTTTGCATTTCTTTTTAAGTGAAGACTGTGGGGAGGTGTTATGGCAATGAATCAATGTTTTATCAGGTCACACCCTTGGAAAAATTAAATTCCTGCAAATTTATAAAATGGACAACTATTTTTCCGAGCATCAAGAAAAACATCATTTTCTTTGCAAAGATTTTAAACAACTTAAAAAGAAAAGCCTATATGTTAATAAATTATTTCATTAACAAACATTTCATTAAAAGGAATAGCATGTTTTCCTAAACTTTTAACTTCAGAGGAAAAAAATGCAGTTTCTGGAAAGTTGGCTTGTCTGGTCAAGCAAGCCAAAATATTGAACAAATTAAAGAAAAGAACCCCCTGTATCATTTACAGATTGGAAAATTTCAATCTTTTTAATTCACCTTACTCTTATCATATACAGGGATTAAAAATAGATTTTCCTTATTTAAAGAGATGCTTTTTCAATAAAATGAATATGAAAAAACATGAAATACATAGCAGTGCAGGGTACAGATATATGAAAACAATAGTAACGAGCCAAATTCTAAAATACCAGCAGAAAATTTCTTCTTGCTTCACCAGTGTTATCTAGAAGTAAAATATAAAACCTGAGTTTGTGATATTCTTCAGAACTTAAGAAAGATGACCCTGGTTCTGCTACCATAGCTCACACGCTTGTCCACTGAGGCCCACAGGTTGACTCAGATTGTGCCTATGTGATTTTATGCAGAGAGATACGTGCTGACTCTGCCCCAACTCTGAGCTTGCCCGGTACGTGCTGGAATAGACCAAAATGCCACATACCCAAGGTTAGTGCTATGGCCTGCCCTCACTGCACAGAATTTCAAGAGAAGAGAAATGAACATGAAGAGTAATCTCCAGGGTAAGCAACTAAAACAAAATTAATCCAGCCTATAAAGGCTGATAATTAAAAATCAAGGGGAAAAAAATTAGAAGTTGCAGGTATGCACAAAATAGGAGTAGCCAAGTTTGGTGTATGGTTCTCACCATCTATGATTTAAAGCCTGGTATGTTCATTTTTATCTCTCTTCCTTGTGACAGCATGTCAGAGTCACGTGATGCAACTTTCTCCTTCCTTTCTCCCTCTGGTGAAACAAACTGCAGCAGCAAGAAACAGCCCATGCAGTCTGTGGTGACAGATGTGTGTGACACATCTCTCCTTACATAAAAGCAAAAAAAAAAAAAAAAAAGTATAACCAGGTATTAAAATGATGAAAGAAGTATAAAAAGTAAAGAGATTAAGAAGAACCTGCTGTGATGAGTTCCTTCCAGTTATCTTCTAAGCCTTGCAGAGACCATCTGCAACATGTGATCTCTATGTATGGGGCACTGATAAGCATAAAGGAAATGAAAGTATTAACTCTGAGGCTTTTTATTGTGGGTGGCTCAAGAATGAGGGGAGAAGAGGCATTTCCACAGAGGCCATCACCTAAGAGTGATTTTTCAAGATGTGTGATGATGCAAATAATGGGAATAAACTCATCATTTGAGATGAGAGTTGCATTCAGTGACCTTTCACCGACTTGTGACAATGGGGAGCAGAGTTAGCAGACCTCTGTCTTCAGAGGAATTGTCACCTCTCACGGATTACACGACAGACTTTTGAGAACCTTCTCACAGTTAAAATGGATCGGCAAAATTGCAGATGGTTGATGTTTGCTTGCAATTTGGAGCCAAACTCTCCGTTGATTCATAGAGACTCTGTGCTCCCAGCCCAGGCTTCACAGCGATTCATTTTTTCACTGAGTTTAACAGTCAGGGAAAGCACTGTGACATACTTGCATATTTCAAATCACTGTGCCTGCAGAGCTATCAATTAGAACGATTTCTACAGTATTCACTCAACCCCTATGTCTCTTTTCTTGACAAGTTCTGCCATAATCAGCCTGTTTCACTGGTGCAGATGCAAAACCAGTGTTGCGACTTAGCAGTTCATATCCGTGATTTACAAGATGGATTCACACCACATTGACCCAGACAATCAAAAACCAAGAGTCCTTGTCAGTCAGTCAGAGCTGAGCAGCCCCAATAATCTCAACAGTTTTAACACAATACTCCATAATTCAGTTTATGAGTGCATTGCCCACTCCTTTAGACAAAAAAAAAAAGCAGATCTCACTCTCAAATCATCTACCAACTTCTGGGACAGATTGCCATCAAACATCTTAAGCAATCTTTGACAAGTAGGATTGAAAGTATGCCCTTAAAAACTGCAAGATCGTAGGACTGAAACTTTGTCATACTAATTATGTAAAGCCACTGGAAAGAAATCCATGCATTTTTGTAAGCAGGCAAAGTGGGTTTCTCATTGAACAAAAGAAACCTTGTCTTTCCCTATTATGTGATGGCTCCTAATTAGAATCAATGATTTCTTATTGTCAGCCCAGATAAGCTTGTTTGCATAGCTGTAATTTTGTCAAACAGAAATCTGAATGGTAGTAGGAAAATACATCCATCAGCAGCACAACAGACCTTGAAGAAGAATAGTGGCATTGCATGATGTTTACATCCGATCATCCTTGGCGGCAATTCTGCAAGTGTTAACCAGTAAAGAACATAGTTAAGAGCCAAAGCAATTTAATTTTGTTTCAGTGTATTTATAGAAAGGTACAAAAAGTACCCAGAGAGGCATGCTGTCATCCTTCTCTTGAGCTTGTGCCAGTTCATGACCAATAGAAAGCATTCAAAGAGGGAAAGAAGGGAGGGAGGGAAATTATTTATAACAACTCTTTGTACCAAGTAAGCTACATTATGAACAGATGAGGAGCTGCATATTTCTGCATGTAATATTTTAATAGCCCTTAAAAAGGAATTTCTTACCACAATGACATATCTCTAAATGATTCACTGGTGACCTTGAACTTTGTAACGACCCATGCTAACTCCCTAGATCTGAATGCTCAAGGAATAACGTTGCTATATATTCTTAAAAATGACGGTAGCAAAGTACCGCACCTAAATCAAAACAGTCTTTAATAGAAAAAGCAATCACCTGATTAGATAAAGGTGAAATCAGAAAACAGTTACTATGCGGTTCTAACAATACATAGTGAACCCAGGTGCATGTAATAGAACTGACCTTGTCCCGTGGCAGTGCTAGATAAAATGCTTTTGGCATCCTCAGTAGCCCATACTTTGGAGTTTCCTCCTCCCACCTAGTTCAGCAGTCCACCTAGGCTCAGACCGTACCCCTGCAGGGAGCACACCTAAAAAGATCTCCCTGCTTCCATGCAGCTGCCTTCAGAAATCCAGAAGATGTGGAAGCATTAAATCAGTACTGAAGTAGTTTTTTAAGCCTTGTTAACACCAGATCAACAGCAACTGCAGAACTAATACAGAACCCCAGTGCACTAGGTGAACTGGCAATATCCACATCCAAGAAGCCTATTTCAACCATTTGTAGGGAGTGACCACTATAACTACGTTCTGAACAGCGCTTAATCCTCACACGGTCCAAGTCCTTTGCAACATCTGCTGCGTGGTGTGCCTACCTGTAAACGTGCACAAGCTCTTAGCATCTGCTCAAGGCCACCTCAGCTAACTGAGGCTAGAAGGGCAGTAAAACATAATTGTCTGAGGGATCAGAGGCAACCAAGCTGATTCTTGTTTTCCTCAATGCTTGGGCTGTGGTGCCCAAAGGTGTAAATATGTGCGTAAATTTGTGTTTGAGATGTGTCATTGAAATCAAGGGAATCACTGAGTTGTTTGTCACTAATTACAGGATTCAGCCTGGAAGACGCTCACTGAAGTCTGCAAGACTATTTGTGTGCAGCTTCACAGGACGAGTCCCTTCTTGTGATTCCTTAAACATTAAATCACTTAGATCCTCTTAAATATGAGTAAAAACATCTTCAGCTAAATCTGAATGCTGAAAAAATATGTCCTTGTGTACCTTAATATCTCTAAACCCTTCCGAAATGTATTTGCGTTTGGTTTGCAACATATTTAACTAGTGAAAACATAGGTGCACAAAAAGTATGTGGTATTTCCCCATTTCTTAATTATCCTGTACAAATAAACTAATAACTGTTCTATGATAATTAATGCTCAATATTTGTTTTTTTAAAAGCCTATATGCACAGGTAAACCTTTAGACTTAGGTGCCTGCAAAGTTTTCCACAGTGCGTGACAAGCGCTAGTTAAAACTCTAATCCATCGGAAATCAATATCAACAGTCTGGGTAAAAGCTGACAGTTTGTTTACCTTTGTTTAAAATTGTATTTCTTTTTTGAAGAAGTAACTTTGCAATACATAATGTCATCAATTAACTAGCTCTCTCCTTCTCTTTTACTACCTTTTATATTAGAATCATATTTTATGAGAATGGTTTCTGCCTGTTTCTGTTGTGATTGTATCATGACTTGGGTTTCCTCTTTTCCTACCAGATACTGTTAGGCTTTTCTGCCGGTAAACAGAAAGCTTCATAACTTATTCATTCGGTACTGGACAAAACTCCAGCTATCAAGGGGCTGTCTGAAAATGCAGAGTAAAACCAGCAGACTAGAGCACAGGTTATCCAAAAGAATTTTATGGCTTGGAGCGTAATCCAGTTTCCAAATACTTCACACAGACACAGTCCAAAATTAAAACTTCAGCATTAGCTCTTAGGTTTCAATTCAGATAATGTTCTAGTTAAAATTCTAGGTTTTTTTTTTAAAAAAACCCTAAAGCATTTGAAATTTTGGGGAGATATGAATTTTGATTCAGGAATCCAAAACTGGATAGAAGAGATTTTTAAGTCTAACTTATTTCTTAGTTTGCTATTTATTTGCAGTTTGATAGAAGCAATTTAAAATTTTCAAAAATATTCATAGATCTTTATTTTGCATAGACCAGTAGGGTAGGAACCTGGTTCAAATACTTAACAGGAAAATGAACTTATTAACAAAACAACAACAATAGCAACAACAGCAACATTAGAAAATTCACAAATTGTGTTCTACAACAGAAAATACAGTACTACAGCTACTATTTTGCACTGCCACCAGCCCTACAGCTGCACATGGGAAGGAATTTGCTTTGCATTTTTGCATGCATGAAGAGGTGAGCTGGTATTAAAGGCTGGCATTTTGGACACCACAACCATTTAGGTGCCCACTGAACTGAAGTGGAAGTTGGGTATCTAAAACAGCCATAGCAAGACTTCTGAGAGCTTGAAAAAGTATCATTAAATTTTGAACTATGGCCACATTACGTATTTCATATTGCAAGAATGATTTTAAAGAACATTAGTACCATTGCTGAGAGGTAAGAATTATTAGCTTGGGCTAGATGCCATTTGATGTGATCACACACATGTTTGAGCCGTGCACAGCTTGTGCAGGCACACCCGCAATTCTTTATAATTCGTTTTCCTTTTAAACAGCCTACAACACTGCAAACAAAAATCAGTATGCTAAGGTTGCACAAACTCACGAAACTTAGGAAGTTTCAGCTACACCATTGCAAATTCGAATCCAGCCTTTCTGTGTATATAATAACCCATGATGTAGTTTAATTACTCCTAAGTTTCTGCTTTTTCCACAGCTTTTCTGTTCTAGTTAGTTTACTGAACAAATGAAAAAATGGGCAGAAATTTAGCATCCTACAGACAGCTATAAATTTGGCATCCTCTAACTTTCAGCAGCCTGAATCTACAATTAAACTAATGTTCTTTCAACATTGTTTAAGACTGTCTTGGAACTCAGCTGGTCCTCCAAAATTCTTCTGCAGGTATGGAAGGAAGAAAACATTCAGATTTTTTGATAGTTTCCATTTTGGCAAGACTTGAACAGAACTTCACCAGGCTACGAGGGACCACAACTTTTATCCCAGGTTATTTCTCTGTACTGCATTTAAAGGACCTCTTGCAACAATGGATATCTCAGAAGAGGTTCCAATCAGGTTTTCTTATAGCAAATATTATTCAGTGCAACACTGGATTTGCTTTATCCTTTCCCTATACGCAAGAAATAGTAGTATGTGCCATACATAGCATGTATAGCACATGCCATATATAACATTTGTCGTACATATGAAGGCACTCTAGTATGGATTCAAAGTGGAAAAAATTCCCAATCATTTTTGCAAAACGCATTACTGTTTTTAATCAAAATTTCATCTGGAGCACCATCTTCTAGGCAGATATTCTTCAAATAATGCACACATATCTATCTAAACACACAAGTTCCCCCCAAGATGTTTACTTGTGCCTCATACAAACATTATGCAAGTGTTTTAGGTGTTTTATGATTATTTTTCTTTAACCACACCTTCTGTTTCATGTGCTTACTAGACTGGTGTCTCACGGGATATTTTCCTGAAAGACAAGACATTTTCCATATTTAATGGATGTTCTACTGATGTTGTTTCAAATCTGATATGAGGATACTACTGTTAAGTTTATTTGTTTAAATCACACTAAGCAGCTGGGCTAAAAAGAAGAAATATAGTAGTATTATCTGCCCATACTTCAAAATACTACTCATGATATTGTGCTGAAGAACAACTCAGGGCTCACCGAAAGTAAAAATGTTTCAGTTTGAAAAAAATTTCAGTTTGAACTGAGAAGCATTCATATTATACCTGAATGAAAATGCAAACAGAGAGTCTGAAATTTATCTCTAACACTATGCTGTTGCTATTTTAACCAGGGTAAATACTACAAGCTTATTGTTTGCCTAGCATAACAGAAAGTTAATTAAATACCACACACGGCAACTGAACTTTTAGCACAAAAAATATGTGCTATAAAAGAAGGAACACTGAGTAGAAAAAAAGCTCACAGGTGTAGCCAAAGAGAGCAAAAGGTCATCATTTGCCAACTATTACTGTTGGGTTTCCACAACTACCACAAAATTCTGTTTTTTTTTCTAGGGTAGAGGAAATCTGAGGGACTCTCAGATACTGCTGTGTGGTAACTGCTGGCAAACATTACTATTTTTATCTTAACCACTAGTTGCATTTCACCATCAATTTTTGATTCACTTCTCCTTGTAGTTTTATATCTACCCAACTTGTTTTTTTTTAAACTTATTATTTAGAAACACATTTCCTTCTAAGCAAAAACTAATAAGTAGGTTAATAAATAAATACACCAGATTTGAGTATGATATACCTACATTTATAGAAAGAAGTTTAGAAGTGGACACTAACTGTAAGTTATAGTCTCCTGAATAGTTTCTTTTAGTTTTCAAAATGAGGTTACTGTAAAGAAGTAAGAGGCACTTACAGCTGCAGTGTGCTGGAGTAGAACCTGATAGATGTTTTAATCAATATTCAAGCTCTATACATTTTAATAAACGTTTAATGGAATTTCTACTACAAACAAGTCAACTGCAAGGGAGACGCCTCGCATGCAAGTACTCTTCAGCTTCACAGATTTCCACATAACAAAGCAAGGCCAATGTAGTCATCTACTTTGGCTTCCCGCATAAAATAAAATGCAGGACTTCCTGGAATGAATAAATTTTGACATTAGAGTGCACTTTTCAGAACAAAAACCATTCTTCCAAAAACGGGCAGGGGTGAATAACTCACCAGGACTTTCACTACACAGAGAAAGAATACCGGAAGCAAAAGGCCAAAACCCTAATCTACAGATGTAGCTTCAACATTAAATTCAGCTAAAGTTAGAAAAAACAGCTGCTACACAGAAAAACACCAATAAAGAACAAGTCCATCAGACTGCAAACCTCTTCCACTAATTACCCTTGAACAAGCTCTTCTTCATATGCAAATATTCCTCTACAATTTCTTCCTTCGCTGTTGCATAGTTTGTATGATGGGGCAAGTATGATCTGAATTTTTAACCTTGGGGGCACTTAATAGTTTGGACCTCCTGATAAGGATCATCACATGTTTTTGTGTGCTGCTGTCTGCTTAATACTCACAACAGTTTTATCTTTCAGAATCAGAAAAGACAGCTCATCCAGAACCAGAAGGAACAAGTGCTGCCATAGCACTTTTAGCTTTCCTTTATCACATTTTCAGATTTTTGTTACATAAATAAATAGAAACTAGTTCACATTTGGAGAAAACAGCTACTTAGGTCAAAGAATTTTCTAGCTGGCTCTGATTTTAACTATACAGTAAATAAAGCACTGCTGTTCTCGCCTTTCTTGAAGGCTCTTTTCAAATGTATGATTTAGTCATCACAGAGTGATCATACAAGAGAATAAACTGATTTTCTGAAGTTTAGTTTATAATTAATTGTGCATCTGATCTGCATTGTCTCTATCAATGTTGAATTAATATGACTTAGAAGTTATATTAATTGTGGCCTCACATTACTGAATCTCTGGCCTCATATTGCAATCTATCCCTGGCCTCATATTACCGAAACCTTGTAAAGCTTACTATATTATCATACCAATCCATTGGGACCGTGAAACAGGCAAATACACAGTATAGTGTAGGGCAATGCACTCCAACACACAGCTGCACAGAAACTAGTATTACATGATAAATGCACTGACTAAGACACATTTCAGTATATGCCTATTAGGAAGATTTTTCTCATTTGCAAAACACGTAAAAATGTTAGGAACCATCAATGCACATAGAGTTTACGTAGTGGGACAAGCTTAACTGGCTGCCTTTGATTACCAGAGGTCTTGCCCAAATTATCCTTCCTATTACCTCCCCTAAATCCTCATTAAAACCTCAAATTACACTGATATGGTCATAAATTTCACTGTGTCATAAGAAAGGTATGAAGCTCGGCAGAATTAGGATGCAGTTTCCTAAATATATTGATAGACTTTTGTCCTTGATATTAAAAAAACTAATATGTTTTCCCAAATTCACACCATTTGGGAAATGGGCAGGGAAAAAGCATAACTGTTTCACTCAAAACCTGCCAATGAAAGCTGCTTCTGCTGCCTGTCCCTGGAAAAGGTGCCTATGTACCTGTTTAAACCCATGCTGTGAGGGACATCATGCTACCCAGAATATTCCTCTACCTCTCTATTTCATTACACTTTTAATCGTGAAAGCAAGGTAAGCACGACTGCTGCTTGTAACATGCAAGCTGACTGGCACTATCCAGCACCACCTGCTGAAATTCAATGAAATTAATCACACTCATTAATATTCATGACAGCAACAATTCTTTTAGAAGCTAATACAGACACTTCTCATTTTTGTGACACAGCATGACCTGGCACACACTTAATTTAGGGCTTATCAGCTCAAAACTTTTATCACCTGAAGCACCTTATGCACTTACATCGTGACATTTCTCATCAGTGAATGTCGATTCCTTAAAAGCTGAGGACTCCTCAGAGAGGCCTCACAATAACGAGAAAGTCACCGTAAGCCTCCTTTCTGAACAGGTAGAACAAGCAATAGAAGATGCTACTAATGCAATGTTTTCCCCAGTCTTACTGGATCCCACATCACATGTCTTCCTCTAGAAAGACCCTGGGCACTTGCAGTACTCTTTCTTCAGGGCTCTTTCATTATTTCTACCCAGCATCTTAACAGAACGGTCTCTCCTCACTCCTCTCCTCATGTTTGCCTCATTTTTTTCTTCAGTGTATTGCTCTCTACCCTGTTCTTGAAAAATTACTTTCCTGACTCCTAATAATGCTTCTCCCTCTCTTGCCGTAAAGTTGATAAGAAGTCCTCGCGGAGGAACTGAATTTAATGGTAAATCAGAGCTAAGATAGCCAGAGATCAGAAAAGGGAATATAATGTAATACAGAAGGATATATTCAAAGACAGAGAGCCTGAGTTTAGGCTCTGGTAAGCCGGAAGGGAAGGGAAGGATGAAGAGTTTTCCTGGTGCTGTGACGTACTAGGTGCTCCCTCAGAGATGCCTTCTCTAACAGTCCCTTTAAATTCAAAAGCAAAATCTGGGAAGATATCTGCTCTTCCTGAACAAAAGTGGCACTTTTAAGTACAAAAAATGAAAGAAAAAGAAATTTCCCCTATCTGTTGTGCAAACAAATCTCTAGATCATGGTAAAAAAACCATTATACTAGACACAGGTTGGAACAGATTCCTTGCAATAATTCATATTTCACTACTGATAAACAAATACAATTTTTCTCGATGAATAACTATCAGCAGTCATTTCTAAAAAGTATATATTCATTGTTTTCTTAGGTTGAGCTGAGGAGTTCAAACAACATCAGTGAGGCTGCTTTCTGTCACACAAAATGAGCGTTTAGTGAGGGTAAGCTAACAGTCATTTAAAATACAGATTATATATAAAGCCAATCAAAAATCTGAACTATAGAGATTATAGAGGGTTCACTGGAGTCCAAAAGTAAGCCCAGCATAGGGTTTATTGCCTCGGTTGTGGCTCTGTGTATTTATGTATGTGAAAGACTGACTTGCAGTGACTGCAAGAAAAAGAGCAAGAAAAAACGTAGCTTTTGGGGCTGAGTAAACCACTAGTAGTGGCTGTGAGCAGAGAAATTCTGTCGTGTGTTTTATTCTTACCTACTCAGGGACACAGAACTTTGGATCTGCTTTTGGTTAGGGTCTGTTTTCAGTAAGTAATGGAAAAAATGACCACCTTAAAAGTTACCCAACTCTCTGTTACTTATGGCAACATTAAGCAAGATCCTAAAACACTCCTCACGTCCGAACAGAGTAACACAATGCAAGGCTATTTCTGGATGAACTGCCACGTATTCTGCAGCATTTTTCCCCTGTGCACGCCTCATGTGCGCTCAGGCTCTACTGGTACTTACCGTTTGCTTCGTGAAGGTCTATCCCAAGATTTTTGTAGTTTATATTAAAAGTTACTAAATCTAGAAAATAAAATTTGTTCTAAAATTATCTGCTGGTACATGTCAAATTGAAGAATACCCTTCCTTTCTATTTAGGTGGAAAGATGAAGCACTGGTTCCTTCACATAAACAAGTAAAAATAAAGGCAGAATTAAAACATCTTTGCATTTTCACGACTAAGAGTGTATTTTGGTTGGCAGGAGAGAGAATTCAGACTTACTGTGCATTTGTTTGGCTTCTCTCCTGAGTGGACTCTCATGTGAATCAGCAACTTGTAACGGGCATTAAATGGCTTGTACCTCCGTGGGCACCCTGCCCAGAAACACGTGAAGTCCTCTCCCTTCCTCTGGTCTATGTGGATCTTTTCTATGTGCCGCACAAGGTCCTCTTGCTGGTCGTACAGAGCGCTGCACTCGATCCACCGACAGCAGTGCTTGCCACTGAAGTCATCCAGCTCGCTGTCTTCGTCCAGCAGCGGGCCCGGGGTGGTGGGAGCCAAGGCCAGCGGGTGCAGCTGGCCGAGGAGGTCGTGCGGGCTCCGGTGCTGATGCGCGTGGTAAGGGGGTGGTGGGCCCTGCGGCGGCGGCGGCGGAGGCGGTGGCGGAGGCAGCGGGATAGGAGGCACGTCAGTTGCCCGGCCTGAGAAATCATCTCTCCGTTTGCTTTTCAACGTGCCCAGGGTCCGACTGTCCGCGGGAGGCAGGCTGTGCTGCACCACCATGTTACCCAGGACGGCCGGCTGCAGGCTCGCTTGCTCCAGCTGCTGCATCCGCTGGTGCTCGGCCACCCCGTTTTCGGCGTACCCTGGAAGGGTGATGTTGCCGTTAGCCATGAGAAGACCTTTCTGGGTGCTCGGAACAGAGCAAGTTTGGGGAATACAGCTTCCTCTCACGCCCAGAAAATGTCCATAGACCTCAGGCTGCGGGGAGATGTTAGCTGGTGACGTCCTACAGCCGTTGATGTAGGCAACCAGAGAGGTTGGGGACGTGCGGATGATTGTATTGAAGTCAATCCCGATGCCATCGGACAGAGGAGAGAGAGAGAGCGCTCTCTTTTTGGAGCAAGCGGGTTGAGATCGGGCTGAGGAGTGGCGAGGACTAGGGTAAGGGGAATGGCTATTTTCCATACCAAACAAGTAGGATGGTAAAGAGTTAGATACAGTGCTACTGGACACAGATGTTCCAGGTGGAAAATTTAGTATGTCCCCCAGCTCACTGCCATTTTGCGAACCTTGGTTGGGTGGAAGAGAAGGAAGTATTCTGTAGCCATGCGACCACTCTTGCTTAACGCTCAGAGCTGACTGACTTTCCAAAAGGCTTAATGCTGCAGAGAACAGCGGCTCACGTGACACGAGGGACCTGCAACAAAGGCAGGACAAGCAAGTCAGTGATTAGACACCTTAACAGCTCAAATTTCATACTATACAACTAACACAATGGTTCTGCTATCTTCCTACTTCTACTACACAATGGCTCTTCTGTTTTCTCCCCCTCCTCCCCTATAATTATACGAAGGCCACGCGTGAAAAAAGTTCGCCCTAATTTTATGTATTCAAACTTTTCTATGGTCAGTTAACATACCTGCAGCCACACACAGGCAATGCATATATAACAACGCATAGATAACAATGCATATATAACAACGACACTTATTAACTACTAACTAAGCTATTAACTTAACTCAAAAACTTCAAGGTTCTCGAAGAAAAGTTGCTCTAAACGTTCTTGATACGCTAATACAAAAATCAATACAAATTGTGACATCAGTTGGGTTGCAAATAGCTTTGGGCTTCTGAAGGCACAGCATTAACATTCCCGTCTTGTATGAAACTCACATTGCTTTGAGAAGACTGTATTTTTTGGTGGCAAAGGAAAGGAAGAAGAATGATTAATACAGAATAAATGTTTAACCTGAATGACATTGCCAATTGTGATGCATACAAATATTATTCTTCTTTACTGAAATAGCTCCAGATTACAAATACAGATAATATCTAACTTTACAAAACAAACAAAATAAATTAATCATGTAGAAGGACTGGTTGAAGGGGTTTATTTAGTTTTGATTTTATGATGCATATGCCTCCAAGTCAGCAAGTCGAAATTTTTTTAAAGTGTGTAAATCTCGCTGTTATTATTGGCTCTTCCTAGAAATATTAGGAAACTTGCTTATCCCAAAAGTGTCTGAAGTGTAGCTTAACAAAAGAACTCTTCAGCTCATTACACTACTGGATTCTACAGAAAGGTATAGAAAGGAAATGCAAGGAAAACCAGGGTCCCTGGTTCATGGCTCCAGAAGAGACTGCTGGGTAAAGGGTAACTGATTCTTTCTCCTTATGTTTCAGTTCCACGTCCAGGCAGACTTGGACTTCCTGCCAACCAGAGGTGCTATCAGTATATCAGTTAATACTTCTGGAGGGTGGAAACAGTGACAAAAACCAGGTCCATATCCAGACAAAATTGCAGCTCACACAGCCACAGAAGCAGCTGCAGTTTATATCCTGGGGGTTAATTCCTGGACCTGTTATGTTTAGGTACTTTTGAAGAAACACAGAATTTCAGTTGTGGCTCAAGAACATAAGAAACCTGGATTCTCTTCTAAATCTGATACAGTCTTTTGATGATGGACAAGTCACTTAATCACTGTTTCTCAGTTTCTCACGTGGAAAACAAGATACACTAATAGCTTCTGCTGCTATATGAAGACCTCAATGGCTCAAATTAATTTTTTAAAAAAGGACAAATAATTGGCAATAGGTGCCTTAAACACTAAATGATCAAAAATATTTCTTAAAGCTTTAAGTATACTGTATATGAAATATTTGAATGCATTAATCCAAAGAAACAGTCATACAGGCCTACTCAGAAGGAATAAGATACACCTACGTAGGAAGGTAAGCTCCTACTGCCAGTTATTTACAATTTTTTTACTTCATAGTTTTATTTTACTACAGCCTTGCAAGTTCTCAAAGAGAAATTATGCACTGCAAAGAAAATAAAGAGGAACAAATCTCATCCCTTCCTTATCTCTATTATGCACACTGTTAAGGCAAGCATCTTCAGGAGGCACTTGTACTATTTTTTCTCTTCTCAGGGAAGTAAGTTTCAATTCTATTCAAGGCAAACTAGGAAGCAGTAAGTTTTTTTATAAAGAATGGTTCAGGAAACAAGGATCTGGGACAGATCTGATTAAGATTCACTCTCAAGACAGAGTTGCACCCTTTGACATGGCACTGGTAATAATTCATGAATGATGGTACTGCCTGGCCTGCTGCCTGACCATCTTCTGTCAAGACTGGTATTTGGGTTTAACTAGCGCAAGTTATAATTATATCTGCACCGCAGTCCTTCCTGCAGTGGCTGCAGCTTCTGTGGAAATACATGAAACTACGTAGTTGACATGTTGGTGGCAGGCTAACACTGGGGATCTGAATCTCATTTCAGATAGCACTAGTCAACGCAAGAGAGCAAGGATGGACCCTAAATAATTGCCCAAGAGAGAATCCTGGTGAACATACTAGTATTTACCAAATTTCCACCAATGATAAAATCAGCTATTCTTGACACGATTTTGTTTGGTAGGTCAACTTTTCACCTGTGACATCGGTGGATTATTTTTTAACCAGATTAGCAAGGGTGAAAGAATGTATGAAAACACTAGGTCAGGTCATTCCAGCAGGAGAAATGTCCATAGCTTTTCACGCTCAATTCTAGCCACACAGTTTACAGCTGAAAATTCCTGGTGTCTTTGTTACCTTATTCTTTCTGCCCAGCTATCTCAACACTCCTCGTGTGATGTTTTCCCCCTAATATTTAATATTACAGCATTTTCCAGTGGTCAGGAGGCAGCCAGGATGAAGAAAGAGAAGTGGATTTGTGGCGATTTTGGTTTAAGGGCTAGACTGTGCCACACGAATAAAGCCTGTGTCATCGTACGACTCCTGAAGAGATCAAGGAGCCCCGTTTGCGCTTGGGAAATCACTGCTGCATTGTTGGTGCTTTTTCCCTGGAGGGGAACCTTCCTCCTGCAGAGGAGGCTCTCACGCCTCCTCTGGCTACACAAACACGGCTCATGCATGCCTAAAATATTGCTCAAAAACATCACCTAGCCTGCTGGGGTGAACTACGGGGCAGATGGGCAAAAGCTCCTTGCACTGAGATAATTTGCTTTGCTATGGACTGTTGATCTACTGTATCAGAAAAACTAAAAAACATCCTGTTTGAACTGAGTACTAGTACAATGTGCTGCTACGGAGATCAATGGTGCTTTCAAAATGGCACTTTTGAAACAGAACATTAGAGAAAAGCAGAATGACATGGCTAAATACAATTTGCATCGAGAAAAATGAGAAAAATAGGATAGCTCTATCAGGTCAATCTTGTATAAGATATAGATCTAAAGGGCTAATTATCTGTGAAGAAAATTGATTCGGGCTGTTGGGTCTGTTATCAACGGCCTCTGTTAAAGTACAGTTTGTTATAGGGCAGTTAAAGCATACTAGTATGCTGTGACCCTAAATACAGATCCAGAGTCTGCAGTAGATCAAGAAAAAAAGAAGTAAAGTTTCATTTTTTCATCCTAGGTTATATATTTATATCTAGAAATTAAATCTAAGTAGGTATTTGTTTGCTATATTATTTAAAATAGCTTTTCCTCTTTTATGAGTAGGGAAAACAGCATGCCTCAGTGTAACAAGTCTATTTCTGTAATGTCAAGGATTTTGTTCAGATGTGTAGTGGGACTGGTGACACTTAAAAAGCCATAGATTTCTAATGCAAAAGCACACACATGCCAGGAAAGAAAAGCTGCGTGGACTCATAACAGGACAAGATTTAAAAAAAGGCCCAGAATTTCAAGTACATAATAATTCTGGGCCAGATCATCCAAAGGAGCCTGGTTCTCACTCAAGCATCTAAATCCAAAAGTCATTTTAACCGAAGAACCCAGCTCCCAAAACAAAGGCCATTTCATTAAAACCCAGCCCTCACTGTGAGCAAACAGTTTTTTGGAGAGAAAATACATACACCTAATATGAAAATGAAGGGCCAGCTATAAAACAGTGCCAGATTCTCAGATGGTATTAATTGGCACATGTGTACTTACTGTAATCTAAACCAGCTGTGAGTTTGGACCAGAATCTTTATGAACATTTATAAGAGATTCCTGCAATTACCCTCTATTCTCCCTCTAAGTACATAGGCCACCGTGTCAAGTATAACCCAGAATCTTAGAAGGAAGCATGGAAGACTGAAAAAACGTTTTCTTATCCTTTTGCATGTTTTCTGTTCATTAGCCAAGAACGCTTTGATCTTTCCTAGGTCTTTCTCTCACTTGCATCAAAGTAAATGGCAGTATTACATCTGGCTTCAAGAAGCGTAACTGCCTCCTCTGAAAAGTTGTTTGGAAAACTGCCAAAAAGATGGGGGAAAGGTTTTATCCTTCTTGGGCTATATACCAAAATCTGATGCTATCTGTAGCAAAACTAGTTTTGCCAACTTTTTCCGTCAGTAAAAATCAAGATGAAACATTTTGTTCTGGGTCAATTCAACAAATAATCTGTTTCGGACTGAGCTGCCAGCATGCAGTTCATGATGCAGCCTCAGTACTACAGGCCAACTAAGGCCCTCAGCCCATGAAGGATTATGGAGTTTTGGGATATTTAAATTGAAAAGCTTGGAAGGCACAATAGCAGCTTAGGCAGATGCAGTTTAATGTTGAAGCAATTCAAAATTAAGTATTTCAACAACCTGTGAATTAAAACCTGACTTAAAACTTATTTTGCCCTAATTTGACGGAAGAATTGCTGAAACGGACATTCTTGATGTGACAAATTCTGATTTTATAACCTCTTAATTGATAAGTCATTAAAAGAGACTCTATAGACGCTAGATACCAGATTCTGACAGAATTACAACTCCAATTCACCCTTAGTAAATATTTTGTTAAAGTAAAAACAAAAACGTACATCTCAATACTGATATAGTATACACTACCATATATTCATGTAAAACTGATAGTGTCTGGAACCATATAGGCATACCTAATACTTATGATTATTAAGCAGGTAGCAATTACTTAATGATATTATCATGTTGATTTTGCATTCAAATGTATGTAGTTGGATTTGTCATCAATTCAGCCATGAATGGTTTTCCATGATGCATTTATATAGGAAACAATTATTTTTATAAACTAGAAAAAAAAGGGGTACTAAGAGACTCAGTCTTCACAACTGAAGTGGCAGAAATGACACACAATTTCTTACAGTAGATTATAATATGGTTTTCTGCCAGTTAAGTAATACCAATCTTAATTTTTTCAAGACTGTTCCTTGTCTTGAAATAAAGTAATGAGGTAAAACGTAAATTATTTTCAGAATAAAAACTCTCATTGCCTTTTGCAAATAAGAAAGTTACATTTCAACTTCAGACAACTATCACAGAAGTCACGTCTACAAAAGTGAGCTGATAACTTCCTAAGTGACACTCTAGAATATTTTCTCATTGTATGTTTAACTAATATCTAACAATGTACTTACTGTACTTGCACAGAGGTTGTCTAAATAAACATTTTCCCCTTACTGTTTGCCTATAATACTGATAGCTATAATCTCAAAAATTGTTTAAGCATTTACAAACTAATTAACAAATACTTAAATGTGATTTAGTGATTAAAAAAAAAAAGGCAAGGTTTACAGGGAGAGGTCATGGTTTTTATTAAACTGCCCACCAGAGCTGGGAAAATCAGCAAGTTTTCAGGCACACAAACCCTCCTCCAAGGCTAACACAGATGCAGTACACTGCTGGCTGAGTGCAGATTGGGCACAATTGATCCAATTATCTTAATCTGTTGACCAATTAAACAATTTGAAAGAAACGGTACTTGATGAGAAGAGGGGACTGTTAGCAGGGGATTTTAGTTTACTTAACCTGACATTAGTGTTATTTGATAGGCACCAGCACAACATTGGCAAGGCCACTGCTGCCACAGACTTAACATTTGGACCACTTTTATTGCCCATAGCATTTCTTGTCCTTTTTTTTCTATGTATAAAAATATGGTCATGTGCCTATAAAAATCTTTATCTAACAAAAAAACTATGAAGCATAGAAAATGTGAGGACAAATTTCACACTTCATTTGAATTATCTAAGCCAGTATGATTAGGGCTGATGTGAACTACATTATGTTCTATTTCCCATGACATAACGGAGTATCACTTAGGCCGCTACGGTTATCTGAAAAGGTTGCATTTGAAAGGCAACAGAATGAAAATACTCTCTTTTTTATGCACCAAAGAGAAAAACAATTAATTCAGGACCTTGCATCAGATGGAGGTACACCCAGGTTGGAAGCATCCACCGACCTCTGTAAGCTAGGACTGATCTGGTTGCATGCTGTTGAGACCTGATTAGCAGAAGGAGAAATAGGTCCCAGCCGTTGAACTGTCATGGGACTGCTGGTGACTACTAGATTGTTGCAGCTGCCTTTTCCAATGGACTTGTACTGGGGTCCATAACCAAGCCCTGCTAAAAATAAACAAGGCAGGTTAGTATCTGTCTCCCACGGGTGAGGACACAGAACTCATGTCATTCAGCGCAACAGGAAAAGTGCCTGGAACTGAGCATATTCAGTTCAGAACAAAACAGGGGAACCACGCAAGGCAGAAGTAGTCAGAAGACATGAAAAGAAGTACTCTAAAGGAGAATAAATTAGGCATGTTAGCAAACATGGGCTGGACTACATGAACGCAAGACCGGACACCATGGTTAAACACCAGAAAAATCACTGCTGCAAGAGTCTGGGTAAAAAGAGCAGTTGAGGGACAGCCAAACCATAATGAAAGACTACCATGAATCCCTCTCTGAAGACGGGAGACAACGCGAAGAGGCGGAAGGAGCACAACCATGTTTTGAATCTCACCCGCTACCAAAAACCCCTGCGCCTAGCAATTGCAAGCCCTTCCATCCTGCCTACCACTAGCCACCCAAAAAGCACGAGGACTGCTTGCACGGGCGCAAATTGAATCACCACCCCTGCCGTAGGTCTGGTGTGGCGAAGCGCACGTGCTGCATCGTTTCCGCAGTCAGGGCGATTTACGGCTGGGATCCAGCATTCCTGAGATGCCTGAGGAGGGGAATTCGAGCAAAATCAAACAGAAGAGCATCCCTGACCTTCTCTAAGAGGCCACAATCCGCTTTTAATCACTGCTGCCATGACTCAAACTGATGGCTCTTACGCAGTAGCAAGGGATGATTACAGAGGAACATGACTGCAAAATGCTCTGTGTACTTTGTGTCCTAGTTTGGGTCACAGATGGTGGTGTACAAGACCCCTTGTGTTAAAACACATCAAGATGAAAAAGTTAAAATGTAGGTCATGATCTGGAAGTTTTTTAATGTCTAGCAAATTGTCACAGCAGTTCAAAATGACTAATCAGATTATTCATGTTTCTATCAGCGGCCCTGTGTTCAGACTCTTCCCCAAAGCACGACAGCAAGATCAAAGGAGTAACGTGAAAAGTATGTCAATACTAATAAAAATTTAAACAATTTTCTGAATGTGCTTTTCACTTTCATTGTACAACCCACGTATGACTTCTTTAAAACGGTGTTGAGATGGGTTATGAACTTCACAGAGAAGTAAATTAGGGCATTCAAGGCCCACACAGTGACAGGAAGAAAAGCCAAATCCTTCCATCTTCTCCAGATCGAATAGGATTATCTTTAAAATTTGCACTTCGCCCTAGAAATTTCAAACAAAACCATTTCTTTAACAAAAGAAAAGAAATAGGTATGTTAGCTTCTGTTTCAGAGTTCTGTTCTTTCTTTTCAAATCACTCCTTTTCACTCTGAGCAAGTACTGACACATGTCTGAGGTCCACATATATGGCCCTCAGTTTACCAGTATCCAAAGCTCTGTGTAAGCTCATTTACAGATGTTACAAGTTGACCTGTGAATCACCATCAAAGTGTATTCCATGAGATCAAATGGCAGTCTTTTAACAGACATAACTTACTCGTTTCTACTATTTAGAAAAATAAGTGAAAAATACAGCATCCAGATGAAAATTCAAGGATAACCCAGTCTGAAATTTATCTAGAAGGACTGGAAATTGCCAAAAGCAAATATAAAAGGAGAATTCCTAATATTGCAGTAAACTGCCATTTTGGCTACCAGAAGAGCAGCTCTTAAGCTTTGTGGGACTCCTCTGTGCTCTCCCTAAAGATGTGTACATCTAATGTGTCATCTAATCTAAAGAATAGGAAAAGGATTTTATTTTCTCTCTTATACAGTAATTTTCATTTTGAACTCAGTAAATCTGAATCAGCATGTTATTCAGCAAGTGGCTTTTATAATGATAGAGGATGCTAAAATGTAATCAGCCAACAAATTTAGGCAAAAAGAATACGGTGTTCCTGGTAATAATATGAGCACTCCTTCCCTTAGCAAAAAGGAAAAAAAAAGCAGAAGTAAAAGAGTTATATCACTCCTTCCATTCTAATACACTGACATACATATGTATAGGATGTATGTTCAGTCAACTATTTTTCAGAAGGGTGTGTTCATTATATTGAAGCAAGGACTTTCCATATGGAAGGATATAAAAGACACGGAAGCATGTTACAAGAGCGTAAGAAAATCAGCTGCTATTTGACACAGAACACAGCTGTGAAGTTTGCACAGCCTATATATATCAACTAATGAATAAGATAACTACTACTTAGCCTTGAAAAAAGCAATTCTACCACAGAAATGCACCAAATACATGCTGATTCTTCCCTAGATGATAATATAATGCCCTTCTCACATAAGCCACTTCCAACACGTTTCACAAAAAAAACCAATATATATATATGTACTGTATCCAAAGAGGGACAATCCAGAAAATCAAGGGCTGTGCACTTGTCAGATTTTCATTTAGAGACAGGCCATATGACATCCAATTGGTTAAGATGAAAATCTGAAGCCGTATAATTAGATTGCTGATTATACATGATAAAACGTTAGCTCCTTGGAACTTATATGTCAAAACAAAAACAAAACCAAAACCAGAAAAGGGAGTAGTGCCAAACCAGGATTGTTAATACAAAAAATTATGCCCTCAATACACTGGTTTTCCTTTGCAATTGAAGGTTCTGTCCTTATCATCGTTGGCCTTAATGATGCTGAGAACAGCAAAGAGAAGTTGGTGTGTCAGGACGAAGGCCAAAGATATTTTAGTGGTCACTGAAAGGGGAAAAACAGCAAAAGGAATATTTTGGAGAGATCTTTTCAGTGGGACGACAGACAAAATCAGTGTAAGACTTTGGTCCTGGGAAACATTTGCCTGTGGATTTCTCTAAGGCGGAAATGGAAGCTAAAGTTTTTGTTCTTTTCCTCATTGATATACATTTGCTGTTAGGGGGCAAAATCAAAATTCTTCCAATGACAAAAAAAAAAAAAAAAAAGGAAGAAGAGCGAATCGTTATCCAGAAATAATCATCAAGTCAGAAAATTTTATCCACACTTCCATTATTAATATCTCATCTATGGGTCACGCAGCGGTATTAATTTGATCTGAGCCTGGTGTAAGCATACGGTCACATAGCTGCTGAGTCAAGTCAGAGCATAGGAGTTGCAGCTCGTGCTGGCCTGGAGCCAGTTGCAGGACGACGACCACACCTGACCCTGCGTTGGCACATTACAGAGGTGCAACGCTCATGCCTGCCTGGCGCAAGCTTGCCGGGAAAAGGCAAGCTCTCAGAAAACGGGTGCAAAAGTGCTGAATAAATCAACTGGCAGAAGGGGCATGTGCCAGATCAGCATTTGGCATCACACACCCACAGCAAGAGAGGAGCCCTCGGTCTAGGTTTGCTGTAGCATCGACCTACAGCCTAAAAAGTCCGGGTCAGTGGACGGATAACCAGGAATTCCTTGATGTCAGGATTCCACAACAGCAGAGAGAAATGGGAACCTCTCTAGGGACATCAGTGCGCTTTGAATTAGGCCGTCAGTTCTGAGAAAAATACAGGAGCTAATATTTCAAATGAGCTGGAGAATCAGTTTTGTTTCCTATTTACACAGATTTCAGGCAGGAGATAGTCCGATATAGCAAAGAGTATTGTAAAATAGATGATGAGGTAGAAACTATCCAGAACTGGCTGACAGGAAGAACTACAGGAGAATAGCATGCCACTTATTCCAGATAAATTTACTACACATACATGAAAAATGTTCTTTATCAATAATTAACAGTAATAGTTAACAATTATAAACAGTAAAAATACTTTATGGAAATATTTTAATCCATTCACTTCCTCATTCCTTAGCTTGCTTATTTTCCTTCTTTACTCTATATTTGGTTAATAGCTAAGCTTCCCTCTTCTCTGACATGCAAAAACATTTCACTGCAGTCCTCTGAAAAACATGCAAAGAACACAGAAAAATAGAACTACCTTAATTTGAGGAAAACGAATTTCAGATAAGACCCTCTTATTCCTATCGCTCTCCTACTTCCTGGAGGCAGAGTGTAAAAGATGAAAAAATTTCTTTCAAAATGTATTTTCTTTCAGCAGATGTTGATTGAAAAACAGACAATTTCTGTGTCTCCTTCCCTGACCAAGACTAATAAATTGTTAATTCTGCCCAGTAACTCATGTTATGATCAGAAACTACTTTACCTTGCCTTTGTAATTGTAGACTATGCTTCCAATGTATAAACGATATTACAAAAACAACATTCAACAACAGCAGAAATAGTTTTAGTTACTTGTTGCTCTGAAATGCCCAGCAGGTCAAATACACAACACTAGACCAAATTCATTTGTCTCTTAGATTAATAAAGTCTGCAACAACTGAATTAATCATAAATGAAAGAAAGCTACTAAAAATGATAGTCTCATCTATAAGGTTGTCCTATTGTTATTGCTAGAATGACAGCTAGAAATAAAAAAAATGGAACAAAGGAGCAAAACGTAATTTCTCTAGGGTTTTTTTGGTCTGTTGATTGTATAGGAGGCAGACCTTTGGAAAGGATCAGTTTTAATGTTTCCACCTTGTGGATTTTGCATTCACCAAAAACAGGACAGAAAAGCACACCCAGAAGAGGACATTGTAAGACAATCAATTCTATAAAGAGGTCACCAGGGACCACAGCAATCACTAAGATTGTGTCAATTTATTCTTCTTACAGACTAAATTATAAGCTACCAAGGCCCTTTTGAACGATCTTTTGCCTTTCTGCACAATCTGGTCAATCTTGTGCACGCTGAAGCCCCAAGGTGCCCCTTAGGTCTTGGCCAGGTGCGGTCACACCCAGGGGTTGGGGGGGGTTTGGGTCATCTTGGACGTGGGCCTTCACGGTAGCTGCTGCTGAGTAAACTCAGGTTTCCTTGATGTGAAAGACCTAAACCTTTCAGGATTTCCCTCCATCAGTTTTAATCTTTTCATAAACAACTGTTAAGGAGCTAGTATGTGTTCCCTATATCCTTGAACACATTTCCTGTCCTATCATTCCTCGAGACAGCTAAGACGCGCCACTGCATGCCACCTACGCTGGAGATACCAACCACAGAGCAGAGGACGTCAGACCCCTTGAAACCCCCTTTAGAACATAAATATGTTAAACTGGAGCTTCAAAGGTAAAAAAGACAGAATGAGGAGAGATGGCTATTTGCCTCTATTAATACAGGATCAGCTAAACCCTGGGTCTGTTCACGAATCTGGTTATCTTCACACGTGTGCTGTCCTCTCAGCCCAACTTTTTTTGGAGGACCTCGAGGCTTGCAGCTGACACAAGTCTGTCAAAATCGCAGTAGGTATGAGCAACTTTGGTACAGGATTCAATCTGGAATTTCAGGGTACAGCCTGTTACTACATTGAGGCTCAAAAAATTGCTAAATTATGATTCTTATAGAAAGTCTTGTGAAATGTAGCAGTTTATCAACCACAGAGACACCAAAGTTAAGGGAAACTTTTTGGCTTTTATTGTCTTCAAAAAATAAAAATTAAAAAAAAACGGCCTCTGTCGTCACAGAGAAAATTTTGAAATTGAGATCCTAAAGACCATGAACCAGTGAGTAAATACAAATAAAACCATTTTTTTAAATCTCTCAGTTTTTAAGCTCATGGTTTTGAGTTTTAGCTCCTGTTTTTTTTTTTGAACACTTAGAAATAGCAATGCTTTGTTAGTAAGAAATTTCCTCCAAAGCATCTGGCAGTGGCCGCTCTGAGCAGTGAATAAGATAGATAGACTATTAATCTGAGCGGTATTGGCAATTCCCATGTTCTTAACTGTTTGCACAGGCTTAATCTTTACAATCAAGAAAAATAATCTGGAGGAAATACACTGAGCAGAATTATATGACCACATTGTATTATGAGAAAATACTATGCATGCACTGTGAATGCTCTCTATGCTTTGAATCTTGGAAAAGCGGTTTACTATCAGAGCGCACTTGGTAAATTAGCTTGCACTAATTTCCAATGCTGTTTGCTATTCACTTGTATGAAGTAATCAAGCATGTACTTTCAGTGACTCTAGAGCGAGACAAAAGAGACTGACAAAGCACAATGAAAAACAATGTCTCCCTTCAAGTGGAACCGGGGTAAAAAATCATCCAGAACTGACCGGTGAAAACAATACGTTGCAGGTAATTAACTTAGCTGGCTTAAAGCACACAGGAATGAGATCACCTACTTTTGTGGAACCCATTTTAGCCACTGAATTTGGACAAATGAAGAGTATGGTCTTCTAATGACCAAACTATGAATGTATTATAAAACAGTTAAGCTGGGGAAACTTCATGGAGAAAACACACATTGTAACTCAAAGACAAGATTTTCAATTAGATCTGCATATATTTATAATATCTCATATTAACTATGACTCATTTTTACTTCTATCAGGAAGACCCCCCCCCCCCCCGATTAAAAAGCTATTTGGAAAGCTATTTTGAAAGCTACTTGGATTTCTTATTTTGCATAAAGAGTAAGAAGCTATCAGTTAACCACTGCACAAAATGGTAAATGTTTAACTGGACTAAAATATAAACTGATATCAAACGATAACTCCTTTTTCATTGTCAATGAGATTAGACGAGTGAGTTGCTTTTTTCCTAAAGTGATTTGCCACCTACAACTGCTTCTGCTTTTGTGCTTCTTATGACAGTATACGCTATGTGTTCTCTTATTACAGAAAACATACTGCTTTGCATCTTTGGCCTATGTTATCACTTCTCTATGGTATAGGAATAACCCATACTAGCCTCCGGTAAGTTGCTATCCACTAAACTTACCCTGACTTTTTAATCTGTGCTTCTGAAAAATGAATATGCTGGGAAAGCTTCATATTCTTCTCAAATAACTGGTATAAATCAAGAGCAACTCCACCGGTAAAGTAATGGAATATATTACTCATGTGGTAAATTAATCTAACAGCGAAAAAAATCAGATAAAAAACCTGAGGCAATTTCATATCTTTAATTTCAGTCTGGGCCAGCTCCTTAGAATGTCGTTACAATACAACCAGAAAGAAAACTATGAATAGCCTCAAAATGGAAGGATACAGATATTGGAAAGAATAACAGAGAAGTGCAGTGGATCTAGAGATAATACTTTCAGTTGCAGCGCCATTGGAAAATTATTGCTTGAATTTGACCTAAATGAACACACAACATATATCTGTACAAACATGAGTTCATGCCCTGTTTTTTTCTATTGACTTGCAAGTAATATTACTTGAGTGGCAAACCAAAAAGCAATACTGTTAAAATTTGCTGATATTAAATACTGCTAAGACATCCTGCTGAATGGTTTGACTCAAGAAGAAAGTAGTAGAGAGACACTTTGCCTCTTAAACGTAATTGTACTCAGCTGCGAAATAAAGTTGATTAACTCAGGCAGTTTTGGAAAGTATCTTTTCTGATATCACCTAATTGCAATGCAGAATTATCATATACTAATAAATCACCACGAAGACATCGCGAAACAAGATTAGGAGGATATCATTGTCTGGTCATGGAAGATCTCATTTTTGAAAGTACTAATTTACTTTCAATTTTTATCATACTTGCACTAAACTAGAAGTGGAACAACATCTCTGTATGCAAGAGTAGCCAACTATGGAGGGGCAACAAGAAAATACTCCACAAAAACGATTATCTGGACTGCTGTAACACTTCATCTCCGACCACAGTTTCCTTCTAACACTGGTCAATGTTCGCTGCCCAGTTGTGCTTTTCTTCAGGCTAGAAATACATGCTGAGCATTTTTTTGATAAATTCCTAAAGTTTTTCCTCCTGTAATTTTAATTAGCAGAATTTATTTTAATTAGAAATTTAGTTAGAAGGTGCTCAGAGGAGATAATTCCTTATGCGTCAACATTCTTCGTGTTTCAGAGATTTCTATGAGCGCTGCTATCTGCTAAGTTACATTGTGCATGGTTGCACAATCAAGTGCAACCATGGACATGTACAGCTTTGTTACCGGAAAGACTTCACTCTTCGCTGTTTCATGCACCGAAGCCACACAGCACAGCAATATACCCCCTTGTAACTTGTGTTTTCTTGCTGTGATCACTGGGCTACTTCCTGCCTTGTGCCTAGACGCTAGCTAATGTGCGGGCTGCACGGGGAGTAGAGAGCAAGAGGCTGCGGTCCCCACCTCCGGCCAGGGCCCCATCTGACCCTCTGCATTTTAATACGTCGGTGCGACACTGTCATTGCAAGTCAGGATCCAGCAGGATACATCCGTTTGGTGAAAAAGCGTACAATACAGGATTCGTCTAATGTTAAGTCACAATCCCATGTGAGGCTTGCTTTCTAAATCTTTACAAATAACCCAGAATACCTGACCACTGCTTCTCAGAAAACCACTTCTGCCCCTTCAAGAGACTGAAATGAACGAGCAGGACAACAGAAAAATAAACGCCCTCCTGAGGAATATTGATATTAATTAAGAACAGGTGGGAAATGTTAACACTGAAAGAACTGCAGAATTTTGCTTTTAAAGTATGCAAACAGGAACATAGATCACTTGCAATCACATTCAGTCTGTTTTTGTTTCCCAGATTAAATCCACTGTTTAGGGATACTAATTGTAATTTTTAAGATTGCAGTGTCCCTATCTGAGTTTCTAAGCAGTACGAACAAACAATTTTCTCTTTCTCCACGCATTAAAGGCAAGATGTTGCTTCATATTGTTTCTCCTAAAAGATTGTTTCAGACTTTTATGCTAGTTGTCAATTTAATCAGGCAGAAATAACAAGCATACAGCCCACATAACGCATGTATTCGAAGAAGCTTTATATTCAGTTAATTAGTTTAGCTATTGCTTTCATGGTTCATTTAAAAGTTTGGTGCTTCACTGAATATCAGCATATTTCAACACCTCAAAAAACCTTTTCAGTAAAAATACAATTGTCCTCTCAAGTGATAATCTTGTTAACTGATACATACACTTCAAGCATATTTATAAGACGCTATCAAAATTTGAACTACTACAGTAGCAATATCTCAAAGCATTATGAAAATCTCATTCCACACATAACGGAAAGGTGATTTTTTTGCTTTTCAAATCAAATATTCTTTGTCGAGAAAAATCAAATGTTTTTTACACATTTCTTTCATCATTTAACAACTCGCTGTGCCGATCTCTGGTTGTTCTACCTCCATAAGAATCAGCTCTACCATTCCTGGGTTTCATTTACGGGAAGTAGTCATGTCTCTCCTTTCAAAAATCAGTAAGCTCTGACAGGCAAGCCCTTGAAGAAGTGTAAGGATCAGTGAAACTCATAGCTACAAGATCGGGAGGGCAAACACCAGGTATCCCTCACAAAAGAGACCTCTGTGGTTAAGAGAATATTCTCCGTTATAAAAGGGTGCTTACGCATGTGGGTTATGCCTTTTCTCACTTCAGGTCATAAGGAAACCTCAGACTAGTTCAGGAAAACATTTGCCCAGCTGTGAAATTATTCCTTAAGAGTTCACTTCTTTGGAAATTTCTACTACCATCTCCACAGCCACTCTTGTTCTATGAAATATGATCCATAAGGTACATTGCAGTAATAAAATGACAGTGGTTCTCTTTTTATAATCTTATTTAAACTGACTTCTAGAGACAGCCACTGTTAGCATTCTTCAGGTTACAGCCTATTTAGATTCCTTAAAAGCTGAAATGTTATTACAGCATGACGCAAACAAAACCTTCCACTTCTCTTTCCGCTCTTATCCCTTCAAGTCACAAAGAGGCAAACCCTGGGAAAATTATACAAACAGCCACAAATATTTAAAACCTGTATTGTCAGTACATGCTTCCACTCCTCTCAAAGCTTTAGACATTTTCCTTTCAATTTTATTCTTTCATTAGCCCAAGGCGTGCTAATTAATTGGAATTTCCCAGGTCTTTTGTTGCCGTGACCAGGAGGAAAGGAGGAAAAAAAATAGCTCACTCCTTCTTGTTAAAGAAGGTCCATCTACCTTCCACAAAGCCAGGGTAATAAGAGGGAGGATTAAGACCTCTTGAGTTGTTCAGGCCCTGTAAAAGACAAGTCCAGCTCCTGCCCTCAGCCTCCATCCTTGCCAGAACTGATTTATGCAGGATGACCTCTTAAGCACAGCTATTACTTTGCTGCAGAGGAGGCTGCAGCATCGGCAGGGTTTGGCACCTGAAGCTGGCTACCACACAAGGGTAACGTGAAGACACAGGGAACCACACCGGCATCACAAAGCGATGGTGGGTATGTGCATGTGCAAGTGCAGTCTGAGAAACCAAAATAATTGCTCATGGATGACAGCGTGTAAAAGGCAAATGTATGCATGCTGTCTTTGGAGCTGAAACGTCGTCGTTCAAGGACGGAAAACCACACAAACGTCCTGATGGAGACTGGAAGCTTTTAAACAGGCTGGTCGTACCAACTGTGTAACTCTCAGCCATACCTCTACAAAATCAAGCAATAGCCAGTTTGACATTACTGTAACGGAGGGAATGTGCTGTATAGGTAAGAGCAGAATGTTCAAAACTGGTTATCGGATTGTTGAGGACTTCATCCTGTTGATTTCCACGGAAGCTGAATTCTCAAGCATGAAAGTCATTTTTGCAAACAGAACCTGACTGCATGAGCTACACAGGCTATTTTTCAAAATCCTGTCATATGCGGATGTTCACTTACTCTTCTTTATACAATCTATCTTGTGTTTTTTCAGTATTCTGGTCTGATTTTCTTTAAATAATGGATTGCGATTCCCTGAAGTTAATGTGATTAGGATAAAAATCAGCCTTGTAGTCAGCCTTAGTTGGATTTCACTAATACTGAAATTCACATTCTATTTTACAATTTGTAAAACTTTATTTTAAAAAATCAGATGTGTTTTTAAGCGCTTGTGGTATGTACTGCATGCAAAAGACAAAAAGCAAAGCCAGCTCCAATGCCAGAAGGCTCCAAAAGACTGAACTAAATCAGGAGAGAGGTGTGAAAGTGCTTATGATCTAAGAAAAGGCAATAACCAGGTTGATATCTATCATATCTTTTCCTTTTTTTTTTTTAACCAGATCCTCATCTTCATGCAACATTCAAAAATCAAGTTTGCACGAGAGGGCTGAATGAGGACAGTGCGGATTTGCATTCCTGGATTGGGAGAGCTTTCAATGTCCAGGTACGGAAGAAACCCAGAGCAATGTCGTGAGTCTGCTGCAAGAGAGGCAAATACGTGGAGCCCAGCCAAAGCAGTGGGGAGGGAAGCACCTCTCAGGGAGTTTCTGGAACGCCAGCATCACGCCAGGCGGCAAACTTTTACTTCTAAAAGAATTATCTGAGTCTGTTTTGAAAAGAAGAATAGTTTCCCATGATGCTTTTTATTTTAAAACGTGTGTGAGAAAGGAATATTAAATATTGGATAGGTATTCAAAATTCAGTTATATAATGTAGTTGTAAGGCTTCCCAAGGCCTGCATTTCAAGGGAAGAAAATCACCAGTTTCATAACCAGGCATGCTTTATTGGTTTCAGACAACGCAGGAACTTTAATACTTTTATATTCACTCTGAATAATACTGTAAAGGCCAGTGTCTATTTTTAAAATGTTATTACACAAGGATTGTTGTTTTCTAAGCACCATGGCTCTTTTTTTTTTTTTTCTTAAAGGGCATTTCTGTTTGAGAAACCCAAGCAAAGAGGAATCGTGAGGGCTCAGTCAGCGTTGCAAACTAAGGGCTCAAGGTACCACAGCAGAGATTGGGTTTCCTTCTGTGCATCCTTTCCAGAATTTAGATAATGGACCTTAATGCACCACAGCTATTGTGGCTTAATAGCCATAGCTATTATGTGGCTGTACAGCAAGGATTATTTGTATTGAAACAGACAAGCTGAGGGATGATAGCCCTTCCCTGCAAAACCAGAGCAGCTGGCCACGTGCGGGGGTGGGATGAAAGATCTGTAGTCACTTGCGCCTCACCTAGGATCCAGAGAAGGGTAGGAATTATAGTCTCAAGAGAGGTATATGACAGAGTCAAGTGCTGAAATCTGGAAATCCTAAGCATTTTCTTCAATGTCAAATAAAAGTATCTTCGAAAAAATACCACAGACTAGATTGTGAATCTTTGCTCCTATATATAAAGAGCTAGCTGCCCAGTGGTTCCTTTGACTTCTGGTCCAACACGAGTACCAGTCAGTTTCAACTCTAATCTTTGGCTTATACTGATGAGAATACAATTTTCATCATGTTATTTTTGAAGACAAGTTTCTCAGGTCATTGCTTTGTTCTTATTACACTATAAGAAGCGCACCAGAACCCTAGCCTCATATAACAAGTTTCTGCTATACTAACGCCTTCTTTGTTTCTCTTTAGGAATCATACCAGGGTAGGCAGTAGATGATACTACACATCCATGTCTAAGAATGCATGGGAAATTAAACCATATTGTATTTTATCACAGATAAGCATATTTTGCCACCTGACACACACATACACAAGGGCAAAAGTATGGCTATATGTGTGTCTTTAACCTTTTCCTGTTCTCGCGTTCACAATTCATAAACAGGCAACTATAATGTCTCACGTGCCCATGACTACGTTCAGATTTTCTCTGTATTTTCTACTGCTCTAATCCTGCTATGGTCATAACAAAATGTTTAGGTACATTACCTCCAAATTTTTCAAAGACTGCAGCTCAAGGTTGGGAAAGAGCATAAATATTTCTAAGGTGATTAATGGGTAAAAGTAGGTTACTTTGTTGAAATCACTATGCAATCTTTGTGATATTAGTTTACAAACGTACAATGTAATCAGCTAAACATCCGAGCAGGCCAACAGCTTGACCATGTGCAGGACTTCTGAGGCAACCCCTCTGGAGTAGGACCTCTCATATCTGACAACGCATGTAAAGTCTTAAGCGTTTATGAGACTGGGTCACAGTTACATAAGGTAAGGCTATAAACTGTATTAATCTGAATAACCAAATATAAAGTTTATAAACCCAAATAAATCTAAATAACTGTACCTAAGTCATATATTTTAAAGAAACAATGGAAGAAGCTTTATAAGGAGCATGTGTGTTTGAATTACAATTAAGCCCATGGTTCCCTGTTTGCAACCCTTACAAAATTACTTATTTTCCACGTGGTTTTTAAAAGTAAGAAATCCTGGTCTAGCTAACGTGCTACATAGTGGCAAAGAAAAAAAGGAGATTGTTATCATTATGTGTAACTTTAGTTTTAACAACGCCCTTGCAAAAGATTCCGGCACCTATTTTAAAAGATTCATTTTCGTGATCTAAGAGTAAAGAACTATTCCCATCATTCAGTTTGACCATTAATGAACTTATAGGTTAGTATAAGATAAAGGAATTCATGACAAAAGCAATCATGTGGAAAAAATCTGCTCATGACTATTTGTTCTTGTTTTGCAGAACTTTTTTCTTTAATCCAATCAATGTGGATTGTTTCTTTCTGGTTTAAACATTATATTATTACACAGTTTCTTAGTATTCTTAGAAGCTGAGGAATGCAAAATCTTTCTTGGAGCAGAACCCCTGCAAAAAGGAGATAAGAAGAAATGCATTATGAAAGATTTAACATTGATTTTTTTGTTGTTTTTGGTGAACTCATATCCTAATGTTTAATGTACAAACTTACAAAACAAAGTCAATCACTATAGTTCGTCAAAGAGCATTTTTTAATCAAGGATGGGAATATATTCTTGTAGCCCTCACGATTCTATTTATAAATCACCACTACTCAATATAAAGCAATGGGAATGGTGTTGGGAACACACTGCTTGCCCTTCACCCTCAGCTGTAGCCTGCTGTCCCATACACCTCAAATCACCACCCAGCATTTCCTGGTTTAATCTTTCTCCTCCCTTACAGGCCATCGGGATGTAAAACAGAAGGGGAATTTGAGATGGGTGGGTCTGGGCGTTGTGAGCCACTTGTGCAAGCCCGGGCGAGGCTGGGAGGTTTCAGCTCCCCACAAAAGGCCGAAGAGGAGGTCCGTGCCCACAGACAGATGTGGCCATGGAGCATGGGGTGCACTGCAACACACCACTGCTGGCCAAAACGGGCTCCTTAGGTCACATGAAAAAGAGTTTTTTTCTGTGGTTCTAGGGCTAGCTGGCAAACATTAGCACTGATTTCCCAAACACCCATTAGACTGAGGAAGCACACATGGCGAACTCTCTGCAGGTACAAGAAGAATCTGAAGCCTACTAAAGAGCTACTGTGACTGCAAAGATTTTGGTGAGCTTACTCATAATTTCTTGATATAAAAACCCGAAGCTGGTACTCACAAAACCTGTCCATGAGAGCTCACAGGCAAGTGATCATTATGTATTTATAATTCAAAAAGTCTGTGCACTATCTTTACACAGTATCATACTGTGCCAACAATAGCAAAATAGTCCATTTTGTTGTTGTATAATTAGTTAATGTTTGCACAGTGCTTTGAAGTATAAAAGTACAATTTAATTGGCAAGAGTTGCTCATATTCATCATCTGGCCACAAAAGAAAAACAAGATCTGGGTGTCTCAGCTGCACTCTCTGGTGCAGATATACAAGAGCCCAACTAAACGTGACCACTGGGGACACGTGAGGAAGGTCCATTGTTTCGTGCCTACAAGAGGGAATGTTCTCGGTCTAGTGCCTTTCCTACAGCTGCTCTCTGCAGCACCTGGAGATGAACTCGTTGCACAGCCACACCGCTCTCAGGCTCTGCCTCTACTTGCGTACGTGCAAAATAAGACTTTCAGAAGTACCTATCAGTTCTTTAATCCACTTCCACTACACTCAGATCTCAGGAACAGCCAAAGTTAGATCAGTGTTGCGGCCTATAAAAAAAAATGCGTCAAAGAAATGTGCAAGCAGCTACAGCAAACTCAGGCTCATTGTCATGCAGTGAGTGTTTAGAAACTTCATTTTCATGAAGGGCTTTTGTGAAAACACAACAAACAAGCAAAACACAAACACTTCAATTTCCCACAATTCAAGTAGAGTGCTTTACATCCCATACGGAATATGTTTTGAAGCACTGTCAGGAAGAGTAAGGATTGTGCGATGTGTTGTAACACTATGGGTTTGTTCTGCAGAACACAGGAAAACAGTATGTTGTGCTTTATGCTATTTACAAGGAACAACAAAGCACAGAACTTTTTACTTCTGAGGCAGAGATTCCAGCCTAAATTTCATTGTCTTTCCTTTGCTCTTGGCTTCCATAAAGGAAGCTGCCAACGTTTTTTTCTTTTCTGAAAGCTACAAAGGATCAGAGCGCAGTAGGCTGTGTCTGGAAATTTTGTTTCCAGTGGTCTGCCTTCCCTTTCCATATACTAGGCCATGAGACATCGACAATTCCTATTTCCGAGGAGCGAAAATGGGATGCAACTCACAGTACCAGACTATGCTGTTCTGTGTCCAAGAAGAGACCAACAAAATGGTCTAACAAAAACAGTCCTACGGTGTTCTGTAGGCAGAGAGTTGAGAAGTAAAGACAGTAAAGCACTGAAAAAGAGAGAAAATAAAGAAAAAAATGTATCTTCCTGGTGCAACCTATATACTTTGAGGCTTAGTCCTTCCCAGGGCTCTCTCTCAGAAAGAGAAACTCTGCAAAATTTCTCATGTAGCCTGAACGCAATTTGCATAGATTTGGTCCTTGGTGTTCACCTCGGGTTGCAGAATGGGAGCTGGCACCACGTTGCCGATGCCCAGCTGGCAGCTCTTCCGTGGTTAAGTAAAGGGAGGTCATGCACACTTTGTTCACCTTCCTCCTCCCCCCGCCCCACACACACACAGTCACAGACACAGACACACACAAATCTGTTTAGCTCCAACACCCAAATGAATTTCAACCAACCCAGTTTTATTGGAAATAAAACATAAAATGGAAAAAAAAGGCTACATTAAAAAATATCGTTACCTTCTTGCGCAAAGAAAAGACTTCCATTATTGACATAGCAGATTTCTCACACTGTAGCTATACCTACTCTGTACCTGTGTCTTCCCATAGCTCTACACAAGCTACGTATCTTCAACACCAGAACACTGTTGTTTATTCTGAGTCATTTCACGGTAGCTCTTCCACACTGTCTAAAGAAAATAGAGATTGAAGGGGACCTGGACAGTGCCTTGAAAAATTCAGAAAAGAAAGGCGACAATGAAGAGAAAATAACAAGAGCAAAATGAGGAGAAAATAGATTGGAAACAAGAACAAAATCATCAAGAGATGAAAGGCAAGGTTTAAATATACCACTGCCCTCCACCTCTTCGGATTTCATTGCATCTGTTAAAGGGCTTCTTCCTCAAAGGACCTTCTGAAATATACTGCCAGTTTCTGGAAACAGCAAGGACTGACCTCGCTTTTTACTGAGTTATCATTCCTGCCATCAGCACTAATTAACAGGTGCTCATCCTTGCCAGGCATTCACCATTCACGCATAACCAGAGGCCTAATGCCAAAATTTGTATAGGACTCGGAGCATCTGGAAGATGTTTATTAATATGCCTAGCCCAGGTATATTTCACACAGAAAGAGATATCCTGAAGGCTTGTGACAGTAATTGGGAGGTATGGCCACAGGCACTGTGCAGTCATTAAGATGCTTTTGTAATTTGCAGTTGTAAGCTTTTGGTCCAGTTAACAGCAGCAGATTTTGGGTGACACAGTATTAGCTATGAGCCAGAGTGCCTGGAAGGGGTATCGGTACTGAGAAAAAAGCAAAACTGGAAATTAGAGACAGAAACGGTAACACGAAAAAGGCAGCTGATATTATTCCAATGCAGTCATGCTGTATCGTGTGGGTTTTTTTTTTTTAATTTATGGGAAGAAATTTGGTGTAATATCCTACTGTAATGCAAACAAGGTACTGATGTGACAGATTTTGTTCCTTATGTGATAAGTGTATTATCACCAAACACACACCAGTAAACTGTGGCTGCGTATTGGTTTTTTTTTCTGGTCACAGGTTAGACAGCCACACCCTTTGATTCACTTGTACTTAGGAATAAAGTAGATTTGCATCTTGTATTTTGAATTTGTGTTGCATTAGTGATGAGCACATAAATTTAGAAGCTGTGCATATACAACTATATAAGTAGATAATAAGCAGAAATGCTTTAAACGCTACTCCTATTTGTCAGAAAAGATGGATGAAAATAGTTGCTAGGATAATCAGGCCCTAAACTCTGCCATACAGCATTAGAAGCAGCAATTCACTTAGTTTAATGAAGTCATTTGGACTCCAGATTGCATCTTTCACAACCAATCGTTAGGTATGCAGGACAGAAAATACTGATGCTGACTTCAACAATTCAAAACAGCATTTCAAAAATGGTCCAGTTAGAAAATGAGATACTTTGCCACTATTCCACCCCTTATTATGTTGCTTTTTAACAGTTTTTTTCTATTCTGAAATAATCTGTGACTTTCTAAAAGTTTAGAGAGAAGAGAGTTAGAAAAGAAAACCCCTATATATTTTTCTCTTCCTGCCTTTCACAGCTACTACCATTCTTTAGTAAGTGACTCATCTTTTGCAGTTTATATTCAAACTGAATTAACTTTCTTTCAAAACCATTTTACCACATTAATTTAAAGAAAATCTCTCCTATGAAGAAACTTCTGTAATAGAAATTTAACTGGAATGAAATAAATAAATTAATCTAAACCTCTGGAGTTTAACATAAGCTTTTTCCTATGCTTTTCATGCTTCTGTAGAAATCTCTGTCATAGAAATACTTTTCTGGTAGATTCTGTAAAAGTTGGGTATTTTCTAATAAAACTTCTATGACTTGAAAGGCTAAAACCAAAACTATTTCAGCAACCTTTCATACTGAGTTTCAACTTCATGCTTTAACAGGGAGAACAAATTGTTACCATCTAGAGGAAATGTCTTTCCAGCTGCACAGACCCTGCTGCCTCTTTCCATAGACAAGGTTAATCAAACAGATCTCCAGATTAAAGGAGAAACCTGTATTGGAGTCAGTTCATGCAGTATTTTCCACTAGCAAGACTACATTACATAGCCTTGCTTTCCTCACTATTGGGAATAGCGCAGGGAATAGTTCCCAGCTCGCATGTTCAGACCTCCTTGAGCCAGCACTCGGGCTCACAAGCCCGCTTGCAAGGCTTTGTGCAGAGTCACCAGCCCCAGAAGATTCATTTTGCCTCCTCAGTCCCCCTTTTGAGCACTGCAGTTATCCGTGACTGCAATGTCCCCTGCACACTACGCACACTCAGGAGTGTCCTCTTCCTTTTTCTGGAAGGAAGACTTCTGCATTGTCTTCTGGGTTTGACGGATGGCATTTTTTTCAACCATATACCTTTAAAAAAAGAGCTTACTTTTTATCCTTACAACTATCAGTCACATTGATAGGACAATCCAAGGGCCTATTTAGGTCCTTCCCAATCTACAGAATATGAAGATTAAATCTACAAAAATACATTTACAAACATGCACAGAAGCCAATGTGAATGTATACTTACAATCAGTGCAAGTGCACAAGTGTTCGCTAAACTTAAACCAAGAGCTGTGCTAATAACAGAAATGAATACGTATTTGAAGTACACTTACAAATTTCAATTCACTTGCTCTACCTACGTTGACATTTTCAATGTCTGTCATCCAGACTATGACCCTTTACTCCCACTAGCACTGAACTTTACAGAGAGATTTGCACAGTATACTATTTAGAAGAAAGGGGATCACAGTCTAACCCGATGTTACTTTCCATATCAGATAATAATTAGGTCTGTCAGAGGCAAAGTTTAAAAACAAGATCTTTTTAAACTTCTTTTTTCATATTAAACTCATCGTTGCAGTTGGGGATTTGGGCTTTATTTTCACCAGTTAAAGAGATAAAGTTATTGTAAGTGCCAAGCTTCAGTTTTCACTACAACTCACTGAACTTGCTCTTTACACGGGAAAGCTTACAGAACCATCAATTTCAATTTGCTCTTATCTTCTTCCTTTTCCACCCGTGGTGTCTGCCATAACCGAGAGCTGCTGAGCTCCAGGAAGGTAAGAGGAACACAAAAGAAGGATGAAAGGGCAGGAGAAGACAAGGTTGGCTGGAACTGTGATGAAGCACCAAGGCACGCCATGCAGGAGCAAGAGGGTTTCTAAATCGGCTTGGTGACATGTAGGGAAAGGAGACTGGGTCGGGGAAATAGGGACACCCAGACTCCCCACCATCTGGAGATGATGCCATTGGGCATGACCAGTCAGGCTCGCGTGTGGGATGGGTTGAAAAGTTTCCCAGATGCTAACTAGACCCACCGTCCCTCTTGTGTCTGTTGTTTTTCAAGTGTTTCCTGGAGCTGACCCAAAACTAACTGACTGACGAAACTGACTCAAAGCCTTTTGAGCAGGAGTATAAATGTTAGCTGTAAGTTCAACATCCTCGTGACGTATCAACCCTATTTAACTTCTGCACAGAACTTACCGTGAGGTAAATTAAAGTCTCAGAGCTTTCAGCGGCTTCCATGTTCAGGACAAAAAGGATTTTTTTTTTTTTTTTGAAAGAGAAGAATTCAAAAAAGACATAGGAATATAATGTAAAGAACTAATGGTGTTACTCCTCCATAAGATTTCAAGCTGTTAGCATTCTGACTATTAACTACACACAGCCATTTAATGAAATAAACACTCCCCACTCACATTCAGCTTAGCCATAATAAACATGCTGAGCCAAAGTGATCGTTTCACTGGGCTTTGACTACAGCCCAGAGTTTGTGTGATCACAGATGAATGAACGTGTGCGTTGAACGCATGCTTGCGCACAATTTATTTCAATATTTCTTTTCCCTCTCCATGCACTTCCAAAATGCCCCCAATGATCCAAAAACCTTTCTTTCTGACTTCTTTGCTCCTCTCCTGACTTGGCACTGCAAGCCAGCGGGGTTAAGTCAGTTGCTTCCACTGCAACCAATCATGCCAGAAATATTATTGCCATTGCATGAACCCCATTAGCTTTACCGAGAAATACCCGTGGCTCAGGGCAGAATTTTAGGACAGGCACAGGACGGTCAACGGGCTGGTCGGCCAGGAAAGGTACACGGCGTACGGCAAGCGGTCTTCCAACAGCCCCCAGGGTCCCAAAGCGAAGAGCATTTCTCTTAACATACAAAACAGTTTTCAAACCTTTCCCCTTCTTTGCAAGCCAACTCATTTTCCAGCTACATGCTTAAACAAACAAATATCCAAACCATCCTCCTCTCGCCATTGCCAAAAGCATCAAAATAGTCACAAGGAACACTGCAGACTGTGTTAGAAGATGCCTTTCACTAACTAACGTACACCAGTGCTAGGTCGCTCATTCAAAAAAAAAAAAACATTTATTTGAGAATGCCAACTAATGAGAAAACACTTGCAGTCAGGTTAGCTAGAACTTGAGAGTCAACTCTAGATTTATTAAGAGGTTCCAGCAGTGGTACATAACAAATATACACTCAATCTAGAAATATGCTACTGCCAAACTTTTGACATACCCTCAGAAATAAGTCATTGAAAATGTTTTAGTACGATGGAATGAGGATATTAAGGGGTAGCTTATACAACTAAGCACTGCAGTTAGCTGCTAAAGTAATGCCCTTTTGATAATGTCAGAAATGATGGTGAGCGCCTGTCATATTATCTTGGTTTTTGAATAAAGCATAAATTATAAATTAATTCAGGCAAAGATTAAAACTTTGTTCTAGGTTTTTGCATATGCTTTTGTTAGTAATAGTATTTTTTTTACCTTTCTAACTAAAAATGATTAAACTATTGATACACCTCTCCTTTTTTTCTTTTCTTTCTCCTTTCCTTTTTTTTTACCTTTTGTGCACAAATAAAACGTTTGTTTACGATATTTCTACATCATTCACAGTAAAATTCCTGATAGCTCCGAAGTCTTTTCAGTGGAAAAACAGCATTAAAGTCTACAATTAAGACAGACAGGAGCTTTTGAAAACTGTATTCCTAAACCGTAGAGTAAAGCTACATTTATTGCATAAAAAGCAGGATATAAGCCCCTGCTCATGGGGTTTTCAAAAGCATTCAGTTTAGGCTTAGACTCTTCATTCTGGCAACAGTAAAGAAAAGAGCCTGAATTGAGAAAAGAGCCATTAGTGTGAAATAGAAGCATTTTTCATCATAAATGCAAGATTTCAGGGCCCTGAAAAGCAGATAGTGAACCTTTTCACCTCAGCATCTCCATCTTCAGTCCAGTCAACGCTGAATAACACCCGAACTGGAGACCTGCATGATCCTCTGCCGAGACCATCATTCTCAGCACTTATAACCAAAAAAGAGAACACAGAACAATCTTAAGAAAATACAGTCTAGCCTCAAAATTCACTCCCTGTTTGCACCCAAGTTTGCACTTTTCTGAAACGCTGCGTGGAGGAGCCCTTCTGCTTTCTGGGAGCTGCCTCGGGGCAGAGCCAGGAGCGATGGTGGGGCACGGCTGGGGGCAAACGGAGGATTTGTGAGGGACCGGGGAGGCCTAGGCTGGATCTGCTGCCACACACAAGTCCCTGCCCAGCCTGGGAGTAAGACCCTGTGGGGGTCGTCTCCTCCTGCTTAGTTACTTCCATTTTTCTTTTTTTTTAAAAGATGTTAAAATACCCCTAGTTGTTATCCTGATTTTTAAAATGGCTACTTTAGATAATTCTCCTTAAGTGAGGGCGAATCTATCTTAATGGTAGGGCTAACCTGCATCCTCTGTCACAGGTAGTCTCTCTATTAGCATCCAGGGGGCTGAATTATGCACTGCACGGAGACTGTATTCCTGAAACTGTGCTGGGAGTATTCAGCAGCACAATAACATTTATAGACCATGGAAAATCACATCAGCCAGATTCAATCATTTACATTTTTGTTATTTTCTTAGACCAATAAAAAAAAAAAAAAGGAAGGCTATCTGGGGGAAAAGAATGACTTTAAAGCTTGCCCTTTTGAGTGTTCTTAATACTTGTAAGGGTTCATTCACCACACTGCCAGTTTTAATCTACCCTTCAATATATTTTCAGGGAGGATGCCTTAATACTGTGCATTAATTCCTCTCATTTAGATGCTGTAAAGAATTTTTTTCAAATATAAGGTGGGGGTAAGAATCACTGAAAACTTCTTGTAAAACCAAAAGAGTCTAAACACTCTTGCAATTGAAACAATACCAGATCCATGAGACTGAGTCTCTCTGTTGGAGACTCAAATCTGGCTTCTTTAGTGGAGGAGAGATTTAGCCTGATTAATCCCGTTGCTCTGCAGATGAGATACACACCGGAGAACAATGGTCAAGCTTCTCCTGTGACTTTAAAAAAGAAAGAAAGGCACTGCCTAAAAGTGGAAATAAAAAAGTATATATTTATAGCGTACTGCATTGCAACACCATTGTTTAAATATCCTTTCTTCTGCGTATTCATCTTCAGTAAAATCTTTATTTTTAGGGTCCCATTTTATTAAAAAATAAATAGTACTATGGAAACGTCATTCAAAGCTGCCTTTCCTGAACACAAAGGAATGCCTCTAGCGCTAAGACAATAAATTTCTACTATTGATCTTCCCTCAAAGTCCATTTCTGCAAAAAAGTTCCGACCATAAAGATATGAGTTACATCAGCGTGCAAAGTATTAGAGCCCAAGCCTGCGATTCTGAGTCGGGCGAAGCAACCGCTGAGTTCAGTAAGAATTTGGCTGGAGTTTGTGACTTTATGGGGAACTAACTTCCTGAGGCTTTTGGACATATTTGCAAGGGGAAAGCGTAGTGAGCAAAACAAAAGTTTCGTCCTCGTGTCCCATGGCACCCAGGGCAGCCAGAACGCCTCTTCTTCTCACCAAAACTCACCAGCTCTGAGGCCAGCACCAGTAACAAAGCTGAAGAGAAGGGGTCTGTGCTCATTGAAGTGTAATAACACACCATAGACACACACCCTTCTTTCCCTACCATCCGAAACCTCTTGTATGGGACAATAAAGTTGACGGGTCTATGCAGGACAGATGCTGAGTGTTACTTACCGAGATCAGCACTAGCATTATACATGCTCATATACTTTTTCAAGACAGATGTTTGCTGCTGTCAGGAGGGTCAGAGCTGCAGTGACTGAAGGAAGGTGTGCGTCTCTCATGCACCAGCCGTCATATGTTGGTTGCCCTCGCAGAGGCCCAAAGGGGCTGTAACATTTTTGGGTGAAATTAACATGCTTCCAGAAACAAATGAACAAAAATGCTTATGTACGAAAGCTGTGAGTTTGTGTCAGGAAATGATACCTGCTTGTAAAAATAAACACATACCATGATGAATGTATACCTTTCTATGAAAATTTAATCTATCACATGCTTGCACACATGTAGCCTAATTTGCATGCAAACAGCTATATGTTTGTGCAAATACAATTTGTAGCTGAAACCAAGCTCCCAACTTCACGTAATTTCACTGCAACACTTTAAGGCTGTTTCTGGACACAAACATAGGAAGACAGCAAGTCCTAAACCCTGGACTAGATCAATGAACCCAGATGTGAGTAAGGATGACCAAGCAAAGATACAAAATTTTTTCATTATTTCAGAAGCATCTCAGTTACTGCTTAGTTAACTAACTTAATTTCTCCTGAAGGACAGTCTCGGACAACATCATGCATGAAAATGTACAGCCTTTCCATACAACAGGTAGGATAATCAACTGCAAGGACTGTCCATTTAGGTGATTTAAAATACCCAGTCAGATGAAACCTACTGCAGGGCTCTCTTTTGTTCCTTCAAATCTGAATGAAATGCACCCAAAACAGAAAAACAAAGTCTAAGATACCCAATTAGCAAAGCATTTGCTAGTGTCTTAACTATCCAAACACTGGTTCTGCTTGAGCACACAACTTAATTCACAACGGAAGTTCAATGGGAGAAATCCTACCACAAAAGAGAGTAACTGCTGCAGAAAGAAATTCCTCTTTCTGATCATCTTGTCATACAGGCTTTCAAAATGCATTTTAGTGAAAAGACACCAGTGGTAAAATTAAATTATATTCTTTTTTCAGCCTATGAATGTGTCCAGGGGTTAGACAATGCAGGGGTAGGGTTTTTCTCTGCATCCTGGGGAAAACAGCTTAAAACACTGATTTTATCTAATGTGCTGCAGAACTGACCATATGAAACTGAACTCACTGAACCTCACTGAATCAAGTAAACCTCACTGAATCAACTGAACCTCACTGAATCAAGATTTTTATCACAAGAAAAAGTTCAATTTCATCCCCTTAGGGCTGCAACTGGGGAATATGGCCCAACATGTGTTATTTCTCAAGGTACTACATATCAGCTGAACTTAAGTGTCAGAGTAGTCTGAGGCAAAGGGTTGGGAGCAACAAAAGGCTCATTCACTAGCATCCTTCCTGCTGTGATGCTTCATCCGCCCCTGCACCATGCTCTCCTGCCTTTCACCCTCTCCTTATTCCATTCTTTCCCTTTTTGGGTTGACTTACAGAGCTGATTTCCAACTCCTAGTAACAATTCAACAGTTTATCAAAACACCAAGACACTACTCATCCTGCCTCCTAAATCTCTCTTGAGTCAACACAAAGCTGCTGGAAGTTAGGGTCAGAACCTGTAAAGACTTTACCAGCATCCACTCAGGAGATAAAATGGCAGTATTTGAATTAGCCCTACAAACATGATGGTAAAACGCAGACAACAGCCTTCTCTAGTTGTTCAGGTCTCAAAAAATTTCCCCTTTAGGAGTGTTCTAGATTTTATTCCAGCACAATGAACAGAAAGTGCTTATTGCTTTGGAAAGCATCAGCCAAAGATAAACCAGAAGATCACGATCCCACCTAGAACTACCACAACTAAAGATGAAGACGGCTAACAGAGGAAGCCAGCCTGTCATTGCAGAAATGCAGGAGTATGATCTCACCATTTAACAGAAGTTCTGCTAATAAAGCAACAAAACTCAATAACGATTATTTTGCCATAACTCCATTTGCCGAGGCAGATGAAAGATAACAACCACATTTGGCTGTTGCAGTTCATGCCAACACAATTCAGGAGACTCCACCAGAAATCTCACAGTGCTGTGTCTGTTCTGGTACCTTAGTTTTATCATACATTTTTAAATTTTTTGTTTGTGCAAGAGAGAACAATCTTCCCATTTACTTATTCACTGTAGACAATTACATCACATCAATCACTCCTAATTACATTTTTTGTGCCTTTCATTGTGACTTGCATTGCAGCAATACCCAGAGACCAGAGAAGCTGTTGTATCACTCGCTGGGCAAATGTGAAATAAATAAAAATCTTCCCCACAAACCCCGACAGAGGAGACAGACAAACCAAGAGAGGCACAGCATGGGGATATGGAGCTAAAATGGCACACAGCAGCTCAAGCAGCAGCTACTGCAACAGAAACCAGAATAAAACCCCAGCATGCTGCCCTCAATGGTCAGTTTCGACAGCAACATCCATTAAGCCATGTTTGTACACCTGGACCCCTGCATTCCCAGCCCCATGGAATCAGCAGGCATCTTGGGTCCACTGAAAAGATGGTCTACGCTCTCATAGCCCACAACGAAGGACGCGCTGCTCTGGTTCAGGCAGAAGGCAACATGCAACGCTGCAGCCTGCAAACACCGCTCTGGCCGGAGATGAAATTTACCCTGGCAGGGATAAATGGAGCAGAAATGCAAACAAAGGGACGTGGGCGCACTATTTATAATCCACTCAGAAACAGGTCAGATACATTTCAGGACAGTCCAAGCTAAAGCCACAGCTCAAACGTGTAAGCGTGGTCCTTTAGAAACAGTAATAGCAATTCTCCTAAATCCATTGAACTCAGTGGCAGAGTTAATTATCAAATTCAGCAGCAGCAAGATCAGCCATAAATACAAGAGAAAACACCTCACTGGGGCAGATAACTACTCCCAATATTATTCTCAGTGGAATTGCTGTGTTTTGAGTAATTACAGCCCTGCGAGAAGGTCAAGGAAAGACTATTTTTGCACTGCACATACAGAACAGGTACCACAAGGCTTCTCTTCCTGTTGTTTTGGACAGGGAATTTTGTTGGGAGTTCTGCTGCTGACGCATGCAGCTCGTATCGATGGTGCACTAAGCCCTCCACCGGAGGCTGCCCATGGGACTGCTAGACTGGCGCAGACCCGTTTGCAGCCCGTGTTCCCTTTGCAGCCCTCCAGTCGGTGAGAACCGCTGGGTACTTTTGGCAATTTTGACAAGCCATCATCTCAGTGAAAGCAGATGACATAAAGCTATTGGGAGGTATGGCCCATCACCTTCCGTGGGTTTGCCCCAGTCTGAAATAATAACATTTGCCCTAAGGAAATTACAAAATGCAGGCTTGGAGTGTGCTTTTTGCTATACCGTACTTTGGATAGCTGCAATTTTTAAAGTGCCCCTTGCAGGCCCTCTGGAGAAAAGTATAGATCTGAATATAGGAAAAGTTAAATTAAACTCTTGACACAGAATGAGTAGGTGTTGGCAATATGCCTAATACTCTTGATGGATTTTACAGTTCCAGCGTAAAAGTAGATCCCTTCTGGCATTAGGCCTAACACTCTTGAGGGAATTTTGTAAGCTACCTGGTGCTTTTGTAACACACAGTCCAACATGTTTGGCAGTATCACTGCCTTTTTAAATTTTCTTAAATATTTTATTCTTAAACAAAATTTTGAACACTTCTGACAAAGAAAATTCTTAAAAAAAAAAAAAAAAAGACAACTCCAAGTCAAAGTTCATGTAAATCATGGCCTTTGGTCACTTATGCTCAGGAGCTGCCTGAACATCATTTACATTCTGGAGTTGAGCCATGCCTGAAATATGACAGCTGGAAAAAAATTAAATAAACATGAAATAATCTCTGCAACAGGCATGCATGCACTACCTTATATAAAAGAAGTAGGCATGTGTGTGCTACTCTGTATAAAAATGAAGTTCACCTCAGGTATATCCTACAACAGGCACATTAAGCTCCACAGCGAACGCTCACTAATCTTACCACGATTGCCATCAGTCTCTTTATCCAATCCGTACAACTAATCCCAGAATTGAACTCAGGGTGTTTTTAAATTCTGCCCTTTTGGAGAGTCCTAAAGCCGACAGAAGAACTTATCCCAACCCATCCCCGTCGGCTGCAGAACGTGTCTCCCAGATAATTGCCAGTGCTACCATTAATGATTTCCTTGCGAAGGAGTCCTGTCTTGTTTTGCAGGCATGTCAAGGCCACTGAAGCATATGCAAAGCTGGAAAATCTGTCATGCTGCATACAACTGAGATCATTATCATTTAATCACTTTGCTGTACTTAAACATTGTCAATAAGTAGGCTTAAAACTGCTGAAAATTAATTAAAGAAAACAACCAAAATAGAAAATAACACTGAGCCAAGCTTTCTGTGTAAGGAGCTGCACAGAATACTGATGAACCTTTTTTTTTCAGATTGCGCCAACTGACACATAAAAACAACAGCACTACAGAGCAAAATAACTAGGTAAAAGAGATTTCAAGTGTGGCTCAAGCCGCTTACTGATTAACGCTTCTGCACATAACACTCCTCACAGACCTGTGCAGTTATTGTTCACAAGGGAAACAAGGCTCTCCTGGCAACAGGGGACAAATGATCCTTCCTGACCAAGTTCACAGTTCTCACACAGCTTAGCACTATTAGAGCAGCTCCTTCTCACAGAGCCTGTTGGAAAAGGGGGAACACCCTTCGTCGTGATTTAACACACCTATCGACTCTTCCGAGGACGAGGAAGAGCTTAGTGATCTCACATAGCGAGCATGCTCATCTTACAGATAGACCTTAGCTAATGACCCATTTGTCTAGAAAAAATTTACAGTCAGCTTATGACACCTGTGAGAAAAACACAACAGGAAATCAAATACACAATTATTTTTCATGTCAAGGAACACCCTTAACGCTGTTGGAGTCACAGAAACGAATGATGACTGCAGTCTTCACAACAGACCTGGAAAGGAGAGCAAGACGGGTCCATGCCTATCTGCACAGGCTTCCTTAACAGGTCTGGTACGCATTTTTACTAATAAATGGCCATATCTGCTTCTTTGTGCCCCATCTCGCATACTGCCATGTCACACTCCCAGCAGCTTCAATCACATACCCACACAGTGACACCTCCAGCTTCGGCAGAGCAGCCAGGGTGGAGCAAATGGACAAACTGACCTCCGTGACTTTGGTTCTCCACCTGGTCCAGTGTCACCTTGTGTGGTCGGGAATGCCTTGCCAGACACACCAGTGGAAAGCACAAGCGCATAACAAAGAAAGACAGCCAAAGGCAACCTTGCTCAGGTGGTACCTCTCCACTGGGCTATTGGAGCAGCAGGCAGACCTGTAGCTGTTGGACAATCTCCACCATCCACAGAAAACTTCAGCCACAGCAAAAAGTCTCCACCAGCCAAATCCAAGCTGCTTTAAAGCTACTAGATACAGTCTGACTGGGCAGAAAAACCTACTCCAAAGCCCGGAATGAATGTCCGTAAATGCCTAAATGTGGTCACAGTGATTGGGACCAAGGATCCCACAGTAGAATCCTGTCCCTAGTGGTGGCTATGAGGTGATGCCTAGGGTTTTCCTAGGACAAGCATAAGGTTTTCCCCCAAACCACTCCTGCAGCCTCCTTCAGCAATCACCTAATCCATCAGGATATGTTTGCTTTTGGTACCTCTTGATGGACTTCCAACACGTATGCTTTCGTTCACAGAGTAGAGGAAACCACTGCAGAGTTGAATATATTGGCCCTTTCAGGAAATATCTGTTGTTTTCAAAAACCATTGGGATTTTTCTACTACATGAGAGCACTCAGGATAGGGCTGAACAGAATCTGGCTCACACTCACAAATTGTTGACTATACACATAAGCAAATAGGTCAAAAAATAAGTATAGCTATTAGGGTTTCTCAAAAAGGAAATCCTGCTCAGATAGGTGTCTAAAAAGCAGATATACTGAGTATTAAATCTTTGTATATAGAGCTTTTTTTGAGCATAAGTACATTTAAAGGACAGTGCTAATATGAATTATTTGAAAATTATATTTTTTAAATTCATCTTCTTAATAGAACACTTTGAGTAAAAAGCTGAAATTCTTTTTACAATATTGTTCTTTACAAAACTCTTTTTCTCAAAAGAGCTTCTGCACTGAAAAGAGAAGCTGAAAACCAGTGCTGACTATACCATGGTCATTTCTCTTCCTCTCCTGTTTTCATCCCTTTTCTCTTTTTGCTCTTTCTTTCCTGATGCTTCTCTTGTTCTCTTTCAACTTAGCAGCTAATATCAGACCTGCTTTCAAAGCCTGAGTAAATCTAAAAATGTAAAACCGATCGCTTACAAAAAGTGATGAAATACACATATCAAACGACATGACAGACTGGATTTCCAGTGTCAAAGACACGTACGTACTGCCATGCCTGCATTTTTCACCTAATTTAGATGTGAAAATATCTGCTATGGGCACATGAATATACATACTTCTAGCAACAAAATCACTCTGCTACCACATTGTTCTGTACTGAAAAAATCCACCGTTGCATTATTTTTTTCAGATGCATAGAAAGTACTAGAAAGTGTATGAAACAATCACTACCACAAAAGAGGTAAAGTAACACTTCACTGAAGTCAGAGCCATACATCAGCGCCTTTTCAGACTTGCCTTTTTTCTCCATAGAGCAAGAAGAAAAAAATCTGTTCTAAATTCTCATCACACACAAAGGTATAGCAATTACTCTTAGTGTGACTTAGGTGCTACTATTTCTAAAAATCATCACTTCCAAAGTTTTGTAACACTTATACAAAATAAAGACACTCTTTACATAAAATAAAGGTTCTCAGTATGCTCCAATGACTATAGATTATTTCTGTTCTTTTTTTGTATTCAGCACCAGTTCCTGTCAAAAAAAAAAAAATCTTTGCAGAAAATAATGCACACATCTGGATTGCCCTGGAATATTTGATTCTTTCTTCTATCTCAAACAGAAGCACCTGTTTTTTAAAACTGTTTTATCCATTATTGAAACAGTGCAGGAAAAGTATTCCAAAATGCCAACATGTCATTTTTGTTGTGTATCTTGCGACTATTGCTACCCCATAGGTTTTAAAGTAAAAACAAAATTCTGAATACAGCAAACCTCTATAACTGATACTGAGACAACTGCAAAAAGAAACTACTTACCGCTTTCTTGAGATAAAGGATTAACTAAAATGACCAGCTATAGAAAGACATTTTTCTCTGTGTACCAGCCACTAGAAGAGGATGAAATATGAAAGAACTGCAAAAACAGCATGTCTTACAAGGTTTATAGGCTTATTTTATAAGGTTTATACACCATAGCAAGGTTCAAAGTTTTAGAAAATTATCTGGATGTGACTAAGTGTGTGAGACTTAGCTCTTCTGCAGTGGACATATTCCCAGCATGCATAAGCTTTAACTTCATAAGTGACAAGGACTTTAAAGGGTGAGGAATTACTAATCCTAATCAACAGAAAGATCAAATCTAATTCACAGTGTCTGATGACCGTGGTATCTTCTTCCATGGTAACTATCTTTTTGCATGTCTTTAGACTTTCTGCTAACCTGCAAATTGTAAAAAATCAACAAACACCACTTTTGTTCACAGGATAATATGAGTTTCCCAAGTGAGTACTGGAACTTCTGTTCGATGAAGGAGAAGTCACTGAGAAGAGGTAGGGTGGACAAGAAGGTGCAGCCAAATGGTTCACGGACATTTGCTACCATCCCATATTGCCTCATTATAAAACAAATATCTGAAGCAGGCTTTGGGAAAGGTATGTATGTGTATCTGCTAGCATCCCCCACACTCTTCCTCTCCCCTTATATTCTCCTCTGTGTTTCTTTTCCAGTTGTCACTCTGTAAACCTCACCATCTGCCTCTTCTTCGGTTATCCAGGCCCAAAATGTTTAACCAGCACTGTTTATACAAAAGCTTCCCTAATGTCAGCCCTTCAGCTGAGGTATCTATTCTCTGTCTCACAAAACAGCAGACCACTTTATGCATGCTAGAGCTGAGCAGTCCAAGGAGGAAGATGGAAATGGTGACAGCCAGGAATAGCATAGTCATGAACTGCCTATCAAATCCAATTTATGTCCAGGATTATAAATTAGCTGATGTTCTCTTCATCCTGTAGTGCCACTCTCCACATATATTGCAGGTGGACCAGCTATTATATAAGGCTGTTTTAGATATCCCAGCATGGATTCCCTGTTTTTAGACACATAATTTTGCTAAGAATAGGAATCAGGTTCTCCTTGTAGTGAAAAAGAGAGAAAAGTTCCTTCAAAGCTCATCATGTGAAGAGTTCGCCTCTCTTCACCAGCAATAGTGGAAGTTTAAAGTTAGATACTGTGAATAACCCCCACCAGCACGACCAAAGCAAGCACCAGAATGGGTGATCATAGAGGTCACCCAATGAATATGTGTATGCATTACTGCAGGCCTGACTCAGCAAAGCACTCGAGCATGCAGTTAATTTTCAACATGTTCTAAAACACTACTGGTGTCAAGCCTGAGCGCGTCGCTGAATAGGGATGGACTTATTAAATGTTCAAAGTGAAGCATTGAAGAAAGAGAGGAAAATGGTGAGAAGCAATCCACTTGGAATAAAACAGGAAAACTCTGTCTTCTTTCTTGCGCTTTCACTGAGATGCCAACCAAAGCTTTTCTTGGAATTTTAAAACTTTTAATTATTTTTATCCATTAAATCCTCACGTCACAAACACTGAGTTGTGAAAGGAAGCTACCAAAATTCTTCAGAAACAGTGTTCCCATTCATTTCCAGCATGACCAGAGTCAACAAGAACTGGAAACTTACTCTTCTGGTCTGACCTTGCAGACTCAAGAGCAGACAGTTAAGTAATCTCTGATGGACAGGTAAGTCTCTGATGTACAAGAACTGACTCACACAGGACTAGCCTCCAAAGCTTGTGAGAGCTGTGCATCATACTTTTCTCTGACACACAATAGTTCCCAAATATGGATTGCAATACTATGGTTAAGACATGCTCCATGCGTTTTACAGCTTGTCCAGCCTAAGCACTTTAAAAACTGTAAGTGCATTGCTGCTTCCATCAACAAGCAGCTGTTAGCCACCAATGGGAAGCTGTGTTCATATCCAGGAAGGAGTATTTCCAACTGCACTCACAAAATTTTGACTCCACTGAACACAAAATGATTATCTGGATTTGCTGAATTGAGATGTTGAGATGTTGGTTTAGCAAAGCAAAGGCAGACTGCATTGTTTATAAGGAATCTCGGGACAACTCAGTGATTCTGAGCAACTTTTCTATGTCACAAAGCCCCTGGGAACTATCAGATAATAAATTACAACAGTGGGAAACAACAGAACATTTGTTTCAGCATCTCCTCTTTTGTAGTAATAAGAGTGGCAAAGAAGAGACTGGATGGCATCCAGAAAAGCCAATACCATGTAGTTACATGATGTTGGAAAAGAAATGCCATGGCTAACAGCAATAGAAAAAGGAGTCTTACCTTTACCTGTGCATGGGGAGAAAGTATTTCCAAACTCTTGCTGTTTTGGCTTTAAAGATTGTGGGGCTGGCAGTCCTGGGGGCTGTGGGACTTGGAAGAAAGGCTTCCCGTTTGTGACCACCTGTCTCCTGGGACTTAGCGCAGGAAGGTGAATAGTGCTGTCAGTGACGTTGCTCTGAGGAGCTACCCCTCCTCCAAGGGGCATCTTTAAGTGTTGGCTGGCAGACAAGTTTCCAATAGCCGGGCTTAGGGCACCGCTATGTGAAGATGGGCAGGGCGCTCCTGCATGAACTCTCACCGGCGAGATCTGCTGTCCACTGATCGTCCCAGGTCCGCAAGGAATACCTGTTGTCCGGTGGCTCATACTGCATGACCTCCCATTCATTGTTAGGCAGTTAATATAACCAAAGTGTGTTTTTACCAATCCACAGCTAGGACTGGTATCAATCCAAAGTCAGAAAGTAATCCATTGTGCATTAAGCCTGTTTGAAAAAATACATCAACAAAAACAGTTGACACTGGAGTAAATAATACATACGGGAGAGGACTGCACAGCATTTAACTTGGTGACATCTCTGATCATAAGCAACAAAGTATGAGTGCTATGTGGCCACTCAGGGAGAGAGGACAAAGCTAAGCAATGACTTTGAGTGCCAATAAGGAGAAAACCTGCCTCTTCACAACCTGAAGTTTACAATAAGGCCGGCTGCCTTCCTATTAGCTAAACCAGCCATGAAATCAAGTGAATGCTGGGCACGTGAAAGGCAGTAGCAAGGAGTGAAAAGAGCCTCTGATAGGCAATTGTCTTTAGGATGAACATTGCTACCTCTCCTCTTCTGCCATCTCCTCAGTCCATTAATTAAAATGGTGCTGAAAAGCAAACACAGCAGACGAGCGATATGCAGATGTAGGAAAGAGATGCCAGGTCACGTACTAAAGGATGTAAATGCAACAAAATGCAGAGGGAAACACAAAACCATAGTGAAGTTTCTATGGTCTACGAAGCTCTGCAGCACTTCACTGCAGAAAAGTATTGCAACAAAGCACAGCACAGCAGTATTCACAAACCTAACCGCCGTCACTGCAAAAGTGTATGCTCATTGTAAACCTGTAGGTATACCAGAATTTAAATGTAGTAATACCATGGCAAATTTTCAAAGATAGCTCTCAGATTATGCCAATACTTTTGCAACTCTGATTTTTCTTGGAGATATTTTTCTCGGAAACATTTTTCTCAGTTATGTTTTCCTGTTATTAAAATCTTAGAAGACTAGTAAACCATTTGAGAGATGCCCAGGACCTGTCCCAAGGCAGAATCCAGACTATATCTAAACATTTTCTGAGATACGTAAGATTTGTGGACAAAAGCTGTACTTGTCCATGTAAATCACTGGGCTCAGATAGTGCACAGATGGGGTAATTTCAGCCCTAACTCAGCTGAATAGCACATGCTCAGCTTTCATCACTAGGCTCATATGTTTAATATTAAGCACATGCTTAAGCAGTTTGCTCAATCATGGATTCAGTGCCTAATTAACTTGTTCAGACAAACAAATTAAGCTAACACAAATAAAACTGAAGTTCCACTTACGTTATGGCTACATCTGTGTATTCTTTAAGGTTTTATTATGATCTCGCTTCAGTAAAACATTGAACCGTAACCTTCATCTTTGCTACATGACATTTTTCCGCATTGAAGCCAATGGGATTATGACTAGTTAACTCATGATTGAAGTTTGTGTAAAACCTTCATGATTAACCCTTGGCTTTCTACGACTCTACCGTGTCTCCATTCTCTCCCTCTCTGATCTGCCAAAAACAAAGCAAAACAAAACCCTTAAACAAAATTGCTTTCACAGCAATTCCCCTGATTAGAGGAAAAGCCATCTTTTGTGTCTAAAGTGTCTAAAGTGTCTGTATATACATACATGAACAAACTGCCACACGTACACTACAGTTTACTCTCACTGATAATGAAAGGCCTAACCATACTATCTTCAAAGACAATAGCAAAATCCCTATTGACATTATTGAGAGAGAGATGCTCTGGCCGCCTTTAAATGATAATGATAGAGATTTATTCTAAATACACTTTTTCATTGTCATATTTTTATATTATGGGAATAAAAATCAGAAAGTACACAAATTAAAAGCTATATCATTTATTTTCATGCCTGGCTGAAGCATAAATCACTCTTTGCAATTCAACCAAGGACAGGCAGAGCTGAATGTTCTTCAATTCCCAGGGTTTGTTTGAAAAGCAGAATGTTCCTTGCCGTAACACAGGTGACTAGCTCCTTAGAAAAGGACGTATAAACAAAGGCAGTTATTTTGCTGGCAAGGCTATGTGCCATGGCAGTACAAAGTGGCTACAAGTAAAAATCCTTCTTCCCTGTAACTCCTCCCTGTAATTTTTACTACATTGGAAAGTGCAAACATCATCAAGAAGAGATTATACATGACAAATGCATTAGCCTTACTCAATAAAAGCACTCTAGTTTAATCAACAGAAGAATATTTCTCTACAGACCTACCAGCCCTAGAAAATCCACATCAATATGCAGCTTCTGCTGTTAACAGGTTGGTCTCCTTGCTATTCTTTTCCGATAATTTTATATATTACAATGAGTAACAGTGATCTGTGTTATCTTTGCCTCGTTTTTAACACTGACTACTGCTTGTTTCTTACACTTCAAGAAATAGCCATAATTTCTTCAAGGACCATAATTTCTTTTCTCATATTAGTAAGCTGTATTTTGAACTGAAATACCTGAAATTATCCACAAAATGGCCTTTATTCTTTTTGAGGAAAGCAGAAACAAGTTAAATAATTTCTCTACAGTTTCTTCCTCAACTCTTCCTCCTGATTCTATCACAGGATCTATAACACTCTATTAGCATGTAAAAGAGCTCTTCCCTTCTTTACTATATTCATCCTCAAAGCACCTTGGAGAGCGTTACTCTTCCCATTTTTTAGAAATATTATTTTGTAGGGATTTTTTTATTATTACTTACTTGCTCATGAGTGCCTTTTCATTAACCGTGTTTAATTTGTTTAGTATCAGCTTGCATTGGAATGTTGTCAAGACATTCTTATATCAAAGTAAGAGCGGCCAAACAGATTCAAATCAAAACAACAGATGTGCCTAGCAGTGCTTTAAAGCACATACACCTAGTTAAATGCCAGTGAGATGCTCAATATATTCTGAAAAGACAGAGTTACATGCTGGCTGCTTAGACCTGACTTTTGCATCAGATCCATAAATGACTCCTGCTTCTAGCAATCTGTACCAGTAAGAAAAATAAATAAATAAAATAAATTTCTAAACATAAAAAGCTTGGAAAACTCCATCTCTAGGGCACCAAATGGAGCAGCTAATTTACATGATCCTTAGAAATCCTCAAGAGGGTTGATCCATAAACAAATACAGAGATATAGCTGCAATGTACAACCATATTAAAAACACAAAAATACTAGAGAAAACAATACTATCCTGAGACTGAAGGACTGAGCTAGACACATTTTGCTGTTCGACCAAGGAAGCATAAGCGCTTGCCACCTCTTTAATAAAATATTTCTCTCCACCAGTGAGACAGTCAGTGCCCTTTCCTACTCGCAGTGATGTCAAAGGAAACACAATTAGACCCACTGCTTCTGAAGTTTCTGTTTTTAAGCTGACATTACTGCAAAACTCCATGACTCCACGTCTATCAATAACTGCATGACAACACAGTTACTCAAAATCCATAACTATGATTCATAAAACCATGCAGTAAAATCTAAATTCAAGCTGAAGCCCTGGAAAATGTGAACACTTCCTCCAGAAAGCAAAACAACAGTAGGATTCACAAATACGTATGCCTGCAGCACAGCATACCAGACAGTCGGCTTTCACCGGGCAGCTTTGAAAAGCAGTCAGCGTTGCCTTGTGCCTTCTCCTACTGAAATCAGAGGTAAAACACTTTTTGACTTGACTATGAGCTGAATCAGTCCAATGCAGATAGCAGTACTTCTGCCGTGTCTTATCAGTTACAACCACCTAACACGCCAGGTAGCCAACACCGCTCTGCGTCATGGAGAGGACTGAAAGGCAACGAGTCCCCACGTCTCCCTGTCCCACGGGAAACACTTACCTCACCTCCGCCACGGCCACTGCGTGCCTGGGACGTGACCCCGAGCCTTGGTGCCGTCCCCCGCGCTGCGCGCCCCAGGGCTGCCCTGGCTCCCGCCCTGGCCAGCACAGCGAAGCCTTTCTCCGGCTCCCCTTCCCACCGCCTCCGTGGCACTGGCCTGGAAACCAGGATTTCCTCGAGAAAATTTTCCTCCCTGCAGCCCCTCACAGCTCTCGGCCACTGGCAATGGGACACACACGGTTCCCGGTGAAATACTCAGCAGCCACTGCCTCCCCTGACATCATCCCCCCGATGAGTCAGTCTGGGCGGATTCGAGGATTTGGATGGAGTGGGGGGAAAGGATGTCCACGAAAAGTGGCACGGGTGCCTCACCTCTGCTTCGCTCCCTGGTCAGTGGCTATAGAAATGGGGCCTCCATGGCTCCTGTGGCTTCTGTGTCTCACTGCTGCCTGAGATGGAGACACAGCCCAATACAGCCATCAGCCCCCAACTTACCAGCCTGTTTTTTGAAAAAAAAAATGCACTTATACCTAAGAAGCGCTGGTATGACACCTTTTGTACAGTTATCTGGCCATAGCTCAATGATGGAGCTTGGTAAGCTTATTATCAACAATGGCAGTAAGTTCTTGGAAAAGAAACCCACAGAGATTTAAATGGAGAAACATGTTAAATGGAGAGCTTGAAACTAGGCTTTTGACAATAAGCAATTGAAAAATTAAGGCTGCAAGAAAGGAAGGCGATGTGGCTTCCAAATCAAAACAATAGAACAAGCTTTTCATTCAATTTATAGAGACTCTCCTCCCCACCCTCCACACCAGCCCACATCGCACAAGTCATGCACTACTGAGAACAGTAAATACCTCACATTAGCATCCCTTGTTTCCCTCATTTGTACACATTTTATGACAATTGTACTTTTGGACTACCACAGGGGGCATAATTCCAAACTGCAGCACCCTGATGATATCACATTTTTCCTAGGCCCAGGAGGTCAGTCAAGGAAAATAAGAAAAAGGTCAAACAACCTGAGGGTTTGTAGTTCTCCGAGATTCACAGAAAGCCAGCGTGATGTAACAGCAATGAGCAGAGGAGGCAAAAGCTAAAGAAGGTCCTCCACAGCACTGCCAGACAACCGGCCCTCAAACCTGACTGAGTTTCTCAGTGCGAGTGTAGTAAAATATACTAATTAGTTATTACTTGCATCACCCTAATTCCTGGGAAGATTAGTCACAGAAAGGAATGCCTTTGTGCAAGGGACTGGACAAACACAGAGCACCACACAGTCACCGATACGGCTGCAACTGCCATCAAAAGGGTGGATGTGTCCGCGCACGGGATGATGTATCTGCTCGTGCGGATGGCACTAAGCATTTTTACCGTGCTGCCGGAAAAGCCTTCTCAGGTTTTCATTCAGGTGACTAAACCATCCTAAGCGTTCCCTCTACCAGGGCAGCGAGCCGCGGAGCTGTGCTACCGCTGGCGGCTGCCTTACCCGAGCAGTGGGTGCTTGCCAGGAGCAGCCCCGTCCCCCCAGGGCGGGCAGCGAGCTGCAGGGATGCGGCAGCGCTCAGGTCCCTCTGTGACCCAGCGTCAGCAGCCGCAGCGCCGGTGGCCGGTGGCCAAAGGCTCCCGCAAGCCCTGCGCCTTGGCGCCCGCCCCAGGGCCGCGCTGGCATTGCCCACGGCCACGCTGCGCCCGCGACCCGCCACGGCCGGCAGCCACAGCAAGGCTGGGACCAGCTCAGCGCCGGCGGGACGTGGGAAACCGCCGCCGGCGGGGCAGAGATGCCCGCGGCTTCTTCACACCTACTTCACCTCCCCGGGGAGGGGCCGAGCGCGGGGGTCTCCGGATTTGGGGAAGGGGGGGGGCAGAGGAGGTGAGGAGGGAGGGAGGCCCACGGCCCAAAAGGCTGGACGTGTGGGTGCCGAGCGGGCGAGTCGGCGGGCGGCCGTCAGCCACCAGCCGCGGACACCAGCGGCGCGGGCTGCGCCGTGCTGTCACCGCAGCTCCCCGCACCCCAAAACCCTCTCCCAAACCCGCCGCCCCTCCTCGTCCAACCCGCCGGGCACCAACCTCCCGCCGCGGCGTCCGGCCCGTCCCCGCCGGCGCCGCCGCTCCTCCATCCCGCGGCAGCCGCCTCAGCCCAGCCAGCAACAGCGGTTGTTTTGCTTTTTTTCCTTTTTTTTTTTTCCCCTTCTCTTTCTTCTCTCTCTCTTTTTTTTTTTTTTCCTTCCCCCCCCCCCCGCCCCTTTCCCCGCTCGCTGACCGGGGAAGCCGCAGGGACAAGGCAGCCGCGGGACCGGCCGCGGCGGAGGCGCGCTCACCTCTCCGCCTCCCGCTCCGCTCCGCGCCGCCCCGCGCTGCCGAGCCCAGCCGGGCCGAGCCGGGCCGGGCCGGGCCGGGCCCCGCCGGGGCTGTCATGTGCCCGCGGCCCCTCGCTCTTAACCCTTAGCGCGGCCGCGTCCCCCCCCTCCCACCCCCTCCGCGCCCCCGCGGGCTGCCCCGGCTGCGCCCCCGCGGGCTGCTGCGCGCTTGGCAGCGCGCTCCGCGCCCGGCCGGCCCCGCCGGGGAGCGGGGGGGTCCCGCTGCCGCCGCCCCCGACGAGGGGGTGTCTGCGGGGCCCCCGGGGCCGCTCGGGGGTAGGGGGTTGCATGGGGGAGGAGGATGTGAGGGGCTGGGGGTGCTGCTTGGGGACCCCTGTAGGGCCTGGGGGGAAGTTGGGGGTTGCAGGGGAGTCTCTGTTGGGGCTGGGCGCTGCGTACAGGCTGAGGGGCAGTTGTGTGAGGGTCTCTGTAAGGGCAGGGGGGTGCTGCATAAGAGATGAGGGGGTTGCATGGGGATATCTGCACGGGCTGGAAGGACACTGGGGGGAAATCAGGGCTGCAAGGGGGGCTGCATGGGGGTTTCTGTAGGTGCTGCAGGATAGCTGGAAGGGAAGCTGAGGGTCTGCAGGGAGTGCAAGGGGACTGCACAGGGGCTGTCTAAGGACTGCAGAGGGCCTGACAGGATTGGGGCTTTGAGGGGGATTGGAGGTTGTATGGCAGGGCAGAGGGGGAGGTAGGGAAGGGGGGGAGGCACTTTTGGGAAAGAGGACTGAGGGGTATGACATCAGGGTGACACTTCCCTGGGTGTTTTTCAGAGACTTCATTTAAAGGCAAGGACTCTTCTCCATTACAAGCTGGGGGTCCTACCTGCAACCACCAGAGACAGCACCAGAAACGGGATAACACCAAAGCAAAACTGGAAGGAAATCATCAGGCAGATGTGCAGCACGCAGTCCCTCGTCCGGAGGGCTCAGTGCTATTTAGCCCCAGGGTTGTTCAGCCCCTTGCAGAAACAACTGTTGCCACAGGCACGCACCCCAGCCAATGTCCCCGCAGCCTGACATGGAGGGCATGGCCCAAGGTCTCAGCATCATTGCCGGTGTCCTGATGCCCCTTGCAGGGAGATGGGTAGCCAGCATCCCCGCCCTGGTTTGTCCCTGAAGGCCACAGTGAAGGCAGGCAGATGAGGGGGCATGCAGTGTGTTGGGCCCAAATTGCTATGGGGCTCAAGGCCAGCCTTGAGCTCCTTAGCTGAATAAGCTCTTCTGAGCTAAAGCTCCTTTGTTGTTTGCTTGTGTTACATTAAATTACTGTGACTGATAAGTTGATTACTGTAAATGACTGGCTGGGTAGATAAGGACAGAGCAGTGGAGGTTGTCTCCCTGGACTTCAGCAAGGCTTTAGACATTGTCTCCCAGCACATCCTCCCAGGTAAGCTCAGGAAGTGTGGGTTGGATGAGTGGACAGTGAGGTGGATTGAGAACTGGCTAGATGGCCGAGCTCAGAGGGTTGTGGTCAGTGGCACAGAGTTTAGTTGGAGGCCTGTAGCTAGCGGTGTCCCCCAGGAGTCAGTCCTGCCTCCAGTCTTGTTCAGCTTATTCATCAATGACCTGGAGGAAGGGACAGAGTGCACTCTCAGAAAGTTTTCTGATGATACAAAACTGGGGGAAGTGGCTGACACACCAGAAGGCTGGGCTGCCATTCAGAGGGACCTGGACAGGCTGGAGACCTGGGCGGAGAGGAACCCCCTGAAGGTCAACAAAGGCAGGTGCAGAGCCCTGCACCTAGGGCACCTGGGGAAGAACCCCATGCAGCAGTACAGGCTGGGGGCTGGCCTGCTGGAAAGCAGCTCTGCAGAGAAGGACCTGGGAGTCCTGCTGGACGACAAGTCAAGCAGGAGCCAGCAGTGGGATCCTGGGGTGCATGAGGCAGAGTGTTGCCAGCAGGTCGAGGGTGATCCTGCCCCTCTCCTCAGCCCTGCTGAGGCCACATCCAGAGTACTGTGTCCAGTTGTGGGCTCCGCAGTACAAGAGAGACATGGCACGACTGCAGAGAGTCGTGGAGAGGGCTGGAGCATCTCTCCTATGAAGCAAGGCTGAGAGAGCTGGGCCTGTTTATGCTGGAGAAGGGAAGACTGAGAGGCGATCTCAACAACGTGTATAAGTATCTGAAGGGAAAGTGTCAAGAGGATGAGGCCAGTCTCTTCTCCGTGGTGCCCAGCAACAGGACAAGAGGCAATGGGCAGAAACTGAACCACAGGAAGTTCCACCTAAACCTGAGGAAAAACTTCTTCACTGTGAGGGTGACAGAGCTTTGCAACAGGTTGCCCAGAGAGGCAGTGCAGTCTCCTTTGCTGGAGATATTCAAAACCCGTCTGGATGTGATCCTGGGCTATGTGTTCTAGGTGACCCTGCTTGAGCAAGGGGGTTGGACTAGATGATCTCTAGATGTTCCTTCCAACCGTGGCCATTCTGTGATTGTGTGATTGTGTGATTAGAAGACAACATTGTATGTTCTTTACACACCCAGAAAACATGGTGGAGATGTTTAGTTTCATATTTTCTCATAAAATTATATTGCTGCTTAGTCTTTTTGTTTCTAAATGTATGGAGGCTTAGGCAGTGAATAAAACCACTTTGGGGTAAGATCTCAGTAAAACCCCTGTGTATAGCATAGACAGGTCATTTAGTGTTTGTAAGCTGTGCCTCACTTTAAAAGTGTATTAAAAGCTCAAATAACTGAAAAGGGGGTCTTAACCTTGTAAAAGCATAGAATATATGTGTCAGCCCAATAAATCCAAGTATCTGCTTTACTGACTGTCTCTTTATTAGTACCATATGTCAGAATGTTCCTTTCAATTATATTTCTATTTGAACTTATCACTAAATATTTCCAGGATTGTCCCCAGACTTACACTGGAGCCAGTGTAATGACAATGGTACACCTCCATTGCAAAGGAGGACAATAGGTGTTACACTAACACCTATGAATAGTCTTTTACTGGAATAATTTGTTACTGTTCCTTCTACACAGAAAGAACTTTTTTTGTCTTAATTGAAGCAATCTACAAAGTGCAGAGAGCAAGGAGGACAATGAAGGTGTTATCTCACATGACCAAAGTTAACGATAGCACTGCAGATCACATCTAAGGATCATCCTTAATTTTTGGTGTATTGAAGAAGCAAGTTAAGTTTATTCAAAATTAGCCAGAAATGTCTAGTAAATATATTTAAATAACTACATGCAAAGTCCCTTATGTGTCGGGAGTCTTGTTAAACAGGTGGATTTTACAGGCCATCTTCTGAGTGGGCAGCACCGTTGTATGTGTTTGTAGGAACCCATGAGTGTGAACCCATAATCATTACTTACAGAAAACCTCCCTCCTGAAGGTGAAAAGGCTATACCTCAGTCTTTCAGAAAATGACTGTTCTTCATGATATCAAACTTATCTTTCTCTACTGCAAATTTTCTCCTCTCCAGCTAAAACCATTCATCTAACCAGCAGCAGCTTCAGAAAAGTAAACAGAAAAGTTCAGATCAGGACCTACAGCAACATCTGTGGATTCATTCAGTGTCAGCCAGTCAAAACCAAATTGTGGTGTCCTGTCTGAAAGAGTGTTACCACAAGGCAAGTTGGAAACGACAACTGCTTATATAAATCCTTGTTTCCTTTGTCCTGGAGGAAGAACATTTCTCTGGATGAGCCCAAGGAGACAGTGAGTGGCTAAGGATGTCTGAAAAGAGCTCACTCAATAGGGAGAAAGCAGTTGCATGAAAAGCAGTTTGTTTTGTTTACTGCCTTTTGTCTGGAGAGTTTTCTGAGTAAAGGGATGACTCTGGACACTTCAGCAGTTTATGGAAAGCCAAATTATTCCTTTCAGGGTCTAAAGGAAAGCCATTCTAGCAGAGGGAGGAGAGAACAGGGAATGTGCCTTGAGGATATAGATGGTTTTAGTTTTTCTCCTCTCACTCATATGTAGAGCAGCACCAGAAGAACTGAGTCCTTAGAAAAGAAAACTAGGTAGCAAGAATGGCAAGGCAAATTTTTGCAATTTTTTGTTGAATTTCTGAAGCAGGACTGAAAAATTGTTTCGGACCCCAGTGACCCTGGAAACACTAGCACTGCATTTAGCTGGAGGACAAGATTACTTTTTCATAAAAAAAAAAAGAGAATCTGAGGCAGTAACTGGAATATAACAACACCTGGTAGGAGAAAACTTAGAGTCTGGACTGTTTTGTTCATCTTTTGATGCCTCCAAGATATTGACTAGAATGGACCTAAATTTTGAGCATTCACTTCTCAGACACAAAAAGATAACCAGAAGCTTTTTCAAGATGTTTTTGTGCCAAAGGAAGAAAAAAATCTTGCTACCTAACCAATTCAGGCTCATTCTTCAATTATTTCTTAGATCTTCCATTTCATATTTATTCTATATTCACAGTTATGATATAACTGAGAACAATATTGAAGGCAGTTGATGTGACAGGGAAAAAAAAGGAATCATTGAATTGCATCATGAATAATAATAATGTGTGACATCTAGCACTGACACTAAACATATCCCAGTGCTGTAGGACTCTGTTCCTGCTCTAGCTGTGAAAGCAAATCTAGCACCTCCCTTTTCTCAGTGCAGACTGATGCCCTGGAGGGAAGGAGCTTGGTGGGATGACCTGGCACCCATTGCCCCTGGTCCAGCCACTCTAGGCTGGGACCCCATTTCTGCTCCTGGGATGTGGGTGTTTAGCATGGAGGTGCACCAGAATGGATGGGATCTGGAGGTAAGAGGCGAGCAGGAGGGAGCTGCGTGTTGATCTTGGGCCAACTCCTTTTTCTTCGTCTTGCCCATCCCCAGTTGTACCAGTAGCATTTACTCAACCTTTACATAAGACTGAGGAGGGCTCTCTAGCACTAATAACACAGAAGGGCCTGCAGAGCTTTGTTTTCTGTGCAAATCTAATTCCCATTTTTACCCCGATTTCATAAACAATACCTTTGTAATGGGTTTTACTTGTTACACAAGAGAAGTCACTATTTTCCTTCTTCCTTTTGCAGTTCACCAACACTGTGCAGAGCACATCTCTAAGGTTTCTAAAGCTCCTGGTAGCTTCTGGAGGGCCTCATAACAAACCAGCTCCTCTCCAGGCTACCAGCAACTCAACAAGTAGATTCCTGCACTGGGATGTGAAGAATGAGAGAGCTGGGCCTGTTTAGCCTGGAGAAGGGAAGACTGAGAGGCGGTCTGACCAACGTGTCCAAGTATCTGAAGGGAGGGTGTCCAGAGGATGGGGCCAGACTCTTGTCTGTGGTGCCCAGCGACAGGACAAGAGGCAACGGGCACAGACTGAAACACAGCAAGTTCCGTCTGAACATGAGGGAAAACTTGTTCACTGTGAGGGTGACGCTGGCACAGGTTGCCCAGAGAGGTAGTGGAGTCTCCTTTTGCTGGAGATATTCAAAACCCGCCCGGATGCGATCCTGTGCAATGTGCTCTAGGTGACTGTGCTTGAGCAGGGAGGTTGGACTAGATGATCTCCAGAGGTCCCTTCCAACCGTGGCCATTCTGTGATTGTGTGATTCTGTGAACAATTTAAAGACCTTTCCACTCATGTTTTTAAATCGGTATAAGCAGCAAGGTGGAGAGAAAGCTGCCCGTGGAATAAGTATTGAAAATATTTGCATTCTGCTTACCTTCTCAAAGGAACAGAGTTTTACAGATTACGAGCCTGATTCTTCAATATTCTTGTACAGAGAATAGTTGTGCTTGTAAACAGGATTCATGTAACTAAAATGTAGATCAATTATATATGATAGGAACACATGGGCAGAATTATTTCAGAGGAATGCAACCACTTTGTATTCTTATACAGTGTGTGGAACCTCCATGTAATCTTTTAAGGTCAGAAATTAAAATTTTCAGATGGAAATGAATTTCAAGGAAATTCTGCATTCTTAGAATGAACTTAAAGACACTGGAAATGAGAACCGCCATTAGAACAACTTCTCCAACTCCCAAAAAGACTTCATCAAGGAGACTAGCAGTAGCAGTTTTGTTTGTCAGGTAGCTAACACAGTTAGCTAACACTTTTCTCTTGGCATTTAATGCACTAGGCTTTATGTCACAAAGTGTGAACACCGGGGCACCACCAAATAGGAACGAAAGCGAACAGAAGGACCAAACTCACTGTGGCTCCTCAGTGTCCATATCTCAACCGAATGTGAAGCAGAACTGCATTCAATGTGAAGAAATGTGCACTCAATTCATAGAAACCACACATGCCTAATTTCCAGAGTATTCAAGATTTCATTCTCAAGAGCTGGCATGGCATCGATTCCTTTCTCTACTGTCTACTGATGATTGACACTGCTAGGAAGATTCCAGGTAGGACATTAACTAGAGGTGAAGTAAGAAGCAAAGAAAGAAATTTCCCACAGCCCAGCCAGAAACCTTAGAAGAAAATGCTGTGATAAAGTAGAATGACTATTTGTCTTACAGTAAGATCATCTGATACTAATAATGATTTCTTTTGTAGGTCCCAGCAATCTGAGATTGAATGGATGATAAGTGCTGTGTTGAAACTCACTTTTCTCGTTTGTGAGAGTAAGCCTGTTACTAATCACTTCTGTGGCATGCCCATACTACTGCAATTTTTATTCTACTCGTTTCTCTGCTTCTGCACTTCAGCACAGATTTTTAATAGTGATTTAGTTTTCATACCCCAAAATAGATACACGTGTATTTTCTTAACTTTCATTGCTAGAGTACCTTAGCATTTCTGCCCAAGGGGCTAATACAGCTCAGAAAATACTGATGGAAAGTACATTAATAGGTAGGTCCTTAACCAGATAGATGTTGAATGATTAGTCCCAACCTTGCAACAGCCCCGTGCATGGCTACTCATGGAGAGATCTGTTGCCTCTTTCCAGATAACAGGCTTCTTGTGGCACTATTACTTGTGCAGCAGTGGTAACTTCATGGATTGGTTAGTTATGTGTCTTATAAATACCATTTTTTTCACATTCTATGTCCTCCCTGGGAGGAGGCCTGGTGATTGCAGTTGACTCCTGTCACCACCTCAAATCCTGTGAACGCATAGGGGCTGACCACAGGAGAAAGCGTGGCATAGTTGATCTGACGTCTTGTCTGTTGTGTGTCCAAGATGTGTCCAGTTTGACAGGGCCTACCGCAGCACTGGTTTTGTCCCAAGCTGTGGAAAGGAGAACAAGAGAGGGCTGTCACTTCTGTAAGCCAATTTTGGATGACTGGCCACCTTTCCTATGTTTGAATGTGACTGGGAGGTATGGGATAAGACGATGCATGCACCACATAGGTCTCTGCAGTTACGGAGGCTTTATCATCCAAGCTGGAAGATGAAACTTTTAAAAGCCCTCGTGAAATAAGTTGTCAAATAAGCATTTTGTGGTGGTTTGGGGCAGGGGGTGTAGGCTTGGCCTCATTATAAATATCCCTTCTGGGATTTGTCCAAACAATATTAATACAAATAACTTTGTTCTTTCTGCCATGTCTTCAAGAAAATTACCCTTCCTCATTTTGTTTATTATGTGTCCATCATGGGAATACCTACAATTTAAACACAATACACGTATTAACCAATAATTTGATACTAGTCTTCTTCATTCGATTCCGTAGACAATTAATTCTTACAAACTAAACATCCAACCTTTTCCTAGGATTCTGTATTTCACTGTCAGAACTTGGTTCTCTGATATGTCCTCTGCTTTTGCACAACTGCACAACTGCATATACTTCCTAGAAGAGCATTCCCCTACCTGTGGTCAAGGTAGAAACTCCTACAGTCTTTATAGAGGTTAAATCAAGGTCCAGGATATAGGGCTAGTCACAAACTCCTCTTAGAAATTTGTGTTTAGATACATATTAGAAATTAGGAAGATCTCTGCATGCTAGCCAACTGTCAAAACAGAATCTTTATCTTGACTTCATTCTCATGTCAGTACGCATTCATTTTCCCAGTCCTTTTCTCATAACTGTATAACCATGGCTCCACGTTTAATTACTTCTTTGAATATAAGAATCTTAAAGTATAGGGATGTAGTGGGTTAGAAACTCAGACCCCAAGTCTTACCTTGATTTTGAGTAAAATAACACTAAAAGGCTCTTTGTTTCTCTTTTTATCCATTGGTTAAATAGATACAAAAATAACTATGGTGATCAAGAACTACAGTCTTTAGCTCAATTCCGTTTCAGTTTTGTATTCTAAGATCTCTACACAGAGCTGCAATAAGCGTGAATTGCTTCAACAACATATAGGTATTGCTAATTCCCTGTTTTGCTACTTTTGTTCTTGTTAAAAGAGGGAACCTGAAAAAACAGGTCATTTGCTCCACTCTTGCTAGGGATATGATGTGTCTCATGAGTGACCAAAACTGCAGAAATACATATACATATTTTGGAATTTTATGGCTTATTTAATGCTAAACTAGTCAATTCAGCATGTTTTTAATTTAATTCTATAGTATTCTGCAGTACAGATTGCTGGAAAATGGTTTCTGGTAAAATTCACTGAAATAAGAAAAACTTCTTCCATGATATTTTCAACACTAATAAAAGTACTAAACTTTAGAAACCCATACCTCAAGAGCTCTGTGTTTTTTCCAGTCCAAAAGGACTACAGTTTGACTGTGGTTCAGCACATTTGTGTTAGAGCAAATGTCACAGATCAGACTCCACTGTCTTAATTTCAGGGCCCTCCTCCTACGTTTAGGACATGAGCCTGAAAGGCCGTGGTGCAATGTACATTCCATGACTTCCAGGCAGCAGCCTCAAACCAAAGGCTCATGCTAGGATCATGAAAACTTTTCTTAGCCACTTCAGCTTTCACATGCTTTCTGCTTGCTTTTAACTTGCTATTTCTTCTTATACTACACCAGAGTCTGCTCTCTGATATGCCCTTGCATTTCACAAACTTCAATGAGCCTGATGGTACAAATCCGTAAGCACAACTGGTACATTTCCATCCATCTTCTCTGCATTGCTAAAAGCATATTCTCATCCTTCTCTTATGCTGTTTTTTCTGTATTTAATTTATTCTCTTAAGCACGCTTAAAGCTCCCTTTTAAAATCTACTAGTCCATAGGAATTCCTTAAAGAATAAGTAACTCATTTGCTGTGCTCTGTGCCTGGAGGAGCTTGCATTTCTACAGGAACCTCTGGCATTCATAATTTCAGGATGGAGCTTACTTGGAAAAGCACCAAAATTATTCTACATCATGGGCACTACAGTGATAAGTTCTTCAAACTTGAGCTTTGGGAAATATCTTCCAAAGCCCTCCAGAAAAGTACTTTGATGATTTTATAGAATGGCCTACATTTTCTTTTCTCTGTCTCCAATTATACCTGTAATGAACAGACAATCCTGACTTTCAGAAAGTCCTGTAAAGGTATTTCTTGTGCAGTTTCCTCCAGACTACCTGTTGTTGTGGGGCCAGATGCAAAATATGGATGCTAAAGTGGTTCTTTTCAGCGCCAGCTCTGACAACACATATTTTTGCACAGCCTAGAGATGCATAATTTATTCTGGAAACACTTGACCACAGGGAACAGGAAAATTAAAAATAAATAATCTTTAAAAATTGTTCAGTGTTGCACTTTTTTAAAAAAATACTGCACTTACCAAAGACCAGAAATGCTACCCTATTTGCATCCAAGAGCATCAGCATGAGCTAATTTTTTCCAAAATGAGGTATCATATCACAGACTACAGAGACAGAGTATATATATACACATATATATACAAGAACCCAATCAGAAATAGCCATACCAATATCTGATGCAAGCCTATACCCATGGAAACAAAATAATATCGCATGTCAGTAATAACTGGCAATACTTACAGATATTTCTGTTGCCTTGCTCTATTGCTCTTTTTTTTTGGTGGGGAGGGGGATTTTCTCTTCATCTGTTTTATAGCTTAATATGTTACTATAACAGGGAAATATATTTTTGAGGCCTGTGGAAATGACTATGACAGTTTAGCTTTCAACAGAAATATTTTATAAAACTTAAATTTAGGCAAGTGTTAAATGTTTAGCTGGATTGGGGCTGTAATTTTCTGTGCCTTGTGATGCAGCAATGCTAGAAAAGAAGGAAAACAGCAGAAGAGATGCACCTTTGCCAGAGATGCATCCTTTACTAGAACATATAGGTGAACTGAAGAGTTTTCTTCAAGGTATGATTTTTCCGAGTATATAGGTTTGTATGCTGGCCCACAGCAAAAGCAGAGCTCTCAAGCAGATGCTCCTTAACTTTTTCTCTTGCCATGAGCACCTTCATAGGTGCTACTGGGCTCCATGTTACAGCAGTTATGAGAGGAAAACCTCCTACATGCCTCTAAGGCAGCCTCCCCTCCTTTGCCAGGGGTAGCATATGGACGTTGTGCTTGGTTCCTGGCTTGGCAAAATATATGTGCCCCAGTTCAGACCCAGCTGCAGGCACCAGTATCAGTGGGTACGAAGCGAGGTAAGAAGAGGACGTCCCAACATGACAGTGAGGCACCGTGGCTAGGAAGAGATGCTCTGTGCTAGTTTTTCATTGCTGTCCCGTGAAAACGTTATGGTTGATTTCCTAAAACAAATAAACCTGGAATAAATAAAAAAGAGATGAGAGGTTGGGATAGAAAGGAGTTGCCTGCTCCACCATCATCTTAGAGACTCCCTTGATCCTTCCTGATATAAGCCTGATTCACTAAGAGCTTGACATCAATTTTTTTTTCTCAGTTCTCACTTGAAATCCTGAAAAACTGTACCTGCAAAGACTGTACCAGCTCAGGGCTTAACAGAATAAAATGGTGTTTTCCTCTTTCTCTGCTTCAGATGAGCTACTTTGGAAGCTGGCTGACTCTAAAAGTTCAAGGGGGATTCTTCTTAAAATTAGAGATTACACTAATAAATATATAACATAAACTACTTGGAAAAAAACAGCCAACTCTATCTCCAATTGCTATACTTTAATTAATACTCCAAGACCATTTCTGTTACATAGCATAATGAGATCACTAAGTGATTTCTTAGGTTCCTCTGATTTTTCAGCTCAAGATAGAGCACGTGTTGTAAAATAGATCCATTCTAACATTAATCTGCTTCTTCCTATTCACCTGTTACTGCATGGATAATGGAAGAGCTTGATAGCTCAAATAGCACGCACAAAATCAATGGATTTATTTTTGGCTAATATTCAAGCATGATACACCCTCTGGAGTGACCTTTTGCTATTATGAAGTGGCTCTAGGCAAATATATTTTTTTCCTCAAGATTCTGCATTTCATTAAACGTTAATTTGTTTCCATACCCAAAACCAAACAAACGGCCAGGGGATTTTATTAGCCTCATGGCACCATTTTGCATTATGCCTCAGAAAGCCTAAATTTCATTCCTTATTGAGGTTCCTGGCAGTTCTAGAGTGACAGATTCAAAAAAAAAAAAAAAACACCTCTAGGTGATCACCATGTAAGGGGATGGCTACATATTTTCTGATATTAGTTAGTAGGCCTCTGAAAACACTAAGGCCCTTGCATAGAAAAACAGGGTGCCTGCATCCTCTCCAAGCACTGGCTGCAGAGCACTGTAGAACAGGGGAGCCACAGCATCAGCACTGGCAGATCATGAATCAAGAAGGTGCAAAATTAAACACCATGAGGCCCCAATTTGTCCCTGAGCCTTCATTTTCTCCTACACTACAACTTTAAAAGACACTAATGTAGGATGCAGCCTGGGATATGAACCAGGCTTTTTTTCTGCGGCTTATTTCAGTGATTTAGAAATACTGTTCCTGACATATTGCCATGAGAAAAGAAGAACCATATCTGCCTTCACCTGTTGTGCTCCAACACTGCAGACAAACACTGAAGCATTAATCTGAAATGGATTTATTTATATGCCATATTTTCCTGTTAAGTGAGGGCTAACATTCCACAGACCTGTTTGCTACAATGCAATCTTAAATTCAATCTCAATACTGAAATTAAGTTTGCAAAAGTAATCTTAGCATTTTTTAAAACCTTAAAAACTTTATTTCACCACTTTTAATGATCACCAAACAATAAAAATCACTTGCCACAATAATAAAAACCTCTTGCCAGTTGCACAGAAACAGTATCAAGGGTGTCTGTGAAACTGCAAATCAGCTTAAGGTAGAAGAAAATCCTGAATTGGAGGTTGTGTGAGTTTTATTCTATTCTTGTGTGAGTTCAGGATCAACATATAAAAAGTAGAATAACTTGGACTCCTAAAATACTTTTTTCCACTGCTTAGAGAAGCTACATCAAAACTCCATGTTTGCCAATGACTTACTCTCACAGTGACATGGAGTCTGTTTGTGAAGGATATATAACCTTTTCATTTGTCACTGTGCAAACAGACATGAGGTATGAAAGCAGTTTACAGACAAAGAGCAGTTAGCCTGCCTTCAGTGCTAGTGTAAGGCTACTGCGAAACAGAAACAGCGTTGCTACTGCCTCAGAGGTGGGTTTGCAGTGACCTCTGTAGGACAGACCCGATACAGAGTCCATAGGTGTTCCAGACCTGCTTTTGGGAAAACACAGTCATGTTGCACATAGCTGTGCCCTCACTGACCTCAACACAATGTAGATCCTCTGCCTTTCCATACCACGGTAAGAAATCTCTGACCTTCCACCCAAAATGCCCCTCACGCCCTGCACCTCCACTACAGCAGTGTGGTGGAGACCTGCTTTTCTTCAGGCACACTGCCTTTCTTCTCCCACTTTCCTCAGATATTTTGCATGTTCTGGCATGTACCATGTGAGGTTTTCAGCAAGCTCCCAGGCTAACTGAAGTTCATTAGCTGTTTCTGGCCTCGAATCCCCTTTTCTGGTAGGTTTCAAGGTTGACAGCAAGCAGGGCATCCCCTGGTAACCAGGAGCTGATGGGAAATGGCAGAAGCCTTGGTCCAAAAGCCTCCAAAAGTTTTTTCCAGAAGTTTTTGGAAAAAAACAAGAATATCTTATTTTTTTTTTCACCATGAGCATGGTAAAATCTTAAAGCAGGCTGCCCGGAGAAGTTGTGGAGGCTCCATCCTGGGAGCTGCTCACACCCCATCCTGACACATCCTGGGCAGCCTACTAGAGCTGACTATACTTTACCTTTTATCTGGCAGCTTTATTAAGCTATTAGCTATTTATTAGTACTCTCCAGCTAGAAGTCCCAAGCCAATTTTATCTCAGTTTAATTTTGTTAAAATCCATAGTATCTCACCAGTGTGAAGCCACACATTTGATCAAATACAGATGTCCATCAGTCAGGAATAAGCATGCAGTTTCAGAAAAAGCAGAGCAAAAGCTACAGGAACTGTTTAACTTGAGTTCACATAACTCACCAGAAGATGTCACCAGCGTCAAATACAAGAGTGTGTAAAAGAACAAACAGGCTTACCATTCTTGGAGCATGGCTTTTGCAAACCTGATTTAAGAAATACATCCTCTTTTAGGGATCAACCACAGGAGGCGTCTGCAGAACCTGCTTTCCCTCAGGGGGATCCTTTGCCTAGAAAAGAGGGAGCCCTGTCGTCAGCAAACTTCCAAGCTTTGGGCAACGCCAGGCACAAGGGCACGTCCACCTCAAAGCTGAAAAGAAGCCACTGTGGAAGCCTGCTGCTGCCAGAAAGCCAACAGACCAGACTCCAACAGGAACACGGGGTCTGTCAGCACCGTTCACCACCGCAGGCAGAGTTTCCTGGAAGCAAGCGCTCCCAGGAAAGGAGTTAAAATCATCCGGGGAAGCCAGCAGACGTGCCAAGGGAAAGCAGCAGCTAGTCTTTGCGGTGCACTTGCTTTCCCTTTCCCTACAAAAGCAGGCCTGTTTCCTCTTGAGATCAAACAGACCTTTTGCACGCATGTGTGTGTGTGTTTCTGTGTTTGAGTTGAGGGGGGGAGTTGATACTCACATGGTGGAGATGCACTTTCTGAAACATCTCAGCAGGAGGAGAATGACCATGGCCAGGTGGCAAGTTAGGTGGAAGATGATGCCTGGGAAAAGAGGAAAGTGAGGTTTGGCTGCCGAGGTCCCTTGTGTAGCATCCCCGCGCGTTTCAGCTCCCCGCGGGAGGGATGTATCGAGCCCCACACACTCCCTGCCCGCACAGGGGCAGTGCCGTGGCCATCTTAACCTTCTTAAAATAAACTGCACACTGCTGCTTAAAAGGGATGTGCACAGGCAGAACCCCTCTCCCTTTGTTGCTAGTAAGATAATGCTAGATAAACTCATGGTATTGAAACAACAGAGGTCTTTTCCTTCTTCCTTGCATTCCACTGGTTCCCAAACAGCTTGCCAGGTCTCAAGTAAGAATAGAATTTATTCTGTCAACAGGATGCACTAACATGTTGAGGCAGCAAGCATCCAAGTTCTGACTTGCTTGTTTATAATGAAGTGAAGGGCAAGAATTCAGGGGCTTGTTTCTTATTCCCACGGTGGAGTGACCAGGAGAAGGTTTCAGGGGGTACATTTCTTCTCAGTGGCAGACTCCCAGCAGAAAGGAGGTATACATCCTTCATTCTGGGTGCAGTCCTTCTTGCTTCCGACCTCAGAAGGTGCAATGTTACCACATTATCTTCTGCACTGAGATGGAGCACAGTGCGAAGCAAGCCGGAAGGAACTCAGTCAGTGAAAGATGAGGCCAAGGTGCCAAGAAAGTCTCTAACTATAGGAAATATTATAATAGCCATGTGAGAAGCAAAAAAAGGAAAATCCCATCCGTATGTTTTACATCATATCTCAAAGGAGAAAGAAGAACTTGCCAGGACAGTGCCATTTCTCATCAACTTTGACACCAGTCATTATTTGCTGAAAGTGTGGGTTCTTGGCTGATGTTTCGGATCTTCCTGAGGGAAGAAGAAAGACAGCAGTGGAGTGTGAAATGCAGCTAGACAGAACTCAAGCTCATCTGAAGGAGACAATGCGAAGCTTTCCTCCTGCAAGCAGAGGAATAAGCCATGCAAGTTTTCCATGTCAATGTCAAGAATCACTTGACACTGGCAGTAAAAGCTCCAAGAGCTCCCCAGTCATCAGTTCTCATTTCCTGGTCATTGTCAGGATTTAAAGGATGGTGGCTCTAACTTGTGTGGTGTCTGTCATGGAAGAAAACCATGCATGGCCTCCTCATTCCTGCTGTTCTGGTGTTCTACAGAAAGACTTTTCTGGCGGTTCCTTGCTCAGCACTTCCAGGTAACTGAGCGATGTCCTCTGTCACATGGCCTTGTAAATTAATTGACTCAGCATTTGGAGGTGACTGCTCGGAGGTCAGCTAGGAAAACTGTGAGGATAATTGCTCAGCTCTATTGCTCTGAGGGGACGAGACCAACAAAGATGTTTTCGTGAGCTCAGTTGCTGGGCGTCATTCATGGACAAACTTGAACTTGAGGCAGGGTGGCGTGTGTGTGGTCATTGGCACAACAGCTCTGCTGCCAGCCTGCTGGTCTGCCATCAAGTCACAAGATGCGATCTTGTAATTGGCTTGACACCCTACGCGCATGGACAAATTGAAGTAGCAGGATTTCACTGGTGCAGCATCAACTTCTTTCCTACAGATTTCTTGCAACCTTGAGTTAGCCGACTGGCTCCATTTATGTCTCCCATCAAATTTCAGGGTGTCTCCCAAGGCCATTTCACAAGTGGTGGGAGTTCCCCTTGCTGTAAGTTTTGCTTTATTTCACTTTTTTTTTTTTTTGATGGGACAAGTGATCTGTGCCGGGTGTGGAGGCATTTGGTTGACACACTGCTTTTTAAGCAGTTGGCCCAAGTAGAGTTTACACACTATCGCTTTAGATGCATACGGGTTAAAACATCTCCATTGTGTTCATAAGCTTTCAATGAAGAAGACGCAAAGGGGTTGCCATTCCTGGGTGGCTTCCTCCTCTGTTGTTTCTCTCAGGTGGGAGCAAATCCCATGAAACAGATGCACTAAGCGTATCTAACATCTTCTGAAGAGAGCTGTACCCGTTTGTTTCCGCTTAGATGCTCCCAGGCTGTTGGATGTGAAGCGTCACCATCGCAGTCCCCTTAGAGAAGAGCTGTGGAAAAGCAGAGGGAGATAATGGCAGACATCTCCCATTGTCTCTGTTCTCCTTGGGAACCAGGGACTGTCACGTTCCAGTGACCGTGGGTAGCTAACAAGTGCTCTGGAGCACTTGACACGGCAGTGCCAATGTCCTTTGCCGTCCGTTGTTTCTGCAGAGTCAGGGCGCAGTGGGAAAGGAAGGGGTCACAGAATCACAGAATCGTTTAGGTTGGAAGGGACCTCTGGAGATCATCTAGTCCAATCCCCTTGCTCAAGCAGGGTCACCTAGAACACATAGCCCAGGTTCACATCCAGACGGGTTTTGAATATCTCCAGCAAAGGAGACTGCACTGCCTCTCTGGGCAAACTGTGCCACTGCTCTGTCACCCTCACAGTCAACAAGTTTTCCCTCAGGTTCAGATGGAACTTCCTGTGGTTCAGTTTCTGCCCATTGCCTCTTGTCCTGTTGCTGGGCACCACGGAGAAGAGACTGGCCTCATCCTCTTGACACTCCCCCTTCAGATACTTGTACACATTGATGAGATCTCCTCTCAATCTTCTCTTCTCCAGGCTGAACAGGCCCAGCTCTTGCAGTCTTTCTTCATAGGAGAGGTGCTCCAGCCCTCTAATCATCTTGGTAGCCCTCCGCTGGACTCTCTGCAGTCGTGCCATGTCTCTCTTGTACTGCGGAGCCCACAACTGGACACAGTACTCCAGGTGAGGCCTCAGCAGGGCTGAGGAGAGGGGCAGGATCACCTCCCTCCACCTGCTGGCAACACTCTGCCTCATGCACCCCAGCATACCATTGGCCTTCTTGGCCACAAGGGCACACTGCTGGCTCATGTTTAACTTGTTGTCCACCAGCACTCCCAGGTCCTTCTCTGCAGAGCTACTTTCCAGCAGGTCAACCCCACAGCCTGTACTGCTGCATGGGATTATTCCTGCCTAGGTGCAGGACCTTGCACCTAGGCCTTTGTTGACCTTCATGAGGTTCCTCTCCGCCCACCTCTCCAGCCTGTCCAGGTCCCTCTGAATGGCACCACAGTCCATTAGCCTCTCCCCCCAGTTTCGTATCATCAGCAAACTTGCTGAGGGTGCACTCTGTCCCTTCCTCCAGGTCATTGAGGAATACATTGAACAAGACTGGAGCCAGGACTGACCCCTGGGGGACACCACTAGCCACAGGCCTCCAAAAAGACTCTGCGCCATTCACCACAACCCTCTGAGCTCGGCCATCCAGCCAGTTCTCAATCCACCTCGCCGTCCACTCATCCAACCCACACTTCCTGAGCTTACCTAGGAGGATGTGCTGGGAGACAGTGTCAAAAGCCTTGCTGAAGTCCAGGGAGACAACCTCCACTGCTCTCCCCTCATCTACCCAGCCAGTCATTCCGTCATAGAAGGCTATCAGGTTGGTCAAGCATGATTTCCCTTGGGTGAATCCAGGCTGACTACTCCTGAGCACCTTCTTGTCCTCCAGATACTTAGTGATGACCTCCAGGAGGAGCTGTTCCATCACCTTTCCCGGGATGGAGGTGAGGCTGAGAGGCCTGTAGTTTCCTGGCTCCTCCTTCTCAGCCTTTCAGAAGACTGGGGTGACATTGGCTTTCTGCCAGTCCTCAGGCACCTCTCCTGATCTCCAGGACCTTTCCAAGAGGATGGAGAGTGGCCTAGCGATAACATCCGCCAGCTCCCTCAGCACTCGTGGGTGCATCCCATCGGGGCCCATGGATTTATGGATGTCAAGTTTGGACAAAAGATCTCTAACCTGATCCTCCTCCACCAAGGGAGAGTCTTCCTTTCTCCAGCCTTCCTCTCTTGTCCCCAGGGTCTGGAATTCCTGAGGACTGGCCTTAGCAGTGAAGACGGAAGCAAAGGCAGCATTCAATAACTCTGCCTTCTCTGTATCCTTCGTCACCAGGGCACCCGCCCCATTCAGCAGCGGGCCCACGTTTTCCCTAGTCTTCCTTTTGCTCTGGATGTATTTGAAGAAGCCCTTCTTGTTGTCCTTGACATCCCTTGCCAGATTGAATTCCAACTGGGCCTTAGCCTTCCTCCTCGCATCCCTGCACACTCTGACAACGTCCCTGTATTCCTCCCAAGTGGCCTGTCCCCTTTCCCACATTCTGTAGGCTTCCTTCTTCTGCTGGAGTTTTGCCAGCAGTTCCTTGCTCATCCACGCAGGTCTCCTGCCCGCTTTGCTCGACTTCTTCCTCAGAGGGATGCACTGCTCTTGAGCCTGGAGGAAGGGATGCTTGAATATTAACCAGCTTTCTTGGACCCCTCTTCCTTCTAGGGCCCTACCCCAGGAGATTCCCCTAAGTAGGTCCCTGAAGAGACCAAAGTTAGCTCTCCTGAAGTCCAGCGTTACAATCCTACTCATTGCCCTGCTCCCTCCTCGTAGGATCCTCAACTCCACCCTCTCATGGTTGCTGCAGCCAAGGCTGCCCCCAACCTTCCCATCTCCAACTAGACCTTCTTTGTTTGTTAGGACAAGGTCTGGCATTGCACCTCTCCTCGTTGGCGTCCCCACCACCTGAGTCAAGAAATTATCATCAGTCCTCTGCAGGACCCTCTTTGACTGTTTGTGCCTAGCTGTGCTGTCTTGCCAACAGATGTCAGGGTGGTTGAAGTCTCCCATGAGAAGCAGGGCCTGTGATCGTGAGGCTACTTCCAGCTGTCGGTAGAAGGCCTCATCGACGACTTCCTCCTGGTCAGGTGGCCTGTAGTAGACCCCCACAACAGTGTCACCCATGTTACCCTGCCCTTTAATCCTTACCCATAGGCTCTCAACTTGCTCTTCATCCACCCCGAGGCAGAGCTCCCTACATTCTAGTTGCTCCCTCACATAAAGAGCAACTCCACCACCTCGCCTTCCTGGCCTGTCTTTCCTAAAAAGCACATAGCCAACCATGACAGCATCCCAGTCATGTGAACTATCCCACCATGTCTCTGGAACTGCAGTGAGATCATGGCCCTGCGACCGCACACAGATCTCTAACTCTTCCTGTTTATTCCCCATGCTGCGTGCATTGGTATACAGGCATTTCAGAGAGCCAGTATACCTGCAAGCCTGCCAGGAGAGGTGCAAGAGGATCCTCCATAGCCATGTTGCATGCTGTCTCCCCTGGCTGTATGCACCCGCTGGAGGCATCCTGACTTGAGCGGTGTTTTACTGACTCTCCTGCCACTATACCACTCCCCTTCCCCCATCTTGCCTAGTTTAAAGCCCTCCTTACCAGGCTGGCCAAGCTGTTGGCAAAGACACGCGTGCCCCGCTTGGTAAGGTGGATCCCATCGCTCCCCATCAGCTGCTGATCTTCAAACAGGGTCCCATGGTCATAGAAACCAAAGCCCTGTTGCCAACACCAGCGGCGCAGCCAGCTGTTAACTTGGAAAACTCGTCTACTCCTCCTCCCATCCTTTCCCCTCACAGGCAAGATTGAGGAGAAAACAACTTGGGCTCCCAGACCCTTCACCACCATTCCCAGAGCTCTGAAGTCCTGTTGGATGGTTTCCAGTTTGCCTTTTGTGTCGTTAGCACCCACATGGAAGAGCAGCAGAGGGTAGTAGTCCGATGCGTGGACAAGCCTTGGCAGTCTTTCCAGGACATCTCTTATTCGAGCCCCTGGCAGGCAGCAAACCTCTCTGGACAAGAGGTCAGGTCGGCAGATAGGGGCCTCTGTCCCCTGCAGCAGGCAGTCACCCACAACAATCACTCGCCGCTTCTTCCGGGGGTTCCTGCACAGCACAGGGTCTGCCAGGCCAGTTGCCTCCCTTGGAGCCATGCCCGGCCTCTCCTCAGCTTGGAGGGCGCTCAAGGGTAAGTCTTGAGGAGGAGCAAGAGCCTTTCTCCTTCTACGAGAGGTCACCAGCTTCCAGCCCTCTTCAACAGTGTTATGATGCACCTTTACACTCGCTGCTGAGCCCTCTGACAACTCCACTGCAGTGGGGGCAGGGGACTCCTGGAGCTGAACAGTCTCCGAGAACGCCCTGTCAATCTCCCGCTCATCCTCTCGGATGCTACGCAGCCTACTAACCTCCTCCTGTAACTCCTTTATCTGGTGACGCAACTGGTCAACCACAGCACACCTCATGCAGGAGCGCTGCCTGTCAGCCCAGGCCCCACAGAGAGGCCCCAGGCACTCCCTGCAGCCTGACACCTGCAGAGCTGCATCTGCTGTCCGAGCGTCTGTCTGGGTTGAAGCCTCAGACACAGCTGATGCAGCACCTCCAGCAGCCACTGGGGAACGTGCTCTGCGGCGTGTCAAGTTAAGTCAAGGTCCCCTGCAGGAGTCCTTGCCCAGCTCTCCCTTCCTGCTAGCAGCAAGCACCGTCTAGTTCCTCGGGGGTCCCCAGAAAGTCTCCACAACTTCCAACAAGGCCCACAAAAGGCCCAGGCAGAGCCCAGACACTGCTGCGCAAACTGCTGTGTCTGTTCGCTGCCTCTGTTGGCTGCGCTCTCTCCCCAGAGTGGCCAGGTCTCTCTGGGTCAGTGGTGTGGTGGTCCTTAGCCCCAAACTGTGCCAGGCTCCCGCTGCTTCCTGCAGTGAGATGCGGGGGAGCCTCCAGTGCCAAGGGACTAAGGAGAAAGAAAGGCCACAGGGGCGCTGTCTGCTTTTGCTTTATTAGGAAAATATCTGGAGAGTGGAGAGAAAGAGGAAAGGCCGAGGAACAGCTCAGGCAGCGTGTGAAAGCCAGAAAGTGGCAGGTTTGGGGAGCAGCGAGGAAAAGACATCCATCTACAGCAAACAGAAGAGCCACGTCTTGTTGCGGTTTTTCTTTTTTTAACGAACCAAAGCTTTCGTTGTGTCTTCTAGCTAACAGCATTAGTTCTGCGTTGCCATCTTTCCATGCACCTGCACTCGATAAATGCAAGTGTATTCGGGGTTTCCCCAGTTGCTCCGTACCAGAATTTGTATATACTGAAAGGCTTTGAGAAGCTCGTTCTGCAAAGAAGACAAGAGGAAAAGAAACAGCCTTGCTGGGGTATAAAGAACAACAGGAAGAATGAGCCGATGCCCCTGTGCCAGCCCTGCTCCTGCTAAGGAAGACATGCCGTCCGTCCCAAAGGAGGGCAGCTTCCCTCTCTCTCCCCCCTTCTTTCATTGGGGTTGCAAAGGACTCGCCTGCAACCTGGAAGCAAGTCCTGCGCCTCAGGAAGGGAGTGAGAGCAGCTGTGGAAACCTGAGGCTCCGGGGGGCTGCCCGCCGGCTTTCGCCACTAGACGCCCACCTTTCTGGTCAGCGCACAGGCTTCCTGTGGGTGCAGTGGCCACGGGCGCAGCCGGCTCTGCCGCAAGCGGCGGGCACAGCCTGGCCGCTCTGGGGACCCGTGTGCTTGCAGGCCAGGCCTTGCCCTCCCTCTGCTTTGGCTGCCACAGCCAGATGCTGCTCAGCCCTCTAAGCCCCTCGTGTCTCCCTCGGCCGTGCCTCTGGGCCCTCTGCCCCCGCAGGCAGCCCCTGTGAACGCTCCTTCTGCCATGGACTTGCCGACACACCCGCCTTCCTCCCTGGCGTTGCCCGCGCCCACCTACGGTACCTTCAGCCGGAAGCTCTGAATGGCCTCTCTTTCAACGTCATACGTGAAGGAGCCCAGCAGAGTGTCTCCTCCTTCCTCGTCCAGGCCCTCCAAGACAAAGCACAAGGGCAGCGGGTCAGGCCCGACCCGAGGACGGGGAGACGCACGCACCGCTTCAGGACCGGTGAGCGCCTGCCCTCGCCCGCACCTCTAGCAGGAGCCTGGCACAGGTTCTGGCTGCGGCTCACTCTCCTCCTTGAGTTTTCCTCTGGTGCCCTCCCTCTGATGCTTGCCCAAAAAGCACCAAAGGAGGCTTAGGAGGCACAGACCCACCACACCACCTGCAGTGGCCCCTCAGGGCACTGCAGAGCTCACCAGAGACCAGCACACGGATTTCAGCACACGTGCAATGACAAGCGAGCGCCTGCCCTCGCTTTTCCCCCGAGCCAGGTCCCAGCCAGCTGTGCCCCACCGAGACTTACAGAGACAGCGATCTCTTTGGGGGAGCTGCTGATGCTGGCAGGTGGAGAAACTGCCTGGGAGATATGCTGCACCGTGATCGCAGTGGGCCGGATTCGGGCAGGCAGCTTAATGACTACCTGCCCCTGAGACCCTCGGAAACACCAGCACCGTCCAGGAGTAACGTCCGGCTGAAACCAGAAGGCAACAGCAGCGCAAGGTGAGGCAGCGACAGGGGCACCACCACTACTCATGTGACCAGAAGCACAGCTTGTCTAGGTGCTGTATTTCTGCTCCCAAAGGATTAACGCGGGAGGCAAAGGAGAGAGGTGTGGGGCCTTGTTCCCTGCCTGCTAAAGGGGACTCTCAAAATCACGGAGCAAAGGAGGATATGTGGGGTCGGAAACAGCTGCTTCCCCACACGGGACTCAGGGCCCTGGAGAAACATCTGCAAAGGGACTGCCAGAGACGAGGAGGGCAAGTGGGCTTCCCGGGAGAGACTTCCTTCCCCCGGCTGTGACCAGGGATTGTGCGCACAATGCGGCCACTCCGTTCAGCTCCGTTGAGTCCCGCTCTGGAGGGGAAGCGCTGCTTTGTAGCAAGCCAGCCCTTCAGGGGTGAGGAGCCGGAACCAATGCCGGCGACTTGAGCGATGCTGTTGCCCAGAGGGCACATCCCCCGGGCTTGTTCCCCAGCTGCACAGGCAGCAACTAAACCAGCACCGAGGACATGCGCTACAATACCTGCAGAATCGTCTCGGGGGGGTTTGTAGGACACAGGAACCAAATAGCCCGGCAGAGCCAATTGTCTTCCCCCGCGTAGTTGCGGGATGTTCTTGGCAGGTCGATCGTGGCACCTGAAAGGGAGGCAGAGCTGAGGCCTTGCACGGCAGACAGCAAAGGGCAATCGAGCCATTCACTTTTGGTGCAGAGGAAAACCCTTTTGGTGCAGAGCAAGAGAGCTCTCGGTCAGCACAGGAAGCGCCTAGGGCGGTGCCAGAGGCAGCAGCAAAGAGCCTGAAGGCGGGACGCGGGGGGAGTCTGAGAGAGCCCCTCGGCCACAGCCTTTGCTCCTCGACCCCCAGACGTCGTTCCATCTGCCTCTGCGATGCTGAGCAGAGTCTGCAGCGCTGCCTCCTTTTGGAAGTGCTATGCCCAAGCACAGCAGCAGCAGACTTGGCTTCCTGTGTCCGTACCGGAGGTTTGCAGGGCCCAGTCAGGCATCTGCACATAGTCTTCTGCAGTGCTGTCACGCATGGCCTCTGTCATTTGCTGCACTTCCTGGCAAGGGCAGACGTGAACACAGAAAACGACCGCGTCAGCAGGCAGCTCAGCATGACTACTGAGTCCAAGCACAGACCACAGGGAAGAGCCTGTGTCAGCAAAGGCAAGACAAGCCTTGTCCAAAGAGCTGAAAGACCCGGTGCTCCCTGCCGAGGAACGTGTGGACTCGGGAAGAGCCTCTCTCTCCACAGCCCCGGTGTGGACATGGGTCAGGTCCCACACCTTTGTCTCCACCCTGCACGCTCTCTAGCTCAGCCGGCAGACGGGCTCAGGCCCTGCCAGCGCCCGCTGCTCCCGGCAGGGCCCCTGTGTCTCAGCACTGCTCCAGGGGCCGGGCCAGAGCTCCCAGAGACGCCGTCACACCAAGAGAAGGATGTCAGGAGTCCCCTGCTCCCTGAAGGGGCCCCCTGAAGCCTGCCTGGGAGAAGGGGCTTTTCAGCAGAGAAGCTCAACCAACAAGGCCCTGGGAAAAGGGGGGGTGGGGTCCAGAACCAAGCAAGAGCACCCCACCAGCGACCCCAAGAAGCCTCCCAGCACGCGCCCTGCTCATCCCCGCCTTCTTTCTCCAAATGCAGCATCACCTCCTTCATGCTACTGAGCTCTGCGTTCAGGCGAGACACCTCCTCCTTCAGAAGGGCCATCTGCCTGGCTTGTTCCCCCAGCAAACTCAACAAGTCCCTGCAGGCAGCGAGAAGCAGATGTGAGGGAGCTGCCCAGCCCCTGCCGGGAGCCCCCAAGCCCAGAGAGGAGAAGAGTCCCTGTGCCAGGGCCCCTTTTGCTGTCCCCACGGTAGCAGTGCTTCCCTTCACCCTCCAGCTTTAGCAACAGGCAGGTGCAAGGAAAAGACAGGAGGCCTCCCCAGGCCACTTAGCACATGCTCAGCTGACACTGCTCCATCAACTCATTGCCCAGCCAGGAACTGCCTCACCGTTTGACCTTCAGGTCTGGTACAAGCCACGCTAGCAGCTCCTGAAAAGGAAGAGCTTCCCGTTAGCCTAGCCACTAGCAGAACTGCCAGGGCTTCCCAGAGAGCCTTCTCGACCAAGGGCCAACAGCACCTGCTGCTTCCCTTTGGGAAAGAGAAGCTTTGCAGAGCTTCGCTCTGCAGGCAGCTGCAGGATGTGGGCAGTTCTGCAGTCACCGCCAGCAACTCGCCTTTGTGGCAGCTGCCTGGCCCGCAACAACGGCACACTCACCTGTGGCACTTCTTTTGCCCACTGAGCCCAGGCTGGCAGCCACACCACACAGGAAACACCAACTGGAATTCACAGCACCAAGAAACAGCAGGGTTACTAGCATTTCCAATGACCCCAAGAGGCCTGTTGCTTCCTCCCAGACCTGGGTGGCGACAGCTTTGCAGCTTTTGCAGGCAGCTGCTGCAGAGCGAGGGTGCAGCTCCAGCCAGGGGCCCTTACTCCGGCCCTGAGGGGTCTGCCCAGCCGCCCTCTGCAGGAGGGCTTGATGCCCCTGAACTCCTCCCCATGACCCCTCACTGCTCCAGCCAGCACCACAACCAGGGCGCATGCGTTAGCAGAGCTGCTTCTCCATCACTCCCCCTGTGCTGCCCCCCTGAGAAGAGCCAGTGCAGCCGGCCTCTACTCCAGAAGCCATGTGCACCTCTCAGAGCCTGGGCCTCTCTCTGCTTCCAACAGCACACCCACGGCAAATGGTCTGGTGCAGGGGCAGGAGCAGCATGGCTGGGAGACCACCGCTCTTACTTCCGTTTGGCCATACTGCGGCAGCACTTGGGCCACAGGAGCTTCCAAACAGGCAAGCAAACAAGCAGCAGGGACCTCTGTCCAAAAAGTCCTGCTCAGCCCCTACCGTGTCTAGCAGTTTTTAGGCCAGCTGTGACCCACTAGTAGAGAGCATCTCTGGAGCTTGCTGGACCGCAGAAATGCCAAGCTGTAAGGTGCCCCACTGGCACTCCACGGCCTCTCCCTCCTCCTGAAGACTGGCATCTGGCACACACACGCTCTGGGCTACGGCTGGCAGCTCTTTGCTCTCAAAGACTCACCAAGAGCAACAGGGATCAACCACAGGAGGCGTCTGCAGAACCTGCTTTCCCTCAGGGGGATCCTTTGCCTAGAAAAGAGGGAGCCCTGTCGTCAGCAAACTTCCAAGCTTTGGGCAAGGCCAGGCACAAGGGCACGTCCACCTCAAAGCTGAAAAGAAGCCACTGTGGAAGCCTGCTGCTGCCAGAAAGCCAACAGACCAGACTCCAACAGGAACACGGGGTCTGTCAGCACCGTTCACCACCGCAGGCAGAGTTTCCTGGAAGCAAGCGCTCCCAGGAAAGGAGTTAAAATCATCCGGGGAAGCCAGCAGACGTGCCAAGGGAAAGCAGCAGCTAGTCTTTGCGGTGCACTTGCTTTCCCTTTCCCTACAAAAGCAGGCCTGTTTCCTCTTGAGATCAAACAGACCTTTTGCACGCATGTGTGTGTGTGTTTCTGTGTTTGAGTTGAGGGGGGGAGTTGATACTCACATGGTGGAGATGCACTTTCTGAAACATCTCAGCAGGAGGAGAATGACCATGGCCAGGTGGCAAGTTAGGTGGAAGATGATGCCTGGGAAAAGAGGAAAGTGAGGTCTGGCTGCCGAGGTCCCTTGTGTAGCATCCCCGCGCGTTTCAGCTCCCCACGGGAGGGATGTATCGAGCCCCACACGCTCCCTTGCCATGCAGGGGCAGCGCTGTGGCCATGCCTCGGAGCAGGGCTGCAATGGGGGTCGGGCCGAGGCCGAGGAGCCCCCTCCAGGCACTGCCGCCACAGCTTGGCTGGGCAATTTTCAGTAGCATGTCCCACAGGTACCACAGTCGCCCACAACGACATGGAACTCATGGAGAACTGCATCGTTGTGGTGTGATTGCTCTAAAAACCTCCCTCTGACCCCGGTTTTGTAGTTCTGGCATGGGCATAAGGCCCGGGTGAGCTGGGCCACGTTGCCGCAGATGTGGAGCCTCTGCGCGGGATGAAGCACCAGCAGAGCTGAGGCAAGGTCGAGGGATGGGCTCGTCCTGAGGGGCTCCGCGGTGCGGTGCTTACCACCCCTGACCCTGGCGTGGTTGCTGTTGCACAAAGGCGCCTCGCCAGATATGCTGAGGACGGCCCCGGCCACCTGGGCCCCCAGCACCCCCGGGGGGTCCTGCTCGGCGGAGGCTGCCTGTGACTCCAGGCAGTAATATCGCTGCTGGGGAGCCCGTCTCCTCCTCATCGCTGGCAGGAAACCAGTGTGCAGCTTACTGCCTCCCTTCCAGATGCACGCTTTTTGTTGGATTGGGGAAAAAAGACCCAAACCAACCCCAAAAGGTGCCGGCCTGCTGAGGACAAAGAGCCGTGCGGGCACGGCGAGCTCCCTCCAGCAGGCTGAGGGCGGCTGCGTCCCCGGGGGTTGATAAGGGGTGGGCGGCTGTGACCTCACCGCCGCCCGTGAGGTGGTGCGAGGAGTGCTGTGATGTCACACTGCAACACACCAGCATGGCCCACCCCACACGCTGCCCGGGGCGCCAGGCCTGCCACCCTGCCAGGGGCCTGCCCCTAAGTTGTCCCTCTTTCACTGGTGAAAACTCGTCCCTGCCCACCATCCCCAGAGCCAGGGCTCAGGCAGAGCTGCCGCAGGAGCCAGAGCCCTTGCTCAACGCCGTCTCGCTCAGGCACCGTCCTGCCCTGCCCCACACCACCTCCCTGGGCCTCGGCGAGGCAGCAGCTCCGCCGGGGAACCGGCCCGCACCGCCGGACGCCCAGCGCCGCACCACCTGCCCGCCCGGCACAGCTCCACCAGGCAGGCTGGCGCCGAGCACCCTGCCCTGGCGTCTCCTTCTCCACCAACAGCCACAGCCCTTCCTCTCCTGAGTCTCTTCCCCCCACGCCACACCACGACCCCCCCACCCCATCCCTCTGGCTTTGTCCCTGCCCCGCGCCGCTCTGTGCCCCCACACTCTCGCCCCAAGCCCAGCACAGACAGCAGCCCCAGAGGGAGGGGGGACGATGCCTGGTGACGGTTCTGGAAGCTTCGCGGGGCTCCTCGAACAGGGGAATGCCACTAGCTGCTCCCTGATTGGCCAGGCGCAGCCGGCAGCGGCTCCCTGATTGGCGGCTCAAGCCTGGGAGAGGTGGTTGGGGGCGGGCGCTGCCCCCACAGCCCTGAGGGGCTGGGGCTGCTGGCTGGTGGTTTTGGTGGGGGGAGGCGCTCGGCTGCCCGGAGAGCGCCGGCTGGTGTCGGCTGTCTCTGCCGGGGGTTGCTTCTCGCTGCTTTCCCCTCGGTCTTGCTGTGGGAGGTATGCAGGAAGGAGAGGAGGGCATTGCTGGGGCTTTCACAGGTAGTGAACAAAACAAGGCCTTGAAGAAAGGGGCAAGATGGCACCCCTAAGTCAGCCAGAGAAGGAAGTACGCAGATAAGCCCAGAGAGAGCAAAAACAGCTGAAAAACCAAAGAGAAAGACCTGAACCGAGGGAAAACTATCCTAATTAACTTAAAAAAACCCACCCCCGAGCAGGGAAGCCCCCTACCAAGCAAAGGCTCTTCCCCAGAGAGCCTGGTGGGAGGAAAAGAGGATACTGTGACTTCAAGGAAGGCGAGACCTGGCAGGAACCAGTGGGATGGAGGGTGGCTTAATGCGGTTGTAAAATACTGATAGGCATTACTGGAACTGTATAAAAAAGTGTCAGCTGTGCAGTAATGAGGGTGTGCTAGCTTAGTGGACTTAACCACCTCGCACCCATCCCTGTGCAGAAATGAGCTAACCAAACATCTCGACTCTGCGTGTGTCTTTGGCTCATTGCACACCAGGTGGAAGAACCCTTCTTTTGGGACAACATTTTGGCGACCCAGGTGGTGCCAAATCGTGTCGCCGTCCCTGTTGGAGAATGAACAGATCAGACAGGACTCCATGACTGGTTGTTCAGGGGGTCCTTTGGGTCTCCTCCTATGTTGAGGGGGTGAGTGGCTCAACGATGCAACACTCAAGGAGATATTTGTACAAAGGTGAAAGGGGGCAAACTCCTGGATTGCTAAGTGTTAAATTTTTTACGTTTGGCTTTTACCGCGGAATAAGAAGTGTGTTGGTGCATAGATGCATGGCGGCAGGGGGCTGCCAGAGCCAAACGCAGACACAAGGTGGGTTTTGGTTCCTTATTCCCGCGAAGTGCCTGTGAGTAAATGTGTGGTAGCAGGGGGTTGCCAGAGCTGAGCTCAGACGAGGTTCACGCAGGTGTAGGAACGGGTACAGGTATAAGTAACATTATGGGATCAAGCCAATCCATGACTCTCCCTCCCTGTAGTCCTTTGGAGTGTATTCGGAAAAACTGGGATAAGTTTGGAGGCAATCCGATAACTAAAGAAGAGGTGAAAAGATGCTGTAATCAAAGGTGGTTATAAATTGGATGATGGTGAGATCTGACCAGAGATGGGATCAGTAAACTATAACAGTATTTTACAGTTGATGTTTTTATTATTTTGTTATATGGTGTTGAATGGGAAAAATGAGATCAAGTGCCTTATGTTGATGCTTTTATAACTCTATACAGAAAGCCTGATATTAGATGGAAATGTAAACTAACAACTGACTTGGTGATATATGTGGCTATTGAGAAAAAGGATGATTGTTGCAGGGAATGTGGTGATAGAAAAAGTGCAGGAGAAGAGCAGGAGGATGTGCAGTTGCTGGTCGCAACAGTCCCACCTTCATGCAAAGATAATACAGTCTCCAGGTGATTCTAGTTCACTATTGGGCAATCAAAATTTCAGCCCTATTTCCAGTCAGACTAGAGGGTATACCCACCCAGTTGTTCAGGCTCCCTTGAGACAAGTGGAGGGGCCCGAAAAACAGCCAGTTTTTGTGCATGTTCTGTTCGCTGCCTCTGACCTGTTGAATTGGAAACAATCTATTGGGTTGCACAGGGGAAACCCTGAGGGAAGGCATCAGTTGTTCGAAACTATAATGCTAACACATAATTCCAGCTGGCAGGTGTACAAGCTTTGTTAAAAACATTTTTCACGGCAGAGGAAAAAAGAATGGTTGTTGAAAAAAGCTAGAGAAGCGGAGGGGAGAAGGAATAGGCAGGATGACTCTGAGACTGTTCTGCCCACTAAAAAGGATCCGGAGTGGGATCGTAATGTAGGGGAGCTCCACTGAAGCAATATCAGCAATTGATATTCTATGGGGTTCGATATGGAGCGCCTAAACCAAAGAATGTGTCAAAACATTAGGAAGTGGAGCAGGGTTTAGAGGAAAATCCATCAGCCTTTTACAGAAGGTTATGTGAAATAGCTAGAAAATGAATGGCTCCATCTAACCTCAGGGTGTCTCCCAAGGCCATTTCACAAGTGGTGGGAGTTCCCCTTGCTGTAAGTTTTGCTTTATTTCACTTTTTTTTTTTTTGATGGGACAAGTGATCTGTGCCGGGTGTGGAGGCATTTGGTTGACACACTGCTTTTTAAGCAGTTGGCCCAAGTAGAGTTTACACACTATCGCTTTAGATGCATACGGGTTAAAACATCTCCATTGTGTTCATAAGCTTTCAATGAAGAAGACGCAAAGGGGTTGCCATTCCTGGGTGGCTTCCTCCTCTGTTGTTTCTCTCAGGTGGGAGCAAATCCCATGAAACAGATGCACTAAGCGTATCTAACATCTTCTGAAGAGAGCTGTACCCGTTTGTTTCCGCTTAGATGCTCCCAGGCTGTTGGATGTGAAGCGTCACCATCGCAGTCCCCTTAGAGAAGAGCTGTGGAAAAGCAGAGGGAGATAATGGCAGACATCTCCCATTGTCTCTGTTCTCCTTGGGAACCAGGGACTGTCACGTTCCAGTGACTGTGGGTAGCTAACAAGTGCTCTGGAGCACTTGACACGGCAGTGCCAATGTCCTTTGCCGTCCGTTGTTTCTGCAGAGTCAGGGCGCAGTGGGAAAGGAAGGGGTCACAGAATCACAGAATCGTTTAGGTTGGAAGGGACCTCTGGAGATCATCTAGTCCAACCCCCTTGCTCAAGCAGGGTCACCTAGAACACATAGCCCAGGATCACATCCAGACGGGTTTTGAATATCTCCAGCAAAGGAGACTGCACTGCCTCTCTGGGCAACCTGTGCCACTGCTCTCTCACCCTCACAGTCAACAAGTTTTCCCTCAGGTTCAGATGGAACTTCCTGTGGTTCAGTTTCTGCCCATTGCCTCTTGTCCTGTTGCTGGGCACCACGGAGAAGAGACTGGCCTCATCCTCTTGACACTCCCCCTTCAGATACTTGTACACATTGATGAGATCTCCTCTCAATCTTCTCTTCTCCAGGCTGAACAGGCCCAGCTCTTGCAGTCTTTCTTCATAGGAGAGGTGCTCCAGCCCTCTAATCATCTTGGTAGCCCTCCGCTGGACTCTCTGCAGTCGTGCCATGTCTCTCTTGTACTGCGGAGCCCACAACTGGACACAGTACTCCAGGTGAGGCCTCAGCAGGGCTGAGGAGAGGGGCAGGATCACCTCCCTCCACCTGCTGGCAACACTCTGCCTCATGCACCCCAGCATACCATTGGCCTTCTTGGCCACAAGGGCACACTGCTGGCTCATGTTTAACTTGTTGTCCACCAGCACTCCCAGGTCCTTCTCTGCAGAGCTACTTTCCAGCAGGTCAACCCCACAGCCTGTACTGCTGCATGGGATTATTCCTGCCTAGGTGCAGGACCTTGCACCTAGGCCTTTGTTGACCTTCATGAGGTTCCTCTCCGCCCACCTCTCCAGCCTGTCCAGGTCCCTCTGAATGGCACCACAGTCCATTAGCCTCTCCCCCCAGTTTCGTATCATCAGCAAACTTGCTGAGGGTGCACTCTGTCCCTTCCTCCAGGTCATTGATGAATACATTGAACAAGACTGGAGCCAGGACTGACCCCTGGGGGACACCACTAGCCACAGGCCTCCAAAAAGACTCTGCGCCATTCACCACAACCCTCTGAGCTCGGCCATCCAGCCAGTTCTCAATCCACCTCGCCGTCCACTCATCCAACCCACACTTCCTGAGCTTACCTAGGAGGATGTGCTGGGAGACAGTGTCAAAAGCCTTGCTGAAGTCCAGGGAGACAACCTCCACTGCTCTCCCCTCATCTACCCAGCCAGTCATTCCGTCATAGAAGGCTATCAGAGTGGTCAAGCATGATTTCCCTTGGGTGAATCCAGGCTGACTACTCCTGAGCACCTTCTTGTCCTCCAGATACTTAGTGATGACCTCCAGGAGGAGCTGTTCCATCACCTTTCCCGGGATGGAGGTGAGGCTGAGAGGCCTGTAGTTTCCTGGCTCCTCCTTCTCAGCCTTTCAGAAGACTGGGGTGACATTGGCTTTCTGCCAGTCCTCAGGCACCTCTCCTGATCTCCAGGACCTTTCCAAGAGGATGGAGAGTGGCCTAGCGATAACATCCGCCAGCTCCCTCAGCACTCGTGGGTGCATCCCATCGGGGCCCATGGATTTATGGATGTCAAGTTTGGACAAAAGATCTCTAACCTGATCCTCCTCCACCAAGGGAGAGTCTTCCTTTCTCCAGCCTTCCTCTCTTGTCCCCAGGGTCTGGAATTCCTGAGGACTGGCCTTAGCAGTGAAGACGGAAGCAAAGGCAGCATTCAATAACTCTGCCTTCTCTGTATCCTTCGTCACCAGGGCACCCGCCCCATTCAGCAGCGGGCCCACGTTTTCCCTAGTCTTCCTTTTGCTCTGGATGTATTTGAAGAAGCCCTTCTTGTTGTCCTTGACATCCCTTGCCAGATTGAATTCCAACTGGGCCTTAGCCTTCCTCCTCGCATCCCTGCACACTCTGACAACGTCCCTGTATTCCTCCCAAGTGGCCTGTCCCCTTTCCCACATTCTGTAGGCTTCCTTCTTCTGCTGGAGTTTTGCCAGCAGTTCCTTGCTCATCCACGCAGGTCTCCTGCCCGCTTTGCTCGACTTCTTCCTCAGAGGGATGCACTGCTCTTGAGCCTGGAGGAAGGGATGCTTGAATATTAACCAGCTTTCTTGGACCCCTCTTCCTTCTAGGGCCCTACCCCAGGAGATTCCCCTAAGTAGGTCCCTGAAGAGACCAAAGTTAGCTCTCCTGAAGTCCAGCGTTACAATCCTACTCATTGCCCTGCTCCCTCCTCGTAGGATCCTCAACTCCACCCTCTCATGGTCGCTGCAGCCAAGGCTGCCCCCAACCTTCCCATCTCCAACTAGACCTTCTTTGTTTGTTAGGACAAGGTCTGGCATTGCACCTCTCCTCGTTGGCGTCCCCACCACCTGAGTCAAGAAATTATCATCAATCCTCTGCAGGACCCTCTTTGACTGTTTGTGCCTAGCTGTGCTGTCTTGCCAACAGATGTCAGGGTGGTTGAAGTCTCCCATGAGAAGCAGGGCCTGTGATCGTGAGGCTACTTCCAGCTGTCGGTAGAAGGCCTCATCGACGACTTCCTCCTGGTCAGGTGGCCTGTAGTAGACCCCCACAACAGTGTCACCCATGTTACCCTGCCCTTTAATCCTTACCCATAGGCTCTCAACTTGCTCTTCATCCACCCCGAGGCAGAGCTCCCTACATTCTAGTTGCTCCCTCACATAAAGAGCAACTCCACCACCTCGCCTTCCTGGCCTGTCTTTCCTAAAAAGCACATAGCCAACCATGACAGCATCCCAGTCATGTGAACTATCCCACCATGTCTCTGGAACTGCAGTGAGATCATGGCCCTGCGACCGCACACAGATCTCTAACTCTTCCTGTTTATTCCCCATGCTGCGTGCATTGGTATACAGGCATTTCAGAGAGCCAGTATACCTGCAAGCCTGCCAGGAGAGGTGCAAGAGGATCCTCCATAGCCATGTTGCATGCTGTCTCCCCTGGCTGTATGCACCCGCTGGAGGCATCCTGACTTGAGCGGTGTTTTACTGACTCTCCTGCCACTATACCACTCCCCTTCCCCCATCTTGCCTAGTTTAAAGCCCTCCTTACCAGGCTGGCCAATCTGTTGGCAAAGACACGCGTGCCCCGCTTGGTAAGGTGGATCCCATCGCTCCCCATCAGCTGCTGATCTTCAAACAGGGTCCCATGGTCATAGAAACCAAAGCCCTGTTGCCAACACCAGCGGCGCAGCCAGCTGTTAACTTGGAAAACTCGTCTACTCCTCCTCCCATCCTTTCCCCTCACAGGCAAGATTGAGGAGAAAACAACTTGGGCTCCCAGACCCTTCACCACCATTCCCAGAGCTCTGAAGTCCTGTTGGATGGTTTCCAGTTTGCCTTTTGTGTCGTTAGCACCCACATGGAAGAGCAGCAGAGGGTAGTAGTCCGATGCGTGGACAAGCCTTGGCAGTCTTTCCAGGACATCTCTTATTCGAGCCCCTGGCAGGCAGCAAACCTCTCTGGACAAGAGGTCAGGTCGGCAGATAGGGGCCTCTGTCCCCTGCAGCAGGCAGTCACCCACAACAATCACTCGCCGCTTCTTCCGGGGGTTCCTGCACAGCACAGGGTCTGCCAGGCCAGTTGCCTCCCTTGGAGCCATGCCCGGCCTCTCCTCAGCTTGGAGGGCGCTCAAGGGTAAGTCTTGAGGAGGAGCAAGAGCCTTTCTCCTTCTACGAGAGGTCACCAGCTTCCAGCCCTCTTCAACAGTGTTATGATGCACCTTTACACTCGCTGCTGAGCCCTCTGACAACTCCACTGCAGTGCGGGCAGGGGACTCCTGGAGCTGAACAGTCTCCGAGAACGCCCTGTCAATCTCCCGCTCATCCTCTCGGATGCTACGCAGCCTACTAACCTCCTCCTGTAACTCCTTTATCTGGTGACGCAACTGGTCAACCACAGCACACCTCATGCAGGAGCGCTGCCTGTCAGCCCAGGCCCCACAGAGAGGCCCCAGGCACTCCCTGCAGCCTGACACCTGCAGAGCTGCATCTGCTGTCCGAGCGTCTGTCTGGGTTGAAGCCTCAGACACAGCTGATGCAGCACCTCCAGCAGCCACTGGGGAACGTGCTCTGCGGCGTGTCAAGTTAAGTCAAGGTCCCCTGCAGGAGTCCTTGCCCAGCTCTCCCTTCCTGCTAGCAGCAAGCACCGTCTAGTTCCTCGGGGGTCCCCAGAAAGTCTCCACAACTTCCAACAAGGCCCACAAAAGGCCCAGGCAGAGCCCAGACACTGCTGCGCAAACTGCTGCGTCTGTTCGCTGCCTCTGTTGGCTGCGCTCTCTCCCCAGAGCGGCCAGGTCTCTCTGGGTCAGTGGTGTGGTGGTCCTTAGCCCCAAACTGTGCCAGGCTCCCGCTGCTTCCTGCAGTGAGATGCGGGGGAGCCTCCAGTGCCAAGGGACTAAGGAGAAAGAAAGGCCACAGGGGCGCTGTCTGCTTTTGCTTTATTAGGAAAATATCTGGAGAGTGGAGAGAAAGAGGAAAGGCCGAGGAACAGCTCAGGCAGCGTGTGAAAGCCAGAAAGTGGCAGGTTTGGGGAGCAGCGAGGAAAAGACATCCATCTACAGCAAACAGAAGAGCCACGTCTTGTTGCGGTTTTTCTTTTTTTAACGAACCAAAGCTTTCGTTGTGTCTTCTAGCTAACAGCATTAGTTCTGCGTTGCCATCTTTCCATGCACCTGCACTCGATAAATGCAAGTGTATTCGGGGTTTCCCCAGTTGCTCCGTACCAGAATTTGTATATACTGAAAGGCTTTGAGAAGCTCGTTCTGCAAAGAAGACAAGAGGAAAAGAAACAGCCTTGCTGGGGTATAAAGAACAACAGGAAGAATGAGCCGATGCCCCTGTGCCAGCCCTGCTCCTGCTAAGGAAGACATGCCGTCCGTCCCAAAGGAGGGCAGCTTCCCTCTCTCTCCCCCCTTCTTTCATTGGGGTTGCAAAGGACTCGCCTGCAACCTGGAAGCAAGTCCTGCGCCTCAGGAAGGGAGTGAGAGCAGCTGTGGAAACCTGAGGCTCCGGGGGGCTGCCCGCCGGCTTTCGCCACTAGACGCCCACCTTTCTGGTCAGCGCACAGGCTTCCTGTGGGTGCAGTGGCCACGGGCGCAGCCGGCTCTGCCGCAAGCGGCGGGCACAGCCTGGCCGCTCTGGGGACCCGTGTGCTTGCAGGCCAGGCCTTGCCCTCCCTCTGCTTTGGCTGCCACAGCCAGATGCTGCTCAGCCCTCTAAGCCCCTCGTGTCTCCCTCGGCCGTGCCTCTGGGCCCTCTGCCCCCGCAGGCAGCCCCTGTGAACGCTCCTTCTGCCACGGACTTGCCGACACACCCGCCTTCCTCCCTGGCGTTGCCCGCGCCCGCCTACGGTACCTTCAGCCGGAAGCTCTGAATGGCCTCTCTTTCAACGTCATACGTGAAGGAGCCCAGCAGAGTGTCTCCTCCTTCCTCGTCCAGGCCCTCCAAGACAAAGCACAAGGGCAGCGGGTCAGGCCCGACCCGAGGACGGGGAGACGCACGCACCGCTTCAGGACCGGTGAGCGCCCGCCCTCGCCCGCACCTCTAGCAGGAGCCTGGCACAGGTTCTGGCTGCGGCTCACTCTCCTCCTTGAGTTTTCCTCTGGTGCCCTCCCTCTGATGCTTGCCCAAAAAGCACCAAAGGAGGCTTAGGAGGCACAGACCCACCACACCACCTGCAGTGGCCCCTCAGGGCACTGCAGAGCTCAGCAGAGACCAGCACACGGATTTCAGCACACGTGCAATGACAAGCGAGCGCCTGCCCTCGCTTTTCCCCCGAGCCAGGTCCCAGCCAGCTGTGCCCCACCGAGACTTACAGAGACAGCGATCTCTTTGGGGGAGCTGCTGATGCTGGCAGGTGGAGAAACTGCCTGGGAGATATGCTGCACCGTGATCGCAGTGGGCCGGATTCGGGCAGGCAGCTTAATGACTACCTGCCCCTGAGACCCTCGGAAACACCAGCACCGTCCAGGAGTAACGTCCGGCTGAAACCAGAAGGCAACAGCAGCGCAAGGTGAGGCAGCGACAGGGGCACCACCACTACTCATGTGACCAGAAGCACAGCTTGTCTAGGTGCTGTATTTCTGCTCCCAAAGGATTAACGCGGGAGGCAAAGGAGAGAGGTGTGGGGCCTTGTTCCCTGCCTGCTAAAGGGGACTCTCAAAATCACGGAGCAAAGGAGGATATGTGGGGTCGGAAACAGCTGCTTCCCCACACGGGACTCAGGGCCCTGGAGAAACATCTGCAAAGGGACTGCCAGAGACGAGGAGGGCAAGTGGGCTTCCCGGGAGAGACTTCCTTCCCCCGGCTGTGACCAGGGATTGTGCGCACAATGCGGCCACTCCGTTCAGCTCCGTTGAGTCCCGCTCTGGAGGGGAAGCGCTGCTTTGTAGCAAGCCAGCCCTTCAGGGGTGAGGAGCCGGAACCAATGCCGGCGACTTGAGCGATGCTGTTGCCCAGAGGGCACATCCCCCGGGCTTGTTCCCCAGCTGCACAGGCAGCAACTAAACCAGCACCGAGGACATGCGCTACAATACCTGCAGAATCGTCTCGGGGGGGTTTGTAGGACACAGGAACCAAATAGCCCGGCAGAGCCAATTGTCTTCCCCCGCGTAGTTGCGGGATGTTCTTGGCAGGTCGATCGTGGCACCTGAAAGGGAGGCAGAGCTGAGGCCTTGCAGGGCAGACAGCAAAGGGCAATCGAGCCATTCACTTTTGGTGCAGAGGAAAACCCTTTTGGTGCAGAGCAAGAGAGCTCTCGGTCAGCACAGGAAGCGCCTAGGGCGGTGCCAGAGGCAGCAGCAAAGAGCCTGAAGGCGGGACGCGGGGGGAGTCTGAGAGAGCCCCTCGGCCACAGCCTTTGCTCCTCGACCCCCAGACGTCGTTCCATCTGCCTCTGCGATGCTGAGCAGAGTCTGCAGCGCTGCCTCCTTTTGGAAGTGCTATGCCCAAGCACAGCAGCAGCAGACTTGGCTTCCTGTGTCCGTACCGGAGGTTTGCAGGGCCCAGTCAGGCATCTGCACGTAGTCTTCTGCAGTGCTGTCACGCATGGCCTCTGTCATTTGCTGCACTTCCTGGCAAGGGCAGACGTGAACACAGAAAACGACCGCGTCAGCAGGCAGCTCAGCATGACTACTGAGTCCAAGCACAGACCACAGGGAAGAGCCTGTGTCAGCAAAGGCAAGACAAGCCTTGTCCAAAGAGCTGAAAGACCCGGTGCTCCCTGCCGAGGAACGTGTGGACTCGGGAAGAGCCTCTCTCTCCACAGCCCCGGTGTGGACATGGGTCAGGTCCCACACCTTTGTCTCCACCCTGCACGCTCTCTAGCTCAGCCGGCAGACGGGCTCAGGCCCTGCCAGCGCCCGCTGCTCCCGGCAGGGCCCCTGTGTCTCAGCACTGCTCCAGGGGCCGGGCCAGAGCTCCCAGAGACGCCGTCACACCAAGAGAAGGATGTCAGGAGTCCCCTGCTCCCTGAAGGGGCCCCCTGAAGCCTGCCTGGGAGAAGGGGCTTTTCAGCAGAGAAGCTCAACCAACAAGGCCCTGGGAAAAGGGGGGGTGGGGTCCAGAACCAAGCAAGAGCACCCCACCAGCGACCCCAAGAAGCCTCCCAGCACGCGCCGCTCATCCCCGCCTTCTTTCTCCAAACGCAGCATCACCTCCTTCATGCTACTGAGCTCTGCGTTCAGGCGAGACACCTCCTCCTTCAGAAGGGCCATCTGCCTGGCTTGTTCCCCCAGCAAACTCAACAAGTCCCTGCAGGCAGCGAGAAGCAGATGTGAGGGAGCTGCCCAGCCCCTGCCGGGAGCCCCCAAGCCCAGAGAGGAGAAGAGTCCCTGTGCCAGGGCCCCTTTTGCTGTCCCCACGGTAGCAGTGCTTCCCTTCACCCTCCAGCTTTAGCAACAGGCAGGTGCAAGGAAAAGACAGGAGGCCTCCCCAGGCCACTTAGCACATGCTCAGCTGACACTGCTCCATCAACTCATTGCCCAGCCAGGAACTGCCTCACCGTTTGACCTTCAGGTCTGGTACAAGCCACGCTAGCAGCTCCTGAAAAGGAAGAGCTTCCCGTTAGCCTAGCCACTAGCAGAACTGCCAGGGCTTCCCAGAGAGCCTTCTCGACCAAGGGCCAACAGCACCTGCTGCTTCCCTTTGGGAAAGAGAAGCTTTGCAGAGCTTCGCTCTGCAGGCAGCTGCAGGATGTGGGCAGTTCTGCAGTCACCGCCAGCAACTCGCCTTTGTGGCAGCTGCCTGGCCCGCAACAACGGCACACTCACCTGTGGCACTTCTTTTGCCCACTGAGCCCAGGCTGGCAGCCACACCACACAGGAAACACCAACTGGAATTCACAGCACCAAGAAACAGCAGGGTTACTAGCATTTCCAATGACCCCAAGAGGCCCGTTGCTTCCTCCCGGACCTGGGTGGCGACAGCTTTGCAGCTTTTGCAGGCAGCTGCTGCAGAGCGAGGGTGCAGCTCCAGCCAGGGGCCCTTACTCCGGCCCTGAGGGGTCTGCCCAGCCGCCCTCTGCAGGAGGGCTTGATGCCCCTGAACTCCTCCCCATGACCCCTCACTGCTCCAGCCAGCACCACAACCAGGGCGCATGCGTTAGCAGAGCTGCTTCTCCATCACTCCCCCTGTGCTGCCCCCCTGAGAAGAGCCAGTGCAGCCGGCCTCTACTCCAGAAGCCATGTGCACCTCTCAGAGCCTGGGCCTCTCTCTGCTTCCAACAGCACACCCACGGCAAATGGTCTGGTGCAGGGGCAGGAGCAGCATGGCTGGGAGACCACCGCTCTTACTTCCGTTTGGCCATACTGCGGCAGCACTTGGGCCACAGGAGCTTCCAAACAGGCAAGCAAACAAGCAGCAGGGACCTCTGTCCAAAAAGTCCTGCTCAGCCCCTACCGTGTCTAGCAGTTTTTAGGCCAGCTGTGACCCACTAGTAGAGAGCATCTCTGGAGCTTGCTGGACCGCAGAAATGCCAAGCTGTAAGGTGCCCCACTGGCACTCCACGGCCTCTCCCTCCTCCTGAAGACTGGCATCTGGCACACACACGCTCTGGGCTACGGCTGGCAGCTCTTTGCTCTCAAAGACTCACCAAGAGCAACAGGGATCAACCACAGGAGGCGTCTGCAGAACCTGCTTTCCCTCAGGGGGATCCTTTGCCTAGAAAAGAGGGAGCCCTGTCGTCAGCAAACTTCCAAGCTTTGGGCAAGGCCAGGCACAAGGGCACGTCCACCTCAAAGCTGAAAAGAAGCCACTGTGGAAGCCTGCTGCTGCCAGAAAGCCAACAGACCAGACTCCAACAGGAACACGGGGTCTGTCAGCACCGTTCACCACCGCAGGCAGAGTTTCCTGGAAGCAAGCGCTCCCAGGAAAGGAGTTAAAATCATCCGGGGAAGCCAGCAGACGTGCCAAGGGAAAGCAGCAGCTAGTCTTTGCGGTGCACTTGCTTTCCCTTTCCCTACAAAAGCAGGCCTGTTTCCTCTTGAGATCAAACAGACCTTTTGCACGCATGTGTGTGTGTGTTTCTGTGTTTGAGTTGAGGGGGGGAGTTGATACTCACATGGTGGAGATGCAGGTGCTGAAACAACTCCGGAGGAAGGCCATGGCCAGGTGGCAAGTTAGGTGGAAGATGATGCCTGGGAAAAGAGGAAAGTGAGGTCTGGCTGCCGAGGTCCCTTGTGTAGCATCCCCGCGCGTTTCAGCTCCCCACGGGAGGGATGTATCGAGCCCCACACGCTCCCTTGCCATGCAGGGGCAGCGCTGTGGCCATGCCTCGGAGCAGGGCTGCAATGGGGGTCGGGCCGAGGCCGAGGAGCCCCCTCCAGGCACTGCCGCCACAGCTTGGCTGGGCAATTTTCAGTAGCATGTCCCACAGGTACCACAGTCGCCCACAACGACATGGAACTCATGGAGAACTGCATCGTTGTGGTGTGATTGCTCTAAAAACCTCCCTCTGACCCCGGTTTTGTAGTTCTGGCATGGGCATAAGGCCCGGGTGAGCTGGGCCACGTTGCCGCAGATGTGGAGCCTCTGCGCGGGATGAAGCACCAGCAGAGCTGAGGCAAGGTCGAGGGATGGGCTCGTCCTGAGGGGCTCCGCGGTGCGGTGCTTACCACCCCTGACCCCGGCGTGGTTGCTGTTGCACGAAGGCGCCTCGCCAAATAGGCTAAGGACGGCCCCGGCCACCTGGGCCCCCAGCACCCCCGGGGGGTCCTGCTCGGCGGAGGCTGCCTGTGACTCCAGGCAGTAATATCGCTGCTGGGGAGCCCGTCTCCTCCTCATCGCTGGCAGGAAACCAGTGTGCAGCTTACTGCCTCCCTTCCAGATGCACGCTTTTTGTTGGATTGGGGAAAAAAGACCCAAACCAACCCCAAAAGGTGCCGGCCTGCTGAGGACAAAGAGCCGTGCGGGCACGGCGAGCTCCCTCCAGCAGGCTGAGGGCGGCTGCGTCCCCGGGGGTTGATAAGGGGTGGGCGGCTGTGACCTCACCGCCGCCCGTGAGGTGGTGCGAGGAGTGCTGTGATGTCACACTGCAACACGCCAGCATTGGTGGCTTAATGTAGTTGTAAAACATACTGATAAGTGTTGCTTACACGGTATAAAGTATCGACTGTGTAGTGTTGAGGGTGTGCTAGCTTAGTGGAGTTACCACCTAGCACCCCTCTGTGCGCAGAAATGAGTGAACCAAACATCATGGCTCTGTGTGTTTTTTGGGCTCATTGCACACTGGGTGGAAGAACTGTTCCTTTGGGACAACACTGCTCCCCGCCAGACCCCCAGCGAGAGGGTCGCTAGGCTTGACCGGGCTGCGGCTCCCTCTGGAGAGTGCTGGCCGCAGGGAAGTGCATCAGGCTCCAGCGGGGAATCACAGAGTCACAGAATGGCCAAGGTTGGAAGGGACCTCTGGAGATCATCTAGTCCAATCCCCTTGCTCAAGCAGGGTCACCTAGAACACATAGCCCAGGATCACATCCAGACGGGTTTTGAATATCTCCAGCAAAGGAGACTGCACTGCCTCTCTGGGCAACCTGTGCCACTGCTCTCTCACCCTCACAGTCAACAAGTTTTCCCTCAGGTTCAGACGGAACTTGCTGCGTTTCAGTCCGTGCCCATTGCCTCTTGTCCTGTCGCTGGGCACCACGGACAAGAGTCTGGCCCCATCCTCTGGACACCCTCCCTTCAGATACTTGGACACACTGATCAGACCACCTCTCAGTCTTCCCTTCTCCAGCATAAACAGGCCCAGCTCTCTCAGCCTTGCTTCACGGGAGAGATGCTCCAGTCCCCTAACCATCTTTGTAGCCCTCTGCTGGACTCCCTTGGCCACCAGGGCACATTGCTGGCTCCTGCTTAACTTGTCGTCCAGCAGGACTCCCAGGTCCTTCTCTGCAGAGCTGCTTTCCAGCAGGCCAGCCCCCAGCCTGTACTGCTGCATGGGGTTCTTCCCCAGGTGCCCTAGGTGCAGGGCTCTGCACCTGCCTTTGTTGACCTTCAGGGGGTTCCTCTCCGCCCAGGTCTCCAGCCTGTCCAGGTCCCTCTGAATGGCAGCCCAGCCTTCTGGTGTGCCAGCCACTTCCCCCAGTTTCGTATCATCAGCAGACTGGCTGAGTAAGGGTGCACTCAGTCTCCTCCCGTCAGGTCATTGATGAATAAGCCTGAACAAGACTGGAGGCAGGGACTGACCCCTGGGGGACACCGCTAGCTACAGGCCTCCAGCTAAAACTCTGTGCCACTGACCACAACCCTCCTGAGCTCGGCCATCTAGCCAGTTTCTCAATCCACCTCACTGTCCACTCATCCAACCCACACTTCCTGAGCTTACCTGGGAGGATGGGCTGGGAGACAGTGTCCAAAGCCTTGCTGAAGGCTTAGTGAGGACATGGAGGAACATGCTTAATGGGGACCTCCAGGAGGAGCTGTTCTATCAGCTTTCCCAGGATGGAGGTGAGGCTGAGAGGCCTGGAGTTTCCTGGCTCCTCGTTCTCAGCCTTTCGGAAGACTGGGGTGACATTGGCTTTCTGCCAGTCCTCAGGCACCTCTCCTGTTCTCCAGGACCTTTCCAAGAGGATGGAGAGTGGCCTAGCGATAACATCTGCCAGCTCCCTCAGCACTCATGGGTGCATCCCATCAGGGCCCATGGATTTGTGGATGTTAGGTTTGCCCAAACGATCTCCATCCTGATCCTCCTCAACCGACCAAGGGAGAGTCTTCCTTTCTCCAGCCTTCCTCTCTTGTCCCCAGGGTGTGGAATTCCTGGGGGCTGGCCTTAGCAGGAAATAGTGAAGCAAAGGCAGCATTCAATAACTCTGCCTTCTCTGTATCCTTCGTCACCGGGGCACCTGCCCCATTCAGCAGCGGACCCACATTTTCCCTAGTCTTCCTTTTGCTCTGGATGTATCTGAAGAAGCCCTTCTTGTTGTCCTTGACATCGCTTGGCAGACTTAATTCCAAAGGAGCCTTCTCCAAGCTGAACTAGCCCAGCTCAGCAGCCCTGTACTCTGGCCCTGAGCCATCTCGGTGATCCTGTGCTTTAATTCCAGCTGGGCCTTAGCCTTCCTTGTCGCATCCCTGCAGACTCTATCAGTGTTCCTATAGTCCTCCCAAGTGGCCTGTCCCCTTCTCCGCATTCTGTGTACTTCCTTCTTCTGTTGGAGTTTTATCAGGAGTTCCTTGCTCATCCATGTAGGTCTCCTGTAGGTGTCATGAGGACTTCTTACTCATAGGGATGCACCCATCTTGAGCCTGGAGGAAGTGATGGTTGGATATTAATCAGCTCTCCTGGACCCTCCTTCCTATTAGGGGCCTTAACCCGTGAGATTCCTCCAGGTAGGTCCCTGAAGAGGCCAAAGTTAGCTCTCCTGAAGCCCAGGCTTATGATCTTACTTATTGCCCTGCTTCCTCCTCGCAGGATCCTGAACTCTACCATCTGAACTCTACCATGGTGGCTGCAGCCAAGGCTGCCCCCAACCTTCACTTCTCCTACCAGACCTTCCTTGTTTGTTAGGACAAGGTCTAGCATTGCACGCCTCTCCTCGTTGGCTTCTCCACCACCTGTGTCCAAAAGTTATCCTCAGTGCTCTGGAGGAACCTTCTCGACTGTTTGTGCCTTGCTGGGCTCTCTTCCCAGCAGATGTCGGGGTGGTTGAAGTCCTCCATGAGAAGCAGGGCCTGTGATCGTGAGGCTACTTCCAGCTGTCGGTAGAAGGCCTCATCGACGACTTCCTCCTGGTCAGGTGGCCTGTAGTAGACCCCCACAACAGTGTCACCCATGTTACCCTGCCCTTTAATCCTTACCCATAGGCTCTCAACTTGCTCTTCATCCACCCCGAGGCAGAGCTCCCTACATTCTAGTTGCTCCCTCACATAAAGAGCAACTCCACCACCTCGCCTTCCTGGCCTGTCTTTCCTAAAAAGCACATAGCCAACCATGACAGCATCCCAGTCATGTGAACTATCCCACCATGTCTCTGGAACTGCAGTGAGATCATGGCCCTGCGACCGCACACAGATCTCTAACTCTTCCTGTTTATTCCCCATGCTGCGTGCATTGGTATACAGGCATTTCAGAGAGCCAGTATACCTGCAAGCCTGCCAGGAGAGGTGCAAGAGGATCCTCCATAGCCATGTTGCATGCTGTCTCCCCTGGCTGTATGCACCCGCTGGAGGCATCCTGACTTGAGCGGTGTTTTACTGACTCTCCTGCCACTATACCACTCCCCTTCCCCCATCTTGCCTAGTTTAAAGCCCTCCTTACCAGGCTGGCCAATCTGTTGGCAAAGACACGCGTGCCCCGCTTGGTAAGGTGGATCCCATCGCTCCCCATCAGCTGCTGATCTTCAAACAGGGTCCCATGGTCATAGAAACCAAAGCCCTGTTGCCAACACCAGCGGCGCAGCCAGCTGTTAACTTGGAAAACTCGTCTACTCCTCCTCCCATCCTTTCCCCTCACAGGCAAGATTGAGGAGAAAACAACTTGGGCTCCCAGACCCTTCACCACCATTCCCAGAGCTCTGAAGTCCTGTTGGATGGTTTCCAGTTTGCCTTTTGTGTCGTTAGCACCCACATGGAAGAGCAGCAGAGGGTAGTAGTCCGATGCGTGGACAAGCCTTGGCAGTCTTTCCAGGACATCTCTTATTCGAGCCCCTGGCAGGCAGCAAACCTCTCTGGACAAGAGGTCAGGTCGGCAGATAGGGGCCTCTGTCCCCTGCAGCAGGCAGTCACCCACAACAATCACTCGCCGCTTCTTCCGGGGGTTCCTGCACAGCACAGGGTCTGCCAGGCCAGTTGCCTCCCTTGGAGCCATGCCCGGCCTCTCCTCAGCTTGGAGGGCGCTCAAGGGTAAGTCTTGAGGAGGAGCAAGAGCCTTTCTCCTTCTACGAGAGGTCACCAGCTTCCAGCCCTCTTCAACAGTGTTATGATGCACCTTTACACTCGCTGCTGAGCCCTCTGACAACTCCACTGCAGTGCGGGCAGGGGACTCCTGGAGCTGAACAGTCTCCGAGAACGCCCTGTCAATCTCCCGCTCATCCTCTCGGATGCTACGCAGCCTACTAACCTCCTCCTGTAACTCCTTTATCTGGTGACGCAACTGGTCAACCACAGCACACCTCATGCAGGAGCGCTGCCTGTCAGCCCAGGCCCCACAGAGAGGCCCCAGGCACTCCCTGCAGCCTGACACCTGCAGAGCTGCATCTGCTGTCCGAGCGTCTGTCTGGGTTGAAGCCTCAGACACAGCTGATGCAGCACCTCCAGCAGCCACTGGGGAACGTGCTCTGCGGCGTGTCAAGTTAAGTCAAGGTCCCCTGCAGGAGTCCTTGCCCAGCTCTCCCTTCCTGCTAGCAGCAAGCACCGTCTAGTTCCTCGGGGGTCCCCAGAAAGTCTCCACAACTTCCAACAAGGCCCACAAAAGGCCCAGGCAGAGCCCAGACACTGCTGCGCAAACTGCTGCGTCTGTTCGCTGCCTCTGTTGGCTGCGCTCTCTCCCCAGAGCGGCCAGGTCTCTCTGGGTCAGTGGTGTGGTGGTCCTTAGCCCCAAACTGTGCCAGGCTCCCGCTGCTTCCTGCAGTGAGATGCGGGGGAGCCTCCAGTGCCAAGGGACTAAGGAGAAAGAAAGGCCACAGGGGCGCTGTCTGCTTTTGCTTTATTAGGAAAATATCTGGAGAGTGGAGAGAAAGAGGAAAGGCCGAGGAACAGCTCAGGCAGCGTGTGAAAGCCAGAAAGTGGCAGGTTTGGGGAGCAGCGAGGAAAAGACATCCATCTACAGCAAACAGAAGAGCCACGTCTTGTTGCGGTTTTTCTTTTTTTAACGAACCAAAGCTTTCGTTGTGTCTTCTAGCTAACAGCATTAGTTCTGCGTTGCCATCTTTCCATGCACCTGCACTCGATAAATGCAAGTGTATTCGGGGTTTCCCCAGTTGCTCCGTACCAGAATTTGTATATACTGAAAGGCTTTGAGAAGCTCGTTCTGCAAAGAAGACAAGAGGAAAAGAAACAGCCTTGCTGGGGTATAAAGAACAACAGGAAGAATGAGCCGATGCCCCTGTGCCAGCCCTGCTCCTGCTAAGGAAGACATGCCGTCCGTCCCAAAGGAGGGCAGCTTCCCTCTCTCTCCCCCCTTCTTTCATTGGGGTTGCAAAGGACTCGCCTGCAACCTGGAAGCAAGTCCTGCGCCTCAGGAAGGGAGTGAGAGCAGCTGTGGAAACCTGAGGCTCCGGGGGGCTGCCCGCCGGCTTTCGCCACTAGACGCCCACCTTTCTGGTCAGCGCACAGGCTTCCTGTGGGTGCAGTGGCCACGGGCGCAGCCGGCTCTGCCGCAAGCGGCGGGCACAGCCTGGCCGCTCTGGGGACCCGTGTGCTTGCAGGCCAGGCCTTGCCCTCCCTCTGCTTTGGCTGCCACAGCCAGATGCTGCTCAGCCCTCTAAGCCCCTCGTGTCTCCCTCGGCCGTGCCTCTGGGCCCTCTGCCCCCGCAGGCAGCCCCTGTGAACGCTCCTTCTGCCACGGACTTGCCGACACACCCGCCTTCCTCCCTGGCGTTGCCCGCGCCCGCCTACGGTACCTTCAGCCGGAAGCTCTGAATGGCCTCTCTTTCAACGTCATACGTGAAGGAGCCCAGCAGAGTGTCTCCTCCTTCCTCGTCCAGGCCCTCCAAGACAAAGCACAAGGGCAGCGGGTCAGGCCCGACCCGAGGACGGGGAGACGCACGCACCGCTTCAGGACCGGTGAGCGCCCGCCCTCGCCCGCACCTCTAGCAGGAGCCTGGCACAGGTTCTGGCTGCGGCTCACTCTCCTCCTTGAGTTTTCCTCTGGTGCCCTCCCTCTGATGCTTGCCCAAAAAGCACCAAAGGAGGCTTAGGAGGCACAGACCCACCACACCACCTGCAGTGGCCCCTCAGGGCACTGCAGAGCTCAGCAGAGACCAGCACACGGATTTCAGCACACGTGCAATGACAAGCGAGCGCCTGCCCTCGCTTTTCCCCCGAGCCAGGTCCCAGCCAGCTGTGCCCCACCGAGACTTACAGAGACAGCGATCTCTTTGGGGGAGCTGCTGATGCTGGCAGGTGGAGAAACTGCCTGGGAGATATGCTGCACCGTGATCGCAGTGGGCCGGATTCGGGCAGGCAGCTTAATGACTACCTGCCCCTGAGACCCTCGGAAACACCAGCACCGTCCAGGAGTAACGTCCGGCTGAAACCAGAAGGCAACAGCAGCGCAAGGTGAGGCAGCGACAGGGGCACCACCACTACTCATGTGACCAGAAGCACAGCTTGTCTAGGTGCTGTATTTCTGCTCCCAAAGGATTAACGCGGGAGGCAAAGGAGAGAGGTGTGGGGCCTTGTTCCCTGCCTGCTAAAGGGGACTCTCAAAATCACGGAGCAAAGGAGGATATGTGGGGTCGGAAACAGCTGCTTCCCCACACGGGACTCAGGGCCCTGGAGAAACATCTGCAAAGGGACTGCCAGAGACGAGGAGGGCAAGTGGGCTTCCCGGGAGAGACTTCCTTCCCCCGGCTGTGACCAGGGATTGTGCGCACAATGCGGCCACTCCGTTCAGCTCCGTTGAGTCCCGCTCTGGAGGGGAAGCGCTGCTTTGTAGCAAGCCAGCCCTTCAGGGGTGAGGAGCCGGAACCAATGCCGGCGACTTGAGCGATGCTGTTGCCCAGAGGGCACATCCCCCGGGCTTGTTCCCCAGCTGCACAGGCAGCAACTAAACCAGCACCGAGGACATGCGCTACAATACCTGCAGAATCGTCTCGGGGGGGTTTGTAGGACACAGGAACCAAATAGCCCGGCAGAGCCAATTGTCTTCCCCCGCGTAGTTGCGGGATGTTCTTGGCAGGTCGATCGTGGCACCTGAAAGGGAGGCAGAGCTGAGGCCTTGCACGGCAGACAGCAAAGGGCAATCGAGCCATTCACTTTTGGTGCAGAGGAAAACCCTTTTGGTGCAGAGCAAGAGAGCTCTCGGTCAGCACAGGAAGCGCCTAGGGCGGTGCCAGAGGCAGCAGCAAAGAGCCTGAAGGCGGGACGCGGGGGGAGTCTGAGAGAGCCCCTCGGCCACAGCCTTTGCTCCTCGACCCCCAGACGTCGTTCCATCTGCCTCTGCGATGCTGAGCAGAGTCTGCAGCGCTGCCTCCTTTTGGAAGTGCTATGCCCAAGCACAGCAGCAGCAGACTTGGCTTCCTGTGTCCGTACCGGAGGTTTGCAGGGCCCAGTCAGGCATCTGCACGTAGTCTTCTGCAGTGCTGTCACGCATGGCCTCTGTCATTTGCTGCACTTCCTGGCAAGGGCAGACGTGAACACAGAAAACGACCGCGTCAGCAGGCAGCTCAGCATGACTACTGAGTCCAAGCACAGACCACAGGGAAGAGCCTGTGTCAGCAAAGGCAAGACAAGCCTTGTCCAAAGAGCTGAAAGACCCGGTGCTCCCTGCCGAGGAACGTGTGGACTCGGGAAGAGCCTCCCTCTCCACAGCCCCGGTGTGGACATGGGTCAGGTCCCACACCTTTGTCTCCACCCTGCACGCTCTCTAGCTCAGCCGGCAGACGGGCTCAGGCCCTGCCAGCGCCCGCTGCTCCCGGCAGGGCCCCTGTGTCTCAGCACTGCTCCAGGGGCCGGGCCAGAGCTCCCAGAGACGCCGTCACACCAAGAGAAGGATGTCAGGAGTCCCCTGCTCCCTGAAGGGGCCCCCTGAAGCCTGCCTGGGAGAAGGGGCTTTTCAGCAGAGAAGCTCAACCAACAAGGCCCTGGGAAAAGGGGGGGTGGGGTCCAGAACCAAGCAAGAGCACCCCACCAGCGACCCCAAGAAGCCTCCCAGCACGCGCCGCTCATCCCCGCCTTCTTTCTCCAAACGCAGCATCACCTCCTTCATGCTACTGAGCTCTGCGTTCAGGCGAGACACCTCCTCCTTCAGAAGGGCCATCTGCCTGGCTTGTTCCCCCAGCAAACTCAACAAGTCCCTGCAGGCAGCGAGAAGCAGATGTGAGGGAGCTGCCCAGCCCCTGCCGGGAGCCCCCAAGCCCAGAGAGGAGAAGAGTCCCTGTGCCAGGGCCCCTTTTGCTGTCCCCACGGTAGCAGTGCTTCCCTTCACCCTCCAGCTTTAGCAACAGGCAGGTGCAAGGAAAAGACAGGAGGCCTCCCCAGGCCACTTAGCACATGCTCAGCTGACACTGCTCCATCAACTCATTGCCCAGCCAGGAACTGCCTCACCGTTTGACCTTCAGGTCTGGTACAAGCCACGCTAGCAGCTCCTGAAAAGGAAGAGCTTCCCGTTAGCCTAGCCACTAGCAGAACTGCCAGGGCTTCCCAGAGAGCCTTCTCGACCAAGGGCCAACAGCACCTGCTGCTTCCCTTTGGGAAAGAGAAGCTTTGCAGAGCTTCGCTCTGCAGGCAGCTGCAGGATGTGGGCAGTTCTGCAGTCACCGCCAGCAACTCGCCTTTGTGGCAGCTGCCTGGCCCGCAACAACGGCACACTCACCTGTGGCACTTCTTTTGCCCACTGAGCCCAGGCTGGCAGCCACACCACACAGGAAACACCAACTGGAATTCACAGCACCAAGAAACAGCAGGGTTACTAGCATTTCCAATGACCCCAAGAGGCCCGTTGCTTCCTCCCGGACCTGGGTGGCGACAGCTTTGCAGCTTTTGCAGGCAGCTGCTGCAGAGCGAGGGTGCAGCTCCAGCCAGGGGCCCTTACTCCGGCCCTGAGGGGTCTGCCCAGCCGCCCTCTGCAGGAGGGCTTGATGCCCCTGAACTCCTCCCCATGACCCCTCACTGCTCCAGCCAGCACCACAACCAGGGCGCATGCGTTAGCAGAGCTGCTTCTCCATCACTCCCCCTGTGCTGCCCCCCTGAGAAGAGCCAGTGCAGCCGGCCTCTACTCCAGAAGCCATGTGCACCTCTCAGAGCCTGGGCCTCTCTCTGCTTCCAACAGCACACCCACGGCAAATGGTCTGGTGCAGGGGCAGGAGCAGCATGGCTGGGAGACCACCGCTCTTACTTCCGTTTGGCCATACTGCGGCAGCACTTGGGCCACAGGAGCTTCCAAACAGGCAAGCAAACAAGCAGCAGGGACCTCTGTCCAAAAAGTCCTGCTCAGCCCCTACCGTGTCTAGCAGTTTTTAGGCCAGCTGTGACCCACTAGTAGAGAGCATCTCTGGAGCTTGCTGGACCGCAGAAATGCCAAGCTGTAAGGTGCCCCACTGGCACTCCACGGCCTCTCCCTCCTCCTGAAGACTGGCATCTGGCACACACACGCTCTGGGCTACGGCTGGCAGCTCTTTGCTCTCAAAGACTCACCAAGAGCAACAGGGATCAACCACAGGAGGCGTCTGCAGAACCTGCTTTCCCTCAGGGGGATCCTTTGCCTAGAAAAGAGGGAGCCCTGTCGTCAGCAAACTTCCAAGCTTTGGGCAACGCCAGGCACAAGGGCACGTCCACCTCAAAGCTGAAAAGAAGCCACTGTGGAAGCCTGCTGCTGCCAGAAAGCCAACAGACCAGACTCCAACAGGAACACGGGGTCTGTCAGCACCGTTCACCACCGCAGGCAGAGTTTCCTGGAAGCAAGCGCTCCCAGGAAAGGAGTTAAAATCATCCGGGGAAGCCAGCAGACGTGCCAAGGGAAAGCAGCAGCTAGTCTTTGCGGTGCACTTGCTTTCCCTTTCCCTACAAAAGCAGGCCTGTTTCCTCTTGAGATCAAACAGACCTTTTGCACGCATGTGTGTGTGTGTTTCTGTGTTTGAGTTGAGGGGGGGAGTTGATACTCACATGGTGGAGATGCAGGTGCTGAAACAACTCCGGAGGAAGGCCATGGCCAGGTGGCAAGTTAGGTGGAAGATGATGCCTGGGAAAAGAGGAAAGTGAGGTCTGGCTGCCGAGGTCCCTTGTGTAGCATCCCCGCGCGTTTCAGCTCCCCACGGGAGGGATGTATCGAGCCCCACACGCTCCCTTGCCATGCAGGGGCAGCGCTGTGGCCATGCCTCGGAGCAGGGCTGCAATGGGGGTCGGGCCGAGGCCGAGGAGCCCCCTCCAGGCACTGCCGCCACAGCTTGGCTGGGCAAGTTTCAGTAGCATGTCCCACAGGTACCACAGTCGCCCACAACGACATGGAACTCATGGAGAACTGCATCGTTGTGGTGTGATTGCTCTAAAAACCTCCCTCTGACCCCGGTTTTGTAGTTCTGGCATGGGCATAAGGCCCGGGTGAGCTGGGCCACGTTGCCGCAGATGTGGAGCCTCTGCGCGGGATGAAGCACCAGCAGAGCTGAGGCAAGGTCGAGGGATGGGCTCGTCCTGAGGGGCTCCGCGGTGCGGTGCTTACCACCCCTGACCCCGGCGTGGTTGCTGTTGCACGAAGGCGCCTCGCCAAATAGGCTAAGGACGGCCCCGGCCACCTGGGCCCCCAGCACCCCCGGGGGGTCCTGCTCGGCGGAGGCTGCCTGTGACTCCAGGCAGTAATATCGCTGCTGGGGAGCCCGTCTCCTCCTCATCGCTGGCAGGAAACCAGTGTGCAGCTTACTGCCTCCCTTCCAGATGCACGCTTTTTGTTGGATTGGGGAAAAAAGACCCAAACCAACCCCAAAAGGTGCCGGCCTGCTGAGGACAAAGAGCCGTGCGGGCACGGCGAGCTCCCTCCAGCAGGCTGAGGGCGGCTGCGTCCCCGGGGGTTGATAAGGGGTGGGCGGCTGTGACCTCACCGCCGCCCGTGAGGTGGTGCGAGGAGTGCTGTGATGTCACACTGCAACACGCCAGCATTGGTGGCTTAATGTAGTTGTAAAACATACTGATAAGTGTTGCTTACACGGTATAAAGTATCGACTGTGTAGTGTTGAGGGTGTGCTAGCTTAGTGGAGTTACCACCTAGCACCCCTCTGTGCGCAGAAATGAGTGAACCAAACATCATGGCTCTGTGTGTTTTTTGGGCTCATTGCACACTGGGTGGAAGAACTGTTCCTTTGGGACAACACTGCTCCCCGCCAGACCCCCAGCGAGAGGGTCGCTAGGCTTGACCGGGCTGCGGCTCCCTCTGGAGAGTGCTGGCCGCAGGGAAGTGCATCAGGCTCCAGCGGGGAATCACAGAGTCACAGAATGGCCAAGGTTGGAAGGGACCTCTGGAGATCATCTAGTCCAATCCCCTTGCTCAAGCAGGGTCACCTAGAACACATAGCCCAGGATCACATCCAGACGGGTTTTGAATATCTCCAGCAAAGGAGACTGCACTGCCTCTCTGGGCAACCTGTGCCACTGCTCTCTCACCCTCACAGTCAACAAGTTTTCCCTCAGGTTCAGACGGAACTTGCTGCGTTTCAGTCCGTGCCCATTGCCTCTTGTCCTGTCGCTGGGCACCACGGACAAGAGTCTGGCCCCATCCTCTGGACACCCTCCCTTCAGATACTTGGACACACTGATCAGACCACCTCTCAGTCTTCCCTTCTCCAGCATAAACAGGCCCAGCTCTCTCAGCCTTGCTTCTCGGGAGAGATGCTCCAGTCCCCTAACCATCTTTGTAGCCCTCTGCTGGACTCCCTTGGCCACCAGGGCACATTGCTGGCTCCTGCTTAACTTGTCGTCCAGCAGGACTCCCAGGTCCTTCTCTGCAGAGCTGCTTTCCAGCAGGCCAGCCCCCAGCCTGTACTGCTGCATGGGGTTCTTCCCCAGGTGCCCTAGGTGCAGGGCTCTGCACCTGCCTTTGTTGACCTTCAGGGGGTTCCTCTCCGCCCAGGTCTCCAGCCTGTCCAGGTCCCTCTGAATGGCAGCCCAGCCTTCTGGTGTGCCAGCCACTTCCCCCAGTTTCGTATCATCAGCAGACTGGCTGAGTAAGGGTGCACTCAGTCTCCTCCCTTCAGGTCATTGATGAATAAGCTGAACAAGACTGGAGGCAGGACTGACCCCTGGGGGACACCGCTAGCTACAGGCCTCCAGCTAAACTCTGTGCCACTGACCACAACCCTCTGAGCTCGGCCATCTAGCCAGTTCTCAATCCACCTCACTGTCCACTCATCCAACCCACACTTCCTGAGCTTACCTGGGAGGATGGGCTGGGAGACAGTGTCCAAAGCCTTGCTGAAGGCTTAGTGAGGACATGGAGGAACATGCTTAATGGGGACCTCCAGGAGGAGCTGTTCTATCAGCTTTCCCAGGATGGAGGTGAGGCTGAGAGGCCTGGAGTTTCCTGGCTCCTCGTTCTCAGCCTTTCGGAAGACTGGGGTGACATTGGCTTTCTGCCAGTCCTCAGGCACCTCTCCTGTTCTCCAGGACCTTTCCAAGAGGATGGAGAGTGGCCTAGCGATAACATCTGCCAGCTCCCTCAGCACTCATGGGTGCATCCCATCAGGGCCCATGGATTTGTGGATGTTAGGTTTGCCCAAACGATCTCCAACCTGATCCTCCTCAACCGACCAAGGGAGAGTCTTCCTTTCTCCAGCCTTCCTCTCTTGTCCCCAGGGTGTGGAATTCCTGGGGGCTGGCCTTAGCAGGAAATAGTGAAGCAAAGGCAGCATTCAATAACTCTGCCTTCTCTGTATCCTTCGTCACCGGGGCACCTGCCCCATTCAGCAGCGGACCCACATTTTCCCTAGTCTTCCTTTTGCTCTGGATGTATCTGAAGAAGCCCTTCTTGTTGTCCTTGACATCGCTTGGCAGACTTAATTCCAAAGGAGCCTTCTCCAAGCTGAACTAGCCCAGCTCAGCAGCCCTGTACTCTGGCCCTGAGCCATCTCGGTGATCCTGTGCTTTAATTCCAGCTGGGCCTTAGCCTTCCTTGTCGCATCCCTGCAGACTCTATCAGTGTTCCTATAGTCCTCCCAAGTGGCCTGTCCCCTTCTCCGCATTCTGTGTACTTCCTTCTTCTGTTGGAGTTTTATCAGGAGTTCCTTGCTCATCCATGTAGGTCTCCTGTAGGTGTCATGAGGACTTCTTACTCATAGGGATGCACCCATCTTGAGCCTGGAGGAAGTGATGGTTGGATATTAATCAGCTCTCCTGGACCCTCCTTCCTATTAGGGGCCTTAACCCGTGAGATTCCTCCAGGTAGGTCCCTGAAGAGGCCAAAGTTAGCTCTCCTGAAGCCCAGGCTTATGATCTTACTTATTGCCCTGCTTCCTCCTCGCAGGATCCTGAACTCTACCATCTGAACTCTACCATGGTGGCTGCAGCCAAGGCTGCCCCCAACCTTCACTTCTCCTACCAGACCTTCCTTGTTTGTTAGGACAAGGTCTAGCATTGCACGCCTCTCCTCGTTGGCTTCTCCACCACCTGTGTCCAAAAGTTATCCTCAGTGCTCTGGAGGAACCTTCTCGACTGTTTGTGCCTTGCTGGGCTCTCTTCCCAGCAGATGTCGGGGTGGTTGAAGTCCTCCATGAGAAGCAGGGCCTGTGATCGTGAGGCTACTTCCAGCTGTCGGTAGAAGGCCTCATCGACGACTTCCTCCTGGTCAGGTGGCCTGTAGTAGACCCCCACAACAGTGTCACCCATGTTACCCTGCCCTTTAATCCTTACCCATAGGCTCTCAACTTGCTCTTCATCCACCCCGAGGCAGAGCTCCCTACATTCTAGTTGCTCCCTCACATAAAGAGCAACTCCACCACCTCGCCTTCCTGGCCTGTCTTTCCTAAAAAGCACATAGCCAACCATGACAGCATCCCAGTCATGTGAACTATCCCACCATGTCTCTGGAACTGCAGTGAGATCATGGCCCTGCGACCGCACACAGATCTCTAACTCTTCCTGTTTATTCCCCATGCTGCGTGCATTGGTATACAGGCATTTCAGAGAGCCAGTATACCTGCAAGCCTGCCAGGAGAGGTGCAAGAGGATCCTCCATAGCCATGTTGCATGCTGTCTCCCCTGGCTGTATGCACCCGCTGGAGGCATCCTGACTTGAGCGGTGTTTTACTGACTCTCCTGCCACTATACCACTCCCCTTCCCCCATCTTGCCTAGTTTAAAGCCCTCCTTACCAGGCTGGCCAATCTGTTGGCAAAGACACGCGTGCCCCGCTTGGTAAGGTGGATCCCATCGCTCCCCATCAGCTGCTGATCTTCAAACAGGGTCCCATGGTCATAGAAACCAAAGCCCTGTTGCCAACACCAGCGGCGCAGCCAGCTGTTAACTTGGAAAACTCGTCTACTCCTCCTCCCATCCTTTCCCCTCACAGGCAAGATTGAGGAGAAAACAACTTGGGCTCCCAGACCCTTCACCACCATTCCCAGAGCTCTGAAGTCCTGTTGGATGGTTTCCAGTTTGCCTTTTGTGTCGTTAGCACCCACATGGAAGAGCAGCAGAGGGTAGTAGTCCGATGCGTGGACAAGCCTTGGCAGTCTTTCCAGGACATCTCTTATTCGAGCCCCTGGCAGGCAGCAAACCTCTCTGGACAAGAGGTCAGGTCGGCAGATAGGGGCCTCTGTCCCCTGCAGCAGGCAGTCACCCACAACAATCACTCGCCGCTTCTTCCGGGGGTTCCTGCACAGCACAGGGTCTGCCAGGCCAGTTGCCTCCCTTGGAGCCATGCCCGGCCTCTCCTCAGCTTGGAGGGCGCTCAAGGGTAAGTCTTGAGGAGGAGCAAGAGCCTTTCTCCTTCTACGAGAGGTCACCAGCTTCCAGCCCTCTTCAACAGTGTTATGATGCACCTTTACACTCGCTGCTGAGCCCTCTGACAACTCCACTGCAGTGCGGGCAGGGGACTCCTGGAGCTGAACAGTCTCCGAGAACGCCCTGTCAATCTCCCGCTCATCCTCTCGGATGCTACGCAGCCTACTAACCTCCTCCTGTAACTCCTTTATCTGGTGACGCAACTGGTCAACCACAGCACACCTCATGCAGGAGCGCTGCCTGTCAGCCCAGGCCCCACAGAGAGGCCCCAGGCACTCCCTGCAGCCTGACACCTGCAGAGCTGCATCTGCTGTCCGAGCGTCTGTCTGGGTTGAAGCCTCAGACACAGCTGATGCAGCACCTCCAGCAGCCACTGGGGAACGTGCTCTGCGGCGTGTCAAGTTAAGTCAAGGTCCCCTGCAGGAGTCCTTGCCCAGCTCTCCCTTCCTGCTAGCAGCAAGCACCGTCTAGTTCCTCGGGGGTCCCCAGAAAGTCTCCACAACTTCCAACAAGGCCCACAAAAGGCCCAGGCAGAGCCCAGACACTGCTGCGCAAACTGCTGCGTCTGTTCGCTGCCTCTGTTGGCTGCGCTCTCTCCCCAGAGCGGCCAGGTCTCTCTGGGTCAGTGGTGTGGTGGTCCTTAGCCCCAAACTGTGCCAGGCTCCCGCTGCTTCCTGCAGTGAGATGCGGGGGAGCCTCCAGTGCCAAGGGACTAAGGAGAAAGAAAGGCCACAGGGGCGCTGTCTGCTTTTGCTTTATTAGGAAAATATCTGGAGAGTGGAGAGAAAGAGGAAAGGCCGAGGAACAGCTCAGGCAGCGTGTGAAAGCCAGAAAGTGGCAGGTTTGGGGAGCAGCGAGGAAAAGACATCCATCTACAGCAAACAGAAGAGCCACGTCTTGTTGCGGTTTTTCTTTTTTTAACGAACCAAAGCTTTCGTTGTGTCTTCTAGCTAACAGCATTAGTTCTGCGTTGCCATCTTTCCATGCACCTGCACTCGATAAATGCAAGTGTATTCGGGGTTTCCCCAGTTGCTCCGTACCAGAATTTGTATATACTGAAAGGCTTTGAGAAGCTCGTTCTGCAAAGAAGACAAGAGGAAAAGAAACAGCCTTGCTGGGGTATAAAGAACAACAGGAAGAATGAGCCGATGCCCCTGTGCCAGCCCTGCTCCTGCTAAGGAAGACATGCCGTCCGTCCCAAAGGAGGGCAGCTTCCCTCTCTCTCCCCCCTTCTTTCATTGGGGTTGCAAAGGACTCGCCTGCAACCTGGAAGCAAGTCCTGCGCCTCAGGAAGGGAGTGAGAGCAGCTGTGGAAACCTGAGGCTCCGGGGGGCTGCCCGCCGGCTTTCGCCACTAGACGCCCACCTTTCTGGTCAGCGCACAGGCTTCCTGTGGGTGCAGTGGCCACGGGCGCAGCCGGCTCTGCCGCAAGCGGCGGGCACAGCCTGGCCGCTCTGGGGACCCGTGTGCTTGCAGGCCAGGCCTTGCCCTCCCTCTGCTTTGGCTGCCACAGCCAGATGCTGCTCAGCCCTCTAAGCCCCTCGTGTCTCCCTCGGCCGTGCCTCTGGGCCCTCTGCCCCCGCAGGCAGCCCCTGTGAACGCTCCTTCTGCCACGGACTTGCCGACACACCCGCCTTCCTCCCTGGCGTTGCCCGCGCCCGCCTACGGTACCTTCAGCCGGAAGCTCTGAATGGCCTCTCTTTCAACGTCATACGTGAAGGAGCCCAGCAGAGTGTCTCCTCCTTCCTCGTCCAGGCCCTCCAAGACAAAGCACAAGGGCAGCGGGTCAGGCCCGACCCGAGGACGGGGAGACGCACGCACCGCTTCAGGACCGGTGAGCGCCCGCCCTCGCCCGCACCTCTAGCAGGAGCCTGGCACAGGTTCTGGCTGCGGCTCACTCTCCTCCTTGAGTTTTCCTCTGGTGCCCTCCCTCTGATGCTTGCCCAAAAAGCACCAAAGGAGGCTTAGGAGGCACAGACCCACCACACCACCTGCAGTGGCCCCTCAGGGCACTGCAGAGCTCAGCAGAGACCAGCACACGGATTTCAGCACACGTGCAATGACAAGCGAGCGCCTGCCCTCGCTTTTCCCCCGAGCCAGGTCCCAGCCAGCTGTGCCCCACCGAGACTTACAGAGACAGCGATCTCTTTGGGGGAGCTGCTGATGCTGGCAGGTGGAGAAACTGCCTGGGAGATATGCTGCACCGTGATCGCAGTGGGCCGGATTCGGGCAGGCAGCTTAATGACTACCTGCCCCTGAGACCCTCGGAAACACCAGCACCGTCCAGGAGTAACGTCCGGCTGAAACCAGAAGGCAACAGCAGCGCAAGGTGAGGCAGCGACAGGGGCACCACCACTACTCATGTGACCAGAAGCACAGCTTGTCTAGGTGCTGTATTTCTGCTCCCAAAGGATTAACGCGGGAGGCAAAGGAGAGAGGTGTGGGGCCTTGTTCCCTGCCTGCTAAAGGGGACTCTCAAAATCACGGAGCAAAGGAGGATATGTGGGGTCGGAAACAGCTGCTTCCCCACACGGGACTCAGGGCCCTGGAGAAACATCTGCAAAGGGACTGCCAGAGACGAGGAGGGCAAGTGGGCTTCCCGGGAGAGACTTCCTTCCCCCGGCTGTGACCAGGGATTGTGCGCACAATGCGGCCACTCCGTTCAGCTCCGTTGAGTCCCGCTCTGGAGGGGAAGCGCTGCTTTGTAGCAAGCCAGCCCTTCAGGGGTGAGGAGCCGGAACCAATGCCGGCGACTTGAGCGATGCTGTTGCCCAGAGGGCACATCCCCCGGGCTTGTTCCCCAGCTGCACAGGCAGCAACTAAACCAGCACCGAGGACATGCGCTACAATACCTGCAGAATCGTCTCGGGGGGGTTTGTAGGACACAGGAACCAAATAGCCCGGCAGAGCCAATTGTCTTCCCCCGCGTAGTTGCGGGATGTTCTTGGCAGGTCGATCGTGGCACCTGAAAGGGAGGCAGAGCTGAGGCCTTGCAGGGCAGACAGCAAAGGGCAATCGAGCCATTCACTTTTGGTGCAGAGGAAAACCCTTTTGGTGCAGAGCAAGAGAGCTCTCGGTCAGCACAGGAAGCGCCTAGGGCGGTGCCAGAGGCAGCAGCAAAGAGCCTGAAGGCGGGACGCGGGGGGAGTCTGAGAGAGCCCCTCGGCCACAGCCTTTGCTCCTCGACCCCCAGACGTCGTTCCATCTGCCTCTGCGATGCTGAGCAGAGTCTGCAGCGCTGCCTCCTTTTGGAAGTGCTATGCCCAAGCACAGCAGCAGCAGACTTGGCTTCCTGTGTCCGTACCGGAGGTTTGCAGGGCCCAGTCAGGCATCTGCACGTAGTCTTCTGCAGTGCTGTCACGCATGGCCTCTGTCATTTGCTGCACTTCCTGGCAAGGGCAGACGTGAACACAGAAAACGACCGCGTCAGCAGGCAGCTCAGCATGACTACTGAGTCCAAGCACAGACCACAGGGAAGAGCCTGTGTCAGCAAAGGCAAGACAAGCCTTGTCCAAAGAGCTGAAAGACCCGGTGCTCCCTGCCGAGGAACGTGTGGACTCGGGAAGAGCCTCCCTCTCCACAGCCCCGGTGTGGACATGGGTCAGGTCCCACACCTTTGTCTCCACCCTGCACGCTCTCTAGCTCAGCCGGCAGACGGGCTCAGGCCCTGCCAGCGCCCGCTGCTCCCGGCAGGGCCCCTGTGTCTCAGCACTGCTCCAGGGGCCGGGCCAGAGCTCCCAGAGACGCCGTCACACCAAGAGAAGGATGTCAGGAGTCCCCTGCTCCCTGAAGGGGCCCCCTGAAGCCTGCCTGGGAGAAGGGGCTTTTCAGCAGAGAAGCTCAACCAACAAGGCCCTGGGAAAAGGGGGGGTGGGGTCCAGAACCAAGCAAGAGCACCCCACCAGCGACCCCAAGAAGCCTCCCAGCACGCGCCGCTCATCCCCGCCTTCTTTCTCCAAACGCAGCATCACCTCCTTCATGCTACTGAGCTCTGCGTTCAGGCGAGACACCTCCTCCTTCAGAAGGGCCATCTGCCTGGCTTGTTCCCCCAGCAAACTCAACAAGTCCCTGCAGGCAGCGAGAAGCAGATGTGAGGGAGCTGCCCAGCCCCTGCCGGGAGCCCCCAAGCCCAGAGAGGAGAAGAGTCCCTGTGCCAGGGCCCCTTTTGCTGTCCCCACGGTAGCAGTGCTTCCCTTCACCCTCCAGCTTTAGCAACAGGCAGGTGCAAGGAAAAGACAGGAGGCCTCCCCAGGCCACTTAGCACATGCTCAGCTGACACTGCTCCATCAACTCATTGCCCAGCCAGGAACTGCCTCACCGTTTGACCTTCAGGTCTGGTACAAGCCACGCTAGCAGCTCCTGAAAAGGAAGAGCTTCCCGTTAGCCTAGCCACTAGCAGAACTGCCAGGGCTTCCCAGAGAGCCTTCTCGACCAAGGGCCAACAGCACCTGCTGCTTCCCTTTGGGAAAGAGAAGCTTTGCAGAGCTTCGCTCTGCAGGCAGCTGCAGGATGTGGGCAGTTCTGCAGTCACCGCCAGCAACTCGCCTTTGTGGCAGCTGCCTGGCCCGCAACAACGGCACACTCACCTGTGGCACTTCTTTTGCCCACTGAGCCCAGGCTGGCAGCCACACCACACAGGAAACACCAACTGGAATTCACAGCACCAAGAAACAGCAGGGTTACTAGCATTTCCAATGACCCCAAGAGGCCCGTTGCTTCCTCCCGGACCTGGGTGGCGACAGCTTTGCAGCTTTTGCAGGCAGCTGCTGCAGAGCGAGGGTGCAGCTCCAGCCAGGGGCCCTTACTCCGGCCCTGAGGGGTCTGCCCAGCCGCCCTCTGCAGGAGGGCTTGATGCCCCTGAACTCCTCCCCATGACCCCTCACTGCTCCAGCCAGCACCACAACCAGGGCGCATGCGTTAGCAGAGCTGCTTCTCCATCACTCCCCCTGTGCTGCCCCCCTGAGAAGAGCCAGTGCAGCCGGCCTCTACTCCAGAAGCCATGTGCACCTCTCAGAGCCTGGGCCTCTCTCTGCTTCCAACAGCACACCCACGGCAAATGGTCTGGTGCAGGGGCAGGAGCAGCATGGCTGGGAGACCACCGCTCTTACTTCCGTTTGGCCATACTGCGGCAGCACTTGGGCCACAGGAGCTTCCAAACAGGCAAGCAAACAAGCAGCAGGGACCTCTGTCCAAAAAGTCCTGCTCAGCCCCTACCGTGTCTAGCAGTTTTTAGGCCAGCTGTGACCCACTAGTAGAGAGCATCTCTGGAGCTTGCTGGACCGCAGAAATGCCAAGCTGTAAGGTGCCCCACTGGCACTCCACGGCCTCTCCCTCCTCCTGAAGACTGGCATCTGGCACACACACGCTCTGGGCTACGGCTGGCAGCTCTTTGCTCTCAAAGACTCACCAAGAGCAACAGGGATCAACCACAGGAGGCGTCTGCAGAACCTGCTTTCCCTCAGGGGGATCCTTTGCCTAGAAAAGAGGGAGCCCTGTCGTCAGCAAACTTCCAAGCTTTGGGCAACGCCAGGCACAAGGGCACGTCCACCTCAAAGCTGAAAAGAAGCCACTGTGGAAGCCTGCTGCTGCCAGAAAGCCAACAGACCAGACTCCAACAGGAACACGGGGTCTGTCAGCACCGTTCACCACCGCAGGCAGAGTTTCCTGGAAGCAAGCGCTCCCAGGAAAGGAGTTAAAATCATCCGGGGAAGCCAGCAGACGTGCCAAGGGAAAGCAGCAGCTAGTCTTTGCGGTGCACTTGCTTTCCCTTTCCCTACAAAAGCAGGCCTGTTTCCTCTTGAGATCAAACAGACCTTTTGCACGCATGTGTGTGTGTGTTTCTGTGTTTGAGTTGAGGGGGGGAGTTGATACTCACATGGTGGAGATGCAGGTGCTGAAACAACTCCGGAGGAAGGCCATGGCCAGGTGGCAAGTTAGGTGGAAGATGATGCCTGGGAAAAGAGGAAAGTGAGGTCTGGCTGCCGAGGTCCCTTGTGTAGCATCCCCGCGCGTTTCAGCTCCCCACGGGAGGGATGTATCGAGCCCCACACGCTCCCTTGCCATGCAGGGGCAGCGCTGTGGCCATGCCTCGGAGCAGGGCTGCAATGGGGGTCGGGCCGAGGCCGAGGAGCCCCCTCCAGGCACTGCCGCCACAGCTTGGCTGGGCAAGTTTCAGTAGCATGTCCCACAGGTACCACAGTCGCCCACAACGACATGGAACTCATGGAGAACTGCATCGTTGTGGTGTGATTGCTCTAAAAACCTCCCTCTGACCCCGGTTTTGTAGTTCTGGCATGGGCATAAGGCCCGGGTGAGCTGGGCCACGTTGCCGCAGATGTGGAGCCTCTGCGCGGGATGAAGCACCAGCAGAGCTGAGGCAAGGTCGAGGGATGGGCTCGTCCTGAGGGGCTCCGCGGTGCGGTGCTTACCACCCCTGACCCCGGCGTGGTTGCTGTTGCACGAAGGCGCCTCGCCAAATAGGCTAAGGACGGCCCCGGCCACCTGGGCCCCCAGCACCCCCGGGGGGTCCTGCTCGGCGGAGGCTGCCTGTGACTCCAGGCAGTAATATCGCTGCTGGGGAGCCCGTCTCCTCCTCATCGCTGGCAGGAAACCAGTGTGCAGCTTACTGCCTCCCTTCCAGATGCACGCTTTTTGTTGGATTGGGGAAAAAAGACCCAAACCAACCCCAAAAGGTGCCGGCCTGCTGAGGACAAAGAGCCGTGCGGGCACGGCGAGCTCCCTCCAGCAGGCTGAGGGCGGCTGCGTCCCCGGGGGTTGATAAGGGGTGGGCGGCTGTGACCTCACCGCCGCCCGTGAGGTGGTGCGAGGAGTGCTGTGATGTCACACTGCAACACGCCAGCATTGGTGGCTTAATGTAGTTGTAAAACATACTGATAAGTGTTGCTTACACGGTATAAAGTATCGACTGTGTAGTGTTGAGGGTGTGCTAGCTTAGTGGAGTTACCACCTAGCACCCCTCTGTGCGCAGAAATGAGTGAACCAAACATCATGGCTCTGTGTGTTTTTTGGGCTCATTGCACACTGGGTGGAAGAACTGTTCCTTTGGGACAACACTGCTCCCCGCCAGACCCCCAGCGAGAGGGTCGCTAGGCTTGACCGGGCTGCGGCTCCCTCTGGAGAGTGCTGGCCGCAGGGAAGTGCATCAGGCTCCAGCGGGGAATCACAGAGTCACAGAATGGCCAAGGTTGGAAGGGACCTCTGGAGATCATCTAGTCCAATCCCCTTGCTCAAGCAGGGTCACCTAGAACACATAGCCCAGGATCACATCCAGACGGGTTTTGAATATCTCCAGCAAAGGAGACTGCACTGCCTCTCTGGGCAACCTGTGCCACTGCTCTCTCACCCTCACAGTCAACAAGTTTTCCCTCAGGTTCAGACGGAACTTGCTGCGTTTCAGTCCGTGCCCATTGCCTCTTGTCCTGTCGCTGGGCACCACGGACAAGAGTCTGGCCCCATCCTCTGGACACCCTCCCTTCAGATACTTGGACACACTGATCAGACCACCTCTCAGTCTTCCCTTCTCCAGCATAAACAGGCCCAGCTCTCTCAGCCTTGCTTCACGGGAGAGATGCTCCAGTCCCCTAACCATCTTTGTAGCCCTCTGCTGGACTCCCTTGGCCACCAGGGCACATTGCTGGCTCCTGCTTAACTTGTCGTCCAGCAGGACTCCCAGGTCCTTCTCTGCAGAGCTGCTTTCCAGCAGGCCAGCCCCCAGCCTGTACTGCTGCATGGGGTTCTTCCCCAGGTGCCCTAGGTGCAGGGCTCTGCACCTGCCTTTGTTGACCTTCAGGGGGTTCCTCTCCGCCCAGGTCTCCAGCCTGTCCAGGTCCCTCTGAATGGCAGCCCAGCCTTCTGGTGTGCCAGCCACTTCCCCCAGTTTCGTATCATCAGCAGACTGGCTGAGTAAGGGTGCACTCAGTCTCCTCCCGTCAGGTCATTGATGAATAAGCTGAACAAGACTGGAGGCAGGACTGACCCCTGGGGGACACCGCTAGCTACAGGCCTCCAGCTAAACTCTGTGCCACTGACCACAACCCTCTGAGCTCGGCCATCTAGCCAGTTCTCAATCCACCTCACTGTCCACTCATCCAACCCACACTTCCTGAGCTTACCTGGGAGGATGGGCTGGGAGACAGTGTCCAAAGCCTTGCTGAAGGCTTAGTGAGGACATGGAGGAACATGCTTAATGGGGACCTCCAGGAGGAGCTGTTCTATCAGCTTTCCCAGGATGGAGGTGAGGCTGAGAGGCCTGGAGTTTCCTGGCTCCTCGTTCTCAGCCTTTCGGAAGACTGGGGTGACATTGGCTTTCTGCCAGTCCTCAGGCACCTCTCCTGTTCTCCAGGACCTTTCCAAGAGGATGGAGAGTGGCCTAGCGATAACATCTGCCAGCTCCCTCAGCACTCATGGGTGCATCCCATCAGGGCCCATGGATTTGTGGATGTTAGGTTTGCCCAAACGATCTCCATCCTGATCCTCCTCAACCGACCAAGGGAGAGTCTTCCTTTCTCCAGCCTTCCTCTCTTGTCCCCAGGGTGTGGAATTCCTGGGGGCTGGCCTTAGCAGGAAATAGTGAAGCAAAGGCAGCATTCAATAACTCTGCCTTCTCTGTATCCTTCGTCACCGGGGCACCTGCCCCATTCAGCAGCGGACCCACATTTTCCCTAGTCTTCCTTTTGCTCTGGATGTATCTGAAGAAGCCCTTCTTGTTGTCCTTGACATCGCTTGGCAGACTTAATTCCAAAGGAGCCTTCTCCAAGCTGAACTAGCCCAGCTCAGCAGCCCTGTACTCTGGCCCTGAGCCATCTCGGTGATCCTGTGCTTTAATTCCAGCTGGGCCTTAGCCTTCCTTGTCGCATCCCTGCAGACTCTATCAGTGTTCCTATAGTCCTCCCAAGTGGCCTGTCCCCTTCTCCGCATTCTGTGTACTTCCTTCTTCTGTTGGAGTTTTATCAGGAGTTCCTTGCTCATCCATGTAGGTCTCCTGTAGGTGTCATGAGGACTTCTTACTCATAGGGATGCACCCATCTTGAGCCTGGAGGAAGTGATGGTTGGATATTAATCAGCTCTCCTGGACCCTCCTTCCTATTAGGGGCCTTAACCCGTGAGATTCCTCCAGGTAGGTCCCTGAAGAGGCCAAAGTTAGCTCTCCTGAAGCCCAGGCTTATGATCTTACTTATTGCCCTGCTTCCTCCTCGCAGGATCCTGAACTCTACCATCTGAACTCTACCATGGTGGCTGCAGCCAAGGCTGCCCCCAACCTTCACTTCTCCTACCAGACCTTCCTTGTTTGTTAGGACAAGGTCTAGCATTGCACGCCTCTCCTCGTTGGCTTCTCCACCACCTGTGTCCAAAAGTTATCCTCAGTGCTCTGGAGGAACCTTCTCGACTGTTTGTGCCTTGCTGGGCTCTCTTCCCAGCAGATGTCGGGGTGGTTGAAGTCCTCCATGAGAAGCAGGGCCTGTGATCGTGAGGCTACTTCCAGCTGTCGGTAGAAGGCCTCATCGACGACTTCCTCCTGGTCAGGTGGCCTGTAGTAGACCCCCACAACAGTGTCACCCATGTTACCCTGCCCTTTAATCCTTACCCATAGGCTCTCAACTTGCTCTTCATCCACCCCGAGGCAGAGCTCCCTACATTCTAGTTGCTCCCTCACATAAAGAGCAACTCCACCACCTCGCCTTCCTGGCCTGTCTTTCCTAAAAAGCACATAGCCAACCATGACAGCATCCCAGTCATGTGAACTATCCCACCATGTCTCTGGAACTGCAGTGAGATCATGGCCCTGCGACCGCACACAGATCTCTAACTCTTCCTGTTTATTCCCCATGCTGCGTGCATTGGTATACAGGCATTTCAGAGAGCCAGTATACCTGCAAGCCTGCCAGGAGAGGTGCAAGAGGATCCTCCATAGCCATGTTGCATGCTGTCTCCCCTGGCTGTATGCACCCGCTGGAGGCATCCTGACTTGAGCGGTGTTTTACTGACTCTCCTGCCACTATACCACTCCCCTTCCCCCATCTTGCCTAGTTTAAAGCCCTCCTTACCAGGCTGGCCAATCTGTTGGCAAAGACACGCGTGCCCCGCTTGGTAAGGTGGATCCCATCGCTCCCCATCAGCTGCTGATCTTCAAACAGGGTCCCATGGTCATAGAAACCAAAGCCCTGTTGCCAACACCAGCGGCGCAGCCAGCTGTTAACTTGGAAAACTCGTCTACTCCTCCTCCCATCCTTTCCCCTCACAGGCAAGATTGAGGAGAAAACAACTTGGGCTCCCAGACCCTTCACCACCATTCCCAGAGCTCTGAAGTCCTGTTGGATGGTTTCCAGTTTGCCTTTTGTGTCGTTAGCACCCACATGGAAGAGCAGCAGAGGGTAGTAGTCCGATGCGTGGACAAGCCTTGGCAGTCTTTCCAGGACATCTCTTATTCGAGCCCCTGGCAGGCAGCAAACCTCTCTGGACAAGAGGTCAGGTCGGCAGATAGGGGCCTCTGTCCCCTGCAGCAGGCAGTCACCCACAACAATCACTCGCCGCTTCTTCCGGGGGTTCCTGCACAGCACAGGGTCTGCCAGGCCAGTTGCCTCCCTTGGAGCCATGCCCGGCCTCTCCTCAGCTTGGAGGGCGCTCAAGGGTAAGTCTTGAGGAGGAGCAAGAGCCTTTCTCCTTCTACGAGAGGTCACCAGCTTCCAGCCCTCTTCAACAGTGTTATGATGCACCTTTACACTCGCTGCTGAGCCCTCTGACAACTCCACTGCAGTGGGGGCAGGGGACTCCTGGAGCTGAACAGTCTCCGAGAACGCCCTGTCAATCTCCCGCTCATCCTCTCGGATGCTACGCAGCCTACTAACCTCCTCCTGTAACTCCTTTATCTGGTGACGCAACTGGTCAACCACAGCACACCTCATGCAGGAGCGCTGCCTGTCAGCCCAGGCCCCACAGAGAGGCCCCAGGCACTCCCTGCAGCCTGACACCTGCAGAGCTGCATCTGCTGTCCGAGCGTCTGTCTGGGTTGAAGCCTCAGACACAGCTGATGCAGCACCTCCAGCAGCCACTGGGGAACGTGCTCTGCGGCGTGTCAAGTTAAGTCAAGGTCCCCTGCAGGAGTCCTTGCCCAGCTCTCCCTTCCTGCTAGCAGCAAGCACCGTCTAGTTCCTCGGGGGTCCCCAGAAAGTCTCCACAACTTCCAACAAGGCCCACAAAAGGCCCAGGCAGAGCCCAGACACTGCTGCGCAAACTGCTGCGTCTGTTCGCTGCCTCTGTTGGCTGCGCTCTCTCCCCAGAGCGGCCAGGTCTCTCTGGGTCAGTGGTGTGGTGGTCCTTAGCCCCAAACTGTGCCAGGCTCCCGCTGCTTCCTGCAGTGAGATGCGGGGGAGCCTCCAGTGCCAAGGGACTAAGGAGAAAGAAAGGCCACAGGGGCGCTGTCTGCTTTTGCTTTATTAGGAAAATATCTGGAGAGTGGAGAGAAAGAGGAAAGGCCGAGGAACAGCTCAGGCAGCGTGTGAAAGCCAGAAAGTGGCAGGTTTGGGGAGCAGCGAGGAAAAGACATCCATCTACAGCAAACAGAAGAGCCACGTCTTGTTGCGGTTTTTCTTTTTTTAACGAACCAAAGCTTTCGTTGTGTCTTCTAGCTAACAGCATTAGTTCTGCGTTGCCATCTTTCCATGCACCTGCACTCGATAAATGCAAGTGTATTCGGGGTTTCCCCAGTTGCTCCGTACCAGAATTTGTATATACTGAAAGGCTTTGAGAAGCTCGTTCTGCAAAGAAGACAAGAGGAAAAGAAACAGCCTTGCTGGGGTATAAAGAACAACAGGAAGAATGAGCCGATGCCCCTGTGCCAGCCCTGCTCCTGCTAAGGAAGACATGCCGTCCGTCCCAAAGGAGGGCAGCTTCCCTCTCTCTCCCCCCTTCTTTCATTGGGGTTGCAAAGGACTCGCCTGCAACCTGGAAGCAAGTCCTGCGCCTCAGGAAGGGAGTGAGAGCAGCTGTGGAAACCTGAGGCTCCGGGGGGCTGCCCGCCGGCTTTCGCCACTAGACGCCCACCTTTCTGGTCAGCGCACAGGCTTCCTGTGGGTGCAGTGGCCACGGGCGCAGCCGGCTCTGCCGCAAGCGGCGGGCACAGCCTGGCCGCTCTGGGGACCCGTGTGCTTGCAGGCCAGGCCTTGCCCTCCCTCTGCTTTGGCTGCCACAGCCAGATGCTGCTCAGCCCTCTAAGCCCCTCGTGTCTCCCTCGGCCGTGCCTCTGGGCCCTCTGCCCCCGCAGGCAGCCCCTGTGAACGCTCCTTCTGCCACGGACTTGCCGACACACCCGCCTTCCTCCCTGGCGTTGCCCGCGCCCGCCTACGGTACCTTCAGCCGGAAGCTCTGAATGGCCTCTCTTTCAACGTCATACGTGAAGGAGCCCAGCAGAGTGTCTCCTCCTTCCTCGTCCAGGCCCTCCAAGACAAAGCACAAGGGCAGCGGGTCAGGCCCGACCCGAGGACGGGGAGACGCACGCACCGCTTCAGGACCGGTGAGCGCCCGCCCTCGCCCGCACCTCTAGCAGGAGCCTGGCACAGGTTCTGGCTGCGGCTCACTCTCCTCCTTGAGTTTTCCTCTGGTGCCCTCCCTCTGATGCTTGCCCAAAAAGCACCAAAGGAGGCTTAGGAGGCACAGACCCACCACACCACCTGCAGTGGCCCCTCAGGGCACTGCAGAGCTCACCAGAGACCAGCACACGGATTTCAGCACACGTGCAATGACAAGCGAGCGCCTGCCCTCGCTTTTCCCCCGAGCCAGGTCCCAGCCAGCTGTGCCCCACCGAGACTTACAGAGACAGCGATCTCTTTGGGGGAGCTGCTGATGCTGGCAGGTGGAGAAACTGCCTGGGAGATATGCTGCACCGTGATCGCAGTGGGCCGGATTCGGGCAGGCAGCTTAATGACTACCTGCCCCTGAGACCCTCGGAAACACCAGCACCGTCCAGGAGTAACGTCCGGCTGAAACCAGAAGGCAACAGCAGCGCAAGGTGAGGCAGCGACAGGGGCACCACCACTACTCATGTGACCAGAAGCACAGCTTGTCTAGGTGCTGTATTTCTGCTCCCAAAGGATTAACGCGGGAGGCAAAGGAGAGAGGTGTGGGGCCTTGTTCCCTGCCTGCTAAAGGGGACTCTCAAAATCACGGAGCAAAGGAGGATATGTGGGGTCGGAAACAGCTGCTTCCCCACACGGGACTCAGGGCCCTGGAGAAACATCTGCAAAGGGACTGCCAGAGACGAGGAGGGCAAGTGGGCTTCCCGGGAGAGACTTCCTTCCCCCGGCTGTGACCAGGGATTGTGCGCACAATGCGGCCACTCCGTTCAGCTCCGTTGAGTCCCGCTCTGGAGGGGAAGCGCTGCTTTGTAGCAAGCCAGCCCTTCAGGGGTGAGGAGCCGGAACCAATGCCGGCGACTTGAGCGATGCTGTTGCCCAGAGGGCACATCCCCCGGGCTTGTTCCCCAGCTGCACAGGCAGCAACTAAACCAGCACCGAGGACATGCGCTACAATACCTGCAGAATCGTCTCGGGGGGGTTTGTAGGACACAGGAACCAAATAGCTCGGCAGAGCCAATTGTCTTCCCCCGCGTAGTTGCGGGATGTTCTTGGCAGGTCGATCGTGGCACCTGAAAGGGAGGCAGAGCTGAGGCCTTGCAGGGCAGACAGCAAAGGGCAATCGAGCCATTCACTTTTGGTGCAGAGGAAAACCCTTTTGGTGCAGAGCAAGAGAGCTCTCGGTCAGCACAGGAAGCGCCTAGGGCGGTGCCAGAGGCAGCAGCAAAGAGCCTGAAGGCGGGACGCGGGGGGAGTCTGAGAGAGCCCCTCGGCCACAGCCTTTGCTCCTCGACCCCCAGACGTCGTTCCATCTGCCTCTGCGATGCTGAGCAGAGTCTGCAGCGCTGCCTCCTTTTGGAAGTGCTATGCCCAAGCACAGCAGCAGCAGACTTGGCTTCCTGTGTCCGTACCGGAGGTTTGCAGGGCCCAGTCAGGCATCTGCACGTAGTCTTCTGCAGTGCTGTCACGCATGGCCTCTGTCATTTGCTGCACTTCCTGGCAAGGGCAGACGTGAACACAGAAAACGACCGCGTCAGCAGGCAGCTCAGCATGACTACTGAGTCCAAGCACAGACCACAGGGAAGAGCCTGTGTCAGCAAAGGCAAGACAAGCCTTGTCCAAAGAGCTGAAAGACCCGGTGCTCCCTGCCGAGGAACGTGTGGACTCGGGAAGAGCCTCCCTCTCCACAGCCCCGGTGTGGACATGGGTCAGGTCCCACACCTTTGTCTCCACCCTGCACGCTCTCTAGCTCAGCCGGCAGACGGGCTCAGGCCCTGCCAGCGCCCGCTGCTCCCGGCAGGGCCCCTGTGTCTCAGCACTGCTCCAGGGGCCGGGCCAGAGCTCCCAGAGACGCCGTCACACCAAGAGAAGGATGTCAGGAGTCCCCTGCTCCCTGAAGGGGCCCCCTGAAGCCTGCCTGGGAGAAGGGGCTTTTCAGCAGAGAAGCTCAACCAACAAGGCCCTGGGAAAAGGGGGGGTGGGGTCCAGAACCAAGCAAGAGCACCCCACCAGCGACCCCAAGAAGCCTCCCAGCACGCGCCCTGCTCATCCCCGCCTTCTTTCTCCAAATGCAGCATCACCTCCTTCATGCTACTGAGCTCTGCGTTCAGGCGAGACACCTCCTCCTTCAGAAGGGCCATCTGCCTGGCTTGTTCCCCCAGCAAACTCAACAAGTCCCTGCAGGCAGCGAGAAGCAGATGTGAGGGAGCTGCCCAGCCCCTGCCGGGAGCCCCCAAGCCCAGAGAGGAGAAGAGTCCCTGTGCCAGGGCCCCTTTTGCTGTCCCCACGGTAGCAGTGCTTCCCTTCACCCTCCAGCTTTAGCAACAGGCAGGTGCAAGGAAAAGACAGGAGGCCTCCCCAGGCCACTTAGCACATGCTCAGCTGACACTGCTCCATCAACTCATTGCCCAGCCAGGAACTGCCTCACCGTTTGACCTTCAGGTCTGGTACAAGCCACGCTAGCAGCTCCTGAAAAGGAAGAGCTTCCCGTTAGCCTAGCCACTAGCAGAACTGCCAGGGCTTCCCAGAGAGCCTTCTCGACCAAGGGCCAACAGCACCTGCTGCTTCCCTTTGGGAAAGAGAAGCTTTGCAGAGCTTCGCTCTGCAGGCAGCTGCAGGATGTGGGCAGTTCTGCAGTCACCGCCAGCAACTCGCCTTTGTGGCAGCTGCCTGGCCCGCAACAACGGCACACTCACCTGTGGCACTTCTTTTGCCCACTGAGCCCAGGCTGGCAGCCACACCACACAGGAAACACCAACTGGAATTCACAGCACCAAGAAACAGCAGGGTTACTAGCATTTCCAATGACCCCAAGAGGCCCGTTGCTTCCTCCCGGACCTGGGTGGCGACAGCTTTGCAGCTTTTGCAGGCAGCTGCTGCAGAGCGAGGGTGCAGCTCCAGCCAGGGGCCCTTACTCCGGCCCTGAGGGGTCTGCCCAGCCGCCCTCTGCAGGAGGGCTTGATGCCCCTGAACTCCTCCCCATGACCCCTCACTGCTCCAGCCAGCACCACAACCAGGGCGCATGCGTTAGCAGAGCTGCTTCTCCATCACTCCCCCTGTGCTGCCCCCCTGAGAAGAGCCAGTGCAGCCGGCCTCTACTCCAGAAGCCATGTGCACCTCTCAGAGCCTGGGCCTCTCTCTGCTTCCAACAGCACACCCACGGCAAATGGTCTGGTGCAGGGGCAGGAGCAGCATGGCTGGGAGACCACCGCTCTTACTTCCGTTTGGCCATACTGCGGCAGCACTTGGGCCACAGGAGCTTCCAAACAGGCAAGCAAACAAGCAGCAGGGACCTCTGTCCAAAAAGTCCTGCTCAGCCCCTACCGTGTCTAGCAGTTTTTAGGCCAGCTGTGACCCACTAGTAGAGAGCATCTCTGGAGCTTGCTGGACCGCAGAAATGCCAAGCTGTAAGGTGCCCCACTGGCACTCCACGGCCTCTCCCTCCTCCTGAAGACTGGCATCTGGCACACACACGCTCTGGGCTACGGCTGGCAGCTCTTTGCTCTCAAAGACTCACCAAGAGCAACAGGGATCAACCACAGGAGGCGTCTGCAGAACCTGCTTTCCCTCAGGGGGATCCTTTGCCTAGAAAAGAGGGAGCCCTGTCGTCAGCAAACTTCCAAGCTTTGGGCAAGGCCAGGCACAAGGGCACGTCCACCTCAAAGCTGAAAAGAAGCCACTGTGGAAGCCTGCTGCTGCCAGAAAGCCAACAGACCAGACTCCAACAGGAACACGGGGTCTGTCAGCACCGTTCACCACCGCAGGCAGAGTTTCCTGGAAGCAAGCGCTCCCAGGAAAGGAGTTAAAATCATCCGGGGAAGCCAGCAGACGTGCCAAGGGAAAGCAGCAGCTAGTCTTTGCGGTGCACTTGCTTTCCCTTTCCCTACAAAAGCAGGCCTGTTTCCTCTTGAGATCAAACAGACCTTTTGCACGCATGTGTGTGTGTGTTTCTGTGTTTGAGTTGAGGGGGGGAGTTGATACTCACATGGTGGAGATGCAGGTGCTGAAACAACTCCGGAGGAAGGCCATGGCCAGGTGGCAAGTTAGGTGGAAGATGATGCCTGGGAAAAGAGGAAAGTGAGGTCTGGCTGCCGAGGTCCCTTGTGTAGCATCCCCGCGCGTTTCAGCTCCCCACGGGAGGGATGTATCGAGCCCCACACGCTCCCTTGCCATGCAGGGGCAGCGCTGTGGCCATGCCTCGGAGCAGGGCTGCAATGGGGGTCGGGCCGAGGCCGAGGAGCCCCCTCCAGGCACTGCCGCCACAGCTTGGCTGGGCAAGTTTCAGTAGCATGTCCCACAGGTACCACAGTCGCCCACAACGACATGGAACTCATGGAGAACTGCATCGTTGTGGTGTGATTGCTCTAAAAACCTCCCTCTGACCCCGGTTTTGTAGTTCTGGCATGGGCATAAGGCCCGGGTGAGCTGGGCCACGTTGCCGCAGATGTGGAGCCTCTGCGCGGGATGAAGCACCAGCAGAGCTGAGGCAAGGTCGAGGGATGGGCTCGTCCTGAGGGGCTCCGCGGTGCGGTGCTTACCACCCCTGACCCCGGCGTGGTTGCTGTTGCACGAAGGCGCCTCGCCAAATAGGCTAAGGACGGCCCCGGCCACCTGGGCCCCCAGCACCCCCGGGGGGTCCTGCTCGGCGGAGGCTGCCTGTGACTCCAGGCAGTAATATCGCTGCTGGGGAGCCCGTCTCCTCCTCATCGCTGGCAGGAAACCAGTGTGCAGCTTACTGCCTCCCTTCCAGATGCACGCTTTTTGTTGGATTGGGGAAAAAAGACCCAAACCAACCCCAAAAGGTGCCGGCCTGCTGAGGACAAAGAGCCGTGCGGGCACGGCGAGCTCCCTCCAGCAGGCTGAGGGCGGCTGCGTCCCCGGGGGTTGATAAGGGGTGGGCGGCTGTGACCTCACCGCCGCCCGTGAGGTGGTGCGAGGAGTGCTGTGATGTCACACTGCAACACGCCAGCATTGGTGGCTTAATGTAGTTGTAAAACATACTGATAAGTGTTGCTTACACGGTATAAAGTATCGACTGTGTAGTGTTGAGGGTGTGCTAGCTTAGTGGAGTTACCACCTAGCACCCCTCTGTGCGCAGAAATGAGTGACCCAAACATCATGGCTCTGTGTGTTTTTTGGGCTCATTGCACACTGGGTGGAAGAACTGTTCCTTTGGGACAACACTGCTCCCCGCCAGACCCCCAGCGAGAGGGTCGCTAGGCTTGACCGGGCTGCGGCTCCCTCTGGAGAGTGCTGGCCGCAGGGAAGTGCATCAGGCTCCAGCGGGGAATCACAGAGTCACAGAATGGCCAAGGTTGGAAGGGACCTCTGGAGATCATCTAGTCCAATCCCCTTGCTCAAGCAGGGTCACCTAGAACACATAGCCCAGGATCACATCCAGACGGGTTTTGAATATCTCCAGCAAAGGAGACTGCACTGCCTCTCTGGGCAACCTGTGCCACTGCTCTCTCACCCTCACAGTCAACAAGTTTTCCCTCAGGTTCAGACGGAACTTGCTGCGTTTCAGTCCGTGCCCATTGCCTCTTGTCCTGTCGCTGGGCACCACGGACAAGAGTCTGGCCCCATCCTCTGGACACCCTCCCTTCAGATACTTGGACACACTGATCAGACCACCTCTCAGTCTTCCCTTCTCCAGCATAAACAGGCCCAGCTCTCTCAGCCTTGCTTCTCGGGAGAGATGCTCCAGTCCCCTAACCATCTTTGTAGCCCTCTGCTGGACTCCCTTGGCCACCAGGGCACATTGCTGGCTCCTGCTTAACTTGTCGTCCAGCAGGACTCCCAGGTCCTTCTCTGCAGAGCTGCTTTCCAGCAGGCCAGCCCCCAGCCTGTACTGCTGCATGGGGTTCTTCCCCAGGTGCCCTAGGTGCAGGGCTCTGCACCTGCCTTTGTTGACCTTCAGGGGGTTCCTCTCCGCCCAGGTCTCCAGCCTGTCCAGGTCCCTCTGAATGGCAGCCCAGCCTTCTGGTGTGCCAGCCACTTCCCCCAGTTTCGTATCATCAGCAGACTGGCTGAGTAAGGGTGCACTCAGTCTCCTCCCTTCAGGTCATTGATGAATAAGCTGAACAAGACTGGAGGCAGGACTGACCCCTGGGGGACACCGCTAGCTACAGGCCTCCAGCTAAACTCTGTGCCACTGACCACAACCCTCTGAGCTCGGCCATCTAGCCAGTTCTCAATCCACCTCACTGTCCACTCATCCAACCCACACTTCCTGAGCTTACCTGGGAGGATGGGCTGGGAGACAGTGTCCAAAGCCTTGCTGAAGGCTTAGTGAGGACATGGAGGAACATGCTTAATGGGGACCTCCAGGAGGAGCTGTTCTATCAGCTTTCCCAGGATGGAGGTGAGGCTGAGAGGCCTGGAGTTTCCTGGCTCCTCCTTCTCAGCCTTTCGGAAGACTGGGGTGACATTGGCTTTCTGCCAGTCCTCAGGCACCTCTCCTGTTCTCCAGGACCTTTCCAAGAGGATGGAGAGTGGCCTAGCGATAACATCCGCCAGCTCCCTCAGCACTCATGGGTGCATCCCATCAGGGCCCATGGATTTGTGGATGTTAGGTTTGCCCAAACGATCTCCAACCTGATCCTCCTCAACCGACCAAGGGAGAGTCTTCCTTTCTCCAGCCTTCCTCTCTTGTCCCCAGGGTGTGGAATTCCTGGGGGCTGGCCTTAGCAGGAAATAGTGAAGCAAAGGCAGCATTCAATAACTCTGCCTTCTCTGTATCCTTCGTCACCGGGGCACCTGCCCCATTCAGCAGCGGACCCACATTTTCCCTAGTCTTCCTTTTGCTCTGGATGTATCTGAAGAAGCCCTTCTTGTTGTCCTTGACATCGCTTGGCAGACTTAATTCCAAAGGAGCCTTCTCCAAGCTGAACTAGCCCAGCTCAGCAGCCCTGTACTCTGGCCCTGAGCCATCTCGGTGATCCTGTGCTTTAATTCCAGCTGGGCCTTAGCCTTCCTTGTCGCATCCCTGCAGACTCTATCAGTGTTCCTATAGTCCTCCCAAGTGGCCTGTCCCCTTCTCCGCATTCTGTGTACTTCCTTCTTCTGTTGGAGTTTTATCAGGAGTTCCTTGCTCATCCATGTAGGTCTCCTGTAGGTGTCATGAGGACTTCTTACTCATAGGGATGCACCCATCTTGAGCCTGGAGGAAGTGATGGTTGGATATTAATCAGCTCTCCTGGACCCTCCTTCCTATTAGGGGCCTTAACCCGTGAGATTCCTCCAGGTAGGTCCCTGAAGAGGCCAAAGTTAGCTCTCCTGAAGCCCAGGCTTATGATCTTACTTATTGCCCTGCTTCCTCCTCACAGGATCCTGAACTCTACCATCTGAACTCTACCATGGTGGCTGCATCCAAGGCTGCCCCCAACCTTCACTTCTCCTACCAGACCTTCCTTGTTTGTTAGGACAAGGTCTAGCATTGCACGCCTCTCCTCGTTGGCTTCTCCACCACCTGTGTCCAAAAGTTATCCTCAGTGCTCTGGAGGAACCTTCTCGACTGTTTGTGCCTTGCTGGGCTCTCTTCCCAGCAGATGTCGGGGTGGTTGAAGTCCTCCATGAGAAGCAGGGCCTGTGATCGTGAGGCTACTTCCAGCTGTCGGTAGAAGGCCTCATCGACTACTTCTGCCTGATCAGGTGGCCTGCAGTAAACCCCCACAGCCGTGTGTCACCCATGTTACCCTACCCTTTTTTTAATCCTTACCCAGGAGCTCTCAGCTTACTCTTCAAGCACCCTAGGCAGAGCTCCCTACATTCTAGTTGCTCCCTCACATAAAGAGCAACTCCACCACCTGCCAGTGGAAGGTGGGGAGGGGAATGATGCGGGAACAGGCACAAGCACAAAGGACAACTGCCAGGTTGCTGGTGCTGCTGCTGCTGCATTGCACTTGGAAAACAGAATGCGTGGTTTCCGAGGAGCCTTGTGTAGGAGCAGGGTCAGAGAGAGCTTGAGGTGCCTGCTGGGAGGTGGGTGCCAAGTTGTGGGAGCTCCATGCTGGCTCCGGGGCAGCGTCTTGCTTCTGCCCTGCGGAGGGAGGCTTGGTGCAGGCTGGGAGCAGGAGGAAGTGGGCCTAGGAGCTTTTTCCCCTGCAGCCCTGCAGTGCCTGAAGCTGCAGTCTGGGAGTGCTCCACAGTGGGCAAGACAGAGGTGGGATGCACCTGCCCTGCCCTGATTCCCATGCCTGTGCTGTCCTGCAGGCGATTCTGCCTGCTCTTTGTCTGCCTGGAGCTGGTTGTCGGCTTTGTGCTGGGGTGCCGTGGTGCTCTACGCCTCCTCTTTTGACCAGGAACTGCTCTATTTGGTCTTGCTATGGCTGTTACTGGAGCAAAGCTATGCCTGCCTGGTGCACTTGCTGGGAGAGATCCTGAGGCTACAGAGTGAGGGGCTGATGCCCTGCTGAGAGCCATCCCGCAGCCCCAGGTCTCTGTAGGTCATGTGTGCTGGGCCCGGGGGGCCATGAGCATGGCCAGGCAGGGGCGGGATGCATCTGAGAAAGTGAGGCAAGAGTGTGCTGGCTCGTGGGCTGGCTGCCGTGGTGGTGGGCAAGGCTGGGCTAGTGCTGGGGATGAGCTCCCCGCTTGCACTGGGGGAGTGGGAGAAGCCAGAATCTGTGGGGAGTGAGGAAGGCAAGTAGGAGGCTTTGTACCCTGGATTTCAGGGCATGATATGACGGCGTTGCATAGGAAGCAGATCTGAAGGTAAAGGAACTCAAGGGAGCTGGCGTGTCTTGTACAGCAGCCTTCTGTGAAAGCAGAAGAAGGGTCCATGTAGGGTCCCTCAGGAAACAAGAACCATGTCTGGGAGCAGGATGGCTCACGAGGAAAGTCAGAACTGAGCTCCATTGATAAAAGGCATTATATGGGAGTGGGAAGGGGAAACCGGGCTCCACAAATGGAACGCAGAAACATTGCCTGGGCATGCAGGGATGGTGCCGTGAAAGCCAAAGCACATTGGAACCTGAAGCTGGCAAAGGACATCAAGACCAGTGAGGGGAGGCTCTACCACTTTGTTAGTAGCCAAAAGAGTACGAGGAAAGTCCTGGCCTGCTGCTGAATGGGGTGGGTGATTTAGTGAGAGCAGGCACAAGCAGGGCCATGAGGTGCTGCCAGCCTTTGGTGCCTCTGCCTTCACCAGCAGCGCCTTGCCTCTTTGGGTTAGAGGAGGAGGAGGTTCAAAGAGAAGAAAAGCTACTGGGAGTGGAGGAAGACTGAGTCCAGGATTTCTCAAGAAGCCTTGCCCTTACGTGACTGTGGGACCCAATGGCTGTATGGGAGGCCACTGTCTATAATCTGTGAAAGGTCACAGAGAGGGATGCGAATTTCCTGGTGACTGGGGAAAGACCAGCAACTGCCTGGGTAGCAGATCTGCTGTTAAGGCCCTGGAAGTCTGTGCAGACAGCAAGCTGAGCATAAGGCAGCAGCGTGCCATGGCAGCGAGGAAGGCATCAGCATCCTGGCCTGTATCAACAGGAGTGCCAAGAGCAGATCAAGGGAAGTGATTCTTTGTGCTTTTACTCAGCAATTGGTCTGCATGTGGATACAGTTTGGGTCCCCTGTGCCACAAAGATGTCAACAGACGTGAGTGGGTTGAGGGGGGACCCCTAAAACATCACGGCTGGAGCCCCTGCCCTGCAAGGAGAGGCTGCATGGCAGAGGTGCTTCAGCCTGGATCAGGGACAGCACTGGGGCACCTCGCAGCAGCCCCCAGAAGCATGTCATCAGACTTTTCTTGCACCTGTGGTGCTCTCTTGAATAGGCTGAACCAAGGATGCTCTGTAGAGGGATAGTACAACCCTAGTACAAGATATCCTTCTCCCATGGCGAGGGACAACATTAAAGGTGTACAGAAGCTTCACCTAAAGCTGTGCTGTGAGTATGTATGCTTCCTCTTAACCGCAGAAGAAATGGAAGAGCCTCTCTGAATTGCAGTGCTCACAGACTTGTTTGCAAAAATGGGACTTTTGGTGGCAAGGACTGCAGTAGATTCAAAGAGATTCGTGTATTCAGCTTCCAGCGCATTGTGACATGCTCTGCTAAGTCAGATGCTCAGTGAAAGCATAAGAAAACAGCCAAACCGTGAGCAAATAGGCAGGAATGTGGAATCAGGCAGATTATTAGTAAAATTTGCTACATCCCGTTTCAGGTCCTTAGATTCCAAGACCTCCATTTGAAATATTGCTGAAGAATGTTATGTCACTGCACAGTCTGTCTGTCTTTTTGCTGGTAAGAGGTAATTTCCATGGGGCTGGTAGTAATAAAGTCTTGAATGAAGAGAATGCCCTGTGTTAAGAGACCCAGAGATTATCAGCGGGAGGAGCAGAATATAGGCAAATGATGCTGAGTATATGGTCACTTTGAAGGAAAGGCAGTAAAAGCTGGCACATTTGTCTCCAGGGTATATTCAGTGACTCCTTTTGCTTCCCCTAAACAGACAGTTGTCTTTTAATTGCTAGCTGGAAAAAGGATGCTTCCAACTGGATAGACTCGGTAGCGAAAGATATATTTTAAAGAAATTGTGTACCATATCCAGAGGGATGTCCTATGAAGCCTAGCAGAGTTATGTGTAGTTGGCTTAAAAAGACAGGGGCAAAATCTCTGAGTGTAGAAAAAGCTGTAACAATAATTGTTTATCTGTGATAAAAGTTTGCTTCTGATGCCTTCTGTTCCTGGTCCTTTTCCAGTTTGGTCGCCATGCAGCTTCGAAGAGGCCTTATGGGAAAATATCCACATCTCTCTGTACATATATTTTCACAGGTTGCAACTGTAATGAGCTTAAAAACCACAGTTCTTAGCCAGAGTGATGCAACACCAGCAGTTGAAGCAATGGTTTGCAAGCCTCTTCTCCATCTGTTCAGTCTCCTTCTTTTACAACGTCATATATGCCGTCTATGTGAAGGGAAGATATTTTAGGGGAACAAATCACAGATTCCTCAAGCCTTCATTCACTTCCAGAGTCAAAATGCACTCGGCAATTTCTTTTTCAGTATCTTGATTCTGTTGGTAGTGAATGTAACCCTTGGCAATTACGACCAGGCCATATGCGGACATTGCACAAAGATGGCTGTAACCCTGAAAAGCAACAGTGCATGTTGTACTCTGGCGTTTTATCCGTGCCATGGCATGCTTTCATTTGGTGCGTCACCTTGTCTAGACGCAGCATGGTGTGCTGCCCTGAGAGCTCACCAGCTCTTCTGCTACTCTGCAGCATGCTTCTCAGGCCTCCCAGCTGCCTCCAGTATACAGAGAAGGAAGAGGGGATGGACAGTCGACTCTTTCAGCTCTTGCAAGCAGGCCAGTGTCAGCTGAGTGCCTCTTGTGCTGCACTATGACAGCCTGTGGGACAGAGTCCCACAGCAGACACATTCTCTGGCTGATGAAACTGGAGACAGCATTACTAATTATAGTAGTAATTCCGATGGGCAAGTCTATAAATATATACCCATATACAAAATATGAGTCCAGTGCTAATACATGCTGATGCTAATAGAGTAGTGCTACTAAAATCTAAACTGAGAGATGGATGTGGAGGAGAGAGGAAGATGAAAGCAGAAGGCTGTTAAGATGTGAAGGACGTGAAACTCAGCGTTCACTCCGTTCCAGCTGAACGTGTTAAACGAGCAGCAATGGCACGTGCTTTGAATTCACAGGAGTGAAGGGATATCAGCGAGAACACTCAGGGCTTGCATGTACTCATATCTGGGTTCTTCTGTCGCCTGCTTGGGTACACAAGCACCACATACGTTGTCTTTGGTTACCGCAACTTTGACGTTTACAGTGCGCTTGGTTACCCCTCTGAATCACCCTTGCTAGTGGCAAGGCACTAAACCAGTTCTTTAATACAGCCACGGTATTCTGCCCGGTAGCTCCAGTGACCATATTTGGCAAAATTAATCGTGATACTACCTCTACAGCAGCAAGGATAAAGCATTTTGAATTTGAGAGTCGTAGACGCCGAAAATAATCAATTTGCCAAACCTCCCAGAGACCCTTGTTATCCATTATATGCCGTACCGGCAAATGTCTTGGATGGGGCACATTAAAATCGGATATTACACTGTGGACATCCTGAGATTATCCGTGAAGCCAGAGTATGTGTAACCGGCCATCCTCTTGTTACGCGCTCCTTATACCAACTCAAGTCGGCAGTCCCCGAATGACCCCTTTTAACAGGTACCCATTCAAACAACCTTAGCCAGTTTGACAGATCTCAAGGGAGTGAGTTTGTCCCCAGCGTAATTCTGTCAGTGAGCTGGGCACACTGAGGAGACGGGAGCTTTTCCCCATCCTATTTTGATAATTCTGCTTTCAGCCACGTTCCATCGTTTTGCCAGTCTTCTTTGCGCCACACGGGTATCCCATTTACGCTCCATCCTGTGTCCTCCCAATGTTTTAACCATTGAGTAGCTCCCTTATGAGGCGCAGCTGGTCGAGGGTACTGGGGAGTATGAGTTAATTTTGAGTCAGGCCGTTCAATCGCTGTTTCCAGCAAATGAACAGTTTAACCTCTGATTTTTGGCTTCTCCAAACACCCACACTTCTCCACTAGTGGAGAAGTAAATGATAAACACTATTTTTTACCCTTCCGCACATCCATCCCCAGTATGCTATTGGGATGGTTAGTCACAGCAGCTTCTGTCACCCTGACCCATTTCTCTCCTGGTAGCCAAACAACTACCCGGGCCGCTTTACATTTTTCAGTGCTCTTGGGAACCCCTTTAACATTAATAGATTTCTGGAGGGGCTGTCTCCCAAAGCCTCTACCTGAGCTTCATGCGTCACGCCAGTTGGTGCTCCTGTGTCCATCAGAACATTTCCACTTTGCTTTTGGGAACCAACAGGGAAGGTGATGTCAGGACCTTTGGTCCCGGCTAATTGTAATCGATTCAGCATCCGTATTGGACTTCCCATAATAAAATTGATTTTAGAGGGGTCATGGCCCGTTGTAAGAGACACTGTAGACGTTGGGGCTAGCGCCCTCTGATCCTCAGGAGGAGGCGCTGTTGGCATTGCCCTCTGTGCAGTCCTCTGCTTCTCCAAACAGTTGATCAGTGCTTGAAGGTGGTTGGAAGACCTCCCATGTATCACTCCCCTTGGCAGGCCGCCGGGGAGAGCATGCCTCCACAGCCTGTCCCATGGTGGTATGAACATTGTTTGGTTCCCATCGCTCTCCTGATTTGGTGGCTCCCATTTCATGGGTGGGGCAGCACAGCCCTGGACGGTTTGCCTCCCTTTGCACCTCTAATTCTTTTGGCATTTTCTCACGCTCACTTTCCAGTTCCCGTCTCAATTTATCTCGCTTGGCTTCTAATTCTCCTTGTGTCTTTTCTCGCTCATTTTCCAGTTCCTTCTCCATCCCACCTGGGCCTTCTTGGGCGCTCATTAAGCACATGCTCATTTACTTTCTTTCCTTTGCCCACCTTATATCGCTTTCGACACCGGACAATGTGATCAGCCACTGCCTCTGGCTTGTCCCAGTTGGCGGCTGCCCATTCTTCCCCAGTTGAGGAGGGGCAACACCCATTCATAAGCTACAGATCCTTTAATGCCACCGTGCTAGCTGGGCCACTAATGTCATGGGAGGCTTGGGTGAGGTGGCTGAGCCAATCACAGAGCGTCCTGATATTTTGGCCCCCACAGCACTCCATGCTACAGGAAAGGTTCGGGGTGGCGGTAGAGGTGTCCCTCTCACTTATGGATGAGTTCACAAACAACGGCCCAGAACAAATAACAAAGTTTAGCATATATCACGTTATTTTCAGTGGATAAGGCAGTGAGCTCAGCTTAGAAAATCAGAAGTTTACCACCGCCAGCCATGACCTTCCAGTGCTACTCTGGGCATATCAGGTCCTCACTCGCTCTGTAGCCACCTGTGGGAAGCTACTTCACATGATCAGCTGTTATAAAGCAACCTCTTTCTGCTGAAAGGAACTGAGCTATATTAATCGGCCTTCGGTAGAAATTGGACCCGTTACTTTTCTTTCAGCCTGCACCTAGCTTAATTTTGTGAGCTTAAACCAGAAGGCCTCCTCATGCAATGATACTTGGTTCAGCAGTGCACACAATGTTATCTAAGGGCATCTGAGACTCTCTCTGTTATCCTACGCAGCTTCTTGGTGCCTTTGGAGAAGAGTACAAGTGACCCATAGGCCCTGTGTCACGTCTGCCAGACCTTTGAGGACACTCTGAGTCCCTTGGCATCTCAAAGAGCTACACACACGTGTGAGCAAACAAACACTTCCCCACTGTCTCTTACTCTCTGTGCACACGGTGCCTGTCCAAATGGGAGAGTGATCTTGTCTGAGGACTGTCATGTAAAGAATAGTGGGGAGATGCTCCCAGCATCTGCACCCCCATCTGCTGCCAGCTGCAAGCAGTCTGCAGTCCTGTGCCTCACACTCCAAAGGGCTGAGGGGATCAAGACCTTGAGATGGGGCCTGCTTGGGCATCAGGGCCTTGAGAAACAAAGCCTCCTCTCACTGCTGGGGCAGTGTTAGTTATTGTGGCCTGGAATTATCTCCTTCTCACGAGGACCCTGAGAGACAATACCTGCTTTCCCTGCTGGGGCAGTGTTAGTCATTGTGGTCTGGAATTAACTCCTTCTTCCCCACTGCAAGAGTAAAGCAGTCACTCGCAGTCACTCAAACTCCTTTCTTCAGTGCTGAAGAGTGCTCGGTCACCCCCCCTCCCCCACTCCACCCCCTCCATGACCGTGGGTGCGATCGTCATAACAACCGTAGAGGAGCGCTGAACCCTGCAGCAGCCAAAAGCTAAGGAGTGCGACTGCGTGAAGAGAAGTGCAAGTGGCCTAGCGATTCCACCTCCACCTTCCTCTGAGGGGTATGAAGAGGTTGGCCCAGGAGGCCATCTTTGGCTCTTTGGAGGTGACAGCGGGTGTGCCAGCTTGTGGGACCCCTCGGGACAGGGACGCCCTCCCGCAGTTACTTCCCTGGGATTGAGCGTGTGTTGGCCGCTGACGTAACGGTGGATAGGATCAACCAGAACTGGCTTGCCTAGGTCACCCATTTGGGTAATTACAATGGAGTAAGGAAGAGCAGGTTAGGGAATGCTTAAACAGGACATACACAAGTCAATGGGCCTTGGCAGGATGCACCTGTGTGTGCTGAAGGAGATGGCTGATGTCCTTGCGAGGCCACACTTGGTTATCTTTGAAGGGTCTTGGCAATCAGGAGAGGTTCCTGAGGTCTGGAAGAAAACAGATGTTGCCCCTGTCTTCAAGAAGGGCAAGACAGAGGATGTGGGAAATGGTCAGGCTCACCTCAATAGCAGGGCAAGTGAGAGAGCAGACAGTGCTGGCTACCATTGTGAGACCCTTGAAGGAGGAGAAGGTGATCAGGGGTAGTCAGTCCAAATTTAGGAAGGGAAAATCACACTTAACCAAACTGCTAGCCTTCTATGATAAGGAGACTGGCTTGGCAGTGGATGGTGTTTCCCTTGAGTTTACTAAGGATTTTGATGCTGTTGCACATAGCATCCGCATAGAGAAGCTATGCAATAGGGGCTAGATGAGCGGACAGTGAGGTGGACTGAAAACTAGTGGAAGCGCCAGGCTCAAAGGCTGATTGATCAGTGGCATAAAGTCCAGCTGGAGGTAGGAGACTAGCAGTGTCCCCCAGGGGTGGAGACTGAGGCTGATGCAGCTTGACATCTTCACTCAGGACCTGAATGATGGGAGCGAAGGCACCCTCAGCAAGTTCCGAGATGACACAAAACCGGGAGGAGTGGCTGATACACTTGAGGGCTGTACTGCTGTTCAGAGAGACCTTGATAGGCTAGAGAAATGGGCAGAGAGGATCCTCATGGAGTTCACAAAAGGGAAGGGTAGAGTCCTGCAGCTGGGCAGGAAAAACCCCATGGAGCTGTGCAGGCTGGGGGCTGACCTGCGGGAGAGGAGCTTTGCAGAGAAAGCTGGGGGTGTGCTGGTGGGCTACAAGTTGAACGTGGGCCGTCAGTGCCCCCTCGTGGCAAAGAAGGCATGGTACCCAGGGCGGCATGAGGAAGAGCGTTGCCAGCAGGTCAGGGGAAGTGATCCCTTCTCTGCACTCAGCCCTGCTGAGGCTTCCTCTGGAGTGCTGTGCCCAGTAGTGGGCTTGCCAGTACGAGAGACATGGATCTTCATGTGAGTGCAGGGAAGGGCCACAAAGATGATGAAGGGCTGGGCCTGGAGCATCTCTCGCATGAGAAAAGGCTGTGAGAGCTGGGAGTGTTCAGCATGGCGAGGGGGGGATCTTGTTTATGTTTATAAATACCTACCAGGAGGGTGTGAAAAAGAGAGAGAGAGGTCCTTCTCTCAGGGTACCCAGAGGTATCCTGGGTTGCATGAGGCAGAGTGTTGCCAGCAGGTCGAGGGAGGTGATCCTGCCCCTCTCCTCAGCCCTGCTGAGGCCTCACCTGGAGTACTGTGTCCAGTTGTGGGCTCCGCAGTACAAGAGAGACGTGGCACTCCTGGAGAGAGTCCAGCGGAGGGCTACAAAGATGACGAGGAGACTGGAGCACCTCTCCTATGAAGAAAAAATGCAAGAGCTGGGCCTGTTCAGCCTGGAGAAGAGAAGACTGAGAGGCGATCTCAACAACGTGTATAAGTATCTGAAGGGAAAGTGTCAAGAGGATGAGGCCATTCTCTTCTCCGTGGTGCCCAGCAACAGGACAAGAGGCAATGGGCAGAAACTGAACCACAGGAAGTTCCATCTGAACCTGAGGGAAAACTTGTTGACTGTGAGGGTGACAGAGCAGTGGCACAGTTTGCCCAGAGAGGCAGTGCAGTCTCCTTTGCTGGAGATATTCAAAACCCGTCTGGATGTGATCCTGGGCTATGTGTTCTAGGTGACCCTACTTGAGCAAGGGGATTGGACTAGATGATCTCCAGAGGTCCTTTCCGACCTAAACCATTCTGTGATTCTGTGATTCTCAGTGGTCCCCAGTGACAGGGCACGAGACAATGGGCATAAACTGGAACCCAGGATATTCATCTTGAACCTGAGAAACAATTCTTCACTGTGAGGTGGTTGAACGCCAGAGCAAGTTACCTGGAGAGACTGTGGAGTCTCCACTCCTGGAGATCCTGAAAACCTAGGCAACCTGCTCTAGCTGAGCCTGCTTGGGCAGTGGGGGTGGATCAAATGATTTCCTCCGATCCCTTCCAACCCCAACTACTCTATGATTCTGTGACGCTGTGAAGGTGTGAAGGTACAGGGTAAACTAGCATCAAACTAAGTTAGTCTTCACAACTAAAGAATTATATGGTTGACAGCTGATCAGAAGTAAGTGAACCAGTATGTGTAGCAATACTACTGTTCAGGTTTTACAAGTCCATAGCCCTTACAAGTTAGATACCCATCATCTTAGGCACAGTACAAGCTTGTACTAAGAAACAGGCTGCTCTCCAAATACTTTAGATAAAGATCAAAAGTGTAGGGGGCAATAGGATGTAGAGTTGTGAAGTAACAATTTTTAAGGTCCTTCCCCAGGTCATTGTAAGAAGAATACTTAAAGCCTTATCCAGCTGCATGAAAAAAGATCATGCGACTGCTTAAGTCTAGAGGGATTTGTGCATTGGAATAACATTCAGTCCTTTTCTTCTATTAGCTGCAGGAAAATAATAGGTGTATGTTCTTATATATTGTGTGCAAATATGTGTTTACAGTCAGAGAGAGAAAGAGAGAGGGAGAGACATCATGAAAGAGCTGTCAGAAGCCATTAGTGCCCTGAAAGAGCAGAGCAGAAAAGGAAAGGCAGATTCAGAGGATCTCCTGCACACATTTGCGTCTTTTGTACTTAAAAGAAAGGTCTGAAAGAAAGTGGAAAAAAACCCCACTGGATGGAATGGCCTCTTGTAAGATTTATGAACTGCTAAATTTAGAAATGTCATTTTGTTATTGTTGATGTACTGCAGGCTTCTATGTATGAGTCACTTCTTTTGTGAGAATATGTGCAAGTAACATAAAATGCCTTAAATTAATCATTTTAACCACTGAATTCACTCTGGATAAACAAAGTGTGCATTAAATGATATGCTCTAGGAAGTTATTCGTCCTCATAAAACACTTCTCTTTGCAGCTCCGCTTTTCTCATTATTGCATTGCAAATAGTTTTCTACAGGGAAAAACTGTTCAAGCAAAATATTAAACAGCATTCATTCATCATTTTGCTGTAGAGGCCAGTCGGTAAACTGCTGGGGCTCGAAACATGTAGTCATTATGAATCTTATATTGAACCGTTTATTTATCTATTTTTGCTTCTTCTTTTTTCTCAGATGATGTTTCTTTGTGACTGGTGATTTCCAGCATTCCTGCTTCAAGAAGCATCCCCTTTAGTACTGAACTGAAACCAATGAATGGTGTGGGCTTCGTCTTACAGAAACATATGCATATTTTAACTTTTTTTTTGTGAAAGTTTTAAGAATACATACATTGTGGCCTCTAATTCTTTGCCACTTTCTATTTATAATCTTCTGTCAGCCTGGATGCCACTTATTATTTTTTTTTCTTAATGCATTTCCATTTGATTTAGCAAGACTCAAGCTGTTTGGGTATTTGAAGAATGTGTTACAGCTGGTCTTATCAATAATGAGTTAGGACTGCCATTGACTGGTAACGCCACTGCTTTGCTCTGTGTGTGTTCATCAGGGATGGAATTCATTAGGTCAATATCAACATTAAAACAAGAAATACTGGTATGGTGGTGGACTCTGATGCATGATAAAAGTTGGCATATCTATCTTCAAATACAGGACCGGGAAATATAGGATGGGTCTCATATCCCCTTCATTGAAGCATTCTTGTGTGTCGCCACTTGCACCTTTCGGACATTTACAGGATGCTGCAGTTCTCTGCAGCTCAGCCATTCAAAACAAAACAGAAAAGGCAAGCAGGGTGAGCAGATGTGTGTGCAGATGCTTACTCATTTTCATGCGTAGAGAGGTGTGGGGCTGTGCATGTGTCTCTGTGTGTGGGTACTGAATGTGTTTGGGTGTGCTAATGTGACTATATGTACATGTAGTCACATTAGCACATGTGACTACATACATGTGCATGTATATGAATTACCAATGAAATTTGAATCTGTGAGGAAAATCAATTTTATATGAAGTTTATACTCTACTTCCGCTCACTCTCATTCACCCATCAGCCGCAAAGCTGCTGTAATATCTGTAGTTTTGGAAGTAGATTTAAGTGTGTGTGAGTGAGTTTGTAGGGAAAGGGGCAATTACTGGAGAGAAAAAATATTTTAAAATATTGCAAAAATATAAAAAGGCCATAGTGAGGGCTGAAGTTTTTGATTTTTTTTCAAGATCTTCTAAATGCCCATTTCTCTTTGAAGGCTCCATCTCTCTGACCTGCTTTATTAACTCAGCTCTTGGTCTGCAGTCTATGTTTATGCAAGTAAACAAAACAAGTCACGGCCCATTCTTTGGCACTGAGGGCAAGTGGAATATAGTGGCTTGTGTCCTAATTTTTCTTTCTACCTCATTCTCCACAGAAGTGGCCTTGTCAATACTTTCTACTGGAAACTTGGCCTGTGCTATCTCCTAGATTGTGCCCAGGCACTGTCTTGGAAACTGTGAATTGGCACAGGATAAAACTGTGCGGGAAGCACACTGGTAATTAAATACAACGGATCATCACTAGCTAGTGATCAGGCTATGTTCTGGCTCTATAGAGCTATCTCTACTGGTTTAGCTGTGGCCATGGATGTTTTTAGACAGAGGCCAGCAGGACCCCATCTCTCATTACCAAGATGACTACAGAAGAAACTAGTAGTTGTGGGCTGATACATTAGTAAGTGGAAATAGATTTGATCAAACCCTTTGTACTGGTTATATTCTGCAACAGCAAAAAAGGGAAATGTCTACAGATCAGTTTTTATGGCAAATTATCAGTTAGATGCAGAAATGATTGGATAAGGATCTTTGGCCTTTGTTATGGATAAGGTCATGCTAAACAATTGCACTAAGTGGTCCTTTTCAGCTTTAGGAAAAAAAGGTGTGAAGAGAAAGATATCAGGCATGAAGCAGAACTTCACAAGTTTAATGGCAAAGTCACTTGTGTGGGCAGCTGGATTTCAGAGTGTGGGGGATTATGCTTGTCATTACAGACTAGGTACTATTGCTGATTTTGAAATAAATCCAAGAATTCCAGCACCCTCAAGTATGATTAAAGTATCTCAATTTATTATATTTTCATTTTACGTTTTTATGGATTATTGTGAGCTTTAATATTCTCTATCATAATTGTATAGCTCTTTTATTATATTTTATAGTTGACTAAACCAGGTTAAGGTGATTATCCCCAGGAATGTTAATAATCCTTGTTTCAACAAGCCTAAATTTATACCATTGTCAGAAGTTAATTGTACTGTTAGCTCTTGTTGCATGGGGTTACTGATTTCTAAGGGGCAGTGGTAGAAAACAATAGCATACAATATGTGAGAAACAGCCTTGGTCAGATGCTAACATCTGTCACCATAATTAAAATTGCCTAAGAACAAATCACTGTCATACACATTCAAAGCCACACAATTTCATATAAGTGAAATGAGAGGATAGATGTGGCCATCTCCCAAACAGCAGTGGACACAGATGTTGAAATAGTATACAGTGTATCATCAATGCTGTAAGTACTGCTGCTAGTGAGATCACTTATTATAGCAATGCCTCGTTGTCACCAGATTATCATTTTCAGTGCAACAGCAATGCCATTTCCATATATAGTTCTTCCAGGAGTGTTACTATAATTTGGAAAATGAAGGTTAGCTTCTGCCCATGCAAAACTGTTCTGCCGTAGCAATTCCGTTGTTTTGAGTATTTGTGCTTAACCAAATCTTTGCTGTCTTTAGCATTTTTTCTGGACATGCTTACTTCTCCCTGTGTGTTTTGAGGATACCAAATTTCTAAACTCTAAGAACATGTTTTGCCTGAGAAGAATTTGGATTGGGTGTGTATAGAATGGTGTTGGTATGAGAAGCAGCATTTCTTTCCTTAGGCAATACCTGTTACAATTCTGTAAATTCAGATATCTTTTCTTCCTAAAAAGATGTGGCTTAGGTGGCCAAATTCTATGCGTTTCAGTGGATTTAGGATGAATGATGGCTTAGTGTTTAACCGACTACTTAGGCCTAGTTCCCCTGTTTATATCTTCATCATAATAACATGGTGCTGCTTAGCATGATACTAGATGTGTGTAGGTACATAGGCTTTCATCGGAGTGGAAGTTACATGAGTATTTTGGAAGATCTGGAATTCTTCTTTATAGGAAGTGTGGGAGTCTGAAATCATCTTTTGTGGATCTCAGCGTTTGACAATGCAGATCAAAAGCAGAATGTCCCTTCTTGCCAGTAGGTCATAGGCTTTTATGCAAGGTCCACTCATATTTATGTTCATAAGAGCATCAGCAAGCACTCACCCAGAGTGAGCGCTCTGGGCAAGTGCTTAATGGTGCTCTTCAGAACATAAATATGACATTTTTCAGCTAAGCTCTGAAAATTCCTGTAAGTGCTTACTTAGTATCCATGGGTACTAAGAGAGGACTGGATTGCATCTACAGCAAAGGAAAATCCCATGCCACTGTTATGAAATATAAATAGTTGAAGTAAATGTAAAGCACTCCTCCTGTGCTATTTGTTTTAATAGTTTTTGGCGCATTTCTTTTCCATGAATGTCATGATTCAGGCAGTGTGACACATCCTTTCTGCATTGCTCCTGCTCTATGCATTGTTGATCCACAAGGTGTGAGCTTCTTAAGAAGAAGGATTTCCATTTCAAAGGCTGTCTCTCCAACAAGCTCATATAAAATAGGTGGCAGTCAGTTCTAGATAGTAACCTAATCAGTGCATTATAAAGTCTCTTTTGTTCTAGAGATGACATTTCATAGCTGGCTGATGATTAATGCTATCTATGCTACCATCTTGTGGTGGTAAGGTGAATTATGGAACAGCAGTTTTCATTTTGTAGAAATTTCATTAGAACTGAGTAATCTTCATCAAAGCTGATTTATGTTATCATTTTCAGCACTTTCAGTATCAAGCCTTATTCAATCTTTTTCATCACTGCTGTTATTTTGCAAAAGCAGAATGTACAGGTGTGCTTGTTCATGGCAAAGACAGAAAGAAAGCTACAGAAAGGATGACAGTATTTTCAGAGGTCTTATGAAGAGCTAATAGGAACTTTTCTCATATTAAACTAAAATCTTATTAATTCATGCTTTTGTGTGAAATTTCAAGTGCTTTCTGCCTCTGTTTAATCTGGCATATGAAGTAAACAAGACATTTCCAGGGCTTTTTGCATCTGCTGTTGCAATGGATCCCAAAAGCACATATGTTGTGTAATCTCTCTTTCTCTCTATTTCCAAACATTTCCTAGCATTCAAAGATGTCTAGCTTTGGGGTTGGATCTAATTTGAATCATCTCTCAATTAACTGAATTGACTGTAGCTTTATGAATCAGAGTGTCTTAGACTAGTATTTCAGATCACCAAAAGCTTAATGTTAAAGATAGGTTTCAGAACAGGTTATAACAGTAGCTAAGCTTTTAATGTCTTTGGTAGATCTTGTTTCTTTTTGTAAACAGATTAAATTGCTTTAGGTCCACAGTGATCTTGTATTTTGAGTGCATTTGAACAGGTAATGAAGAAGCTAATCACTTGTGGTTTTGAATTCAACCTAGAAACACATTTTTCTGAGATATATCTGAGTTTTTTTCCTATGTGGATTTAAGGGGTTTCGAAAGATGCAGCCAGAACTTCAACCTAGCCGAGAAGTCACCTAAAAGGTTCTTGCAAATACATTTACAAAAGTTTTTCTAGAAAGTCCTAAAAGTCATAATATAATTTCTTTGGAAAACTCTAAGTTCTTTCCTGTCCCATGGTAATTTAACAGGGGTGGGCAACACAGTAAATTTTATACTCCCAAAGCTACCAAAATAATCTGCGAGTGAATTATTCACCATGTCACTTTTCTTTCCTGTGTGCAATAAATGCAAGCTTGGAATGCCAAATGGAAGAATTTCAAGTCATCTCTCAAAGACTTATCCGAAATAACTTTAGGATTACAAAGCTTTTCTGTTTCTAGCATTGCAGATTTTGCAAGAAGCACTGATAAGAGGCTGCTAGCTTATTTCTGTGTTAGACAACAGTTAGCTAGTACTGAACCTTGAGCTGGAACAGCCAAGTTCAGCTGCAGCACTGCCAGATGTAGTTAATGAAGTGCTTAATGAAGCCCTTGTGTTCCTTGCTTTGGACATCACAGTAGTTCCCTTTTACATTTCACTGCTTCATCTGTGTTGTCTTTTATAACATCTCTCTTCCTCTGGAACATTCATGAAATGTTGGTAATTTGATTTTAGTTCCAGAATGTATGTGTGGGGGGACCAGGCACCTTTGAACACAGCTCCTGCCAGGAAAGGCAGGCTTATGCTAAGGGAGGGCCAGGCCAAGAGAGGAGCACACCGACACAAAGTGGTGATCACTGCAGGAATGCAGAGAGGCCTGGCTGTGCTGCTCAGGACTGTGCTGGACAGCTTGGAGGCTGTGACATGATGGTCTCAACATACTGCAAGGCCCGCTCTCCAGCACCAACTGGTGCAAATGCCCTTGGGGCAGCAGAAGCTTTGACTCAGCTGCAAAAGCAGGGTGCTACTGTGTAGGTCTGAATCATCAGGTGAAAGGCTGCAGGGAGAGATGAGCCAGCCTATGTATCATCAGGGAGGATGGAGAGGGTATTGACAAGGTCATTCTGCAGAGACCCAGGCCCGAGCCACACAAAGCAAGGAAGGAGGGACAGGAGGAGACCATGGTCAAACAGTTATGGAGGGAGATTGCTAAGATGGGGGAGACTGTGGCCTCTAGCAACAGGAGGAAAGTTCCTGCTCCAGCTGTAGATATGCAATGGCAGAACTGGCACAGTACTTGGGCAAGGGTGAGGGTAAACAATACCGAACAGGGGATGCATCAGAGTCAGCTGAGAGGCACCTACTGTCTGCTTGAAGGGAAAAAGGTGACTGGTAGTGGTGGGATGTTCCTTCCTGCCGGGAATGGAGACACCTATCCTCTGACCTGACCTCATGCCTTGGAGGGTTGTTATTTGCCAGGGGACAGGGTTCAAGATCTTGCAGAAAGACCGCAAAGGCTTGTCTGGCCCTTAGACTATTACCCGCTGCTGTTCTTCCATTTGGGCACCAATGATACTGCCAGTAAAGACAGTATTAAGCGTGTCTAGAGAGCCCTGGGGACAAGGATATTGTTTCCTTGATCCTGCCAAGGAAGTGAAAATGCTTGAGTAGAAATGGACTCATCATGTGTTTCAGCACCTACCTACCTGGCTAATTTCGCAGTAAGGAATTTTACTTCTCTGTCTATGTTTCTATGTCTATCTTTGCTTTCTTCTGAAGCCTGAGGGATAGTGAGCAGGGCTGGGATATATCTGACAAAGCAGGACAGGAATGTCTTTGCAAACAGGCTTACTAAGCTAGTGAGGAAAATTTTAAACTAGCCATGACAGGATAAGGGTCCTATAACTCAGGAGGAGTGAGGGCATCAGGGCAGAGCAGGGATGTCTAGGGGACAGATTGACTGAGGAGGCTGTCATGCTTCTCCTGTAAAAGCTGCATAACTTGGGGCCCATCTCAATTGCCTGTACACAAATGCATGTAGCACAGGGAGCAAGGAGGAAGAATTAGCAGTTGGTGCACAGCTGCAGAGCTGTGATCCTAGTGGGATTAGAGACACATGCTGCGACAGCTCTCATTACTGCAGTGGAGGGTGTATTGGGCATAAATAGCCAAATTTCAATTGCAGAGGGCTGCAGAGGTGCCATCTGTGGAGGAGACTAGAACTGCGCTGGGATGCTCACAGCCACTTCCATCCTGTGTGTAACCACTGGAAAGAGCCAGTTGTGCACCAAAACTGAAACCTGCCAGAAGAGCACATGGTGCTATTTTTAAAGCATATTTGAGAAAGGGCAGTAGCTGCAATGGGAGGACACCACAGGAAGAGACGCAGGAGGAGATATGTTACTGGAGACACAGGAGGGCTCATGCCAGAGCAGGGATATCCCTGAGGGACCTGTGGCCTATGGAGAACTCACATCGAAGCAATGGAAGAAAAATGTGTGAAGCAGGAAGAAACCTCTGCATGCTGACCCCAAACTTCTGCAATGTCTGTTGCCTCACCAAAGGGAAGGAGTATGTTAAGCAACGAAATCAAGGGGAGTGGAGACCAGGAACCCAAGAGAAGAGTTACTGAACCGAAGCTGAGCCTGGGGAAGGGAAGAGAAAAGGGGTTTCCCTAAGTGTTTAATTGTGTCTTCTTTATTTTTCAATACTCAAATCAGTAGTTAAAAGTATGTTAATTCTCAATAAACTAAATTAAACAGTCGAGACTTTTGCCTGCAACAGAGGAATACAGGTGCTTCAGGAAAGACAAGACGGGCAGGCATAGAGAAAAGGTTGTGCTCTGTGCAAAGAAGTAGCTCAAGTGTGTGGAGCTTTTCCTTGGGGCAGGAGCCAAATCAGCAGAGAGCTTGTGGGTAAGGGTCAGAGGACAGCTAGCAGTCTAGGCAGTGTCACACAAGGAATTCCTCAGACTTCTGGAGCATATTAAACATAATTTCTTAATGCAGGGGATCAACAAACTGCCTGGGGAATTGCTGTTGGACTTACTACTCACAAACAAGGAAGAACTCATTGAAGATAGAAAGGTTTATGGCAGCCTTGGCTGCAGTGACCATCAGACTACATAGTTTAAAATCCTGTGAAGCATGAGCAAGATAAACAGCAGAATTACAGCCTTGAACTTCAGAACATGAAGTTTTGGCCTGTTCAGGGACTTACTTGGCAGGATCCCGTAGTGAACTGCCCTCAGAGGCAAAGGGACCAAGGAGAGCTGGCTGATCTTCAAAGATAGCCTCCTCAGAGCACAAGAATGGTTCACTGCAATATGCAGAAAGTTGAACAAGTGTGGCAGAAGGTCTACTTGCAAAGACATTGTAAGTCTCCATGGAGAAATGAAGTCTGGCAATCCAAAGTTCAGCTGTAATTGAAACTAGCAAGAGAGGTGATGGGCAGCAAGAAAGGTTTATTTAAGTACACCAGCAGCAAAAGGATAGCTAAGGAGAGCATAGGCCTATTGCTCACTGGGTGAGGGGACCTAGTGACAAAGGCCTTGAAAAAGAATGAGGTACTTGATGCCTTTTTGCCTCAGTTTTTACTGGTAGAGTTTGCTTTCATGCTGCCCAGGTCCCCAAGAGATGTGGCCTCAGCAGGGCAGAGGAGAGGGGCAGGATCACCTCCCTCCACCTGCTGGCAACACTCTGCCTCATGCAGCCCAGGATCCCATGGGCCGCCTTGGCCACCAGGGCACATTGCTGGCTCCTGCTTAACTTGTCGTCCAGCAGGACTCCCAGGTCCTTCTCTGCAGAGCTGCTTTCCAGCAGGCCAGCCCCCAGCCTGTACTGCTGCATGGGGTTCTTCCTCCCTAGGTGCAGGGCTCTGCACTTGCCTTTGTTGACCTTCAGGGGGTTCCTCTCCGCCCAAGCCTCCAGCCTGTCCAGGTCCCTCTGAATGGCAGCCCAGCCTTCTGGTGTGCCGGCCACTTCCCCCAGTTTCGTATCATCAGCAGACTGGCTGAGTAAGGGTGCACTCAGTCTCCTCCCTTCAGGTCATTGATGAATAAGCTGAACAAGACTGGAGGCAGGACTGACCCCTGGGGGACACCGCTAGCTACAGGCCTCCAGCTAAACTCTGTGCCACTGACCACAACCCTCTGAGCTCGGCCATCTAGCCAGTTCTCAATCCACCTCACTGTCCACTCATCCAACCCACACTTCCTGAGCTTACCTGGGAGGATGTGCTGGGAGACAGTGTCAAAAGCCTTGCTGAAGTCCAGGGAGACAACATCCACTGCTCTGCCCTCATCTACCCAGCCAGTCATTCCGTCATAGAAGGCTATCAGAGTGGTCAAGCATGATTTCCCTTGGGTGAATCCAGGCTGACTACTCCTGATCACCTTCTGCTGGACGACAAGTTAAGCAGGAGCCAGCAATATGCCCTGGTGGCCAAGGCGGCCCATGGGATCCTGGGCTGCATGAGGCAGAGTGTTGCCAGCAGGTGGAGGGAGGTGATCCTGCCCCTCTCCTCTGCCCTGCTGAGGCCACATCCAGAGTACTGTGTCCAGTTGTGGGCTCCGCAGTACAAGAGAGACATGGCACGACTGCAGAGTCCAGCGGAGGGCTACAAAGATGGTTAGGGGACTGGAGCACCTCTCCCGTGAAGCAAGGCTGAGAGAGCTGGGCCTGTTTATGCTGGAGAAGGGAAGACTGAGAGGTGGTCTGATCAGTGTGTCCAAGTATCTGAAGGGAGGGTGTCCAGAGGATGGGCCAGACTCTTGTCTGTGGTGCCCAGTGACAGGACAAGAGGCAATGGGCACGGACTGAAACACAGGAAGTTCCGTCTGAACCTGAGGGAAAACTTGTTGACTGTGAGGGTGAGAGAGCAGTGGCACAGGTTGCCCAGAGAGGCAGTGCAGTCTCCTTTGCTGGACATATTCAAAACCTGTCTGGATTTTTTGAAAAAGGGGCAATGATTGCAAGTTGCAATGTGGGAAAGCTGAATCCCAGTGAAGTAGGTGAATTTTTTTAAACCTGAAGGTTGGTGAAGTACTGGAACAGGCTACCCAGGGAAGCTGCCTGATATTTGGATTGCTGGAGACTTTCAAGACTTGCCTGAACAAGCTCCTGAATCATCTAATCTGGACCTGGTTTGAAAAGGAATCTGGGCTAGATGACCTCCAAAGGTCTCTTCCAGCCTAAATTATTCTATGATTATGTCATTTCTCAGTTAACCCAAAAGAAAGGCTTTATGCTGACTTGTTTGCTTATTAATGTGCAAGCATTGGTTCAGCCTTTCTCCAAATGTTGTTTGAAACAGTAATATCTGTAGTCCTCTCTGGAGAAACGAGATACCCGTATTCATCCACTAGTTCATTGGGTCAAAAGAAATCCTATGTATGTGTACATAATTTTATATATATATATATATTTATGTATACATACATACATTCATGTATGTATGTATGTATGCATGTATAATGTGCATGTGTGTATGAATTTATGTATGGAGATATATATACATAGTCATATATACAGGTGTTAATGTGCATTCTGTTGGGGAGGGAGACTCTGTGCTCTACTGAATGATCCATTGAAGAAACTTTTTTTTTGGATTTCTGTAATGTTATAGCACATGATCTCTAAAACCACCCTATTTTAGAGATTTGAGTAATGGTTCAGACTTCTGGCCAAGAACAAAATGAAAATATATCATTAACAGATATAAAATTATCTTAACTATAGACATTGACCTTTTTACAGCATTCTGTTCTCTTGGATCAGGCGGACTCTGAGTTACACCTGAGCTAATTTTCAGAACTTGAGACACTTGGTTGTAGGAACTCCTGGTAGCAAGGTCTGATGTAAACTTTTCATGTATATGTTGCTTTCACCTCTTCTGTTGACTGTTAGGAAAAGATAGGCCAGTTAAATAGCAGTTACTTTATTCATTTTTTCCTTTTAAATAATCTCCTGCAGCTGAATACTTTATTATTGGGTGTATTTCATGCTTGCACAGCAGTAAACATGAAATTTTATTTTAGTAGCCCTCTAATACTACATAAACATAAAACAAAAATTTTAGCAGAATCTTTGAATTTTAGGAATATTTCTTTGAACTCGTACTGATTTCTATTTCTATATTGGCAAAAGATTATTGCCAAACTGCTGAAAATGGGTGGCAGCTACCTCATATATTCAGCATTATGAGCTTTAGTAGGATTGCAAGAGGGGCAGGTTAAGGATTATGATTTGGAATATTTGAATGGTAAAATCAGTCTTTTGTTTTCTAACCTTGAAAATTAAAAGGCAAGTTTTAAGACAGGTGACATAGTTTCATGGGTATGATACTGGAGAAGGAATCTGAGGACAAGGAGTCTGAGGACTTGGATTTTGCTTCTCTTCTAGCACTAACTTGTTGCGTCAACTTGAACGACTATCTTCACCTTGCTATATTTTTATCTCTGAAGAAAATGGGTGACATGTTGCCTCTCTCCTTTGCATTCATTGACTAATCTTTTAGATAACATTAGATTTCTTATCAGATGTGATACAGGTCTATCTGGAGAACTAAGTCTCTCAAGCTCTCTGAAGTATTGTGGAACTGTAAAACATTGCTGGAGTGTTGCTCTTCGAATGAGATACGAAAGTCAGGTTCTGATCAAAATCAAGATCTTATTTTTAAGCTATGATATTTTTAATGATCTCTTTTAAAACTGGTCTTCTTAAATCAATCTGAATTATTGTTGCTTTTTTAAAAAAACATTTGCGTATTTTCTTCTACAGTCTTGACTGCTATGTAGCCAGTTACCTCTTTTGCTTTGAACTTGATAAGCAAACAAGAACATTGTAAAATTTGGGGACAGAGACAGAAAGAATTGAAAGCTCTATATTTTTGCTACCACATTGTATTCAGAGAAGAATTACATTTCATCAGTCTGAGTGTGCATAGGCTAACCACTTATCATACAACGTGGGAAATATTGAGCATCTGAAGCTATAATGAAATAGTCAGAATATCATTCTTTATTCTGCTTCATAAAATAAAAACAAGCTAATGTAAAGAAAGAGATAAGTGCAAAAATGCAGAGATGAACAACTTTGAGACAATCTTATACTGGCAGTAATGAAAATCTGCCACTACTGAGGTACTGCACATGTTTTAAACTATATCTACATGCCTTATTTTATACCTTGATTTGGCTATCTGTAAATTAATCTCACAATGCCTTGGAAGAAAAACATTCATGATAAGAATGAGCCTAGCCAGGAACTGAGGACTGCTTACCATGGTCTTATAGATTGCCAGGGGTTCACAGAGCACAGTCTGGAAGGCTAGTGGGTAGCTGGAACATGATACCTTTGATGAAACTGAATTTAAGAGAACAGAAAAGCAGTGTGGGAAGAACTAGTATTATTTATGTACTACTTTGGAAGTTTTATGCAAATAAACAGATGTCACAGTTGTAAATCATGCTTAAATACAGTCAGGGAAGAGCAGGTGGCTGCTCAATTGTAAGAGACAAGAGTATATCAAAATCTAAAAACTCAAAGGCAAGCTGGCAAAATCAGGCTAGAAATAAAATGCACTTAAGTAAATAGTGACTAGAGACTATATGCAAGGATGTAGCAAAGAGATTAATTTCGGAGGGGATTTCTTCAGTGGTGACTCTGGGTTAGACAAGTTTTAAGATTACCTCACCAATAATTCAATGAAATGCCACACTACCTTAGGTAAAAGGTCAGAATGAGTCTTTTATCCTTGAAGTCCATGAAGAATAGACAAGAAGTTATGTTTGGAGACAATTGAAATAGAGGACTGAGAAAAGATGATTACTAACATCCTGGTTTGGCCCTCAGAATATCTGATGATTCCTAGGCATTAAGCTTTGCGTGATGAGTTGGAAGATATATCTTACCTTGATTTCCATAGTACAAGTATACAGTTGTGTACCAATTATAGCATGCATATTTAAACAGACTTCAGGTTAATTATCTCTATATACTATTCTTATAGAATATGCTGAGCTTATGTATGCAGTTAAAGTTTCATAAATCTGTACATGGATACCTTGAGTGCTAAGGATATGAGATTTACTTCTGAAAAAGAAAAACAAATCAGGACAGGGAAAGTAAACTTTCAGCCACTAGTCTCCTCAGAACATGCTTCCAACATTCAAGCCTGTATTTTAACTCTACCGCTTCCTAGCTTTTAAAGGTGGAAAATAAGAAAACATAAATGTAAAAGTATATCAATATTTAGCCAGCATGTGTTGTCTGATTGCAAATTTACACATGACTATAAGCAAAAACAATATTTAGTTAATCTCAAGGCCTACAGAAATGGAAACTTGCATTTTTATTTTTCACTGACTTACAGCTTTCCTGGTTTCAGGGTAACTCTTATGGAAAATGGGGCAAACTATAGGGGGTTGTTTTTTGTACTGAATAGGAAAATCTGATAATCGTATGATAACAGGCTATTTGGAAAGCAGTGTAATTTTCAGCCTAATCTCATCAATTCTTTTGTAAAGTTGGTGCTCTTAAAAATTGTTAGTGTCTCTTTTGTGGGCAATTAGATGTATAAAATTATATCAGGCTTACGAAAATTTCTCTTTAGACAAAGCCTGTAGAATTTATTGGTAAATTATATTATTTCTACAGATGTTTTGAACTATCCTGTGGAAAAGCATTTTGATTGCTACGATAGAAATTGTGAATAGCTCAATACAGAAGAATAGACATTTTAAAATTCTAAACTTCTTTAGAGTAATTTCTTTAAATCTCAGTTAAGAATAGAGTTTACTTAAGACCTGAGTTAGAAGGAAGGGGATATTTTAGATAAACAGCTCCTATATTAAAACCTGTGAGAAGATTAGGAATATTTGTCTTACTCCAGTACTTTCCGGAGACCTCAGAAATCCCCTCTTTCATGCCTTTCCCTTACCCAAAGCTCTTCTGACCTCTAACTCGACTATCTCTTCACCTGGCATGTTAATGAGAAAAATCTCATGATTTAATCAGAGCCACTGATGTGAAAGGGACTGAGGGCAGAGCAGGAATACTAAGAGTGCACTCAGCCTCCTTGGGACATGGGTAAGAATAAGTAATGGCCTGCTCACATTAGCAGTACCAGCAGTTTTCAGCAGTGATAAAAGATCATCCAACACCCTTCGATGGTGCCTGCAGAATCTGGCAAGTGCATTAGTCAGACATTATTTACCCTTTCTGTTTACCTGCCCCCTGGGGTGGGTTTCTGCCTGGCTTCTGGGCTCAGAAAAAAAGTGAATGTGTAGACATCTGTATATCCTCCTATTTCACCTATTCACAGCGTTTCAGACTACTTGCTGTCAATTTATTTTGTGTTTTATTTTAGTTTCTTTTGAATAAGAAACTTGAAAGATATTTTTCTTTAAATTGTGTGAAATTAGAGTTTTTGTAGAACACCTATTTCTATTTCAGTTTCTCTTGCAGTGTTTGTACAGTGCAAGACAAAAACTGGTCTTCTCACACTTCTTTTCTGCTGCATGCACAGCAACACCCAGACAAATTGAGGCACAGACGGATCAACACACATTGACCTTTATATGTAGTTTTCAACTCTGTCTCCCTCTCATAAGCCTGTAAATATTTCCTGCATCTGGATGCAGCATCTGAATGAGTGACTGATGCATCTTCAGGTGTTTCTGTCTGACTGAATGATTCTCACTGTGTTTAAATACAGTGATTATGAAACACACAAGTATTTTAAGAAGTGTTACACACTTTGTATTTGGAATAGCTGCTTTTTCTAACCATCCCTATAACCTTTACCCCTCAGAACTCCCTCATTTATTTAGCAAGTAGGGACAAACTGCTTACCAATCGGTAAAAGCAGGGATTCTTTCAGGCAAACTGCGAGCGGGGTTGAGGTTTTGAACTTCACAATAGTGAAGCCAAGTTTTAAGCCACTTGTTTACAGTATTTTGCAATCTGAGCCCGTTTATGGCTCAGTGTGGTTACATGGCTAGTGAATTCTGGCAAATTAGCTGTCTGAGAAGTTGTAGATGGATTTAAAATACATCCACTGTGACTCTTAACTGCCCTGGTATGCAAGTTTTCCAAGGTCTTTTTAGCTGCATTTTTAGTTTCACAGTCATGGACTGGTGATTGGTGGATGATTTGGCTTTTGATGGTGTTGAAATCATGAACAGAGCCAGCTATAAATTTCTAAGTTTGGTTTTGCTATATATTTAAACAAAACAAAAACGTCAAGTGATTTTTGCAGAACCAGGCAAAGCCTTGGCCTGTATTAGCAGTTCAGCTCCACCGCAATACAGACAGCACCTCTTGTACTGACAAAGGGATTTGTACCTAGCATTAATGGTTTTTTTTTTTGCAGTAGATCAAAGCCTCCACTGGGAGGCTTGGCAGGAGAGAAATGCTGATGTGCTTCCCTTTGAATGACTTCTGTGGTGGGATGAAGAGTGGGGAAACAATAAGGATTATTCCCCTTCATAAATATATGAAGTGAGGCAGAGATAAATAGGGACTCCTAAATCCAGACCTCATAGCAAGGGGAAGGAGAAAGGTGAGCTGTTTGCTCGGACGAGTCCTGACAGCCTACTGTCAAGAGAGGAGACTGGGAGACTGGTTTTAACAGAGATTCACTTCAGATTCAAGCTCCCGATCTGCATTGTTGGAGTCAGGAAGAAATCTTCATCCCAGATTGTTTGATAAAAGCACTGAAGGCATGAAATTCAGGTCTTTCAGCTCGCTGGAGGTGGCCTTCCTACAGGTTATAGAGCTATGCCCAAGTCTACCCAAGTCTGCAGCACTGCTTACATTGCAGCTTCCGCAACATTTAACTGATCTGAAAATGGTCTTGCTAGTTTTGATGGCCCTTTAAAAAGTAGGCTACAGAGAGTATTGTCTCCTGAAACAAAAGTCAGTCAGCCAATGCTTGCTGTTCAGCTTTTGCTACACAATCTGTTGTAACTGTCGGATTGTCAGACTGTTATAATAAATAGCCCTACAAGTTTAGGATTTTTTTCATTTAGCTTTCTTATGAAGTATTTTTAAGTATATATCAGCAGTGGAGCACAACCGAAGTATAACAAATGGATTCCTAAAGAGGGTAGTACATTGAACAGTAGTTTAAAATGAACAGAATAGGATTTTTCATTTATTTTTTGATAACTTGCAATGACTTTAAATGGCCGGAGTGTGTTTCATCTGGGAATACTAAGCAAGTAAATATTGGTTAGCAAATTACTTCCTGAAAAAGAGCAAACTAGAAAGGTGAAGACTTCATCTGTGTATTCAAAATATTTGATTGATAATTATTACTTTTATGCAAATTCAGCTAATGTAGCCTGTCATGTATTTTTTACTCCATTTAAGGAAAAAAAAGGTGTTTATTCCAAACAATGACAGTGCCTAACCATTAGTTTATCCTTCATCAGGTCTTCCTCTTCTATCCGATTTTCCACAGATATACATCAAGTTTCTCTTTCTGTTTTTTCACAGCCTAGGGTTGCCTCTGGGCAGAGATGTTCACAAGACTTTAGTTCTCATTCCTCTTCTAGGCACTGAAGGACGTAGAAACCTTCACAGGTCTATCATCATCTATCCAACTTTCTGTTTCACCCGTCTCTAGAGCCATCCCTTGTGCATTTTGACATCACTAAGTAATGTCAAAACCAAACCCTCTGAAACCTTGCTTTAAAGCCTACCTTCCTCTCCCAAACCACTACTGTTAGTAGTACGAGCCTCACTGCTTGTCATTGACACTAATGACCTGGGTCATCCTTAACCCTCCCTTTTTCATCTTGAACCATATCTTCTTTTTCCAGTTAAATGCTGTCAAACAGATCATCCCCTCCCTTTTCATACACATAGAACTTTCCACTCTTGCTGTCGTAGTTCTCTCTCGGATGCACAGTTTTTTTCCATGCAAGGAGATGAATGCCCACCACTTTTACATCATTCTGACTGTGTCACTGGTAGTGTTTTGAGTTATTTCACTAGCTCCCATCTAATGCTTTTCCCTTGACTTCTTCATGACCATGTCTTTGCTTTTTCCCATGGACCTGCTTGTCATCCTCTGCAGTATCTTCTACTCCACTAACATGGTATGGTGCCAGTTTCAATGCATCTCGCTCTCCTTACCACCTCCTTTCCTCCTTACTTAGTTTTCTGAGGTAGTACTCAAGTACCTAAACTCTAGCGCTTTGATTAGATTTCACTGAAATTTTAAATTTTCAAATAAGTGATTTCCTGTGGGAAGCGTCAGTGAATGGTCACCCCATTCACTTAACTGCTTCCCTAAATGTCAACTTCTAAGCATTGGATGAGGCTAGAAGGGCCTTCACGGTGAGCCAGGATGCCCATGCCATTGTAAGTCAGTATGAAGTTTACAGGCTAAACAGAGAGTAGAGGTGCAAATGATTTATATTTCTAACATTACAGGACAGATGTTCTTGCAGTGCATGATCATTCTAACTTGTCTTCTGAAACCCTTACATTTCACAAGTGTTAGACTGCATGCAATTTTGGGGTTGGAAAATTTTGTTTTTGTTTAAAACTGTTTTAGGACTAAGTATATTGAAGAAGTGACCAGAGGTGATGAAATAATAGTATTTCATACATAACATGTCATCATTTATTCTAGGCTTCCATACACATTCACAGGAAATTGACAGAAACAATTAAAAAACTACACTATTTTTCAAAATTAAAGAAGGATTATTTTTTTTGTGACGAAGGGGCAGGCACAGAAGACAATGTAGTTAACTTTAAAAAACAATGTAATTTGTTTTGAAAATGTCGTAAATAAGTTAAGATTATCATTGCTTATGATGATATATATACAGAGATTCATTTTCCAAACACATAAGCACATCACAAAAATGGTACAATAATGGATTGAGTTCCCTTTGATATGTTGTGTTACAATGAAGAACAAAGATGAGGACTGGATCAGGCAACCTTTACACACCTAGTGCTGAGCCATGCCAGAAAGACTGCTGATCTGGATGAGCGGTGGAGAACTGACCATAAGCTAAAATTTGTGAAAAGATCTCCTCAGTGGATGTTGTCAGCCTGTATAGGCTAGTGTGCAGGATAAATCCTGGTTTTAGCAACAGTGTTAGCTTTAGACGTTTTCACAAATGTTTCCAGGGACCTTCTTTGCCTTGCATAAAAACAGGCAATCTCTCAGCATTGAGTCAAACAGCTGCTGTGTGGTGAGAGGAAGAATCTTTTAGTGCCTTTGTTTGAGACCCTACAGGCTACCAACCTTACCAAAAGAGGGGCAGACTTTATTGCAGAGGTCTTGCAATCCTAATGGGCAAGAATAAAGGTTAGCAGAAAGGAGATATTACCACCTCTATTTAAAAAATGTGGAACAGAAAAGAAGGAGAAAAAAAAAAGAAAATTAGGCAAAGTTATATAGAATTGAACTAGATTCTTCTAATTCCCTGGCCGGAATCTTAACCAGAAGTTTTCCTTCTGGCTTTTCTCAAAGAGAAACTACAGTCTGCTTGGAGAAGAAGATCAGTGGAAACACTGAAATTCAAATTAGTATATTATTACACTTGGCAAAATTATTTTCATTGGTGATGATATGCTCAGTGTAATACAACAGCATGAAAAAACATGGTTCCTGGATAAGGAAAACTGAGAAAATAGGTACAGAATCAAATCTATTCACTGAGAAATGCATATGTTGTTTAAACATAATGTTTTCTCAGAAAAAAAATCATCTACAGGTAATGATAGCATCTTCAGTGTTGGGGGGAATTTTTTTGTTTTATTTATTTTTTTCTGAAGGAATATTTTGTAAGAAAGAATTGGAGTAGAAAATGTGCAGTGCTAGTGGAAAGGCAGGGAATGGCTTTTTAGGGTTGATATTTAGACCTTTAAATTAGTAACTATACTATAAATATCCTGCTGTTTGGTCAGTTTCACAGTGAGATAAAGGGTATGATTTGCAAGCTGGCAGGGTCCGCAAGGTGCAGTGGGCCGCAGCAGAACAGGAAATTGCCTTGTGCTTAGCTCACATCAGTAGAGCAAAGCTTATTTAAAAAACTGAGACTCTTAACAGCTTTTCCGTGTTAATAGATATAGGCTTTTGATATCCAGAATGACTGCTTTCTTCATCTGAAATCCTTATATAATTCCCATGCTATTTGTCAGACATACTTGCAGAATTAATTTGCACTGCACCTACTGTCATCTACCTTATCCCTCCTATTAAAGATATCCTTATGGTGCCACTTATTGGATTTTTAAATGACATAGCTCACCTGATGTAGACAACAGAGGTTACTTTCCAAGAGAAGACGTGGTTTGTGGAAAGGTACAAATGTTCACAGCAGACTGTGTTGACTGAGCAGTGTTGAGAGCTCAGGAGAGACTCAGTTGCTCTGAGTTCTCTTGACTCATTATTTCCCTTGAAGGGGAGGGTTGCAGCTGTGCCCTCAGTGTGTATATTGTGTGTGCCTCTTTCTCCAGATGGGAACAGAAATGGTGCTCCCATCCAAAGATCTCTTTCCGGCATGGCTGGGATCTCCAAGCTCCATCCTTCGCCTGTGAAGAGACATGAAGGAAGAAGACAGAAGAGCAGCGCATCTGTATCTGTATAAGATGAGCCAGAGTCGAGAGGGATCCCGGTGCACAACGACGGACGGTCTTGCGTTTTCCACCACTGCAAATATGACAGTCTCCAGCAGACTTTTGTCAGCTGTTATCAGTCAGAACAAGATAGAGATCACCTTTTTCATTGATAAATAGGTCCCACCAGTAATTCTTCAGCAAGATGTTTTTATAAGGCTAAAGTTACACCGACCTGGAGTCAGGGCAGGGGTAACTGAAGTAGTTGCAGCAAGCCAGAAGTAGGAGCTTTGTTACTAAGTAGTCTTTGCTCAAGTTAGGCCTTGACCTGACAAGCCAGAACTGTGATCTAAACCATTTTTACATTAGATTCAATTTAATCTTAGAAAATATTTCCCTTTATTTTTTTTGACTTGTCTTCATCCTAATTTCTACTATTTTTAATTTAGAGTGTTTATCCATAGAACTACAGAGCCACAGAATAGCTGGGGTTGGAAGAAGCCCCGCCACTCAAGCAGGGTCAGCTACAGCAAGCAGCCCAGGACCGTGTCCAGGCATGTTTAAGTACCTCCAAGGATGGAGCCTCAAGAACCTCTTGCTGGCAACCTGGTCCAGTGTTCAATATACCTCACAGTAGTTTTGGGGTTTTTTTTTCAGTGTTAGAGTGGAATTTCCTGTTTTTCAGTTAGTGCCCCTTGCCTCTTGTCCTTTCACTGGGTGCCACTGAGAAGAGTCTGGCTCTGCCCTCTTTATTCCCCTCATCAAGCATTTATCTCATTTCCAGGCTAAAAAATCTCAACTCTTGCAACTTCTCTTTATACTTATCAGCTAAGTTACTGCAGGAGGTCGTATGGCATTCTGAAATTAGCTTGGATTGTATTCATTTAATTTGTACCTGTTATGAACAGTTTGAAGATATGCCAAAATAAGCCACAGTCATGTTGAAGAATGATAGGCTATCTGGACATCAGTTTAGATTATTTTGGATTAAGACCCCTCCCCTCTGTTTAAATCGTATCCACGCAATTTCTAAAGCTTGAATTGGCCCAGTTCCCTTAGAAAACTGTTTTCTACATTTTGTTCCCTGACCTCTCCTTTCTTTGTCTTTTGCCTACTACAACCTGTTGTTTGACTTCCATATGACTATCATCCTTTAACCGTGCCTTCGCTGTGACTCTGTCACAAACATAGAGATGATGGGTTTATTTTCTGTGTTCGTCACATGTTTCATCCACGGCTGCGATAAGTAGAGAGAAAATACTATCATTTGGCTTCACCTTTGTTTTACAGCTATACAGTCCCACTTTACAAAGATGCAAATTAGTAGTCAACCTTTTGAGCAGACAAAAATGAAATACTTTTCTCATTTTCTCTGTTCATAGTGCTATATAGTTAAAAGCTTATACAGTCCATTTTCCATGTTATAAATATGCACCTATTGCTTTCCCATTTCTATATTTGCAAGGACTCTGACCTTGTACTTCCCCACCACAACTCTGAGCTTTCAGATACCATTAAAAGCAACAAAATTTTCTTCTGCCAAATTGAAGCCTATATTTCAGTTATGTCCAAAGCTGGGAGAATAACTTTGTAACTAATTCATAGCTTAACTCTCTGGCCAAACCAACTCTCTGGATTTTCTTGAAGTAAAGGAGAAATAAGTGAATCAACTAAAGTTTATTTTAGTTTAGATTTTTAAGATTTTTAAATGTACATGATAGCAATTTCTCAATGGAAAGTGAATTTCAAACTATAAACAGAAAACATCTCAGTTAGAAAATAGACTGCTTTAGATTATTCTATAAATACTTCTCCCAGCTATGCATGCATGTGCACAGAGACATACCTTCATGCAAACATGCTCATACACATACATGCACTTCAGTCTGAAGCTGCTGACTAAATTTGATGGAAACTTGTGATTTATTTCGGCTACTCCAAAGCTTCCTTTTTTAATAGTTAGGAAAAAAATACCCATATTACATTAAGGTTGCCTATCCATAGCTAGGAGCTTATACTTCTAATTATCCTTAATGCAAATACTAATTAAATATCTAAAAGTGGAAGCATTTATAATCCCCAAAACAATTCATTCTATCTGTAAAACAAAGGAAGAACCAATGTCAAGAAAAAATGTTCTTTAATTCTCTCTGTCCTGGATGCCATGTCACAGTGTTTGTGGCTGGGGTGGAAGGTCATTTGCAAGTTCAGTGAAAACATTTTATGAAATGAGTGCAAAAGATCTTTAAGCAACAAGGTCTACAGTCCTGCCTTTCACCTGAAAGGGAAATTTTTTTCTCAAAGAGAATCTACTTGCCTTTGGCCAGATGTTGTGTGAAGGTTAAAATATCTGACTTCAAGTAACCTCAAAACCTCAGGAAACATACTGTAAATAAGTCTTGAGAGCTGAGAGGTTTTTACCAGACTGGTTTTTCTATGGAGAAAAAAGGAAGAGTTTTCCCTATGGACCTGTAGACCTGGTACAAGATAAACACTGTGGTAGTCCGATTCACGGCTCTGACCTTGGCGAGCTGAACTGAGACAGAGAACAATTGCTACCTGCTCGACTGAAGAAAGACTAATAACAAGCCCTAAACATCGGGCTAGTGACTTTTCGACTGCAGAAGGGGAAACATCTTCCACAGCCCAAGCTGTTCTTTGGTTTTTAGATGCTCAGTAAAACCTACCAAAGACTGTTGTTTTGTAAGAGAGAAAAAAATCCTCTCTGGAAACATTCTGTGTTTGCTGATGCTCCATAAAAAACCACAACAGCAGTAACTGCATGATGCTCCTGGTGACAGCACATTCATTATGGGGTACATGTGCAGCTCGTCATACATAATGAAGCCCTTAGGAGCAGGAACATGGCTCCTATTAACAGTCAGTTCATAACGAGTTAGAGGTGAGTGTGCTGTTCAGCACACTATATCCTTTATGCTGCAGCCCTCCCCCAACCCGCGGGCTTCAAGAGAGTAACTTTAAAGGATATTTTATGGCAGCAGAGTGTTAGAGGGGAGAGAAAGAAACAAAACAGCAAGGATACTTTCCTGTTACTGGTATTATGAGGCAGATAGATAGAGAAAAGGGAAAAGAAAGAAAGAACAGTTGAAAATGTCAATAATCCAAGTTTAAAAAAAGGAAAACCAAAAAAAGACATTAACAGCACTCCAATACTTTCCAAATAAACCTTTTACCATTTTGCACTTGAAAACTCACTCCACAACTGCTGACCCAAAAAAGATTAATTGCTAGAGAAACTTTTTATTTCTGCTACGTGGTGTACCATGTTGTTTCTTAACCAGTGTTACACTGAGAGGCCAAAAAGCTCTATGCGTGTGTGGAGGGAAGATGTCGCAGAACAGTAGAAGGTCCGCTTGTTCATTCATTGTGCAAGCAGTGGACCAAAAAAAGGTTTTTGGAGGATATTGGCAAATGCAGTGGATTTGTTTTCTAGCTGTCTCCTTTTAGACTTCCTAAAGAGAAATTCCCTAGGATAGGTTATTAGCACTGCTTGGTAGAGTCAGGCTTTTTGGAAGTGTGTCTGACTACACATTGAGAAGTCTGGAGACACTGGAAATGATTAGTAGAAAAGCTCAAAGGTTTTAAGAAGAGTTTAGCATCTTTAGTAAAATCCAGATTTGTTTAGAAACTTCAAAGGAAAATTCCTTAATCACAGTAATTGATGCCTTAGTGAAATACTAGTGGATGACATAGTCCAAAGCCAGCTGCTGTAGGAGGTGCAAGAAAACAAAGAAAACTAACTAAGACTGACAACTTTTTGTTAATATTGGTATCCTCACTAAATTCTCCTTGGAAGTTTTATGTGAGCTTGGAAGAGTCACTGGATTGTTTCTGTGAAATAACAAGAATTTAAACATAATTCCCTGCAGGGGAATTATGAGGATTAGTGAAGTACTACCATTTTTAAAGTTTCTTATGATAGTAGTAGCAACTATATGTTAATAGTAGTATTTTTAGTGTTTTATGAAAGATACCTTTTTGCTGTATTATTACTTCAAATATGTTATGCTGGTAGCCTATTGCAAAGGCTTATTGCTAGCAGTAGCTTTATGCTTCTTTACTTTTGTTTACCTGGGCAAACAACATGAGTATAACCCTTCATGCAATGAAGGTTTTTTTTATCCAATACAAAATTTATGAAATGTTGTATAACTTTTGGGAACCTTGCCATCCTTCCCACCCTCAAATGATGGCTGCTAAAAGGCTATTTATGTAGACTTTGCAAAATACTACCATTTTTACAGTGAAAAAAAATTGATGAAGTAAAAGCTGGCAGCTTCTCTTCCTGCTCTGCTATTACCTGACACATTCTGCTGCAAGACTTTTTATTATAGCAGCCAGCCGCTCAGGTCTCAAACAGGGTATTCTGATGACTGCTTTGGACAAACCAGACTATGCTTATATCCTTGAGTTCTCATGTTGCTTTGCGGACGAGATTTTTTACCTTCCTCTTCCTACTCCTTTCCAACTGATTGAGTCAAGCGGTCTAGGCATCCTGAAATGTAGTAGAAGGGAAAGAGTGATTAGTAAGAAGAGATGCTAAATTGTGATTACGGTAATAGCATAAGAACATATTAATTAATGCACTTACAAGAATGTCCTTAGCCAGATCTTCAGAATGAGCTTCTGGGGTACACCACAGAGGTACCTCACTCCAGGAGGAGCAGCACTGGGATGTGCAATAGCTCTCTGTTTCTTTACAGTTGAATAGCACAATAGACTCGCACACAAAGAACAGATGCCAGGTTCCCAAACAGGGAAATTACTGTCCTCTTTCCTACGCTTTTTTATTTTGGCTTGCTGTCTTGCATAGCACAAGCCTGCCCAGGGAAGCAATTTCACTTGATCAGCTTATGTAGCTAAGCACCACACAGGCAACAAGATTCTGCTTTGTAAGTGAGAAACTCCTTATCTGCTTCCAGTAGTATCTTTTACTTCTTCCATAAACTTTCTCCAGCTCCCCCCTTCTGCTCTATGTTCTTTACCAGTATTTTTTTTTATTCCATGCAATATACACTTATTCCATGCCCCACGATCTATACCTTTCTTTATTTCCTCTTTAAATTAATTTTTTAACTAGTTTGAAATTTGAGAGTATAGCATTTACAGAAGAATATGACAGATGTGTTTTGGAGCTGGTATTATAAGTAAGTGTGCTGTAACTTGGTGTTATGGTGAAGGTTAAACTGGAAGAAATAATCACACAGAATCACAGAATGGCCAAGTTTGGAAGGGACCTCTGGAGATCATCTGGTCCAATCCTCCTGCTCAAGCAAGGTCACCTACAGCATGTTGCCCAGGACCCTGTCCAGATGGCTTTTGAATTTCTCCAAGGATGGAGACTTCGCATCCTCTCTGGGCAACCTGTGCCAGTGCTCAGTCACCCTCACAGTAAAGAAGGTTTTCCTCATGTTTAGACAGAGCTTCCTGTGTTTCAGTTTGTGCCCATCGTCTTTTCCCTCACTGGGCAAGACTGAAGAGAGTCTGCCTCTGTCTTCTGTACATCCACCCTTCAGATATTTATACACATTGCTAAAACTGAGATGATCAAGGGACTAGAGCATCTCTCACATGAGGAAAGGCTGAGAGAGCTGGGATCACTCTGCCCAAGTCCTGACTTCTCCAGGCTAAGCACTCCCAGCTCTCTCAACATCTTCTCACACGATATGTGCTCTGGTCCCTCACTCATCTCAATGGCCCTTTGCTGGACTCATTCCAGGAGCTGCATAGCTCTCGTGTACTGGGGAGCCCACCACTGGACACAGTACTTCATATGCTGAGTAGGGATCACCTTCCTTGACCTGCGGGCAACACTCTGCCTCATGCAGCCCAGGATCCCATTGGCCTTGTTGGCCACAAGGCACAAGGGTCAGCTTATCGTCCACCAGGACTCCTAGGTCTTTCTCTGCAGAGCCACTTTCCACCAGGTCAGCCCCCAGCCTGTACTGCTGCGTGAGGTTATTCCTTCCCAGGAGGGGAGTACAGGACATTGCACTTGCCTTTGTTGACCTTCAGGAGGTTCCTCTCCGCCCAAGTCTCCAGCCTGTCCAGGTGTCTCTGAACAGCAGCACAGCGCTCTGGTGTATCAGCTACTCCTCCCAGTTTTGTATCACCAGCAAATTTGCTGAGGAGGCACTCTGTCCCTTCATCCAGGTCTTTGATGAATAAGTTGAATGTGACTGACCCCTGGGGACACCGCTAGCTACAGGCTTCCAACTAGACTTTGTTCCACTGATCACAACCCCCTGGCTGCATCCATTTTCAGCCCATTTGCAGTCCACCTGACTGCTCATCCAGCCTTTACTTCTTCAGCTTGCCTATGAGGACATTATGGAAGACGGTGCCAAAGTCTTACTGAAGTCAAAGCAGATGACATCCACTGCTCTCCTTTTATCTATTCAACCAGTCATTCCATCGCAGAAGGCCATGATCTCTATTTCCTCCTATTTACTCCCCATTCTGCATGTGTAGTGTATTGGCACTTCAGAGATGCATCTGAGTGTGCTGATTTCCCAGAAAGGATAGAAAAGCTTTTCCCCATAGTGCTGTCCTGCAGACTCCTCCTTGCCTACATGTGAGTGCTTAAGGTGCCCCCACTTAAGCCCAGTTTTATGGAGTATATGTTCCCTGTAACTCTCTCCTTCGCCTGTTGTTACTAGTTTAAAACCCTCCTTACCAGATTGGCCAGCCTGTTGGCAAAGACACTTTTTCCCTGCTTAGTGAGGTGGATCCCATCTCTCCCAAGTAGATGTCAATCTTCTACTGCTGACAGCAGCTGTGCACCCAGTTGTTGACTTGCAGGATCAGTTGACTTCTCCTCATGCCCTTCCCTATCTTTGGCAGGAGAGAGGAGAAAACCACCCCAGCTCACATACCCCTGACCATCACCTCGAGAGCTCGGCAGTCCTGTATGATACTTCCCAAGTTGTTCTCACTGTATCATTGCTGCCTACATGGAAGAGCAGCAGGGGATAACAGAGGAACAAACAAGCCTCAGCAGTCTCTCCACCACATTCTCTCTGAGTATCCATGAAGCAGTGAACCTCTCCTAATGAGAGACAAAGTCAACTGGTAGGTGCCTGTGTTATCCACAGCAGGGTTGCCCACTCCTGTCAGTCAGCGCTTCCAGCAGGTGCTCCTACATGGCTCAGGGACTATTTACCCAGATGCTTTGCTTGAAAGCAGGTCCAGCCGCTCCTCAACTTGGGGGGGCAGTGACCCTATTCTGTAGCTGCAAGACTTCAGGAAAAGCAGGATCTGGTATGAAAGGAGTAGGAACAAGATAGGCCAGCAGCATGCACGTTGCTGCTGTGTATGGTTTGAGGTCAGTTCTGCCTCAGGACCTGATTTTCCAGGAGCAGCTACACGGCTGCTGGTTGTGCTTGTTCGGTCTCTTTTGTCTCAGCAAGTGGCATGCCACCAGTAGCCACATTGCTGCTCTTTGTGCTTTGAGGTGACTTCTGCCTCAGGACTTGATAGACCAGCCACAGTCACACTGGGGCTTGTGAGGTCTCTTCTACCTCCACACCTTAATAGGCCACCTCAGTGACAATGCTGATGTTTGTGCTTGTGAGGTCCCTTCTCTCTGAGCACCTGATAGGGCAGAAGCAACCACACTGGTGCTGTTTATGCTTGTGAGGTCACTTTGACAGCAGCTTATCGGATGGTTAGCAGACATTGTTGCGTCTTCTTCTTATGAAGTCACTTCTGCCTCAGCACCTATATACCAAACAAAAAAAATGGTTTCTTCTTCCCTGAATAAGCATGAAAGGGGTACAGTGAGGAAACAAAAGCATTCAAAAATGAATCACTAGGTATTACCTGTCATAATTTCACTAACTTTTCTGGAGTGAAACAATTTACTTAGGCTAAGGATGCATCCTAGATGTTTCTGCTTCCTAAGTGAGAATAAGGTATCCTTTAAAAATATGTGAATTTCACTAAATATATGCTACCATTAGCACGGTGATGCATTTACTTAGGTGAATGAACATGCCAGTGACAGCTCTGAAGCAAATTCTCCAGTTAAAAAAAAAATTGTGGGATAGATTTCTTAGAGTGATAATAGTTACAACATTTTTATTTGTCATGTTTTAATTGCTATAATATCATTAGTTAACATTCACTAATTCAAATGATCAAATTTGATTATTTTTCCAAATACTAGTGTGGTTTGGCCATTAAAAAAACTATTTAGCAAATAAATATTTAGTCATTATCACTAGAATTGCTAGTTATTCATCTTCTTGTGAAATCTAATGAACTAACCTTATTCATATTAAAAAAAAAATCTGAAGAGAAGGTATTTGGATATACCTCAGGATTCTGTTCAAATTTGCTGTAGAATATAGTTCTGTTTTCTTAGAATAGGTAAAGGTTTTGTGAGCAAACATTTTGTTGGCTACAGGAGACAGTGATCCATCCTGCCCAGTAGCATATTTCCAAGCTGGGACACTATCCATTGCACTAGAAGGCTGTGAAAATCATCTTACTGGGCAAATATGGGATGAACTGACTGCAGAAGAAATGTTCTATTTCATCAGATCTGATTAGATTATGGACAAAAGAATGAGTTTATTCTTTGCCATATTCATGAATGTTCTTAAAACCTATACCGATGAATGTCTTTGTGTGTTACAAAGCTTTTGACCTCAGTAATATTTTTTAGCAGGGAGATTCACAGTTTACTTATGCAGTAACAAAATGCAGTTCCTTTCATTAGTCTAAAATGTATTGTCTATCAGTTTCAGAGACTGTTTCCTTTCCTTTTTTTTTTTCTTTGTTTTATGAAGTATAAAGTGAAAGTAGACTGAGAGAGAATTACAAGGGTATGCGGTAACCTTTCCTCTATGTAAAGTGTCCCTGCAGTCCAAGGCCCAGCTCTGATGTGGCCATGCTGTGCAACCTTGTCTCACACTGCTAAGAACACTGCTAAATGGTGAAAAGGAGCTGTGAGAAAGATAAAAGTACAGATGGAGGTTGAGTTGTTGAGATGGAATCATTAGTAACTGAGGGACTGAGAAGATAATTACTGACATGGAAAGAGATAAGATCCTTAAAAAGAAGAAAAGAAGCCTGGGGAGGCAAACTGGGCGTTATTGCAGTAGTTCCACATGGAAGAAACTGGTAAAGATAACAAATATTGAAGTGATTTGCTCAACATTTGGTGCATATGGACTGATTTCTTTTACTGCCAATGTAGGTACAGTAAATTGACCTACTTAGGGGAATCTCCTGGGGTAGGGCCCTAGAAGGAAGAGGGGTCCAAGAAAGCTGGTTAATATTCAAGCATCCCTTCCTCCAGGCTCAAGAGCAGTGCATCCCTCTGAGGAAGAAGTCGAGCAAAGCGGGCAGGAGACCTGCATGGATGAGCCAGGAACTGCTGGCAAAACTCCAGCAGAAGAAGGAAGTGTACGGAATGTGGGAAAGGGGACAGGCCACTTGGGAGGAATACAGGGACGTTGTCAGAGTGTGCAGGGATGCGACAAGGAAGGCTAAGGCCCAGTTGGAATTCAATCTGGCAAGGGATGTCAAGGACAACAAGAAGGGCTTCTTCAAATACATCCAGAGCAAAAGGAAGACTAGGGAAAACGTGGGCCCGCTGCTGAATGGGGCGGGTGCCCTGGTGACGAAGGATACAGAGAAGGCAGAGTTATTGAATGCCGCATTTGCTTCACTCTTTCCTGCTAAGGCCAGTCCTCAGGAATTCCAGACCTTGGAAACAAGAGAGGAAGGCTGGAGAAAGGAAGACCCTCCCTTTTATCCAAACTTGACATCCATAAATCCATGGGCCCCGATGGGATGCACCCACGAGTGCTGAGGGAGCTGGCGGATGTTATCGCTAGGCCACTCTCCATCCTCTTGGAAAGGTCCTGGAGAACAGGAGAGGTGCCTGAGGACTGGCAGAAAGTCAATGTCACCCCAGTCTTCTGAAAGGCTGAGAAGGAGGAGCCAGGAAACTCCAGGCCTCTCAGCCTCACCTCCATCCCTGGAAAGGTGATGGAACAGCTCCTCCTGGAGGTCATCACTAAGCATCTGGAGGACAAGAAGGTGCTCAGGAGTAGTCAGCCTGGATTCACCCAAGGGAAATCATGCTTGACCAACCTGATAGCCTTCTATGACAGAATGAGTGGCTGGGTAGATGAGGGGAGAGCAGTGGATGTTGTCTCCCTGGACTTCAGCAAGGCTTTTGACACTGTCTCCCAGCACATCCTCCTAGGTAAGCTCAGGAAGTGTGGGTTGGATGAGTGGACGGCGAGGTGGATTGAGAACTGGCTGGATGGCCGAGCTCAGAGGGTTGTGGTGAATGGCGCAGAGTCTAGTTGGAGGCCTGTGGCTAGTGGTGTCCCCCAGGGGTCAGTCCTGGCTCCAGTCTTGTTCAATGTATTCCTCAATGACCTGGAGGAAGGGACAGAGTGCACCCTCAGCAAGTTTGCTGATGATACGAAACTGGGGGGAGAGGCTAATGGACTGTGGTGCCATTCAGAGGGACCTGGACAGGCTGGAGAGGTGGGCGGAGAGGAACCTCATGAAGGTCAACAAAGGCCTAGGTGCAAGGTCCTGCACCTAGGCAGGAATAACCCCATGCAGCAGTACAGGCTGGGGGGTTGACCTGCTGGAAAGTAGCTCTGCAGAGAAGGACCTGGGAGTGCTGGTGGACAACAAGTTAAACATGAGGCAGCAGTGTGCCCTTGTGGCCAAGAAGGCCAATGGTATGCTGGGGTGCATGAGGCAGAGTGTTGCCAGCAGGTGGAGGGAGGTGATCCTGCCCCTCTCCTCAGCCCTGCTGAGGCCTCACCTGGAGTACTGTGTCCAGTTGTGGGCTCCGCAGTACAAGAGAGACATGGCACGACTGCAGAGAGTCCAGCGGAGGGCTACCAAGATGGTTAGGGCACTGGAGCACATGTCTCCTGTGAAGCAAGGCTGCGAGAGCTGGGCCTGTTTATGCTGGAGAAGAGAAGACTGAGAGGTGGTCTGATCAGTGTGTCCAAGTATCTGAAGGGAGGGTGTCCAGAGGCTGGGGCCAGTCTCTTGTCCGTGGTGCCCAGCGACAGGACAAGAGGCAATGGGTACGGACTGAAACACAGGAAGTTCCGTCTGAACCTGAGGGAAAACTTATTGACTGTGAGGGTGAGAGAGCAGTGGCACAGGTTGCCCAGAGAGGCAGTGCAGTCTCCTTTGCTGGAGATATTCAAAACCCGTCTGAATGTGATCCTGGGCAATATGCTCTAGGTGACCCTGCTTGAGCAAGGGGATTGGACTAGATGATCTCCAGAGGTCCCTTCCAACCTAAACGATTCTGTGATTCTGTGAAATTCTTATTTTACCAGGTTTTTTTCCTCCCTGCAGAGTTCTGCTATTGCTGTTTAGCTGTACTGCTGGAAAGCAATGAAAAGAGGATAAAATTCTAAGGGGAAATGCTCTGGAATGAAATATTTCATTTAGAAGATTATACGGAAGTTTTAATTGCTTATGGAATAGTTGTGGTGTAAAACTTGGAGCCTAAAATCTATCACTGAAATGAAAAATTACAGTCCTGAGTTATGAGCCTTTCTCACAGTAATGTTAACTAGGGATTTACAAGTACCATTTGTAATATGTCTCTACTGCGACAATATATAAAATCCCTGTATTCAAACCATAGTACCTAGATTATATCTGATAGTTTATCCACTCTTAAAATATTCTGCTCCCACATTCCTTTGTTTACAGTCGTGACCAATATAAAATTCATATTTTAGATAACAAATGCAGAAAAAATAAAACAGAAGTTTCTAATAAATGCGTGAAAGATTATCTCAAACTTGCATTATCTTAATTTTGAATTAGCTGGTATGTAAATGATAGGGCATGTAAATATATTTACTAAAAAAAATATAATAGTTCTGTAAGTGGTTATAGAACAAAGATTAGTACAAATGTCATTCATTATGATGATTCTGTAATTTTGGTAAGTTATTTTTAAAGGAAAAGTCTTTTATTGTCTTAGATCACAGTGAAAATACTAAACAGTTAATATACAGCATTGTGTACAGTCCTGTTTATAAATGCAAATGTCACACACAGAACCTTATAGAATGTTCTTTCAGACAACCAATGGTTATATCCTGCTGTATTTAAAAATGTTTTACAAGTTTATAATGTTAAGGATGCATTTAAAAACAGCTTGTTTCAAAACAAGTTCAAACTTGTTCGAAAACAAACTTGTTCAGCTTAGGAAAATATTTTATAAGGGGCATTATCAACTGGAAAATTCGTACATCTGTTTTGGACACTAACTCCAAAACTCAAATTTGACTTGACTTTCAAGGTATGAAGTGGTTTTGTTAGAGTTTACCATGTCACACAGTTGTGGCAGGGGATGATTTTCTCAGTTGCAACTCTTGTACTCGTGCATGACTGACTTAAGTGGAAGAATTATTATGAGCAGTGTTTTCCTTGCTTAAAACGTCCTACTCTTATAGTGAAAGTGGAAGATATCATTCTATTTGTAAACAACTGAAGCGTAACAGGTGCAATACATCATGGAACGCTATAATCACTGTCAAAATGACGACGCAACATCACGGAAAGTGACTGCTGAAATTGACAGAGATGGTGATCAGTCTCTGAAACTGTTTTCTGATTGCATATTCATGATTCCTATGTATAATATGCTACAGTTACTGTGTGAGCTACTCTAAGTGGATGTCTTAACTAGGCTGACACCTTGTACTCTGAGCTTTGCAAGTCTAGTCTTTAACACTGTTCACGCTACTTTTTCTCCAAATGTTTTACTTGTGATATGTGCACTTAGCTGTGGGACACATCAAAGGACAGTTACATTCAGGAGTATACCAACCGGTTGGGTAACAGTGATTTACTGATAAAGCAATATCCTAGTCTTTGCCAGAAATAGTGAGTAGTCAGTGAAAAATCTTCCCGCAGTAGCAGAGATACATATGCTACATACTCTAATATCCTTGAACAGATGATTTCTGAGTGGCTATCTGACTTCGGGTTTCCCTTTGTAAGTTGACTCTTTTACTAGCTAGGTATTTGTCTTGTTTATATTTTGGACAGCTAGTTCCAAAATACTGTGCCATAACCACCACCACTAATGGTAATTGAGCAGTCACATTGGGAAGAGTTGCAGAAAAAAGACCTCCTACTTGTGTTTTGGGCATAAGTAGAGAGCAATGGTTTCTTTCCTTTTCTAGTGGTGAATATTGCCATTTCCTTCAAGCTTCAAGAGAAATTTGGAGGGCATAAGGAAAAAGAATGATCTTTCATTACTTGTATTTCTGACACTGCCAGAAACAGTTTCCAAATAACAGTTGTTTTTTTTTTCTTTGCCAGGAATTAGCAGTTTGTCAAAAACTGAAGCTCTATAAAAGAAGTAGATTCCTGGAGAGTTTACTTGTTTTATAAACAAGTGTGCCAGAAAGAAGCAACTACAAGGGACGTTTGTGAAGAATGTATAAGAAGATAGATCAGGGAATAAAACTCCAGTTCCTCTTTCCTCCTTTTTCTGATCCTGCCATTAAACACACACAGAAAACTCTTGTCTTTATCACAGTGCACAAGAAAAGTTTTTGTTTTTGTTTTTGTTTTTGTTTTAATCTTGAAAACATTCAATGCAATGGGAAACTACTAATTCCTACACAGCTCCATTCAGGACCAAAGAAACCAGATATGAAAGAGTGTAAGTGAAGACTCAAAAATGTGTTAGACACCTGTAGCCTAGAATTGCAATTTCTACTTAGTACTTTGTCTTATCTTTGACCTTTCTCAAAGCAACACTTTCCCAGCAACTTCCTGGGTGTTTCTGCCCAGTATTTTCCCTACAGAGAATCCAGAAATCTTAGATCCTCTAGTGATTCTCTCCATATGGTGCATATCCAGCACCTGCCATGCACTGTAGCTGTAGGATTTAAATTCACTTAAATATGCTTCTGGTTCAGTGAAGAGTAAGCCCTTTGCAAAGTAGACAAACTAGCAATATTCTCCATGGACTGCTGAAAACTCACTTTTTTACATGAATAGAAAGCTGCACCTTTGTGAAGTGAAACATGCACTACCTTGCACTGATGAAAGGGCTCTTTGATTTTGTTCTGTGTGCGTTTCTACTGCAACTACTTCTCTATTTATTTCACTTAAGCATGACTAAATGACATGACTGGAGAATCAGCTGTTCCCAAGATTAAGTCAATAGATTCTGCTGTTCTGGTAAAATTTATCAGCTGCAAACCCAGACTTTAAAGCCAGTTAACCTGGGTTTAGGACATTTGAAGAGAACCAAGAAAAATTCATATAGCAACACCATAGACTGCTTCCACCACTTCTACAGTTTCAGTTCTACCTGCAACAGCAGCTACCGAAAGCCTGCAATAAATATTCAGCCGACCAGAAAGTTTTATTTGTTAAGCTCATTTTACGTGCCTGCCTAAATCAGAATGCATTTAAGAAACTGATGGAACTCTAGCAAATTTGCTTCTTTCAAGACACAGGAGGAAGCCTTTCAAATATCTCCCTGTCTCAAATGCCATACCAGCTGTCAACTGGAGTGAAAGAGTGAAAATATACAGGATGACCGAGCTGATCAAGTCTTACTACTATCAAGTCTTAATAACATTCTCAGATGCCCACTCCTGCTGTAGAGAACCTCTCCTTTCCTTCACACCTGCTGTTACAGCCTTCACTCAGCTGATTTAGCTCACTAATCCAGTATAACACTGTCCATTTCTGTTGTTGGGTCAGTTTGCTGCTGTCTTGATGAGCTGAAGCATCACAGACATGGTCAGACAAGTACCGCTACCACGCTTATAATGGGAACATAAGCTTAAGTGTGTGGGGGGTAAGAGAATGGGAAAATGAAGGGAAGGGGACCCTCCCCTATTACCAGCATCTTAGGCTTTTAGATCATCTTATGCAACATCAGCCTGCAGTAGTTCTCTGGGTTCTTCAACACCGAGTGTAACAGTCTACTGGAGGTAGCCAGAGCACACACAGTGGCAGGCCAGGCTGCCTGGTGACTGGCTGTAGGACTGTTGTCCTGGCTCTGTCATGCAGTCTGTAGCTATGTTCGTTGCTGTCCCCAGTTCTGCATTTAGGAAAGCTCTCTTCCCCTCACTTCATTTCAGAGATGTAGCATCAGCACAGTTCTCCTTGGGGATTTTTCTCTTGTTCTGTAGGGCTTTTCCCTACAGATTCTGTTCACAGATTCTCCTGAGAGATGTGATGACCTTCCAAGAGCCCAGCTGACTAAGGGGAACACTGTTTCTTCTTCTGTGGTTCTTCCCCTCAGCATTCATTTACTTCAGTTCACTTTTATTATCTCAGTGGGACAGACTTTGACATGTTACTTGGCTACTGCTTTCCTTATGCTCTGCTCTGTCTACTTGCTATAGGATGGTCATCAGAAATACTGTTCACTAGCTCCTGACTTGCAAATTACTTCAACCAGTTTTTCCAAAACAGTCCCACAATTCTTGTAATGGAAGTCATACCTGGGTGCAACAGGTACACTGGGAAGTCTGTGAAGCTTCTATATATACATTGAAGTATACAGTGTAGGAAAGATTCACTTCACATCCTGAAATGGTACTCCTCTGGTAAAAGCCCTGATGTGCATGAAACAGCAGCTTTTAGCTAAGGATATGTGCCTAACTGCTTCCCCACCCCAGCCTCAATATGTTGCCAAGATGTCTTCCACAGGAGCACCCTAGACATCCAAACTGGTTTCTCTTGGACAGCTGCACTGGCTGAGCATTCAGACATGTGGAAACAGGTCCTACAGCCAGCATATGACCTCATTTTTTCATGTAGGTGCAACTAAGGCTGAGGTACACGCTCTAGGACTGTAGGGTTTCTAAAACAATTTGAGATTGTATCATGGCTTCTATGAGCTGTTTTGCTGTCCTTTTGGTACTACTCTAAAATAGAGAGATGATGCTGGGCAGGAACTGGACTTTCTGCTTTGCACTGAATGTGTTACTATTCCAGATCTGAAAAAAACATCAGCTTTCCAACTATGTGACGAAATTTTTAAAAAGTATATAAAAAAAGGCCTATCCCTGGTTGTCTTTTATGTTTGGATATTATGTGTTGTTCTTTTTTATTTGACTTTTTTTTAGTTTTGTTTATTTGCAAATGAATCAATATATAAATAAATAAATATTAAAGAATGTTAAATGAAATGACTATTTCTGATTAGCAGTGAGACCTTCCTCCCTCAAAAACATCTTATACTTATACCATATAGCTGTGATTGTCCATCATGACTAGAGTCACTGCAGCATGTCATCCAAGTACTGCATATCGCTAGTATTAGTCCAGTGTATACTGAAAGATGCTTGAAACACTGGAAGATATTTCAAATATCTTAATTGTGTTTCAAATGATGAAGTACAGCAGTACAACTGGAAAAGTAAAGGCTGTTTCCTCTATAAATAATCTATGAACTGCCAGACCATTCCAGTAACTTGAAAACAGCGCTAATTCGAGGGCTTCATCTCTGCTCAATATGGTCATATTCATTGTATAGACATTAGTTTGGGGAGTGTGTTTTATCAGCCAGATATCTATACAGTACTAAGTGCTTCTATACACAGATAAGCTGCATGAAACATTTCTTGATTCTGCATTCATTCCTAGATTTTTCTGTTTCTGGATTTAAAAAGCTACTTCAGCTCATGGTTCTTTAGCTTTGCAGACTAGTTTCAATCTTTGTTCTAATCCAGCTGCAGAAGATAGAGAAGAGAAATCGTGCACTAGTAAATTTCCTGCTCAGACTATAGGGTATGTTATCTTTTGGATACACAAAGTATCAACTGCGCTTAATTCTATAAAAGTTTGAGTATTCACATCCCTTTTGGGATCTAAAGCCAGAAACTCACAGATCAACACAGAAATGAATTTACCCGTCTGCTTCTCAGATGTTAGCATCTCGTTTTAAACTTTTAATCTTTGTGAGACTGTATCTTGTAGATACTTGGCTGGAGAACTGATGCTACCATTTGAAAGGGAGAAATTGCCTGGATTGCTTCTCTTCCATGACTGGGTTAACACTGCAGCTAACTGGTGATGTGTCCCAACATTTCATGAACTCTCTTTTCTGCTCCCAAATCTTATGATTCTTGCAGTAGACCAGAACCTAGACAGGGACTTTGTCAATTCTGAAGGGGCCTTAACTTTTGTTGTATCTATTTTTTTCTTTATTTAGTTGGAGGTTTAAGGATGTTGCAGTAGAAAGACTGAGGTTTCTCTTACTGAAATGTCTTCAAAGTGAAAGCGGGTGAAGCTTGGCTCTGTGTTGTTTCAGAGGGGATGTGAATGTCCCCTTAAAGGGCTTGAATGTCTCCTTAAAGGACATGAATGTCTCATTTCAGGCACAAAATGTGTCTGTATTCAGAAGCATCCTGATAAGATAAGAAAGGTAGCATCATAAAAAGAAAATATGTTACATCTAAAGACGCTGGTGTGCTTAAGAGACATAATACAGCATATTTATGACTGTGTTCCTATCCTAACAGAAGACTACTTCTTAATATTGCTCATTGAGAGACAGACAAACAAGTGGGTGTGTTATTGCCAAAGAGAAACAGACTTTTACTGCCAAGGAAAATCACACCGAGCACCATCCTAACATGAACTCTGTTAAGCTACAGTACATGTCTGTATATCTGGAATGTAAATAAAGCTTAGCAACACTTCAGACAATACAAAGCAGAATGACTGTATGCCATATACTAGGTACAATGACTCTTGCATCATATGAGGAGGCAGTCAACCCATTAAGGCTGAAACTATTGACCTTGAAACAAACATGAGAATATTCTCTCTCCACTCTCTGTATGGTCTAGAAAACACTTGTAGTCATAACATTTTAGAAGAGGCATCACCAAGGAAGATCATTTTTAGTAGATCATGGGTTTTTTTTCATAATTCTTCCACATTTTAAAGATGTCATACACGAAGCATAGTACATTTTAAAATGTCAACTTGATAAAAGATGTTCTGTTAGTGCTAATAGCCATACGTATTCTTAGCATGAGTTAGAACTTATTGGTATGGGAGGGGGGAACATAGCAAAACGCAGTTTGTTAAAAATGGACTTTTATTTTAAGAAATTTGTCCAACTTTGACAAAATTTTGACAGGTTAAATTTTTTACACCATTTCATTTCTATGATATAAAATCATTTTATTAATCTCAAAATGTCTAATTCTTTTTCCTTCAGTTTTTAGAGTCTCTTAATGTCTTATAGGTATTCCCTTATCAGAACAAAATGCTTTGATGGTATTGGCAAAAATTAGGAAGTTTATGAAATTAACGTTTTAGTTTTTCCATTTCATGTGGATAGATGAATCTTATGACTTTTAACTTCTATTTGGGCCGATAGTTTTCAGCTGAACTGCTAGAAATTGCTACAGAACAGAAATTATATCTAATGATAAGTTTTCTCTACTTTTCTGTTAAGATTTAACAATTACACAGTTATTCCCACGAGGTGGCAGTCATGAGTTGTGAAGGTAGGGGGAAGAGGTATGAAAACACACAAAAACCTTTTTAAAATAGAAGGCACAGTTTGATAAGCCAACAAGCAACTGGATTTTCGAGAGTCACGAGGAAAGCTCAGCTTTAGTTCACTCTTTTGAAGCCAGTCACATTAGCATGTGTTATATTGTAAGATCGTATGCTTTCGTCCTTTGGGTAGCAAACCAAAATTGTCTGCAGATCTCATCATAATCACTTGAATTAATTTTTAATTTCTATATGTGATGTGCATATGTATGTGTATGTATACATTTCTCATTCACATACATATTTATGTATTTTTAGATGTGCAATATTGGGAAATTAATTCCTATAAAATGATCATATATAAAGTCTACCCTTAAATGCATAGTAAGAACTCACAATTTATTTTGCCTAGAAAAAAAATCTTCAAGCAGAAAAAAGATCTCAGGTGACAGCAAAAGAGAAAGTTGCTACCAATATGTTAGGCAATTGATGCTTTCTTATTAGTTCCTCCCAAATCTTACTTTTGATCTTATTCTACTCAACATTAAAAAAACCACACACACAAACAAATCAGGAAATGTTAGGAAGTACTGAGTTGCCTTAAAAACCTAATAAAGTACCTATTCAGTCAAAATGGGAAGCATTATGAGAATGAGCATAGCTGTCCCTATTCCTGACTGAGAAATCCAAAAACATTTTCCCATCATCATTACAAAAGCCCTCTAATTCTTTTGATCTCTAGTATAATATAAGGTTGACAAGAAAGCAAGTGGGAGTGGGGAAGCTGACATAGCAATCTCAAGCCTTAAGCAAAAACCAATTTTTTCTTTTTTATATTAAGCGTGGGCAGCTTGGACTATGCATGTATCCCTCTGCACACACACTCTGAATGTTTCCAGTTCTTCCCACACTAATTTCCCCACTCTATCTACCCATACGTGATGCTACTTTTGTAATGACAATGCAAACAATAAACGTTTTCTAAAGATGTAAGCAGAGAAGAATTGGTCTTCATATGGTGTAAAGCAGCAGTCACCAGACATAAAGAACAATGCCAGCTTTCAATGGCTGAGGAGCTGGTTAGGAAACTTCATGGGGCAGTTTGTAAATCACAGCTGTCTGAGGGATGGTAGATTTCTACAGGCAATACAGAACCTTCATATGGGATTTATACAAGCAAACAGTGCTCCCAAATACAGTCCTGTTAAAGTCAAGAAGGGCCGTGTGGATATCACTGCTTAGTTCTGTCCAGAACACACCCTTGTTGATAAAGGCACACATTCAGATACCTGAGTCTTTCCAAAACGTGAAGGGGCTTGTTGGGGACTTCTGCTTTCCAGTATAGCAAGGAATAATCGTTCAGATGACAAACAGATTCTTGGTACTTTCTCTCAACATTGCAAAGTGAAATTTCTACTTTGCAGTTCAAGTTGGGTTTCAAACTAGAGGCTATTATCATAGTATCAAATTAAGCATCAATTGGCTCTTCAGCCGGTAAGAGAGCTATCAGACGGGTTAAAGACCAATACCGTAACAGGCATGGAAGGAAATTACTGGCCTTCTTAGCGATTGTAAAGTGCAATGGACAGAAGGAGCCTGGGCCGAGCCTTTGTAAGACCCTGAGATGCCCTTAAAGTTTCTCCAAAGTTATTCTATCACTCTTACTCTATTTGGGATTTGAAAGTACTGTGATGTACAAAAATGTAGGTTTAGAGAGGAACTCAAAAAGATTGTGGAAATCATCTTCCTGTTCTGAAGCAAATATGTATGTAGGCCATAGCTTAACCTGTCTTCCTAAGCTGCTGGGAAAGAAATTCCAGCAGGACGGATGCTCCACAGATCACCTAAACATTAGCTATCCTGAGAAGTTGAGAACTTTGGCTAATCTCTAGCATAGATGTGCCTTATAATTCACTTCATCTGAAACCTGCAGTGCTGCCAATAACATACAGGAAGAACAGTTTATTGTGATTCTTTTTATAAAAAACATGATTGTATTTGAGGACAGTTCTGTCTTTTTGTTTTTTCTATATGTTAAATGAAGTTCACTGTTCTTTCAACTTGCCTTTTTCTAAGCCTTTTTCTAAGCCTCTTTCAAATCCTTTACAGTTTGTCCCTGTATTTCTTGAAGTATGGTGCCTGGAGTCAGATAGAGTACTCCTGGAGTCAGTGTTTCTGACTTCACTGAAGAAAGATTTCCCAGCATTGTTTTGCTGAGTTGCCATTTATTTGTTTTTTTTCCTACTGTCCACTAATGACAAATTCTTAGTGAATGTGTATCCGCTACCTCCTCTGAAGTCTTCAAAAGCTGATTTATATTTCCTGTAGACCTGTTCCTTGATCTTGACTGCCTTTTTCTGCCTTTTTCTTCATGGTATTTTATGGCCTTCTTCCTCTGTGTGAATTCATTTTTTTTCCATTTGCTAAGGCTTAAATCCTACTTCTGCTGAAATCATTGAGAATTGTATTGCTCTTTCAGTGGAAGCAGAATGAAGTTCTGAATGTCTAAAGGCTAACTGATTGTCTAAAAGCAAATGCAAATAAGTTATAGAGTATATCTTTGCTTTTTCTTGGTATATTTTAACATTCACCTCCAACTGAATGAAGATAACTGTCACATACCTATATGTATTCCAAACCTCTTGTTGCAATACAGAAAGTCTCTGAGAAGATTCTATTTGCTGAAGTGAAAGCTTATTTTGTAGATATTAGATGTACTTTTTGACTCATTGCAGTCTCAAGTTGACATCGGTATTTCGATGACTCAGTAAAGAACTGGAAGAATTTGATTTCTGTAAATGCTCTGTGTTATTGTGTTGGAGTAACCAGTTTTGATCTTCTTTAATTATTTTTTACATATATCAATGTGAATCATAAGTATATATACTTTTTCTCTCTCTCAGTTTTTTAGGCTGATTTTTGCCTTATGGATGTTGATGAAGGTAGACAAAGCAAGTTGTTATGCTATTTTGCTATGCAATGCTTGTAGGAACACACTGTTTAAAGCAAACCAAGTAGACCATAGTTTGTACATACAGTCTTTGCAGAGGAAAAAGTCATCTGTCCTTAACATTCTTTTGGCTTCTGAAATGAAGTTCCTGAAGGAATAACCACAGAAATTACAGTTGAAAAGATATTGCCTGAAATGTACTTTTACTTTTGTTTTGCCATGCTATCATCTATTCAGGATAGGTTTTATCTCCTGCAGGTGCTAGCTTCCAGCTGGAAACCAATACTGCTGAACTATATATGAATTATTTTCTTGCTTTGTCTATGTCCACACTGCAGAGTCCTGAAGAGTTTGGAAGTTTTACTTTCACGTTAGTTGACTTCAGTATTTCTGACTGCATTGTCACAGATGGAAAATGTACTCATAAAAAGTCTGTTTTAAATTTTGTTTGAAAAAACATTTTTATAAATCCTGACTACTAGAAAACATAGTAGTGTAAAAACAATTGCGGAGTACAATGTGAAAGGTATGGGGATAGGAGTGGCTTCGATGCTTTTGATTCCTCTTATTGTGAAAACAAAGTACGTCTTCAATGTGATGTTTTGGATGTTGCTTGCACTGTGTCATAAGCATATGGTGTTAATGGATGGCATGTAGCTAAACATGAAAGACATTAAAGGAATTGGGCATGTTCTTTCAAACTGTTGTTGAAGAATCTGGAGTACAAGTCCAAGGAAATGGTGATGAAATGGATGGTATAACTAACAATGTTACTTTTCATATTTGCACAAGCATAAACGAGAACAGAAATAGTTCAGCTTCCCACACTGGAGAACAGTATCGCCTTGTGTATATTACACCGTAAACATCAAAAAAAGCAATATACAAAAGCTTCAATAATTCATGTTCATACATCATTTGGTTTTGGGAGGGAGTAGGCTGAATTCAGGATGTGAGTCATACTAGCACTGTAAGGAGAGTGAACAAGTTAATTTAAAGCACCATTTTACTCTGAAAAATAAATAGGGAATTTATTGCCTACTTGTTTATCTCATTTATCATCTCTTCATCCTCTCTTTATCTGAGCAGTTTATAGGTAACGTTAAAGCATTTCATGATAACTGGCTCTGAAAACTTGGAACTTGAAAACTGAAGTTTGCTATTTATACATTATCATAAATAAATATTCTAAGATGATCAGTTTGCCAATTATCCTGCTAATAGCAAGTCAGAAGGGAATCTAGTTCGTAACTTCTAGTTATGCTAATATACTGATGAGAGAAGAGTATTTTGTTCGCGTAACTCTACAAACAGATATCTGAAAACAAACAAGGAGTAGACTTACTGGTATTTTTGAAATCACTTTCCAAATTAGAAGCTTTATAGGTAGTCTGAACTGCAGAAGGAGGAAGAAAGAATGAATTTGGTATAACACAATGGATTCATCAGTCCTGTTGACTTTTAGCCTATAGCTAAAGGAAAATGAATTATTTATCCCTCAAATATCCTCAGAATTTCAGTCTAGATTTAAGTGAATCACCGAGTTTTCTAAATTGTGTCCTACTCTGAGAGTCTCTACGTTTTAAATTATTATTTACAAGTAGAAAAGATCCACCAGGATATGTAAAAACTTTACAACATTCTATACAAACACAGAGGAAAAACATAATTCTGCCTCCCAAAGAGGTCATTACTCTCTCTGAGGAATGTTCAATACAGCAAACTGAAAAAAATATATATATATATAGCTGAAATACAGGGACAATTTAACCCTTTCCACTGGTTTCCATTTTTTCCTTTTTACTATCAAGCTAGGCCACTCCGGAAAAGCCAAGAGAGAAATATGCAAAGGGTACAAGCCAATGTTTTCGTATCTACCAAGTCTCACCTGATTTCATATCAAAATGATGAGAAACTACAATTTTTTTCTTATGTCACTCTTCAGAAACAACCTCTTAGGGGAATCCTTTAGAAGAGGGGAGTAGAAGCCTGTGTATATGTCAAGTTCTCTCCATAAAGGTTTGTTTTTAATAGATTTTCTAGATTTTTTCATTTCCTCAAACTTTACCGAACAAAACCTTTCAGTTAAAGTCCTTAAAAATCCTGAACTGAATGTCTGGCCAGCAAATCCCCCTGAGTTTTGACCGCAGTATCCAGTGCAGTACTATTGGTTCCTTCTTTGACTTTCAATGAGGTGCTTTACTGCAGTATTTTCAAAGTACAATTATGTTTTGGAAAATATTATCCGATCATTGCCTGTTTGCAGAGCAATTCAGTACTTCCCTCACTAATTATGGTACTTAAACACTTGATGAAACACTTTTCATCTTCAAAGTGCTCCATAAACATTAATTAATGAATCCTAAAATACCAACATAGGGCAGGAGAGAAACAGCATAGTCTCTGTGTAGAACCAGGTAAATAGGCTGGAGAGGGCTGGGACCTGATTCTGCCAGGTGCTCCCAACCTTCAGCATTTTCCGACTCCATGAGTATCTACATAGCTGGCAATTTCACAGTGGCTTTAAGCTAATACGAGTACAAGTTGCCACCGAAGCAGGAGATCCCTTTTCCTCCTTCTATGTGTTCGTATCCTTGCCTTGCACGGGCTTTAGTAGTCACGTGTATGGGCAATGAAGTGGGGCAAGAACTGATCTGTCTGAAGACTATTTTTCTTTTTGCCAGCCTAATTAACATTATTCTGAATGTTCACAGCCTCATGGGACAAACTCCTATCACTAGGTTTTGCTTAAAATAAACCTATACCTGAAGCCCATTCAGGAACTCCGATCTCCTTTTCCTGGTCAAAGGATGTGCATGCTGGCTGCATATGCAGCACAGGGTATCAGAATACGGTGGCTTAGCTCTGCCCAACCTTTTGCCTGCACCACCCTCTCCACCCAGCGTGACATACCGACAGCCGTTCAGCTACAACTAGTGACGCTATGGGAGTGCTAACGGGCATCGTTATTAACATGCCTGATAATGCTCTTGCCTATCATGGATGTTACCAGGCAGTGGAGGCAGACCCAAGCTCATTTTCCACACGCTAACCGAGAGCCAACAGTGCAGATGGGCATAAGGTCGATGCATACCTATGTGCTGAGCCAGATGGTGTTCACTTTATGTGCTCATGACATTTCACAAGGGCCAGCACGGCTTCCTGGACTGCATCCTCACCGCATCACTGACCTTAAATCCTGACTACTGCTCCACTGGGGTATATGACTCTGACCTTCAGTTTGCGATATACATCAACCAGTGCTCCAGTGGTCACGTGGAAGGGCTGCTCCTCATTCAGCCAAATGGTGTTTGATCTATTACATTCTTCAGAGAGCAATTGCTTCTTCTTTGTGCACCCTTTGAATCTCACTTGATTATATGATAAAAACCAACAATCACTGTTAGAGTATATTATGTTAAAACCCATTTAATTGCAATGGGTTGTGTCAACAATCATGATTTTGTGGTATATGTAGTACCATATAGAATATATGATAACTTTGCAGGGAAATGTTATGGAGATGAGTTGTATCACCTATATTGCACATAATATATGAGATCTGGAATAAAATAGCCTAATTAAAGAGTTAGCTATGCCCTTCAGTGAGTAAAATGACTGAAGTATGAATCCAACAACCAGAATATCAAGGCTTTTTCTCATTGCGGGCTCTTATCCTTACCTAGTCTCCTTTGTTAAAATGGTCTATTCCTGGGCAGATTACTTGCTTTGTCCGTGCCTCAGTTTCTCTACCTGTACAGTAAGGAAATTGACACTTAGCAACGTACTTGAGGATGCATGGATAAATTCAATGCCTTACAGCGATAATTGTCCTTACTTTTTATCAGTGGTGACATAACGTTGCAAAAAGATTTCCCGAGTTACAAGATATGCTACAGGACTCTCTGCAAAATCACAGAGGAAATTATATTGACTTATCTTTGGCATACAATTATTTTAACAGTAGCAATACAATACGGTCAGTCCTAAAGGATCAAATGTTGTCCGCAGAATAACTACCAGATCTCTGACTAGTAATGACATATGCATCTGGATAGAAGTACTTCAGTTCAGTATGTGCAGATTTGCCCTGATGATGTAAGCGACACGTGAAGACCAAAGCCTATAAATATTCACAGTGACTAACAACTTGCACACAATTTCTATACAAATGAGAGAAAAACATCAAGAAAGAAAATATTTGACAAAAAAACAAACCTTGAAACATCTGTTTCCTCTTACTGAAGTGGAAACACACAGTCCTAAATTGTACAGTATTTCCTTCAGTGCATAGATTCAGTGATGGACATTTCATACTGGCCTCTGCAGAACAGAAATGATAATATTTTATGTAATTTGAAGTACTTCAGAGTATTTCCCATACTTCAGAGTATGACACATTATTTAGCCAGGTTATACTGTTTTTCATGTATTGTCAATCACAGCATGCGTGGCATTGCCCTCTGTACAGACCTGTCAGCTCCCTATTTTCCATTCGGTTTGGTTGCATATAGTATTTTACCTGAAATACTAAACTGGACCTTGAGCTCAGTTTCTAACAGGAAGGAACACTGTACTTACAAACTACAACACTCCTGGTGAAGCTCTTACCAAGAAACAAAGTCTGTTTCCTGCTGGCTGCTTTAAAATTCACTTTTTTCCCCTTTTCTTTGAAATTCAGTTGGCTTGTGAGCACAGGATTGCTTTTGTGAAGTGTTGGTAGTTCCCTGCAAGGACTCTGATCTGCAGAAGGTGCTAGAGTTTTTTGATCAGTCACTTTGTTTTCTGGCTTGGATCCTGCATTTATCAGCCTCATAACTTGTTTCATTGTTGGTTCAGTTTTACTATTCCTGTCCTTTTATATTCAAATACTCCATGTCACTTAGCAGAGACTGTTGAATTCTCTGGATCTCTGAGGATGGTGGATAGGGAAGGGGGAACTCTTTATTTCCAGAGGCTTTCTGATTTCAGTATTGACCTTAGTGAATTCCACCTTCACTGTAAAATGGTCTTACATTTCTTTACGGTAAGCATGTAGATAAGTAGGTACTTAACTCACATGGTGTAGCCATGTTTACCACCAGAATACTTTGGGTAACCGCCTGGCCCAACCCCTGCACTGTTCAAAAAAATTGTAGGAGATTTATTCTGCACCCTAGACAAACTACCTGCAGATGGCAGACTAGGGGCGCATCATATTGTCTCACTGGCATTCAATTCCGCTGCTGCAGCAGGAATGAGAGAAAAAAATTACGGAAGATGCCTGGAAGGTGAGGACTGATATTAACTGTGCTGGGGTATCTCCCTCTCTCCCTCTCTATGGATTTTTGAGATGATGCAGCTGATGCTGCCCCTGTGAGAGACCGAACAGCCGGTTTCCCATCTCGGTTATGCCCACTCAGTATACCGGGGGAAAAAACACGATCCTCTCAGTCATTCCTCCTCTTCCATCAACTTGTGGTGATACTAAGTGACTTTGTCTGCACTAAGCAGATGTGTCACTTTAGCTGGATGGTGAAAACAATTATATCGGTTTAAAAGTTTTGCGTATCATTAAAGCTGTACCAACATAAGATAACTTTACAGTAGCTATGCAACATCATCTATAAACACATATGTATACATTTCATATTGCTGCATTTTCATACTGCTTCAAGTGCTATACCAGAGTCAGAATACTCCTTGCTGGCCGCCCTTCCCTCCCCTTCTCCTGAGCGGAGATTACTACAGCTACTGAGTTCATTTGCTGCTTTCTGTTTATTGATGATAAGCACTGTTGTGCCCTCTGAGGACGACCCTCACAGCAGCTGGAGACCATCTTCCAGGTTTCCCCTGCCAAAGGGAATGAGCAGACAGGTTACTTCTGCTAGATCCCAGGGCAGCTCTCCAAGCAGCCAGTTTTCTCTGAAGACCAACCACTGACCTGTAAACTAGCCAGTCCTTGCAGACCTCGTTCCACATCCATGGTACACATTCAAAGCAGATTTCAGGGAGCCTTAAGGATTTCAGGCTTTGCAATTCCTTGTGTATATCTCAGAGGAGTTCAAGAGAGGTGCCTCAGTAACAACTGGAAATATCCCAGAAATGACAGATTATGGCACTCAAGCAGCAAGGGAGACAACGTGCTTGATTTTACCGGTGTAACTCTGCTCTGTTTGCAAAGAATGGTCATTTTAATGCTTTACCTTATTTTATTTAACAATGTATAGTATTCATAGCTAATCTTTTACTATCATCTAAAGGAATGTATGTTATTATCCCATGATAAATAACCAAGGTCACACTCTCAACTGGCTCATTGAGAGAGGAGATTAGCCATTGTCTCCTTGCTGTGAGATTAATTTTCAGTTTAGTTATCTTGGCTCACTGAAATATGCTTTAAGCCTGTCCTAGTGTTTGTGTTTGGTCACTTGCCTTAATTTCCCATTTTACTAACTATTTAGTATAGGTTTCCAAACAACAGTCTATCAGATTCAATGTCCTGCAGCACTTCAGGACAACAGGAAAAACAAAACTGCCTCTGACCCCAAATTAATAGTTAAATATAATGAGTTCTCTGAGCAGTCTTTTAAAATGAAACATGAATCTTCCCCTGTACTTGTCTGGCAGCCTAAGCCGTCAGTATCCGACATTATTTGTAGTGTGCAGACACCTTCAGAAATCAGTCCGCTCCCTAGTGAGTGAATTTTGTTTCAGCAGTCGTCATGTTCTGTAGTGAAGCATTGCTATAGTGTATTAGAAATGAAAAGTTAAAGCACAAAATCACTGGAAAAGTGTTAGGCAAATTTGAACATCACAGGCCATAAAACACTTCTTATAGACATAGGTCTTGTCCAGGTGCACCAACTGGGTACAGTGCTCCAACGCTGGTGAGGTTAAAATAGTTTACCCTACATGGACATAGCTCTCCTAGTACAGATTACTCCTGACGAGAAAGAAGGTGCAATGTTAAGAAGCATCAATATTAAAGCCCATACTGCTATACTGATAGGAAAAAAATAAACCTAGCCACAACTAACATTGCTATACTTGCACAAAAGCTGGAAAAACTGGCGAGGGCATCTTTCAGTGACATTGGTTTAAAACTTCAGCTTATTATCTGAAGCTGCCTTAATCTTTAAAGCCCTTACCTAAAGTGTTGCATACCCACAACTTTCAGTTAGTGAAGCAGTCCTTGAGCAGATCTCAAATTATGTCCCAGGAAATTAATATTCTACTGCTAGAGCATGAAGAACCAAATGAATCAGAGCTTTGAATTTGCCTTGCACTCAAGTGAACATGTTTAGGGAATGACGGCACAGGGAATTAACTTTCACGTGGAAACTATGTCCCCCTCTGAAAAAAGGGGAAGAGGAAATATATATTAATATGCTTTCAGCACAGACATAAATAAATATTTAAATGATCAGATAATAATGACAAACAGGAAATGCCATTTGCAGTGAAAATGTAGCTTGAAACAAGTTTTGTGGAAAAAGAAAAACAGGAAAACCTCTTCTTTTGTGGTGCTGAATTACAAGTTGCAATGATCTGCATTTTTCCTCAAGTGCTGCTCAGTATTATCAAAAATGTAAGATTAACAACATCGCTAGTTCTTTTAGATAATAGAAATATATAAGGCAACAGATACCCTGAAGGTGTTTATTAGGCTGTAGATAGATCTATTTTAATGCTATTTTCAAAACTATCAAATTGGGATCACTTTATTAATTCAGTTAGCTCCCATGTTCCAACACACTTCATTCTTCTTCTTACAGATTTACAGCAAATTTACTTACAGACTGAATAGGATTCCTGTTATATATCTGGTGTTTTATAGGAGCCTTGTTTCTTGATTTCACAGCTCATAAATCAAATTATGTTATTATAGAATAAAATAATGAAAAGCAACATTTGCATTAAACTTTAGTTCCATTTATTAATTCATATTAAAACTCTTGAGTTATGTTTCCTTTCGTTCTGGGAAACAGGTAAAGTGGAAGTACCTTGTTGAGATCAATCTTCATTCTTTCAATAAAAGCAAGAAAGCTCCTGCGGTTTAGTCTGCAAACTGGATGTGTACGTGGGCCTCCAATGGAATAGAAAGTCAGTTCAGGGCTGTGGTTCTCATACAGGTGGATTTTGGCCTGACTCTTAATGCTCATCATTGATAGCCTGTGGAAAACAGCTGTACTGAATGTTTTCAATTCTGATACACAGCAGTTCCTTCTGAGGCACAGCTTGTGTTCTGCAAACAGAAGGGGCTAATCCGGGAGTGCAGGATGAGCTTCCACAGAACTGGAAGGTCTCTGCACATCTCATCATGTTTTGCTACAAGGTCAAGGGGCATGGCTTGACCTCTGTATTCTCAAACTAGAATAACATACATGTTTAAAGTTGTGAGTTGTCTTTGAGGATCTAGGATCTGTAAGTAGTAAAAGCGAAAAAGAAGAACTGGAAGCATATTCTGGATACACCCAATATCTCTAGTGGAGAAAGTCCTGCAGAACCCTTAACATAACCATAAGCTTTACTTGTTTTTCAGATGGGCGTTTTATGTTCTAGAAAGTTATTCTCCTCCCCTTCCTCATATGAGGAAGAGAATTGATCTTTAGAATGATGTTTCTGACCTTCTTTAAAATGTCCTTTGTTTGGATGCTTACAGCAGACAAGTAATTCTTAGTTATCTGAAACCACCGCTTAGCCTGCTGGGCAGTATCATCTCCTGGTTTCTTCCTGTGCTACTGGAAGATTAGAGTGTTTCAGGACAAAGACCACTCCATACAAACACCATGTTTCTTGTATTTGGTTCACTTCTGGCTACTCTTGCAGATAGGGATCTGGGACAGTTTGATCTAATATGGCAGCTCTTGGGCTCTTGTGTTGCCAGAGATTATATAGGTAGTGCTACATCAATGATCATTCTTGGTTTTGGGCTTGTACAACAGCTTTCAAAATATCTATATAGTCTGTTAAACGAATGTTCAGCCACTTGGTAAATAATGAATGAAAATTCAGATAGTTGTTTGTACATTGCAATGAGAGAAGTATCTGGGCATTTCTGGCATCTCCAGTCATCCTGATTTCTTTTAAATTGCAGTGTAATATTTAACTAATGTTATTTCATAGGGAATGTATAGTCCAAGTTAAATTCCAACTTAAATAAGTTCGGTCAGGAGTGAAGCTAGGCAGTCAAGTTTTTTCAGCAGGTACAACTAGGGCAGTACAATTAAGGCTGGTGGTAATACTGGACTTTATTAGGGACACTAGATGCTGTGGGTCCATTGCTGCTTTTGGACAGTCAACATCTCACAAGCTTGACTGGAAATTACCTGGACAAGTCAGCAGTGCAGCTGGGTCATCATTGGACAAGCTGAACTGGATGAAAATTTCTCTAAAAATTCATGCTTAATGAGACTTCCTTTTGCCTTCCTTTTGCAGGTTTGATGAATGACTCGTGGTATGGCCCGCTGTTCTGATCCTAACAAGCCTCTTATGCAAACCTTTTTATGGCCAGACACCACAAGAGAGGAGGAGATGGTGCTGGAGATCTGCAGGTGGCTTATAGTCAAGAGAAGAAATGACTCGTAAGGAGCCACCTCTAGTCACAGTGAGCAGACGTAGAGCTGGCCTGAACATAGCAGGGGAAGTCTGCTTCAGCAAGTCTGCATTTTCTTCCTGCCACAAGAAGGGGTCTGGATTTCCCGGGGTCCCTGCAACAACACAGACCTCCTGCTGGACTGATCACACGCTGTGCCTTCAGCAGTGGCGCTATGCCTGAGTGACCTGCAAGCTATGTGCTGATCATCTTGAACTGGATGATCATGAAAGTAAAGAGATAAAAGCCAGTTTGCAGCTGTGCAAACTAATTTGCTATGCCACCTAATCTCCTGGTCAGGTCCTACACCCATTCCATCCCTGACAAGAGCATCTCAGGCCCTTTTATACTGTAAACTTTTGTCATGTATGTCTGCATTGTACAGTGTACAGCTCTACTGAGATGTTGACTGAGCTATGATACAGTATAAATAGTAATTAAATAATAATAATTTCACACTGTCCCTACTGAAATACAGTGTGGGTGTTACACTGCACAAATAAATACAGAGGATCAATTTGAAATTACAGGTTTTTGTTCCATTTGTGTTCAAAATCAGCTACAAGTTCATCTTTCCCTGAGGAACAAAGCTAGCTCATTAACCCACTGCACTAAGCAGACCTTGTTGTTTATCTTTCATGGACATCCTGTGTTAGTGATTTTTTTTGCACAGAATCATTTCAAGTAAAAAGTAGGTTTGTGTCCTAGGAGTTGGAACTAGAAAAAGCGTCATTGCAATTTAAGCAACAGTGATCAAAAGTAACTATGTCAAATCAACAGAACTCAGTTCCAGCCCTTTATACTAATCCAAAGTAAGTAAAGAACGTCATATTCAAGGAAACAATTTTGCATGAGACTTGACTTTTAAGTCTCATGAATCTATGTGCAAAAAATATTTTTTTTTGATCTGAGTTCAGTGGTTTCCCCGTATATCTAAAAAGAGTTAGGAGAATACGTAGTGAATCAAACTGGAATGTAAAATAAAGACAGCACTGGACAACTATTTCTTTATAGTTTTACCAGCTAAAGAAAGAACTATTAAGAAATTACTAATAGGGCTCTCAACCATGTGATTTAGCAGATTATTGTGGCAAATAGAAGAGAAGGGAGAAAGGTGACTGAACCATGTTCTGCCCTTTGGGATGAACTTCTGTGACCAGCAGGAGTTTACAATCACTTCTTTGCCAAATACAGTTGATGATTATGCACTTAAAGGTCATTTGTGCTTTCTATGTTAATGACCCTTTGTGTGACTTTGTGACACATTTATGAATGTATATTAGGGCTAAAGAGATGATAGGAGAGTTTCCATACTCTACCTTAGGGTGCCAAAGAGCCAAAATTCTGGCTATCTTTAGGACAAATAAAGCATGTCAGTACTATGCTTTACATTCAGCTCTGTGTCACAGTTGGAACTTTTTAAAGGAATTGCAGGTTAAAACTGTGCACTACAAAATCCCTGAGCACCAGCACCTGCACTTTGACTAGTTTCTCACTGAATCAATTTGCACACCTCCAGATACTCAAGAATAGAGCCCGCCACTGGGTTTAAACAAGGAGGATATTCTGAAGTGACAGGTAGCAAAAAATTTCAGGATCTTTGAGATCAGCCAGTTTTTGCTCCAAAGACATTTCTATAATGTTATGCTTGCAAAACACCACTAAATATAGTTATGAGGAAAAAAGAATCGAGTAAGAAAAGACAATTTGTAGAGTTCTCTTTGTTTCTTTGTTTTGTATAGCTATGATATATACCTCACAATGTTGTGTCTTCATTTCAAACTAATCTTGCCATATTTACCTAAGTAAACATATGCTATTTGAATTGTATGACTCCTCCTAGAATGAAAAAAAAAAAGATTTGCTCCAATTTATTAACTTTACATTTCCTTTTGGATTTTAAATCAGCAGGGGGTATACAAATCACAGAAAGCAAATACTCAGGAAAAAATGTTCCACTCACTTGAGTACAAATATGCATATATAAAAATAAAACATTTGGAAAATATTCAGAAAAAGAGGACACACAAAATTTCGCTCTGAAGTTCATCTGGAGCTGCTGGAGGTGTTTGCTTTTGGCAACAAAAAATGGAAGTAGCTGTGCTATGCAATCTGTATACCAGGAAAAAGCACACAGCAGAAATACTGTTATGCCCAAAGTTCTTCAGTAGGGAAAAGAGTAACATTTTCCAAACAAATTTTTTTTTTTCAACCTGCATTCTGTTTTGTGGGTGATAGTTCCAGCTTTCTGCCTGTCAGGCAATGATTCCCATCAATTCAAAATGCTTTATGAACTTCTTTGTTGCAACAACTCCTCTTCAAAAATACTAACCTAAAGCTTTCTCCCAAAGACTAGCAGGTCTGCTGTTAAAGGAGGTGAGATTTTCACTTGCAATGAGAAAGAGAAGAAGTAAATGCATGAGGTAGAAGCAGCAGAAAAGATATGTGCAAAGAATAATGTAAAATGGAGCAGAATTCAAAGGGTGCATTTAAGGCACAAACACATGGCATCAGAAATGTAAGAGAAACTACATCAAAGTGAGAAAAAATATTGATCACTATGTCATTAAATTGTGAAAGAGCCTTTCTGTTTTTATACTAGAATCAAAAGTATGAATTGGATCTCATACTGTTTCCCTAGACTGTTATCCTATTCAGCAATGAAAGATATAAAAAGGTTTATTTCCAGTTCAAGTGGAGGCTGGTGTTAAAATTGCTACTTACATACCTTCTCGAAGTTTTCCTGTTACTGTATCAGCAAAAGGTAGTTTGTGCTGATAAAAAAAGGTGTCTGTAGATACAGTGCAGCCTACGTCTTGAGATCCCACTGAACTGATGTTTAGTCTTTATTCTGCTGACTTAATGTGGTGCAGGCAGGACATATCTATATTTAAGTTGGAAGGTGAGCATTTTACACCAAATAACATTACTGACTCCAAAAGAAGCTTGTTTTTGGGCTAGTAACTACACAGGTGATTAAAACCTAGGAAAACACAAGTGCTGGAAACAGGATACCAAATCCATGGAGACTTGCAGCTCAGTTTTTAGCTTTCGAACACAAAAGAAGCTAACTAGATTTTTGTTACATTTTTGTAATGTATGATAGCATTAATGATCCCTGGTTCGGGCATTTCCTATCAGCCAAAGGTGGTCTGGGTTAAGAACCCTCAGCTTTATTTTAGACATTTTATTCTTCCAGCTAGTCATTAGCTGCCAGGAAATGCTTGCTTCAGGGGTTATTATTGCTTACATATTGCCTCTAAAAGCTTTTTATTACTATAAATTAATTTTGCTTTTGGGCTGTATTTACAGGCCTAAGTAGCAATACAATTAACTACAATAACAACCCAGGTGAATGATAGACACTTTGCAGACCACGGACAGTTCCAAGACAAATCACTTTACTTTCTATATACTTCTAATTTAGAGTTGGATATAGACACTGTAGTGAACAGAAAAAGGAAAAGTATCAAGTGACCTGCTAGAAGAAAAGAAGATGAAGAAGGAAAAAAGGAGGAGAAAAAGTCTTACTGAAAGCAAGCGAGAGAGAGAGAGAGAGAGAGAAGAGTGAGAACAGTATAATGCAGAATGTCCTGGCAGACGGAAGGGGGCATGTGGGAGCTGACCTACAATTTCCATGAGGTGTCAGAGCACTGCAGAAATCTTTAATGCTGCATGGAACAAAAAGATAACATTTCCCTTTGGGGCTGTAGAAAAATTTTGCATTCCCACCAATGCAAAAAACTGCAAGGAAGTAATGCAGAATGCCAAACGAGTGCCTACAAATATTTCATTGTCAGTAACCTCTCTATGTTTTTCTTATTCTTATGTATGTATAAGATGGCTTGTGGCTTGAGGCTACGGTGCAAGTATTAAACAGGATACACTCTGATTTTGTCAAAAATTTTCTGCTGGAGAAGATCCCATCTGAAATTCCTAGAAGCAAATCAAAATGAAATGTTATCTCACCATAAAATGAAACTTTGCCCCTTTTTCACCTGGAGAACTTGTAGCTCAGTGTCCCATCTTCTTTCTTCCTTTATCATGCATATTCCTTTTTAACCTCTTTCCACCAGCTATTATGCAACACAGTCTTTTATATTCAGTTTATATTCAGCTTTTCAAACTAGATTTGCACGAAAGCAAATGCCAACACTTAGAAATTTCTTACTGGGAAGAAGTCCTAGGGAAAAATGTTGTATTAGAATGCAATTGATGTTGAGAGGAAATATAAGTAAATTAAGGATACCATGCTTCATGAATATATTATAATTAATTCAAAAACAGAGTTACAAAGTATTGTAGCAATTGCAAGTGGTTGCTATTGTGTTGTCTCAGAGACAACAATATTCTTGGAGACTCCAAGACTCATCTTCCTCTCCTCTCCTCTCCTCTCCTCTCCTCTCCTCTCCTCTCCTCTCCTCTCCTCTCCTCTCCTCTCCTCTCCTCTCCTCTCCTCTCCTCTCCTCTCCTCTTCCTCGCACAGGAATAGGTTCAGTAGTGCAGACTGGACCAGACTTAATGTTAGCAAGGAATCGTCCTAATATGCTCTTTCTGACAACGAAAAGATGGCTGCAGAAGACAAGACTATTACAAAAAAAGGTGCTCCTGAAACAAAGCTTACATGTTCTCTAACTGTCTTTTATAAAATAATCAATGCAAGAGATTGCAACCTGAGTATATCATATTACACCATCCATCGTCCTTATGCAGCCACCACGTTATTGTTAAACTCCTTGTGCATTATCTTGACAGCTTCTGTACATTTCAACTTTTACTCATTTAAAGTGTTCATGAACTGGTTACTGTTCAGAAGTCATACCCACATTGGCCGATAATTTAGCAAAGTCTTTCTATGGGAGCTTGCCCTGATCAACTTCTCAGCAAAGCTTGAGCAAATGCATTCTAAATTACTCCTAAAACGTAATTACAGCTAGCCTTAAAATAAGCCTATATGTATGAAAAGCACATTTAGATATCCCTGGCGTGAGGTCTGGTCTATTCTAATACCACAACTGAAACAAAAAAAGTGAGAGAAAGCATTGTTTTTCTAAACATCATTGTATCTACTGTGTAGTTCACAAACAGTAAACTTTGTGATCATAATCATTTGGTTACATCACAGTATCAGTATAAGCCTTACTCAGAACTGACAAGAGCTATTAACTTCACCCTATCAGTCCATAATAATAACTAGATGTCATAATTTATAATTTACCTTAACATCTACAACCATGTACTGTGAACAAGATTCTAAATGAGTTTCAAATGCAGATGGAAAGTTGTTGTATCAGAAAAAATATGAGACGAACCAGTAGGATAAGGTGATCAATACTGCTGAATGTGTCTATTATAGAATTAATTTAAAGCCAAATTATTTAATCCCACTGTAAATTCTCAGAAAAAATATTCAGTGATGCATGCAATATTACGCTCTTTGTGGTGAAGGTAGGCTGCCCACAACTTAGAATTTCATTTTTTAGAGTAAGATCAAAACTAGGAAGTATCTGCACAATTAATGGAACCTTGAGTTTTGACACAGAAAACAGACACACTCATTGTTAAGATACCTGGCTCTTCATATTAAACAGAATTTCACAGACTCACAGAACGGTTGAGGTTGGAAGGAACCTCTGGAGATCATCTAGTCCAACCCCCTTGCTCAAGCAGGGTCACCTAGAACACATAGCCCAGGATCGCATCCAGACGGGTTTTGAATATCTCCAGCAAAGGAGACTGCACTGCCTCTCTGGGCAACCTGTGCCACTGCTCTCTCACCCTCACAGTCAACAAGTTTTCCCTCAGGTTCAGACGGAACTTCCTGTGTTTCAGTCCGTGCCCATTGCCTCTTGTCCTGTCACTGGGCACCACGGACAAGAGTCTGGCCCCAGCCTCTGGACACCCTCCCTTCAGATACTTGGACACACTGATCAGACCACCTCTCAGTCTTCCCTTCTCCAGCATAAACAGGCCCAGCTCTCTCAGCCTTGCTTCACGGGAGAGGTGCTCCAGTCCCCTAACCATCTTGGTAGCCCTCCGCTGGACTCTCTGCAGTCGTGCCATGTCTCTCTTGTACTGCAGAGCCCACAACTGGACACAGTACTCTGGATGTGGCCTCAGCAGGGCAGAGGAGAGGGGCAGGATCACCTCCCTCCACCTGCGAGGCAACACTCTGCCTCATGCAGCCCAGGATCCCATGGGCCGCCTTGGCCACCAGGGCACATTGCTGGCTCCTGCTTAACTTGTCGTCCAGCAGGACTCCCAGGTCCTTCTCTGCAGAGCTGCTTTCCAGCAGGCCAGCCCCCAGCCTGTACTGCTGCATGGGGTTCTTCCCCAGGTGCCCTAGGTGCAGGGCTCTGCACCTGCCTTTGTTGACCTTCAGGGGGTTCCTCTCCGCCCAGGTCTCCAGCCTGTCCAGGTCCCTCTGAATGGCAGCCCAGCCTTCTGGTGTGCCAGCCACTTCCCCCAGTTTCGTATCATCAGCAGACTGGCTGAGTAAGGGTGCATTCAGTCTTCTCCCTCCAGGTCATTGATGAATAAGCTGAACAAGACTGGAGGCAGGACTGACCCCTGGGGGACACCGCTAGCTACAGGCCTCCAGCTAAACTCTGTGCCACTGACCACAACCCTCTGAGCTCGGCCATCTAGCCAGTTCTCAATCCACCTCACTGTCCACTCATCCAACCCACACTTCCTGAGCTTACCTGGGAGGATGTGCTGGGAGACAATGTCAAAAGCCTTGCTGAAGTCCAGGGAGACGACATCCACTGCTCTTCCCTCATCTACCCAGCCAGTCATTCCGTCATAGAAGGCTATCAGAGTGGTCAAGCATGATTTCCCTTGGGTGAATCCAGGCTGACTACTCCTGAGCACCTTCTTGTCCATCACATGCATAGTGATGACCTCCAGGAGGAGCTGTTCCATCACCTTTCCCGGGATGGAGGTGAGGCTGAGAGGCCTGTAGTTTCCTGGCTCCTCCTTCTCAGCCTTTCGGAAGACTGGGGTGACATTGACTTTCTGCCAGTCCTCAGGCACCTCTCCTGATCTCCAGGACCTTTCCAAGAGGATGGCGAGTGGCTTAGCGATAACATCCGCCAGCTCCCTCAGCACTCGTGGGTGCGTCCCATTAGGGCCCATGGATTTGTGGATGTCAGGTTTGCCCAAACAATCTCTAACCTGCTCCTCCTCGACCAAGGGAGAGTCTTCCTTTCTCCAGACCTTCCTCTCTTGTTTCCAAGGTCTGGAATTCCTGAGGACTGGCCTTAGCAGTGGACTGAAGCAAAGGCAGCATTCAATAACTCTGCCTTCTCTGTATCCTTTGTCACCAGGGCACCCGCCCCATTCAGCAGCGGGCCCACGTTTTCCCTAGTCTTCCTTTTGCTCTGGATGTATTTGAAGAAGCCCTTCTTGTTGTCCTTGACATCCCTTGCCAGATTGAATTCCAGCTGGGCCTTAGCCTTCCTTGTCGCATCCCTGCACACTCTGACAACGTCCCTGTATTCCTCCCAAGTGGCCTGTCCCCTTTCCCACATTCCGTACACTTCCTTCTTCTGCTGGAGTTTTGCCAGCAGTTCCTGGCTCATCCATGCAGGTCTCCTGCCCGCTTTGCTCGACTTCTTCCTCAGAGGGATGCACTGATCTTGAGCCTGGAGGAAGTGACGCTTGAATATTAACCAGCTTTCTTGGACCCCTCTTCCTTCTAGGGCCCTACCCATGATATTTCTCCAGGTAGGTCCCTGAAGAGGCCAAAATTAGCTCTACTGAAGTCCAGGGTTGCAATCCTACTCATTGCCCTGCTCCCTCCTCGTAGGATCCTGAACTCCACCATCTCATGGTCACAGGCAAGGCTGTCCCCAGCCTTCACATCTCCTTCACATCTCCTTCTTTATTTGTTAGTGCAAGGTGCACCTCTCCTCATTGGCATCTCCACCACCTGTGTCAAGGAATTATCATCAATGCTTTACAGGAACCTCTTTAACTGTTTGTGTCTAGCTGTGCTAAAATAGGTATATTAGACTCTTATAGCTTGTTTCCTCACCTTTAAGACAGCCAGAACAGTGCTATGTGAATTAATAAACTAAACTGAGACATTACAGTTAATTGCATCAATTTTCTAAATTTTCAAAAAAAAAGATCTGTCATTTTAAAAATCAGTTCTTAGTAGTTTTTAACTTATTATCCCATTCAGTGTTTCAGAACATGGCCTTGGAAACATAAATATCCTTACTCATCTCAGACCAGTACTGGAAGCCAGTAAGACTGTGAAGTCTAGCATTCAGAAAGTTAGGAAACATCAGACTTAATTTGCCCCATGAAATTTACATTCACCCACTCTGTGTATATGCATTATGATGCAATCTTTTGTTATATAAGAATATGCAAGCTTTTCAACAGGATACAAGTGAAGGGTAACAATATGAAGTTCCCAGGCCTTACAACACATACAACTGAAAACCATCAGAGAATTCAGAGTTAATAATTTCCTCATTAATATTTCTATAGTGATTACTTCCTGCTCTCAAAACTGTGATTTGTAAATGTGTTTAGATACCCGTCTGGGTAAAGAAGCCTCGTGAGATTTTCAAAGTTGCCTTTGTCATTAAACACTGAGGCAATCTAGAAGATGCTGTAAGGTGACCATCTCTGGGAAGGAGTTACCCAAAGCATCCAGTGCTCCCTTGCTGCAGCGTAGGAGGATTTCTTCTCTTACATTGCAGCCTAGACTTACAGTCTGGCAGAGATTAAGCTTTCCCCTTATCTTTTCCTCTTCTTCATGCCTTACCCAACTAGTCCAGTGTTCAAGTCTCCTTCTCCAGGGCCTGGCTGAAGGGATGAAGAAGGAGCAACTTGGAGAGGCAAAAGGGCTCAAGTAGAGTTTAGAAGGTTGCAAGAGCATCATTTAACTCTGGGGGAGTAACGGACTGATTCAACATGCCTTTTCCTGCTGCTCTTCTGACTGGATCAAGGGCTAAAAGACTCTGAGGAGTATGCATCCCTCATGTCCTTGAATGCAGCAAAGCGGGTCAAGAGAGATCAGTTTAAGGTATGAGAGGCCTGACTGGAAAAGCTGTTAACATGTAAAGATTGCACATGAGAGTTGAGGAAGTATAGGGTATACCTCAATAAGGTAGCCCAGGTCCACGAAAATTTAAGTAATAAATATTAATAGATGAGCATTTCGGGCAAACCAGACAACCTAATCTGTTTTAGGATCATTTCTGGGTGCTCCAGAACACACCACAAAGATCTGTTGGTATTCTAACCATTTTCACCTTAAATTTCTCATACAATACTTTTGCATTCATTCTTTTTTATTTTAGCATTGTTCAGTCCCCACTAGCTATTTTTGCCTGATGCCTTCAAAATCTACCATTTTCCTGCTTGTATCTTCTTGTAACCATTGATTTGAAAAGGAATGACAAGAATCCTCCAGCACCCTTAAAACTCAAGAGTCCATGGCTTTCAATGTTAGCTCTTCAAGTCGTAGGATGGTTGTTGTACAGCTTATATGAGAACAGAAGCTTGAGTTCTGTGGCTTTCAATGTGCACTTAGTGCTACAGTAACTTGCAGTTCTAGCTGAGATGTGGCTTAGTGTAAGAATTCTGGAGAGCTGAGGGGTTTTTTTTGTTTCTTTTTTTTTTTTTTTTCTGTCCTGAACACCTAAGGGAGGGCTGCTTGCCAGGATTTTTGCCTGGTATTTGAAACAGTTGATTGGTTTATCTGGCAATTCTGATCTGTATTTTTCCTGTTCAGAGATTTTGGGTTAGAAAACGCTTCTTACAATAAAACTTCAGCTGACCTTGGCTGATTCTTGATAAAAGCAAGGAAAACCACTCTATGTTCAGGGTGGAAAAACTATCTACTAATTATTCTGCATTACGCTCGTGTTTGTCCTATTAGTTTTTTATGCCATGTTATTTAGCCTATCACATCATCTCAGTCTGTAATACAATATAATGAAAACTAAAAGGAAAAAAGAGAGGTCAGTCTTCCAGTGCACAGTGATGGTTATATCATATGAATTATGCAGTAACTCAGTGTTGCTTTTCATTTCATAGACTCACTGCAAAAAGGTTTGTCCTATGTGAAATTACTGTTGCCTCTTTGCTTACCAATCCTGAAAAACACTGTTTTATTGCCTATTTTTTAAAAAGTTAATATAGGGAAGGTGATTTGTGTGTTATATTCTGCACATACACGTAGTAAACAGATCTGACTTACTCTAAACAGAACACGAAGAAGAAACAGAGATCATTTAGGACTGAAGGAAAAGAAAGTATTTTAACTCTAATTTTTTGACATAGACCAACTGGACATAAGATGGTTCTTTTCTGCCTAGGTCTTATGGACGGATAGTTTTCTGTAAACAATCAGAAATGAATGTTAAGGAAAATAAGATATTTTTACTATAGAAAGGAAAATGAGAGCATAGTATACATTGATATCCAGGAGAATCTGTGCATAGATAACTGAAATTCTCTGTTGCTCAGATAACTGAGCAATGTACCTGTTTATGTCAGGATATGAATATAGTCAACAGAAACAATACATGCAATAGCAATGGATCTGCCTGAAGGACAAAAATAAATTAACATCCAAAATGCAGAAAAGTTTTCTTTCTATAAGTTTAACATGCTATTGAACAATGTATTCACAGGGACGTGAAAAGCCAGGATGTAGTAATAAACTCAGAAGTGTCTTGCATTTTGTACAGATAAAATAAATATAAATTGTAGTTCCTAAAATGTAAACTGTTAAAAAGGAAGTGTCAGTAATTGCTAACTATTATTAATGCAATCTGAAATCTATATGGGATAACAGAAGTCCAAGTGGGCACTTAGAACACTATTTGTTTTACCACAGCAGCCACATAATGTATACACAGTTTTGGCTCATCAGAATCGGGCAGAATTTCTTTTTTGCTGTAAAATTTATTGATTTTTTGACTGTGAAGCACTTACTGGGTAACAAAACCAGTGTGCCTGGTCTTGACCAAGAAGGATCACATGTCAACCCAAAACATCTCAGAACATTTCTTTACGATTATGGGACTGAGGTAACAATTCCATGGGCTGGACTGTAAGAGGGCTTCTTTCTCCACGCTGTTCAGATTTTTCTGTATCATTTGATAGGGAGAATGAAGTAGTGGACAGGAATTGTGAGAACATTAGCAGAGGCACTGTGTGATGTTTTTGTTGCTGCAACGTTTTATTTTTAATGTATGTTGGGCCCTCATAGATTTATAGGTGTGCGGTTTATGCCCTCCAGGAAATCGCCAGATAAGCTGATACTACCACAGTTGCAGGGAAGTCTCTCCCATGTTCCTAGCCATGCTTCTGGAAGATACGCTGCTTAGTTCTCATTCTGATTTTTTCTATAGATAGATTTGGGAGAAATAGACTAAGTGGGGTCTCCTCCTTTGAGAGAAGAGAGGTCTTCCAGGAAAGAGAGGAAGAGTGTTCTCTCTTTGTTCCTCTCTTTGTTCTTCAGAAGGACAGGGCTGAACACTTTATTTCCTAAAACAAAAAGACTATAGAAGATTCCAGAATAACATGAGACTGTATCTTGAAATCATGGTATCAAAAGTGAGGCCAAATGCATTTTTGAATCAGGCAAAAAACAACTAAGCAAGCCTTGCCTTCTGCTGTGCAAAACTAAGCTAATACCAGTCATTGCTGGCATTGTTTTACACTTTCTAAATATCAGCAGAAATAGCTTTTGCACTGATGACTGATATATTTAGATTTAAATGTATGTAAAGAGAAATTTTTCAAGTTACTTTAAAGACTTGAAGTTATTGCAGATAATAAATCACTGGTAATTGGAATAATTTTAAAGTAAAAAAGATGAACTTTAAAATTCATCATTTTTATTATAAATCCTTAACAGGTTTGAGACCAACACCTTTTAAATAAATAGAAATATTCTGTTCGACTTAGATAGGTGTTGAGTCACTCTTTAACTAAGAAAGGCTATATCTACTTGAAAAATGGATTATTTACACTTTTTGAAAAAAGTTCTAAGCAATCTTGATGTAATATTTCACAGAAAGATGGCAATTGGCAGTGCATATCGATAGAACCACAGAATCTGAGAACAGCTAAGGCTGGAAGGAACCTCAGGAGGTCTCTAGTCTGGCAGTTCAGCCAATTTTTCTGCTTTCCCTTCTTGAAGATAGGAGAGACACTGGCTTTCTTTCATTCATCAGGAACCTCTCCTGATCGCCATGACCTTTCAAAGATAATTGAGAGTGGCCTTACAATCACATTGCCCAGCTCCGTCATCACTCATGGGTGCATGCTATTAGCTTGCAAGGACATGTTTGTCTCCATATTCCCTAACTCAGTCCTTCTCTACTAAGGGTCTGTTCTTGCTGTAGACTTTTCTGCTTGTCTCAGGGATATGGAAATGCTGGAGGCTGGACTCACTAGTAAAGACCAAGAAGAAGTTATTGAATACCTCACCCTTTTCCATATCCTTTGTCACCAGGGTCCTTGACCCTTTCAGGAGGAAGCCCACATCTTCTATACCCCTTCTTTTGCTGCTAGTGTACTTGTGCAAACCTTCCTTGTTGCGTTCATATCCCTTACCAGATTCAACTCCAGGTGGGCTTTGACTTTCCTAACCCCATCCCTGCATGCTTCAACAATGTCTCTATATTCAGGCTGAGTGATCTGATTTTGCCTCTGCCTCCTACCTCTTGCATGCTTCCCTTTATGTTTGAGTTTTGTCAGAAATAGCTCGCTCATACCTGCAGGCCTCCTGCCACCTTTGCTTGCCTTTCCGCATGTGGAGATGGACCATTTCCAATTTTTTTCTGAAGTCTGAAGTAGTAGTATAGACCAACCATTGCTGGTCTGACTGTAATCCTGATCTGTCAGCTCTGAAAAGGCTCAACATCTCTCCCAAGGCAGAGCTCCATGCATCCCTGCTGCTCTCTCACTTAAGTTCATTGCCTTGGGCTCCACTGCTACATCCATTTCTTCAGATAGGAATCATAGTTTGCAACCTGGTACTTGAATCTACAACATCTGGCTCTGCAAAAACAATAACTCTAAGTAGTTCAAGCTAATGGCCAAAGTTGGGCTTTGCATAACTTTTTGGCTGTTGAACGCTGGCTTGTTTATTTGTTACCTGCTTTGGTAGGCTTTTGTAGTGCTATTAGCATACTTAACAGGTGCATGTCTTTAGTTTTATCGTCCGAGCACTGTAAACAATATTACATAGAAAACAAATTTTTAGTTTTAGGTAAGTAATTTTAAGCATCACTTTTTATTCTTTAGTAAAACTTTTACATTTACACTTAATTTGATTTTATTTCTCCTGAAAAAGCAGAAGAGCAAAATTCATAATGTGGTGGAGGCACATAGGAAACTGGACAGGTCCAGTGTATGAAATCTGTCTGGAGGAGATACTACCACATAATCTAATCCTATTTGTGATGACTTTCAGAATTCAGAATATTCTTTCAGAATTTTGTCCAACTTGGAAAAAAAATAAAAGATAGTAGCTAAGATACATATGGTAATAAGGAGAAGAGGAGGTGAGAAAATGTAGCTCTGAAATGTTAAGGGCACCCTGAGTGATTCATTTTTAATTCTACGGTAGTTTTTAAGGCAGAATTTGAGAAAACATGGGAAAAATTGTAAAAGGCAAAACATGCTACTTTGATTATCTAAAATGTAGTAAAAAGGTTAATTTGTATTTTGAAAGCCTTGTGCAGGGCCCACAGTAGTGGCTAGCATTTGAACACTACCCATCTTTGCATATCGGCTTTTGAAGCCCCAAGAGCTTTTGCCATTTGTTCAGATTAGGTCTGTCTTCAGTAGACAAGTCTCTCAGGTAATTGAAGCACAGGCACAAAATGAAGTCTGTTTGATGGTCTGCGACTAGCAAATGTCTCTTAGCTAATTAATTAATGCTGTTCTTTTTAGATTTCTGTTCATGTTTCATTTTATATGACATTCCCTCAGATGTGTGAACTCCCATGCTCTTATTTCAGGATCTTTTTATGTGGTTCTGGAGAGCTGTGTCTTAGGTAAGTAGCTGTACTTTTTAACTTTTAGCTGTGATAATGGTCTGGATCCCTTTTTGCATTTACGTATATGGTGGCACACTCCACCAGATCGTTTCATATGATATCTGCTGTAGGGTTTTAAACTAAACTGTCCTTTTTACTCTAATACATTTCATCCACCAGACTGAGGATTATTAACACCAGAAACAAGCAGAGCATACAGACAATGGAAGAAGAGTTAAGCTCTAATTCTCTGAAGTGATTCCTCTCCATCTTCCTTGAATTTTACAAATGAAGTTATATGCTCTGCAGATTTCCTTTAACTTTTGTTGCTTTTTTTTCTGCACTGAATCTGTGGCTGCTAATGCTGAGTGCAAAACTGATTTGCAGCTATAAAGGCATTGCATTATTTAAATTCTCATCATTATTATGTAGTTGCTTTATTAATACCTTTTTTAGATCATGACCTTAATTCAACATTTAAAGGAACAAAGGCAAATGTCTCAGTCACTGACATGTTCCTCATTTTAAAAAGAGAGAAGCCACCTGCTTAGCCCCAAATTATGAAAGTTCAAAACATAGGAACTATTTCTCAGCATGAATATGTAAAATGTGTTCTAAGACAAGAAATGACACTTCTGAGCCTACTGCAGTTGCCAGCCATCTTACACAGTAATTTTACAAGTAATATTCTTCTGAGTATGGCAGATATCTTGCAGAGAAATAATATCAGTTCTGCGTGCGGCAACCAGCAGCAGACATTGCTAAAAAGAACATATTCTTTATTAGTACTACTCTAAAAATCAGAGAAAAAAATATTATTCTTGAGTCCTGTGAAGACCCAGGAAAATTATACTGCTCTTACAGGTCAACTAAGGATATTAGAGATTTTATTTTATTAAAGATATAGAGTAGTTTTAGTGCTGTAAGATAGTTTAAGAGATATATAATGAACGTGTTACTGCATCTAAAGAAATGAAGCTACTTGTCCCTAAGTCAGTAAAAATTTTATGCTGAAATATCTACAAATAGCCAGACTAAACTGAAGTCATGATTTTTTCCACTTCTTTTTCCAGCTATTCCATTCCCTTCCTGTTTTTCATCCCTCCTGCTTTTATCTTACTAGTGATCTAAACGTATTCAGTGAGATAGGATACTGGAATTAATAAGATTAAAATGTTTTCCACAAAATTATACATTCTTTAAGAAAAACAAAAGAGAAGTAAAAAAAATTATGTTACTTCTATGCAGCAGTCTTTGTAATTTTTGGTAGGTAATATTATTCTTTATCATCACTGAACTTGTATTTTTCTTTTCAGCTACTGTAAAGTAAAATTTCAATGCTAAATCTAGTATCAGAAATTAATTAAACACACTTTTAAAAGCCCAGACATTCTATGAAGCGTGAAGAGAATAGTGATGCTTCTCCTCTCATAAGTCAAAGAATAGGGAGAAATTAAGATTAACAAAAAGAAGCAGATTAGCCAGTATTGTCAGATACAACTTGTTAAACTTGATCAGAAAATATTATCTGGGACATTTTTTAAATCAGTATCTGAGATAGATTGGCAGTACTATTGTTCACAGTAAGAACTGTAAGAATTTCTCCTGTGTTATTAATTCTGTTTATAAAATGACTCCTTTTCAGATTTTCTTAAACAATATATTCACCCTCTCAGTGTTGCCTCGTATTTGGATAGGTGGCTGCCCCCTTATATCTTTATCCTGACAGCTTTGACACACATTTGGCACTCCTACACAGGTGAAAAATTTCTCCTTGTTGTGACATCCCAAATGCTCTCATTGCATCATTCTTTCTTAATGCAATTTTCCTCACGTGCTATACCAGAGCCTTGTAAATAATCAAAGGGTTGTTATGTTATTTATAACTTCTCCTTTAATTTTGCTAAAGATTTAGCATTTGTTATAAACTGCAGAACTTGGCACTTGAGGCTGTTGGTCTTAGAAAAAGTAATAGAAGCAGATCACTGCAGAAACCTCAATATGATATTTTTTACTTATTATTGTATGTAGATGTATTATATGTAGATTAGCAATTGGAGCATACATCTCTGTATAGCCATAAAAACATATCCCTAGACAGGTTAGAGGAGAGGACATCTAGTCCCAGGAGAACACCAAAGAGAATGCAGAGAAGTGCCAAAAAGTGTGAGGGAAAGTGCTTTTGTAGGACCATGCTCACCAAAATGAAACATGCTGCAGAAAACGCTGAAAGTGACTAAGGCAAAAGAGGGATCAGTAGAGAGTAAGCTAAATACTAAATGAGAATGTGAAAAAGACTTCCAGAAACTTCTATCACACAGGAGTTAACTGGAAGGAAGAAAAAAGTAAGATTGCTTTGTGTATGTACTGGCTATATTTATAAGAATGAATAAAAAAAAAGAATGGTTCCTAAAAGGTTACTAGATAAACATGTGAGAATAACTGAATTTTTTCTTCTCTGGCCCACCTGAAGAATTATTTTTTATTGCTCCTTAATTGCTCCTACATTTTCCTTTGTTAAAAGTGAAATAAAAGAACTCTTTGTTTCCTGATCCATTAAGAACATGATTTGACCTAAAATCAAATATCTTCTTTTAGCAGGGAGATTGTTTACCTTCTAAAACTTAAAAATGTGTTTTACAACATTCAAAAAATTTGATTTTTTTTCCTTCCTCCTACTTCTTTTTGTACCTTTATTCTTTTTCCTTCTCTCTTTCTCTCTTGCCTTTCTCTATTCTTCTCACCTTCTCTCTTTCTTCTCCTAGAGCCACTTGCTATATTTCAAGAATATGCCCAATTAACCTCAAAACTTATTTCTCTGACAGAAAAATGATGTGTCAGAAAATATACTTGGCTGTAATAGCAGCATTTTTTTGAAAGAATGTCAATATACATGGAAGGATAGGAAATGTATTTCAAGTTGCAGCTTTAAAAAACACTTACTACCCTTAAAGAATTTTATGAAAGAAAGGGATTCTTTAAAAGCAGAAAAAATAATTTGTATCAATTGACTGGAAAATACACAGTGATGAATAAACTTGTATATACAACATTTAGAACTTTGTATAGTGACCAATGGGGCAGTATTCCTACCCTAAATGTTGGAAAAATTCAGGTATCTATGAGATCTGCAGCACAGCAGAAGATCCACACTGAAAAAGGGCTGTCAGAGGAGAACTTCAGCCATGGATCTATTCTGGTGTTGGCCTGTTATATATTAAGGATAAAGTAAAATGAAGGAGAATTTAGAGAATATAAACTTAATTCAGTCAGCAGTCTCAACAGTCACAAAATTGACCCCATGCAAGTACTCAGTTTACTCATTTGTAAACTCTCCCTGCAACATCTGTGTCATTCATCCCAAAGTTATATGACACAGCTTCACCAGTCTCAGTCGTACAGGAACAATAAAAAGCCATCTAAACCTAAGCAAGAAGGCAAATTTAAGGTTGTTAATGGTGCAACAATGCAATGATGTTAGTGATGTCTCTGTGCAGGCACCCATTATTCATTCCTATCCAGTCACCAAAGCTGAAATGTATTAGAAGCAGGCAATACAGGCTGCAGGTGACCTACTGCAGTGAAGAAATTATTTGGAAAAAAAGTGTCTCTAACGTCAATTAGAACGATATCAAGAATCAAAGACAGTGATAACTGATTGCTAAGGCCTTCTCCTAAGTGCTGCAGCCTAGATGCATGCAAAGGGACTGGCCTGATGAAATAACTGTTCTTATCTCTCCTTTGTTTCACCTTTTCCATCTTCTATACTTCTCTCTCTTTCACCCTGCGGCTTTCACCTGGATTAGAAGACATAAACTTCAAGAATGTAGTGTTTTTGAATCTCTGATATTTCTCACTTCATTAAGTATGCCCACCATCTCATGGATGCTAAAGAGGAACTACAGAAAACAGTCTGACCTCATTTATGAAAGTTAGCTGTCTCTTGTCATCCATTATTTGTACAAGTATAGCTCTCCTTATTGCCAACCCCAGGTTCTTTCCATTGGTGAGGTGGAAAACCATTTATTGAATAAAAATGAACTTGCAATACGAGGGAGCAACAAGGAGAAGACAACAGAGGGTATGACAAAGAAGCACTGGAGTGGTGGAGAAGGGCATTTTGAGGGGAACAGGAGGAAGGCTTTCAGGGGGTAGGAAGTGGGAAACAAGAGTAATGGGCTTATGAAGGTAAGAGACAATCATGGAGATGGCACTGGGGAAGCATGAAGCTAGGAAAGAGGGCAAGAGAACACAGTTTTGGAGAAAAATGATTTAAACCCCTCCAGTCTTGAGAATTTGAGATGGAAGTGGATTTTTCCCTCTATGCTACAAAGGGTGAATTTTCAAATGAAGTGCTAAAAGAGGGGAGAAAAGGATGGGGCGCAGGGAAGGATATGGATAGAGTATACTTAGACACTAGAGTCTTTGTAGAGTCATTATAAAGTACAATTTGCTTAATATCTTAAAACCAAAGATTTTTATGCCACTCAGGATTCTTTGGAACTGACTTTTGCAACCGGATATGAACTGCAGTTTTGCACATGCCCTGAGAAACCTTTCAGATAGGCAAAGGAATACTAGCCCTCAGCAAGAACTCCCATGCTCTTTGTTCCTTTCCCTGCCATACTTTTCCACTTAGTTTGCCTTAGAAACCTTCTTGTAAGAGTTACAGTTTTCTCCTGGTGAAAAACATAATTTGATCCAGCTACCCAATACAGAAGATATTTTGTATATCTAGCTCTCTCTGTTTAAACAAATATGAAAGATTGTGCAAAAATTTTGGATACCAAATAAATCTAAGAGAAGATCATAGTCTAAGAGTCTCCTGTGAGCAGAATAAAGACAAAAACTAAGTCAACTAATTATTTTGAGTTAGTTTCAAATGCAGTGTTTAAGTTATAAGCATTCAGACAATGACGTGGTAATTGCTAACCCAATTGCCTTGATAAAGTTCACAGATTGATAGTCAAGACAGAGGATTTTGTTGTTCATTTGCTGGTGTCTCATTGTGGGGAATTAAAGTACCTATTTTGAATATTATTGTCTTTCCAAAGTAAATCTAATGAATATGCGCTCCCCTGCTCTGACAATGAAGCAAAAGATCTCAGAGTAGCAAGAATTCTCAGGAGATCTATTCTTTTTCATATCTTCCAGCTCATAATTATCTTTCTCATTGCAATTTGCTATTTGGCCAGTCCACGTAAAGAACCCATTTTATAAACTCCGTCATACTTATCCCCTTTCTTTGTAGCTTTTCTTTCCGTCTATATTCTTTCCGTTTCTCTTATCCATTCTTCTAGATTTAGGAATGTCATGGGTCTGTACAGAGGCGTAAGAATGATTTCTGTTTCATTCCCTATTTCACTTCCATTTTCCTTCTGTCTTATTACTGCTTAGTGTCTTTCCGAGCCTTTGATGAGAGGCCTAGTTGACAGCTTTTTGGCCTAAACTTAAGCAGACTATATGAGCCAGATTTCTCTTGTCCAAATACTAACTGACTTCTTCAGCAAGCTCTAATATCTTTAATATCATAAATATTATCAACATATATATAATAAATATTGCTGCAATTTGCTTACCTCTGTATATACCAACTACTCTTTAGGTTAGATTCTAATTCTTTACTGAATGGATGTTAACGTACTGACCTATAGTCCTTAGGTCTTCTATCAAATACATTCAAAAAAAACCATAGCACTAAACACTTCCCAGTCCTGTTGTATCCACTAGTTGCAAGACATTTCTCATCTTCAGGCATTCCACAGTGAGGTTTCTTTAGAAATCTATGATTTATCCTTACATCAATACTCCTATTGAAATCAATTGGATATTATGTACTCAAGCATAAATGATGTGATTCCTCTTAAATTAGGAGGTCACCTACAATTTTGCCTAAGCCTGCCACTTTCTAGTGAGGATGGAAAAGAACCTAAATATTTCCAAAAAATATCAACATTTGTTTCTTCTTGTATACTTTATTGGCTTGTAATCAATCACCAGTCTCCTAATTATAACTCTGTGAACCAAAGCAATGTCCACCATGAAAAGTGAGATGACCAGTGACCAATGCTTAACTACTAGTGAATGTTAATTATTATGGAACAATTTATGGTACATGAAACGCATGCTTTGTACATATGGCAAATTCTACTTGCTGGCGCTAAAATCCCCCAAAAGTCACCTCCACACCCGGCTAAATTGTCTGTTAATATTGCTCTGATTTACTACAATTTACTACATCAGAGAACTCAATTTGTTTTTCTCCATGGGAGACTGAAAAGGAATGTCATTTCATGTTTACATATTCAGGGTACAGAAGTCCATGAAAGGTCTCTCCCAAACATCTTCTGAAGTGCTCATTAAATTGTCTCTCTTACGACTAAATGATTTCTCGTATCTTTAAAATGTTTCTGTTTAAGCTTACTATGAGGATGATCTTGCTCTGCTGAGAGTTACATATTGTTAGGTTTTAATTAGAATGGCTATTCGGAGTTAATGACCCAGTCCAAGAAGGAGTCAGCACGGGAGGTTGTTTCTCCACTTCAGTGACTATTCTGCTTCATGCAATGTAGTCTTTCCCAGTTAGACAAAAATACCTGCTAGTAAATCTATTATAGTTTCAACGTTTCACTGGGAGCAGTGTAATGGGTCTTAGGGCTCAAATTTGAAGGTCTTTGTGGGGTTTAACATCTTTTATCACTCCTTCACAAAGGCAGAATCTGAGGAAACTGTTGTTTCTGATATCTTTCTCTTTTCTCTGACTTTCTGGCAGCCAATTTCTTTTAGAAGGGCAAATGGGCTTTATTTGTCTTGAAGGGTCTGCTATGGTTGCATCCTAAAGTTTACCAGTGAGATATCTGAGTGGCAAAACCGGGTCTCAACCCTCCATCCTTCTGGGGGCTCTGCATAGGCTGCAACTCCCAAAGAAGGGATGCGTTGCTGCAGAGGGCTTGTGGCCAGGAGGTTTGGGACAGGGACTTATGGAGCCTTCTTAGAAATGTCAGCACTCTCTTTATCTGGCAAAAACCCCAAGGAACAGCAGGGTATACCCAACTGCCCGTATAACCTTAGTTTATTTCTTCTTCTGGCAGAAGTTTTCGATTATATGTATTTGTGCCAGCTTCTAAGTTTTCCCATCTGTTTAATGTTTTCAGAAGTGGCTGACAAAGTCTATATGCATAACTTTATCTTACCATTTTAACATTTAAAAAGCAAGTCCTAGCAGAGGCAACGGAACTGAACACTTTGCTCAGTTTCAACATTTTTAACCACTGAAGTTTGACTCTTTCACATTTACTGTAACCAACCTTGCCATTCAACATGTCATCTCTGAGCAGGCCTATGCTTTTTTCAGATCTTTATATGTTATTACAACATAAAAATTTTCTCAGTCTTTCTACAGCTTGGCACAGGTAGCTCATTGTCATTACTCTCTTTACTGCCTACATAGGTACTCAAGAAAAAAAAAAACAAAAATGTTTTTTGTGAACTAGCAGTCATAAAATATTTGACAGTCCTCCAATCCTAAATGTAAAAATTTTAATACATGTTATTTAAAGTAATACATTGAAATGAAGGAGAAATGGATGTTTTAGGTTCAAACTGAGTACAATTTAATCTCTCTGTGTACCTTTGAGGTATGAATCAAGATTCCTCGTATGTTAAAGTTACGCACACACTTTGAAGAATATACAAATCTTCGAATATGCTCTTTTTAGCTTGTCCTTTTTAGAATAATTTTGGGTGTCCAAGCCTTCTCATGAGTTTGTTCATTTCAAAAGCATATCCTTTCAATAAGCATGAATTTTAATTTTTTCTCTATGGGTCTGCTAAAGACATTTGAGATTAATAGGAAGGGCTGACAAGTCAGTGGACAGGAGGAATTATGAAACCAGTTCTACAAAATCGTATAAAATGCATAAAGTAAGTAGTAGGAGAAAAGGTATTTTATTGTGACGATTTCGGTTACCACACTTAAATGCTATATGGGAATAGAAAGGGTTAAAAAAAGAATTTCAGATGGCATGCAATTTTAAATTAGTAGCCTACTGTTAGTTATGGATCTCCAGGAACTATTCTCTTAGCAGACAGCGAAGATTGTCTTCAGATTTACCTGGCCAGTATGATAAATTTACTGAACTTACCACTCAGGTTTCTTCTGCAGAAGACGACTTACTGATAAACCCCAGGTGAACAGACTTGTGTCTATTCACTGTTCAAAGTCAGTCCTCCAGTCAAAATAGTATACTGCCAAAAGTATTTGAGGTGAATCAAGTCATATGTTTCCATAAGAAGATAATGCTGACATCATTGTTTAAAATTATTATAAACTTAATTTATATGGGAATATAAATTGTAATATTAGTTACGATAGCTGTGCTTTGTTACATTGATGTACTGCTGCTGTCAGGCATAAATTATTAATACTTTATAGCACTATACAACTGCATTCAATGTGTTTGCAGCTAAAATAATAGATCCATGATGCTCAGTGGCCATCAGATTAGTTCTTATAAAATTAGAAAAATTATTCTTTAAACCTGACTTTGGGAGCAAAGAGTTAATTCCCGAACAAGAACAGTTTCTTACCTTTACTTTTTGCTTCTTAGCAACTACAACTTAGTCGTAAGAAATTAGTTAGACTTCAGCTAATAGAATTGTAAATAAAACATTAAAAACTCAGAGGTAACAAAAAGTTAAGAGGGAAAACATGCAGCTGATATTTCAGAAAATGATCAGATAAGTGGTATTTATTATAAAATTTTTAAAAAGTCATTTAACTGAATAGTTTATATAAAAAGTAGTTAAAAGGTGGATGAAGTAGTCAGAAAATAAAGAAATGGAAATTAAAGCTATTTAACTACAGTAAATTATACCAAGATTTTCAGTGCTTGCACAGATTTTAATGCAAATTGTGCACCTAAACCCATATATCTTTATAGCTACAACTATGTATCACATTTTAAAAGGTCTAAAACTGAAAAACAAAGGATTTAAAGCTATCAGATTATGAATTTTTAGTTTTGTTGGTAATCTAGTCATCTTAAAATTGCTACACCTCTTTGCAGTTGTATTGCATGTCCTATCCAAGAGAACATATAAAAAAGTTCTTATCAAATAGTAAGACATGTTGATGCAGCACTGAGGACTGACATTGCTCTGGTTATATATTCCTCTCTTGAAGCAGAAAATTTACTATGCAGTGCAAGTATTCATAATATTCTTTTACAAAACTCTTGAGAAAAATGTACCAAAAAAGTCTGACAATACAATTATAGTTGATAGTAAAAAAAGAAAATTAATCTGTGATTACACTTAAAAACTAGCATATTTTATGCAATTTAAAGATGTTCATCGAAGAGAAGAAAGCTTCTTTTTTTTAATGGCCCATGAGATCATGTTCAATTTCTAATGTAAGTGTTTAGCTATTGGCTGATGCATGCCTATGGAATTGCAAACAAAAAAGGATGCTGGTGATCTTAGAGATTCAAGATTATTAAAATGTGATTTAGCTGAAAAAAATTTTAAATTCTGAAATCTAATGCATCAGGGCATAAGAAGAAAGCCTTTTGCCTTCATTTATTCTTAGCTGTCCTTCATTTTATACTGAGTGCATCATTCTTCTTTTGGATTTTCAATGCTTTTCGATGTATTTTACATGCCAATAGGGGATTCTACTAACAAAAGCTGACACCTTGAAAGTCCTGCTTTGGTAGTTTTCTATGATTTACAGTACACTGCAAAATGGAGAAAAAAAAAAAAAGGGAACAGCAAACTGAAAAGAATTTTCTATATGAATAAATTCCTTAATAAAATAGTTTATGGGGAAACATTCTGACCAGACTACTACTAAGTCCTCACAAGTCAGTACATTGCACATGGAGGAAGCTGATCCAATGATTTCCCTTCTTTCCATTGTATCATCTTTTTCCTCTGAAGTCTATAACAGTTGTTCTGTAGATCTTACAGTGCTGTGTCTGAAAACCACTTTTCCTTCCTCTGCTGTAATTTAATCTCAATAATATTGTTTGCAGCCTCAGTGAATGTACAATTTATCTTGTTCTTGTAGAGAGGATCTGAAGAGCTAGAAATATATACTTTCATCTGCCGCAGTGTTTGAATAAAGTTTTACAAGGGCAAATTGACTTTTAGGATAGTACAAGTCAATGAGTTTCCATCTTCATTTATTTGGTCCCTGCCAGTCCATGTCTCTTCATTATGCTCAGGTCAGCAATTTTATCACAAGTTTTAGAACTAAAATTTCCTGTAATCAGGAGATGCTGAACAAATTCTCCTCTAGTGTAACTGCACTGCCGTCAAAGCACTTACACTAGGGATGAATTTGGCTCAGAATACTTTGGCATAGTGTCAACGAGTTACTATAGCTGCTCTAGGTTTCTTCATTTTCATCAGCTGTGCTTGCTATAGTTGGTACTTAAACTTGAGTAGTAGTCAGATTTATTGGAGTTCTTTAGAGGGGGATTAATTTAAACTTGCCACAGTCTGGATTATGTCCTATTGCATGGTCCCTCTGACGTCTTCACACACTTAGTCAAAGGTGTATATCCTGAGTGGGAGGTAGGAGCTTAAATAAAACATCTGTTAGCGTTAGAGGAAACAGGAAAGGGAGTTGTGTTTGTTAAACCGTGAGATCTGAATTCAGAGCATAATACGAGCTTTCTTTCAGCATATAATGAAGTGCACAGTTTCTATTAAAAAATGTAAAAATGGATGCAATTTTGATTTTTCTGTGGGGAAATTCCACTTCACCACAGACTTGACTATTCCATATAGCAACATGATCATGCTTTTGTGCTGTCTGCTCCTTTGCTGACATCATCAGGAAATCCTGACAGCTTTGGTTATACTCCTTTTCTTTTCTGTATCTTATGAGAAAGGTACCATTGATTCTACACGGAAACTCCCATAGCTGGACAATTAAGCCTGTCATATGTCACTTTGGTTTGGCAATGTGGCCATATATGCAATGGCATTAGAAATGACACCAAATTGCTATCTTTGTGTGTCATATTTATATCACACGGAGCAAATGCTTGAGGGCTTTCTTTAATCACATGCAAGGACCTTGTCAGATGTTTCTTCTTTGTTAAATCAAGGGATATTTCTTTCTTCATTTCTTTCTTGGGAGAAAAATACAGGTACACTTTGCCTCCTTCTACTATCACATCCTCTGAAGCATGGGAACAAGGACCAGGAGACAAAATATCTATCTAAGTGGCATTAAAAATCTCAGAACCATCTGACATTGTGTCCTATTCACATACTCACGTTTAAGAAGATCCACAGATTTTGAGGTCAGGAACAAATTTTTCTCCGGGTTAGAACAGCTATCTTTGCATAATTTGGCGGTTTCACCTGGCGTGTCCCTCCTGTTATAGGAAGGTTAGATTTTAGTTGTTCTTCTAATCTTTCTCTCACTCTCAACTGGCGCATTATAACTGTAGCTCTTGTTTCGTTTTCCAATTTAGAAATTTATTATAGGACTTCATAGATAGTGCTCTAACACCTGAATCAGTTGTAGCGTGCAGCAAGGTGAAGGGCCCTGATAAGCCAGTAGGTACCCCAATGATTTTCCTTCTATGCCATCAGAACTTGTTGTTGATTCTTTCTCTATGTCCTATATATACCGATTCCACAGTGAAATAATACCATACTTGCTATGTCTATGCTCTGACAAGACTTAATCAAACAATTATCAATCAGCCTGTGTAAACCCTTACTAAATACTAAGCTAAACAATATTTAACCATCATATCTAACATATCCAGTCAAATAGATGAAAACTGGATTTGCTGAAAAGTGTCCAAATTCGTCAGGCTATCTCTGTAACTAACTTGCACCTAATCAAATATCAGGAGAATTCTCTTCTTGAACAAGCTGGCGAATAAAATCAGAAAGAAATAGTGAGATAAATTGTACTGAGCTTCTGGTAGCATTCCCAGAAGATTAGTTTGGGGTTTGTTCTGAATGCCTTAGTAGGCCACCAATATAGACCATCTATATTCCTGAACTACCTCTTTGGACCCTGAGAATGGGCATGCAAGAGTGAGATGGAGAATGGAGAGGAGTGAATGGAGCTGTTTGGTTGGTTGCTTCCTGGTACAAATCAGCAGAGAAAGGGACCAGGGGAGCAAGGAGTGGTTAGAACCTCATCTGCGGGCGGTGGGTGCTTGGCAGAAGAGCTGAGAGGTCGCACCTCCGACTGCTGGCCAGCAGTAAGGGATTGTTGTTCTTCATGGGGAGCACTGTGGCCTTGGAGACAGCTCAGAAACGGTTCTGAAGGGACATGGTGCTTTGATAAGGCTACAGGTACAGTCACAGCACAGTCCATACCCGGTTGTGACTTTAGCCCTTGCCCTAAGCAAAGTAATGCGTACCTTCAGAAATGGTGCTGGGAGCAAGCAAAACAAACAGTACGAAACTTGTCAGTGTGTTGCAGGAGAAGACCCAATGCGCAACAATATTATGCAGTGGAGAAAGAAAAAAAACGAAAGTGACCTTGCTGGGTAAAAAAAATTGTGATAAAAAGTTCAGCTGTTTCATAAAAAAAGAAAATACAGCAACAAATCTGATTAGTTATACACAAAGCATACTCTTTTAGAAGATGTACTCCTAAAAATTAGGTCAACTTTATACTTTACCTTCTTTATGTAGTGGAACATGGTAACTTTATTATTTTAGCTACATTATTAATGTACATAATATTCATGCAAAGGAACTTCATTATATTTTAATGTAAGTTTTGTTTAGCTAACAGAAATAGAAATCTTCCTTTCACAGATATTTTCTTTTCATAGCTGTTTTTAGGAGTGACCAGATTCTCCTTTGCTTGTCAGTGGAGCCACCCACACAAAAGAAATAATTTATCCGGTGGGTTTGGGTCTGCATATATGTCACTGGTTATATGCCTCTCCCTGTGTTAACGTTATATGCAAATACCCTGCAAGTATTAAACAACGGTCATTTCAAGACTTACAGTAACATTTTAGGGGAGCAAAAATAGTGATGTAACTCAAGGACCTGTGAAATAGCAAACAGTTGTCCTCCTTGTCTGGAACAGTAAAGATGGATAATATAGCAATGTGATTTAAAAATTGATCTTAGCTCCACTCAGCTGAGCATAAAGGAAAATATATGACCCGCTGAGGAGACACAGTGAGCCTGAAGCTCACAGTATATCACTGTCAAAACTTAGAAGAGGCTTTAAAAAACTTTGCTAGCTAGAATGTTGCTTTCTGTCTGTGGCAAATTTCTAGCTAGACTCGTACTCGACCTGCAAAATTTAGAAGTATAATCATTGATCTCCTCGCATCAGCGGCGCAGGTGCTATAAGCTGGAAGCTAGTTAGGTGCGCGCTCACAGGAAATGCAGCAGCACCCGTGAAAGGCAGTAACTCTCCCCTCTTCAGCTGGACAAGCTGCACATTTTTCTGTGACGATATCGTAGACTCCTTGGGGCTATTTTAGAACATTACAGCTTTAGGCTACTTGCTGGCTTAGAGCTGGTCATCACTATCTGTTAGTATCTTCTTTAACCGACATATAAACAGCCAGTGTTACACAAGAGCTTAGCAGCTTGCAGTTCCCACCAAAGCAGCTGAGGGATGAACTTAGTATCTGAACTTCTCTCTTATCTGAACCTCTCTCTCACTGATACAGCTGAGGGCTCATAAATGTTACTGAGCTACTGCCAGAAACCTCAGGTAAAATGAGGTACTGTGTGCTTAAAACCGAAATTTTAGATCTGCAGGTTTCCCCTTTGCAGCTGAAAACATGAAAGAATTAGATAGAATCTCAGTGAAAGAAATTAAAGCTAGAATGCTTCACATGTCATTTGCCACAGGCTCTGAGAGCACGCGCAGTCAGTTTCTGCAGGTGGGCTGATATCTTAACAGTGTGCCTCAAGTGCTGCCATTCGGTTTCTCCATAGGCAGCGCTGGCTGTTCAGCACTGCTGAAAATTTGACCCCCGAAAAGTTCATATTAGAGCACCTCAGTGCTAAATGCATTGTCTGCTGGTATCAGTTCCGGCAACAGCAAAAGGGGAAGGGGACTTTGATAAGCACGCAGAAGACATTGAACAGATCCTTGCCTTATATCAGATAATAAAATTCCACTTTCGTTCAGTGGAGCTATGTTTGGACTCCACCAGGTAAGTATAAAGGCATGAGGCAATTTTTACATCTGTTACACTGCCTAAGGTTGCTACTACTATGAATATTCATAACGAAATAGAATGTAATGGTAATAATTAATAAAAGGTAAAAATTATTCACATTTGGCCTAGTGTGCTCTCCCACTCACATGTACCATATGTCAGTATTTATATGAACAAAAGCAAAGTATTGAATGGTACCTTCAGTAATCAAAGGATAATTCTGGGGTAAAATTGTTGCTTTTCAGATTTTTGCTATAATTTGCCCTAAACTGTGATTCTGACATTTTTCATTCAGTGTTTCATTCAGTGTCTTACCTTAAAAAAAGTTAAGGGGCCTACATTTTGCCCCCAAGGAAATTGTGTTATTTGTTCCTTATACCTCCTGCTTGTGACTTTGAAGGGATAAGTCTTGCAAGCTTTCGCTAGCAAAGATTGCTCTCTATGAAAAGGTAGATACAAAGTAAAGGTAAGTATGATAGAAGAGATGGTTGTCCCTGGCACTTCCACGAAAGCCACCATATACAATTTATTTCTCTTTCTCCTTAGTTCTTTGTTAGAGTTGAAAGGGAGGGAATCTTTCTTCATCTAGATCCCATCATGGTCCGTTGTGATCTCAGATTTACAAGACAGCGTACTATGTGAAACAAACTTTATTTTTATGAAGTCTTTAACAAAAAAAATAAAAATAAGAAAGCAAACAAGGAGTTGCAGACTCTCTGTAGATGAGCCTGAATTGTTAATTCTCTGGTTAGCTACTTCGTGGATTCATTAACTTGATTACTTGTTAAATCATGCACTTATAAGTAAAATAGTTACCTCAGTCAGGGCAAGAGTGCTCATCCTTCCTCCTCTGTCATGATGCTGGTGTGCCCTGCATTGCACGGGGAAGCACAGGATCCTCATCAGTCCAGCTGCTGGTGGGTGTGCTTCAAAATCTGTCTGGGTGAGTCGATGCGCTTCCACCTTCCAGCTTGGAAAGTCAGGTCTACACCATCACTATTGGTCCATTTGGTCATTGGGTAAGGATTTACTTAATTCCAAAGAGTTTTGGTCTTATCAAGTGCTTACAAGCAGCTACTTACAAAACTGCAAGGGTAGCAGACCTCATCTATTTTTGTCCTCGAGTGTCTGGCATACATGCTGCTCTGACACTCATGACACTGCTCCCAGCAAACATCAGGTATTAGCATGAGGTGGGTGTTAGCCCCGAAGCCTGAGCAGGGGTCGAGTGAACAGTCACAAGACGCTCACTAGATCAAGTCCCCATCTTTGGAGGACTCTAGATTTCATTATCTCAACAACCATGAATCAGCCCATAGCTCACATAATGCTGCAGAAAATCTACAAAAGAAGCCCACCTAATCTCCAGAGGTCAAATACGGCTCACAGGTGATATTATTTATAATTCTCTGTAATACTTTAGCAAAATAAATTTCTGTGGCTTCACAACTGTAACTGGAAGCAGACTTTGACACTATCTTATTAATTTGGGTCCATCAAACCAACTTTATTCATTTAATCATTGCTACCTTGCAGCTTCACCTGTCAGGCTAAGGGATCTCTCTAAGGGATCCTCCATCCTTGGAGATATTCAAAATCTGACTGGATACAGTCCTGGACAACCTGTTCTAGCTGACCCTGCTTGAGCAGGGGATTGGACTGGATGATCACCAGAGTCCTCTCATACCGCAGGAACTAAAAAGGTAGGTCACTTGCAAATAACAGTCTTTCTGCCTTGAGAATAGCTGTGTTACATCAGATTCCTGGAAAGGATACCACTGTTCTTTGCATTCAAGACCTGTTCAGTTTTTTTACTAAGTAACTATCCAATATGAGCTTCACCTATTGGTCATTGACTGCTTGAAAGTGGAGACATCATAATCACTTTTGAACAGAAGAGAAAATAAATTCCCTCTCCCCTGCCCCCTCTTTATCACTAAACAGTTCCTTTTCCACATAACGTGGAAATGTTAAGTCCTTTCTTCATTTCAAATAATTAAATAAATCAAAGACAGTGGATCTGTTTATGATCTCATTTTCATTACTTTTGAAAGCAAATCTTCTGAAACCAGTGGCATTAAATTGATTTTAAACAACAGTAAGAGAGAGAATAAATCCTAATGTTTTTCTAGATTTTTTTATTATAGATTGGAAAGGCCTAAAGCTGTCTATGGAAAACTATGTAAGAAAGAGCACAATATAGGTGTCCTCTTAAAAGACTTTATGGAGGCACATATGTAGCTCTATGTAGTTTAATAGAGATAACACCGGTAAGGTCATGCAGAAAATAGTTTTAGGATTTGTGGAGCTAAATAGCCAGCAAAAGCTTTTCTATAGTATTTTTAGCACATCCTTTTGTTAGCACAGTAATCTTTTATCTTTTTCAAATATGCTGAATGTATAAAAATATGAAAGAACGATTACACTGCTTTTCCATTATTTTTTCTAGGATTTGCCTGTAAGAGAAGGACATACAATGTGCACATTCAAAAGCCTGGAAAATAATGTGTTAGTTTTCTTCAGTGTTTACTTTCCCTATCTGATTAATTCTCTTTGAGAATAGTTCAATGTCCCTCTTTTGGCAGACTTGTCAAAGCACCCTGGAGGAAAACACTCTATACAGCTGGAAAGGGCCAGCGTCACTGTGTTTAACTGCACGGATGCTGTACTATGTGTTAGAGCAGCTGAGTGTACAGGGCAGCTTAGTGAGAATATCCTATTAATATAATGGGAGCAAAGGCAATTTCCAAGACATCTGCTCAGCTGTTTGGAGTCTTCTGCCTAATACCTTAAGAAAAACACGTGTAGGTTGGCTTAATGTTTATCTTAGCATTTGTGCTGACCCATGAATATGCATCCTGTTTGGAAGGCCCACATTTGGTCTCCTTACCTTGGCCAATGCCATGTGATATCCCAGCTCTATTCAAATGAATGCAGATTTTGCTGTGAACTTTAGTGTGTATGGTTTCCACCTGAAGGCTCCTCTGATGTTAAGACAGTAATTCAAATACCAACAATTGTACCCATGCAAGAAATCTCATTGACAAAGTAGTCAAAATGGGATGACAAGAGATTTCAGTACATGGATCTACTACTACTGTTCTCAGTCTCTTCATTATATATTTGTTATGTATTTACTTCATTCCCGTTATTTTCCATTTTTTCACTATTACAGCCTACCCATCACACAAGTATACTGCTGCATCTACAGGCATGCTTGCCAGCGCAGTTCAGCAGAGCTGCAGCATTTAACAAATGAAGCATCTGATCCTGCTTTTTCAGTTGCTAATTCTTTGAGTCCTGTGAAAGTCATTTAAGTGAATAATATTTCAGGAAAGGAAAATGGGAAGGTTTTTCATGTACCTGATTGAACTGTTCAAATGGAGAAGAAATAATGAAACAGTGCACACCCATAGAGAGTTTAGCCCTTTGTGTACTCATGATATGAGGAAAGCAGTGTGAATGTTGTCTCATCCTCCAAGCATGCAGCTGCTGCATTCAGTGGCATTTTGCAGGTGGCTGAGGCTTTTTGCATGTTTTAGTTCCTACTGGGGGTGTCATACCGCTTCTGATTTAGTGGGGGGTTTTTTTGTTTGTTTGTTTTTAAATAGGAAACAGAACTTCAAAGGACCTGAGAGCATCCTTTGAAAGGCAGCAAGTATTGCAGCTGTGTGTTGGAGCTGGGAGGTAAGAAGGAGGAACTGGAGAGTAAAGAAAGAATATTTTTATGTTAAAAAAACCCTGCAAGATTTAATGCATATTCTTTACCATTGAAAAAGTTCCCAGACCTTATTTTTCCACCATATGAGCTCAATCCTGCCCCCTTCTTTCTTACATTTAAATATCAGCTTGGGAACAATTGTTCTGAATTAGATCACAGGTATGCCAAGGCCAGGACCTTGTGTCTGGCACGAGCCGTCGGTGGATGCCTGGAGAAGAGCACAGGAACAGGGCAAGCAAGAGGTGCTCCCATTGTATGCTCCTTGTCTCCACTGAGCTGAGGCTTAGTGTCTTCTTGAGGCAGAGAGGATGCTTTCATGCTTAATAGCCTTCTATAGACTTTTTTCCTCATGAATGAGTGCAATTATTCTTGAACCCATACAAACTGTTAGTATGAGCAGCATTCTAGGGCAGAGTTTCACAGCTTGGCTACAGATTTTTTGAGAAAGCTCTTTCTTGTCTTTATTTTGAAACAAGCACCTACCTATTTTGTTGTATTACAATGCATTACAAACATAAATGATGTACAGCTCAGGAGAGTAATCTGTTGTGGTTGTAATACACTTGTATTTGACAGGAGAAATAAATCATCATGCTGTTTTAATATATGCAGTCAAAATTTTACATTTCAAAATATGGAATTCTACTTTTTGATAGCTAAAATCTAGTTCTATGCGCATTTATTTATTGCCCAGCATATTGCTATAAGATTGGTTAAAAAAAGAAAAATTAAATGTGGTTGTTGCCACTGCAGAGGTGAGTATTTGTAAAATGTTACTGTACCAGAAAATACAGAGCTTGAGCTTTTCTCCTCTACCTATGCAATGAAATACGAGACCAGCCAGTAATGTTAGCTATTAACCTTACCCCTTCTGTTTAACCTAATTGCAATGAATCTGGAAAATAACTTAATATTCTGTCAACACTGAGCAAGAAGAGGAAGTGAAATAGAAACTTACTCCTTTGTGACTGTGCTTTTGGTTTCTTTGTTTAAACTCCTTGCCTTGAGGAACGCAGAGGGAAAAATAAGGTTCTCACTGAAAACAACAAGCAAAAGTAATTTCATTATTAATATTGGTAAACCGAAACTTTCCTTCCAACCATCACTCATTGAATTTTTGAGAACAAAGTGATATTTTTAAAGGCATATGAATGGAATAGGTACCAAACTCCCACGAGCAGAAAGCTTGGAGACTATGTTATTTCAAAGTGTTTTCAAAAGTTAACCCTCAGAAGCAGTGCCGAGCAGACATCAACGAAACAGCCCAACAGTCCTGTCAGAACAAGGCTTTGAGCAACTGCCAAGACTATAAAGCGTAGCATGCATCCAGAACAGTGATGTGCATGCAGTGTAATATATATCAAAGACAAGAAACTTCTGTGACATTTGTTAAGTGCATGGACATTGACAGACAACTATTTCAATCTACAAATGTGGTGATCGTGACACTTGGGGTAGCTTTTGCGTAGGGCGAATGCTCTCTCTTTATGCATAGTTCATCTCAGCGAATTGAAAAGGTGTATGCGAAAAAAAGCACACCAAAAAGAGCAAGAAAATCGTACAACGAAAAACTCTCCTCTTCAGCAGCGATAGAAGTGTTTGGATTCTATATGGCAGAACATGACCAACGTGGACTGTGACCGCTGCTGTTGACACCAAACCCATGGGCTAACGCACCATAGGAAACACTGCAATGCCAAGGATGAGCTAAATACACGGCACAGGGTGCAGAGGGAGAGCTCTGTTTAATGCCGGAAAGTATGGCCCTCCACAGAGGCACATACACAACAATACAGCAGGTCAGCAATAATGTCCTCTGTCCAAAGCTTATGTTAAAGGCCAGGAAAGAGTTGGATGCACTAGTTTCACTGGCAATCAGCTTGCAGTATGCGCACGGTCTTCAATATTCAGTTCTGATTTACTCCTGCTCGGTGTCTGATTATTTAAACCTTGAATTTTCATCTTTGGGTCCTACTTTGGTTTCATTTCACTTTACATGTTAGAATTTCATTCAGCTTATCAGATACATAGATAAGTAAATTAGGAACAAATTCAAAATCATTTTTCTGTCCCAGATGCATGCTCACTCAATGAAATCACATCTTCCTTTCCCACATAGGTGCACTCATTTCATATAGTATTTTTATAGATCATTACCGTTTTCTATTCCTTTGTAAGATGCTTCAACTTTTTTCTATGCATAAGAAATTACAGTATAATTATATGATAATTAAAACAGTGAATAACAATTGTCATTGGCAATTGCCAATAGTTTGGAAAATACATCTTTATTTTGCTAGTGCTCAAATTCCAAGCATAACTCCACAAATGATTCAACTCACCTAGTCTATAGTCATCTCCAAAATACTGTAGATAATAATAAAAAAAAGATCAGTAACATCTACTGTATGATGTCTTTTCAATCTCACAGATAAAATTACGTGCAGCAAAAGCAATAAGTTTAGCAACTATAAAGTCAGTTTTACATATAAAATTAACTTATCTGGAACTATCACAGAATGGTTTAGGTCGGAAGGGACCTCTGGAGATCATCTAGTCCAACCCCCTTGCTCAAGCAGGGTCACCTAGAACACATAGCCCAGGATCACATCCAGACGGTTTTGAACCTCTCCAGCAAAGGAGACTGCACTGCCTCTCTGGGCAACCCGTGCCACTGCTCTCTCACCCTCACGGTCAACAAGTTTTCCCTCAGGTTCAGACGGAACTTCCTGTGTTTCAGTCCATGCCCATTGCCTCTTGTCCTGTCACTGGGCACCACGGACAAGAGTCTGGCCCCAGCCTCTGGACACCCTCCCTTCAGATACTTGGACACACTGATCAGACCACCTCTCAGTCTTCTCTTATCCAGCATAAACAGGCCCAGCTCTCGCAGCCTTGCTTCACAGGAGACATGCTCCAGTGCCCTAACCATCTTTGTAGCCCTCCGCTGGACTCTCTGCAGTCGTGCCATGTCTCTCTTGTACTGCGGAGCCCACAACTGGACACAGTACTCTGGATGTGGCCTCAACAGGGCAGAGGAGAGGGGGAGGATCACCTCCCTCCACCTGCTGGCAACACTCTGCCTCATGCAGCCCAGGATCCCATGGGCCGCCTTGGCCACCAGGGCACATTGCTGGCTCCTGCTTAACTTGTCGTCCAGCAGGACTCCCAGGTCCTTCTCTGCAGAGCTGCTTTCCAGCAGGCCAGCCCCCAGCCTGTACTGCTGCATGGGGTTCTTCCCCAGGTGCCCTAGGTGCAGGGCTCTGCACTTGCCTTTGTTGACCTTCAGGGGGTGCCTCTCCACCCAAGCCTCCAGCCTGTCCAGGTCCCTCTGAATGGCAGCCCAGCCTTCTGGTGTGCCAGCCACTTCCCCCAGTTTCGTATCATCAGCAGACTGGCTGAGTAAGGGTGCATTCAGTCTCCTCCCTCCAGGTCATTGATGAATAAGCTGAACAAGACTGGAGCCAGGACTGACTCCTGGGGGACACCGCTAGCTACAGGCCTCCAACTAGACTCTGTGCCACTGACCACAACCCTCTGAGCTCGGCCATCTAGCCAGTTCTCAATCCACCTCACTGTCCACTCATCCAACCCACACTTCCTGAGCTTACCTGGGAAGATGTGCTGGGAGACAGTGTCAAAAGCCTTGCCTCTAGATAACCTCGAGCCAATTGCACCCCCCCGCGTGGCGGCGACGACCCATTCGAATGTCTGCCCTATCAACTTTCGATGGGTACTAATTATAGTGACTTAATGAATGCCCTCGTTTTCCTTGTTATTGTATTGGAATAAATATATATTAAGTCTAGCTAACTGTTCTTCATTTTGCACATGCCCCAGGGATTCTTCCCAGGCCAAAACTCACTGTGATCTACCATGGCATGAACTAATTTTTCTGTTAAGCATGACTGTAAATGATTAACTAACTAAACTATAGGTTTATAGTTCTCAACTGTATATCATCAATGACTGCAAGTGACATTCATTTTGACCACTAAAACGTAGCTAACAGATCTTATCCAAACTGTTATTAGCTTCAGTAGCAGCCAGTGATGTATAAAGACTGTAGGATCAAACCCTGGAGGACCAATACATGGATCCTCTGATACAATAACAGCTAAATTAGCCTTCCAAATGCCACCATAACTTGTTACAAAATACCCTTTTATAGCACTTGATGTCAACAAGGCATGTAAACTGCTGCTTAAATTTCAACTTGCTCTCTTGTTTCTTTACTTTTAGTTAAAAAAAAAGAGTTTAACTGAAGAAAAAGTTTTTTCAAAATAGGGATTCTTATTCTTCATGATATTTGCCAGTGTTTCAAATGGAAAGGAAAGGATTTCAACCCTAGAGTTACTACAGAAAACTTGCTTTTTTTAGAAAAACATTTTAACAAGAAACAGAAATGGCAAATTTTGCACATACCTTTGTAAATACAGGTTTTACATTAAGAAGACTTTTTAAGGAAATAGGCAATGAATTAATGCACAGTTTTTGCAGGGCTGACAGTGAAACTTACATAAAACAACAATAAATCACTAAGGGTGTGATTAGGAGGTTTTAACAGTTTCTTGCTAAGCTGAGGTTGTTAAGGCCTTTGCTTGCGTTAATGCCTTATGGCTTATGAACCTGTAGTGGTAGGAAGCCTTAAGAGAAATCATGAGTAGGCTTCATTAACACTTTTTTATTATGTCAGTGGTGCAACACTTTACAAGACCACTTGAAATCAACTATCACACTTCACAATATGCTGCGCTTCAGATCACAGAAAATAAGTTCCCTTTTGCTTCTATTGCCAGATAAGGCATTATAGACAGCAGAAAGTGCACTGTGAGGTAGGTAAAACAATAATTTCTTTGATGTCTAACTTCAGAAAGAAAAGTTTCTAGGAAGTTTTCATAACTGCCATTAGAGATAGCTCTGTCAATTGTGCGAACAGGTGTAAAGTACCCATAAAAATTGCCATGGCAATTAGATGTTAAAACCTAAAGGTAAGTGGATTTTAGAGCTAATCAACAATTCAGTTATTTCAAAGCAATGGACAGGAATGTGAAGGGTACAGGGACAGTATGCTATACACAGCTATATCTCAAAAAAGGGATTAAACAACTTTTATCTTTTCTCATGAAGTTTCATAGGTCTTGGAAAAATCCTGAGACTTCGGTCTAGTTGCAATCAACTGGAAGATTCTTCACCGCCAAGCAGTAAAGAGACAGGTTGAAAGAAGAGGGAAAAGTCAGACAGGGTCAATCTTAGCCAGGCTGGCCTAATAGGCCAGGGTGCCAAAAGCAGACAGACCTTAGTCGGGAAATCAGAACAACTTGTAATCCAGCTCACACTTTTGACTCATGACAAAATGAATCCTGCACCCTGAAACATGCACCTTGTCTATTTTTATGGAAAATTAATAAATACTTTGCATTTCAAGATTTGATAAGAAATGTAAAGCACTTAATGCACCTCAGAAGTAAACAGTGCTAAAATCTTTTTTTATTTCTAGGCTTTGCAGGAGACTGACCAAAATACATTTGCATCTGTGTCCTGAAATGAAACTTTCACGGTATTAGCATTTCCCTCTGTAATTTCACTTGTACACAGCAGAGTGAGTTTCAGCTATTGTCTGTGTTTGCTAACTCACCTTCTTCGCCATGCACAAGTGGTTAAACTTCTTAACTGCACAGAGATGTTCAGTCTGGTTTCCTGAAATCTATCTTCTAAATGATGATGTTGAAAGAGTCAGGGCTGTGGGGAAGGCAAGGCGGGACTGTAGGAGCATCACTCTTTCTAGTTCAGTATTTCATGTCTCATCAGCTGCATCCCACTCTACAGAAAAAATATTTTATGCAGAACTAATTTTATTTTGAGCAAGGCATTTCAGAGGCTGTTATCACACCTGTGATATTTGAAGTTCTCATTTGGAATTCATAGCTTATCAATAAAAACACGATGGCTTTCATGGAGGTTTTCCGGTGAACTGGAGTACAGCAGTACAAACATTTACTTACATCGTGTTCACAGCTGATAAACTGCCGTTGCGAACGGTTTGTTAATTAGATCTTAGTTAAGCTTTGTCCTTCCTGCATTTGAGCAAACCTTTAATATTTGAGGATGCAATTTGCATGCAATCAGTCAACACCAGCACTGAAGGAAGTGCTTGTTTAGATAACAAGATAAGGAGATCCTCTCACCACATTTTGGGTTTAACTGCCTCAGAGGTCCTGGTTATCAGGATTCCTAGCTGCCGCTTGTGCAGGCAGCTTTGTGATTTGGGCTGCATATTAATTTCTGGCCAACATGGGAATTCACTTTGTACTGTACATTTCATTTCTTCACAGATTCAGATTTATTTCATGATCTCTGCTTTTAATTAACTGTCTGGCACAACTGCTGGACGGGATATAAAAACTCTCTACTTTTCCTGTGTTATGAGTACACCACCAATCATCTACCACTTAGATGGTGGTGCAGGAGCTATCAGTTTCTATGGCAACCAGAGCCGTGGTGATTGATTCCTTGCCAGCATGGCATCGCCACAGGGAGTGAAGCTTGGGACTTTTGTATGCTTGCAGCGTCCACCTAATTAAAAGGGGATTAGAGAATCATCCCTGTATATGTCCAACAACTGCACTGCAATCCATTTATGTAAATGTCAGTTCTATTCAAAGCTGTTGTCAGAGTGTTTGTGAAGAAACAGTTGCTTTGCTGCTAGTGTCTTGCAATGGGTAGAGGGAATAACAGGAGAAAATTGTACACAGTGTATTTTGGCTACTAAAAGAAAAAAAAAAAAGCCTTTCACTGATGCTAAGTGTTACGCAAATAATATATCCTATTTCCAAATATGAATCATGAAGAGGGGGGAGCAAAGATGTCAGAGTTATTATAACTCTGATATTTTGATGGCTAACCCAAAAAATAGTACTGAGCTTGTCCTGGAAACTCATTAATTGATTTAGCACATATGAATTACTTATTTGTCAAAATCCCTCAATCCATATGACCGACTTTAGTGCAGTCACATCTCTTGAGAGCAGAATAGCCTTGTGCTCCCATAATTTTTATTTCATAGATCATTCATCAAATCTTATAACAATTACTTGAAAATTTGTGAAGTCTTTACATATCAGGTGTAAGATGGAAGGCTTACAACATGTAAGGAGACTCCAATTGGGAAGAGAATCTCAGGGATTTTGCAGAGGACTAAAAATGAAACCAGGTTCTTTGGAGGATTGCTAGGTGTAAATACAAAGAAACAAAAGAAAGAAAATGACCAGGGGTGACTGATCTGTTGGATTTTTTTCTTCATATATCACCATTTCTTTTGCGTAACCCTGAAAAACAATCTGTTAACATGAAAAATGACAGTTTGCATGGTGGTGGAGACCATGGTGGTCTCATGCTCTGTATACCTTTCATTTTGCAATCTACTTCTATGTTATAAAACTTAGAACAATAGTATAAATTATTAAACTTAAATATAAATATTTATATTTATATTAATATATTTATATTAAATATTTATATTTATTTATAAATTATTAAACTTAATAGCCCTTTGAATTTTATCTAAAAGCACCCTGATACTAGTCACATGGCAAAGTTTTTTAAAAAAAGCTATTTCCCCTAACAAGAAAGGAAAATTGATTGTATAAAGGGCAACAGTATACCATAGATGGTAGAAATGCCATCTATTGGGCACATATGAATGGCCTCCCATGACAAATTCCCTCGCTCATGAGCAAATCCAGATGTGGTCTGGGAGGCCAGGATGTGCAGTGCCAAACAGCAGAGAGAATTGATTTGGCTACAGACAAGTTGGGGCAGCAGTTGACAAGCTGAGGGGCTGGTCTAAAGTTCAGAGGTGGAGAGAACCAGGGTGAGAAGGCAGAGGGTGTCCTGGAATAAAATCTCCCTAAAGTGTTTAACAAATGCATCCTGCTAAATTACCTGAGGGGCCATGCATGATATAGATGTTACTGTCTTGTTCTCCTTCAGACATTGCATTCCTCTGGGAGAAGACAGCTCCTATGGTTGAATGTCAAGGTTTCCATCCACAGAGCTAAAGAATAATTGCCCTGCTTAGGTCTGCAGTGCTTATATAGGTTTCAGACGTAAATCATTTTATGTGCAGCTGTACTTAAACCTGAGGAATTTTCTTAGCCCATTCTGAATCTATAGAAGTAAACAGGAATTTGTCCCTTGACTTCCTTCAATTTGGATCAGACCCAGAAGAAAGCTCTACCAGACACAGGTCATCTATTGCCACCTGTTCCACAGATCTTGAGAAGTAAATCACTGTCACTAGAGATATTACAAGTCCTTCTACAGAAACTGTACAGATACAGGATTGAAGATTGGTTGTACTGCATGCAAGCTGTGATAATGAATGTCACAACTACTTTGGTTAAAAATTACTTAATCAATCCTGTTCTCTATCCCAATATAAGAAGAAGGAAAAAGTACAGTTAGCAGCAACAAAAAAAATCTCTAGGAATATTTCTGCACTGCCTTCTTCCTCAGGATAACCCAATGAGACATCCAATGATCTTCCCTTTTGTGCATTTTAGCTAATAGAGAACTATCCTTCCTTCAGGACTGCATGTGTCCAGGTGGGAATCAGTCTTCAAGAGATTTCTAACATTTGTACCTGGTTTGTTTGCAGAGTAATGCTACTGGTTCTCTCCGATCTGTAGAAACAGTACCCTCTGTACATTAAAACTGCCTGATTACACCTGACAGGACCTTCTTCCCCTTCCACGTCTCATTAATTGTTCCACTTGAACAGGAAAAAGATTTGCAACTTTATTATTCAAAAATTCAAGCAGCAAGAAAATTAATGTCTTAAACTGTGCACCTTCAGTTTATTTCATAAATGAAAGGAATGCTTTGGCCACTAAGTTGCAATGTCACCTTTTGAAATGTAGCATTTAAAATGGAATAATTAGATTAATAAATCCTACTTTTCCTATGAAATGATGATCAGTTTCCTCCAAAACAGCAGAATAAAATAATTTTAAATCTACAAATGGGACTGAAGAACAGTAAAGAAAACCTTTTAAAATATTTTGTCTACAAAACTGAATATTTTTCCTAAAAAGATACCTAGGATATTAAAAAGATACATATTTTCCTAAAAAGATGAAGAGAATTGTCTTCTCTTCAAATGTTCCTGTGCCAGATTTGTGGATTTGATTCGACTGCTGAAGTGCAAAAACAGATTCCTGTCCGTGTCTCAAACACTTTTCAAAAGCCAGCTGTTGCTACGGATTCAGCACCATCAGCTCTAGAATATAATGGAGGGTGAAATATTGTATTAGAGAAACATGTGGAAGACAATACAGAAAGTAGAGAAGGAATAAGAACAAAGTGAAAAATTTTCATGTGGTCTGTATATTATTCCAGAAGGTAATTCAACTTTTCACCAGCAGCCGTGACTGTATTTTTGTGCAACTTTTTGCACTCCATAGCAGTGGAAACTAGAAGAGGCCCCCAAAGCCCTTTGAACAGCATTTCAGAAGTTACAGAGCATGCTGTCTGTGAAGAACAGGTCTATAGACTGACAAAATATTACAGTTCGAAATGGAGATCTTTATGTGAAAAAAAAAAAGAAAAAAAAATAAAGCACTTGAATTTTTCCATTCATTTTAGCCTGCATTGTGCTGATGGCAGGATTAGCTAGCGTGTATATCTGCCTTTGCCTGATGTCAGAGAGATACCACGTACTGGTGGCAATTCATAGGAGCTACATCTGAGGCTGGATCAGTCCCATATCTGAAAGTAACATGCTCCTGCTCTTTCCATCCGCAGTAGAACTAGCTCAAGGTAATGCAGTTAACCTGTCATGGCAGCAAGCAGTGGGTTGCCATAAAGTTGAGCACAATAATCCCACTGAAGAATGGAGACACACTCCTTGTGTCAAAGGCCAAAAGCCCGAGTCTTTCATATTCTAACAAACAAAATTACCTACTTCATCTTTTTTGCCCCTTTCTTTCCCAGCAATCACACTGTCTTCCATCCCACACGTTTAGGTGAATATCCTGGCCAGGGAAAGGTGCGAGTCACACTGCTCCCCGCATCTGTGTACTCTGCTTACAGAGCAAGCCTGCAAGGACAACAGACACACAAACTTCTTTACACTGCTTCCTCGACATGTCTTAGACACACTCTGGAGGAAGCACTGGAGACAGTAGTTAGCTTTCTACTTCATCCGTCCTTGGTGTCCCTGCTGAACTCTGAATACTCCTTGTCAGCTACTAACACCAAACATAGTTAGCATTTTTATTTTTAAAAGTGGATAATTGTCTACTCTGAACGCAGCTGAGACAACTCAGCTCCTTTTGTTTAAACCACCAGGCAGCCAATCGGTGCTAGTACATAGGCAGCCACTGTTTAAACTCTATTTTCATATGAAGCTGTATTCCACTCTGTGCTGGCAACATCTCACCATCTTTGCAGATGGTGTTTCACATCTCCCATGCAGGTACAATCCAAACACTACTCTACCTTTTTTCTTTTGAGCAAGCTTTTGCTTACAATGATGACAAAATATAACTTGTAGTACATCCTCTTTTGGGTGTCTCTAGAAGTAATTTGAATGTAGGCTGACTAACTGTTACTGTTAACTAATAGTTGGAGAAACATTGCTACTGAAGTGAGGCTGCTGATCTCAGCTTATTCCCTAGTGTGGAAAATTATTGAATGCTGAAAGCAAGTAGTTTTTTTCCACAGGTTAGTTTTTGCAGATCATGGCTGAAATAATGCAAAACCTAAAGCTCCCATTGCAGAATTTTGCAGTTATCATAAAGGATCATCCAGTAGACCTGAAACGGGCTTTGAGATACGTGTCTGCCCCTCACGTATGGTTTTATATTTTTGTCTTACTTGTGGAGCTCTTAGTGATTATAAGCAATATTGAGCTGGAAGGGAGTATGAAGGTCTATAGCAGCCTGAGAAAATAAAATTAGTCACTATCATCTGGTCACAGGTCCTGCCTTTAGGAATCTTATCTGCAGTCTGGTGTCATGGTCTCCATTTCCGATGTCTGAAGAGGAGTCAGCCATGTTTTCACTTTGACCTGAGACATTAAAACTTTTTGACCCACTTGCAAAGTGCAGTAAATTGTATGTTTAATATTATTTTCTGTACTAGAGCTTGAAAAATCATCTTGGCAGAAGTACAGGTCCATTAGCTCTGCTGTTTTGTCCTATTTGTGCAAGATGTTAGATCATAGCCAATGCTCATGACTTTTTCAAGGCTGAATGGAAGTCATCTGGGGCAGGCGGTTTTCCAGTATTTTAGGAATACAAGGTACAAGTCGAGCATCATCCAACGTGGTGCACACTTCAGGTGCCTTAGATTACTGTTTACAGTAAATACAGAGGAAAGACCTAGACAATAGTTTTCCAGTTGAAGAATGGAGCACCAACGGGGATGCCCTCGATACAGATCTGCCTCTCAGCTTTGGGCATACAGGTCTCTGATATGACATCTTAGCAGTAAAAATGTTTTTAAGGGTCGTTACATGCCTGGAGTTGAACAAAAAGTATTCTTTGTGGTTTTCCCACAGCTTTGACAAAAATGTGATAATCTAGTAGAAGTATGAGAAAGATAAGCAAGTAGCTTGCAGAGGATGCGCTTACAGGATCATAGGACCAAAAAAAGTTTTATAAAATATCAGTTATGATAATTTCTCTGTATGTTAAGGTGGGACTGACCCAGCTTTTGGTCATTCTGGTGCAGCTTTGTCTGAATTCTGCTAGATATTAGCAGACTCTCCGCTAACGGAGATCTGCTTGGCCAGTCTATTCCAGCGCTTCAATTTCATTCACTACTTTGACTGTGAAGGTGTCTTATCCCATAAAATCCAGCCTTTGTCTTCCTTGTTGCAAGCTAACCTATTGCTGCTTTCCCTGTCCACCGTGGCTACAGAAAAAATATTGTTCCTTTATACTCTGCCACAGGATTGTGCACACTCACAGAGAGTTATTGTTGCTGCTTCTCCACCCTCTCTTCTTTGCAGTCACTGTGCTTCCTGCAGGCCTTATTTATTATCTCTGTTTGGTGGAGGAATTGCACTAGCTTGGAACAGGGTAGCTTATGGCAGGGGCCTCCACGATGCCATGTTACAGTTCCCTTTGCAGTACCTGAAGTACGGGACTCTACTCATTTATAACTGAGGCTGTTTCTTCCTGTAAAGCTCCCTGAGCAAGGGTAGTGATTTGGCTTTTGGTCTTCATTCATTAATTTTTTCTAAGGTTCTACCTCTGGGCTCCTCTATCACGTCCTAGAAGAATATCTTATCCTTCAGTTTATTTGTCAGTCCATTGCAGCGATCCTGACAAGTTTCTTCTACTCAGAGAATAAATGACCTTTACTTAGGGAATCTTCAAAGAGAGTTCCTGAATAAAGACAGCAGATTTAGCCCCTTTCTTTCATATTTGTCTCTCCTAAGCACTCATCTTTCTGAAGACATTTCCAGGATAAAAATACATCCTCTTCATAGAGCAACACACCCTGACATTTTAAGTAAAAATTAAGTCTGTACAAAAGGTAAGCCTGTAATGACTTTCATATCTTTTGCCCTTATATGAGTGATAGAAATAATTACCTCTACACATATTACACTGTGCACAGCTGGCACATAGGAGATTACCAGGTGTTAGATGTGATAGGAAATGTGCAGCGTGATTATATGTACTAGAATCCAAGTGCAGCAAAATGTCTCTCTTAAATGAGATGAGGAGTAAGAATTTAGAGATATCTTTTTTTTTTTATTTGCAGTGAAGCAACACCAGTGTTTCAAGGTGAATTTGTTCACCTCCTGGGAGTAGGGATTGTATGTGGTAATAAAAGGAGAGAAAAATACTTCCTAGCAGACAGCAAGAACTACTCCAGGCTAAGTAATTTTTTGTTTGTTTGTTTGCTAGTTTAGTTTCCCCTGCCCTGCTCCCTGCTCCAGTTTAAGTTGAAAGTGAATGTGGAGGTTGTGGAAAGCACCAGATCTGTGACTGTAGAAATGAAATCCATTTGATCACAAAGGCTATGTGAAATTTACTCTTAACACAGAAATAAAACACAAGATCTCAGCACCACGGAAGTCGCACTGCTGCCTTCAAATTAGGTTTGAGTAGTTTATGAGCCTTCCTCAGCTCACTTCCAGAGCTGTGGTTTTCACTTACACCACATGCACTGGCAACAACAACGTGAGCTTCATGTGCTGCGCTACCAATGTTTCTCTGCACTTGCATGGATAGCTGGGAACGTGGTGTTAAAACTTGTTTCATCTCACCTCCCTTTGTGGACTGTTGTGAGCAATGCTCAACAGCACCAGCTGGAAAGACAATTGCTAGGGGCAATTGCTAGGATAGGGAACACTTTGCTTGCAGAGACCATCAGCTATTTCACAGGAGCCTTCAAATAGCCCTCAGATGATTATTCATGTCTGCCCTCCAGTTAAACGGTGTTAATACGCCTGTGCATCTATACCGTACTTGATATGATAGTGAATAACTGTGTGAGCTGGTGGGTAACACATGGGGCAGGCAAATCTTCTGAGCACAGGGCCGTCCAAGAAGTCTAAACCAAACTACCTAAATTAACTGCATCCCGTTTCCCTGAATACACAGAAGGACTATGTAAATTTACTCTCAGGAATGCTCTGATTATTTAGTAACACAGTAACCGAAAACCAGCGTGTGCTTCCCAGAGGTGAAGGAGCACGTTTCTTCAGGTTCTCAGTGTGTATTTAGTTAGATTCATATTTACATCCCTTTTTATACATTTTTTTCCTTTATCCTATTTACACAAATTGATGCTGTTTTTTTAATCCCCTCATATGAGTGTTTGAGAACAAGGTAAGTTTCTCACAAACAGCATGTTTGTGGATTTACAAGTGTATCCATGAGAAACCAGATTGCGTCCTGCGCTGTTATAACTTTAAAAAAAAAAAAGCTGTACAGATGACCAGAAAGTGAGAAAAAGCCACATAAAAATATAGCTTTTGCCATGAAGTTTTGGCTCTTTGAGATAATCAGTCACCATAGAACAACTTATCAAGGCTTTTTACCAGCTAATTTGCCCTATCTGCTCACTTAAAACTAATTCCAGTGGCGCTACACAATAACACAGTTTCATTCTGCTGAGACTAATAAGATGAACTTGTAGCAAGTAACTTCACTAATAGTTTTCTGTTCACATTAATGAAATATACTTGTCATTCTTCTCCCTTTGTCTGTCTCTCCCTTTGCTTCCCATGCTCTGCAAGGGACCTTCTGTTCTTGTTTTCTTTTCTTTTAACATTTACCTTTATTTCTGTTTTTGTTTTAAATCTGATATTATGAAAGGCAGGGCATAATCTATCCAAGTTATTTAATATTTGCCCATATGGGAGGTTTTCTTTTTATTTGTACAAATAGGCTTTTGGTGATATCTGGGTGTCAGCAAGTATAGAAATTTTCAAGCTCTGTTATTACGAAAATTTAAATAAATACATGTATGCATTCATACATAAAATCATTTTGGCTTCAGATAGCCAGAATAAAAAACATCATATATTGTTGGGGTGAAGCTATCCTAAACATCAATTATGATATTACTGGCAGGGGCCCTATAACTCAATCTTGAGGAATCAACAACTCAGAGAGCCAATAGCCAGATAGCAAAATGCTGAAAAGTGTTCAAAATTACACAGCCCTAAGCTGACAGGACTGTAAGTTTAAAAGCCAGCAGGGAGCATTAAATAAAAGTGTGTCTGTACCAGGAATGCTTTACTGCTATAAGCAAAAAGGTTTCCTCGTTTGAATTTTGAGATCTGTGTCTGTACTGTAAAACTACACTCCAAGCATGAAAAAAGCCATGTTCACCCGTGCTTCACTAGCATGTCTATAGCAGCAACAGGCTTGGCTCAGCAGAGCACATAACTCATGGCAAGTAGCATATCTGGAGTATTCAGCCCTCTTCTGACGGCTAAATTTTCATGAACATTCAGGCTCAATAGTCTTGATCTCATGGCTCCAAATCTTGGAGAGTGTTTAGTTTCAGTAACTTCAACCATATGCAAAGAGTGGGCCTTGCCTCTCTCCCATCTCACCTCATCAAGGAGACTAGTCAGATATGTGCCATGGGGAGATTGGGCTTGGTGTCGAGGAGAAGTGGAGAAAAACACAGGGCAAGGAGATCGAGGAGGCTGCAGATGGACTCTGAGACAGGCATCTCCACAGGCAAACAGCAACACCATCCTCAGGGAGCAAGGGTATGAGCTGGCTCCTGCCGCAAAGACTTGTCCATACATTTACATGGCTGTCTGTGTTTGTTCATCATGCTAGGAGTGTAGTCTTTTTGTGGCAGGCACAGTGGGTCACTGAAATGCTCAGTGGATATCGGGAGCACTGCTAATACATGACACTAACAGCTGGACATGCTTATCATCTGCTCTATAGATAGGAATTAAGGCCATACAACCTCATAGGCTGCCTTCTCCACAGGTTGTTTTTTGTACAATTACATGCCTAGTTTGAAAACTTTATTTAGCTATGACCAGAAGTAATCTCTATTTTTATTGTTTTTGCTTTGATAAGAATTAGCATTAGTTTTTGGAAAGTTTAGTTCTGTGGTGTACTTTGAATCTGTGAGATAGGTCAATGAGATTTTTTTCTGTTCTCTTAATCAAGAGGCAAGGAACCAACATGATAGCCTTCTATGATGAGTTGACTGGCTTGAAGGAGGAGGAAAGAGCAGTGGACACTGCTTTCCTTTGCTTTAGTAAGACAATTGACAATGTCTCACTCATAGAGAAGCTTATGAAGTATGCAACAGATAGCTGGACTGTAAGTTGGATTGAAAACTGGCAGAAGAGCTGTGCTCAGAGGATTGTGATCAGTGGCAAAAAGTCCAGCTGGAGGCCAGTCACTAGTGGTATCTTCCAGGGGTTGACATTGGCGCCAGTGCTACCTAACAGCTTCATTAAAGACCTGAGCGATGGGACTGAAGGCACCCTCAGCAAGTTCCGAGATGACACAAAACTGGGGGGAGTGGCTGATACCCCAGAGGGCTGTGCTGCCATTCAGAGGGACTTGGACAGGCTGGAGAGATGGGCAGAGAGGAACCTCATGCAGTCCAACAAAGGGAAGGGCAGAGTCCTGCAGCTGGGCAGGAAAAACCTCATGGAGCTGTGCAGGCTGGGGGCTGACCTGCTGGAGAGGAGCTTTGCAGAGAAGGCTGGGGGTGTGCTGGTGGGCTACAAGTTGAACGTGCACCATCAATGCACCCTCATGTTAAAGAAGGCTGACTCTATCCTGGGGCAGAGCATTGCCAGCAAGTGAAGGGAAATGATCCTTCCTCTCTGTTGAGCCCTTGTGAGGCTACATCTAGAGTGTTGTGTCCAGAGGTGGGCTTCCCAGCATAAAGAAACACGGACCTGCTGGAGTGAGTCCAGAGAAAGGCCTTAAAGATGATTAAGGGACTGGAGCATCTCTCATATGAAGTCTGCAAGAGCTGGGACTGTTCAGTGTGATTAACAAAAGGCTCTGAGTAGATCTTAATAATAAGCATGTGATGCTTAAAAAAATAAATAGGATAAATAGGATAGGGCCAGACTCTTCTTAATGTTGCCCAGTGACAGGACAAGAGGCAATGGGCACAAACTGAAATACAGGAAATTCCACTTGAACATAACGCTTCTTTACTAGTAGGGTGGTTGAACACCAGAGCAAGTTACCCAGAGAGGCTGTGGAATCTCTGACCTCGAATATATTCAAAACCTGCCTGAACACAGTTCTGGGCAACCTAGGTGATCCTAATTTCACAGGATTGTTGGACCGGAATGATTTCTAGAGGTGCCCACCAGCCTCACCTACTCCTCATTCTGAGATATAGTCAAAGTGGCACTTAATTTCTAGAGTTATGAGAAGAAGACAGTCTATTAGACCTTGCAATCTTATTATGGAGTTAAAGAAGTTTTAGAAATTGGTTGTTGGTTGTGGTCGGTTCAGTTATGGTCTTCCTATAGGTCTGATATAGGTCTGATATTCTTCTCTAAATTCTCTAGTATCCAAATAGCATTGAGCCACAACGCCAAGTACGCAGCATGTGTAGCACATGGACAACCCTTGGCATAAGGAAAGGGAATGACAGGAACCTTTTAAATATGAAGCTAATCTTGGAGTCAATAAAATTAAAATGCTATATATTGTGCAGTGCAAGTCTATAGCAAAGCTATTTTTTCCTTAAAAGGCAAAACTAATTCACTAGCAGTCAGACTAACTAAATGAGGAGAAGAGATCCATTGATCAAATCTGAGCACTCATGAGAGGATACTTAAGAAACAAAGAGAGAAAAATGAAATTAAATAAAAGAAGAAATTGGATTCTATTTACAATTATTGAAAAAAAAAAAATCTCATTTTTTTCCCTTAATCCTCATCTCCTTTTGTATAATTCTTGCTTTATTTCTGCGGAAATTACCAGCTTCAGGCTCTGGAAGAATTCATATCTAGCCTAGATTATGACCTAGACCGTCAAAGAAAGTTTACTAAAGAAATCTCTGTACTTTACTTACTAATTCTGTATGGGTTGCTTTTCTGGTGATTTTAACTCTTGTATGATGAAGTTTTCTTCTTAGAATTTGTACAGTTACTACCTTTTTGTCTCCTTTGTCTAATTTGGACATCAGGAGTTAGCTGGGTATGGAGAGATTTTAATATGTCTCTTAAAAGGATAGTAACAAATGCCTAGGTGGGCCAAAGAAAATTAAGCAGTATAACAACATGTCTAGCTATTATGCTCAAACAAACAAACAAACAGACAAAATCCCCCAGATTGTTGGATATACATGAAATACTCCTTCTGGAACAGGCTTTCTGAGTCTCATCTTCATATAGGTTTCATTTCCTTGTGAATATCCTGTAGTTGCTACAAAAAACATATCAAACTTTAGCTTTTATGAAAAATCAGACAGTCATGGTTCACCTGCATGTCATTTATTAAACAGAAAGGCTCAGAGGAGCTGGGCAGATGTTTAAAAATGTGATACAAATATTTGCTTATGTAAAACACCAGCTTTCAGGGCTTACAAGATACTTTCATGGGCATGTATATCATAAGTGATTGTTGAAAGGTCAGGATTCATCTGTTTGGGACAATTCACTTTACTCCATTTTATTCTAGTTCCTACCTCTTTTGTGCTCAGGCATTTCTCCTGCTTAGTTTATGAAGTATCTTTACTTTTTAAGTGGGTTTATTAAAACAGCTGATGTTAGAGGATATGCACAGAAGAAAGATTTTGATTCATTTGCACACTGATTTTAAAGACTGTGCCTTAAAAACCAGTACTAAGTTACCCATGCAACCAATAAAACCCAATAAGTAGGTCTCTTATTTGGTTGGAAGGCTGCTAGAAAATGAATTATGGACCAGGCATCACAGAATGCAAGAGCTGAATCTTTTCAAATAACTAATAAGAAAAAGACATAAAAATTAAGAAAGAGTTGCATCATATTTTCAAATAGAAATAAAATTGTCTAACTACATGTTTAACCCTGAAGTTACAACATAGAATCTTCCTCAGAAAGGGTAAACCGTCAAAAGGAACACCTATAAGGAGCACATGTCCAAGATCACTGTTCCGTCAACTCCTATGTGACCCTCTGCTTGTAAAATGCAAATAAGAGCACTTCCTTATCTCAGGGTGTGAAAACACTTGGACACTTTAGCATTCAGAACCTGTAGTGATTGAGTTTGGCTCAGTATCAATGATAGCTAGGTGGTTAAGAAAAGCTTTTAGCTTTAGAGTGGAGAAAGCTTTCTTATGTCAGGTAGTTAAAAAATGAGCGTAGTCAGACCGTCTAAGAATCTGGATAAGGGTATTTTACACATAAGAATGAATAGCAGTATACAAATAGTTCCACTGATGCCAAATAAATCTTAAGCAGGACATAGGATGACCCGGTAAATATTATGTTTTACCTATAAGTGGTCCAGAAACTCATTTCACCCTATCGTTTCCATTAAGCATGAGAGCAGTTCAAAGAAAGAGGTATTAAAATTAGCAGCGTGTCATCTTCCAAGCTGCAATTTCGGATGAGTTCAGAGAAGACTTTGTAATAGCTAGGAATATGTCACTTCTGTAGGACAGAAGTAATGATTTTCTATAGCTTTTCATTGCATTTGCACAGCATGTCAGTGGAGTGCAGTTTGAGCTTGCCTTCCATTTCCCCTCTGCTTCTCTTTTATTCTTTGCAGTCAACAAGACACCATTACCTGCTAATGCTTTAGTGGGGATGTGAGCAAAGTGGCATGAGCTGGGGAGAATATCCTGTGTTACTCCTTTGTTAATACAAGAGTTTGCAAAGAAACAACCCGTGCTTTCAGCCATCTGTCCAGAACAGCAGCAAGTTTTCTCCCTCTCAGGATCTGATCAAAAACAGTTATTGACACTCTCCGGGAACAGGTCAGTGATTCTGACCTGAGGTTCCCAAAAGCGAGAGTTTCCTTCCATGGTCTTTCTGACCACTTCAAGAGTAATATATCCAAGTAAATCAATCACACTATATTTAGAGCAAAGCCGCACTGTGTCGTTCATTTCCCGTTTTCTAAAGAAAACCTGCATGGCTGAGATACCAGTCATTTGTGACAGAGATACTATCTATATCAGTTGCGAGCCTACTGATAGAGGAATGGGTAACAACTAGACTTTGCATGGATAATGCAGAGTAGGAAAGCATTGCAGGCTGATGCTTTTGCCATTTGAATTGGAAAAGCATGACTTGCTTATAATCTAAATAAGGAAGGAGCATAGAAAAAGAGGCTATTAGAAATTGATGAAATATGTGATATATAAGATTCCTTTCGTCTGTAATTTATATTCCTCTATGATCCTTTCTTTGTGTTACTAATGTCTCTTGTATTATTATATTAAATAATGTATATACATTTGAGTAACTTTGTGTTCTATTTACCATTTTTGTGCTTTATTCCTGAAATCAGAAAAGATCCCTCCACTCTTCTTCATCAGTGTCAAATTTCACCTAACAGTATTAGCATAATGCTATTGTGTTTGGATTTCAGTTCTGTTTAAATGTCATCCTAAATTAAACCATTTTCACTGGAATGTGAGCAATTGCATTTAAGCTTTTTTATTAGTAGTGGGTTTTTTGTTTGCTTGTTTGTTTTTAATCTTTCTTCTTTATTTCAGTAAAACTCACTTAAGGATTTTAAACTACCTTGTAAAACCTTTCAGTTATTTTTATAAATTTTCTTATTCTCTTTTGTTTTCTCTTCTAATCTTATCCACAGCTTTTCTTTTTAAAGTGAGATACTGGAAGATATACAGGCAGTAGCTACTTTGCTTAAAAGTAAACTGACATATATGTTTTGGTACCTAAGCTGAGTTTTGCAGTAGTTCTGTACAGACAGTCTGCTCAGGTACAATGAGGCTTTGAAAGTAAGTAGTCTGGCAACAACATAATTACATCTGTTCATCCTTTCCAAATTCATGTTCCTGAGAATATGCTTTAAGGATTTTGATGGGTCAGTTGTTTTAAATTGAGTATCTTAATTGCTTTTTATTGTTTGGATGATAAATGAACAGGGTAAAAGGTTAACAACTTTGTCACTGCTCATTACTTTCTCTTATCTTCCCCAATGAGTGGAGGGAAGTCATGGTGAAAGGGTATTGATACTGGGGGAAGGTAATATGTAAGCCAGAGCGTATATTCGTATTAGCAAAGTTTTGCATCTAGTTAGTATGCATCAGTATGCATCAAACTTTCCCACTATTGAAAGTAGGGAAAAATTTAGAAAGCTTTTTGGGAAATTATGTGTTCAGATAGTCACAAACCAAAGTATACGATCAGGCTCTTGACTCAATTCTTGTTGGCTGATTAGTGGAGCAAATGTATTCTGCAGCCCACCTCAAAATTTTGGCTTTCTTATATCAAGCCCAGGAAACTAACTGCAGATCACTAGGACTTGCTAGTACCCCTGTTTTTGGTTCCAGTAGTGTGGGGACACAGCCATACCCAAAAACTTCTGACTTGCCTTCACGTGACTCACTGACAGTACCCCAAAGGCTTCCATCCCTTTTGGCAGGTGATGACACATACCATTTCATCAAGGTTTGTGCACATACATCATCATCAGACCTCACTTTACCGAAGCCAGGCTAGTGACTCCACAGAGCGTAGGACGCTGGCTCCTTCAGAGGCCCATACAAGAACCTTACGTCTTTTTTGAGCTGGGACAATAGTACAAACCCTTTTCTAGCACTTCCCACACAACAAGACTCCTGTGTGGTTGAAGACCAGGTCCCTGTTGCTGGGAAGTGCTTGGTTTCATTCCAAGGGCTCTTAGAATCAAAAAGACCCTCAAAAAGTGGTGCTGTCAAAGTCTTCCCCGAAGTCCTCACCACTCTCCCACTCTCCAGCATCTCACCTGTGAAAATTCCCAAATGTGTGAGGACAGAGCTTTTGTGTGAAGGGACAGGGAATATATTTTTTTGCAAGTGTAACCAAAATGTTACAGCGGATGGTTAAACCATACAATATTCACTTATGAAATATATTCAGGAACACCCCAGCTACTGAACTATCAGATTGTACTGGCCGCAGAGCAGCAAAAGGCCCAAGAAAACAGGTTAAGGACAAACCTCCTACACGTTGCTCCCTGGAAGCAGAAAAAATAGTCACCTAAGAAATAAGCAATTGCAAAACTGTCTCCTTATTTAAAGAGAAAACTCAACATACATGGGGCAAGACATCAAAACTCCCAGTTGTGTTGAAAACTATACCTTTGGGAGAGAAAAAGTAAAAATCCTAACCCTATTACCCTGTAAAAGAAAATAATATTTATTGCTCATAGAATGAATTCAGAACGAAAATAAGATGGTGAAGAGTTGCTTTCATGAATGGTGAACAGAGACAGATGAGTTAAACGTTCAGGGGATATTGTCAAGGATCCTGCAGAAGTGCCAGCTCATGAATGCTATCCTGCTGGTTGTCGTTTATTCTGCCTCACCTGTGACAAGGCTAAGAAAACAAAAATCAGCAAGTACCACTTCCTGAGGTTATTACAATAAAAGATCATTTCAATCGTAATTCAGGTACTGGAACCAGGGATGTGGAGGACTGGGAAAGATACAACCAGGCTGGCAGGAAGTAGATCAACTTTGGTGTGGAAGTAGTATCACTGGGTTCCCACGACGGTGTTTGGCCAAGCAGATGCAACACGCTAGACTGTGGTAGAGCATCACCTCACCACAGTCTCCTTCCAGATATGCCACCAGCAAAGTGCTGGTGGTGAATAATTCGTGCCAATGGACTTGTTAGACAAGTTACATCATCATTTTAGGAATCTACAAAGAAAGTAGAACTGTCTCAAATGTTCCTATTATTCAGAATTGCTCACTGACTTTTTTTCCTCATGAAAGGTATCTTTACTTGTCATTTATAAATCCATACTAGGAATGTGAGGCATACTGGTGTGTAGCAGGTGGGACTGCAGGTGGGAGCCAGCCCTTGCTCTTTTTCTGGAATAAGGAAAACTCTAGCTAAATTTAAACAGCTGGTTGAGCTTACTTGCAGGCGTACCTGCTATTCATGACTATTTTTCCCAACTTAAGAACAACTATTTTTTTTCCCAACATAGGCTTAGCACTGAAACCTCTTTCTCTGGCATTACAGAGTATGTTTATTATTCAGCTTCTCTCAGTTTACACTTGTGTAACCACAAACTTTCCCAACGTTAATAAAAATACATTTGTGTCTGTTTCTATGATAAATTTTTGGAGGTTAAAGAGTTTAGCTTTATGTGCTCTTACGACTTCTACTCAAGTTTCTTCTTTTGGCCCTTACACATAGCAACAGCATATACGTGGAGCAGGGAAAGGGGACATTTTGCCCAGCTTAGTAAGCTCAGTTCCAAATAACGCCTTCAGTGTGGAGACCTAATTCTTTTCACCAGTTATGAGACACCACCCAAAGTGAAAAGAGATACACTTTATTAATAAAGTCAGGTATGAAATCTGTTATGAACATAAATTGAAATGATAATCAAAACTCTTCAAGCTGTGTTTCATTTGTAGTTACATAAACTCTTTTTAAATGACTATTTTAGGCAAACTTTTCCCTTTTGTGCAATGCTTCCAGTGCTCTGGAAATAAAACCCAGTTGTCAGTGAGTGTGTGCCCTAGCTACTTCATGTAGCTAAGATGTCTTCCTTATGTATCATTTAACCTAAGGATTTGTTATTGTTTTTGTTGTTACATTGCCCGCTTACTGAAATATTTTGCTTTCCACCAGCTAACTGCAGAGATCACAAAAATGGCAGTAACCCTTTTGTTCCTGGAGCGAAATCCAGAGATATAATTTTCTTTCTGCAGGTCAAAACTTTTTTAAACCTCTGGCTTGCTGCCACAAGTGAAGATCATGGCTGTGTTTTACGATCCAGGCTTGACCCTTATTCTATTCTGAAAAGTTATACTGGGTAGTTTTATAATGATTTTTAGGATCTCTACGATTCCTTGTTTGTTTGATGGGCATACCCATTGCTACACTGTTTGCCTTCCTAGCTGGTTTCATAAATATTCCTTCCACAAGGAAACCCCCTGATTTACTGTTAGAGTTATGTTCTCTGAATCTGAAAATCTGTCCTCTGCTCGACTCACCGAGAGGTTCTCTAATCAAAGCAGTAGCCTCTGAACAATACCCTAATGCAATTTTTTCTCTCTTTTCCAGTTCTGAACTTTAGCAGGTCAATCTTTTTTCAAAATGGGTATTTTGGGGACATATTACTGAACATAGTATTTTAATCCCTTGCCTTCAGTGTAAAATAGTAACCCTTCCAGCCCTGGTATCTGTGAGACCTACACTGGACGCCAAGGTTTTGTTAGAACCCATATAGGCAAAAGGACCCCAAAGCAGAAGTCAAGTCCCTAAAGACAAAACTGTGAGTAAGATAACCAATGTGCAGATTGCCTCACCTTAGAGGCATCTAAATTCAGGCAACTGAAGGCATTGATCCTGTTTCCTGTATCTTAGATCAGTTTTCTAACCGTGACTCTGTTTTATAAAACTGAATACCTGAATTGCTGTTCTTCTCTGTCCCTAAGTGCTCTTCTGTAGTGGGAACACCCGCAGGAGATCTGGCGAGGAGCCAGCACCGGGCAGAGTGCGTGACCGCAGCAGCCCCAGAGCGTGCTCTCCACACACTGACCGAAACCCACCAAGGCTGGACATGCCTATGCTGTTTTGTCAACAATGTCCAGCTGCTTCCCAGACAGTAGCTACTCAGGCTCAGCACAGCTGAGATAAGGAAATAGCTCTAGTAGATAGACGGGGGCCCTTGGCGTACAACAAGCTGAGTCCCACCTGGGCGCCCAACCCGTGCGTCCAGCAGCCTCCCATAAGCATCAGCTCTGCGCGGCTCCCAGGGGTCCCTGCAGACCTTGCAGTGTAAGTCTTTTGTTAAATCATCCCTTTTAACCACTCATGAACCTGGAGTGTCTCTCTATGCTGGTGTCTGACCCTCTCTTCTCCGCCTTGCGGTCACACCTTCTCAAAGCACTGTCCCCTTGGATGCCAGTCTGATTGCTGCTTCCCATATGTGGTGCAGGGAGCAGTCTGGCTACTGGATTCCATTCCTGGGACCTGAAAATCAAGCGCGCTCCTATATCTCCCTTCGGAAGTAGTGCTGAATGTCTGCTCAAGCAAATCACAGACCCTGACCACTTATGAAAAGTGCTATCACTTTGTGCAAGTAAAATGTCCTAAATATCTGCATGCCACTACCTTTCAAATAGCAGTAATAATCCTTTCGCTCCTCACAGAAACATTGAAAAGATACAGTCTTTAGTATCTACTCCAGGGCTTTATTATTCTATTGATAAATACAGAAAAACCTTTCCCAAATCAGAACTGTAATTGATCATCTGCTCTTAACCCTAACAAAAACAGGAGATTTGACCTTGATCTGGTGTTACTTGCAGTCAAAGAAATATTATGCCTAACTGGTGGTCTAAGCCAACGCTGCTAATATTGAGTGTGCCCTTTCCCATATCCAGCTACTTACCACAGAGTGAACTCTAGCAGTTGCTAAAACACAGTTTTTTATTCTTTCTGCTAATCTGCTTTAGCTTTACAGAATTTTACTAGAAGAATTCATGATAGCAGTAAAGTACTTTTGAATTTCCTCTAATGCTGTACTTGTAAGGAACTGAAAAACAATTCTAAGAAGTCAGTTCTCCAGGCTTTTAAGACTCTCATTAGTCTTAACAGGGGTTTCATATAGACTTAAAATTAAAAATAGACCTTAAGAGCAGAGGTAGTTGGAAAATGTCTACCTAAATAAAAAAGAATGGCCAGCTTTGTTTCACTTGGCAGTGCACTGTCAAACGTGTTAAACTAACTGTTGAACAAAAAATTGTGTGTACAGTTAGTACTATCACTCTAAATGTTAGAGATGCTTTTATGCAGTGAGGATAGTCTTCTTGTAATGGCATAATGAATGATTGAGCCTTGCAGTTATACAGACTGTGAGGGTTTGTCTAATTGTGAAAATAGGTCTTTTAATGGCATACTGCAGTGGCAACAAGCCAATGCTACAGTAACAAATGTTTTTGATGGAAAACACTGAGTGTCAAAACAATGTCTTGGCTGCTATAAAACTGATGAAGCTGGTGATTATGATAAAGCTGTTAAGTAGGCATGGGTAAATCTCAAGTGGAGATAACAATAAGGAGTGATACAGACTCATAAAAGGCTTGATCATAAACCCATTGAAAGCAGTGCAAAAAATCTTCTCAGTCACTTTCCAGTTCTTAATTCTGGAACATGATTTGTTTCAACTCTGCTAAACAGAGCTATCCAGAAATTCTCAAAGGGCGTAATCTTTTTTCCATTAGAGGATGAAGATTCATCAAATGTTTGCAGAGACGTTCTGATTCCTGTGAGGGTTTATAGACCAGGCAGGGTTTTGAAATTTGCCATCTCCTCCTTGAAAGTTTTCTGTAGTCCTGCCTGCTGGAAATGGAATAGCTCCCAGACTCTTCGGTTCCTGGGGTAAGTGGGAATTCGAGGTTTTTTGGGCTTTTGAGTTTTCAATTTTGGCTGCATACCCCAGTCCAAGAAGAAGCTGGGAGACAGGACTTGTAGTGCAACCTGAGTCTACATGTGCAGAGCACAGAAACTAGCACTTCTGTGTTTCCAGACTCAAGCTGTCAGTAAAGGCCCAGTCACGCCTCAAACCACCAAGCAGAAGTTTGGTTAGAATCCTTTAAAAACCACGTTTTGACATTTCCAGGAGGTATTTTGTATTTTTTTAATGTGAAAATTTTCCACTTCATATAAGAATTGAATTTCAGAATTCCTAAATCTTTTTCAGAATTAATTTATTTTTATCCACTCAATTTTTCTGTTAATTTCACAGTAATTTTCCATATATTGTGTTTATATTGCATACGTGATTCTCTTATTTGATTAAGTTCCCTGGTTCACCCTCCCCTTTTTTTCCTAGCCACCAGGATAAATAGTGATGCTAATCCTATAGCTGTATGTTAAGTTGTGAAATGGATCTCTTGTTTTCCAGCTGCCATTGTTACTTATTTGCCTAATAACACTTAGCCCTTAATATCCCCAAGATAATCAATAAGGTACTATGACTCAGGGAGATGTACGTTTAGTCCTACTTCTGCTTTTTGCTCATCTGCTCCTTCCTAGAATTCCTTTTTTCTCAATAGAAATGTATCAGGGTCCCTCTCTTTCCTTTCTAAATCTGATACTCATCAAAAATCTACTTGCATCAAACTCTCAGAGCCATTTTCAGTACTGGCAAGCTCCACCAAACTTCTATCATTATGCTCTGTTTTTCAGGCCCATTTCATAGGTATGTTCTGTATGAATAGGAAAGGCTGTGTTTTCCAGTGCACGTTCACAGCAAAACTGACATACCAATAGCAAAGTGTTGTACAGAAAATAGTGTTTGCTTCTCTCCAGCTCGATGATAACTGAAATTCTGGCCATATAGAGCGTTTCTTCTGGATAACAGATCTACGCTACTGTATTTAGGTAACATCGCTACTATTTTTTGCTTATTTAGAAACTGTATCCCTCTGACTTTTCGCTGCAGTGTCAAGAATAAAACATTAGCTCTTATTTGCAGAAGGCTATCTGACTATCTCTGACTTGTTTCCCTTTCCCCTTCCAAATCCTTCTTCTCTCTTTCTTACCTTCTTTTTTTCTACAGATCCTTAACATCATCCTTTTGCAAGGCTCACACAAATTTTGACTGGACCCCTGATTTTGAAACATTAGAAAACCCATTAACTCTACCCCTCTGCTGAGCCTGATGTTCTTGCCAGTTGACTCCAGACATCAGCCATCTCCTCTGTCTGGGCCTTTTTTTGACTACACAAAGGAGCTTCCAGTGAATATTTAACATACCCATTCACTCTAACAAATTTAATGATTATCCCTTTTCTCAGGACTCTTAATGATGAGCCGTTAATGCCTCTTTCCTGATGATTAGAAGCAGGAGAAAAAACAGAAACTCCTTAAAACAAGTAGCCTGCTTAGCTATCTCTGTCTTGCAAACAGAAACAACTTCCTCGACTCCCCAGCCCGTGTCCTGCTTTCTTCTCCGGCATCTTTTCAACCATTTGAGACTAGAAGGGGCATCAGGTACAAGAGCCTTGGAACGGATAGGCCTCAGAGACATCCTACTGTTTAGGAGGCTGAAAGATCTGGAAATATAATAACATAGTTTACATGTTCCCTAGTGGAAAAGAATACTAATAGGAAATTAAACTAAACTGCAACTAAATTAAACTGCAACTAAATACCTGCAAAGATCAGCTGGCCTCCTGTGCCTTATAAAAGCATACTGAATGAACAAGTAAACTGATAAGATGCAATGGATTCAGGTACAAGGAAGTCTGAAGCTATACACCGCTCTGTTTATATTAGTATCAACACGACATCATGGAAGAGATCAGCCCAAGGAAGCTAACGAATGTGTTGCTTGTCAGACTAGTGTCATGCAGTTTGGCAGCATCTGCGGTTCACTTGGGTAATGGCTTATGGGTAATGAATATAATAAATTATAGTTCTAGCCACCAAGAATTTAAAGTCCTGGGCATCTAAATTAATTTAGATGCCAAATAGCTCTTTGCATTTTACTAGGCTCCATTCAGGAGGAAGCAACGAACTGGTTTCCTCTGGGATGCTGGGACGCTTCTGGATGCACCTGCTTTTATGAGAACTGTGGTGGCATCTGTTAACTGGTTCTTGAGACACCAGAAGAATAGTAAGAAATGTGAAATATACTATATAAATCTTGGAGAATTCACATATTGGGACCATAACAAGGTCCAAGAAGGGTTTATTTGAGACTGCTCTCAATGTTTGTCCAGATAAGACTTCTCTATTTGAGTAGCTCTCATCTAAGTTCACATGACAAACAAGAAGTCTAAAGGTAAACAGAAAGGCAAATCAGCGTGCAAAAGGCTACATGGTAAGTTTGTGGCAAATATAGGAACAGAGCACAGGCTAAAACAGAATCTGTTAACATCAAATTGGTGTCCTGTCACTGACCTATGCTGCCTATATGTTTTTCTTCACATAATTCAGATTTGCTTGAGTTTTGGTCTCAGGAGATAAGGATTTGATAGAAGATGGTGATGTAGGCTGACTGTGTTCCACATTTGCTGATCATGTGCCTTTGGCTTCAGGGTAAATTCCCTGGACTATAAAGTATTCTAGGAAAAAATGTGTATCTGTTAGTATTATTTCTTAGATTATCCCTCCTAGTAAAAATGCATAAAACAGTAATTATTTCCATGGTGAAAATTACATATTTGAGTCTCAGGGACTGTAAAATAAAATACGATAAAGTAAAATAACACTTTTGACGAATTTAGCATACCTACAGGACAGAAAAGCTATTCCAACTTCTGTTTATGACTGTCAATTGACTTGTTCTTAAAATACTTAATTCATTAATGAGTAGGTGCATTAATTGCATTAATATGTGTATTCCAAACACATTCTTTGCTGAGCGGTTATTCCACCGCCAGTAAATTGAAACTATTTAACGTTAACTTGAGAGATGAAACTGTCTTCTAAAAGCAGAGGGTAAGTTATTTTGAGACTGAGAAAACATTTTAACTGAGCAGAGTGTGAAAGTATGTTGGGGAATCTAAGCTGCCTAAAATCTCAATGAAAACTTGTGTACATGCCCACATATTAGATTCAATAATAGCACTCTTCTTCAGTACAATCTCCTTTTCATAGAATTATGGAGAAAAAAGACAACTCTGTACATGTTTCCTTTTCATTTTTTCTGTGCTTTTTTTTTAGCCTTCAGGCAATTACAGTTTATGTTAGTTGACTTTCTAAAAGAATCATGGGTGGGACATACTGAGCAACTACAACATAAAAGGCTTTTTATGAGCCTTCTTAGGGCTCTTCTTAAGGGGATCCTGCTTAAAAAACACGGATTTTCAAGTTCCGTGCCTACGAATTTTCATATGTTGTCCACTCACTTAAATCATGCATTTTTGCTTCAAGGATGTAATTCACTTATAGGAAGGAAAATCACTTCAAGTTAACGAGAAAGGCCTGTACCTCTTCAAACCAATTTCAGAACTTAGCTTGCCATATATGGTAATCTGGAGTGATTCTATGTCAATCCTTGACCTAAGATAATAAAACATAAACATGAGATTATCAATAAACAGTAACATCTTGCATTATTGTAAATTATAGTACATTTATGTAAGCATAGCAAGTGTATTCTCTTGCCAAAATCAAATAAATGCTATGTTACCAGAGGAAAAGCAGGTTATTAATTCAATTCTCATAAATGAGTTGATTTTGTACCACAAATATTTCATGAATATTAAACATAGCTGGCCATTCTTAACAATAACTGTCCAGTGGCTAAACTGGATGCAAGCAGGTAGAGATTATTCCACTTATTTTAGTAGGTTTGAAAATTATTAAATTTTGTTTAAAGAAAACATGATGATCCCTCTATCTCTTCTTTAAGGCTGCTTCTGAAAATAGCATCCCAACAAAGCAAATCACACACATATAGCCCTTTTACAGATATTCTCTTTCAGGGTATTTGTAGACATTAATTGAATTCTGTTCTGTTATTATTGTTATTATTCCTTCTTTTCTGTACTTTCAGGTTCCATCTTCTTGTCCATTGGCTACAGATTATTAGTGAAGGAAGAGGCAAATGCGTGAGTGACTGAATATTCTTAATACTCATGCCTTCAGTATAGGCTTTGTTACTTATGATTTCCTGGAGAAAAGGATGCAATTAACACCATTAAAACATTGCCTTTCTGGAGAGGGATCATGAAGGTGCTTACAGGATATAGCCCTGTGATCTTATCTCTGGCCATCTGAGAAGCTTCATTGAAAACCAGGTAGGAAGGGGAAGCTAGCACATCCAAATCCTGCATAAGCATCACCTTCACCTCATCACACGAGGCTGCTACTTTCATGTTCTCCCTAGATCATGGAGACTGCTCAGTGGATTGATGGAGTAGGAAAAGAAAAGAGCTTGTGTTATTGTGGCTGTTAGAGTCATGCGTAAAGCATAAGTACAAGTTTGAAAGTGTCTGCCACAAAAGAAGGAAAAAAATGTTTTTAGATCTTTCCTTTTTGCACCTGTTCAATACCAGTCACATCTAGGTCTTTGGTACTGGCTTAATAAGGGACCCAAGACTAAGAGGTGGGGATCACACTCATTTTTTAACTCAAAGTTAAATGGCTTACCTTTCATCTCAAAGGACCTAGTTCGGCTCCAGTCCCCTTATATATCTTCCATCATCTACCATGCACTCTTCACCTAAACTGTAGCTGCAGGGTAATCCACTGGCTACTTCTGTGCCAGCTATCTAAAGTATGTCAAGGAGCAGAGGGCTGAGGGTATTAGGTCAGTAGGACTTGAAGGGTAACACTGCAAATAATTATTTGAACTATTTGCGCCAAGGCTGACTCTTTACCCAGTCAAACTTACATGACATTTAATACCATTGTAAATGCCTTCAGACCTAATTGTAAATATCCGTTTGAAAGATTCATCCAGTGTATTTTTGAGTGTCCTGTTTTTAAAATGTTGTGGGATAAGATTATCTGGCACTGTCTATTAGAAATTAATCTTTATTTTTCTCCTAAAGTAAGAAGCTGTGAATAGATGCATTGTAAAGAAATTAAAAGAAGTACATTCGAATGAATATAATTTGGTTGAAGCAGTTGTCAAATAACGTGTTCTGACACTCAGTTGTTGAGTGATGTTACGGTGACCCCTCCTTAGTCAAGTGGTTTTTGACTTTTAATTTCTCTGATTGGCATATAGCCTTTCCTCCAGCTGACGCGCTGATACTTACAGGCATTCTGGCTCTATGTACTTTTTCCATGGCGACCTATTTTTGGAATCTGTCTTCTTCTTCTTCTTCTTCTTCTTCTTCTTCTTCTTCTTCTTCTTCTTCTCCTCCTCCTCCTCCTCCTCCTCCTCCTTCTCCTTTTCGTCCTTCTCCTTCCTCTTCCCCTTCCCTTTCTTCCTCTTCCTCTTCTTCTTCTTCCTCCTCTTCTTTCTCTTCTTCCTCTTCTTCTTCTTCTTCCTCTTCTTTTGTTTCAGTGTCATTCTTTCCCTTTCTCTCATTATACCATTACAATGATAAAAGTTTGCTAAGTTGTTGCTATTACATTACTTTTTCTCATAAGATTTTCAAGAAAAGATTCTGAGAGAAAGTGGATGAATCATGAATGCAAATAAAGACCATATAGGCCCTGGGTCAGCTAGAAATGTAATTGCATATGCAAGTCTGACATTATATTCATATTTAAAGTTACACATGCACTTAGTTCGTCTTTGAATCTGGGTCATAGGGAAGGGAAGAATATTTTCATGACTATAGCTGTTTCAGGAGGCTTCACTAGCATTTACTGTAATAGAAACCATGAATCATCTTCTATAACGTTTTGGAGTTCCTTTTATTTGTGTTCTCCAAACGTTTACAAAAGTACATTTTTGTTCAGAAAAATGTTCAGTGCAAAGTAAAATAGCAGAAATAAGGGTTTAAACGTGTATTTTCATGAGTATTGACACTGGAAGCATTCACATCACCATCTGGACAGCTTTGTGGGTTTGGGACTCATTCAAAAAACAGCATGTCATTTGGAAACCACAAACAGAGTGCAAATAGTAAGTAGCAAAGTGCTGACACTTTCAGTATTGGTACCGTGGGTCTTTGAAGAGTGATCAACAGAATGAAGTTTTACTAACTGACACTCTCCCTAATTTAGTACCAGATGTATTTTTTCTTAGCTGAAAAGAAAAAAAAAGTTTGAAAAACAATGGAAGTGTCAGGAGAACTCCCTTGTTAAATATTCAGAGTGTGCATGTATGTGTGAGAAAGTCACCATTGTTCAAAAATAGTTCCACTTTTTTACTAAACTGTTTATCTCACTTGAAATAGCAAATACATCAGTTAAACACCCATTTCCGAACTGAGTTACTGTGGTATACCTCAGAAGGGACAACATTTAAAATCACACTGTTTCCTTTCTCATGGTATACCCAGCTGCAAAAATGAAATACTTTAGCTAAAAACAGGTGTGAGCGGCGTATGGCAGTGTAACCTTAGGTTTTAGAGAGTTCATTATTAACAAATCACTTTATAGATGTCTGTAACCAAAATCTTTAGTATCATTTGGCTTTATTATCACCAGGACTTGAGCAAACCTGACTTCAGAGATTAAGGCTTCTTCTCTATTAGCAGACTCCAGAGTGTTTGGAAAAACTCCTGGGCACTGGAATGTGATTACCAATTCTTAGTAAATTGTCCCAGTGCTCGCTGGCATAAATTTGGCCTGTTACTTGGCCAATATCTTCCTCAAACACTCTCTGGGCTTGGTTTAATACTAGGAATGGTCCAGAGTTCATTTCCAGTACAAAGTTTCCAAGCGGTCACTTTGTTTTGGAGACTTATTTAATTTGTTAACATAGATGTGGGCTGTTCCCTGGCAATTTGTGTTGAATATGCTAGTATAGATGCAACGTAAAAGCTTAGAAAGCAACACCTACTCCCTGTCTGACCCATCTTAGTAAGGAGCTAATTTCAGCAGACTTTAGAAGTAGTCAGTTTTACCAAAGTGCACGCTACTTTCCTCAGTTAGACAAGCTTTTAGCTAGTGCTCCATTAGAGAGAAGAATGGTGGCTTTCTAAAGCACAATTATTTGAATGTCAAGCAATGATACAGGGGTTCTTAAGCAGAAACTCATACCAACCTATCACTAACAGTAGAGGAAACTTTTCACTGAAAGGAGGAAAGAACTCACTGAAAAATGACCTATTCAGAAGTTGTTTATGAAAATTTATCATTATTGCTGAATAAATTTTATAGAAATTTGTATATTTTTAGCTTCTCTCTTTCTTCCTTTTTTTGTGAATACAGTTTTCAGTGAAGAGACGTGTAGATGAAATACCAAGAAAAAAATCATTTCTGCCTCTATTTAGGCTCACCATTTTGCATGGATGCAATGTCCTGCTTTTTGCCAGGGCCAGCCCTTTGAGTAAGATGCAAGGGGTATATGCTGTTTATCTTCAAGAAATAACTTTTTATTTAATATTATTCATTTCTTGCATCCTATTCTTCAGTATTCACATCTTGAAAGTATATGTCAATAGTTTGCCAAAATCTGGACTGCTAACATGTAACTACTCTTGAACTTAAAGTGTGGAGCAAAGCAATCTGCAAAAAAAAAAAAAATCTGTTGCTTCTCTTCATAAATCTTTAAAAGAATGCCACAGAACTACAGCAGCAAATATATGCAGATCTCCACAGATATGGAAGAGAAGGTGAAAGCAACGATATTTTCCATAGCTGATGCTTCTGTACCTATGCAAGTGCCATGTCTGAATGACAAAATAGACGTGGATGTAGAGCCATCTGGGGCTCAATGCTAGGATTCCCTCTCTATCAACAAGTACTTCGAGGAATTCTTCTAGAGTCTTTAAGTATTTTAAATTACTTTTAATCTTCCAAGTAGTTCCAGTCCCACCAGTTTCACAGCAAGCTGTTCTTCAGTAGATTGTTTTATTCTTCTGAGGAGCAGCCTGAATTTTCAGCTAGTTCAAAGATACAATGCTTCAGAGCTGTTACTGTTGACTTAGTTGCAACTAAGTTGAGTTGGGTATAAAATGCTACTACATCCCTGTTGACCATGCACTGGTTCTTAATTCTTTCCTTTACATGCTCTTTGGAAGTGATGCGGGTTCACAAGAACCCTTGTCCTTAAAAGTGCTTATGCGAAGGGGGAGAATTTTCACAGGGGTTAATGAGCAGTTCGTACAAACAAACCTGAGAAGGGTAAAAGTTTCACACCAAGGGAGATAGTGAAAAAGTCCTGGAGAAAAAGTGAAGCTGAGCTGCTCCCAGCTCATCCCTGAGTAAGGGCCACAGATGTGTCACCCGTAATCGCAGGTAAGATGAGGCGTTCCAAACAGAGATGGTCACAGGAGAAGCAGACCAGAGGCTGTGGCTCACGCAGAGTCTGTTGGAAATTAGGCTGATTCCAGGTGAGAAGATTTTCAAACAACAAAGAAATACTCTTAGGGGGAAGAGAGAGAGACAGATGAGCAGAAATAGTATCCAAGCAATTTGCCATTTCTGGCCAAAAACAAGCTGAAATTGCTAAAATTAATGTGTTGCTTGTTAAGATGAGGCAACGAGTCACATGGAATGGCAGCTTAAAGTTGTTAATTTCAACACTGAAAAGTTTCTTTTAAATATGATTAGATGAAAACTTATAGACCTGATAGACTTGGCATTTTCCAGATCAATCACAGAGGAAGAGGGAGATAGAGGATGAAAAGTAATAATTTCTTTTTCATTGAGGTAGATTTGGAGGCCACAGAAGTAGAAGAGGTAATGGCTTGTATATTTTGGCACTCGCATAGGCAGGGATACAATGAAAAAATCTGTGCTGCTCAATACAGGTCGGCTAGAACAAACAAGGATGCAAACTGGGTCCAAGATATATGAATCTCCACGAGGGAAGAAAGCACCTGAAGTGAATGGAAGATAATTAAGTGAAAAAGGAACAAGAAATATTTAAAGTTAATTTTTTCTGCTCTAACACATCTATTCTGTGCTATATACGTAATGTTTTTCTCTAGTCTAAGAGGAGAAATAAAACAAACAGATATGAGAAGGATAGAAAGGAAAAGATTGCAGCAAAGCTGTATTATGCCCAGCTTCTGTTGAGGGAAAAACTTATGTCAGCAGGTCAGTCAGTCATTCCCTTCTCTAGAAGGCAGAGGGCAGTGGTGGGAGTGAGATGAAAAAGGAAAATGGTAGGAAGAAGATGCTATAAGAATCAGAGCTTCTTGCAGAGAAGAACCAAGGTTATTGACCACTCTAATAAATTCTGCTATTTAATCTGATGAGAAAGATCTATTGGATTGAATCCTCAGCTGAGTTAAATCAGATGAATCTCACTGACTCCAATGTAATCGTGCTAATTTATGTTGCTTTAAACTGCACCATCTGCTTATTCTGAAAATTATAGTCCTGAAAAAAAATTACTGGGGAAATTGTGCTTTGGTTAAGAAATGGTGAATTTCTAGTGTTGGGGTTTCTCACTCTGTAGCAGTGTTAAGCTCACATGACTTAATCTGGTTTAAGCAGCCTCCTTCCTGGCTCTGTGTCTCCGGTGACTTTGTGACAGCAGAGCTCTTCTGCAGCTGTGCCAGGAGTTAGGTCAAGAAACTGATTTCGCCAAAAGAATACAAGCTCTTTTTCTTCAATAAAGGTTGTTTGCACCTGATGCAGTTTCCCAGTCTGATGCTCAGCGTAGGCTTGAAGGCCTGAACTGGCACTAAGGCAAGCAGAGCAGGTGGGAAGGAATAGTGTCAGGGAGGTTGTGTGAAGGAATGCCTGAGGAGCTACAGCTAGAGACTCTCTTTGAAATATAGCCTTTCTGCCTACCGATAACTTAAGGAGGATTTTATCTTTGCGTTATTCTGAGATTTGGAAAAATTTAGTTTAATTCATTGGCTATTCCTCCTGAGCAACCTGCTGATGAAAGACACTGATCAGCCAAATAAAATAAATGAAGTAAACCTTTCTCACCAAAACAACTACCTAGTGAGCTAGTGCCTCACACCAATACCCGGCTGGCTCCCCCTGCCATCAGATGATTTATCTCTGGTTTTGAATACAATGATTTCTCTCTCCTGTTTAGTTTTACAGTGCTCCTCTGCTGCCTTACACCTTGCAGCATCTTTCACTCACACAAATTAGGTATTACACCTTGCTTTGAGGATTCAGTGCTCAGTTTTTGCTCATTTTAGGTGTCCATGGTGTTCAGAGACTTAGAAAATCTTTCCAAGTTGTCACCTTTTTTAGTCTTTTATGCTCAGACTGGGCATAAAATGGTGACTTCTGCTGTGCTGTGGTTTCACCTTCCACAAAAACAGGCACGTTTTGGGGGCACATTTTGGGGGTATGTGGGCATGGCAGGGTAAGGACTGCTTATCCCATTCCTCTGCAGACAAAATACCCACAGGGTTATGCATGAGGATCTCTGCCCAAGGCATGGCTTTGCCGTGAGGTGCTCTAGCTCAGGCATGCCTCTCCTCTCCTCTCCCTACCCAATCTCATCCCAGAAATATTGTTGGATGCCTTGCAATAGCATCAGCTTCCTCCGTTACATTTTCTAAAGAAGCTCCAGGAAATTCATCTCTGAAATCAGCCTGTTTCATCTTCAGGTTACTTACAGGTTGCATTTCAAAAGCACAAAGAACATTTTGCCTCCCAGATTGCTGTGTAAAATTTATCCACAGAGTTGAAAATGTCTCCTTTAGCATTTAAATATAGAATTGTAGGAACACAGATAGCTTCAGTGGAAAACTTTTAACAGCACAGAAGTTTTCTGACACTAGAGAAACATGCATTTTCGCTGAAAGCTGAAGTAATTTCTCAAAAAATGAAGATGATATATTCACTTTTTTTAAAACAAAATGTGCTTCTAAATCTTTTTTTTTGAGCATGGAAAATGTATTTGCTGTTCAACCTTTTCCTCAGGTTGTTTTTTTTAATGTGGTTAATGTTGTTGTTTTGTATATAAAAAGTGAAGAAAGTTCCATAGCTATATAGCCTTGTTTTTTTCTTTTATATCTGAACATAGCTGCTTTTCCAAAAAAACACTACTAAAAATCATTACTTCCTATAGGGCAATGCCCTTTAAGCATCTCTCTGTACTGCTGCAGCTGTGAGAGACTCCCTCAAGAAAAAAAAAATCTTTTTGTTCAGGTCTTTCACTGAGATCTAAGTGTTTGCTTTATGGCTTTGCTTCAGTTTTCTAATCTGAAACTAATTAAATGCAGGCAGTTGTTAAAACTATGAGTGTGATTTGCAAGAAACAGAACTCTTGTGCAAGTATATGGAAAATGAAATAAAGAAAATAGTCTATTACAGATAGAGCTATAAGGCAAAACTTTCTGCTGGTTTCACCCTACTGACTTCAGTGGAGGTATGCCGGTAGTAGACATCTGGCCATATAGCGTAATTCCCAACGTCAATAAGCAAAAGCGCCCCAAGAGCAAAAGCAGAAGTGCAGTGACACTTCATCGACAGCACGGTTGGTAGTCCGAGAGCTACACGTGACTGACTTGCCCCACAGCCTAGTGTGCCAGCTGTGCCGCGTCCTTGTGCTGTGGGCAGCCCTCCGACCGGCCAGCTGTGGAGATGGCACTGCTGAAGGGCTGGACTGCCCTGCTGCCAAGGCTGGCCGCGTCTTCCCCTGGGATCCCTCTGGTACCAGCGTGGGCCAGCACCTAGCAGGCAAAATCTGCCCTTGGAAACATCAGGACTGAAAGCAGCTCGTGGGCTGGGAGTTGCAGAAAGATTGCTTTTCTGACTTGTCTCTACACCCTGCTAAAGTGCCCCCAGCAGGAAACAGAACTAACCGTGCATTTCCTTACCTTTGTTCCAGCAGTTCCTTTTCCCTGACTATGCTCACTTTTAGAGTGCAGTGGGTTTGTGTGCTCCAGGAAACCAGCAAGCTCCTTTATTCACACAGTCTTCTCAAAACTCACATTTTTCTTTGTTTAACCTGGAGGCCTTTGTCATTACAAGTGGAAACGGACAGCTGTGGTATGGATTAATATAAGCTACTGCGGATCTTCAACTGCACAGCTGAATCAGTGGTAACAGAAGAATTCAGTACGTTTGCTTTCTATGATTTTATTTGGTTAACAGTTACTCTTGGTAACATCTGTCCATTTTTTAAGTTAATAAATATCTTGTAATAAAATTACCACTAGCCATTTCTACTCAAGAGGAAAATTAAATGAAAATATATTTTTAAAGTGATTTCATTTCCTAGCTGAAGGGGATCATAGCTACAAGGTATTACTTGATTTGACTTCATTTCCTTGTGCCCTGTAAAGGAATTTTAGCAGAAAAGCGTATTGGAAGAAAAAAGGTGTTTGACAGTCCCTGCTAATGATATCTTTACCACTTTACTGTGGTGTGTATGCAGTGGAATGGTCTTCCCTCCTTGTCGTGTAGATGACCGGAGGTGCCACAACATACACAGATGGGTCTATCATGTGCTGTCCGTGTACGCAGCACGAGCCATTGAAACCACTTACAATAGCACAGCACAGTGCAATGCAGCCATCTCACTGATGATCCATCTTTTTTGTTTGTTTGTTCCACAGCTGTATCAGCCACGTGTTTTCAAACCACTTTCTCCAAAGTCGAGAGACAGCATTTGGAGCGGCGCTGGGGAAGCACGGATTCTGTTCTTGCTCACACAGCTTCACACATCGAAATCTAGACGCTTCATCCAAGAGGGAGAAAAATAGTCAAAATTTCACTTGTCATTTTTTGTAGTTAAGGATGCCTATGATATTCAAGGTACATCTAGAACATAAGGCCAATGATAATAGCCCATTATATAGTGTCGGAAATTTGTATGCACTGTTGCACAAATCAAGACACCCACAGCAAGCTGAAGTCTGTATTATGTATGTACAGAAAGGGTCAACTGCCAGAACCCACAGCTTCTGTGACTTCTGGGGAGCTATTTTTTCCCATATATTCAGCATGGGTTGGTAGATAGGTTGATGATGCTTCTCAAGCCTGGAGGTGGGAAGGGGTTGCACCATCAAAGGAGGAAAATGGTTCTCCTTCACCTACTGTTCTGACTAATGACCAAAATGATGCTCTCACAGCGTATTTTCTGTCCTGGAAGTGGTGTATGCAACATGTAGCTGCTGGTGCTCAGAGGTTTTAAAAGAGTATTCACCAACCTACACAAGATTTTCAGACTTTTTTTTTCTTTTTGCATCTTATCTTGCTCATACCCACACGGATGCAGAAATAACCTTTCCCATATATAATTCTTTTCAGTAACTTACCCTTGTCCATCCACTGCTTGTCTTGAGACAGCTCCAACTTATTGCAATCCCTTGATGCAAAGAGTGTGCAGTTCCACGCAAATAACTTATAATATTTAATTAAACTAAACTGTAATCAACAGACTTCATCTTTTAACTACTGTGTACCGGGGAAGCTTTAGCTGTTGGAAATTAACTATAAGATTAGCTTGACTTTTAAAGGCGCCATGCGAGTTTCTCATTAGCCTTATTATCATTTCTGAATCATAAATATGTAAATGATGAGTTTCACATGGGAGATTTAATTCAGTGCTCTTATTTCTGATTAGCTGGAAATACACTCTGGCTCTGTCAGATAATTGGTAACACTGCACACCAATAAGGCATTTCCCTACACTTCATCAGAAGCAACTGAAATTAAAGAAGGCAGGAGCTGTTACATTTTTGACAGTTTTATAACACCAGATTGTTAAAGTTTTAACTCAGCCATTAACATAACCTATGAATTATTAATACAATTTTCATGTCAGGAATTAAAAAAAAACAAAACTGAGCCTGGAGTATAAATGTTCTGGGAAAGAGATTTCATTTTTTTCTCTTTTCCTTTCTTATCTGCTTTGCAAACAGAACACACCCATTTAATCTGAATAAAGAGGAGGGAAAGTCTCCAGCAGTATTTTCAGAGAGTTGGTCTTAAAAAGCAAGTCCCAAACCAACATTTAATTGGTAAGATTGTTTTGGGGGAATTATTTCTCTCTCTCTCTCTTTTTTTTTTTCTCTCTCTCTCTCTTTTTTTAAAGATATTGAGATAGATGTGCTTGATTGCATGATAATTGATAGAGTAACATAGCAAATGGAAGGGTCCAAGTTAACATGATTCTGCTACATGATGCAAGACATTCATGAAAAAAAAAAAGGATATTTGAATGAATTTGACTTTCATTAATTGAGTGCAATGAAAGACTCAGGATTAGGTGAAGAAATAGTATTCCGTAGTAATACATTATCAAAATGTAAATGGAAAAAATAACACAGGAATCCTTAGTGTTGGCATGTTATCTTTCTGTAGACTTTATTTTCTTAGTTTAATAATGAACCTCTACGTGTATAATAAAAAATGAAACAAAAATCAGAAGTTTCCTATTGAGCTGAACAAAGTAATGACTAGCAGACATCATTTATTTCCTGACAGCATAATATTTGGGAGACTGGTGAATCTTATATTCTCTTCCAGGTGTGAGAAGAGAGTCTCTTTTAGTGGGCACACAGATATCCCTGGACCATTCTGCATGTCTTCTCAATCCTAGTCTCCTTGCAAAGCCAATTTCTTTTTGGAAATTCAAGTTCCAGCGTCTACCTAGCTCCTACTACCTCTACTTCCTGCAGGTAGTCTCCTTGCCTCAAGAATGCCACTTCTTCCCCTGTCCTTCTCCCAGATAGCACAAACATACAACTTCCTCCAAATCTGAGCTTTCCTACCTGGAAAACCATCAGACACAAACAGTTAAAACCTGTCACATGAAAACAGAGACATGCAGCTGTCAAGGAAATATTAAAAAATTGTGTTACCAATTCATCCTTCAATAAGAGATTTTGATGGTGTACGCCATTTTTTGATGGGTTTGTGTAATTCCCCATTATTCTGTGATGTGTAAGCCAATACAGAATAGAAAAGGGATTATTATTGTTGTGCTGCTAACATCAGCCTTTATTTCATTATTATTATTGCAGCAATTATTCATCATCAGTATTATGATAATTTTAATAAGTTTGAAAAGCACATTCTTTCTCTGTTCCTCAGATTTCTGCTGTCATTATGAGCCTCTTGACATTTGCAATTGCTAGACAGTCAATTTAAAGTCTAACACAGATGCTAAAAATCCTTAGTAAACCAGATGAATGCAAGTCTGTATCTTCTGATTTATAGTCACTCTACAATGCAGTAAAATAAAACTTCTTCTTTAATGCCTCCTTATTCCCTGTTTCTTTTCCATATGTTCTGAAAATTGAACAATGATGCACTTCCAGGAAAGTATTCTTATCTATTTTGTTATGGACTGATGGATATGAGTGAGCCTCCTCACGTACACATTGTCATCGTACTATTTCTTACTTTTGGGAGCGCTCTACTCGGTAAACATAGCAGTTGTACTTTTAATAGTACTTTAATAATCTTTGAGAAACAGCCTCCTGGGAGGATGGAAGAGTCAGCCCAGGACTGTATGACACTGTGCATCTAGGTGGGAGTTACTAGCAGTGGTTCATCCTAGGGGACGTCTAGAGCCAGGCTTGGACTTCAGCTTTGTGTAGGAACGTGGCGGCGGCTGGTAAGAGATGAGCTGTAAACAGAGCAGCAGGCACCACGTATATTCCATTATTCAGCATACTATGACTGCTTTTTCCAGTGTAAAAAAGAGGAGTGTAGACAAAAGCTGAGCTCATGGCACAGACCTAATGAACTGTCTGGCACCAGAGTTACCGCTGAAGAAGCATCTCACACAAATGCCCCAAGTAGAAAGGCTAGAATTGTCCTTTCTCTCACAGGAATATACTATGGTGACTTCACTTTTTCACACTTCAAAGAGCAGCCAAAATATGTTCCAGGAAATGAGTTTTAAGACTGAGTATAAAAGAGCTTGTACACAAACTGCAGTGTGGCATTGCCTTTTCCTTGGCATAGTAGCGCTTTCTAGTTTGGTTAACTATAATTACTTGCCTCCGTGTCTTTTAGGCATCTAACTACAGTTAAATTCAAATCTAGGGAAGGAAAGAATGATTTTGCAATTTACACATGCTTGGGACAATTGCTAATTTTTGTTTTTTTCACAGAAGTGCATAAAGGATCACTTATCTTTATACCCGATCAGAAAATTAGAAAACTGATTAATTGAAAATTCAAAGGTTGAGAGATACTGTTAGACTGGAGGTCTTAGCATGCTGTGAAAGTGAAAGCCATCTTCAGAAGCCTACATGAATGATGCTGGGAAATTGGCCAGATTTGCAAAGACCTCTTTTCTTGAGAACTGATGTACTGACATCAGCAGGAGTTGAAGAGAGCACTGCATTAGTAAAATCAGTGGTTTCCTTTCTCTGCCCTTGTATGTTTTACAAAATGCTAATATTTGCTTCAGTAAAGCGGCATAATCATAAATAGTTTAGAATCTTAAGAATGCAGAAATGGCAGGGCTGGCCTGACCCAGCAGGTCTATTCTCAAGCTATTGCAAACAAGTCTATTTTAACACTTTTCATAAAAAGATCTCATTCATAAAGAGATTTCATAAAGACATTCATAAAGAAAAGAAGGTTTTTTTAGAAACAGTTGGATTCCTTCTTTTGCTTTTCTCCTTTCCTAGCAGGCAGTTCCGGACCTGTACCTTTTTACCGGTTAAAAAATTTGATTCAAGTTTAAATTTATTCATGCAGTTTGTACTTCCATGGCAGTTCTATGTAACACAGAGCTTCAGCTTAAAGCGCTCTTTCCTTCTCTGCGATATGTCTGTGAACATACACAGCAATTGCTTCATGTGTGTTCACATGAAGCAGTCATGTTGTTTCTCAGGCTCTTTTTTTGCTAGACTAAACATAACCTCCCACAAAACAGACCTTCTGTGCGCTGCGTCATCCTAGGAACCTGTTTTTCTTTCTGCTTCAATTCTGAGTGCGTCTTTCTCAAAAAGAAATGACCAGAAGAATACTTAGCAAATTGCTGTCTCTAATTTTTTTTGTTCTCTCCTCCACTGGTCACCCACTCCCGTGCTCACTGACCGCACGGCATTTTAAGGCTTTTGCTTAGGTCAGCTCCACCCCGCATCTAGGCTCAACAGATAATTGTTCATCCACTGTGACAAAAGATAGAAAATATGCCCCATACCTTCAGCAGCCAGGCTGATTCTCTGCTTAAAACATAAAAAACAAAACAATAGAAACTGTTTCCAAACAAGAAATCCAGCTTGAGTGCAAGGCAGGAGGCAATAAAACACTCTTCCAGATACATCAGAATAAAAACATACACGTCTCTATCCTGGTTTACGTCTACATTGTTTTCGTTAGGGCGTCACCTTCTCACTGTCACTGCTTCTGTACAGGAGCCAAATTGATACCAGTGAAGTTATGATGCACCAGATCATAAGACTGGCTGCTGAATTTGCTGATTCAGCTCCCAGTAAAGGCAAAACGCTTAGTCTATAATCTCACTACTACGAGAGCGGACTGCAGCTCCACGCACCCAGGCTTCCTGGCTTTCTTTCCTGTTTGGCATTTCATATCAAAGGCTGCCAGGTGCCAGGTCTGCCGTGGCCTTCAGCTGTACTTTGGAAAATCAGACACAGTGAGGGCTTAAATGTCCACCGCCCATCAGCTGGGGCTGCAGTGACGGACTGACTCAAGCCAAAAGAGAAGGCAAGTAATGCAAAAGGAAACTCCTGTGTTTATTATCTATGTTAATAAAGGTTATTGATATAGTATATCGGTATTTAACATTCGACATAAAATATGAAAAGAGACTAATGATTACGATTTTTCTTTCTATAGTGGATCGTGTTTTCACGTGGTTATATTCCATCCTTTTTTCCATTTCCGATCTTGCAAACCGTCTCTCTCACACTTAGTAGATAAGGTCACTGAGTGCGAAGTAGAAAATTAATATCAACCAAAGCATACCTTACATATTTTCCTTAAGCTTTTTAAAATCACCTTACCAGCTGGAAAGTGGGGCAAACTATGACTGTGTGGACAGTGAAGATATTGTGCACTCAGTAAGAAAGTTTGCAAACCATGACAGGAAACAGATGCGCTTTTTATCTCAGCAGTTTTCAGGTTTTAGTCTGTAACCAAGTGTGCGATTGGCATGACTGCACCACACATAAACTACAGCTATAAGTTTGAATATACTGTTGCTGAAAAACCGATGTATCTATTTATGTTAGTTTAGTCCTTTAAAGAATGTCAAATATATTCACAATTTTAAGAGGTTTTAAAAAATTACCAGGTGAGGGCACACTAAAAAAAAAAAAAAAAGAAGGAGAAAAAGGCAGCCTGTGGTTTATTTGGAAAAGCAAGAAGGAAGCGCACCTATCAAATCTCTGTGGAAGCACATAATTATTGAGACACGTAGACATGAGCTTTGCGTACGTAACTGTGATTACCACATGAATAAACATAACAGTATAAATATAGGCTTTTATAAATAGGAGATCCAGGTTTTAACCAACTTTAGTCTTTCATGTTGTAAGCAGTAATAAAAACATTTGGAAGATGCTTGAAACGAAGGGGAAACTAAGATAGTCCCTTGGTCCTTCAGTAAAAGAATGGGGGCAAAAATAGATATTTAACTACAACTTCAGACAGAATAAACCTGACTGACATCTCACTGTGTGAGCTCAGTCTGGAGAGATTGTCATTTTTAGCCTTTCATTGGTGGCCCTGTCAGTAGGTATGGTCCAGGAAAAACTACATTCTCTTGGCTCATTTTACTTTTTTTATGTTTACTTGTCTTACTAGTGCTGCTTTGTACCGTATTTGATCTCTTGTCCCACTAGCCTTGTTCTTTATTCAGCAGAGATATGTGAGATCATTTCAGGGAGACAGCAATCTAATTTTAGGAACAGAGAAAGAGGCAAGCAAGACAGAGACGACTATGCTCACAAGTCAGGTTGAAATGGAAATGGAAGGGACTTGCTGATAATCAGGATGACACAGAGCCTCTGGATCTCGTCTCGACGTATTTTAATGTGGGTTGCCTGTGGCTGCAGGATAGAATAAGACATTTGCTTTATGTCTACAGAAATCAGTTCATGCTAAGATTAGTCTCTGAAGTATGTTCTCCACGCATCTTTCAATAAATGCTTTTGTAACATCTCAAGTATAATTACTAGATGCAGTAAACAAAGTTAAGAAAAGTGTGCTTTTATATTTGCATTGCATTTGTTTTAAAAACACAAACCAGCAGGGGATGTTTTTTTCCTGACTTTCATCTCTTGTTATTCCTGGGAACAAACGTATGTGCATGTTACATGATTGTGTAAGATAGCAGACATAGCCAAACTTCCATGAGCTCAGACAGTTCCTGATTTGCTTTCAATATCAGTTAAGAATATTACTTCAGGGAGAATTCCCTTAAACATCTGAAAAGGTTGTAAATTTGCTCTCCTTTATTTTCTGATATGAAAAATTTTTGCTTCTTGTATAGTAAGGACACTACTTGCAAACCTTTCTTCTGGGCTGATGTTTCACTTGTGGAGAGGCAGGAACATCTTTTAAGCTAAGCTGTTCTTTTTGCCTACCCTTATTTGTAGAATTTATCTGTAAAATACTGATGAGGTCAAGAGACTAATTCTGTTGTTTCCCGTTCGTGCTTCCTATCTGATGCAAACAGCACAAATAATTTCAGATCAAGAATAAATCTCCAGCATAAGACTTCTTTCTACAACATACATAGAAGACCTGGGATATATACATAATCCTATCCTGTAACTCTAGTGTAGGGATTGCACTCAGTATATTAAAGTGGAGGTCTCTGCTATATGTTTTCTCTCAGACAAGAAGATGTCCTCTTTTAAATCTGTTGTCTCTGCACTCTTCTCCACAGCTTGCCGGATTCTGAAGCTGCACGTTTGGTAGAAATAGTTAAAGACCAGCTCAGCGTTAGTTTGCTGAGGTCATCTGAAAGTTTTTCTAGTTAGTTATAGAAAATGAATTTCAAATCTCTTCTCTCATAATAGGCAAGAATACCTTTACCTACCTTTCATATTCTTGTTTCTGACATACTATCATTTATTCTCAGTTCTGGGAGTAGGTTTGTCTCACCTGCATCAGAGTCGTGGAAAAAATGGGCAGAATCCTTCCCACCCCCCAAGAAAAGAAGCCGTAAAATATTTCTAGATTGCAGTACTCCGTACTAGAAATATTAAACTTGATAATTACACATTCTTGTCAGACTAAGAGTATTTAATATTTGGCATTTCCTTCATCCAAAGTTGTTCTAACAGCCAGTCAAGGTGTATTCATTTCTTTCTTGGAAAGTTAATACCAGCTATGAAGTTTCAAGTTTGTAAAAAGTGAGATTGTCTGAGTATTCCTGTTGCAAGCGATCTATTTTTAGACAGGAAAATTAACAAAGAAGCATAAGTGACCTTCAAGCACCACTGGCACAGGTAGTGAAAGTCAAAGCATGGACTACCAAACATCCTGATTTGCAAGTCAGTGTGTGCTGGTGGCTGGGGACTTTACATCCTGTTTTCAAAAGCAAAAACTGATAAAGATATTGGGGCTGATTTCCTAGGTTTTTAGGTTCCTGACTTTCTAAACAAATAACCAGGTGCCTGAATGTATTGAAGAACTTAGGTACTGCGGTGTTTTTGAAAACTTCACTTTGCATCTATTTCTAGATCTCAGAAGAGCTAACTTGCATACCAATGAAACAAAGGTTCAACTGAATAGTGGTGGCTTAGTGTTGTATCTAGCATGGGAAAGAAAAAAGTAAATCTGCTTCAGGGAGATTTTTGAAACGTTTACTTTTGATTTCATTTAGATTTACAATGAAAATCAAATGCACTCAAAAACTCTTGGGCAAAAGGAATAGAACGGTGTTTTTTCTGACTTCACAAATGTGACAAAATTCATGAAAAGGATGCCACAACTGGAATTTTCTGACTGAAGGAGTCCTGCATGAGCAGCTGTGTGCTGAGGCAACTCATACCAAAAGTTGCTGATGAAAGGTGTCCCAGTGGCTTAATAACCAGCCTAAATTGGGAGCCCTGGCTTCAAGACTATCTCACTCCATAGTTTTCTGCGTGGCTTTGGGCAACCCAGGTTACTTTCTGTGTCTCAATTCCCCACCTGCGATAGAGGGATAACAGCATTTCTCTTTCTCACAGGCATCTGCTGAAGGTGAACGCATTAAAGGTTGTGGGGTCTTCAAATACCAGAGTGCTCAGGCAACGGAAGCTCTTCCGAGCTTTGCAGAGAGGAATTATTTAAGAAAGTATTTTGTGAACAGGCGACAGACCTAATCACTTTGTGCTGCCTGTTTTCTAATATCATATATAAAACTGTTTTAGTAATATTCTGGACAATTAGAGGTGAAGTTGTAAGAACATTATGTCATGTAGCTACCTTTCTCTTCCACTTTTAAGGTACTGTATTTAAGTTACCCTGAGTCCACTGCAAAAAAAAAAAAAAAAGACCCTAAACAAACAAAAACGTAAGTCTGGGATTGAAAGGTTGCAAAGTGACTTCAAATATCTTTTATACACATAACGCATCTATACAATATAAGTATACAGCTTGTATACATAATGCAAAAAGGCCTGTTTCTCACCATTTGGAGTACTAGCCTTGGTATATAAAACATATATGTTAGTAGTCCAGGAGAGAGGATTATTCGTTGCCTCCTAGGCAATTGTGAGGGGAAAGAAGGGCAGGAAAGAAAAGGTGAGTGAAGCTAGGTAGGAGCACAGAAGATGATTCTTAAATCAGTTAAAAGGACGACATGTTGCTCTGGGAGATTGACGCGTTTTTTTAAAAACTTGGCAGCTATGAGAAGCTGCTTAGATATTTGGCTATCAGAGATAGTCTTAGTGGAGGCAGACCAGCGGGCAGAGTGCAGGTGATGCATTTGAAGGCACATGATTAATGAACGTGTCACAGGGCATTGAAATTTCTCATATACATTACTCTAAATATGCGTGCACATGCACACATACATATATTTATACACATAGACACATTTATGATTTCTGAAAAAGCCCAAGCAAATAGGCACCCAAATTCCACTTACATTTAAACCCACTGTCTAGACATACCAAAATATGTCATATAACCTGTGATTTTATTCTATTCAAAATATTTCAATGCCAATATTGTTCCTTTTGTGTAATCAGCTGTGTGATTCTTATGTACGTGGGTCATTTTTGCTTGAACTCTCCCCATGTCATGCAAATTATCAGCATGGTCCACAATTATGAAGCATCTCTGATTATAAAATAAAATAACAGAGAGAAATCAGTAGAAGACTACCTGGAGGAGTGAATTTATAATTCATTTAAAGTGTAAAATTGTTCATTTAATCCTTAACAACGTTCATTTTCTTCATCATCTGCACACTTATCAGTGGTTAGAAAAGCTATGAATTTAACCTTTAGCAATCTGAGAAATGGATAATTTGATTGATATATTTGGAAAAAGGTTGAAATGATGTATACCTCTCTTTTCCCTAGAAAAACGTGTTGCAAGATTTCTGCCAAAGTTGCCGTGGGAATAGAAAGGAGTTGCTAAATAAACAAACAAATCAAGAAGGACTTCTCAAAAAGCCTTTCTTCTTTTGCCAAACACCACCACTGAAGGGGATTTAGAGGTACAGTCCTTGCTGTACCCTCTTTTCCTCCCTCTACAGGTTGCTCTGAAAAGAAAAGAAATGTCAGAGTTTATCAAAGCAAATATTTAACCTGATTCAGATTAAATTAGTGATTTGTTAGCACTTCTCAAGTCAGTCTTTATTTTTTTGTGAAGCTTAGTGCTTATTTCAATAATAATAACATAGATACCGGCAATTCTGCTGACTTGCTTTGATTGACAGTCTATGGTGGGGGGAGGCATTAGTGAGAGTCACAGAACAAATCCTTTTCCCTCTCGCTGCAGCCTGTGAAAGCAGACAAGATTTACTTTGTGAGAGCAGCGACAGCTGACACGTATTTGCTAGGCTCAGATCAACACAGCCTGCCTGTGTATTTGGTGGTACACGCAACAGGCTATCCCTGTTGAACAGGGAGCTTATGCCTAAGCGAGTGTTAGACAAAATAATCTCTGTCGTCTGCTGAGGTTGTCTGCGATACAGCAAGGTCAGATTTTGTTTCAAACTGAAAACACAAGACAGAGTAGCCAACACCAGTGCTTACTAGGATGAGCGCAGTATATACAGAAGTTCAGGGAGCAGAGCTCCATATTTTCATCTTTCTATATCCAGCAGACAGAACAGATACGGAAGAAGACTGTATGCCAGTATGAGCGTAGGGGGAAGCCAAGGTTTGGTACAGAGCTGTAACAGCTTCACAGAAAGATCCTTTTCTGAGCAGCTAAAAGAAAGGAAGTAGGGAGGGCGGAGGAGAGGCAGGAAGAAGGAAATGGAGGAAGGAAAGACAGAGGGAAGGAAGAAATCCCAGAATCACAGAATATTTAGGGCTGGAAGGCTCTGGAGATAGTCTAGTGCAACTACTCTCCTCAAGCAGGGTCAGCAAGAGCAGGCTGCCGAGAAGCGTGTCGAGATGGGTTTTATATATCTCCAAGGATGGAGGCATGACAAACTGTCCCAGTAACCTGTTCCAGTGTTCAAACACCCTTACAGTAAAAAGTGCTTTCTTTTGTCCAAGTGGAATTTCCTGTGTTTCGGTTTTTGCCCTCTATGTCTCATCTTGTTGCTGGGCAACACTGAGAAGAGTCTGGCTCTGTCCTTTTTACACCCTACTGTGATGTACTTTTAATGAGATCCCCCCAGAACCTTCTCTTCTCCATACTAAACAGTCCCAGCTCTCACAGACTTTCCTCTTTGGATAAATGCTCCAATTCATTAATCAGCCTGGTGGCTTTTCTTTGGACTCACTCCAGCAGGTCTGTGTCTCTCTTATACTGAGGAGCCCACCCCTGGACACGGCACTCTAGATGTAGCCTCACAAGGGCTCAGTAGAAGGAAAGGATCCTTCTTTAACATGGCTTTCTTTAGCACGAGGATGTATTGATGGTGCACGTTCAACTTGTAGCCCACCAGCACACCCCCAGCCTTCTCTGCAAAGCTCCTCTCCAGCAGGTCAGCCCCCAGCCTGCACAGCTCCATGGGGTTTTTCCTGCCCAGCTGCAGGACTCTGCCCTTCCCTTTGTTGGACTGCATGAGGTTCCTCTCTGCCCATCTCTCCAGCCTGTCCAAGTCCCTCTGAATGGCAGCACAGCCCTCTGGGGTATCAGCCACTCCCCCCAGTTTTGTGTCATCTCGGAACTTGCTGAGGGTGCCTTCAGTCCCATCGCTCAGGTCTTTAATGAAGCTGTTAGGTAGCACTGGCGCCAATGTCAACCCCTGGAAGATACCACTAGTGACTGGCCTCCAGCTGGACTTTTTGCCACTGATCACAATCCTCTGAGCACAGCAGCTCAGCTAGATCCTTGGGAACCTCTCCCAGTCACCATGACCTGACAAAAATAATCGAGAATGGCTTGGCAATGACTTTGTCCAGATTCCTCGGTGCTCCCGGGTGCACATCATCAGGGTCATGGACTTGTGTATGTACAGTTTGTTTAAGGGTTTAAGGAAGTTTAAGTTTAAAAAAGGTAATTTTAAGAAAGTGTAAGTTGAAGGAAAGAAGGAAGGAAAGAAGGAGGGAAGGGAGAACCGCCTAACTCTTGCATTGTCAGTGCTGCCAGCTGCTGCATTCATTTCTTCCTTAACTCTTTCTATCACTGGTTTCCCTCCTCACAACCTATGCATGAGTCATTTCTTTTTTCTATGTGGGGTTTCAAGCCAGCATGACTTGCTGCTAGCAGTGTGAATTAAAGTACCTGGTAGTATTACTATGGAGAAAGATATAGTATTTAATTATACATTAGGGATGAGCAATATGCATTTTTGGAAAAAGGAGAGAACATTTGAAGTGGCTGGTTATAATCAAATCTTTCCACTAATAAGCTTTTGTCTCTTCCTCTGTCGTTTGGGGCCAGCAGCGAGGCATATCAGGTTGCCAAGAGAGAGTAGAGTTCAGGTGCACTCCTGCTCTTTACTCCAGCCTTGCTCCCAAAGAGAAATAGCACAATAAACAGAGGACAGCAAAATCTTGCTCTACCTCAGCAGTCCTTTTATGCTCAGTCATCATCTCCATTCCTGCATCTAAAATTTGCTTTTAATTATCAGTGTTAATGCAACAGACATAGCTTCCTTCAGTAGACAATGTAAATTTTTTATCTTTTTTTCCCTCAGCTATTTAACATTCTCTTAAAATCTGCTTTAAGCCAGGGAGGGTTTCTTCTCATACTTACACATGTCTTTCTGCTGATATTTTGAACCTTTTAACCCATTTATATTTATATTTATTTCTGCTGATATTTTAGCCTTTGATATGAAGCTGCCCATCACCTTTTTGGTCTTGAACCTGAACTGCTGAGTTACAAAATGACAAAGAAGCTGCTCATCCTATGCCCAGTCCTCTCTCTTCTGCACCATGGTTACATGGAAATTAAGTTTAAGCGCTCTAGAAGGTACTGCAAGATTAATTAATCTTTCTGTGATAAATATGTTACAGGCTCAGTACTTCATAGGCACTCTTTCTCCTTGTTCTCACAGCTCTCAACAGCTCTATCGGATTCATACTGGGAGCCATTTCAATTCATAAAACTTGTTTAACCCTTTTCATAAGCAGACCAGAAAAAGCTGTGTTTCTAGATGCACTAAAACCCTGATGGAGAAACACATGCATTTCATGTAACCATACTGGCAGCAATGGGAATTGGTTCAGACGTTGGACTACAGAATTTGCTTCTCGCTTAATTATGTGACTTTGCTGGCTAAAGTTCTCCTGGGGGCTCATGGCAGCTGTTGAAGGCAGCGAGGGCTTTCTGAAGCCGGCACTGGACAGCAGCCTTTAGAAGATCAATCAGATAGTACTCCTCATCACAATTCTTGTCAAGAAGGGCTTGTTTTTATTTTTTTTTTATATATTTTCTCTTTTCTCCATATTTACTTTAGCTCACTTTGCAGACTGGGATCTAGCTGTTCAGATAAAGGCTTATTGTGAATGCTGAGCAGAGATAGTTTTAAAAAACTTTTGTAGAGAGAACTTCCAGTGGAAATATGAAGAAGAGCTCACAGTCACTTACATATGGGAAGATTTTCTCAGAGCCCATAAAGCAGTTATCCTGCCAACTTGCCTCTGATCCTGTCATGAGGTCTGTATGTATGACTCCATACAAAGTACCAGTACTTGGATGTGTAGGTCGACTAGGATTACCAACCCAAGAAAGCTTGAAGCGTTTAGCATAGCTAAAAATAAGAAAGAAAAGAGGGTAGGAAGGGCTTTAGTGCATGCTGGCAGCCTGAACGTTTCTGGACACCCCAGGCTTGAAAGATCCAGTGTTGAAGTTCACATTACACCCTTGTTCCAGTTATCTAGCTCAGATAGTTTCACAAAATTTCTTTGCGGCTTCCAGCTGTACTTTCAGACCCATACTCCCGGCTCACGACTTATTCACGTAGATGGGCAGACTTCATACAAAAGCAGGAGAAAACTTGTTCCACACATTAGTGGAAGAGAATAAAAATGCTTTCAGTTTTATTTTTTTCATTTTAACCTGATTAGATGTAAGAGTTACAGAAACACTTTAGAAGTGGGAAATGTGGTTAAATAATGTCTGCTTCTGTAACTGCTTCTGTAACTGCTTCTCATGGCTGAAAACTCAGTTGTGGTTAACATCTTCCTGCAAGGCTTGAAATAACATGACGTTTTTAGTCCTAGCTTATGCACGGATCAAGCCTATATTAGAATTAAGATAACAATGTGTATTATGCACAGTTTAACAACCAATGTTCAAAATAAAGCTAGAGAGTGAAAAATGAGAAAGGTATAGAACTCTTTCCAGAGGAATCTGGCTTTGAAGTTAATCTCCTTTTACAACAGAATTAAAGGAATCTTTATCAGAAGCTTCCTGGACACGCTCATTTAATGTTTCCAGGAGATGCATGGGAATGGGAAGGGAAAGATATATTTGGGAAAGATTCTTTGTCAATTCCCTTTTCAAAAGTTTTTAAGAAAAGTGCCCAGTCAAAGGGCATTTTTCCATTATTTGTATCCCAGCACCTGAAATGGGCTATATGCTGTAAGTTCTCGGAAGAGACTGCAGCATATGAATTATGCTGGCTCCTGCTCACGTACAGTGATACATAAGAATCTTTGATCTTTCATAAACTGTGGGATCAAAGTATTCACTATTTTGGATATAAATCTGTGCTAAAATCAACTGATTATAGCTCTGGCCAAGGAAAAGAAACTGGTACAAATTGCTTTGAACTCGTGTCACTCCAGGTAGTGCACTTTTCAGTTAATTAGCTTTTCTTTGAACATAATTTCTTTCCTGTCTCACGTTCTGGAATAGATACCAATTGCTAATAATGTATTTAGAACTCATTTTCAGTGCTAGAATGTACCAGGCAGATGGAGAGACACAAATAGAAATGTGCTAGTGTGTACAGTTGCTTTCCTTAACACTCTTAATATATATATAAAAATGCACATAGTACCCTAGTTCCCATTTATTCTTATGCGGAAATGCTTCCTCCTAAATCAAACACTCATAGTCACATGAAGTAAGTAACAATAGTGATGAAAGTATGAAGAAATTCAGCAACCAATCGTTCTTGCTTTGGATACTTAGTTGATTAAATGTAAAGATAAAGATGCAAAGTCTGCAATATTTGAGATAGGAAGACAAATTGCCTGCTTGTCTTTTAAAGGGCAATTCTCATGAAAAATCCAGCCCAAGATTATACAGAAAAAAGCTCTAGATAAGCATTTTGAGATGGAGTACTCATCCAGTTTCTGAACTTTGTGAAAATTTTGATTATCACAGGTTAATGAACACAAAGAGTACACTTGACTGATCTGGATTTCTAAATCAGAGTAGTGGAATAGCAAAAAAAAAAAAAATATAGAATAGCTCTCTTCACCTCTCAGCAGAAATATTTTTTTTTCTTTGTGTGTGTGTGTTTTGTTTTCTTCTGTTTTGTTTTTTCCAGGTTGCGCTATTCCTGTAAAACACTAGCCCTAGAAAACACTAGCTCCCTAGACCTGCTTTTCAGGTGGCTCAGGACTGCCAGATCTATACATGCTTCCTGTTTTGTTGCACTGAAAGACCCTTTCCACAGCTCCTCTCCTCCTGCAGTGCATATTTAGTGGATAATGTCTGTGGAGCATATATTCTTCTCTGGTCAGAGTACCACTCTTCAGCATTATGAGCTTTGTCTTTCAGGCTGCTCTCTGTATGGTTATATGAAGCCTGGATATCTTCTTGGCCAATTGTGAGAAGAAATACACAGCCTGCTTAGCAATGAAGGACGTTTAGTCCCAGTAGGTCCTCCTTGCATCTTTAATTAAGCTTGCATAGAAATGTCCTTGTTGATGTATCTGCTCACATGCACATGCACAATGTTTTGAAGGTCTGCAGGTCTCTCTGCACACCATCTCTGCATTTCTTTGGGTATTGTTACATGTATCCTAAATACACACCTGAGCATAAGGATACTCATTCAGTCATGGATGCAGGAAATGAGAGCCATATTCAAGAGAGCAGTAACAAATGGAATCTGTTTTCTAAGAAATTATCACCAGCATTCCTTTCCTCTTCCATAACTGCTTCATAGGTCCTCATTAAAGAAAAAAAAGAAAAAACAAAGATAACAATCAGGAAAGTTTCCCTTACAAAATGCTTTTCATTCTGGAAAATGTCCACATGCTACCAATGGTAACTTACATTTGAGGCTAATGGTGATTGTGTATTGAAGGAACGTGCAGACTTTAAGAGAAAAGAAAGCTAGCAGCTTGACTGAGCTTCCTTTCAAACATTTAAAGAAGCAAAACTTTTTCAATAAAACAGTTAAATTTTGTTAGAAGTGACAATGAATCTTTTAACTTCCACTTAAAACGCACATAGGGCACAGGGCTGCACTTGAGCAGATGCTCAGCACTGGCATTTCCTAACTACTTAATGCTACCTGGGCGCAAAATTTTCTTTACAGGATCTGTCTCTAGTACTTCTTCATTAACTGCTTTTGTCTCTATTTTCACTATTTCTCATAATTTCTTCAAAATAGCATTCACTAAATGGAAAAAGTCCTAATCTGCTAAAGTGGGTTGAAGTATGTGACTTTCAGAACCACAAAGTCTAGTCTACTCTCGCATTAGAAATGTATTCGTGTAACTGACCAGGCATGTAACAAAAAGCTCACATCTGGGCTGCCTAGTGTATTCAGCATCTCTTTGCTGAAAGGGAAAGTTGCTGTCAAAAGAAGAGGCTTGTAGTGACACTGCATAAGTCAGTTCATAAGTCTAGGGAAAGAACGAAAGAAGACGAGTTTTCTCTGGTAAAATATTTACTGCTTGAGCCTTGTGCTGCTGAGATCTTGACTGGCATAAAATATTGGCAAAGCATTGCCATACATTTTCCTATAGAACATTAATCAGCAGAAAAGTACCACATCCCAGTATATTGCACTGCAGTCTATGGATCCTTAAAGATATGGAAAGTTGAAGAAAGACTGAAGTGTTTGTTTGCTCAGAACTAAAAATACTTATTTGTCAGCCCTAGCAATGAAGTCAGGAGGGAGCAATTAAGCATGCAGTGGAAGAAAAAAAGGCAAGCAATATTTCAGACTGGAGCTTTGTAAACAAGCTCTTAAACATAAATCATGTATCATCTCATGCATCTAGGCATGTTTGCTCTGTGCTGACATACCTCTGTAGCACTAAATAAATTAATAATTTATCTGACTTTTGTAAGATTCCTTCCTCATGCTGACTCTGCTGTATCCCCCCAGAAAAGAATTCCTTTCCAAATTCCCTGCTCAAGCCCTCAGTTTATTGCCTTTTATCCTCTATCAGGAGTTTTCATAAATTAAAAGAAAAAAAAAAGATTAAGACAGAATTTAAACTAACTGAATTATTTAATAAATAGATGCCAAGTGGAAACGTTTAATCTATTTTAGACGTGCGTAATGGAGCTTTAAGGATATGGTATTCTTAAGTCAAAAAGCTTTCTTTCCTTATAGCTTTCTTTTAAGCAACCAAGCTACCCAAACTAGTAGCAGAGAGGGAATAATACAAATTCTTCTTTAAAGACCCATAATACCAAATCTGAGCCTCCTCAGCGGCTACTGGCTTATCCTTCAGCTGAACCGGTTAACTAGCAAGTTAAGGAGTAGAACACTTAACCTGCAGCTGAAGGTGCTCAGTACGGCACAGGAGATGTGCTGTCCCCTTGCAGTCTGTCATTACCAGGATGGGGTAGTAGAAGGTTCAACTAATCCAAAGTTAGTATATGCACATGTGTGTACGTGAGGGAGAGGCATGCAGGCAAGGGAAAGTTTGTTCCTTTGAGAGGGTAATGGGAAATTACAACGGGGATACAGAGGGAGCTAGAAATCACATACTGTCAGAGCTGTGGCTTTGTCAACATTGCAGAGACTTAATGGGATATGTCATACGATTTGAATATTGGTTTAACTTTTGAACTTACAAACCTTGAATCATGGTAGCCAATGTTGCATTGCACACCAAGAGCATACAGCTTCTCCGTAGTTCAGAAGAGGTGAGAAGCAGACTTGTTGAAAGTCTCTGGGTAGTAAAAAGAAGGCAAAAATTGGTAGCAATAGCGTAGCATTGGCTAAAGCAAGAGCAAAATGATGGTTCACTGAGTAAGCAATGAAATAAATGAATAATACAGTGCATAGAGAAACCTAAAATGTTCGATTACTCTTTTGCTTGAATTGTCACTAACACGTTATTTGTGACCAAACGCTTTAGTATTAATTAATGTTGATAGTATGGAGTAGGAACCTGAGCCAGAAAAGAGGGGAAAAACATTAAAAAATGTTAAGCTAAATTAGGTTATTTGAATTATTAAACCTGACAGTGTTGACGCAAGAGCAGTTAGAGAGGGAACTGAAGTAATTCCTTAAGTATTAATGATTACCTTCAAGAACTCATAGAAAAAAGGCAAAGTCGAACATAATGAGTAAATAAAAAGAGGAAAAATACAGATTAGAGGATACAGGCTAGCCTAAACTCATTACATGGATACACACTGGAACTAGTTGTTAACTTACATGTGCTTAGAGCATGGTGAATAAGGGGAAATCACTGTCAATCTGAGAGGCTATAACAATGAATTGGAGCCTAGTCCGTCACCAGCTACTATCCAACACTTTCAAAAATCACTTTGATGACAGAGTGGAGACCAATTTCAGAATTGGTGGATGACAGCAAACTGGAAAGGGGTGCAACCAGAACTCAGAAACGTCCTCACAAATTTGAGGACTGCTACAAATTTAACTTAACCAATACATTAGAAAAAAATGTAAGAAGTGCCAGATAGGAAAGAGAAAGCAAATGCAGACATGAAAATTAGAAATGACTGGATGTACAAAAAGCATCACAGAAAAGTTTCTATTATACCAAGTCAACCTCAAAAGGAAAATTAGTTAGTAATCTGTTTCTGTTGCAAAAATGCAAACATTTTTCTAGGATGATACAATTTAACCGCACAAAGCAGGCAAGTTTGAACCTCCTTATTTCAGTAAGGTCACCTAAAACTCCGAAGAGTCACATGTTTTTAGGATGACAACTGGAATATTTAGATTCTTTGATCAAGGAACAACTAAACATGATTACATCAAATGTCTAAAGGAAAGAAAAAAGGTTTATACACAGCTTAGATTAGATCCTTGCTGCATTGGTTCTGGCTAAATCAATGACTTTCTGAGAAGTAACAAATGTTGCTTCTGTTCCATAGGAAATTTCTCTTCCTATCGTCTCTCAGCACCTCCATTTTTCAAGAAGTAGTGTTTCCAGACTCCATCCTTACTTCCTCCACACTATGGTCTGTGGAAGCTCTTCACAAATCAAATTGTTCTCCAAGGGTGGTAGCAACCTACTCCACTTTCTACAGAGTCCCACCTAACCAAGACTTCTTCAAGGAACATGAGAAAATTATGAACAAAACTTAAAGAAGTCGCTGTGCATCACCCTAGCAAAAGTAGCATATGTAAGATACGAGTTGATGTTTTTTGCTTCAGTCACCACTGGCAATATTTCAGCTGGAGAATATAATCCAGTTTTAACACTGAGCTTTTAAGGCAGTTCTAGGCATATTAGAGAAGGTATAAAAGAGAACAATAAAATGGTAAGAGGTTTAGAAAATGTAATTTATAAGGAAACTGTGGAAAAAATGTTTTTAATGGAAAAGAGAAATCAGAGGGAGAGATAGCAACAGGTGCCAAATACTTAAAAAAATTATCGGCTGCTTTCCATGTTTATAGAGGAAAAAAAGACTTTGCATTTAAAAGGCCAGTAAAGTAACAAACAACCTAGAGTCTCTAAATGATGCTTTTTAAGAAAAATCTGGGTAAGTATCTATCTTGGATGGTCCAGTTAAATGGACCCTCTAGAGCAGGGGACAGATTATACGATCTCTTTGTCTCCCTTCAGCTCTGTACTTCTATGATTCCGTGAAAACATATAAGTCCAGCAACCAAAGCAGGAAGACTTGCCCATCTGATGCATCGCCTACCTGGGCATCAGTTAAAGGCCTTCATCTCTCCTCTTCTGCTTGCATATGAACAAGGTCACCATTTTCTATCTTTTAGAAAAGACATTTTCCTTCGACACTACATGATAGGGCATTAGCACTTCTTTGAATCACAGTTGCCAGTTTCACAAAACAGTTGTCAGAAAAGATACATTAAATTTAGCTGTTGCTCTGAAATAGTAGTAATTCTCTCTATGGGTTTATACTTAGATCCTTTAACATCAGAAAAGGACTTGGTAAGCATGTGACTTGCACTTACTCATCCAAGTTTGTCACCATTTTTCCTCCTGTGCACTGCCTCTGATAAGATAAGTGGATCAAGCTATGTATCAGAGTTAGATCTGGACAGGTTATGCTTGGATAACCTTTTATCTTTTGCCTGTTAGATCAACCTGGCAGTGGCACAAATTACATGTGAGGAAACTTTCAGCTCTCTGTGCAACAGCTGTCACAACTGTGAGGAATGTAGTGCTGCCCTGTGGCTTCAGATACGCCCCCCTGTTAGGTGATACCTGAGGAGTACAGCAGCAAAGGGCCTGTGCGCGTCCATTCTTGAAGGCGTTGAGGAAAACATTGATTTGCTTTAGACACGTCCATGCTCTGCATTGGTTGTGCCACTCCTGGAGTCAATATCGTTTCCACAGACCCTGATAGTATCTACTGTCATTTTTCTTTGTCCTGAAGTACTGTCTCAATGAAAAGACGCATCTGCAAGACATATTCTAATGAAAAGAAAGCTCCATTCTTTCAGGAATGAATGGAGATATGATCACTAAAAGTAGCAATAATTTCCATGATGGGTGCAGTAGTTTGTGCAGTAGCTTATATTTCTCAGTTGTTCGTGGGGGATAGGAAGAAAAAAGAAGGCAAGTCAATAAAATAATTTTACCACTGTTTTTGAGAATAAATTTCTGAAACATTTTCATTGCTAAGAAAAGCAAAAATTACTGTGCTAGTGCAGCAGCCACCTCCAAGATTAACTCTCCAAGGATTTAGTCCATGCAGCTCTGCTCCAAGTGCATACTTCTTTCTGTGGTCCTCATAGTGGTCCTTCTGCTCCCTCTCCTTCCCCCTGAATGTGAGGATGAAGATTATGAAGTTGTTCTTTGAGCGTTTTATGAATGCCACAGTGGGAAAATACTGGTAAAGAGCTGTTGTTTTAACAGCACCGTTTGTCTGCCCCTGTGGCTCCTAACGACACCTATTATGTAATGTTGATTAGGCAGCTGGCAGAGAAATGTTCTCAACATAAAAAGTTTCGAAGTCCCTCCTATTGTTGTATTGAGCCCCCCTGCCCAGCAGGTCTGTCCAGAGGGAAGAATTCGCCAGCCTTTCTGTTCATTTCTCCAAAGAAAGCAAATTATTTAGAGACGTGCACACATGAGAGCTCAGCGAGTGGTGGTGGCCGTTGTCTGTGGGACTTGGAAGGAACAGGATTAAAGGGACAAAAAGCGGGGGTAAAGCATATGCCTCGTTGTTAGCCTTTAATAAATACTTCCTAGGCTATTCTGAACTGCGTTTCTGACGTGTTCTCAAAGACGTGAGTGCACCAGCTTTGTATCCAAGGCAGCTGCAGGTGCCCCAGAAGTGATACTGCTCTGCATTACAACACAGGGAGCAAGCGAGAGGAGGGCAAGAGGAGAGGTGCAGGCCGTAGGCTGCGGGATGTACGCAGCCCGGTAGATATTCTGGAAACAAATAAAAGACGTGGCATTCCTACTCAGCTTTTCTCTGTGTTTGCGCTGAAAGGCTGTGGACAGAGGTAACGCTCGCTCAGAAATGAGGTCGCAGGTAGGTAAGGGGAGCACGTGCTGTGCACACATGCAGTAATCTTGAAGGTACAAGATGTGACTCTGGCAGCAGGACAGTCTGCCCCGTTGCACCGCAGGCAAGTAGTTGGTAGATAAATCTGCGTTGCCTGGCAACCCTCAGCCCAAAACTCTGCCAGTTTTGTCAGTGTGGAAATTCAGGCAAGCAGGGTCTGTCTGGAGTATGTCATGGCCATGTTGACCCATTAAAGCAACCACAACGTACCGCTGTGAAGGGAGGCATGTGCCCTGGCTCTGGGCTGAGCTAGGCAAGCAGCCTTCCCAGAGCAGCCGTCCCTCCTAGCACCCGCTTCTGGTGAGGCAGCACAACTTACCTTGGGATTTCTGGGGAGGGATGCTGGGTGGGACACAGACAGGCATGCTGCTGTGGTGAGAGACGTGTTGGGAGATGCTGGTGTCTCCTGGGAGGAACTCTCCATGACGCTGGGTTATCTAGATCTGTCTGCAGGGCTGCTGGAGGGTAGTGTGAAGTCCAGGCAATGCCTAAGCCTTCTCCATGGTGTACTGAACCAGTACCCCGGGGCTGTACCAAGCCCAAGACACTGAGGACAGGGAGAAAGTTTTGTCTTGGGGTGCCCAGTCAGGGTCACTTTTATCGAAGAGTACAGATACAGCCTGTGAATATTTCACATGCCTCAGTCAATCTACAGCTCAGGCTTTGAGCAAAAGAATTAGATGAAAACTCTTCTTTGTGCATGGAGGATCTTTTTATATGCATCTACATAAGGACACATAACAATAAAATAATTGACTAAAGTAATAAATTAAATATTAAAAAAGGAAAAACAAAATGGATATTGACCACTTTACTTCTCCTGCAGTCTTCCGGGAAGACTTTGTTACAATATTGCATCATTTCCTCATGAACTATCTATCCCCTCTTAATCAATTTTCTGTCTCTTCTTTGGCAGGTTTAAGGAAATCCCTCATGTGGCACAGCCTAAAATCTGTATATTTAAATATTTCTACTGCCTCAGGTACTATGTGGCACTTCAAGTGAAACAAAAAAGAGATGAACCTTTTCTTCAAATGAGATTTTGGCAATTTTTTCTCTTTCTTTCCTAATATAGCAACAAACTAAAAGATAGCTAAAAGCAGCAACCAAATCTATGAAAATTCTCCAAATCATTCTGCATAGCCATCTAAGTCCTTACCTTCATATTTAAGCTGCTACATATCATTGCTGCAACCTTCTTACACAATGGACGTGATTTGCCATGGCAGGCAACCCACTGAAAACCTGAGGAATTGTTTTTATGATTAAAGTTACCCATTCAGTGCATATTAACAGGAACAGGTCTTAGACTGTAGCTGCTTTTATTTCACGGAATAATGAGACTTCAGTAAGGCTGGCTGCGTCAGAGGAAGTTTTTTGTTTGTTTGTTTGTTTGTTTTAATGCAAGGGGAGTTCTGTGGAGCTATTTAAATGACAATAAAATTATAACGGGCCTAATTATGAAATCCTCTTAGCCTCTGATCATGACAAAAATAATCCTATGATTTTCAGTGGTGCTTTAGACTAAGCACTGTAGGATTCGGTCTCAATAACAGTAGCAATAAGATTATTGCTCATATTAAGATGAGATAAATAATCTTCTTACTTTTACCTTCCCCCAGTACATTCAGTCCCCCCTGAGAGTGATCAGATTACTCATGTGTCTATCTGCTCATTTTTTTAAGAGACTGATATTCTAGCTTATGATTTGGAAAAGTTTTAACTCTATCCACTGTATCAGATAAAAGTGCTCAAGGAATGGGAGCTAAAGCCACTACGGTATAAAAAGGAGAACTCTTATTTTAATTAAGGAGCAATCTTTGATAAGCAGAAAAGCCACAAGCCTACTGATATTTCAGCTTAGAGCGTCTCTCTAAAAAGGAAGGCTGAAGCCTTGAACTTATTATGGGAACCAGAACTCTGAATTTCCTTTACATTAATTAGATTGATGCTTTCTGCATTTTTACCTATGGTCTAATTTTTGACACCACCTTTTTCCCAAAGATATAATGTTGAAATAGGAGAAGCTGAGAAGAACATCATCCATCTGAAATCCAGCCCTAGGTACAGGCTGCCCTGCCAAGTTTTATTCACAGCTTCCCCTTTTCTCTTGGTGGTTGCACTTTGGAACTGGCTGAAACATTTCAATTAAGTCTTGCAGAAGCATATTGATTTTGGTCACTTTTTCTAGAGGAAGGCTTCCAAGGCCCAAAGTAATACCTTCTGGTCTTTTCCCATGAGAGAAGAAAAATTTGAATCAAAAAGGTAGCTGTTGCAACAGACATTCTTCACTTTTGTGGAAGTATTTGAAAGAGTTCTTCCCCAAGCAAATGAAGAGAGAGAAAGAGAGTATGCAAAAGAGAAAGAGTCAATTTGTTTTGTGTTGCCCCAAATTAGATTTTAAACTATTCAAGACATGGGCTGTTGTTATTTGGTGTCATACGATTGCTGAGTGTCATGGGCCAAGATTTTGAGAAAGGCTCCAGGTCATCATCACGAAGACAAAAAGAGAAGGAATTTTTTTTAAAGTTACAATCAAATTAAGAGATCTTTTGACTTCTTCTTGTCAGTAAGCACAGATCACATCTTCCACACACTGTAATTTTCAAAGATCCTGGACCTTCATGTTCCTATGAAAAGGTAGCGTGGTCATATGTTTCTTGGGGATCTTCCCAAATGCCATTGCTAGTTTCAGTGTCTTCTCAGTCTGAGATTATCTGCAGTATGACACAAGTCTAAAACAAGAGTGGTTCACTGAATCCTGGTAAAAATAGAGGAGGAAATGAACTTAAGAGGGAACGTCATGCCAATGACTCTACCAATTCCTTTAGGAAGTCAGGGTATCTGTCTTTTTACCATTGGAGAATTACAAGTTTGGTCATAATCTTGTTCCTCTAGGATCTGTCATCTAGCAAATGAGAAACGGAAGAGTTCACATAGTGTTTATTATCACAATTGATTGCTGCAAAATACAGAGCATAAAATGACCCACGTCATGATCCACAGCTGAAGAGGGAAGCAAAGTGTCTTCCCTTTTCTATGATCATATTTGAGGAATATACTGCAGATATGGCCTTCCTCTGCTTCGAAGGAAGTCGCAGTTCTCCTAACTCCCCTCTTTCTCACATTCTTTATTCCATCTCTTAAAATTTGTGAGCTTACCCTTCCACAGGAGCGCAGAAAGTCAGCTGCTGGACCTTGGCTATACCCACGAGGGCGTAGACTTTTCTAAGTAGTTCTGGAGAATGAATAGGAGTGTATTTATCTTCATTAGTAGGAATGATCTTTGGAAATAAATATCATGCCCATTCTGCTGCCTTCTCTTGGATTTCAAAACCTATTCAAAACTACAAAACTAGAGATACTATCCCACGTACAATGGATAAACAAACCCTGACTTTTATAGGGGATTTTGGTGGGAGTGAAATTGATGCTAACATTAGAATGTGTGCTGCGTAAGGCTAGACAGAAAGACAGTTGATTCTTTCCAGTAAGCATTTTTAAATTATCTTACCAAGAAAAAAATATTTCAGGGACAGGGCACAAGCATTATAATGATGTGAGTGTGGTATAGCTGCATATCATCATTTTCTGCTTCCATTAGACAGGAAGCCAGGTCTTGGCATTGATTGACATGCACGTAAGTCATATTTTACAGAAATTTTAGATAGTGACTCAAAATTGTAATCTCACCATTTCCATCTATGTACTAATTTCCATTTTCTGGTGTAGCTTTTCATTTCATTATCACTCTATGCTTTTTCCCTTTACACTCTGTGCTCACTTCATTTTTTCCTTTCATTTTGTTTCCTTTGATACCCTAACAGCTGGGTTTAGGGAAGTGTTGCTTTTACTTTTTGTCACGGAAGGCAAGGAAATTAGCACCTTGATGGAAGGCGTACTACATGGAGCATACAAGCATTACAGAGTGCTTAAACACATCTCACTTCACTGTGATTACAAAAATTTAAAGCAGACATCACAATTTTCAACCATTTTAATTCCTCCTTTCCCCCCATTGCCTTTGCAGAATTGCAGCCTTAAAATTGTGCATTATGAAAAGCAGCTCAAGCTTCTCCTTTGACATTGTTGCTAGAGGATAGCAGCAATAATGAACTTTCCCTTCGATGCCCAAATTTAAGCCATACTACAGAAAGCTACTGTATTAGTTAACCTAAGGGGCTTTTCAATTTACTCCCTGCTTTTAGGCAGCTAAGTAGGTGCTTATGTTTAGAAACTTGTCCCCAAGGTTCCCAATGCAGTCAAAGAGAGAGGCTCCTAGAAAACAGTTCAGGACAGGAGTCTACTTTTGGTGCTCTGAATCTCCTTAAGTTTCCTGTGTCTCTCCCCACTGACCACAAAATGAGCTTAAGGAAGCTAAAGCCTTCTGACACAGGCACTGGGAATACACCTTAAGAAATTAATTTGTTATTTAAAGTGCATACACCATGGATGCATTAGACAGAAGAAGCACACCTGATAGCTCTAAGTGGGTAAAGAGAAGAAGACTGGCAAAAGACTCTGTAGGAAATATCATTGCTTTAGGAGGGCCCCATATCAAGGGTTAAAATAACTCAAATCTGTCTCTCTGTATGGCTTAGAATTTCTAAAAGAAGAATAAGATGTTAATGGACTCAGCTTCAAGGATGCTCTGTATTTAGGGGTGGGCACAGCTTATTTGACCTATCCTAGGTGTTGCACCTGGGCCTTGGCTTTACAGGCCCAGGATTGCTGTTGATATTCCTACAAACAAATAAGTTGTGCTTATTTGTTGATTGGGGGTGCTTCAAGCACAAAGAAACCTTTTATTTTGCTCTTCAGAAATAAAAATAAATAAAAAATAAATAAGTGCAATTGCTCCTGCTGTCATTACTATGTCTATAGTTTGTACTGTGATTACATGGACCAGAACATCAAAGATTTCTGCAGAACAGAGTAGTCTAAACCAAGCCTTCTGAAGATACAGCCTCAATCCCGTAAAACATTTAGTCAATCATCTGAATCGCCCCAGAAACATCAAGCAATATGTGCTTAAAATTAAGAGCATTTAAAATCTCTCAGCCAAACAGGAGTGCCTTCTGCTCTCTTCTACTAACTTCTCCAGCTGCAAGTTACATCTGGCACTGCTCACCCTATGGCACTCACTTACGTGGCCTTTTTACTAGGTCTTGAGATGAACAACCAAACTGTGTGCTGAGAGCTCTTTCAATACCAGGAAGGGTTTGGATGTGCAGTCGTGAAAGGGAGGTATATAAAGACGATATAAGGGACTGCATAGCAAACTATAGCACTAATGCAAGAGGAACACCCCTAAGGCCATCTAAAGACTAAAGAGGTTTGGAATAACTAGGAGAGGTTATTTAGAAGCTGGCAGTTGCTCAGACATTGTATGCTGTTAAAACTGGAACATCCTCATTTCCCCTCCATTTCTAACAAGAGCCTGAAACACTGTTCTCTTGCATCTTTCTAATGTCTTATTTTCTGTGCTGATCCAACGAGAAAAACGCTTGCAGTCTTTAGGCCTCTTGACCAGAGGCAGAAAGGATGCCTCCTTTTCAGAAGCTTTTACTGTGTTTTCACAACATTAGAGGATGCTGTCAGCAATTTGGAATCATCTTGACGCATTACAGGTGTGCATACTGTACTTCATTAGCAGGGACTTCGTGAAGTCATGGAATATTTTAAAGAGAACTGCAGGATATTTGGAGTCATTTCTCATTGAAAATATGCAAAACCCTTCGGGGAAAAATGTAAGCAGGTGGTGTGTGAAGGTTTCATTGTTTTCTTATGTAGGGATAAACAAAGACTAGAAATTAAGGGTCACAACTGACGTTTAGGAAATCTCATTCCAAAGAAGTATACATCAAAACAACAGCTGCAACCAAAGCTTCAAAATACAGGGTACTTTTACCTCCTCTGTTTTCCTTCAGCCTTTTCCATTTCTAAGACTACCCTGATGGGAATCCTATTGACTTGGAAGAACAGCTCTTGAGATGGATGCTCAAGTGTCTAAAGGACTCAAAAAGTCATTTAGGTAAATAGAGCTATAACAAGTCACCAAGGCAGCAAGCCTATCCTCTCATAATTTATAGAAACAAACTCAGAAGAAAGCAATAGTGCCCCTGCTCCTCCAAAGACTTGCCTACACATACAGCTGTAATACTTGCTTAGTTAATTACATCTGCATTCTATTTTCCGTTTTGTATGGCCTTCTAAGTTATCACCTGGACATGCCTCAGCTCACGTGACTATAAAATAAGTTCTTTAAAACATATCCTAAGTCATTTGAATTAGAGTCAATAGTTTTTCTAGTAACAAACACCAATTAACTTCTGTGACCATAGTATCATCCTGATACACATGAAGTGCATTGTTATTATTTACTGATTGTTTTCTGTCCAGGTTGGGGAATAGCATCTTACTAAATTAGATCACAGCATGACAAATTTGTATTTGCATAGTGAGAGACACTTCTATCATACCCATTAAAGTAATCAAGGCATGAGTAAGAAACAATCCCTTTTCAGAATAACAACAACAAAACAAGTGAAGCTAAATTTGAAAAAGCTTTGTATAATGAATGTTATTATTCCTTTAATAAAGTGCTTTTCACAGCAGCGAAAGTGATCCTGACGTCTAATAAAACTGTGCTAAAACTAAAAACCACACGGTGTTAAATTCTGTTCTTGATAACAGTCTGGAAAGTCTGTGAGTCTGATGCAACCCCATTAACTTCAATAATTAACTGATTTCATGAGTTTGTGTATATCTATCTACAGCAGTGCAGCTGAGAAGACAATTTAGTCAATGATACAACAAAGCACTTACTTGATCCGCAACTGCTGAACGACAATATTCTAACTGAGGTAAACAATGCAGTGCAAACAATGACTTGTAATCCTGGTGAAGGAAAGATGCAGGGTGGAAAGCCTGACTGACTGTGAAGGCACTGGAGTGGGACCCAGGAGGCAGGGTTTGCCTCAGGTTGTCTTCAGAAATGTATTTTCTCTCTCTGCCTCATTTCTCCACCTGTGTTGTAAAACTAGCTCTTCCTTACTCTTATTTGGATTGCATTTGGGGATAGATTTTGAGACTGGGTCTTGTTCAACAGTGATTCGCATGACACATGAAGTTAAAAAGCTCTTTTGGTATAAAGGATAGCAAGAGAGTGAAAGGATGCAATCTCTTTACCGGTGCAAAGTTCAGGCGCTCTCACTATTCCAGTGTATGGTATCCAGCACGATGGAGATTTGAACTCACTTGGTTTATCCTTACCACATTAACACAAGAAATACATTATCAGGGGAAAAAGTTAAGAGAGAAGACAAAAATGACAAAGACTTTTTGAGCAGAGGTGAAAATAAGCAAATCGGGTACTCAAATAAAAGTACAGCAGCACTGCGGGCCTTGGCTGTTTAGGATAAGACCTGCACTGAGCTCTTGCCATCATGTGAATATGCGTACCAAGCAAGAGGCAAGGAACAGTGCATGACACAAAGAATGCTAAAGAGTGTATTTAATTCTCCTTTGAAGGAAAGAGTTTTATTGTTTTTAGGATCTTAAAAAACACCAACAAGACTTTGAAGTTAACTGTCAGCTTACCCAGCAGATAACGTTATTCACAGAATTGCTGAGGCAAGCAGGGACCTCCGGAGATTGTCTAGCGCCTACAGGTGGATCAGCTAGAGCAGGTTGCCCAGGACCTTGTCCAGTCAAGTTCTGAACACCTCCAAGCATGGACACTCCACAGCTTCTCTGGGCTTGATCACCCTTACAGTAAAAAGGTTTTTCATATGTTTAAATGCAGTTTCCTGTATTTCTGTTTGTGCCAATTGCCTCTTGTCCTCAAATAAAAATGAAATAAATAATTAAGTAAATAACCGAGTGAGACATGAGGATGGTGCAGATTCTGGAAAATGAAGTGACTGATATGTGCCTGAATAGCCTTCTCTATGTGTACATAGAAAAGCTGGAGTTCAGTATTCAGCCTAACCGTAATTGCTTTCTTAATTTTCTCTTCCTTGTACGTTTCCATGTCTCTAGCTCCCATATGAGTTGGTGAGCTATTGTGTAGAGGCTGCCTGTTAGATATAAAGCTTTACAAGCTCATTGTTAATAATGTCAATGTCAAGAAGAAAATTCAGGCCAGTTACAATATGTGGTACAAAGCTATCTAAAAGTGTAAGAGTGGGCGTTTCAGGCGTGGGTCTTATGTCATTTGAAATTGAAATCTGTTTGCAATGTTTGAATGTGGGAAGATTAATTAGCACCTCTGTTTCAAAATAAGAAGGAGTAGAAACCTATCACAAGGAAAAGGGGAAGTGACACTGTCGACAGCTAGGAAGAGAGGTTTTTTCAGCTGGAAAATATTGCAGAAAAGAAATAAATGCATCCATGTCTCTAATCTGCAGGCAAGTAAAATGGTATTTAATACTAACTGAGTTTTCCAACATAATCCCAAGACCATATTTTTCTTAATTGTCAAGTAGCAGCTTCTTAATTGTCGAGTATCAGCAAGGTAAGATATTGAGTTTGTTCTCAGGAGGCTGCTGATCTAATCATGTTTCAAGCTTTCTGTTTTTACAGATTCCAGCTATCAGTTTCTGCAAGGTAAAATGGATGAAGGTACCAGTTAGCATGTAAATAAGCAACCAAAAAAAAAAAGTTCCATGCATATTAAGGCACATTTCAGTCTGATGTATTCCAGTAAAAGAGTGGGTTGCATTACACACTTGTGGGTGTTGTTTGAATATAGGTCTCTCAGTGCAGGAAACAGAAGCTTCCATTTCCCTAGTTCACCTTTTCCCTACAACTTTCTGCTGGTTGGGAATATTCCTCTTTAATATCTCATTTAGGGTCACTCACAGATGTTTCTTTTATTCTTTATAAAAGCAATCTCAAGGCAGTAATAGTTGATATCACTTTCATTTACTATCAAAGCCTCTTAATACACTTTAGAAAAATTACATTGAAAAGCGGCCGTCTGTTAGTGGAATGGCTTTGTTAATTTGGTTTGAAGTTAGCAAGCTAGCTACTGTATCATATCTTACAATGCAAAGATGAAAGGCACATATTCAAACTCTCAAAACCCCCTGCTGTCTCACAAGTGATTCTTTGTCCTGCTTCAGGTACGTCAACGACACTGAAGAATTACATTTAAAAGAATATCTGTGCTGTTTAATCCAGATAGACAAGGCAAAATATCCCAAATGGTAATTTATCAAAGTAAGTGAGTGACTGATGTAAAAAATAATTATAATTGTGATGGTGCAAGAAGTAAAGCAGTTCTTGTCACAAGAATATTCCATCCAGAAACGTCCATAAGCACATTTCTCTGTTCCAGTTTCCCTCCTAGCTAGATTCCTATGTTCTCTTTTCTATGAATTTCCCAGGAAAAATGCTAATTCTTGCATGTGCGTGTTAGCAGAAGGAAAATCTGCTTTTAGAAAAGAGCTAGTTCTCACCTACAATTGAATTCCTTTTAAAGGGAATTCGCTTATGCCTTTGTGATATTTTCTACAGAAATGAATGGGTTCAGAATTTCCCATATGATACGAAAAATCTAGACTCTCAAATTATTTTCCAATAAATATTTTGTTTTTCACATTGCTCTGTTGAGGAGGAAAGTTTGTGAAATGGCACCTTGTGTAACTACTGTGCACAGAGCCTTCCTGACTTCACTGTCATATTTTTTTCAGAGCCAATATGGTTTTTCAGATAATATATGGGCAATTTAGCTTAGTCAAAGTCAAGCGACCTTCTATGAGCCTCTAATATCTTCAACAACCAAAATCACTGCTGAAACTGAATCTTTTTTGTGATATCTTGGTATTGCTGATGTTGAATAACACAAACAAAGTCAATAGGATTCCCTTAAATTCAGGTTAATCTGTAAAGCATAAAGTAATAAAAATGCTATTTTGACTATCAAACTGAGCAGATATGACAGCAATTGTCAGGGGAAAGCCTGTGTCATGCACACACACAAACGTGACACAACAACAAACTGCAGCATTTCATACCAGCTCTGCTTTCTTCAGAGGAGTGCTTTGCTTCAAGAATACCACAGGAAGAGACAAGGGGAGGAAGAAAAGACCTAAAGGCCTGGAACTGTGTAAAAAGAAGCAACATTGGAATGGCTGCTTAGGAAGATAAACAGTCCAGATGGCCTGAGGATGAGTACCCCTAATGAAGGTTGTCAGCCTGCCATGAAGGGCTACATCATAACTCTGTTGTGCGTCGAAAGTCAGTTATCCACAGTAGGAACTTTGTTATGTCATAATTGTTTTCATCCAGCCTATTTTATTCTACAGAAATCTTTAGAAATTCTTAGTAAAAGAATCCCAGCACCGCTCTGAGAAGCAGAGGGAATACCATGCCATATAGAAAGGTAAAGGACTAATTAGGTTCATTGCTGAAGGTTTATGATTATGAGCTGTAACTCTATGATTGATTTCCTACTTGAATGGACTCTTAAAATATTGTAAAGTATTTTGATTTCTGTTTCTTGGTGGGAGAGAAACAATTGTGTCCCTGTAACAAAGATAAAAGGACATTCTCTAAATACATGGGTATATATCAATATATGTTTACAGTAGCTGTTACGACACAGAAAAATACTTCTTGTAATACCTATTTTTCAAGTGTATAAATATACCCCTGATAAGATGCATTGATTCTAAAGAAGTAATTATATTGTATTGCAAAAAACAAGATTATAATGATTTTTTTAAAAAACTATAATTTACTTCATAGACTGCAACAAAATTTACAACAGATGAATTTGTGAATGTAAATGCAGATAATTTTTTAAATGTTTATTACATATCATACAGAATGAATGTAAAGGAAAACTTACAGTTTGTCTCAGAAAGCATCATTTATCTCTTCAGACTAGATGAATGATGCAGCACTACCGTGGATAGGGGTATACCATATTCATTCATTCAAAATGGAGCCTCTTGTACCCCTGAGATTTCCTTTGCCTGTGCGGAAGATAAAGAAGCATTTCTATGGGCAAGCTTATTTGCCTTATCTGCATTATCTCCTGATAAGGGTTCTGTATTTGATAGCACTAATTGCCGTTAGAAACTAGAAAATGTTCAGAACAGAGAAAGATGTGGAGTGGGTCAAATAAACAACAAAGACAGTATGCTTCCTCACCCATATTTTCTCCGCTGGTCAATGCTCTCCATTCTTTGCCTTGTTTTATCTGTCTTAGTGGAAGTAAGTTTACAATAGCATTAGGGAGATGAATAAGTATTCCTCTAATCAGCTTTTTATGTAAGTTAGTGAGTTGTTTACTTGCTATTGGTTAGAGGACAAAAAGACAATGCATGTTTAAACTAATGTCAGGTAGCCCTATTCGCTATCCACCCAAAGGAAGTAAACTGAATGAGGAGAAGGCATACTCGAGTGGAGTTACTGAAGCAACAGAAACACTGAGCTGGGAGGTTATAAAGGAAGAAACATCACGTTTATTTTTTTCAGTAATTCTAATTCAAAAGAATATTATGAATTGCAGCCAAAGGGTACACAAAAGCTTAGAAGAAGGGCAAAAATGATACATGGAAAGGAAAGAGGGTTTTATTATCCTGGAGAAAAAGGGCATAATAGATCACAAATGGGTGAAAACATGGCCCTGTGTAACCCATGGAGCTGTACCACAATTTTAAATTTTAAATGGTTTCAGGACTTAATCCAGTATATTAATGATAGCGTACCTGTAAGTGAAAATGGAAGTAACACATTGCTTAGTGATCAACTGTAATCCAAATCAGAGCCCCTTTTTTCCCCTCCCGATGAAAATAAAGGTTTTCAATATAATGGAACCACTGTCAGAACTTTATTTATTGTTCTGAATAAGCAGAATTTTTTTCTGCAGAGCCAGAAGCTTTGCAAGCATGTCTGCACATCCAAAGAATACCCACTGCAAGACATCATTGTAGGTAACAAACAGGCTTGGAAATACCCTGGTTTTGCAAAGATTTCATCAAATGGATTAAGAAACCTGGCACTGTGAAGCAAATGTGTGTTCTTATCAGCATCACCCATTGCAAGGCGACTCCGCACTTGCATTTGCTCACGTGCAGCCCCGTCCATTTGGAGGCAAGTCACATTATGGCTGTTTGAGACTTTAACCCAACAACCGCTGTTTCTGAAAATGTTTCTAGAGGGATATCTTTTGAAGGTTCAGAAAACAGAATGGAATGAAAATCTTGCCGGAGAAGTTTTCTGCTGACAGATAACCCGGGCCTTGAGCAACTCAAATAAAACTTCTTCCAGATGTCACTTGCATTGTTGCAGACTCTCACAAAGACAAAGCCTGACCTATCATGTTGTTTTAAAATATGCTCTCTTTGACATTTTGTTGCTGCTGTAATTGCTGCCCCTAGTTCTCTCCCACTCGGGTGTTCATTACTATCATGTGTTTATGCTACACTCTCACCTCTGCATTACCGTTGCCATAAAGCAGCGTGGCAGGACCTGCCAGGAGTCTGAAGCTGAAATAGTCGGTACGGCCTTAGAGCACTCTGACTTTGCTGGAGATTACAGGGCATAGTGGTTAAGAGGAATGAAAGTTTTCCTCTTCCCAGGGCGAACACCTTCCCCATCACCAAAACAAGGCAATAGATTTTCTTTCCATGCTTGCTTCCATGCTCAGGTTGAAGACTTAGAAGCTGAAAAGCCGCTCTCTGACTCAGTAAGTCACAGGTGTGTGAACCTGAGGCACACCATACCTGCAGCTGTAATAGCGTGTGTGCCTTGTCACCTGTGACACTTAACTGTTACAACTACACAAGATATTTAAATGAGACATATCAGCATTCAAAGAAACGGACTGGTGAAGGAAAAGCAGCTTGCTGATGACACCTCTCTAGACTGATTCACAACCCCCTGCAAAGCTGTTTCCCTTCTCTTCCCTGCTGGCCAAGGTGCTGCCACCTTTTACTGTTTTTCAGTCTTTTCCACACGGCCTCTGTGCAACGCCAAGACATACTGCTGCATTTGAGATTGTTTTCAGACATATAATAAGTATAGGTCTTTACAAAAGTCTTTCAAGTCAATTTTTTGTACAGAAGCTCCTGTTCTATCCACTAAAACAAGCTAGTAGTATTGCTTAGATAGCTGAACAGCAGGCAATGGAGAAGGGGGCAGAAATAAAGCTTTGGAGAAAATACATTTTCCTCTTGAGAGTGTATACAGACAGAAAGCAGTGCTTATCAGCCCCATAAATAATGACTTTGTGCAATTTTATCTGTGGGAAAAGGTCTTAATTGATGACTTCAAGGAAAGTGGCAGGAAAACTCAGCTTTTCAGAAGGATGCTTTCTGTTATATTGCTTTGTTGCACTGCGTACTCTTAAATGACAATGAATCATACTTATTATCCCTTACCGTTAGTAGCAGATGGTTCAGCCTCCTGGCCTCTTAGTCTGGAAAGCACAACAAGAGGAAAGGCTTGCTCTATGGATAAAACCTCAGAAGGGAATCGAAGATTTTTCCCATTTTCCTTTCCATTCCCACTTCTCCTTTCTGTTGTGACACGAGACAAGATCAGTGCTCTTTTCTTGCATAAGGTGCTGACACAACGGGCAGGTTTCCCCTCTACCGAGTGGGGAAAAGTGTAATTTCACCTGATCCCAGACCACCCTTCTCCTCCCCTAGGTGTAAGGCTTGGTTTGCTGGAAGGAATTCCTCATGAGGAACAGGCAGCAGATGTGGAGGGCAGGTACTTTCTCATTGCAGCCAACCCATTTCATAGATGTGCTTACGCAGCCACACCGTGAAGCCCAGATTCAACAAAAGCCCGATCAGAGGAGGGAAACTCCAATGTTATCGTTCTTCTCCTGTCACCTATTTTTCAGAAGTCTGTTGCCAGCGGTATGACGACCCCTAAAGAGCGGGAAAAGTGGACGGTAGCATTTCCGCCTCTGTGGGAGGAAACGCTATGCAGGACTCTGCGCCCTCAATACGGCTGCGGAAGCTGGCACGCTCTGGGACAGCTCATCGCGTGCTGCAGAACATAGCTGCAGGCACCACTCTCCTCTCCTTTTACTCTGCACGGGCTGTTACAATGCCAGTAACAGACTAACAGAGAAGAATCAGGCCAACTGTATCACATCGCCATGGCAATGATTGTATTAGTAGAAATGAAGAAAAGTTATAGTACAGAAATGCACAAAAGATACAAAAAAAAAATCCTCTCAAATATGTCATTGCTGTCTTCAATGTCTCATTATAGTTTCTCTTTTTCTTACCAGAAAGAGTAGTAGAGACTCCAGAAACATCGTCTGAGTACATTTCTTAGCTATGGGAAGCTAAAACGTTTAAGTGAAATTCTCTTCAGCGCACTATTTCCAACCCAAAACATCCATTTGTACCTCTGAAAACCTCCACCTGAATATATCTGTGACTCACATGTGAGTCAGTATGTAGTTCCATGTCCAGGGATCTGTCCATGGATTCTGCCTTTCATTAAGTGTTATCTCATTACCATGGAGATTAATATACCCATGAGACTAATCTTATACACAGGAGAAAATAGCTAATATTCACATGTCGTATCCAAACATAAGTAAAATAATTTAAAACGTTTCTAACAGAAGGAGATGACAATCCCACTTTGACCAGAACAAAAAATGTTTTTTTGCTCTCAACTGAGAAACAATGTTGTTCTCATCTGAGAAACAAGTATATTCAATTTTAAGATTCAGAGGGTTCTCCCTGCCCCATTTCTGTATAACCTGCACAACAGCTACAGTTTCTGGTTGAGAATGAAAAGATATATATCAAAACCAGTAACAAAAGCGCTGAATATTTCACAAGACTGAAGGCATCTTCTTATCCCATCCATTTAAAACACAATTGAGAAGCTGTCTCTTAGAGCCCCAGTCAAGGCAAAAACTCCAGAATCACCCTTCTGTAGTTGCCTAACACCTAATTTGAGAGTAACACCGTTATGAAAAATGTGGGACATTTCTTGAACAGCGATAAAAAAGCTACCAATCACTTCTGTGAGGCTGTGGAAATTTTAGTGTCTTCTTTTTCACCTGTAGCCAAGTGGCATCCCAAACAGGGATTGCAATAACAGTGAAAAATTGATGAAATATATTATTATTTATTACGCAACGTTAATATAGGCCTTGATTTAACAGTCATCAACAAAGGAAATGCTTAAGTTTGGTTACAGAGAACCCTCCTCCATGTAAAGTGAAGCAACTGCTTAAGTGATTTGCTGAACCTTGACCACAGTGGCAAAATAGGACTCCACCCTGAACAGATGAAAATATGTATGGCTAAGTTAGTTTAAAACCTCCAGTGGTGTAGTAAAAATCATGAGATCCTCTTGCGGTGCTTGAGAGCTTGTGTGCGGGGAACGCAGTGCATTTTGAATTTTTTAAGTGGTAATAATTAATGCTAGAGCCCATTTTTGTAATGCTGTACATTTTCTGAAAAAAAAATTCAAACACTCATCCTGTTGGGAGCTCACCATAAACTTGAAAAATCCTCAGCACAGTGATGCAAAAAAGATCTGTCTTCTGCACAAACATAGGGTCAGTTAGGAGCAATCTTGAGATAACTGCATATTGAGCCAAAAAGGATGGACCGCAGACACTGAGTTGGAGGATTCGAATAAACAGGAATATTAAGGTAAAATTTTTAAGATATAAATGCTATGGACTGAAGATTTGGAATGAATTTCATGGATTTCTACAAAGAAAAACTGTCGTGATGAATGGAAATACACTGTACACAACTCCTGTGCTACAGCACTGCCCTGCTCTTTAGAAATTATGTCATGTTCTAAGTAACCACACTGTTACAACATTTTATCCGGTTTTTATCTTTTGTTCTTCTTTCTCTGATTTTTTTTATCCCATTACTTCTTGTTATTTCTCCCTTAACTGAGCTCAACAAATCTTCCTGCTATTTTAGAATGCAGAAAAAGAACTTTACTGTTCAAACATTAAACATTTTGTTTAAGTATTGATCAGTAATGTTTTTCTCTTGACTGTTAAGCCAGTTATGAAGCAGGATTTAAACTGGGTCTACAGATCTCTGGCACTGAGCTCCTCCACAACTGGTGATACCATTTTCCCTTCAGCAGCATGCTAATTATGGTGTCCCTTTCACATAGGGATGTTTCTTTATTGTTAGGGCAAGGGTATGCTACAGTTAAGCAGAAAAGGATTCTGTACTATTGCATTATCACTTCCAGAAGCTTTGTTCTTAATTTTTTTTAAAAAACAAACCGCTTTAGATGCATCCTTCTAATCATAGTCAATCTCCTGGTGATTATTTCAGAGAGATGAGATTCTGAAGTGCTGGAATATGAATATGAGTGTGCTATCAAAATTTTCACGTAGACTGTGAGAATATCCACTGAGAACGCTTCCTCACTCTGCTTTTAAAAGCATTCATAAACATTTAAATACGTGTTAAGGACACTATTCTCTTTCTTAACCTTTTAATACTGCAGAAGGAATGTTTCATTTGAATCTTCAGATCGAAAGGAAGATAGTCAAAGGGCGATCTTTAAAGCCCCTTGAACTCCTCATTTTGAACCACATGTCTACAACCCCCAAAGAAGGGACAAGTGTGTGCTTTCCTCTTTTAGCATGGTTGAAACAATCTTTCAACAGTCACTCGTCTTGTCTTGTTCCTAGAAGTTGGGGTCAAAGTCTCCAGATTTTAGCTTCTTCTGATCACAGGGAAAAAAATGTTCCAAGATTTAGTCTCAAATCCAAACCTGGCAAAAACTAATCTGAATTCAAAACACAGCTTCTGAAGGATTTGATCCTGCCTTGGTTTAGCCCAATGAAAACATTGAAACCGATTTAAAATGTCAATATAAAAGAATCCGAGTGAGCTATCCAAACTCTAGCAGAAAAAGAAGAGATCATGAATATTTTTCACATACTAGAGCCCTGATTTTACCTAATCATATTTAAACTCTGAGATTTGATAATTCAGAAAACTTTGAAACCAGTTAACACTTATATATGTGTGTGTTATACATGTATATATACACATACATATATATATAAACATATATATATTATATTTTATTAGATTTTTTAATATAATTTGTTTATATTTTTATTATTTATTTTTTCATTTTTTTATTATTTTAATATACACTTAAAAAAGAAGGCATGGCCTTGACATTAAGGATAAGTGTTTCTCACTCCAGTACTCTGCATAGCAAATTTCAAAATTCTTCAAAAACATTGAGTACAATTTCAGTAGTAAGACTGGGCGCTTTACAAATAACTCCACCATTATCTCCTTTACTTTTGTTAGTTATCTGAAAAATTCTGGAGCACTGGTCTGACATGCAAGTAGTAGTTTTAGGGTCTATACTACCAGTGCCTGGTATTACAGGGCCTTATGCCGTTAACTGGACTGCTAAACATTATAATAATGCGTGTAAGAGCAATAAAAAATAAAGGAAAGTTGAGTTCATTTATTTTTGAATTCTGCAATTAAATCAGAAACTCAGCGCAAAACTCCTGATGTATAGCCTGGATAAATCAAGCGACAGTAAACTCTGTGTTTTCAGTTCATAGTTCCAGTCCAGGCAAGACCAGTAATGAAAGCAAGTCATAAATAAATGGCAGGGCTCCAGTACGCCAGAGTGTGTTATATGATTTTATTTAAATTATTACTAATGTCATCAGCTCTGTAGTTTGGCAGGCAGAGGAAATGACTAGAACACTATGAATAATGGATTTTCAGAGTATTTTATGTGAAACAAAAAGTTGAAAATAAAAATCAATTTATGTCAACAGAACATATCTTGTTGACTCAAAACAAAATGCTTTGTTCCATTTCAGGCCAAATGAAAATTTCACTTCATCAGACAGGAAACATCATTTCATTTTCAAACAACGACAAAATGGAACATTTGTTTGTTCATTTTTTTTTTAAAAGCAGCTTCTTTAAGAGAAGATCAGAATGCCAAGATGCCTTTTTGACTGTCAAGAGCCCTAAAGGCACCCACAGGCCTTACTGTCCCTGACATCCCTCCCAGGGCAGCCCCACACCCACAGCCCAGGACCCCATTTCAGCTCAGCCCAGTGCCACCAGTCCCACCCCCGACCCCGAGGTGGTGTCCAGTGCCCAGGGCTGGGGCTGCCCCCTACTGCTCTGCTCCCTCTTGGAGAGGTGGGACAGACCCTGGCTGTGAGGTCCTGCTCCACTGCCATGGGGAGCGCCCCCCACTACCGGCCCCTGAGGGTCCCCAGCCCTCACAGTGCCCTCACACTGACCTCTTAAATTTCCTTCTTTCATTCTTTTGCATTTTGGAAAAAAAAAAAAAACAACTGTTGCCTTCCTCATAACTGTGCGGATTGCTGCTTCCCTTTGAAGATGCTTTGGCAATTAGTATTTTCTAAGGTAATGAAAAAAAGCGTCTTTGACCCCAGAAAAAAAGGAGCTCTAAGAAATTTTCTCAGTGAGTCATCGACCCAAGAAGCACCAATTTCTCTGGAATAAATTTTCTCTTTTGTAAAAGTATGGATAAGCCTCATCTACATATCAGCCTCCCTCTCCCCCATCCATGAGTTTTCTAGAGCTATATTTAGGAATTATAAAGTGCAGGTCCTTGACTAAAATTTGCAAAGAGCAATCAGAGATGCAATTGATCCAGAGGGGCAGTTTTAACTCATACAAAACAGAACTGTAGGGAAAAAAAAAGCCTTACAATGTATAATTTGCAAACTGGTAGCTGCTCTCCCATGATTTTCTTTTACTTTTGTCTGACCTTTTTGCTAGCACCACGGTGATTCCCTTTCACAATGGATGACTCTTCTGTGCCCTGCACATTGCTCTGCTGTATACTATTTTCAAAGAGTCCCCAACGGAAAGGCAGTTTTCAAATTACTCCTGTACATTTGTTTTAGGCTGTCACCACCACAGTCCACAGTCCTGACTCCATTACAGTGACATCCAGTTTGCCACAAAACTCTACTCCACATCTGAGCCTTTTTTTTAAATCTAGCCTTGAATCTTATGCTAAGATATAATGGTAGATAATGAAACATATAAGAGAGTACTCAGAGACCCCAGTAGAGGAATTAGTGCATCTGTGCTCACTAGTGGAGAAAATAAAAAGTATTTTCCTAAACTATTTCACACTGTACATAGGTCTCAAAGAACTACTAGACCAATTGCTTTTTTCTTGGTTGTGTGGTTGACAGAACATAGATATAAGCATAAAACAGGAAGTCTATGGGGCTTCTCTTTGTTTAGACTGAAAATCTGGACCTTGCTGTCAAAAGAAATTAAAACAAAAAAGATCTTGTTTACAATCTTCAAAATAGATTCTAAAACATTCCACAGAGAATGTAATGAAATAACGAAAGAAATTATGGAGTATCCAACAGAGTACATCCAAAGCCTGCTGAAGCCAAGAATGAAGTGCCCCTTCTTTACAGTATTAGGAATTAGATGAAGAAGATTATACCAAAGGGCAGCCGTCACTAGGTCTTACATGCCTTGTGGGGTACCTTGACAACTGATGCTCTAGAAATGTCTAGAGAGGTTTATTATTTTCTAACCCCAAAGTGTCCAGTTCTATAAAAAAATCCAACAGAACAGCACCTTCCTTGACAAAGAGGTTAGTATCAATTAAGCATTCCCTTCTTTCGTTTAATCTTTTGAAAAGTAAGCCACAATGTATAACCTTGCTGCTGATTGTATAATTGCATTTCCTAGTTTGCGTTTATGGTATCTGCTGGTCTCTGCTCCAAGAGGTTATGACTTCAGGTTGTCTTCTCTTTGGCATGTAGCTTTGATGGGGATATTTTTGACTGCAGCTGTAGAATAGCGTTGATCAGCAATTTGTCTTCAGTAATCAACGTTCACTTGCTATGCAGAACCCCTGCCAGCTATTGCGCACTCTATTGGTATGTTTGTGTGTGTGAACAGAACTGTCGTAGCATGGGATTAAAGCACTTGGTCTGCTATTACTGACCCATCCTACTCTCCCTGACCCGTCCTAGCCTCCCTGCTGGGGAAAGGAAAGCCACAGCTGCTGCTGCATAAAGCATTTCTAATATAGGGTACATGAAAGAAAACTCATCCATAACAAAATGTAGTGAAGTTAAAACAAAAAAATCATTTACTCTATGAAGACTTTATTCAATATTATTTTTATTTGTGATCACAGCATTGTACTCAACAAGTAGACCTGAGTGCCTAATTAGTACTGAAAACTTTATTCTAGTACAAATGGCAAGGGAAGAAAGAGATTTTAAAAAGCAAAAACAATGTCACTGTAGCTCTGGTGCTATTGAAGAACGTTCTCCAGAAACAAATGGCAAGAGTACCACTTCCCTTTGTAAGGATTTCACTATCCAACACAAATTAAAGAGATATCATTTCCAGGGCAACCCCAGCTGGGTTGTAATAGTCGGTTTTGCCCAACGATTCGAAGTCTAAAAGTTACCCATCTTGTAATGTCCAGAGATGCTGTTTTAACTTTTGGAGGTGATAACTGCTGTTGAAATGAACCTACTTTTACTTAATAAAAGCTAGAGAGAGAGAATTTTAAGCATGATAATTCTACATCTCATCTGATCCTTCAGCCAGACATGTAAAGCCAGAGATCAAATGCTGGAATATGATTCTATCCGAGTTAATTCTTTTAATCAAATGTTATAGTCTGTTACCTTTAAGTTCTATGATAATGTTTGCTGTCTTCATATAGGGCAAGTTAGTAAACTTAGCTTTTCTTTTTCTGCTAAAAAAATGAATTCAATAAAGTTAAGATATGCTACACAGTAAGTTCAATGAATAGATTTGATTTATTTATGCTTATGTGTGGCAAAGAATTTTTTGTTTTCTTGAATAGAGGTGCAGCACCTCCTTTCTTGGCTGACATAAATATGGTAGAGAGAATTTATTAGCCTAAGATCTTAGAGCTGAACAGTGGTTCCAAATCAGCAGGGAGATTTTCTACTGATTTTATAAGAGATTTTCTATGGATTTCCTCACACTCAAATTCTGATGGCTCTTCTGGTCTTTTTGCCTCTGTCTGTTTGATCTGGCCAGGAACTGAATAGGATCCCACACACTTCAGGCTGACACTGGATATTTGTAGCCTGAATTCGCCTGCATATATGAATAATAAAAAATAAAAAATAAAAAGAAAATAAACGTACTAATGTACACATCCTCTGTTGCAGATCAATCAAACTGCCAAACAGTACTCTCAGTGCAACAACTTCAGTCTTCATTGCTTTACCTCCTGCGACATAAAGGAGAGAGAAAGTTAAACTAGTGGAGTAGCGTAGCTGACAACTGTGAAAATCAGGAGCTTTTTGCTTCTTTCATCTGTTGATTGTTAAAAAATTAAAGACTTGACATTCTAACTAACTTGTTCTGCCTAGCTATAATTAATACTGTTTGTTTTTCAAATCTTATCAAATTTTGGCATTTGAAAGTTAATGAATAATTAATTGAACTGGTGAAAAACACTGACAGAAAAATAAAAAATTCAAATAAAAATTAATAATTACAGAATGCCAGAGATCTGTAACTATAGAAATCCACTGTTTATTCCTCAGAATTTTAATTTATCTATTGACAGAACTTTTGTTCCTGTTTGCTAAATTATTTTAAAATTATAATATACAGAACTTATGTTACAATTTCCACATTTGTTTAGCCTTACCACTAGCTAATTAAGTCTCTGAACACTTATCTTTGGTAAACAATAAGTATTTCTATTGTGCTTTTAGTTAGACAGTGGAAGTAGAATGATTGGAGTTCTCAAAGATGTAGACGGCCTCAGTGTCGTGCTCATTAGGTCTTTAGGCAGTGCATGTTCCCTACAACCACGCAAGTGTTTAGCACTACTAAAGGTGTACCTACTTTCCAGTTTTTAAATTCAGTTCAGTTATGTCACCATATACTAACACATGCTCCCAGATTCCATATGCCACCAAAGTCTTTCATAAGATAAATGGTTCACTACAATATACACTGACATACGCAGAGTTCCTCCTCAGTTCATGGGAGAAGCCCATGCAGATGATGACATTAGAGTCAAGGTCTTGTCTATTTTGCATGGACAGTCTATTTTATCTTTAAATTCAGTATTCTCAAACATGGAATGGGAACTGCAGTCTCCTAACTCTGAGCTAAAGGTTCATCCCACTGAAGGTCTTATTTTCTCCAGAAAGTAGAGGATTGAGTAGGATTTTCTAGAAGAATGGCCACCAACTGAATCCATTAACCCAGAAATTTATACATTATTTTGCTTTAAGCTAAATTTCTTATGATAGGTCAACAAGAGGAAGGTCTCCATTCATTTTCTCTCCTCTTTCTAGAAAATAAAGCTACAAAAATAAGCTATTCCAGTAGGTTCCCCTTCTTAACATTTACTGAACTAAAGAGGCCATCCATTGATAAGAGATTTTCAGTTTTCCTGAAAGATTCTTTACCGGAGGCTGCTTATATTATGCCACTTTGTGCTTCCACAGGGCTGGCCTGGACTTACATTAGTAATAATAAAATGCTTAGCAGAACCTCCTGGATCTGCTAAACTGTTAGGTTTTACGTTTGGAAAGGAGGCCAGCAGGCAGAAGGGTAGCAAAGAGTAAATATAAAGAACAGAATTGCTTGATGAAGGGGGCTGGTAAGTGGAAGAGCAGAAGTAAGAGACAATAAATTAATTTAAAATAAATAGCATCTTGTACTTCACAGAAATCATTTGTTTTTCCCTTTTTCTATCCCTTTTCCTTGCTTACTCTTTCTTTTTTGTGCAAACTTGTATGGTTTCCTTGTTCAGTTTTTCATCTCTTCCTTTTTCTCCTGTCCCAGTTTCCTTCCTGACAGTTTAGTTATAGACCTTTTCTGGACCCTGGGTTTTCCTGCTACTTTCTCCTAACACCCATCTTGCTCTCCTGGTCCTTGCAACCAATTAACCAGCCTCTTGCTTTCTCAAGATATCCAAAAGCCCTTTCCAAGGCTTGCTACCATTTTTTTTAACTCCTTTTGCTATCTCAAGCATCTCCTTCCACTCACAGAACTGCTCAACACTCTCCCTTGCATTTAGTCCCTTTTATCCTACTACCTTGCTCTTCAGAGCTTCCCCACTCCACCTGCCTTTACTCTTCTGCATCTTACACTCTTTTTTCTCCTACCCTTACCTTTCCTGTCCTCATTCGTTCCACCCTTGCTTTCCATTTACCAGAGCCTTTTACGCACCTGCTGCTTTTGCTCTCCCGTGTGTAGATAAAATATGGATGGGAGAGAGGCAGTACAAAGTGAGAGAGGGAGAAGGAGCGGGTACACGCCTTTCACGCCCTCTTTACTCATCTCACACACATGCAACTCATGTTTACGTGGCCTATCTCTCATTCTCACAGCATGCTTAAAAGATATCCAAGCAAGGGCATGAGAAAGAGTGTAAAAGAAGCAGCTGCCTGCCAGTGATGAGTGAGACCCTGGGAGCATGAGTGAGTGCCTGCATGAAAAGGACCTGTTTCACTCAGAAAAATCCTCTTGGACTGGGTAGGACGGTTGCAGCTGCAGCCCTGCAACAGAGAAGATTTACTTGTTTGTGTGGCAGTTATTGAACCACAACTGATAGAGGTTTCGTGCACTAAAGGAAAAAAATAATTAGTCCTTGCTCGCTTCAGTATAAACTGTCAGTTGCAGTGTTTCATCTGCTGGTTTGCAAACAACTAAGCCACCTCTAAATCATGGGGGGGCTAAGCTGTTGAAATCATTGCAGGCAAAGCTACCATCCTGCTTGCAAATAAGCATCCGAAGTAAAGAGGAGAAACATATGGACCAAAAGAAGGTGGAGCAGATGCAGAACACGAACCCATGCAAATGCTAGAATAACACACAGACATGGTATAAGAATCTGACTGGCATTGAGTCTTCCACAACGCAGGATATTGCACACAGCATGTCAACATTTTTCCTAGGGAGAACCCCTCTCTTCTCAAATCCTTATACCTGCCTAGTTGCCTCATTTCTTCTATTTTTCCTACCAGTAGCTCTAAATGATAATCACATCGTCTATCAGTCACACATTATCATGGGTTTATCACCACTTGTAGCAGGCAGCACAGATTTTCTATCCTGCCTGAGTTTGCAGATCGTTCTTTTAATTAACTCCCTTTTCTTTCTCTTCAAATTTCATTCTCTTCATTCTCACAAACTAAAAATCTGCATGTGTTTGTAGGGGGCTGAAGCAGTAAAAATTGAAAAACGGGGACAGGTCTGAAAACTGGTCATTTCATACAGTCACTGAAAAAAATGAGCTGAAATTGATCCAAAACTCAAAGGTTTTCATGGGTGAATAACACAATTGCCTCTTCATCAAAATTGCTGTCCTACATATCCTTCATTTAATTTCTGTTTTCAATTGGCTGCTTTTTTTTTCTTATAACTCCTGATGCATGAGTTTGACTAAGTATTCCACTGAAGCTCCCTATAATTTCTACCATTTGCATTATGTTTTGCTGGAGAGAGTGCATGCTTTCTCTGTACACAAAGATCATATTTTCTTCTCTCTTACCACAACAAGGTGGTCAAAAATCAACAATTTCAATCTGATGCCATTTCACTTGAGAGCTTTGGGTGGATAAAATCAGCAGTGAAATGCTGCAGCATTAGCCATGAGCACATCTGGACCACCCTATATTACAGCAAGATGTGCTCATATTTAGAGTTTGCATCTTCGTTATATTTGAAAGAACCACAAAGAAAACCTCAAAATTGGAGAATACCCTGACTAGCGCTATGTTGTGCTTTGCACATGGATGCTTCAGTGATGCTTATGCTGGCTTGCCTTATTTTTTAATATTACATTCATTCTTCCCCAGATGGCCAAGAAATTAGTGAGGTGATGTATATGTTGGCTTTTGCGACAAAAGAAAAGGGGAGAAAGTCTAACTTGAATTAAATCAGTGTCAGCATTCCAGTTGATATGTGCATGGCCATGTTTAAAGAATAGGACAAAAACTTTAAAGGAGAACCTCATCAAAAGATCATATTCAACAGGCAGGCAGCAACTTTGACATGGCAGCTCCCACGGGAAGACTGTGTGGCCAGTTTGCTCTCCTATCCACCTGCTATCAAGGCCTTCCATTTGCTAAACATTTGAAAAAAACACTGAAAGGGATAATGGGAAAAACTCATGCCTCATAAATGAAACTCAGGGGACATCATTAGATCCAGTTTCCCATGCAGCTGAAGGATAACAGAAGGACATATCAAGGATCTACCTAAGTTTTCTTTCATTGTTTTTTCTGATTCCTACAAAAATACTCTCTTGGCTTGAAAATTACTCGGTGTAGATTATTTTGCAAAATGATAGGTGCAAGTATGCACCTATGCAAGTATGCGGCAAAAGCAACATTAATGGACTCCTAATACACTTGAATGACAGAAGCAGTTAGAACCTCTGGAAAAGGTTTTATTTTTTGTCCTTCAGTTTGGGTTTGTGTTTCTCTTTTTGGGCCCGGCTACAGCTGGCGTTAACATGTTGTTGTATCAGCTTTTGGATATAATTTTCAAACTGAAACAAATTCAATTCCTGGAAAAGTCAGAACAATTCTATTGTTTTGCAGGTGTAATTATACATATGCATACTGACCTCTAGACCATTACCTTTCCTTAAACAGATTCCTCAACATATGCAAGTTTCTCCCAGTTCTAGAAGGTAGTCTGAAGCTGCAGTCACTGACATTAGAGAAGCAGGAGAGCAAATGCCTCCTGCATTTGCCAGGAGTGCAATTCATTACCAGTAAGGAGTCAGATTTTATATCTCTTGCTATCAAAAGGGAGCTGATAGTGCCTGTAAAATTAATTTTCATTTGGCAGCAAGGCAAAAAGCTACTGAAATGCTAGTGTTTGCATGCCTCCTAAACCAGACAACAAGGTACGCTGCAAAAACAGAGAAAGAGAGAACTTTGATATAAAACAAGGTGCTTTAGGTATTAAATTGAGGTTAAAATGTCAAAGAATGAGATCAATTTGCCAGAACGCACTTTAAATATAAATTAGTTAGATAAAAGACTAAGAAAAATCTCTGCTATCACCAAGAAAAGAATTAGATGCCAAAATGGCCTTGTAAATTTTTTCAAAAGATTTAAGGAGATGAAGGAGAATCTTCAGGTAAAGAAGACAGTAAATAAATTATATGGAGCATCTTCACTAGCTAATAGGAAGATAGTTCAATGCCTAAACTAACTTAAATGAAATTAAAGAACAGATACTGGGAAATGAGGCAGAACAAGGAGTTGGGGAATCTGAAGACAAACTCTCTTGGTTTAAACAGATTCTGAAAAGACTTAAATTTCCAGAGAATTCATTGTTGACCAAGAGAAAAAAAAAACAAGCGAGTGATGGTAGGGTGTGTGTGTGTCGGGGGTAGCAGTGGTGACAAGGAAAAATTGTACAGTTAAGAGTTGATCCTCTCATCTTTTCCCAGGCAGAACTTCAACATGAGGGAGCAGAGGGAATGGAGAGGGCTTGCAACGAAATTCCTATGGGCATCTTGGAAATGGAAGAAACATGGACCTGGTACAAACTTTTATACATAATGCTTATTTACTACATCTTTTGTGTAGGTACTACAGCCTACACAAGACCTGTCAAACGTTTTACTGTCATCAGAAAGAAATAATACTTGGAATCTTGGAAGGAAAGGAGGAATCAGACAGCATAGCACCCCTGGCTATATCACCGGCCTTCTGTGAAAAAGAGAATGTGAGGGATAGTTTAAAGCTGAAAATATCTTGGCTTTGTCCCTCAGCAAGCAAATCTGCATCTGTGACTATTTGGTAGGATCTGTAACAAGTGTTAAGGAGCAGAAAAGGGCTTTAAAAATAAGAAGCTATTTTTTTCTTCTACAGAAGTAGGCAGGCGTTGATTTGGCTGTAGCAAAATAACAGGATATGGACATTTCTCCAGAGCAATGTGTTATAAGCCACTTAACTTGTTCAGCTAGATCTTTTCTAGGGAGCACATCCTCCATTTCTCAGACCCGGAAAATGAACTTTCCTCAGCTTTAAGTTGTTTTCACAAAATTAAATTTTAGCATGATTTTTTTTCAGGTTCTGGATCGTGGGGCATATGTTTTTTCTGGGCATTGATTCTGTATGCTTGCAAGAAGAACATAACATTTAGCATAGCTATGCTGACATGAAATAATGACTAATACTGAGTGTGATGTTGTTGCTGTTGCTGTTGCTGTTGTTGTTGTGTGCTATGGGAAAAAATACAAAATAATCCTCTATATCTAATCTAAATATATCTTATCTTGGATACTTCATGGAAGTAAGACTTAGAGACACTAGCACAAAAGACCGCAGCTGTTTCTTACTGCAAACACATTTACCTGACATACTCACTTGGCATATGTGTATGCAAAATACATTATGATGGACACAATTATATAGTGTTTATCAGGTTGTGTAGAGACTGAAAGAGTCAGGATAAGCAACAAACTATTTAGGCACTTAAGCATGAAGTTATGCATTGACTGGGATTTCTAGTATGATGCTCATTTCAACAACTGTAAGGCATTTAGGCTCTTCTGAAAATAACATTAGGCACTTTCAGACACCATAGTACCTTTAGACTCCTGAACTCAGAGCCCTAAAAACCTAATCTAAACAGGAAAGGGAAGTAAAAGAAAACTACTGGAATGGACAGTTCTACAAAATAACTTTATTACTGAACACCTTCTTCAGTTTAAACTCTTTTCTGAGCCCCACACGTGAAGATCTCATTGATGTTTGTGGGACTGAGATGGAAAAAATGGATACAAGTTTTTCATAATAAATGCAAAGGACTGTGCTTTCTTCTGACAGTAACTGAAAAGCCAAAGCATTTATAGGCTTCTAAAGTGTCTTTTCTCATTTCTTGTCTTGCTCTCTGTCCGTATGTGCGTACACACACACTCCTGTTCCTGCATCAGTTGATCTAATATGAATAGAAATTATTTGGTAAAGGCCAAGGGAAAGCAGACAGCATTTGCTGCAGAACTGCTTACCTTCAAGCATCTGCACTTGGTCTGGTCCTTAGTCACAGGAGGCTTCCCCCTCTCCCAGAGAAGGGGGCATATGATTGCCTGGGGTTAGTATTTGAGGATCGTTGGCCCTGACCTATGGATTCTGGTCTATCAAGCATGTCTGAATTGTCAGATCTTAGTAGTGCGGTTTGCAGCTCATGAGCATCCTCCCACACCCGTGTGCTTTGTAACCACGTAACAGGGCTACCCTTGTGAGTAATGGCCCACAAGCATTGTGCCAAATTTGCAAGGCCTCAGGACTGAGGCTTGCCCAGCTAGCTCTGTCTGAACCTGCTTGCAGCTTGGTTTGACTTGGTGTAGCTGAGACAACAATTTCTCTAATTGACTAGGTGCTTATGGCTGATTTGTTTTACTTCTGCTTTTCTTTGTGTGGTACAACCGCGGTTTTGCACAGGCAGCAGTAACAAGCAGTGACTCTATGCAGAAGGAGACAGCACGACTCCAACACCATGATGTGGTGCAGAGAAATACAAACCCTGCAAGAGAGCAAAGGTTTTGAGAAAGGGAGATGCAGGAGGCGGTGTAGAGGAGTGCCGGCGTGGGATGACTAGAGACAAGGCTCGAGCTGGCACTGAAGACCCCACGGCTATAAACAACTCACCAATGGTCAGCTAAAGAAATGCAGACTTGGAGCTGGACAGGACTGGCTTTAGGGGTAACAAGCAGAACGGAGAAATAATATCTAAAATACTTGAAAGCCATCATATAAAGTACATTTGGATGTAACATGCTGCTGCAGACCAATGAAGAAAGAGAAAGGTGTAAAATCATGTTAGCAAACAAATAAAAATGATGCCCAGTGGATCGTAGAGGGAGGAATTAAAAACCATCAGCGTGAACATTACATTCCTGGTGAAGGACTACTTCAAGAGCTGACACCGTGGCCTATCCCCCCGCAACACCATCACTGGAATGAAACCACCAGCCGCAGGACCCAAAGAGCAGAGGAAGGGTGAGCATAACCCCAGTAAAAGGGTAATAAGTAAGAATTTTTGTACAGTAATTTTAAGTGCATTGTGATTCTTCATTTTTTCTGTAATAAATAGATCTGGACAACTCTTGGTTGAACTCTTAAGATTTCAGTTATACTAACAATAGATTCTTGGGTTTATTTATACGTAAGCTGTGCTTCCTCTGTGCCCACGAGCAAGATTTTGAGTGTAACAACTTCTCCCATCCCTCTTGCTGGCAGGAAGCTGCTTGGCCGAGCAGAGAGCATATCCCCACAGCAAGTCAGCTTGTTGTGGTTTAGGGGTCTGTAGGACAATCTCTAGTCCTAATACTAAACTTTGAGCTGCATCTGTGGTGAAGATACTCTGATTTGCGCATTTTCCCCATATATGGGACCTCCACTGTAGGGGGTGTATCTCCAAGTTAAACTGGGAATTTAGTATGGAGATCAGTTACCTCCAAGGAAGTAAAACCTCTTGTGGTTGTCTGAAGGCGGACATCCGATATTTGCTTGATTTTTATCATCGGAACAACTATTTTCACATCATTATTTTCTTCTCCCAGGCCATCTGAGTCATCATCGTAAGGAGAATCAGGCTCAAACTAGATATCTCCTGACTGCACATTGTCATTGGAATATATAGCAGCCATCACTTTAACAGGGTCTATCTGAGTAGACTATAGTAAGTGATCTCCATGTGTGTAGGCTCTGGCTATGATCTGAGGCTGTAGTTTTAGTTCTAAGAACTCTTTTTGATTTTCTGATTAAGTACATTACATTTTATATGTCATGTAATCTTTTGTAATTGTTTCTTTCATTCTATCATGTTAATCATACATGTCTCCTCTTCTTCCTCAACTATTGTTGGCAAGCTACTTCTTAGCAGCAGCATACTTTCCTTTCTTCAGTTTGTTAGCATGTTTAGAATTCATCTCAAATATTGCTGGAGTCAGTGCTATGTTCTTCTACCCATGAAAAAATACCATATAGGATTTTTGTGTCCCTCCTTTTCAGATTTATCGACTAGCTTTTTCCGGCTGTTGCTAGTATTCTTGATTTATCCCCTCTTTTAAAGGGTTGTGGTCCCATATGCAGCCAGTCTTATCACTACTGTTCCTTAATCACAACATGACTTATCTCTATTAGGCTCTTATTTAAGACTGTAATGCTAAAACAGAAATTCTGTTATTGCCAGATTATTAGTACTATAATTGGTAGCATTCACTCTCAAGAATAGTCTATCTATCTGTGATGGCAGTTAATGTCAGAATCCAATACTCTTTGAGCAGGTTCTTCAAAATATTCCACATATGGAAGGTTTCATGCTTAATTTTAAATTTGAAAGTAACTATATTTACTTATTTGACATTACACAGCATTTTGATTTAGCAGAATCACATAGTAAAATACTTAAATTAGGATACAAGTACAAATTCCACTTAACAGAGCACAGCAATTGCAATGTGCATCTGAATCGCAGTACAAACACAACTGCCATTACTAGTCTCTAATAATATACTCAGTGTCCTGATGCTGGGTGTCCCAGGTTGTCAGGAAAGAATACATGGGTTGAAACTAGCTCAAGCCTATTGTTCTCTTCAAAGTTATTTTGTGGATTACTCAATTCTATATTTTATGTTGGGCTTAGCCATGTATTACTCCCTGCCCTCCCCCCCTCCTCTTTTGGCTAACTCAGGAAGGCATTTGCCTTTCTTTTAATTAATTCAGAGATAAACAATTTACACCACGCAGCCGGTTGATTCATTCAGTTGACATAACCAGTTGATTCACTCAGTTGATCCAGCCCACTGATCCACTCAGCAAATATAGCCACTTTTCCAGGAGAAAAGCCACCCTCCATTCCCCTTTGTGCTGAGATAAATTCAGCTTTCTTTGCCAGGGCTGTGCTCGGTCACACCCTACGTTGTCCTCAGAGCTTCATGGGCACGGAGCCCTTCCTCATCTCCAGTGAGCCTTCTTCTGTTATGTGGGTTCATTTATTGGTCACAAACAGAGATTCCCTTTAATGTGAGAAGCAGTATCTAACATTACCGCTTAGTTAGACAACTCTGTTGTAGGAGGAACTGCTGGATGCATCTTGATCTACGGCCATAGAAACATTTAACGTCAGAGTAAAGGCATATCCATATATCCAAAGGGAAATGTTTTCTCAGCATCTGCAGTGCCTACATAAAGTCTTGACCTCAGCTGATGTTTTGGATGCATAAAGATTGCAGCACTACTTTCTAAATGGACTATACAATATAATTTTTCACATTTTTATAATTAATTATTAAGGAATTAATTTTTTTGAGTTTATGTCCAAAAATAAGTTACAAAGTACCTGTGAGAAGAATATGGAGAAGCAGAAAGAATAAAAGGAAGACATAGAAAAGAATATAGAAAAATCTAGAGGAAAGAATTAATGAACAGTTCACTTTTTTTGGTTGTTCTTGTCCCTCTTCTTCTTGCTATGTTGCCTAATGTTATCCCCTCTTGGATCTGCCTTTAATAAATAGATGCCACTGGCTAGTTTGCCCCCACCTTCTCCAGCCCACTCCCACCCCACGCAGACTAGAACTTGTTCAACACCTTCTAGAAAAGAAACCTTGAGACTTCCCTTCCTCTCTCCCTCGCTCCCTCTCTCCCTCTTTTTCTCCATCCCTCCCTCTCTCCCTCCTTCCTTCACTTTTTATTTCTACTGACTTATCTTGCTCTGTGCTCACTTCACCAAGTAATCATGACGGTAGTCTATTAAACCATGCACAAGCATCTGACCCCATCTGCAATTTTATCAGCTATGAAAATTTAGCCACGAATTTCTGCCCCTAACCTTACCAAACATCCCTTTAGACTCCATTATGTGTTTTCTCTTTCTGAGCAAAGACATAATTGCATTACTTTTAAGGCAATCCTTTTACACAGTTTTCCAAACCCTAATGGAGTCTGAGAGGTGTGCATCATCAAGCCTGTCTCTGCTAGTTCAAGGGGAGCTGTGGTTATACCTTCTTATAAATCTCATTAAGACATCAACACAGCAAAAGGTGTTTTGTGTTGTAAAGCATCTGCACATCTCTAATTTCAGTGTCCTGTTAAAACGCTCTACAAAGGAAACCTTTTTTCACTGTTAGCAGCAAAGTAGTGAACATCATCCTGCTTTAACTGCTTGTATGAAGGCTAGTTTAGAAAATCTCTTAGCCCTAGTCCGTCTGTAATTTCTGTGGTGTGCACCTGTGTTCAGGGTGTCCAGAAAGCCAGCCACAGCCAAGGCTGTGTTAGCAAGAGTACAGGCCGCTGGTGGAGGGAAGGCATTCTTCCTCTTTCTTGCAGATCTTCTCAGCTCAGCTGGACAAGACCTAAAAGCAGCCTGGTCTTCCTTTGAGCAGGGGCTTAGATGGGGTGATCTCCAAGGTCCATTCCTGCTGCCTGGGCATCCAAAGCTGAGGATGCTAGCCAGGCTTCATGCTCTGCTCCTTCAGGCTTTCCCATCAAGATACCTACTTGTCAAATAGTCTACCTTCCAGATTGGAAAAAAAGAGAAGAAAAAGGAAATTATTCTGCTTCCATACAAACACAGAAATTAAAAAAGTAAAAAAGCAAGTCACATCATTAGAGCAGCAATTCCAGTGCTCTCTGGCTTGCAGAAGCTTTTGATAGACACTTAATAAACGTCTTGATGAATTCCACCATGAGATATATTTGTTCATAGTACAGTTTTCTTTCCCTCTGCATAAAGAGTTAGCACTATAAAAATGGTTTCCATCAAACCTGAAAGTATACTAAGGCAGTTTATTCTCCTGGTATTGCTAACACGTTTGCAATCTGACTGCCAGACAGAAATCTGAACTGTCAGATGTTGGAACAGCTTTTTTCAAAAAAACACCTGCACACCTGCAAACCATATAGCTATACAGCCTATTGCAAATGTACTTCAGGTTCTTAAATATCGAAAGAGAGGTCAGGGACAGAATGACAGTTATATGCTTCTGAGATTTTGGAAAGAAACACAACCTCATCTGAGATAAATGCATTTCTTTTTTGGAGTGCAGGACTCCAAATGAACAGAACCCAGAAAGTATTATTGCTTTTATACCTTGCATCCCATTAATTAATTTTTACACAGTAAGCAAATGACTCATGCAGTAAATATCAGCCAGGGTGAATGGCAAACTTGGAGCTTTTCACTGGGATGGTCTTAAAAATGCTGAAGAATCAGAACTAGTGACTTTACTACAAAAACTGCTACCCTAGTATATTGTTCCACCTCTGAGAAAGAAGCCCCTTTTTCCCTCCAGCCAGTCCTAGAACAGGCAAGGAGGCTTCTGTTCCCTTTCAACCCCTGTAGATCTTCTCACCCCACAACCTTTTACTCACTGTTATTGTGCCTCAGGGAGCAGATAGCCCTGAGGACTTAATCTAATCCCTGCTGGAGTAGCTGGGATTTTATTACCAATCTCAACAAGAACTGCAGTGGGAATAAAAAGAAAAAGAGTAAAGAAATCAAAGTTCACATACTATGACATTTTCAAGCACGAACAGTGAACTACCTGCTCAGAATTTCAAGGAAAAGCATGAAGGAAATGTTTCTGACTACCGAAAATCTGTAGGTTCCATAGTATAGGTATACCTATTATCCATAACATCCAAACAGAAACCATCCACAGGATGCCAAAAAAATACTGAGCTGACTTCAAGCTACTTAAAATACAACTCTTCAATATTCTAGATTTCCAAACACATATATTTCCACATATTCATGCAATATGAACACAGCAACAATGTGTAAATATACAGGCAGTGATGCTTGGCTGTCTTTGACAAGCCAGGAAATGCTGCTTTGTGCTAGGGAAGCATTCTGTCTGTAGCTGGAAGAGACTAGGAAAGTAGAAGGAACAACAGAAATCTGAGATACAGGGATACCGGGAAAGGTGACGTACGCAACATTATTTGGCAACACAGACCCAGGGACATCTGCGTGCCTTCAGAAACAGGCAGGTAAATGAAGCAAACAGAAACCCAGTGGGACAACAGAATAATTGTTAAGTTTTTGTGCTTGCAAGAGGAATATTCAGAATATATGAAGCTGGGCTCTTTTCTCCTACAGTCCTTTTAAGATGCAGATACCCACACAGGGGGACAGTTTTGAGAGAGGGTACAGCCAAAGAGTTGTTTAGCTCATGCCAAAGAGAGGTCAACCTGGAAAGCGTTCCCTCCCCTCCTGCCTCAGGTGGGGAGGTGCAACGGTGCCCTGGGGTTCCTGCTGTCTGAGAGATGTCAGAGCCAACACTCACAGGCTGTAGAGGTGTACCTCTATTGTCAGAGAAGGGTCCTGGCTAAAAAAGCACAGCACTCGGTTTGCATGTCAGCATTTTCCTCTGCATTTCATATCAGCTACTCTCATTAGCATGCATATTTAGAGTCTCTAGACAAAGCAAAGGAAACCTCAGTAGGAGGACTGTGTAAGCAAAATGATAGCACTCTCCAGGGCCTGGTGCAATAGAAAGTTTAATGATTTTACCAGCATAATTTGCAGAAATATGTATAATTCATATACAGTAAAATCATAGATGAATTTTCAGGTCGTCCAGGAAAATTAGCAATGAGACACATGCATCAGCAAATGTGTTCAATATATAAAGCAGATAGCAGTGGAATATTGGTCTAGACTTCAAATATTATTATTATGCTTTTTCTACAAGTTCTCTCAATTTAATCTGTAGAATCTCAGCATCATGTACCCTACTGCTTAAGTGGAGAATAAAACCAGTGTTATTAATACATTCAGCAGTCACTAGGATATAAATCAACCCCAGTGATATTCAATCCAAGCACTGATCCATAGTGTTTACTGAAGCCTAAGAAATTTGTACATTTGCTTATTTTTTTAGTGCATTGCCAGATCTAACAGCACTATATGAGAGCCTGAATTGGAAAACAGCAATTGGCAGGGGAGGGATTTGCATGTCTGACTTTTATTAATGTTACTGAAAAGGAAACTTTTAAATCCCTCACTTTTATTCTACAGACTCTCCCTTGAGCTAATGTTTTTTACTGAACTTTAAGTTCTTGAAACAAAAATCAAATAAATACCTTGCATTCAGATAAATGTTTATAGTTCAAGACACTTTCACGACTATCTGCCACTGTTACTGGCACACTGGAACCACAAAAATAAAAATTTCGTCTATATTTACCAATTTTTAATAACATGATGCCCTGAGATCGATAAAAAAAAAAAAAAACTCTGAAAGTTCTCCTCTCTAGGTTGTCTATTCTAAATACCACTTCTGAAAGCGCATCACTAAAAAAAAAAAACCTTCTCTCACATCTGGCAAACATTGCACGTCAGAGAAAATTACAAAGAAAAAAAAAAGAGCATTGATTTTTAGTTCTTCTTTCATTAATTATTCTTCAGGTTCTGTGTCATCCCTTAAAGTAAAAGATCAATTTATATTTCTTAGATTTGAGTTATATTTATCATATGTTTGTGTATGGCTATTTTAATTTCATATCTGAGAGTATATTGACATGGTTGGAAAGTGGAATATAATAATGATTTATCCTGACAGATGTGACCTTATTGAAAAATGTAAGGATTCTACTTTTTTTTGAATGTTTTTTGTCTGAATGACAGAAGACCTGTTATTCTAGACTGTAACTCTGTTCATTAATTGAAAGCCTTCCTGATGAGTCAGTATATATGAAATTTTAGATATATTAAAAAAAAAAGAATACATTTAGACAAAATAACCATTTAAATACTGAATTTGGAAAGTTTAACTGCAAAGTGGCCCACATTAGTATGTATGGGGCTATGCATTTACAGAACTAATTCCAGCTTCAATAAATAAAACCTATGTACAACTTAAACAATTTTTAATTTTAATCTTTAGATGTGTGGAATGTAGCAGTAAGATGACTCCAAATATACTCCTTTTTAACTCTTCCAGCAGTATTCATTTTAGAACAGATTTACAAAGAAACAACTGTAAGTTAGTGCTCAAATTCAGTGATGTCCTCTTGGTTCCTCCTGTTCAAGCATGGACAAATTCAGGGCAATCTGTTCCTTGAAAGTCTTCCATTAATAAATAAAAGCTAACTGGAGTGACAATCTTGGAAACTTCTGGTAGTGAAAGAGCCAGAGGGTACACACTGTAAGTGTGCGTTACATTTCAGTCTGGTGATCCCTAATAGCTTCCCATGTAATATAGTCTTGGAGAGAAGAGGGATCCAGGAGAGCTGGCTGATGTTCAAGAATCACCTCCTCCAAGCTCAAAAATGGTCCATCCCAAAAAGCAGGAAATCAAGATAAGGCAGGAGGAGCACTGCATGGATGAATGAGGAGCTCTTGAGTAAACTCAGACATACAAAGATACACACCGATGAATTATGAGCGAGACAGGTGGACAGTGAGATGGATTGAAAACTGGCTGAATGGCAGAGCTCAGAGGGTTGTGATCTGTGGCACGAAGACAAGCTGGAGGTCAGTCACTGCTGGAGCAGCCAAAGGATCAATAACAGGGCCAATATTGTTTAACATCTTCATTAATGTCCTATATGAATGGACAGAGTGTACCCTGAGTAAGTTTGCAGCTGGTGAAAAGCTGAGAAGAGTGGCTGATTCACCTGATGGTTGTGTTGCCATTTAGAGGGACCTTGACAGGATGGACAAACCTCATGGCAGAGGGGAACCTCATGAAGTTCAACAAAGGCCAGTGCCAAGTCCTGCCAGATCCTCGGGTCTGCTAAGGCTTATCCATTCCTAACAACAAAGATCTATTTTGTTTGAGGAATAATACTCCAAACAAACAGTAAAAAGCCCCACAACTTTGAGCTTTCTTACAACATGTCTGTGAAGCAAATGAGTTTTTAAGTCATAATTTCTTAGTACCGTATGAATGTTTTTCTTTAATGGATTCTAAGTCAGGATGCTACCTTATGGATCATTTTTATTGCTAAATTTAATTTTTTTTTTCTCTTCCCTGTCAAAACTATTTTTCGTGCAATAGACGAGAAATGTAAACTTTAAAGTAAATCACTTTTTTTTAAGGCTCTTCTTCATAAATCCAAAACCACAGCTTTATTTCTGTTTTTTTTTTTTTTTTCATGAGAATTCAGCCCTGGGAATGGTACCAAGAACCCTCCTTTTCGTTGCCCTACCACAGTCTAGCAGAAGGAGAGATGAAAACAGCACACACCAATTAAGACATTATAATTTCTCAGCAGTATCTTCACTTGCAAACCGAAACGGACAGGAAGATTGTGCAGAACTCAGAGCACAGGATATTATGTTCTCTAATCAGTCTGCTATACTTTCTCATCTCATGATTCTGATTGCTAGCCTAAAAAAAGATGCAAGATGCATTGTAGTTAAGATAGATGAAGGAGTTAGTAGGCATGATAAATTCTGAACTAATTGTTTCCCAGCTATTCAATTGTTCAGGTGAACAACTGAAACATGAAACACCCACAGAGCTGTGGCCAGCGTGGTTTGCAACCCCTTAAACCAGGAGAAAAATTATGCACTTCTTCTAGCATACTGCACCACAACAGTGAATAAAGCAAAACTGGATAGCGTAGCACTCTCAGAGTCCTACTTATCACACGCTACTGAACCCGCTTTCAATCTGAATTTAAGTCTTTCTGATTTTTCTATATGTTTGATGATAAATTCACCTTTTACGTCCTATGTGCCACAAATACCTTATCACTTGCCTGCATACCAAACTGTATGGATTATAATCATTACCAGCATTGGCAAGTTTTATGCTACTTTAATATCCTTAACATTCCTAGCTTTGGAAATCAAATCTGCTCCGAGTTAATAAAATGTGTGTTAAAGTTACAACTTTTATTTTATTTGCTGGTGATCAGTCCATTACTTGTGAGCATGAAAGTGGTGATTACATTGTATTATCCATATGCGAATGCCTATGACTGAGGAAGAAAGTTATTAATCCTTGTTTACTAACACCCTCAAAGCACAATAAACCTAGTAAACCTATCTTTCCTTAAGGAAATTAAGTGCAATTTTATTTTCATATTTTTTTTTCTATTATAGATGTCCTTTTTGCACAAAGTGAATAATCATAACCTTGTGTGGTTTTTCTTTGTCTTTTTGGAGAAATTACAGCATTTCCCCATGTTTATCCCCTGGAAAACCAGGGACCAACCAGTTTATTCGACCGACCAATAAACTCATTTCTTCCAGTTTAGTTTCATTAAAACTATTTAAAAAAATCAAATAAAGTTGCCTTTCATTATTAGAAGAATGTACAACAAACGGTCCTGGCTTGCTGCTGAAATATTTATTTATTCCTGACTCAGTGGGGTCTATGCAACAGGGAGATTAGTTATTATTGTATTTTACAATTCATAAGAGGCTGAGTGTTTGCTTATTTGAGAGATTCACTGTCCAACGCACTGCTGCAATAGGTAATAGTGAGGTGCCCAAGCAGCACAAGCAGAGAGGAGATTAGTGGCAGGAAACATCCTGTGAAATGTCCCTGTAAGTACCTTATGTCATCCAAACATGCCCAATCGTGTTTGCAAACATATGTAGATTTCTTCTGGAATCTAAGCTGGTGTTGAAATTTATATTTTCCTTCTATTCACCCTTCCAGACCATCTGGAGCCATAATGTGACATACTAAGCAGGCTCCTCTGTGCGTGTGGATGGCATTGGGGTTTTCTTCCAAGACTTTCCATGTTGTAGCTTCCCAGTGCCATATGACGCAGAGAGCTAGCCTTATGCCAGTTCACTGAAGCTCCCTGGAAAGAGCAGAAATTTCCATACAGGGTTCACACAAACCCTGAATTCATGAATCAGACAAGAGAAGATTTCAGCATTTCTGTTGCATAGTCTTGGTGTTTGCTTTCTTGTTTCATTACCTTATGTGTTGATATGTTCCAAAACGAGGCTTAGGCATACGGATGGAAGGGAGCAGGATGAGGACTGGGAATCTGGGAAATGGAAGCTTTCCTTTCATTTTTCTTTTAATTGTTCAGTTTATTTTATCAGTCGCTATTTCATAGGCTAACGAAGGAATACATACAGTATTTTTGTATGGATTTGCATAAAATTTCTTGCTAAAATCTGCTATGTGGCTTTATGCACATAGTATGTGCTCCTGCATTACATGGCTACGTACAAACCCACACACAAGCACAAAGCATATGATGTAAAAATAAGGCAAGTCTGCATCAGAGGTCTAATTCAACTATTGCACGAAGCTGGAAAGCTAATACAGCTCGCTCTGTATGTCATGCACTTCCTCTGAGGAATATTTAGCAAAGTCTGTTTCCAGTGAATCTCACTAATAACCCAATGCCACTTCTACACTTCTGAATCAAGCAGTGTTGTTCTTTAAAGTCCTCTAAGGAGTATGCTAATGTTCGGTCTTCATCATAAGATCTAGTTATCCAAAAAAGGATATGAAAGGACCGAATGTTGGTTCACTGGGAATAGAAGCTCAAAGTATCTGTAATAAGCTTACCTAGCAAGAAAGGAAAGCACAGGAGGGATGTGGCTAGGAAGAGGTGAATGCAGGTCCAGCATTGTGTTTGTTAAGAGCCCAGATCTAACAGAAGGTGATAGAAGAGTAGAAATCCTACCACTGCTTTACTCTTTAGTGGCTAGCCAAGATAAAGCCATTCCAGAAGAAGGTGGCATATCGGAATCACGGACTGACTTGTCTTGAGACCTGATATGTGTAAGCACAGGCAAAAACTGAAATAGGGACGTGCCTCTTATGTGTTTCCTGACCCATGTGTTTCCTGACACAGACCACAGCCATTTAGGGGATGATAAGAATCTTTATGTTTTGTAACAACGGCCCCGTTTTTGAGCATACAGAAGCTATAATCAAGGCCTCTTTAAGGCATGCCATGTTGGATGATAAAATGTAGGGCTGGTTGAAATGTGGCATTTCCTTTAAGCAGCAATTTTGAAGTTCAGAAATTTTCTGTCTTCCCTAAAAACCATAAACAAGGTAAAATGTTGATATTTTCTGTGAAAGGTTTTATGAAACATTTTCTTTAAAAATGGCTCTTAAATCACACAAATCACACAAATCTTAGAAGACTTAAGCAGATTTTTTTTTCAGAAGCAAGATCATTGCAGTAGTTTGGCAACAACTTACTAAAATCAATATATTTCTGTTCAAATTTCAGAAACAGCATTTTTTGATAAATAATTTCATATCCTTTTCAGCTAGGAAATCTGAATCATTTCTGACTTTTTAAAATCTTGGACAATATCTCATTCTGAAAGCTGACTAAACAGAAATGAAGGTATATGGGCCCTAGGTGTCTGAAAGAATGTTTTTAGTCAGAATACACTGCACATTATCTAAGTTAATTCCCCTTCAATTGTTTTTTAGACTACTCAAAACAAAGAAGGTTTTTTTTGTGTTACTCTTGCTTGAGGAATGTTATTCCTGCTAGCTCCTTAATATAAAGTTTCAGGGACACAATCAGTTTTCTAAACTCTCTTGATGTCAAAAGTGTAAAATAAATCAAGAGAGATGTAACAAAACGTGTCAACAAAGAAACAAGAATAAATATGACATCTTTCAAGATCAGCTCTTCCACACAGAAAAGTACAAGCTGGCAGTGTGTGCAACATTAACTAACATAAGAACTGAAAAAAATCCGGACAGTCAATGCATATCAGAGTTTGGAGGCAAAATAATCAGTTGTCCCCACGGGTTAGTGTGCAGAGGTTTTACTGAAGTTAGCTGATTGTGAAATGCCTCTGAAGGTCTTTTTCTGTTCTTTTCTCCGATTATATTTCTACGTCATTGTATCTATAATTACAGCTAACGTATTAAGACTCATTTCTAAAACCAACACTCAGTGTCGAACAAAATCTTTTAAATTTTATGATTACATACTTAAAGATGGCATTTCTGAAGCTGAGAAAGTGAGATCTTCTTATGGTCATAAAAGTGAGAATGGCCTGACCCTGAGCTGAAAACTGGTATATTCTCGTTGCTAGACTTATTTTTTGACTTTGCTTATTTTTCACTTATCCCACAGCCTGACATCAGCAACTAACATACAGTTCTTGCTGGCTATGTAAGAACTGTGCTTTGAAATTGTCTCACAATATCTGGTGCTTCAATTGAATGGGTAAATTACAATCTTTCTTCAGAATGAGTATGCAGTAAAATATACCCACTGTTAAGTATTTTGCTTAGCACATGACCACAGAATCACAGGACAGTTGGGGTTGGAGGGCACCTCCAACACTCTTGCGCAACCAGGGGCAGGTTTTGAGTGTTTCCAAGGATGGAAATGCCAAAGCCTCTCTTGGTAACCTGTTCAACCACCCTTACAGTAAAGAAATGTTTTCTTGTGTTCAGGTCGAATTTTCTGTGTTTCGGCTTGTGTCCGTTGCCCCTTATGCTGTCACTGGGCACCACTGAGAAGAGTTTCGTTCAGTCCTCTTTACACCTTCATTTCATATATTTATATGCATTTGTAAGATCCCTCCAAAGCCTTCTCTTCTTCAAGCTAAACAATTCCAGCTGTCACAGATTCTCCTCATGCAAAAGATGCTCCAGTTGCTTCATCATCTCAGTAGCCCTCCACTGGACTCACTCCAGCAGGTCCATGCCTCTCATACTGGGGAGCCCGGCACTGGACACAGCGCTCCAGCTGTGGCGTCACAAGTGCTATGTAGACGGGAAGGATCACTTCACTTGACTGGCTGGCAATGCTCTGCCTAGTGCAGTCCAGGATACCATTGGCCTTCTTTGGCATGACGATGCATTGATAGCGTAGGTTCAATTTGTTGCTCACCAACACACCCAGGGTCTTCTCTGTGAAGCTGCTCTCCAGCTGGTCAGCCCCCACTGTATACTGGTGCATGAGGTTGTTCCTCCCCACGTGCAGGACTTGGTACTTCTCTTTGTTGAACTTCATGAGGTTCCTTTCTGCCATGAGGTTTCTCCAGTATATTGAGGTCCCTGTAAAGGACAGCACAACTGTCTGGTGTAACTACTACGCCTCTCTGTTTTATACTGTCAGTATACTTGTTGAGTGTGCATTTGATCCCATTATCCAGGTCATTAACAAAGATTACGCATGGACTCCGGTATCAACCCCTGGGGAAAACAACTAGTGACTGGCCTCTAGCTGGTCTTCATACCACTGATCATAACCCTCTGAGCACAGTAGTTCAATCAGTTTTCAATCCACTTCATTGACTGCTTATTAAGCTCCTATTTCATCAGCTTGTCTATGAGGATTTAATGAGAGACAGTTCCCAAAGCCTTACTAAATTCACGCTACAAGTATAGGTAAAATTATGCAGTTTCTCTAAAACTTATTTTGAAAGAATTTTTGTATCACTTATGTTACCTTTCGTCCTTCATCCTTAAGGTCTGAAACTCAGCTCGCCTGTACAGGTAGTAATCAAAAATAGTAAAGATGAATTCATGATAAATGCTCATAACCTCCTAAAATGACACTGCTAAAATTGGTGCTATTAATTTTAGGTTCTGACTTACCAGAATCCCAACAGATACCACACATACTAACAACAATCAAGGTTATTCTCAGAGATACTGTATTTGTTACACAAACACACTAAGACTCTTACTGCTTCTCAAGGCAATGGTTCTTAAACTTTAAGTATAATCATGGTTTTAACCAGGTCTAGGTCCTGGATTTAGGAAGGTCAGTTGATATACCTTTGGGGAATGGAGAGGCAAGATGTTTAAAAGACAGAATCTTAAAACAAAAAAAAATAACAGTTTGAAAGCCGTTCTGATACTAGAAAAGTCAAAGAAGAGACGGATTTCTTAATTTTAACCATATGAAAGGACCAATGGTGCAGATGTTTTATTCAAGGTCTATTACTTAGTCTAAGAAGGCAAAAACAAATACACTAGCTGTCTCACACCCTAAACCTGGGGCCTCTGCCAAAGCAGACAGCAATGGAAAGTGAACTAGGCATGCTTAAAAGACTCAGGACAACAGCTGTTTGCCACAGGCAGTCAGGTTTTTGCTCTGACTCCTTGGGAGCACTGACTTTTAGCTTTGGAACCCATCTGACACATGTGATCTCTTGCATGTACCAGCCAAAATACTCTAGCAGATGAACAACGTGTATTTTATCATGAATTATTCTACCAACCAATTCTACCATTTTAGCAAGATGACTCCCCAAGGATCTTACTGTTACAGAATCACAGAATCACAGAATGGTTGAGGTTGGAAGGCACCTCTGGAGATCATCTAGTCCAACCCCCCTACTCAAGAAAGGTCACCTAGAGCACATTGCACAGGATTGTATCCCAAAGGCTTTTGAATATCTCTAAGGATGGAGATTCCACAACCTCTCTGGGTAACCTGTGCCAGTGCTCAGTCACCCTCACAGGAAAGAAGCTTTTGCTTATGTTCAGATGGAACTGCCTGTGTTTAAGTTTGTATCTGTTTCCTCTTGTCCTGTCACTTGGACAAGAGTCTGGCCTCATCCTCTTGACACTCCCCCTTCAGATACTTGGACACACTGATCAGACCGCCTCTCAGTCTTCTCTTCTCCAGCATAAACAGGCCCAGCTCTCTCAGCTTCACAGGACACATGCTCCAGTCCCCTCATCCTCCTTGTAGCCCTCCGCTGGACTCTCTGCAGTCGTGCCATGTCTCTCTTGTACTGCAGAGCCCACAACTGGACACAGTACTCTGGATGTGGCCTCAACAGGGCAGAGGAGAGGGGCAGGATCACCTCCCTCCACCTGCGAGGCAACACTCTGCCTCATGCAGCCCAGGATCCCATGGGCCGCCTTGGCCACCAGGGCACATTGCTGGCTCCTGCTTAACTTGTCGTCCAGCAGGACTCCCAGGTCCTTCTCTGCAGAGCTGCTTTCCAGCAGGCCAGCCCCCAGCCTGTACTGCTGCATGGGGTTCTTCCCCAGGTGCCCTAGGTGCAGGGCTCTGCACTTGCCTTTGTTGACCTTCAGGGGGTGCCTCTCCGCCCAAGCCTCCAGCCTGTCCAGGTCCCTCTGAATGGCAGCCCAGCCTTCTGGTGTGCCAGCCACTTCCCCCAGTTTCGTATCATCAGCAGACTGGCTGAGTAAGGGTGCACTCAGTCTCCTCCCGTCAGGTCATTGATGAATAAGCTGAACAAGACTGGAGGCAGGACTGACCCCTGGGGGACACCGCTAGCTACAGGCCTCCAGTTAGACTCTGTGCCACTGATCACAGCCGCTGAGCTCGGCCATCCAGCCAGTTCTCAATCCACCTCACCGTCCACTCATCCAGCCCACACTTCGTGAACTTGCCTGGGAGGTTGTTACAGGACACAGTGTCCAAAGCCTTGCTGAAGTTCAGGTATACAATATCCGCTGCTCTCCCCTCATCTATCTAGCCAGTCATCCCATCATAGAAGGCTATCAGACTGGTCAAGCATGATTTCCCTTGGGTGAATCCAGGCTGACTACTCCTGAGCACCTTCTTGTCCTCCAGATGCTTAATGATGACCTTCAGGAGGAGCTGTTCCATCACCTCTCCAGGGAACTTTATCCAGTTACAGGATATCTTTTGTAAAAATATTTACTTTTGTCTCTCTCTTCAGGCTTTAAACACCTAACTAATGTATTTTGAACCACTAAATCCAGCCTGATGATTACCCTAGTAGTAGTTTTGCTGGCATTTCAGTACCCAGCTGGGTATGATATTTAATTACTGAACAATCCCTTTGATACTGTTAAGCTTCTTGCAAAGCATCCAATTATGACTGGAAAAAATGGCCTGTGGAGTTTTCCTCTTTTTTCATGTGCTCTGCAACAGTAAATTCCACAGAGTAAATAGATTTCATCTTTGTTTTTCAATAAAATTTGTTTCATTTTCTTTTTCATTCCATTAGTAATATATTTTTGTTCAGATGAAGTTCATCCCCATTCAGCAAAACGCTCAGGCTTGTGGATGACACTTAGCAGGTGCTTGAGACCCATTACTTTCAATGGTTCAAACTATGCTCAAATTCCAACAAAGATTTAGAGTACTGAAAAACAGACTGATTAAGGGCTTTGCCTCCTTTTACTAGCTGCAAACTGACTTCAAAACTGTCCCGAGAATATATTTTGGAACAGCCTCTGTGTTCATGAAAATTATTCTTCAAGGAGATGTGTGTATACACACACATACATACACACGGAGACAAGACCATATCTATATATTTGAGCATACATACATAAAAAATAGGAAATAGGTGTTTATAAAGATATAGAGTAGAAAATTGATCTAATTATATATCTACAAGCTTCTTATTCTCTTTCTTTACTGTTCTTGTAGCTGTTTTGACAAGAATCTTGAAGTAAAGAGCAGGGCTAGCCTTTGAAGCCATAGTAGCAGAAGCTAGTATAGATGTGCTACTACCATTTCTATCTCATTTTTTCAGACGTTAGCTAAGGAAAGTTGGAAATTTCTTTCTCCTAACACACTACAGCAGCTCAGCTGCTGACACTTGTTTATGGGCATGAGGAAACAAAATTACCCCATCATTCAATTCGCTTTCACTTTTTCACTCCTCTTCCATCTGTAATTGCATTACTTTCCGACAAGTAAAAAAGTGAGTATTTCAGTAATTGCAGTGACCTGACAAAACAGTCTGGCAATGCCTAAGCAAAGAACAGACTTATAGCTGTTGTGAAATAAGAGAGATGCAGTGTGAACTGGTTTATTCCAAGTAATCAAGTAGAACTAGATATTGAGGTCTTTGTCAGGAATGCTATATATCAGCAGTCATTTATCTCAGGGAAATGTTCTACTTAAAACAGTTACTGGCCCTTGCACTGTCCACACATTAGTTTTTGCTCATTCCTTTGACCTTTCTGATTAAGTAAGCAGGTGGTCAGTAAAAGTACATGAGGATCAGGAATAGAAAGGATCCAAAACACCATTATACTCCAAACAAGCATCATATTTGAATTCACCAAACACAGAAAAATATAAATATTTGGCTGAAAAAATCATTGTTATTTTATTTTTCAAGCCCAATTCTGATGAGCACAAGTAGTCAACAATGTGAAAAAACAAAACTCCTGGGGGGAAAAAAACAAACTGAAAGCCTATTCCTGTTTCTCCCCCCGCAGTGCCCAAATACCAGGGCATACTGTGAAAGGGCCAGAAAGTTAGAATGTTTCCTATATTTTCACGTCTAACGTCCTTCCTGCAGCTTCCAGGTAAACCATAGCTTTCTTGGTATTTCCCTCTCCTATTATTTTTGATATATTTCCATTAAAAGGCAGGGAACTGCTAATCTGCAAGGCACAGCCTTGTTTGTTTAGCTCTAAGATTAACAGAAAAGTGGTACATTCTGTCAGAACTAGCTTCCTCATATAAACAAAAATGAAGGAAATAAACAAAATAGTGATGGAAAACGTCTTCTGGTGGTCTTAAACTTGGACAAACAGACTTAATGGTGATCCATAAGGTAGTTCTGGCAGCTCTGAGCTCTTAAGCACAGTATCTGTAGACAGCCACATAAGCAATAGCCGAACTACTTCCTGAGATATGGCCAATTATCTGGTGGGAAGAACGAGCACAACAGACCACTGATAATTCAGCCTGAGATTTTCAGAGGGAGTTCACAGAGTTAGGTACTGAGCATATTTTGAATGCCTGCATAACAGAATGCCTTAACATCTCTCTGAAACGCCGAGCCACCCACTGTAAGAGCACCCAACACGCGCTTGGCATGCTCTGGGCTCTGGAGAGCCTAGAAAACCATCCTTGAGCTGGACCAGATATGTTGATTATGAAGAAAAGCTGATGTAGTGCAAAGGTAGAAGCGACTGACTGGAGCCTTCGCACAGCATTCAAAGAAAATCCAAAGAGCGCCTGTTGCAAGATTTCCATCAGTTTAGCTAACATCTATTTCATGGGTGGAACTAGCATGTCAGTACTATGTTAGTAACTGTCAGTGTTAAAGTAACGCTGACATCACAAATCAGTTTGAAGACTTGTAAAAAAAGGCTCAGAAAACCTGATGTAGAACATTACGGGCTAGGATTTCTTTCCATTTCATTTTAGCATTTACGGAGATGCTATTTCCCTATAATGTGCAGTAGATAAATGTTGCTTTTCAAGTCCCAAACATTGCACAGTCTTACTAGGAAAAATGGAAACTTCAACACTCTCTGTAAGATTTCTTCATTTTTTTATCATACAGTAAAGTCTATTTTTTAGTGTGAAGCAATAATAAAAAAAGTGGTGGATGATTAGGTCATTTTATTCACTCAGTGCAACACTCTGTGCTCTTTCCCAAGGCAGAATGCTGATTCAGCAATCATTTGATGTCTTCTGTTAACCCCTGGGAAGGACTGTAAGATATTTAAATCTCAATACTTCTAAGTAAATTACTTTATAATCGTAGTTCCACATCACTTCTGGATTTTCATCAGTAGCATTCCTCATTAAGTCAAAGGGACCTTTGTTACTGGTGAGCTGTATGAACCTGTGGTTTATTTCCTTTTAAAGGAGTCCGCAAATAGCTTGAACCATAAAAATTCGTATTTTAAACAGCCTTTACAATCTTTGCTAAAATGATACCAAAAATCCTAAGATTGGGATTCCAAAATCATATTCTTACGCTTTCGATGATATGTTAGTACATCTTTCAAGCACACCATATAAAAAGATCTGACAGTTGAAAGTAGGTAAACTGCGGAGCGATTTAATTAATATTCCTCTGCAATCTGTGAGCTTCGGTATCCAGGTGAAAGGATGTAAAGAAAAGATAACATAGTTACAAAGAAGTAGTGTCATAAAAGCCTTTTTGTGGCAACTTTCTATGGTTCTGTTAGGACAGTTAATATGTCCCTGTATTTCTTTTCTCAGAACTTTAATCAAAACCTTCAAGTGAGAAAATGCCCAGACTTGCAAAGTAGCATATATTAAAAGATATTTATCTCTGGAATGAACCATACATTCCTGCAGACTCTCTTTAGTCCCAAAACTGAGGAGAATGTTTGGAGTTTAAATTAGAAGGTGTATGGGCTTAAATGGTACACCACAAATATGCCACCCAATTTCTGTTGAAAGCCATTGCCTCCTCCAGCCTCCAGCTATTCAAAAAGGTTTTAGGTCCAACAGAAAAAAGAAATATAGAGAAAGCTATTTTGTTTCCAAGGCTGCCTTTTCATACTATTATGCACAGTTGATCTTTTTTCAGTTTTTCTTAATATAACATGCATGAACTTCATAACAAGCAAATTCAAAAAAGTAAGTTTATTTGCTATTCTCAGGTATACAGCTAAGTGTATCTGTTTGACACAGGGGAGCAAAGTGACCCTGGCGATCTGTATGAGGAAATCTGCTTATAAGATATTTCAAATATTCATTGCCATCATCCTGCGAAAGTACAACAAAGCTACCAAATTTTTAATATAATCACTTTTCTTCCTCTTGGTGTCCCATGTGTGTTGTAAGTGTTGTAAGCTTTCCGTGCACATCTGCACTTCCTTTCCTTATGCAGTTTCCTTGTTTTTCCCAAAAGTCCACTTTTGCTGAGCTATGTACACTGAATCAAGACAATTTATATGTAACCTGTTATTCTCTTTCTTCTGTTCACCTGCTGGTTTCTTTTAAAGTAGTACTCATTTTGGACTAGGGATGATCTTTCACAGCTGTAAGGAGTTGATTTCAACGGTTATAAATAATACTTTTAGGTAAAATGCTGTCAATTATATTATGGTGGAAGAGGTTAAAAATGGTCTTTCTTCAAGACTACTTGCACAGAAATTTTGTCTGATATTTTGAAACTTTCACTGTATAAAATGCAATTCATTTTCCTTGTGTTTCAGGTATTCCTCCACTCCCCCTCTCCCACTGCCATTTTCTTGTTTCTAGGACAATATAGAAAAAAATAGAGGAAACAAGCAGCAAAATGGAAATGAAGACAGCAAAAGTGAAAACAGCTGAGTTTCATTTTTGGACCTCCTCCAAGAAGCAGTTAAAGAAATATATTTTTTAAAACTATAGAATGAAATGAGTATAATTTGTAAAGAGAAATCTTCATCCAGTTATTAGCAGCTTCTACTAAATAACAACTCCATAGCAACATGTGGTGTTTTATATTTCCAGAGAATGAAGGGGAAGAAAGATCCATTCTACATGTGTCTGGCTGAGTGCCTATTATAAAGTCCCTCCTAATGCTGAGGTTGGACTATTATGGTGCATTAGAACATTTATAGCTTTTATATAAGTCCTTTCAACCATTTTTCTGGGTTAATAAATGCTAGATATTAGTACTGTCTCTCACATAAAACATTCGATATTTCATATGCTAAATATTAAGACATAATTATGTAAACATGAACGAAATAATGTGTGCATTGCTATATGCTTGTTAGAATTTGTATATGCCATTGTGTATATGTCATTCAGAAAATGAATCTGCTGACTTTCTCAACAGTGTTTTTTTCTTTTTGGTTCGTTGTCCTTCTTGTCATTCTGTCTTAATCATGAGCATAGCCTGCTAGGAAAAGAAGGAAAAGAGTCTCTTTTCATACCTCTAGTGCATAGGGCAAGAGGTAACTGGGCGTCAAATGCAGCACCTGAAGATTAGATGTAAGGTACTGTAATTACTTTCTAAAGCTAAGGACAAAGCACTGGAGCAGATTGCCTGGAGTCTACTCTTGCAGAGCCTTTCTCTCTCAGTTCTTTATGAGTAAGTTAGACACTTCTGTCAGGAAAGATACGCGTATGGTAGATCCAGCGTTACGGCGAGGGAACCAAATTAAATGGCTTGTTCTGATCCTGCTCAGCCCTGTAACTCAATGAAAGAATGGCAGAAAGTAGTTTCTGGATGAAATCAGCTACCTAGCCATACAAGATTTCCATGATCTCCATCACACTTTCAAGCTCTTTTTAATATCTGCTGTTTGATGACATTTGCAATGGTAAGAGGGCAGGTATACAATCAAGTGCTGTTATAGTAAAGCTACAGTAACTTTAGTGTAGCTCTCACTAAAAGGGAAGAAAAGTCTGTCAGGTTCTTCATTTCAGTAGTCAACAACATTTTCTTTCCCATTTGGCTTTTATTAGCAATATCCACCAATGTCTAGAAAAACATCCATTAAGAGTGGAAACTTCTGTTCTTGCTCATCAGCAAGCATGTGTTAAGTAGCATATATAGGCTTGAGAAATTTGCATTCATGCCCTTTGAGGGACTGGATTTCAACTTCCGTTTCAGATGCAACAGACTATTTTTCATCTAATACTATGATTTCCCTTTTTAGTATGCAGCTTCCTAAAAAGAAGAACCAGCAGCTCCCTCACAAGTAAGAAAAAAATATATCTGTCTAAATTTCTTCCTTCTTATTGTCTCTTCTCAAGATCAACCAAAAAATAAAATAATACATCATGTTGCATTTCTAAGCTTGGGAAAGGATTAGTCCTTGTTCCAGATTACTTCTCATCACCAGTAATTGCTATTTACAAAGAAGAAAGAAAGCAAATAAAGAATTGACAGAATTTCGTTGCAGAATGGTCTTAGGAAGAGAGCACATTTTCTTCCAAGTGCAGCTACAATGCAATTGTAACATTTTATGTGGCTGAAGGCCAAGGCCACTAAGGGTAGAGCTTTGCTCAGCTTCAGTTTGACCACTTTTGTCTTTGTTCCCTTCCTCCATTCCAAATCCAGCACCTCCTTCTGATGAAAATGGCAGAATCATGTCATTGTCATCCAAGGGACACAGAGGCCTTACCCCAAATCCTGCTCATTTACGACTCCAGATGAAGACTCCACCTGCAGTAAACTGCACAGCTCCAAAAAGTTTTGAGAGGTAAATACTCCTTAAAATTCAGAGGTAATCTCTCCTGATGATACAAAGGGTCATCCTGAAGTTTCACCCCATAATTGTTTCAGAATGGCTGTGGAGTTCAGGTAGGTACTGTCACTGCCACTAAGAGCAGGTTGCCCATCTCTCACATGATGCAAAGCTGAGACATCTGGGATTGGTCAGCATGGAGAAGAGAAAGCTCCAGCAGGTTCTTATCAATGTGTATACATACCTGATAAGAGGGTGTAAAGACGATAGGGTGAAACTCTTCCTAGTGTTGCCCAGTGTCAGAATGAGATGAAGCAGAAACAAACTGAAACAAAGGATATCCCACCTGAACGCAAGAAAATACTTCTTTTCTGTGTGGGTGCTCGAATGCTGGAGCAGGTTGCCCAGAGAGGCTGTGGCTTCTCCATCCTTGGAGATATCTAGAAACTGCCTGGACATGGTCCTGGGCAGCTTTAGTTCACTCTGTCTGAGCAGGGGTTTCGATGCGATGATACCCAGAGATGCCTTCCAAATACACCTATTCTGTGATCCATATGCTGGCAGGAATATTCAATCAATCAAGATTATTTGCTGAACGCATCAGAGGACTTCCTAAAAGATACAACAGTTAGAAAGAAAAAGCTCCAAAGGGTAAGTGCAGTGACAGGAGCGAGGATAAACATATCTGCCCATAAATTAGCTGCATGTATTACAAAGAATTTATCATCACACAGTCAGTCCTTTTCTAAACACTAGCTTCATAGTTTCCGTGCACTTAGTCTCTCAGCTTCAGTGCAAGCAAGCCTACTTACTCAGGAATCAAGCATACAAATCAGTTACTGTTTGCCTGCAAATTATATGGAAAAGGAGAAAAAAGCTTTGTAGCTTAGCCAGGATGCAGTGCTCCAGCTGTAAGATATGGAAAAATTAGGCAACTAAGCTGGTAAAGCTGAGCCACGGGGTGGGACCAGGAAGAATATGGAGGGACAGAGAGTCTTCTAGAAAAGGACCGTTCTGTTGCCTATGAGGTTATGGCAGTTGTGATTCAAAATTTAAAGACCAAGATGTGACTGTGGCACGAGGGCTAGAAACTCAAGTCTCATCCTCCCTTAGGTTTCTCAAAGCAAAGTCCTACTTGGTGTGGGAAGCAGGAATCCCAGAGCACACTGTGGGCCCAGGCCCTATCTGCAGCACTTTCAGGGTCACTGGGCAGGGTGACAGCTCAAAGACACCTACGGAGGGAAGACTTCTCTTATTTATTTTCTTTCTTTTTTGAGAGCTTTGGGGGGAGATGGGGGCAAGAAAGGGGTGAAATAGTTGAAAACAGGAAAAAGGGAATGCCTGGTACACTGTGTAGGATTGAGAGTCATAGCTTTCTAAATAGGTTTCTCCCATGCCATCTGGCACATGAAGATAATATCTGTATTTGCAAATTTTCCTTATCCCATCATGGCAAATTAGAGAGGTGGTTGTCCGAAGGCAGGGCAGGGGTGAGCACAGGACTGCCTTCCTGGAACTAAACGGACTTCTTTCTGCTCTCTGGCTCTGTGGGAAGACTGGACAAAACTCGTAGTTGAGATGGAGAGCGCGTGCAAAGCCATGCAAGCCAATATTCCACCAAGGCAAAATTAAAGGTAAGGCAAAGTCACATGCATGCACATCACAGAATGAACAAGGAACGAAGCTATTCTCTTTTCCCCCTAACATCACAGGGAATCTTCAATAGATTATCTGTCACTGCTGACTCAAAAGATAATGGTCTCATGTTAGTAAAGAGAATGACATGAACGGTGTGTGGTGAATAACAGGTAAGTAGAAAATGGCACTTATGTCTGAAGAAACAATTGCAATATGACAGTAAACTAAATGTTAGTGGAACGAGACTACTGAACAATATTATTTTTCCAGGCAGCCAAAGACACAATTTGATCTTCTTAAAAATCTCTAATGCATATAAAAGTGTCTGCTGTCTTTACTTGTCACCTTTTTTCCTGGAGGAGGGGAGAAGGGGAGGAAGACCTGGGTAGCACAGCCATGAAGGAAAATTTAGGAGGATCTACCATGGGACTACCAGGTGCAGATATTGTGGAGAAACAGGAAGGGTGAACTAAGGGTAATAATCTGCCACATTCCTAATGGCCTTACGTGGCTTTACCGTAGAAATTATAGTTGTTTCATCTGCACCGTAATTCATAGTGTCATAGGATAATTCAGTTTGAAAGAGACCTCTGTAAGTCTCCTGTCCAACCTCATATTCAAAGCAAGGTCAGCCATGCAGTCAGACCAGGAATTCACACTAAGTCACTGACACAAAATGAGCTGTGACTGTAAAGCAGCCACCTCTATAAGGACGATGATTTGTTTTATTTAGATATATATGACTCTATGTTAAACCAAAAGCAAGTCCAGAGATACATTTTGGGGTATCTTCATGCAGGAAACCTGTTGTTTCCCATTAGTAAAGGGAACTGAAGACATTTTTCAAGTGCTTTGGATTGTATATCTCAGGACAATATGAATAACCAAAGACACCTTTGTCCAAATATTTGCAGAAGTATTTGGCTTACTGAATTATTTAGCTCAAAGACAAGTGCAGGGTAAGATCTTTTGATAAGTGCTTTTAGTTTAGATGGGAAGGGAGAAAAGAAGGAGAAATGTTGCAGCAGAGCAGCACAAGATAGAAATTGGGACCCATTAAAAAAATCCAATATTTTCAGCGAAATAATTGTTTGAATGTTCTGTTGGGGAATGGGGTTGCTGTTTTGCTGAATTCTTTTATCGAAAAGATATGAGTTTTCAAAATTGATTTTCAGTAAGTTCTTTTTGAACTTTCATTGCAGTTTTATGTAAAAGTCTTTCTCCTCTCAAAAGCCGAATCTTTCCTTATCAAAAGTGATAAGTAGTAGTAAGTGCCCATGACTTCTACAGATAAATCTGTTTTCTGCTGCTTTAGAAGAGCAATTTGAATGTTAAATGCTAGAACAATGGTGACCTCTACTCCACCTGCCGTCTGAATCACAGAAGGTGGACTGGCTATCTTGATTAAAAGCTAATTCAGCTACATTTTCAGAGCAGTTTTGACTCTTTCATACGCTGGGCATGATACCTCAAATTAATAATATTTTTCTTAAGTGAACACTTGAGCGTTTTTCTCTACATATGAGGAACCAATGTCCAGTCCAACAGTCAGCTGTATCCAACTTTTTCGAGTGTATAATTTTCTGGAATTCGTACTGGTTAACAGCTGGACAAACGGTCAAGGGTCCTAAATAAAGGGATATCTACCAAAGAATTACCATCAGTGGCAGGAGGGCCCTGAGTACCTTGGGAGCACCGCCATATCCGCCTGCCAGGGGACTGCACAGCTGCAGTGTGGGCACTGGGACAGCATTACCACATACACTATCTATGCTTTTTACATTATTTTACAGTTAAGTTTAATTTCAAAAAAGGAATTAAGGGAGGATATAGGGATGGTAGGACAGCTCCAAAAGCATCGAATCCTTCATGGCAAAGTGAGGCTGTAATCTGCGCATTTTGTCCCTCCCACAGGCTCTGGGCCATTGCAGGCTACAGCAGCCCTAAAGTCAGGAACTTTCAGTAAGTTGAAGACTTCTGTGACTGTTAACATCCCTTTTAGACTAGATTTCTCAAATTCTAAAAACTGATTGTAGAGAAGCTTACCCTAGCTTCTGGGTCTCCGCCTGCCTCATAGCTATTATAGTGTAGGTCTCAATTTGTGGTGGCTTACCTTTTGCCAAGATAAACCAATTTCACCGACAAGAGTCAGTTTTCACTTCAGTCTTCACATGAGCTAGATTGTTATCAGTCCAATTGCCACACTTATCTGAGGAGATTCCTTCAAAATGCTCTCAAGGTCTACTAAATAATTCTAACACATGGGATACATTTGCAAAAGGATTGGACCTTTCCCTATGTAGGAAATATTGAATATGCCATTTTGGGAATGCTTATAGCACAACTGGATCCTGCTGATGACACTCAATGTTAGCAGTTGCTATGAACCTGAATACAAGCCCACGAAAATAATGTAACTAACAGTATGTATTTTGTAGCACTGATGACAGAGCTAAGCACTTCAAGCACTATGAGCATCTTTCATAAGCATGTGAGCAGCGTGACCTCGCAGAAGCAAGATGAGCGTAGTTGTACATCAGAGGCCTCCAAGTAACAGAAGCTGGCAGGCAAAGGGCAAGATAAGCACATGAAGCATGATGGGCATATCCAAAAAGCAGATAGTCAGGGTCAAGAATAAAGAGGAGCCCCTTTTTTGGGTCATGTGGGACAATAACATAAAATCACCAGGCGTAAGCAAGGAAAATCAGAGAAGAAAAAAGACAAGTCCACCTCAGTTCTGACCTCACTTGGAAAAGAGCTCTCAAGCCTGATCTACCCTTACCTCAGTGACTAGGAATCGCCAAGGGCTGTGGCCACCAGTGCCAGTGAATGGGATCAGCTCCAGCTCCACGATGTTGTGTACTCACAGTATCTAGGGTGCACATGTTAAAGACTAAAGGTTTTCAGTATGGAGTGATGATGACTACTATGTGTAAGACTGAATCATTAACAAGAAGCAAGCTGTTAACGAGGAAATTCAGTAAAGTTTACTTGGAAAGTTTGAAACTGACCTAACATGTCAGCCTTCTGAACACTGCTGTTGTTTTTTTTATTCCCTGATGCATATGCATGTATGGCTACATATGTTCATTCAGTTGTAATGTCTGCCTCCTAAGGAGCTGTGCAAGGTCAGAAGCTGAGAGATGCTACCTGTTAGAGAAGGAAATTGTATCATCTGACTTATCTTCAGCTTGGCATAAGTCTGATTCTTGCTTAGCATAAGTGCCTAAAGTAGATGAAGCCTGCAGGCCTTAGGGCTGAACTGTCCATGAACTCGAGAAGCACTGCTGGCAATGTAACAAAAAAAAACCCAGTTAATAAGAAACAGAGGATGTGAAACCAGTTACTGAGGATTCAGAACAGAATGCAGAAGACAGATAGGATGTACATGGGTTGTGGTTGACCCTCGAGAAAATAAGGGACTATGGGAAACAAGGACATGGTAACCAGCCTGAGATGTAGACCAGGACCTGTCAGAAGGAGAGTGACACCAATCAGAAGGAGAGAGATACCAGTCAGAAGGAGAGAGACCACTGACTCGGTAAAATAAATTGGAGGAGACCTTCACTGGCAGGCAAGGAGATAAGACTGTAAAGGGTATAATTATCCCAGAATTTCTTTGTTTGGGGTCCCTCCCTGCAGGCACCCAGCTCGAGCTGTGACTATGCTGTGCCACCATTTAAATAAATAATTCATTTTGCTGCTATGCGTGCATGAGTCTCTGCTCCTCAGAAATGCAGGGTCGATCTATTTCCACAACATACCAGAGAAGCTTAGAAAAGATTCAGGACACAGACCACTTACTTAATAAAAGTAATTTGTTGGGATATTTGCATAAGTAATAGTCGTATGGCATAATGGTCGTATGGCACCTGGCTGCGCCGCTGGTGTTGGCAACAGGGCTTTGGTTTCTATGACCATGGGACCCTGTTTGAAGATCAGCAGCTGATGGGGAGCGATGGGATCCACCTTACCAAGCGGGGCACGCGTGTCTTTGCCAACAGATTGGCCAGCCTGGTAAGGAGGGCTTTAAACTAGGCAAGATGGGGGAAGGGGAGTGGTATAGTGGCAGGAGAGTCAGTAAAACACCGCTCAAGTCAGGATGCCTCCAGCGGGTGCATACAGCCAGGGGAGACAGCATGCAACATGGCTATGGAGGATCCTCTTGCACCTCTCCTGGCAGGCTTGCAGGTATACTGGCTCTCTGAAATGCCTGTATACCAATGCACGCAGCATGGGGAATAAACAGGAAGAGTTAGAGATCTGTGTGCGGTCGCAGGGCCATGATCTCACTGCAGTTCCAGAGACATGGTGGGATAGTTCACATGACTGGGATGCTGTCATGGTTGGCTATGTGCTTTTTAGGAAAGACAGGCCAGGAAGGCGAGGTGGTGGAGTTGCTCTTTATGTGAGGGAGCAACTAGAATGTAGGGAGCTCTGCCTCGGGGTGGATGAAGAGCAAGTTGAGAGCCTATGGGTAAGGATTAAAGGGCAGGGTAACATGGGTGACACTGTTGTGGGGGTCTACTACAGGCCACCTGACCAGGAGGAAGTCGTCGATGAGGCCTTCTACCGACAGCTGGAAGTAGCCTCACGATCACAGGCCCTGCTTCTCATGGGAGACTTCAACCACCCTGACATCTGTTGGCAAGACAGCACAGCTAGGCACAAACAGTCAAAGAGGGTCCTGCAGAGGATTGATGATAATTTCTTGACTCAGGTGGTGGGGACGCCAACGAGGAGAGGTGCAATGCCAGACCTTGTCCTAACAAACAAAGAAGGTCTAGTTGGAGATGGGAAGGTTGGGGGCAGCCTTGGCTGCAGCAACCATGAGAGGGTGGAGTTGAGGATCCTACGAGGAGGGAGCAGGGCAATGAGTAGGATTGTAACGCTGGACTTCAGGAGAGCTAACTTTGGCCTCTTCAGGGACCTACTTAGGGAAATCTCCTGGAGTAGGGCCCTAGAAGGAAGAGGGGTCCAAGAAAGCTGGTTAATATTCAAGCGTCACTTCCTCCAGGCTCAAGATCAGTGCATCCCTCTGAGGAAGAAGTCGAGCAAAGCGGGCAGGAGACCTGCATGGATGAGCAAGGAACTGCTGGCAAAACTCCAGCAGAAGAAGGAAGTGTACGGAATGTGGGAAAGGGGACAGGCCACTTGGGAGGAATACAGGGACGTTGTCAGAGTGTGCAGGGATGCGACAAGGAAGGCTAAGGCCCAGTTGGAATTAAGTCTGCCAGGTGATGTCAAGGACAACAAGAAGGCCTTCTTCAAATACATCAAGAGCAAAAGGAAGACTAGGGAAAACATGGGCCCGCTGCTGAATGGGGCGGGTGCCCTGGTGACGAAGGATGCAGAGAAGGCAGAGTTATTGAATGCTGCCTTTGCTTCACTATTTCCTGCTAAGGCCAGCCCCCAGGAATTCCACACCCTGGGGACAAGAGAGGAAGGCTGGAGAAAGGAAGACTCTCCCTTGGTGGAGGAGGAGCAGATTAGAGATCGTTTGGGCAAACCTGACATCCACAAATCCATGGGCCCTAATGGGACGCACCCACAAGTGCTGAGGGAGCTGGCGGATGTTATTGCTAAGCCACTCGCCATCATCTTGGAAAGGTCCTGGAAAACAGGACAGGTGCCTGAAGACTGGCAGAAAGCCAATGTCATGCCAGTCTTCCAAAAGGCTGAGAAGGAGGAGCCAGGAAACTACAGGCCTCTCAGCCTCACCTCCATCCCGGGAAAGCTGATAGAACAGCTCCTCCTGGTGGTCCTCACTATGCATGTGAGGGACAAGAAGGCGATCAGGAGTAGTCAGCCTGGATTCACCCAAGGGAAATCATGCTTGACCAATCTGATAGCCTTCTATGACGGAATGAGTGGCTGGGTAGATAAGGGGAGAGCAGTGGAGGCTGTCTCCCTGGACTTCAGCAAGGCTTTGGACACTGTCTCCCAGCACATCCTCCTAGGTAAGCTCAGGAAGTGTGGGTTGGATGAGTGGACAGTGAGGTGGATTGAGAACTGGCTAGATGGCCGAGCTCAGAGGGTTGTGGTCAGTGGAACAGAGTCTTGTTGGAGGCCTGTAGCTAGCGCTGTCCCCCAGGGGTCAGTCCTGGCTCCAGTCTTGTTCAATATATTCATCAATGACCTGGAGGAAGGGACAGAGTGCACCCTCAGCAAGTTTGCTGATGATACGAAACTGGGAGGAGAGGCTAACACACCAGAAGGCTGGGCTGCCATTCAGAGGGACCTGGACAGGCTGGAGACCTGGGCGGAGAGGAACCTCATGAAGGTCAACAAAGGCCTAGGTGCAAGGTCCTGCACCTAGGGAGAAAGAACCCCATGCAGCAGTACAGGCTGGGGGCTGACCTGCTGGAAAGTAGCTCTGCAGAGAAGGACCTGGGAGTGCTGGTGGACAACAAGTTAAACATGAGGCAGCAGTGTGCCCTTGTGGCCAAGAAGGCCAATGGTATGCTGGGGTGCATTAGGCAGAGTGTTGCCAGCAGGTCGAGGGAGGTGATCCTGCCCCTCTCCTCAGCCCTGCTGAGGCCTCACCTGGAGTACTGTGTCCAGTTGTGGGTTCCGCAGTGCAAGAGAGACATGGTACTCCTGGAGAGAGTCCAGCGGAGGGCTACCAAGATGATTAGAGGGCTGGAGCATCTCTCCTAGGAAGAAAGACTGCAAGAGCTGGGCCTGTTCAGCCTGGAGAAGAGAAGATTGAGAGGAGATCTCATAAATGTGTACAAGTATCTGAAGGGGGAGTGTCAAGAGGATGAGGCCAGCCTCTTCTCCGTGGTGCCCAGCAACAGGACAAGAGGCAATGGACACGGACTGAAACACAGCAAGTTCCATCTGAACCTGAGGGAAAACTTCTTCACTGTGAGGATGACTGAGCATTGGAACAGGTTGCCCAGAGAGGTAGTGGAGTCTCCTTTGCTGGAGAGATTCAAAACCCGTCTGGATGTGATCCTGGGCAATATGCTCTAGGTGACCCTGCTTGAGCAGGGAGGTTGGACTAGATGATCTCCAGAGGTCCCTTCCAACCTAAACGATTCTGTGATTCTGTGATAAGGAGGGGTTTCTGGAAGCAGCTGGCTGGATGCTGCGTGGATGGTGGCATGAATCCTGCAAATATAGCTCTGTGCATAAAACCCTCTTTCAGTGTCCTTAGCGCAACAGGCTCCTGAGTTATCCTCCTGTTTCCCAAACTTATGTGGTTCATGGGTGCAAGAGGATGACTGCACCAGGCACTTGCCATTCAGTAGGCTGAGGAGATGGGGACGTCCCTGAGAACTCTCTCTTTGCCTAATAGGAAATGATCAAAGCATCTGTACACCAGAAAGCAGCACAGGCTCGGTAGGACATCACAGAGTTGCTGGAGGAGATAGTCTGGGCACCACCCAGATAGAGGCGTGAGCTTCAGGCGGTGCATACCAACAGCTTTCAAGAGCAAGGGGGAAAGGACTAAACTCTTGAGGAGATAGACGAGGACCTGCAGAAAAAAAACAGGTAGGGGCCACCTTGCAGAGCATTCCTGATCATGAGCCTCAAGAATAGTATTTATGGCAAAGAGCACTGTTCCAGTAACGCCATACTTTTATTGAGGCTAGCCTATGCCTATTGACTGGCCAGAAGATCCCCAAGTCACTTTGTTGCACCCTAATTGTTCTCAGTGAATATGAATCTTCTGGAGCTGTTTGCCAGCTGGAGCTTGCAGGAGTGGGAGGAGGGCAGCATCATCAGCTGACAGGAATGAGATGGAGGCAAAAGCACTCAGGCTTTTCTCATTACTTGCTGAAACCAGAGGGTGGGTTTTCTCTACATCCAGGCAGGACTGGGTGCACAGGGCGGGCAGGAGGCAGGGGCCCTGATTTTTCCTCAGCTTGGCCACAGTGTCGTGGAAGAAGCACAGCCTACCCCCCAGCACTGCCTCCCTCTTGCACATGAACTTCAGCCTCCATGTGGATGCAGCTGCTGGCTCCTCCCGCACGGTGGCTGGCTCTGTATGGAAGGAGTGCGTGGGTGGAGGCGTCAGAGGCATGAGCAAGCTGAAGATGATGTCATCCCCATGAGGGCTCCAGCCTTTGAAGCTGATGCCTGCTTCCACATAGGAAAGTCTTCAAGGTGAATAGTCAGCAGGCATACAGGAGGTCACCTACCACCTCCTCTATCACCTTGCATGTATTGGTCAGGTCCTCTTCCAGCCACTGGATCTGCTGCTCCAGAAACTTTCCAAGATCCTATTTTCCTATGAAATCTTCCTCCTCCTCCTTGCTGCTGGAGGTGCTCAGTTTGCGGCTGCTTTTGGCAGTATGGTCCTGCTTCCTGGCCATGCGCAGAGTACCACAAGGCCTCCAGCATAGGCCCAGAACCTCCGTCTGTCCCATGCAGTGAAGAACATCCTTCTTGAAAAGCCCACTCTGTTCCTGGCTCATCCCCTCAAACTCTTGCTCTAGCTGAGCCATCTCCTGACTCAGCTGCTCCTCATGCCACAGTACCTGCTCCTGCATGGCCAGATCTATCTGGTCACTGACCTTGAGTGTGTGCTGGATGATGTTCAGTGTGGTTAGAGCAAGAACAATACCCACAGCCATGGTCTGGAGATGGGAGAGAAGGGAACTCAGCTGGTCTGCATGGAAGAAAGCTCACAGCTTGGTGGCAGGCTGCTGTGGGCAGCACAGCAAATGCGGTAAGGAAGCTTGGAGGTAGCAAGGACAATATTCATGAGTACTGCCTGGAAGGGGGCTGTAGGCCATGCCAGGGAAAGTGCTTGGGCACCAGTGCCCACAGATTTCAAGGAAATACGGGTCCTGGACGGGGACATTGTGGAGCCTATCCCGACAAACCTCTCCTGATGGCCAGCACCCTGTCTGAGCTTTGGCTCTGGGGCAGGCATGCTGAAAGGGCAAGTGTCACCAGGCTGGGGACTCCTAAAGCCCCATCTCCCCCAGAGAGCAGTGTCCCAAGGAGCTGCAGGTGCAGCTGCATACTCCCAAAATGTCTCTGGGCACCTGCTGTACTTGGGAGCCTTGGGCAATGTGGAGGAGCGATGCATCCAGTCCAGTGCCCTGGCCCTTGCTCCAGGATCAGAAAAGGCTGGGAATCACTACTTGGGCCCTGGGCTTTGTCCAGCCTAGCTTTCTCTATCTGCTGCATTCACTCTGCAGAATGGCCCAGCATACTGCTGAAATGCCCCAGGCCATACTGCTGTGGGCCCAGCTGTGCTGTGGGGCCAATGCCTGCTGATGCTCTGGTGACAGCCCACTCCATTTCAATTTATTCTCTGTGCTGTTGGAGGTGCACAGCCTCTTTGCAGGGCCAGCCAGGCAGCCCTGGTCTTCATCCCCACCCCAGCTCAGTGACACAAACCTGTACTAGGTAGCCAGAGTTGAGGTCTTGGCAGCCACAAGATACAAGGCCATGCAGCAGGGTTTACTACCCATCGGGTCCCCTTGTAAAGTCAGCAGAAGCACCACAAAACCCCTTACACTTTACAAAAGAGAAAAGATTGTGGAAGGATATTGTTGATTTGCAAAAAGAGAGTCAGTATTTTCTGAGCAAGGTGGTCAGGCTCCATGTTGTACTAAAAACAACAACTGTGCACCTTTGGAAAGGGACAAAATAGAGGAAGTTATGCTCCTCCTTCCTGTGAAGGATTTGTCCCTTTTGATCCTTGCAGATCTTCTCCTTCCCTCTTCTCATCAGCAGGTTTGAGGAGACCAGGTCCCCCATACTTTTGGCTGTAACCCCTAGAGCCATGCAGTCACATTTGATACTTCCCAGGTTTCCCCTGGCAGTATTGTGGGTGCCCACAAGGAAGAACAGCAGGGGTTAATAGTTCAGAGGCGGAACCAGCCTTGATAGCCTCTCCACAACATCCCAAAAGCAAGCTCCCGACAAGCAGCAACCCTCGGCAGATGGCAAGTCAGGTCAGCAGGTTGGGGCTTCCATTGCCCACAGCAGGGAGTCTCCAAGAACTGACACCCACTGCTTCCTCCTGCTGTTCCTGTGTGGCTGAGGCTCACCCAGCCCAGTAATATTCATTTCACTATCATCTGTTCACACTGCAATACTCTGATGCCTTTTAACACGCTCCCTTAGATTTCTGTAGGCCTTAGAATTGCTTCCACATTTTTCTAGCTACACAAAACTTCAAAATATCGTAAAAAGACAGAGTGATAATTTTATGGCATTTTTGGCCTAGATTTCTGTTCAGTAATTGTCACAAAAATAACTTCCTGAAAATGATTGTGTATGACAGTTTCCATATTTGTTCTACTTTGATGTTCTTTCATATCTAATTTGCTCAATTTAAAAGCTAGAAGATGCATTTTCCTGTTGCCAGACAGAAAGCTCAGCCAGGCATCTGAAAAATCAAGCTGAGATCTTTCTGCCTCCTAAGTTATCTACTGCTACAAACACTTGGCAGCTTGAACTCAGCTGACAATTCGGCTGGTGATGTGTAAGGTAGGGTGACACCCAGTTCATTAAGCTGTTCTGATGAATTTTTTGCACTAACAAGTTGAAGAGACTGACAGCTATGAAAATGCAGTTTTTCTTCTATTTATCCTACAGCAGTAACTTCCAGTGACAGTTTTCTATATGTTTCTTGCTAATGAGTTTCTGCTGGCTGAAGAATATCTCTTTAGTTGGAGTGTTTAGAGGTAAGCAAACCATTGCAAGAGCATTGACTGTGGAAAAATAAGGATGGTGTGAGTTTTGCTTGCATTGGTTCTCTATGTATCACCATGGCTTTTTGAAATCACACTGGCTGCATTTTTTCATATCCCACCTCCCCGTTGCTTTATTGTGCATGCTATTGTGCATGCTCAGTTCCTTCCTGAGGTGCCCAACACAGGCATTGAGACCAAATGGCTTCCTTGTGGTTATATTAAAAGAGATGCAATTCACATTCCCATTTGTTTCTGTTCAGTTCTGGTCCACAAGGGGTGAAATGACACATTATTTTTTGGTTATTTCAACCTATACATATGATTTGGCTGTTTCAGAATATGAGTATGAAAATGCTTATGGTTGGGAACTTGAGAGGAATTTTAAAAAATAGTAGAACAAGCAAAATGGGTGTACATTTTCTCAGTTATATTGCTAGTATTGGAAAGGGCTTTATGGTATACTAGACTGGATTAATTCAGGGAGAATAAGCAAGGTGGTACTTTCTTTCAGAAAGGCTATCTTTTGTCCCAGAACTTGAGAGCATATGCAAAGAAACCCAACAAAAACAATAATAAACCAAGAAAAGAAGTGGAATCCCTTAAAGAGTATATGTTGGCCCTCAGATCCATGCCTCTCAGAATAAATTGATTTGGTTAGAGGTACTGAGAGGTACTGGGAATTCTCCACTGAAAGAGCCCAGGCAGCAGCAGCCACTCTTGAGTTCTAGGTGAAGCGACGGCTTAGATGCACTTTCGAAAATACAGTACCTTTTCTGCCCAAGTATAGGAATCAACCATTTAAAATAATTCATGGGAAAAAAAAAATTCAGCTCCATATTTTTTCTTATTATTTACTGTAGCGAGAACACCTGCAGGAGATCTGGCCAGGAGCCAGGTGCCGGGCAGAGTGTGTGACCGCAGCCCCAGAGTGAATCCCATCCTGAAACCCACCAAGGCTGGACATGCCTATGCTGTTTTGTCAACAATGTCCAGCTGCTTCCCAGACAGTAGCTACTCAGGCTCAGCACAGCTGAGATAAGGAAATAGCTCTGGTAGATAGATGGAGGCCCTTGGCATACAACAAGCTGAGTCCCACCTGGGCGCCCAACCCGTGCGTCCAGCAGCCTCCCACGAGCATCACCTCCGTACACTTCCCAGGGCTCCCCACAGAGTTTGGAGTGTAAATATTTCATTAAATCTGTCCTTTTTAACCTCTCGTGAACCTTGAGTGTCTCTCTATGCTGATATCAGACCTCTCTTCCCTGCCTTGCGGTCACAGCTGCCTTCAGTACATACATTTGTAAGATTATTATCATGTCTGTCATACTGCAGAAAAGATGATAGGCACAACACGTCCTTATATGAGCTTGTAGCAGGAGGAAAGAGAGGAGAACAGCCCATTTAATTATATCAGCATTTTGTCCTAATGTTGTTTTCCTCCTTTAGAGAGTTTCAAACTCTCTGTTGGTGTACACAGATGTAATTCTTTTCAGTGTTACGAGAGAAGATCTGGTTGCCTCATGTGAGATTTGGTTCCTTAAGTTTCTTTTCAGCTTAGTCCTGCGTCTGTATCCTGTTGCTGTGGGAGGAAAATTGTAGAAATATTATTAACAGTTTATTACGTATATTAAAATAAACAACTGTGTAAAGTTCTTTAAATAGTTGTCTAAGAACTGTTTATACAGCCTTTAATGTAATATTTCAATAAAGTAATTTCAATAAAATTAAGGAAGATATATTTCTTAAAGGAGAAGGCTAAAGTATGGGAAACAAGGGGAGATCACACATTTCCAGATGTGTTATTTCTAAAACAATCGCATACCCCTAAACAAGATTGTTCACTTCCCTCCCTTTGTTTCCTTGATTAAAATAGAGACTTGTTTCCTTATATTAAAAAAAATATTCCTTTCCTTGACTTAGTAGGCTCCAGAATATTCACAGATTTCATCTGCTAATATAGAAAATTCATAAATATAGGCACCGCCCCTGTTAAATAAGGTATACAGGAAATATGAGACTGCTTTTATGTGATTATATTCTTTGAAAAATGTCCTGTCTCAAGGATCCAACACACTTCAGGCCTGTAAATTATTAATTTACCTTATATCTCATTAGCTGTATTTTATGGAAATTTACCTAAGCTGCTGCATCTAGTTTTGTTAAAATAGCGAATGCTTAAAAGAGGGGGAGAAACTTTATTGTGAATTTGCAATTGAATTGGTTTTGTAAGAACAGTAGAGGCTCACAGTTCTACCATTTCATCAGCTGTGATTAAAAAGATCCATATGACATGCAGACTGATGAATAATTCACCCTTCATTTATTTGCCTGGTAACCCCAAAGATGGCTTCATAAAAATGAGAATAATACTTTTTTTGTTTTTTCATCAGGGGCTGTAGAGTTATTTGCATGTGCAGCATGTGCGTGTGCGCGCATGTGTATGCTTGTTCGCATCTGTGTGCATGTACCTGTGTGTATGTCTGAGTACGTATACTCAGATGAAAAGTGAAGAGTATCCACATCACATCACAAGAGTACAGCACATGTACAAAACTACATTATGAGTTTAAGCAGTCACACGCATGCACAACATCAGTGAGGACCATAACAGTAAAGGCTGTCTGCATGAGCCAAGTTTTCTTAGGAGCTGACTGAAGACTGGCGAACACCCTCCCAACAGACACTAAGGAGCATCTCGCTATTAGAGCATCCTGTCCGAAGTGCAAAAGCTGCCTACTCATCCTTACTCACTCTAACATAAATATGGCAACAAATCCAGTAAGTGCCTTCCTGGATGAGGGTGGATGAGAGACAAATGGAAAATGGGTTTTGCTTAGTCCTTTCCAGGAACAGGCGCAATAACATTGTGGCAAAGAGGCAAAATGAGAATCGTTACTGGAGAGAAACCTCCTGCAAGTCTTTTAAGTGCTGAAAACTTTACAGAAATAGTACTAAGCTGAAATATGAAATACCAGTTTGTTCTTGTGGCCCTAACAGATGACCTGGTCAATATCCCACTAATGTTTTTCTGTCAAAAATGTCAATGTATCAAAAGTAAAGCCTTCAATTGCAGCAATCTTTTGTTTTGCAAGAAAAACAGAAAAGATTAAATACAATTGAATAGGGCGTTCTATGTTTTGAATGAGTTTGCTTATGAAATGAAGAGGTTGGAAAGAAATGGAGAGGGCTGTTTCAAAATTACTTGAATGAAACATTTTGATCAACATGAAGAGATTTTTTCGTACTATTTCACTTTTAAAGGAAATTTCTCAACCTCTATCTTCAAAACTGTTCTTACCTTCTGCAATTAGATTACCATCACAGAACCTGTGCCACAAACAAGCTTTCATTTTGTTCCATAGATGTACATCTAGCGACAGCATTCCTCATCTGGTCTGCGCTAGGATCTGCCAAAGGTAATCTGATATGGATCGTGAACCATTGTCCCTCTGCTGACCAACAGAAGGGGATGCAAACTCCTCTCTGCATCTAGGGTAGGCAGAAAGAGAATAACCCAAAGCAGTAATCCAGGCATGACTCAATGGAAGAAGCCATTTCACACCTGTTTTAGTCATCATGGCCTTAATGCCTCCTCATAACATTATTAAGTAGCAAATCTGTGGAAATCCCGTTCTTGAATATTTAATGTGCTCTTTTGATAGTACCACCACTAAATACGTCTAAAAAGAAAATCTTTATTGAAGGCAGTTAGAAAAAAATCTCAAGCAAAATATTTAATTCATTCTTTTTTTAAAACATTTGTCAAAACCTAAATGTATTTATTTTACAAAAACAATTGACCGGCTGGCCTTAGCCTTCAAATACATTAATCGCACTAATTACTGATTAGCAAAGAATCTTCTTTTTTATGTCAGCAATTATTCCATCACTGGTACCCTTTCGTAAGCATTGAATTTACTGTGACATCTTTACTTGATCTCATAACACATAAATTGTATACAACTTTGGTCTCATTTTTCAATTTTCTGGATTACCAAATTTAAAAACATATCAAATTCTGTTTAGGTAGAAAGTTTGAAAGCATAAGTTGGACGGCTATGTCAGGAGTAACACTGTCAAGCATTGAGTGTTCTAACTGCTGTACCAAACACGTGCTTATTTTTGGTTCCAAGGCAGGCCCAAGGTAGCTTCTCCCCCCCCCCCCCATTTATATTTCGAAATATACATTCCAATTATAAAGCTGAGATCACTCTGGCAATATAGGTTCCCCTGTCCTGCAAACCTCTGGGCGAATGCTTCAAGATTTACATACCTGCCAGCAACTCCTGCTCAATATCCTGTTGGATACTTTTACCCAGTTCACCCCCTTTGAATCACCTCCAGCACATCCCCCAAACCACGTAGTGTTTAACATACTGTTTCCTGAAGCACCTTCCTCTTCGTCTCGTCTGAGGCATCCTGAAGATTTATCTACTTGTGGCTGCAGTCTGTGTAGGTGGACCCCAATTAGTTTTAAGTCCGTCAGCTCCAATTTCAGCAGGAGAAAGAAGCTGCAAGTTTTCAACTTCAGCCCCCCCCCCCCCCACATAGCTGCAACATAAGCAGCTCTTTACAATTCTCCCAAACCTTGCAAGTTATGATCAGCAGTTCCAGACACGCTGCCTTAGACAAGACAAACTCTGCTGTCTGCTAGCTGGCAACAGCATCCTCCCAAGACTGCCCTATCATGCAAGGCAAGCTTCTACGTCTAGAGGTGGAGTTGGTAGAGATGGTTGTGGAGGGTGCACCACTGGCAGAGGGGTGTGAGTTACGTGGCTGAATGAGCAAGAGGGACCAGCCTGGAGAGGCAATGGTGACAAAGCGGCCACATCTTCCCTGAGCAAGAGTCACCTCTCCCTTTGTTAGGATGACGGCGACATTGCAGCAGTTGGAGGAAGGACTGCTCCCTCCTGCACTATGAAGCGCCTCTGACCTAGCACGCTCATTGGCTCTCTAGAGCAGGAATCAGCTTCTCCCTCCAGAAGGTAATGCCTGGTCCAGAGAGCAGCAGCCAGTGTAGCTTCTGGACGCGCACTTCTTTAAACAAGGAAATTCCTCAAAAAAGGAATTATAAGAGTTAGACAACCCAACTCAGTGCCATTTTGGCTTCTCCTTTCTTTGCTCCCACAAAAAAAATAAAAAAAAAGGAAAAAAGAAAAAGCCTAGCCTGGCACGTGATGCTAATATTTTTATGATACTGTACAAACACATATTTTGGCTTATGCATACTAACTTAGTAATTTTTGCATGCTTTGCCCTAAGAGATTAGGTGTGTTTGAAGGATTAGCAAACTAAGCAAAGCTGAGTTAATTGCAAGACATATAAAATCAGGTAAATCTCATCCATCTGCATCAGGGCTGTTATAGCACAAAATCTCTTTGCTTTTATTCAAAGCTCACTTTGCCTGGCATCTAGCTGCCTCTGGGACTTTGTATCATCCTGTATACTTCTACTGTGAAAGCTCTGCCTGAGCACCAAGAAATTCCTAAATGTCTTTAACATTAACAACAGGGATCATGATGAGTAGCCCCCTCTCTCTCCTTTGCTAGACACTGGCCCTCTGGAATTTTTCATTATGAGATATTCAGTAGCGCAGCTCCTTTGTGGATGTCAAGCCTAGATGGAAGATTTTTATTTTACTGTCCTTTTCGGCAGTTACTGTATTTTTCGTATGGTGTTCTGGGACCTTATGTGAAGGGCACTATATAAGTATATGGATCGGATTGGCTGGATAACTTTCTTTGACTTTCTCAGGCTGTTAATCCTGCATGCCTGTGGTGATAAACCCAGAAAATCCCAGATAATCCTACATAATATTCAAGCAGGGCTGGTAACAGCTATAAATACATATCAAACTGTCAAAAATCATTATCATTCAGACAGCTCTGCAGTCCCTTCCAAATTACATTAGAATATCCAGGCTTGACTTTCACTATTCCCTCTCTGCACTTTCTTTCCTCTTAACAACAGGGTACTGCAAGTTGCTTAGCTTGTGAGCGTAGTGATGCATATTTACCATGTCCCTGCCTCTCTACTGTGGAACCATTTTTAGCCCATTCCTGCTTCCATATGACCCATAGGCACAGCGAGTAGCTGAAATTCTGCAGATAAGTAAATAATTCTTAGCACTTTTCAAAACTAAAGCATCCCACTGCCAAAAGGCTTCTGTTTACCACACAAAACAAATGTTGCTACTATTGCAAGTCCAGAAAAGAATCTTAAATATATCCTTTCATGAAAATGAGGTTGCACTCTTAATGTCTAATTAGAGATATGGCAAAAATAACAAAAGATTCTTTTTTCCCCTTTTGCTGTTTTAGCTTGGCTAATATCCAGAGATAAATAACAGTTTAGTTACGGCATTGTTCCACAGCAAACCTGTATTGAACAAAATTATAATTATCACTAAGCTTAGAATCTTATGAATAGGATAAAAAGCTTACCCCACTCCACCCCCCAGCTACCCTTCTGCCCTTACTCCCTTACAAGGGGGAAGTAGTCATTGATAGAAGAAAACACGTAACACAAAGTCCCCCTTCATGTTTCCCTGGTTAATTACACCTGTGTAAATTAGGAGTATAACTGCTTGGGTCAGTGGAATGACCTCTCCAGTAAAAATGTGATTGTGTAGTATCCAGACTCTGAGAAAGGCTTGCACGTTTTTATCAGAACTATATAAGAAATGCATGATGTTTTTAATGTCATGTTGTCTGTGACTTTTGTCACTCAGTTAGCTATGCAGAGACCTGAGCAGGCAATCGCCCAGGCTGATCAGAGAGAAGCAGCAACTAGACATTACAGACCAGCAGCCCTTGATAATAATTAGCTCTGAGAACATAGCCGTGTTTTAAAAATATTTAGCCTTGTTCTTTTGACTGAATGAAATTCAAATTTTATTCAATTTATAAGAGGCGGTATTTGTTCTAGCTGCTTTCAGTCTGGGAACCTTCTGCAGCATGCAGAGAAACAAAATAGTGGCCTGACATTTCCTGCCTCCTAGCCTAAAAACCTAACCTAACCTAAACCTATAGCTCTTGCTTTATGTGCAAGTGTCAGTCTATCATAGCTGTAACTGCATTTGATGATTTTATTCTTCCAGCATTTAGTAGATTTCATAGGTCATTTACTGAGAGAGTGATACTCCTGAATTAGATAAGGTGAAGCCTAGTTACAACTAGGTTCCTGCTATACTACCTATGTAGAGACTATTTCAAACAGTGTTAGTGCTTAAGCATCTGCCCTTGCTTTTCTCCCCACCAACTGTATTCTTTCTCCTCTTGCTCCTCTCTGTCTTTTGCTGTATAGAAAGTTCTATGCTAACCCTGAAGCTCAAAATCACGAGCTTTCTCCCCTTTTCATTTTCCTGAAGACAACTGGGAATTTGACTATGTCATGCACTAACGTCTCTGGGTGTGTCCAGCCAACGCACTGCAATGCCAGACAGAAATATTGGAGCTGAGGAAATCTAAATCAGGTAGTTAGGATACTGAAATAGTGCTGTGAAATTGAGTCTAAGTCGCTGGGTACCTCTACATAGCCTACGAAGATATGGCCTTGTGTAAATGCACAGGCAATAATGTGCACCTCACCATTTTCTTACCTGTGCCTCATCACTCCAAAATTGTACCTGTGGTTCCAAGCACCTAGGGATAATCCCAGGAACAGTCTGACTTCTTATGGGGAAAAAGTCAACGGTTAGCACCTTTTGCCTTTCACATCAGTACTCTGCTGAGTAGAGACTGTTCTGCAAAATTTCATGATGGTATGTAGGTGTCTCCAAATGATGCTTCCCTAAATGCTAAGACAGAGCGATATCATGCTATAGAACAAAGGCATGATGACAGGGAAACTAAAGCTATGATCCCTAAAAACACGGTAACACCTTAATACTTGAGCCAATAGTGCTGTCTTCAGTTTGTATCTGAGATAGTCACTGAAGAAAGGGAAAAATGTCTGTAGAGAAGAGCAGAGGTGGCTTTGAATTCTACGGGAACAATAAGCTGGGGTCTGAATTCAGAACCTCAAATTCTGCATTGTTTTTCTGCTTTGAAATGGTGACTTCTTAATTGGGGATATTCTTATGTGAGAATGATTGGGATCTTTCTGAACTACGCCATCTTCAAAGAAGCCACAAGATGAGCAACAATCTTGCAAATGTAAATCAAAAGACAGACAAAGCCTATGACTGATTTCAGGTACTGCAGGTTTCCAAATTAGTAAGCTTTATATTCGTTGCCATTTTTTATGGAGAGAAGTTTGGAATAGTTTTAGTAAGATGAAAAGAACAGAGATAAAGTTTGGGAGATGGGTTTAAAGGTTTCTTTCTGGCCTACTTATTATTATGGGTTTTTTTGCTGGTATATGTTTTGAAATGTAGGAAGGCAGTGATGTGGTTATAATCAAGACACTGTGCTGTGCTCATTTTCATCGCAGAATTTAGACATTATGTTTCTCATGAAGATCAGAGATAAACATGCTTGGTTTTCAAGCCTTGAAATGCTGGCAGACATTTTAGATTTAGCTAACCAGAGAGGAAAATACACAAATCATTTCAACATACAGAACTTTTGTTTATTTGCTTGTTTGTTTTGGAGAACAGTCGGTTTTGTTTTGCAAGTAACCGTGTATTTTAGACGTGGAACACTTAATGCATCTATATTTTTTAACTCAGCCTTCCCTCATGAAACCTGATGGACAAAGAAGAGATGTCCCATGTTACAGATGGGGGACAGAGCTGCGGAGTGCACACTATGATTTCTCAAGAAGCCTATGATAGTTAGGGAGTTATATTTTGGTCTGTCAATTCCCAGATCAATCCCTTGCCAGATTATACCATTCTTCAACACGAAGAATCTGAGAGCAGCAAGTTGCACTATCGTTTAGGCATCTCACATCTCTTGTCAATTTAGTGTCTTTCAGTTTACCATTCTACCTTTCTACAGAAGCAGCAACTGCTTTTCGGAAAAAAAAAAAAGATAAATCACTTTGGAGTATGCACACACACTCTCCTGAGGATTTGTTTCTTCCTTGTCTTCTTACCCAAGAATAAACAATTTATGCATACAGTGTACAACTGGACTTCCATACAGATATGGAAGTACTTGCCTGTCAATTCCCTTACTGATTTTAGCGCTGGTGTCCTATAATGGTGCATTGTGAAGTTCAAGCAAATTTTCTCCTTTCAGAAGAAAATTAAAAACTCTCCTTTCCTGCCCCACCCTAACACATACAGCTAATTCATTCTACACTATATGGGCTAAAAATTGGAAATGATTCTTTCTAAACTCTTGCCAACAACATAATATTGACTTGTTTGTTGGTTTTGTGTACGCCTGCATGACTGTGCTTAAGTATGTGACATTATCATTACACATACATATAAAACTCACAAATATGTAAAAAGTCACAGACAGAGGAAAATATTCACTGCAAGTGACAAGTGCTGATAGAAGCTGACAGGATGTGGAGTGCTGCTGCTTATTTCTAAGGAACAAAGGTTTATTCTCAGCATCTTACACCAGCCTGTCGCATAGACCTTATGTAATAAGTGAGAGTAGAAAGACATGATTCACTTCTGGAGCATGTTCTGGAATAGACTAATTTTTATTTACTTCTTTTCTGCTTCTTTTTATTTCTTTTACTACTGTTAGTTTTCATAAAGAGACTTTGCTGGCTGAAGTCACAAAAGTACCTAAAAAGGTAGCAAGTGACAGTATTTTTTTAAATGTGAAAATGTGAACAAAAAAACACTTGTGTGAGCCAAGGTCAACTCTGGCAAGAGACCAGCATGTACAGAGATAAAAAATGCTGATCTTATTGAGTCCCAGTGACAAGATGTCAGCTGAACTCGAAGGAGCTGAGTTTGCCAACTCTGAAGACCAATTGGCAAGCGTGTACACCACTCAGAGCAAGACAGAGATGAAATCAGTGCAAATCCTTCCCTTAAACTGTGGGGAGTACTACAAACATCCATCCTGTTGCACCCACAAGAAGTGGCAGTGTCTGAAATAAGTAGTTTCTTGTTAATATTTCATGAGTGCCGGAGCTGATCAACTGGAACAGTGAACACCATTTCTCCCTGTGGGCCTGCAGTCTCTCCACTGACATATTAAAGCCAGGTAGAAATTTGAAACTTGGGCCTAGCATCTAATATTTATAGGACAATGGGACGCCATGAAAAAAATTGCCATCCTGTTTGCAAGTCTTCCCAAGCAGAGTGATTACTGGAACAGAAAGACAGTTTGTATCTACGTCAAGTGAAAAAGCTAGATCAGAGCATCATCCTCTAGCTGCACAGCCTGCCTGCCTGCACAGCTCCTATTAAGACACATTATACATAAAAAAGCAAAGTCTCAGGCACTCTCTGCGCAGTTAGCAGTCCCGTCAGCCTCGACCAGGACAGAGGGGGACCCTGTGTGGTGAGACGAGGTAGCACAGTGGGATGCCCAGAGAGGGGCTGTGTCTCTCCGAGCTGCAGTATGACATTATACCCTCTGCATCTGCCCTCCTGAAGTCAGACTTGCCTCCCTCCTTGGCTGGAGCACCACAGCAACAGGAAGAAAAGAAGAATCCTGACCGAAGTGACCGAAGACGAATTTTTTGACAATACGACTAACAGAGGCACTTCCCAAGCCCAGCTGTACTCCTGTGACCTTTAGACACGGTGCTCGCTTCCAGAGAAGCTTTAGCTAACGCAGTTGGAAGCCAGTTCGTTGCTACTATGTTCAATGGGCAAATAAAGCCGGCACAGAAGATGGTCCGTCTTAACTAACCTAAAATGCTGCAGGTTTTTTTGCTGCAGACCTAAGTGGATTTCATTAGAAGTTAATTTTACTTGAGTTAAGCACAGATGTCACTGAGTCTTGCAAAATGGGAAAGAGGGGAAAATATGCATGAAAGATACCATACATAAAATGTACTTCTAGCTCTCTGGGACTAGTCCTATTCGCAAAAACTTTGGTCCTGTAGTTCCTGGAGAAGACTGAGAAGTGTAATAAAGTAGTGCATTTTTAAACAAGTCACTCAGCTTCTCTCTTTTTTAGTTTGTTTTCCTGTGGAAACTAGACTTAGGAAGTGATCCTTTGTATTCCCATTAACTTTTCTATCCCTGGGGCTGATTCACGTCGTATTTAACACAGACACTAATGATAATTAAATCCTTACAAGTTTTGCAAAAGTAGCTGCCACGCTGAGGAGTAAGAAACTGTAAGTCCTTATTGAAGGAAAGGCTTGAGATGAAGTAGGGCCTTTTCACACAGAGAGAAAGCAGGAACTCACAGGTTTTCTAGACATTAAAGCCAACCACAACACACAAAACCAGAGGCTTCACTATTTCTGACATTCAGAGCTGCTTCACAGTGCATGTTGTCTCTTTCCTCACAGAATTGAATCTAAATGAAGCAGAGTTGACCATATAACCTACACCTCTGCCACTGCAATTTCATGACAACTCTTGAAATATCAGAACCTTTTCATAATAGCTCATAATCCAAATCAGGTGTTCATTTCTCAGTAACTACTGAGAAAATACAGATTCTTTTTGCCATCATGATTTTGGAAAGAGCTCAGCTCCATGACTCACTCTCTAGATTCCAAAAACTAAAATTTTAAATAGTAAGAAATCCCAAGTACTATTTTTAAAATATCATTTTTAGTCAGTCTGACCTAGACTGGGAAAAAGTCCTGATGATTTGTGTTGTGATTTTTGCACACATGAATACTGAATAATATGATTCAATTCTGACTTTACAGAAAATCACAACTGTTTTCAGTTATCATTAATCCCTGAACTAATGCAGCCTCCCTTCCTCCTTTCCACTTGCCACAGCTTTTAGGTTGCACAAAGCTCCATGCCTTCAAATTTTCATTCCATGAGGCTTTTACTCTGAAATCAAATTCAGACAAACTCTGTTTCCAAAACTTCTACTCCTTCAGCCAATATATTAAGAGAATGTTTGAAATCTTCTCCTAGCACAAAGACATCAGGATATGCGTATGCCCGCTTGATATCAGGATACCTAAGAAGGCAGAGGGGACTTCCTTCGCCTATTCACTGTACTGGTGAAGTGCCATACCATAGAAAGTACAATAGCTGTGGGATCTAAATATATTTCTGTTCACATTCTTTACTACATCCTAAATCAAACTCCACCCACTTCCCTTCATGCCAGCATGCCCAAGCTTTGCAGCACTTATTTTGTTCTAAATGGGTAATGCTTAGCACTGCTCTATTATCACCGTAATAACATTAATCTAATCAGCTTTTAAATAAGCCAATTATCCTTTATAAAGATTAGACCTAAATATTAATTAAATGACGAAGCTTAAACATGTCTTTTTCCCTGAATCCGTGCAATGTGAGCATTAATACTTCCCAATAGATTCACAGCTGATAGAAATTCTTTCTCTTGACTTTCATGAAACACTGTAATTTTTCTTCTCTATTCACTCCTGTTTTTTAAGGTAAGAACAAAAGCTCACAGTCTTTCCTGGCTGGGTATATTGAATACCTTGACATATGTATGACTGTACACTTTATACAAGACCTTATGTAGCAAAAAATATATTTTACAAACATTACAAATTCTCTAGTGTTCTGTGTTTGTTCTAGCAGTTTTGTTCACTATCTCCAAGATTTATTTTCCTCTGTTCTACTAACTTACATTTTTGTTGTATTTATTTGCTGCGATTAGTACTATTGTGCAGTAAATTAAACTCTCCTTCTTGCTAATGGCTTGCTTGCTTCTTGAAGTAAATCATAAGCTCTCAAAAGTAGTTCAAGATGTAGAATGAGCAAGTCCTCTTTGACATCAATGGGAAACATCATGTCAACCGCAATAGAGTAAGCACTAAGCTGAGCTTCCCATTTGAACCAACATAATACAGCTTTACCTCGTGTGCACATGGCTTAGCTGTAATCAGATGCAGCCCTTCTTCAAGGTAAATTCTGTCATTCATCTACATTTTGCTTCACAGTTGTCATCTGTCAAATTTAAATGAAAAAAAAGAATCAACCAGGATCACTTAACGGCAAAGGAACCAACCACAGATGACATATTTGGGCCATCACCTTCCTATTGCACAGGGAATGTCTGCAACATTATCCTCTCCTTGCCCACAAAGCTCTATTAGAAATATTTTACATTGCATGTTCCCTCTTGGGAAAGATTAAGTCCCAACATTTTGGACACATTTGTCTTTTCCTGTTCCTACACTTAAAGCAAAGCAAAACAAAACAAACAAACAAACAGCAACTGCACCAAAATGGAGCTGAGCTGGGAAAAAGAAGGTGAAAAAGAGTGACATTTCACAGCTAACAGGGAGGGCTTTTGCACCTTTCTATTTATGAAGAGCCCATTAGGCTGCCTCAACGTTCACCAAAATGTTCTAGTGAAGGTATTTTTGCATCCCACTTCCATAGTGTTGCTAATTGGAAATTACCAATAAATAATGCATAGTTTGAAAACTACATTAGGACTCATTCACAAGGTGACACCAGTGGGGAGGAAAGGAGCTACAGAACGCAGCAACCTGGTAATAGAGATTTTAGGACTTTAGGAGATTTTAGGCTTCTTCTCTAGAAAGATCATGGGCTCCTCATTACTGAATAAATTTGCTCCCACATTATCAAAGAGAAGATTTCAGAGGTAATTGTTCCTGCTGCTGAGAATCTCCAGTTTAATCATTCCACTTACCACATGGAGACGGCTCAGATTTGGTGATGAAGCAGTGGTGAACATGCTGTTCTGTGGGACCAGTGCTTTTAAAGTGTCCCAACTTTAGCACCAAACATTGATGATGATAGGAAAAAAACCTAAAAACTAAAAACAAAACCCTATTTGAGAACTTTGAGTTTCAGGTTAAAAATCATCTCCCACCTCACAGCAGCATTATATGGCTAATGAATTTAAATCATAATGCCCAGATGAAAGGCACTATAGCTATGTTGTAAAGAATTAATTTTACAACATAAAGTAGAGCATACAGCACACAAGATACAATACTAAAACAAAGGGAAAAAAACTTACTTTTCATATGGACCTTTTCTTTTTCCCGAGAACCGTTCGCTCTCTTGAATTCCAGTTCAACTGGGATTGTTTACCTAATCGGCACAAACTTTGCTTTGCCTCTGAAACTCAGAATAATTTTGAGCCAGGCATATATAAAATAGAATACATGCAGTTCTGCATATATCATCATGTGCTTTGTTTTGATTTCAGTTAAGAGAAAGCTCCTGCCACCAATGTAAGGTAAGTCTTTAATAGTTATTTCTCTTACCAGAAAAGGCTTTTCAGCTGAGTCATGTGGCAACACTTCACCACGTACAGCTTTCTTCCTGAATTTTCTTTTTTCAACTCTGATTTTTATTCTCCAGTTGTATATTTATTCATTTTCTACCTTTTATTTTTGAAAATTTTTGAAGTATCTTTTCCAGCCTTGACTTTCCTATTTCTTCCTCTCCCTTCAATAAAAAAAAAATACTGTCTTCAGGAACTGTGATGAAGAATGTGTTTCTAATGGTTTTATTTTTGTTCACTGATTACTTTATCATTTCTTTCTAGCAAAAATCTGCACTTTCTCTTCCTCTCTTGCCTCTTTACGGGTAATCACAAGCAATGTTCATGAGCTGAAACATGTGCGAGGGAGAGCTGTTAACAGTCATGATTTCTTTCACCCATCACCAAGAAAGGCAGAAGAAAGGCAATGCTAGAAATCCTGTGTCTGCTTGCTTAGAAGTTCCTCCAGCTGCAGCTCTGCTTACACTTATTTTATCCCAGTTGATGGTTGGCTAGACTTGTTTCTTTGCATGGTTAGATATTCTGGTTGCAAATTATGCTTAGCAAATGACTGCCAGTACACAGCAAACAAGCAGTCCCTGCTCACCTGCAGGTCCAGGTTGAGGGGTGCATTTGGCTCTGGAGTTACTGGGAATGTCAAATCAGAGCAAATGTAAAGCCCTCCTTTTTTTAGCGTCTGAGGTGAATCCATGTGCCTAAGCTTGCATTATTAACCACAATGCAGACCCTGTAAGGAAAGAGCCCCTTTCACTAAACAGTCACAATAGTGAACATTTAGGGTTGAAAAAGCTTTCTTTTTACAGTCTTCAAGTCGTAACCTTAAATACTATCACAATCATAAAATTGCCTCTTTTGATGCCACCTTTTCTAGAACTGCAGCACTACGTTTTCCAATAAGGGGAAAAAACAGAATTTCTCAATCCAAATAAACTTTTCAAAGGACAGACCTGCAAAAAAAAAATGGATTGATCTGAAAGGTTGCTCCCAAGTCACCCTTGGGAGCATCAAGCTTGGGCGGATTTGAAACAAGATTGTCACCTGATTCGCTACCCACGGAAGGGTAAGAGGAATAAGAAATCAAACTTAAGCAGAATCCCAGGCTGATTATACATCAGATGCACAATGGACATGTAATTTGATTAGGACTGTAGGGGTGGGGAAAAATGAAGCAAGCCTGCTGTTCAAGATTATAATGAGGAAGGGGAGGAGTGTATTTTTCCTGGTATTGTTTTAATCTCATTCTCATAATAAAAGGATTATGAAGAGTAGTATTTTCATTCTGAAAAGAAGAAAAAAAATATTCTAACCCACTCATTTAATAATCTTGACTGCTAGTTCTCTTTCAAAAGTGATTCTAATTTTCTGTTTCCAAATACACCATTTTTATCATTTCATTCTCCCTTTCCCCTAACTCCTTCCATCTCCTAGCTACAGTTTACCATTTCCACATGAAAAGCAATTTCACTCTGATATATCATACCACCTAACTCTTACGCAGTGATTTTCTTCTGTAGATCTGCAACTTTTTTACAGAGGCAAGTAAATTTCAATACTAAACCTCTAAGAATTACACAAGTGAGGAGCACAGTATATACCTTACATAAGCAAAAAATGGAAAAGGGGAGTATTAGGTCTTTTTTTCCATATCCCTTCCCATGAAGGATTAGTTTCTTTAGTACAGCTTTCCTATATTTTATCTGGACAAGGTTTATTTGAGACCATAGAGCTTCCTAGCTTTCCTGGGATGCATTGGATATGCAACCTCTGTGGTAAACTTACTTTTGCCTGGCTCTCTATTCATCCCTCCCCTAATACAATTTCCTTTTAATATTCTAAACAGTAGTTCTTCATTACCAATGTCTATCCTTTATATTGAACAGTCGATTCTTTCTTCTGTGCAGGAAATACATTGTTTTGTGAAGGCCACATCTGATCTAGCTGCATGCTGTCTCAGCGTATGTTTGCAGACTGTGGTGCGGAGATAGCTGGTGACAAGAAGTCACTGGCTGGCAAGTGTGCCTGAGGGTGACGGCACATCTCTGTTGAGTATAGACCTAAAATGTGTGTGTAATTTTGAAATATTTGCTCTTTAATCTTTCCCCAGAGGTCCCCTGCTGCTCTGCCCCTCCTCATTTCACTCATCTTTTCTGTACTCTTTCTAGTTTGGTCTTGCCTTTCCAAGTGAGCAGAATATGATTCCAGGGACAGAACACACTAGCGGCAGCTGCACCGCAGCCAGAAGGAAGAGGAAAATGCCTTTTTGCTCCGCGGAGTGCCATTTCTCCAGCCAGCAGAAGTTTACAAATTGACATATTAATTTAGCATCCTTCTTCACTTAAAAACCTTCAGGTACATTTGATTGCTTGAACCGATTATATGTAACAGCCCCTTTTTCGCTCCTCGTGACCATGAGGGAGTTGGAAGTTGTAACCACCAGGTGATCGACCGCTCTGTTCAGAGGTCTCTACCCACAAGCACAGAACAGGTGGTGGTATTTTCCCCACTCTGCTCATGAACCTGCACCTCATCGCCCCTGCTGCACAGAGGGATCCTGGGCTTGGGAAAGGCTCCACCTTCAGCACAGATTTGCAGCCACTTATCTCTGGCTTTCCTGCATTAGGCTACCAAGAGCATCAGTTTTCCCCTTTGGCCTTGCAGGGTACACAGTCTGCGGGAACCTGTGTAGAAACAGCTGGAGACTGTGAAGGGAATATCTCCTTTCTTCTAGCAATTGACAGAGCCAAGCCTTAATTTCATGACCGTTTAGTTTTCCCGCTGTATAGCCAAATACGTATACATAAACAATTCCCAGAAAGGTCCAACACATTTTCTAGAGAAAATAAAGCTGTTACTTATAATATGATAACATCTATGGCTATTTTGCCTAGAAAATATATCCCTAAGGAGGAAGATTCCTTGTATAGCTCTAAAAACTACTTTTGCTCATTTCAAATTTTTCAGAAGCTTGATTTGGTTCTGAAACATTGTAGAGATGTTTACTCATTAGAGTTATTGGAGCCTATCCAGATCAAGTGAATTAGTGACCAAAAGGCCCCATAAAGCTTAAGGGCCCGACATTAAGAAAGTACCCTTCCATTGTAGCAAAGAGGGTTAGGGGACTGCAAACAAATTATTAATCTGATATTTAATTTGAATCAGGGAAAATGCCACAATGGTTGAAGTTTATTTACTGAAGATGAAGGAGAAAGAGTGCAGCTGGAAACTAGCTTTCAAGATTTACAAACATGTTTGTTCTTTATTTAATGTAGGAATGATAAAAATCCGTTTTGACCACGTCATGCCTCTCCCTCCAGCATGGAGGCCTAGGGTGTGCAGAATAGATTTTCAGGCCTTTCCTTCACTCGTGCTGGAGGACAGCTGGTCAGGCTTATTCACTGTGACTAAGGCAAGGCAGGTGCATGAATATGTACCTCCTACAGCAGACCAGATCAGGGTCCTAAAATCCATGTAGGTCTACCAGCTGAGTCTGAGCACCTCACGGATGAAGCTAGGAGCTAGGTGGGATTTAAGTCAGCTGAATCCAAATTTCAGTTGGTTGGAAGTTAAGCCAAAATTCTTCTGTTACCTCTCTGCAAAGCATTTTAGCCATAGAGAAAGAGCATATTTCATTACACTACCACTTAAACATCAAAAACTGTATAGAGTCTTCTCCAAATCATATTTTGGCCACTACATAAACAGTGAAATGACTTTGCTTGTGTTAAAGCTTTGTTATCCTCTTCATTTTTCCTCAGCAATTAGGACAATTTATGTAAACAGGACATGGGTATTTGTCTTCATAAGAAAAGTTACTCAACCTCTGCACTCAGCCACCTGCTTCATGGGAGACACTTTTCTGAAGTCACTCAAGGCTATTATTGTAATTTCTCATCATGTTTTCTAAAAGATGTAAACATAGTACCTGCTAATTGACAGAGCTGACTTTCAAGAAGTCAGAACAGCTTTTGCTGTGGTATGCTAAATTTCGCTGAATTCCCTTTCTGTTGGTCTCAACTTTGACCCTGGTGTGAACTTCCTGGTTTTTAAACTGTTTAATAATCAGCCATATTTCACTTTTTCACCTGCCCTAGTTTTTATATCCTAGAGTTCATTAATCACATTAGTCCTGCACTCTGCAGGCCTTTGGTTGGGGTTGCAATTTGTATGAATTTATTTCATCTGAAGATGCTTGATGTGGATTTGAGTGGACTCACTGCTTCTGATTCAAACTCATATGCTTTATCCACAGGCCAGCATGTTAGAAATACTGTTGTCAGTAAAACAGGCTATTCTCCTTAAGCTACGTGTTTTAATTTTTAACCCAATAGAGAAAGACATCTCCCAGAGTTCACTCAAAGTACTGGGCTAGCATTAATGGAAACTTTGTCTTCTGCAGATGGCACAAAAGGACACTCTGGAGAACATCCTTTCTCTGCTAACACTGTGCAGCAACTCTGGCACTGCAAACGTACCACAGGCATCATGGAGCGGTCTCCATAGGCAGTGACCAAAGGTGGACCGTTTCTGCGGATGAAAATGTATGCAGCATAACCACCACGATTAACATTTCCTTGGTGAGCAGCTGCCTCGAGACCCTCTGCAAACCAATTGCCAGTGAAAAGGTGCTTTGGCTGCTTGGTCTTTGCTTCCTACCATGCGATGCCAATGCTTTGAATGCTCAGATTGCTGCCCTGAATGCTGCGCTGCGCTGCTGCTGCAAACTTAGCCCTTGACACAGAGCAAACCTCACCTGCTGCTCCAAGAAGCCTTACTGTGTCACTGATGTTTGCTGGCAACCCTTTCTGTATTTTCTTTCAGGCTGCCTCATTCCTGTTACTGAGTAAGTTTCAATTTGGAAGCGATCATTAGTCCTACTAGTAAAAGGAAGAGATAGGAAAGGTATGCTTATGTTAGTCGCAGAAAGTGTGCCAGGCTGTGTGAACGTACAGCGAGAAAATAGCTTTACCCTAGAATATGTACAATTTATTCAGGATTATTTTCTCCATTCTGCTTACTGAAGCACCTTTAGCAACCATGGCCAGGATTTGCAACGCTGCACCTAAGTTGTCCCCTAAGGTCTCCAGGTTTAGGCAAGTAAATGTACTTGTCATTCATGGCATCTCATATCGTGTTTTCCAGGGGCCACAGTTATGCATCAGCTTTGTACCTTTTTTGATGTAACAAAACATCTTTCCTTTCTCCAGTAGACCTATGCACAACTAGCAAATAACTAACCTGACTTTGTGACCTGGCCTCAGTGGAAGCTGGGGTTATACAACTTTCACATCCAGATAGGGATTTAGACACTTTCATTTTTAGGCACGTGCATCCGAAATTTTTGGCTACACTTGTCTAGTGTTTATAGTATGATCTCAAGGGTGGCATGTTAATTGCAGTAAAATTCACTACAGGTAATTAAAGATAATTTTAAAAACCCAATAATATAATGGCTTTAAATTAATCAATTTTCCTAAAATAATCTATTCATCTTGGTCTCCTACATCTTTTTCTTTCTATGACCAGTCAAGAAAGCAAAAATAAATATAAACTTTCATACAATGGTAATAAACTTTTTAAGTGTCTTTAGGTGATTTTAGAGATAAGCAGTAATTGGCCGGGAGGGAATGGGATTACAAAGAGATATGATCAAAATATATAATAAAGGATGGCACAAGGGAAGTTAATCACGTGTTCCTGCTCTTCTCAAACTCCACAGTGAAAAGGGCACTCGTAACAGAAGGTTAAACGCTAGTGGCCTGTTTGTCAATGCCTAACTTCTCTCTGGCTATGTGGTCTGCAAGTGAAGAACATTTTGGGACTTCTTCATAGTCCAACATATAACTAATCTTTTAACACACACGCACACAGAAAGCTCTATGGTCTGAGAAAAAACTAAAAGCTTAGCCTTTCCCAAGAAAATGTAATGGTGTTGGAGGGAAAGGGAAATGAAGCTACTTTCATTAGAAAGAGTTACGTATTAAGTCAGAAAGATGATTCTTGAGTTGTGACAACAGTTCTTAAATTCAAGGAAAAGACGCCAATCTTGCACTGCCCTTGCCACCACTATCAGGTCGCTGTGAGAAGTTTGTGCTGATGAGATGCTATTTAAACAAGCAAGACCAAAGGCTGAGAGGAAAAGCAGCTGCCCAAAAAAGGAGGCAAACATTTGCAACCCAGCTCTCTTCGCTCCATATATACCACTAGACCTAACCAGCCTTCTAACTAAACCCTGTTTCTAGCTACTATAAGGTAGAGACGGGCTCCTGAATGAGTGATTAATTAACCATTGTGAGGCCAAGGCTGTTTCTGGAAACAGTTTGGGTGGCATTTGGGTGGCAGTAAGGAGTATTCCCTGGGCACGATCACCGTGCCCTCTGTGCACGTTCAGCTCTCCCAAAGCCCAACGGTACTGCCTTTCCCTGCTGAGAGGGACTCGTCCTGATGGCAACCTATGGGAAAAAAGGGGTGAGCATCTGGCCTCTAACACATCACAGCTCTGTGCTGACTGGCTCTCCAAATTCACCTAATGAACAAACAGTAATTTTCCATGCAGTAAAATTAGACATTAAAAACTCTGCACTTCCATAGCTGTTGGATGCTCGTCTTTATCTTAGCTACAGAATTTTACATTATCACAGCTGTCATCATTATAAATGGTAAGCCCACATGAATGGTATTACACTGCTGCAGTGTTTGTTGTTATTATTATTTTAAGCTACTCATTAATAGTGTGAATCCTTTCCATATACATACATCTTGCTGCAGTTTTGCTGACAATATATATATACCTATTCTGTTTATTCTTGAGCAAAATTAAGTTAGCCTAAGGTTCAAGAAACACTTTGAAAATCGATCCCATGAATACCAACCATGTCTACAAGCGCCAAATTTTAATAAATATTAATTAATACATGAATATTTTCAGAATTTTAATATAACTAAAAAATATACAGAATTTATTAAAATGAAGTCAGGAACTAAAGAAACACAGGAAAAAAGAGTATTGCAATTTCCAAGGCACTAAAACCTGCATACTGGCTGTGCTTGTTACATTTTAAGGCATTTAAACCTTAATAGCATGAAGACTTATCAGCAAAAAGATTTTACTGATACAGACAGATAACAAAATTCTTCCTCTCTCATTAGATATAAGAATGAAGATTTTGTCAAGCGTAGGAGCAGAATAAGAGAGTTTTTTTGTTTGTGTTTGTGTTGCCTCTATTTTGAGAAATGTGAATAAGGGGACTTTTAAAAAGCAAACATGTCTTTTGTTCTGAAAAAAGCATTTCTGAAAACACAGCATTATTGTATTAGCTACCTATGACCTGTGCATACAGCCTTCCTGAAACCCAGATAATCCCTTGAATGACATTTGTCATAAATTATTGTACTGGAGACACGCAGAACCCATAACTCTGGAGTTGTGGAAGATTGACACAGCAACGGACAATGAAGGTTCAGTAATTCACAGTCCATCAACTAAACATGCTCATGGCCCATATTCTGAATTTCTTAAAGCTTTGCTCCTTCTGGAGTTTTCTAAATAACATAAAAAAGAAGTTGGGCTGCTTGGCCTAAACTTGCTTGGATATTCTGCGCGCAGTCACTCCTCTGAGAATTCTATATAATATGTCCTTTTATGGTACTCTTTTCTAAACACACCATAAGCTCGGACAGATAAGTCACAAACATTATTTTACTTTTTGCTACAGCAGAATAAGTGTAACAATATAAAGTTGGTACTTTTCCACATACATCACCTTCTGTGATCTCACTTTTGCAGTACCGCACTTACTGTACTCAGCATCATCTCCTAGTTAAAAATTAGAAAGTTCAGAATATGCCACATAGGTAATCAAATAATCTTATAATACACCTGCAAACTGGAGCTTAATTATAAACCATAAGAAATACATGCAAGTAATGCAGCATCACAGAGGAGTAAATTTCAGAATAGACTTTAAGCAAGTCCTTCCATGAATAGCTTATGTAATCACATTTCATTTCAAAGGTCTTATCTACCATTCGAAGCATGCATTTATTGCAGGGTATTGAACTAATAGCCTTTCTAGACCACTTAAAATCTTTTTAAATAAAATTGCATTAGATTTTCTATAACTGATCATGAAAATACCAGTTTTGCAAAGTAGGCAGATAAGTAGATAGTATAATGTTTTACAATGTGGCTTCAGATAAGTTTGTGTCTAAAAGGTAAGTTCTGAAAACTAAATCAGCGGCTGAAAAAAAGGAAAATACAAAGGAAAGGATAAGCCACAGAAAGCTGAGAAGAACAAAAAGATAGGGAGAAAACTTGTATCCTTGTATCCTTGATATTGCCCAGTGTAAGATTCAGTTAAGCTGTATCCTGGCTAGGTGAATGGAAGTGGTATGAAACATCTTTTAACACCTTTGATACATCTTACATGTACCCATTGCAACTATTTTTGATGAGCAAGTCAAAGTCCAGGTTGCTATCATTAGACCAAAGGAAAAGATGTACCCTTTGCAGTCTTCAGAAGTAAAAATCATATATATGTTATTAACAGGTGGCTCAGCTCGAAGCAGCACTGGGAGAGGGGAAAAGAGCCCATCAAAGATAACATTTGTTGATGCAGCTGCGTAGAGGACAGTAGTTGCAATGGCAGCAAGCAGGAGCTCTTTCTAATACAAGAAATACTAAAAAAAAATATTAAAGTTGGCTGGGAAACAAGCCATAATCTGCAATTTTGGATAGCACAGAAATCATGGACTATGTATCTTGCAAGCTGTGTTTTCCTGCAGCTGCAATGTGCAGTCGTACATTTAAACTGACAAAAGGGAGTGCCAGCTCACAGGTGCCTATAGTTTGCCTGCAAGAACATGGCACATTGTCTTCCCAGAGCACTACAAGTTATTTTGAATATATTCAACGTACAGCCATGGTGAGTTCAGTGCAATAGAAGTGAGCTGTAGGACAAAAAAAGCCTTACTATAAGAAATATATTTTTATGTCCATCTGTTCTGAATACATAAAATTTGAAGGTGCATTTTTCACTCACTCATCGATCATTATTCCACACCCTCCACATGCTCTGAACAAATTCTGTCAGCTGATATTTTTTCCAGTGCTGAAAATTTCTGAGTTCCTCTAGAATTTGAAAGACAGTCTCAGGTTATGAGGAATTCTATACACTAATACAAACAAGCATACACGGCAAAAGCTCTGTGGTACTGCAACCGTCCTGATTTTTAAATAATGATTAAAATTAACTGAGAACACTAGTGGTCCTACATAGGTCTGTAGGTGTAATAAGGATATGACACTATTAGGTTCAGATGCCACCTGAAGTTTTCTCTCCTAACCTTTGGCTCTGTTAGGCAATTCTGTTCTTTATGTTTGGGGTGGAAGGACTGCTTCTGTTTAGAAAGGCTGATGAACTCATTATAAATACTCTTCTCTGTTTGGAGGAAGTCTGTGCAGCCGGCAGAGGAGCATACATCTGAACCAGTAAACATGTCCTGTTGGGCTGCCTTGCTCCTTCTTGGGAGAAATTGAGGATGGGGCCCTTGGTATCCAGAAAGCTGGGTGAAAGGCGCAGAAGAAATTTATACGACATAGCAATATCTCCAGTGACTCATCTACCAGATTTGGACAGATCGAAGAAAGATTTATGCACATATTTCATGAGAGCTGATTTCATACCTTTTCTTGATGCTCCCTGAAGTTTTGTCTCCACTCTGTCTGCGAGAAGCAATTCAGTCAGGCAGTTTTACTCATTTAGGCACTAATTATTCAGAAAATTCACAGCATTTATGTTCATTTCATGCAATCTTAGGCAAACAGCTGCTAATATACACTGTTCAAGGTCACACTGACATTGTATATACTCTGAAATACGAAAAAAATCCAAATCAACAGCTTCTGGTGGGAATGGCTCCATAGTTTGTGCCAACACTATTTGCTTTGAAGAGCTGGCACAGGAATAAACCACGGCATCACAGACAAACAATTCATGTTTCATAAAGTCTGGGAATATGTTTCCAGTCCTCAGATGTTCATGGCCCTCCTTAAACAGGAAGACAGATCCTTCATTCCCCGAGATGCAACACTTCGTCCTGTAGCTTGGTTGACTCAGAGGGTGTCACAGAAATTCTCGTTTGGACAGGCTAGTCAAACGATATTCACACTCAAAATTTATAAGAAAGTATCTGAAACAGGTTTTATTATTCTTATTTTTTTAACCACAGTAAAATAGGCATTGTCAAGCATTTCAAAAACATTGTTAGTTTTTCCTTTTGACCTTTACTGGAAAATCATGCCCAAGAATGTATCCTCATTGCATATTGCAGTACAGAACATAGGCACACATCTTATTTTCCAGCCATGCTCCATCTGAGAAAATCAGTCATGCTCTGTTACGCGGGGTCCCTCAAAGACAGCACTGGCCCAGATCAGGCTCTTCATCTTCACCATCTAGCATTTGCTCATGCTTCTTCAGCCTTGCTAATAAGGAAAACACTTGCATAGAGATATCTGAAATACTTCATTTAGAGCTCACCTAAAGCAGTTGAATGTAAATGGTACATCAAGTACCCTTTACTGTTTGGTAAAAAAACCCCACAATTTCCTACCCAATGAAATATCATTCCAATATCACCGGAATGTTCAATTTCCTTTGGAAATATCTTTCCAATATCAAAGCTAACTTGTTTGTAACTTATTTACCTAGTATTAGTGGTGAGTCTTTTCTCTTGCAGCATGTGATACTTGTTAGCTTAATGGAGTGTAAGGCTGTGAGAACATGCTGAATACTTGCATTTATCCTAGTAATTCTAATATTTGTTAGCACTGATTTAGGAAAAGAGCTTGACCTCTCTTAAGTTCATAAAATCACAAAACACTGCCTAGACAATGGTCAGCTAACCACTCTACATTTCTAACCCCTTAGACATACATAAAGCAAGATCTGCTATGTCCGTGTCATTCTTGTTGTACATTTGTTTCGCCTGTTCTGAAGAAGTCTGCAATAACAGGTTTTATGCGGCCACTCTCCTTAGTCCTTAGGTACTACAAGAAATGTTTACCTAACGTCAAGTCTGAAATGTTTTTTCAGCAACTTAAGCCTATTATTCCTCCTCCAACAGCCATCATCAAGAGATTATCCCTTTTCTTGGCTGTAGCCAGGTGCATATTTATTATTACTGGGTTCCCCCTCTCCTGCCCACTATTCTTATCTGTGGATGATACAACCACTTTTCATTCACTATATTTTCCAGAAGTCATGTTTTGTAGACCTATGATCATTCCTACCACTGTCTTTCCTCCAGGCTTTTAAATCCTGATGCCTCAAAGAATTCCATCCAAGCTTATAATAGGATAAAAAAGATCTGCACTGCTGGGTCAGACTAGTGGGCTCATCTACCCTATAATCTGGCTCCAACAGTGACAATAGAGCCTGGCTACTTAACCGTTGGGAAGTAGAAGAAATAGATTTGTTTTATCAGTGCAGGGTATAGCCTTGCTTATACCGCTCAATGGGAAGTTGATGCATTATTTAGTCAGCCTCAAATACAAACTATCTATAACTTATTAGAATAGCCCACAGATTTGTTTGAGGGAAGGTCAGGGGACTGGAAGCTAGAAAACAGGAAATATCAGTAACAGAAGGAAGATTTTTTCAGTTTTATTTGTCAAATCAAAACAAAATCAGAATTTTTCCCTAAGGTAGCTCAATAGTTTTGCTGCCAGTGTTGGAAGAAATGAGAAAGCCTAACAATAAAAACTTATACAATTACCTGAATATTTAAAAAAAAAAAAGAATGAATTCTGTTTAAGTTTTGGATGGAGGGCCAAGATCTGTTTTTCTTTCTTTAAGAAAAGAGTGATAAAGACATTACAGTCCAAAAACTGGAGGTGTCAGTGTAATTATGTAAAAAAGTGTAGTTAAGTAAAAAAGAAGCCAGTAGAGATTGATGGTTGAATAATTATTGATTGGAAGAGTTGATAATGACTCAAGGGACTGTACAATAAAATAAATCATTAAAAATGCCTAAAAATTAAAGAAAGAAATGTTTGTCTGTTCAAGTGTCATAGTCTTTTCAGATACAGTTAGAATTTGTATTGTTCTAGTTATGGAGTTACCAAAATACAGTCAAGAAATGTCTACTGTAGGTGATAGACGTTGTGTTTTAAAACATATCTCATATATTTACTTGAATCACTGATATGCATTCCATAAAGCTACCTCTTTGTATATGCATTTTTCAAAATAGTCTTTTCCTTGCTAAAAGCAAAGTTATTCCTCTAAAGAAGAATGTGGATGGCAGGATTTCCATACCCAACTTGTAGCTGCCCAGTTGCTCATGCTGTTGAATCTTGCTCGTCCTTCATCCTCTGCCCAGAGTTGCCACCCGCCGTAGTCAAGGATTGCTGGCAGAAGTCAGAGGATGCACAGTGCAGGCACCTGGCAGTAATCAGTTGCATTTTTGTGGTTAACATGAAAGCTGGGAAAGTAAAATAAGTAGAAAATCAAAAAATTAGCATATTGTCAATGCAGTGACAAAAGCTAGATGTAACCCTCAGATACAATCCAGATTGGCCTCTGATTCGCTTAGTTTTCATCTGTGCCAAGTCAGCATCAGAGCAATAACATATTTCACAGACAGTACGGCTATACACAGAAGATTTAAGCTTGGAGAATGAGTTAAATTTTATGCAGATAGCCTTCGCTTAGACTATTATGTCTTCCTTTTGTGCTAACTTCCTAGGTCATGGCTCAATATGTGGGCAGCAGGTGGACCAAATATCCACTGCTGTAAATCCGGATTTTTCTGACTTGAGCAACATTCCAGGAGCATCATCATTTAAGAATATCTTATTATTTAGTACTGCATATAAGAAAGCTTTTTTTTTATTTAATCACAGTTTACCATTACCCTAAGTACTTCAGAGAGTTTAGACTGCTAAATTCTTTTCATTAACTTAGTTTGTTTATTCCAATTACTATCTGAATCACAGCGTTCTAAGTCATTTATTATTAAAATTGCCTCAAGGTGATCAACAGAAAAACTTCATTGCAAATTTTTCCACCCCTTCCCTTTTCTAAAAACGGTAAGTGGATTTCAGGGGATGAAGCTCTTGGGAATGAATATGCAGAAATATTCAAATGTGGCCCCTAAAGAAAGCAAGATAAAGACCTAAAGAGGTTTCCTTAGTAAACATGATATTTAGAAAGAGAGGAAATGTAACAAGTGCAGGAGGACCTTTTGAATGGCACATATTAAAGTGAAGATACTGTTATTACAACAGCTAGAGACTATTTCCTTACCATATTTCCAAAAGCTTTGAGTATTTAGATAAAAGTGAGACTCAAATCAGCAGGAGCAGATAGGCTGCTGTAACAAGGATGTTCTGGAATGAATGATGCCATTAAAGTTTTTCTAACTATACTGCTAGATTCTTCTCTCCCATCCACTTTTGTATGTTGCCCCAAATGTGCACTTCCTTCTTTAGTTTACCTGTGTTTTTTTTAATCTTCTTTTACTGACCTATTTCCAGGTGCTTTTTTCATTGATTCCTTTCCCTGCAGTCTATTCTCCGCCTTGCTTTAGTTAAGCCAGTCTCACCAAAATACCGTTCTAAAAATACAAACACCACGGAAGTTCCTGATTCTCTCCCATTTAGATTTCTTCTGACTGAAAGTCCAGACTCCATGTGGAGGTGAATTTTTTTAAGTCCTAATACAAACAATACATCTAAAAACTTGCTTTATTTAACAAATCTTTCTAATAGCTAAAGAACATATTTTCAGCCTTTTCTGAAAAGCTTTATATTTGAAATAGATAGAGAATTAAAGTACGCAGTCTCTTCCTGCTTCTGTTTTCAGTTATAACATGTACAGAAATTCCCTATCTTTACACTTTACAGCTAATCCACAAAAACAATTTTTCACACTCTGTTAGAGCTGGCAGGGTCGTACAGGAATCTGATTTTTGTGCATTTTTCATATTAGACTGCCGTTAGATTTCCTCCTTTCTACTGTCTAGCAATGCACTGTCTTCACATAGGGTGCTTAAATATCTGCTTCCCTCCTGCAGCGTGTTCTGAAATGCCAGGTTGTTTCTGTGACTCCCCAGAAATGCTTTGTGATACATACTGTTATGTTTTTTACCAGAGGGCCCTAACGCAAAGTCTGTAAATTCTTATCTGCTAGAGTTTGGATGCAGTTCTTTGGTACATACAATACTATGTTAGTGAACCTGCAATTAACTATAAAGCACGGTGTAATGTGCTTTCCAGAGTAGTTTAGAGGCACGAGAGCTACGAAAGGGATTGAATTGGTACTTTCTGCCACTAGTCCATTTGAGAACTCAGCATTGCCTGTAGCTCATGGTCTTGGACAAGAAACGTCCCCAACTGCTGGGCAGGAATGTGCTTGTTCACACGCTGCAGAAGCTACACGCGGTGTACTTTCACAGTTAGTCATTCTGAAAGATCTCTGAGCGGGGGATCTTCAAAACTCGTTTCTGAGCAGGCAACAATTCAGACCTTTTAAAACGACTTTGGTTTAATATGACACTTTCAGCAAATCTGAAAAGCCAGTCTTTAAGATGTCTCAGGCTGTTCACGCAAAATTTTGAAAGATCTCAAAACCTTGGTCATAAAATAAAGCACAAAGATGACTTCTTCTTTATTCGGTTCCCAGGCTGACAGTGGTGAAGATTCTGGAGGCTCTTCAGCTTTCATTACTTTTCTGTCAGAGGCACCCTGTAATTTTAGACATATGAATCCCTACATCATGAATAAAGTAGTTTTAGAGACAGTGGCTGCTACAGAAGAGCTAGAAAAGCTAAGAAATGTATGGGACAAGATTTGGGGTAGAGGTAAGAAGCAATGTAATGAAAGCTCAATCTTTTCTCATTTTGTAGGAGGCATTGAGCTGCTAAGTCATTGTGTTCTCTGGTGACATTTTTACAGGGAAAGGTTGTAAGGCTAACAGTGAACGTACTTTCAGGGCTGTATGATCTGAAAGGAAAAGAATATATTGTTCAGAAAAATCAAATCTAACAATTATAGCAGTGAAAATGAATAAAATGTTTTGCTTGTTTGCTATATTACTTCATTTCTGCTGCAACTATGTTGGCCTACTGTGACAGAGGAAGCACAAAAACCAGACACAACATAAATCTGTTAGAGTAAGCTATAAAGAAGTTCCTTTACCAGACCTAGAGTTATCTCTCCTGCTTTTAATAGCAACGGGATTGTGCCCCATCCAGCATAACTAACTAGTAAAGCAATGTGAAAACAGTACTAACTGCTCCAGGATACTTCAAAGCATGTTTTATTCAAAGCAATTGTCAGTTTGGAAAAAGTGAGTAGAATTATTTGGGAAATAGCACAGTCTTCAGAAAAAAAAAAAAAAAAAAAGACAATTGCTGTTCTATATGAAATGATTTAGCCTTTAAAATATTCATCATTTTCTCCAGTATTTACCAGTCAAAATGACTCAACTTTCCAGAATTAAGACTGGCCTCCAATATAATTGCTGGCCTTGCTGGCCCATCATGAAGAAGTTTGTGGCACTGCTATAGATAAAGTTTTCAATAAGCTCTTTTACCAAAACAAGAAGAAAATACGGCCTGATGCGCTTTGCTCAAGAAAGTAATATTTATATTTAGGACAGCCTCGGGGAAACAGGAGATCTCGTTGAGGGCTACAGCTCTGATGATGGCCTGGGCTGACTTGGCCTTCTTTCCTTTCTAGATCATATTGATGTGAAACACATTGACCAAATCTCTGCCAAAGCAATCTGTCAAAGAACCAACCAGTAAGTACTTGTACATATTCAGATTCCTCCCTTCTACAGCACGGCAGTCTGCTCTGTGAACAGAGCCCACAACAAGCCAAGACTGGAAAAGGCTTTGATTTCATTTAACTCCTTGTCAGTCAAAAGTGAGCTCTTCCGTTCTGATAATTTATTAAATGTATTACCACTTTTGATACCGCCACGTATAGGCAGTAGACATTCTTTAATTGCCCCCTTGACTTTTTAAGTACACTGAATTGGGACTAGTGAAGGTGTTTGTGAATGAAAATATTCCAAATTGGTTAGAATGCCATTGGTAGACTTCCAAGTAGAGAGTTAAGCCTGATTTTCCTGAAAACGTGTGATCCTAAGTGCCAAAGGATAAAAATAAAATAAAATAAAATAAAAGCCAAACGTGGAAAGTATTGGAGGACATAGGAAAGTAAGTATTCATTATTTCCTATCAGTAGAAATGACTTGTGATTATCTGCCCTAGCATCTTTTTAGCAGATTCTATGCAATAGAAAACATAACTATTTAAATTTTCTCTGTAGCTAAGAGCTGGCCAACATCGTTCTAGCAGAGAAAGTTTGGGAGAAATTAGGAACTGTTCCTTTTCAAGGGAAGCTGGAATTCTCTTAATTATTTTATATAATAGAGTTATTGTAGGAGGTGCAAATGCATAGTAAATGGAGAAAATGAATCACGTCAAGAGATCTTATTTTTTCTGGAGACACAACAACGGTGGTTTAGGTGAAGTTTCTCCAAGAGAAGGTAGCTGATATTTGTGAGCAGAACAAATTTGTGACCTCATCTGTTCTAGCTAAACAATATTACACACAAACAAGTTACACATGTCAAGGGCTCTGGATCATCCACTCTTGCTCCAGACAAAAACAGGTCTGGTCAGATCTGGTCTTCTTCAGAATGGTGGGGTAACAAGTCCTATTGAACACCTGTGCCTACTGCAATATGTCCTCATGATGAAATTGAGTGTAACATCCTAAGCAGCATTCATTTGGAAACAAGGCCACTTGATTATAAAGATTAATTATACAGTTATGTAGTTCCAGGAATAGTCACATAAATCGGTCACCCAAGAATCCAATAGAAACGTAAACACGGAGTTAATTAATCATTTCACTTCTTTCAAATATATAAGGCACTTCTGGGAGATACATGCCTCCTGTATTAGCAGGTGTACCTGGCATGTTCCAATATGCCAGTGAAGCAAATGGAAACGTCTTTTAACAAATAGTTCAATACACAAGCAAAATGAATTTGGCAATAGAATGGTAAGAATTAACAGGTTATAATATTTTATAGAAGTTTACATTATCTGAACAAAATATTTTGCCTTGTTCATTGAAGACTCTATTCTCACTCATGGTTACCAGACAAATCAGATTTCACCCCCCAAAGTTATACTTATTCAATTAAAAAATGTTGAAAAACTTCATTCAAATTCTATATTTGGTTTTGAGATGACAAAGGCAGTTCAGAAGCAACAAATCACTGCCCAGGCAATCATAAGATAAAACAGCAATTTGGCATTTTCAGCAAAACTGTCACATCTCAGTAAAAGAAAACAAAATTACTTTCTCAACAACAACAACAACTTGAACTCCAAACTGTCATAATAAACACAAAGCCAATCTTTCACTCCTTGATTTCCAATTTCTCAAAGGTCTTTCAAGATAAGCGCTAAATGCAGCCGACCAGCAGGAGAGGATCAACACATTGTTAGTACAACAGTAAACACACAAGGGAGGCATTTGTCTCTAATACACAGATGTGTATTAAGAGGCTTAAGAGTGTTACTGTTATTAAAATTTATTTTCTGTGAATAAATGACATGTGCTTTTGTTTAACTAAAGCAGAAATAATTTTAAATATTACAGCTGAAGATGCATTAACAAAGACAAGCCTGCTGGGACAGAAAAGCTGGCAGAAAGCTGTTTTCTTCTTCATTGTCACAACGAACTCAACCAATGTTCCAGCTTTATGAATGCAACATACTCTCACAAACATGTACAATGAAGACTTCCAAAGAGAAACCAATTCTGAATTTTTTTCAATTCAAATGAATCAGAAAATTGAGGAGCAGATGGAAAAACAAACCTTAAAAACTACTGTCAGTTCCAGTCCTAGCCTACATTTAAAAAACACGATGCCAAAACGTAAAGTGCTTGAAAGGCCCGGGCAACTCTGGCCTCCATTCCCAGTATTGTTGTTTGTGCCGCAATTACTAATGTGCTGTGTCATGATTTTCTTCAGAATTTACCGCTGACAGCTGTAGCAGCAGCCAGAAGTTCCCTTTTGGTCTAGTTAGGACCATAATCTAAATCTCTCTCACCTGCAAACTAAAGTTTTACACCTGGTTATGAGAGCACACCTGGTACAGAGCTTTCCAATCACTCACTACCTAGTGCAGAAACCACTGTAAGATTGCAGGTAATAGCTTAACACATTCACAAAGATTTATTTCACCAGGAATCTTGGATAGGATCTTGATCTTGAAAAATAAACAGTCAAAACCTGAGGAAGAGTGTGAAGCATGGCTGCTTTGAGGTCTTTCTTATTTAAACTGTGTACTCATTTCCCAGCTACCATGGTGACAAATGCATAATAAATGCATAAAATGACAGATTTCATTTTGACAGATCAGCCTGATGAGATAAACACATAGAATGATTCAAGATAGAATTCAAGTTTTAAAAAGTCACAGTAAGTATCTTATTATCCAGCTAACTTAATCCACTTTCTCAGAGACAAAGCAGATATCTGAAGTCATTCAAAGATATCTTCTTGCTATTTTTCCCAGTTTCCAGGAAGAAGAAGGAATGAACGGAGTTTGACTTAACACATAACATAAACTTTCAATCTGGTTTCAATTAGAATGAAATAATTTTTGCTTTATTTTGGTTTTAAAGGTAAAATGAAGAGCAAGACCAAATAGTAGAGAAATACCTGCTTTTTTCTACAAATGCTGATGAGCTGCTGTTCTAGCTTAGCCAAATGAATCAAGCCGATCTAATTCCTTGCCAGTTTTAGTTTGTTTTCCAGAAAGTGAGAGGCAAAACTTGATGTCTGAGTAAATATGTATATTTTCCTTAGATAACCCTCAATACTGCCTGATAGAGAACAGCTGAAACCACTCACTTCTCTTTGCAAAATCTGCTTATGACAAGGCTATCTTATTGCAGAGCTGGATCAAGGGAAGTTTTAAATGTGGAAAACAAAATAAAGACCTTGGCGCTTTTTATATGACACACTTCACATCTCCTTTTCTTGTGGCTGTACTCTTGTGCTACAGCATTCTCTCCATGGCTTCGTACAATGGGGTAAACCATCCATCTGGTTTGAAGGAAAGAACAGTTTGTTTTTTTAAGGTGGTTGTGTTAGGGGCAACTTCCTTTTTAGGGATTCATCATTTGCTGAAGGGCCTATGCAGCTGATCTTTCAGAACTGCTGTCCCAAGTAATGTTACTAGTTTCTTAAACAGTATTTTGTAGGACATTGTGTTGGAAGTCAAATGTTTTGATTAACCACACAGGATATATAGGAAGTTCTGTGTTTGTACAAGAAATTTTGCAATGCATTTTTGGAATTATCATTTTAGAGTAGAAAAAATGGCTAAGTTTTTTTTTTTTTTTTTTTTTAAGAAAATTCCCCAACATGCTAGCTCCTCACAGACATGCTAGTTTGTAAGATAGTTAGCGCCTAGTAGAAGAAGCTGGACCAGGTCCGTGATATCAAAAATTAAAAGAGCTTTTGATGGCACCTTGACCGGCTATTTCCAACATTTAAAGGCAGGATAGAATTGATGTTCCTTCTAAAGCTTCCTAAAGGCCACGTCTTGACACCTTTATTTGTGTTGAATAGTATCTAATTTCAAATATGGAACAAGTCAGGTAACAATAAACTCGGTTAAAAACTGAAACAAAAAACCCTACTGGATTTTAAATTAAAAGCTAAAACTCAGTCCCGCAGTGCAGTCTGCTGGCATGGATGCTCACACTCACGTGGAATGTCGCTCACTCCATCTGCGTGGTACCCTGCTGCCTTCACTGGCAGATTGTAGCGCAGGGTTTGCATGTAGCGTACCAGCCACCTCATCTACGTTAAATTTTTAACTTATCATTGTTCTCCTTTGGTGGCACTTACAAAGTGTCAGGTTATTCCAGGGCCGAGAAGTGTTCATCGTCTCTGATCCAGCAATCTCTTATCATCAGAAAAAGAATCCATACAGTAACGTTTCAAGTAACAAAGTGCCACTTTTATTTACAGCACTTTCCACAGCATGAAACATCTAAAGACAAGAAAAAGTGTTAAGAATACGGGTGACTAAGTAAAAAATATACAAGGAAGAGCTTTCAAATTTTCCATCCATCAAAGGTCTTTCCCTCTCTTCATTTCTATTTACATTCTGTGGAAGGAAGTATTGAAAATGAATGAAGTAGCCAGTCTTAACACCATCTAGCCACGGAGTACTTCTTAAAAAAAACTATCACCACCAAGAGGATTTTAGCATGATTGCTGTAAGTTCTTTCAGTATTGAAAGTTAAGAGAACCGAAGGGAGAAGGACGAAAAAATGTATCAGGGATAAAGAATTTGCAGATATGAGCACAATTTCCAGGAATTAATTTTTTAAAGATATAAGTAAGTAACTATACAGGCATTTACATATTTTTTCTCTTGTCTGCTTACCTAATACTCTACAAGTATATGAAGATTTAATTCCATTGAGAGCGAGGCACTATTTAATATGTACAAGAAATTATAACTGAAAAACACTGAGAGAAAGGAAATACAAAGCTGATTATCACAATGACAATAATATCTATTAGTCTATGGAATAACACCCTGTGGGAAGACATATATTAAAAAAAAAAAGCTAGAATGAGCAGGCAAACAATATGTTGCGCTGTGATTATTAGGAGTTTCAGTGCAGATTATTGTTTCTGCATTGTTTGAGCTCGTTTGGACAACCTAGCAGAATTTCTTTAGCCTCCAGCACTAGGTTCTGTTCACACCTCCTCTTTTCAGGTCTACAAGGTTTGAGTTCTTTTCATGGCAAAGTACTTCAGGAAAAGGATTATATTTTGTTAGTGTAGCTCATATGTAAGGGTAGACACCACAGCTACTTAATTTAAAAAAAAAAAAAGGCAAAAAAGCACTATATGTTCCCCTTTATCACTAACCACTTCTAGCGCCCATCCAGTATATGCAGTGCCAGTATATGCTTTCCTGCGCTCTGAGAGCTCAAGATGGTGGCCACACTTCTGTGCCAATCAAGTGCATGAAGATACCGCACGTACACAGGAAACGTACAGTCAATCCTGTCCTGTTAGGTAGCCATGTCTGTGATATGAACCAATCTGCTACATGGCTGAAGCCATGAACGAGGCTATGAATGGAAGCGAACGTGAACACATCTGTGGTGTGGCAGGACTGGATGAGATAGTAACAGTGCTGTACTCTCAATCCTCATGCCATTGTTCTGCCGTCTTGCTTAGCTTTGGTCCAATGAACAGGCCTAAAAAGAACGTAAATGAAACACAACTACTCTGGGAGCCAAGTGGTTTGCTCAAGGTAGACTTTCTACTTGAAAACGCCATCTCAAACCACAAGCTTATTTCCAAAAGGTTGACAAGCAATATCCAGATAGTCACCATTAAAACCCAGGCCACAATCAGATTAGAGATCGAAAAAAATTGATACTTGTCATTATCAAATCTGCAATTTTATTCCATATCCTTCCCTTCAAGTTCTGCACATTGCTATCATAGTGGCAAGAGTGAAAGCTATGGAAATAATTCTTTAAATAAACAGTTATAAATATATTTCTTTATATAAATAAAATAAATAATTTTAATAGTTCTTTAAAATAAAAATGTTTCTTCATGTATTCCAAATGAGTGCTATTTCCATTTTGAAGACAAGTAGTTAGAACTGTACTTAAATTCATAAGCTTTACTAGCTCAGAGAAAGCTATTCTAGTCCTGGAGCAATCTCTCTAAACTTAACTAAGAATGTGGGAACAGATAGAAATCCGTGAAGAAAATCAGTGCTAAGGTGCCCAGTGACAGGACAAGAGGGTACAAAATGAAACACGGGCAGTTCCATCTAAACCTGAGGAAAATCTTCTTCACTGTGAGGGTGACAGAGCACTGGAACAGGTTGCTCAGAGAGGTTGTGGAGCCTCCATCGTTAGAGATATTCAAAACCCATCTGGATGTGATCCCAGGAAATATGCTCTAGGTGACCCTCCTTGAGCAGGGGGGTTGGACTAGATGATCTCCCAAGGTCCCTTCCAACCTTGGTCATTCTGTGATTCTGTGATTCTGTATTGCTCTCTCTCTTAGCATCACATATGAGGTAGTATTTAATAATAGCATTCAGGGGGCTGGGACAATGCAACCGTGATTATAAAGAAGCTCTGACAACGCTTTCTTGTCAAATAAAGGGAAAGTTCCTTCACCTCCAGAGTACCACCTTCCTCTTCTTTTTCTGAAATGACTGAATAAATATTCTTCAATCTCTGTAGAAGCACTTTTTATTTGTGTCTATGAAAACATGGACAAACAAAGCCCCCGTTCCTCAAGTACTAAGCACATCATTTTTCACTGTCATCATCATCATTTTACATGATTTTCAGGTGTGCCTGCACAGCATTCATGAGCTCTCAATGAATGTGAACACCTGAATCCTCAAGGCACCCTTACAAATTCTTCCTTTCTTGCTATTACTTAGAAAATACGTCCTCCATGTGCTAGTCTATATACTCAATCAGTAAGAACTGCCATGCCCAAGGATCTCTCATTCCTCAGGTGAAAGCACAACAAAAATGAGAGAAAGGAAGAGATAAACTTATACTCTCTCAGTCTGACATAGAATGAAAAACTGAATAAGCATCAGTAAAGTCTGATGTCTTCTTGACCAGCCTGTCCTCCAGGAAAAATATTCTTGTGTTTTTCTTTCCTCAGGTAAATCATACGTAGCAAACAATATTATTTTGTTTTATGTCTGAGTGGTCTGTAGCACCAAAGCAAATGTGTGTGAGATGATAAGGGGAAGCAGAGAAGTATGTAGCACACTACAGTGATTTTTACAGTTCAGATAAATGACCAATGGACCATTTACTTCAACTTTACTCAATTAGAATCTGATTTAGAATGAATTTGACCAACTAAAATCCTGACTAAGCACGTAAAAATGACCTACATTTCATTTTTAATGATAACTTGCAATGAAGGTAACAAGCCAGTGCTCTTAAATCAAGGGTGAGAAAGGAAATAAATGTTTGAAGATGGCTTTTTTTTGGCCAAGATGAACGTGCATTATCTTTTTTTCTATTTTTCCAGGCCCCAGCCTTATGGCCACCTTGCTTAACATCAGGCTGCTGAAACCACACGGGGTCCTACTCGGCATGAGGAGAGCTGCACTTCTGCTATTGCTTACAGACTCAAATTTAGCAGCCAAATCAGCGTCTTGCTTTGATTTCTAGCCTCCAACTTTTGTCTTCTGTCTTTCTGCTTTCCTTCTCTTGCTTGAGAAAGAAGCTGACCTGGGAGCTTTGAAATCTCAGTTAATTTCCTTTGGAGACATGGACTTCAGACACTTTCCTGGAAGCCTGTAAAAAATTTAAACTGAAACACTGACTTTAATCTAATTCTCCTAGAACCTTTTATGGACTGAGAGACCATCACAATCTTTTACACCTACCTGTCGCAATGACTGCATAAGAAGCCAGAGGAAAAGAAGTACAATCCTTCCTTATTTCTAGCCATTCCTGTTTTATATTTCATCCTCTCTTCTTGGCAGACCTTTCCTAACAACTCACCATCACCTTAAACTGCATGTGACTGAACTGAACTCTTTAAACCTTTTTCCACACCACTGCTGTTGGCCCTACTACACTCCTCTTTGCTGCTCAAGCTCACAACACACAGGAGGTGGTTTTGTAGTACCGTTGCCCACAGCTTGTGTAAACATGCAAAAGAGTGTAGTGCTCTATCCCCTGAAGCCACCTGGAGATGATGGCACTGGTAGCAATTTCACTTAACACACTCTAAAATTAATTATTCTTTGAGGGCATTGTCAGTATCTTATAACACATTAAGAAAGTGAATAATTATTTTGAAGCGGTAAATGGACTGAATAACTTGCTTAAGACACTAACAGCAATATTAAGTACTGCCTGAGAGTGGAAAGGGAAGAAATATTTTATGGTGCGTCTCAAGCTGTCCTTCAAACTCTCCTCTACTACGATATTGTACGAAACTCTAAACTCTTACTGAGTAAGTAAGCAGTCGGTGCACTGCTGTTCACTCTGATTATTTGTGCGTTACTGTTCCCTCTCCCTGCCCCTGCCTGCCGAAGAGACCTTGTCACCCCTGTCTCATGGGTGGGCTGCAAATTCCTTTAGAGAGAGAAAGCCTTTTTGTTTATACTTCTGCATAAATCTCTGCAGAGTGAAGAACCATGAAGGGATCTCTAGGAGTCACAACAATGACAGCTGGGAGGCAAGAAAGCACCTGGAAGAATGAGGAAACGAGAAAGCCCACTAGAGCGGGTGTTTGTTTAAGTGTTCTTAACTCTTTTATTCTTTCTTTCTCCCCCGTGTTTCTGTACTCATCTTAGGATTAATTGACTTTAATGGCAGTAAATGATTCAGATGAAAGAAAGTTACTCTAATTATTTTGTGAAAGGATTATGTACTTAAAATTTAAATTTCTTTCTACCAAAGTAGTTTCTTGCTCATCCAGGATACAGAGAAGGCAGAGTTGCTGAGTACCTGTCTTTCCTGCTAAGGCCAGTCCTCAGGAATTCCACACCCTGCAGACAAGAGGGAAAGTCTGGAGAAAGGAAGACTCTCCCTTGGTTGAGGAGGAGCAGGTTAGAGATCGTTTGGGCAAACCTGACATCCACAAATCCATAGGCCCTAATGGGACGCACCCACGAGTGCAGAGGGAGCTGGCAGATGTTATTGCTAAGCCACTCGCCATCATCTTGGAAAGGTCCTGGAAAACAGGACAGGTGCCTGAAGACTGGCAGAAAGCCAATGTCACGCCAGTCTTCCAAAAGGCTGAGGAGGAGCCAGGAAACTACAGGCCTCTCAGCCTCACCTCCATCCCGGGAAAGCTGATAGAACAGCTCCTCCTGGTGGTCCTCACTATGCATGTGAGGGACAAGAAGGCGATCAGGAGTAGTCAGCCTGGATTCACCCAAGGGAAATCATGCTTGACCAATCTGATAGCCTTCTATGACGGGATGAGTGGCTGCATAGATGAGGGCAGAGCAGTGGAAGTTGTCTCCCTGGACTTCAGCAAGGCTTTGGACACTGTCTCCCATCGCATCCTCACAGGTAAACTCAGGAAGTGTGGGTTGGATGAGTGGACAGTGAGGTGGATTGAGAACTGGCTAGATGGCCGAGCTCAGAGGGTTGTGGTCAGTGGAACAGAGTCTTGTTGGAGGCCTGTAGCTAGCAGTGTCCCCCAGGGGTCAGTCCTGGCTCCAGTCTTGTTCAATATATTCATCAATGACCTGGAGGGAGAAGACTGAATGCACCCTTACTCAGCCAGTCTGCTGATGATACGAAACTGGGGGGAGTGGCTGACACACCAGAAGGCTGGGCTGCCATTCAGAGGGACCTGGACAGGATGGAGACCTGGGCGGAGAGGCACCCCCTGAAGGTCAACAAAGGCAAGTGCAGAGCCCTGCACCTAGGGAGGAAGAACCCCATGCAGCAGTACAGGCTGGGGGCTGGCCTGCTGGAAAGCAGCTCTGCAGAGAAGGACCTGGGAGTCCTGCTGGACAACAAGTTAAGCAGGAGCCAGCAGTGTGCCCTGGTGGCCAAGGCGGCCCATGGGATCCTGGGCTGCATGAGGCGGAGTGTTGCCTCGCAGGTGGAGGGAGGTGATCCTGCCCCTCTCCTCTGCCCTGCTGAGGCCACATCCAGAGTACTGTGTCCAGTTGTGGGCTCCGCAGTACAAGAGAGACATGGCACGACTGCAGAGAGTCCAGCGGAGGGCTACAAAGATGGTTAGGGCACTGGAGCATCTCTCCCATGAAGCAAGGCTGAGAGAGCTGGGCCTGTTTATGCTGGAGAAGAGAAGACTGAGAGGCGGTCTGATCAGTGTGTCCAAGTACCTGAAGGGTTACCCAGAGGATGAGGCCAGACTCTTCTCCATGGTGCCCAGCGACAGGACAAGAGGCAATGGGCACGGACTGAAACACAGCAAGTTCCATCTGAACCTGAGGGAAAACTTGTTGACTGTGAGGGTGACAGAGCACTGGAACAGGTTGCCCAGAGAGGTAGTGCAGTCTCCTTCCCTGGAGATATTCAAAACCTATCTGGATGTGATCCCGGGAAATATGCTCTAGGTGACCCTGCTTGAGCAGGGAGGTTGGACTGGATGATCTCCAGAGGTGCCTTCCAACCTAAACCATTCTGTGATTCTGTGATTCTCATTTGAGTTCATCTCAAATCCTGCATCTACCTAGAACCAGAAGCCTACTGTGAAGCCTACTGAACATACTGCGCTGTTTTAGTAATAATTATCACTAGGGAACATGACCTCAATGTCATGACAGCCTCCAGCCATTCATAGTTTTTGCTCAGGAACTAGATTATTTGAATGGACTTGTTCCTGTAATTGCACCCTGGCAAGCATGCTCTCCCCACCATGAGCATGCAAAGACAACAATGAGAAAAGTTCAGAAGAAGGAATGTTTGACTGGAAAGACTCACAAAATTGATTTACTTGATTCTTTATTCTGGTATCTCCTTGATCTTTCTGCAAGCTCCCTCTGCTTGTTCCACTTGACTGTCTTGGCACACCATGGCAGATGTAGCAGTTTTGTCCCACGTCTGCAGTATGGAGCTGGAGGAGGATGGGCTTTCTGCAGTGACTCATCATAGGTATAGCTATGAATCATGTAGCACAATGCATTTAGTCTTCAGTTGCAGACAGATCATTTCATTTTAACTGCCACACCTACACTCCCTCAAACTCATCAGTGGGCCAGCTTGCCAAAAGGAAGTGTTAAATGATGTTCTCCACAAAAAGTGCAGCCCTGCTTGTCACCACCACTACGAAAGTGCTACAAAACACAATTATGGAAAATCAGCTTTGCACACTTTCCTGGGATGGAAGGAAGAGGTGAGGTATACCTAGCACCAAGTCTTAAGATCTGCAGTCCTACGCATCTTCGAATCCTGTATTTTCTCACACTGACTTTGAGCATCATGCCTGGATCAAAGCTTTGTGCTCATTCATCCATCCATCTTCTTTGGAAAAGTAATGGCAAAGAGAAGAAACTAGACTGACCGAAGGGGAGACAGGATCACGAGCTACAATACACTTTAGGGAGAGCTGAAGAACACAACACATCAGAATTTGGCACTTGGCAATACCTTAACTAGTAGGCGTTCTGCTGTTTGCAAGAATACTCAATCTTTTTAAATTCTCAAAATTACAATGGTCATCTCATCGTGCTTAGGCACCACTATTTCTGCCATTTGGAAAGAGAAGCTGAAATCTTGTATTTTAAAGGCTGATTATCACTCCTTGACAGATCACATGTTTCATTAAATTAAATAATGTTCCAATTAATTGATCTGTTTGCAGACTTTCTTAATTTAGTAAATTCCAGGGAGCATGCTAAAACTACCATTATATTTCTGACAGAAGCACTGCTAAAGTCTAATAATTGATAGCTTTGCTGTTTTCTCTGATGGCCTGAAAAGCTTTTAAAGCTAAATTCTGTAATCGTGTTCATCTTTGGAAATTAGTTTTGTGAAACCACACATTTAGTTCTTGCTGAGAAATCTCATTTTAGTCATTTTTAACATAATTTATAATGCATAAAGTAAATTAGCTTTTGTAGCTAAGCCAGCACATTTTTCTTTAATTTTTATCTCTTCCTAATATATTTTTGACCTTGAAAACGGTAATGTGTATTGGATGTTGAAGCCTTGGAACAAAGGAATCATTTCCATTCCATCACTATGGTTACACTTTCTTCTCTCTCCAGCACTGAGCAGGCTGGAAGTGCTGAATCTAGATTTCTTAGGAAGGCAAGAAAACTTCATTTAATATAATTTAGTTCTGATTATACAAACAAACATACATAAAAGTACCCTAAATGTAGCAAACCACAGCATTATGTTTACATTGCATGTGAGATATGACTGACAATAAAAAGCAATACATCACAAACTGCCACCCCCCCCATGCTGTTTTTCAGCCACAAATGATCATGTCTCTTTGTCTCAAGCAGTTCAACCAGAATGCTGTGCAAACACAAACACCTACAGTATTTCTTGTTATCTCAGTCGACATCTTCATTCCTGGCAGCGACAATGAAGATAGGCTAGACTTATGAATCATGTCTCTCTCTTACCACCCGCAATTTGATTTGGAATAATCTGAAATATCCTCAGGTGGCTTTATTGTACCCTAACAAAGAAGGCTATGGAGCCAGGAACGTGAAACTCCTGCTGTTCTTGACAAAAGGAAGAATCTTTATACAGATGGTGCTGTGTTGTTTCAAACGACTTTATTACCTAAATGTTAATAAAGTGTGATGGGTCAAAATTCTCCTACTACTTTTTTGCCTCTTCTTATGGAGAACCATTACTCTGCCCTTTGACTTACTCTTTAATGGAAAGCTTGTATGCCATTTGGCTAAAAGTATTTAGGTATTTATGCAAAGCCCCATGCCAGGCACACCTCCTTAGTCAGGATAAAATAAACAAAAAACCAAAAAACCCAACACTAATTGATATCACAACATACAAAATGATACCTCTTTCATGTGAGTTTAAGGGCTTACTCCCTAAAGCCTTCATTCACAGGCAGGAAGTGTTGCTAGGAAATAACTGAACTGAGAAAGAGAGAAAAAAAAAGCAAAATCCCTCTTGCATATGGGAAGGCACTGAACATAGATTTCAATTCATCAAAAGCTTCCTATCTCTGAAAAAATAAGTACATGTTGAAACTCAAAACATGGTATCTTCGCTGATAATCATCAACTGTACATCACGGTGTTTGAATGTCATCTTTTTTATTTGATTACTTGTTTTTCTCCTTATTGCTATGAAGTAAAAATTTTCATACTACGTTGTGATTTTTAAAACTATTTCCCTGAATGCTATGTTTTCAGGAAGTATTAAAGACAGATAGATAGAGAGAAGTCAAAAAAAAAAATTTGCCCCTGAATGCCATCCTTGATCAAAATCCAGGTTGTGCTGAAAAACTACTAACAATTTGGAACATTTCATTTACAAATGATCTTCCTCTGCAAACCTTTTTGACAAAAGGTTATAATTAAAATGTTCTTGACAAAATCAATTCTACTGGAGTTCTCATGCAACAGAAATTTGATGTCAGACATTTTCTCCATACTTTACTTAGTCTCATTCCCCATTAAAAAAAACATGCTCCCTTCCTGGCCCACTTTGGCCCACTGTGTTCTGCCCTGTATGTCACCCCTCCTCTTGCTAATCTGGCAGCCCTGTTTTGCTGGCTATAAGGAAGCTGCTCAGATCCTGCACAGTAGAACTGTATTGCTCCCTCTTTCTTCACTTCTCAGTGATCAATGCTAACAGCAATCGCCCATTTTTTCTAGTTTTCAGTGGAGATCACCCTTCTGGACCACTCCTTCTAATGGTCTTTAATACATTCAGAACAGTAAAGTTCTTTACATCCAAAACCCATTCTATAATCATGTCATGTGACTAATGTCCAGTGAAAGCAACTCCCCTTTCTCCAGATCTGGGTGTGCCACACAGTACTTGTGAGCATACTGCCTTCAAAGAACTATCCTGGAGGCAAATTTGAGAAACAAATGCATTTGAGACAAAAAAAAAAAAAAAAAGCACAATGGGCTTGTAGATAATTTCTATAAAGGATAAACGAGCATACCGTTTGAATAAGTTATAAAGGATAAACAAGCATACCGTTTGAATAAGTTATTCATTAAGTATTATCAGACCCTGTCTACCAAGATCATTCCGATTTCACTGATCCTACTGATAATGAGAGTACAATACTGGCAAAACATGACTTGCAGCAGTTAGCACTAGGAACAGGAGGTAGGCTTAGCAGCTGTAGTTTCATGAGTGTCACATGTCATCCAAACACAAGATATGGGATGAGTCCCCACCATCATGCATCTGCTCAGCTGAGATACTACTTCCCAAATAGGATTTCCCACTGCATCCACCCCGAGTGCTACAGAAATGAGTCATACTGCTGAGCAACATCCCACTGGGAAAAGGAAGAGGCACTCTTTCATACTTCCTCCCAATTTCTCTCCTCTTGCTGATTATGCAGAGTTTGATACGTCTTTGGGTACATACTAATTTCCATGTTTCAACTCCTCAGAGGGTCTGAAACAAAGAGACTTCGTGTTTAAGTACTTAATGGGAGCAACTGCAGTGTGCTTACATAATGACTACAGGTAACCAAAGTGTCATAACATTTTCAGGCGAAGTAAATCTTCCACTCGTCTCTTTGAGGCCTTCTAAATTCAGTTTTATTGCATATTTCACTTACTTATTGTTTATCTTGTTTTCTTCCCTCCCTGTAACTGAACAGGGCATCCCATCTTTGATAAATATCTAGAGAGAACAGAGTTACAGAGAGGCTTTGAACTTTTCGTAGTAATCCCTACTGAAAGAGCAACCATTGATACACGGTTTAGTAAATGAGGTCCAGCGGCCATTATGAGACCCTTTGTTATGCAACAGTATCTATAGAAAATATTTTCATGATGTTAGTACTGAAGACCACCTCTACTCTGAGCAAGAGGAAGAGGACGGGGAAGAAAGGAAAAGATGCATCACAGATATGTAAATGGGAGGAGAGCAGAGAAGAGGATCCCTCAGTTCTAAATGTGAAGTAGCAACAAGACAGCTATTCTTTGAACTGTGGCTGGTGTGATCTCTTTGGGATTGTCTTAAGGGATAACAATACACCATGGGAGATGATGAACTTCAAAAATTTAACTTAAGCTTCTTGTATAGACTCGACTCCTCACTAGGTAATTAAGAAAAGAAAAATCCTGTATGTAAAGGAAACCTGTGTAATGTCTCCTCACTATATTCCAGGGCCCCAAAGAGGCTTCTTACTGATTCTCCTTAGCTGGTCTCAGGCACGTTTACAACCAGCACTTCTTATATTGTCAAACCACATTTCATTTTTCTTTTCAAGTATTTTAAACTTTCAACTCAAAATTTAAAAGTATCTTCAGACATCATACGTGGGCTGTGAGTGAGAAGAGACTAGGGAAAAATGGTAATAGCAATTAAGAGTAAGAGAGGTTCTTACAAAAATGTCTTTTTTTTGAGGGGCAGTAATAGTATTTTCCGTCAATATAGTTCTCTTTTTCATAGATAACACAAAGAAGGATATGTGTAGGGTGCATCCATATTGAGAAATTAGCAGTGATTAGATCTGCAGAAACTTTCTTCCTGTGTTACTTCTCTGGGTAGACACTTAATCTCTGATTTGCACTTCATCATTGTAAGTTTCCCCATAAGAATGTGAATCAGTCGATTGTATTTCTGAAAGATGTGCATGTGATAGACGTAAAAATTCCAAACCCAGTATGAAAGCAGAGAAACATATTGCATCGCTTCAAATGACCTCCCTGCTACCTTGCGGGGCTCAAGCAGTATGAAGGAGGAAGAGTTTCATTTTCATTCAGAGGACGTTTAGCTGGACTTGCACAGGAGTGATGAAAAGTACAAGTCAGGGTAAGAGACTAGGGAAAGGAGCTGTATGGTAGTCTACGGCAAAGAAGGGTATGAATGAGAAAGAGGGTAGACTGAGGAATAAAGGCAGCATTCTGGCCTGGAGAAGATCCGTTTCCCAGGCCCATCCTATGAACTGAAAAAGCTTCCCGAGTCCTTGGTAAAAGTGCTGATTAAAGACATATTATTGAAAACAGACCCAGGACCATATTAAAGTTGCACATGATACCGCTATACCTGCCTGTCCCTTGCCAATAAGTAATTCTTTTACTCTGACAGTTTTATCATGAATATATATTTGCACATCTACACCTGCCCCTTTGTAGGTAGAAATAACTCCAAAGGTGAGATCTTGGCCCAGTTGAAAGCTATTGTAGATTTGCCTTGAACTTCAGCTGGCTGAGGACTTCATAGCATCTTGAACGGTAATATATCACTTAGAGTTAATGTTAACCCCTTATTAATAAGTTCTGCACTGCAAGCTGCCTTTATTCCTTTAAACTTCCACAGCACAGCAGGATTTTCTGCACTTGCAGAATTGCAGCAGCACAGCAAGAACGCTCTGTTAAACATTCATCAGCAATCAGGCAGTTTCTGAGAAAACAGGGACACATCCATCAGTCTCCACAAACACCTACTAAGGCGAAGACAGTATAACAAAGAGAAATGAAAAACAGTACCTGCCATCAAACAACTCAATGTGCTTGGTACCTTTTTAGCAATCAAGAAGCTCCTCATTAGGTATGTTAAAATCAATCAAAACCAATACAATTGGAATAATCTTGTAATGAAACTCATAATATTTTTGGTGTCTGCATGTTGTATAACATAAACTATGAAACAAAGCTCCTGTAGCCCAGTGACAATCAATTTGCAACACACTAACTGCTAATATAGAGATCAGAAAAAACCTGGCCCTTCAACCTCTAGAGGAGCAGATTGTAGAGAAAAAGCAAGTAATGCCAGGCTACCGTCTGGTAGAGTAAAAGCTCTCCACCAGCTGGAGAAGATCTAAAACAATTTGCACACTTGTTGATGTGCCCACCTGTATCTTAATCTCTTTGGTCTGCAGATGCTGAAATACTAGGTTTCCTGCTTCATCTCATGCTGAAAGAACTGCAAGAATTGTCACCATCTAAGTATGTCTACTCCCAACTAAAACAAAGGAAATTACAAAGATAGGAAAACCTAGTTTGATCTGAAATACACCAGGAGAACAAAATCTTTTACAAGATTACAAACAATTCTGAATTCATTACAGTCTTTGGGCAGATGAATCAGGTTCCTTCAGCTGTCTTTAATCATGTTTAGTTCTCTATTACTAAATCTGGGCCACTAAAGGGAAAATCTAACAACTGAAGAGAAAAATGGAGTCCCCTTCAGTGCAGTCATTTTATCTGGAGTTAGTGTAGGCTCCTGACAGAGTTCAGCCACCAGCCCTTGCTCTGTCCTGCTGCAGTTGCAGTGCGTGTCTATCTACAGTCCACCCCAGCCACACAGAAGTCATGGCATGTTTATTTTGTGCTGCCTATCTTCCTTTGGAAATCACACCTGACTTACCCTAGCTGTAGCAAATACACCACTTGTATACAAGGAAAATGAAATAGAGAGAAGACGGTAGCACACACACACACACAGAGTGCTTTGTGTGGATTAATACCTTCAAGGTACCTTAGCGCTAGACAGCTGTCAGAGCGGGAGTGACTCTGTCCTGCCAGCCACATCATGGCTGGGGTTGGGAGAAGAAGGAGAAAGGACATGAAGTCATCAAAACAAAAGAAAATAAAGTGACATCTTGAGCTGATTCTTGGTTCTCTCTGAGCAACAAACCTCCCCATCCTCCTCCCCAGTGTTTGCAGTATTAATAACATCTGGTTTCCAGTAGCATTTGCAGATTCTTTGACAGACCCTTTGATTTGACAGCATTTGCAGACCCTTTGATTAAGGGTCTGTTCACTCAATAGGAACACTTCTTCCAAGAATTCATTCACCTGCATCCATGAAACCTGCAGGAATGCTATGCCTCTCTACCAAATTATCCCATGAGCTTTTACCTTAACAGAGGCAAAGTAGTGCACAAATGGCCAGACAAACATATAAACAGCATCGCTTATAATCACCAGGAGGCCAGGCTAAAAATGCCAGTGGGGAAGGAATGCCTGAGGGTGTGGAGTTTGTTCGCCACTGCCATCTGGCATATTAGAGGGACGTGAAATCATCAGAAACTCCCAGGTGAACCAAGCTTGTGCCAAGAGGCAAGGGTGGCTCTAGGAAGACAGACAGCTGCCGCTTTGGGCAGCAGAGTTTTGGGAACAGAAAAGGGTGACAGCCCCACTCTTTACTTCATGTGCACCACCGGTCTTCACATGCACCACAGCCCCCATCCCAAGAGCAGTTCAAAGCCTAAGGGGGGGCATGGGTACAGTAGTCACGTAGTTTATATTCTGCATCCACTGGCACAGGGCACACTACTTTTCCACTATCCCAGTTCTGCTCAGGAGAGATGTGAAGTAGGAAGAAGGCTTGTAGGTCTGTATCCACTAATTTCTGGGTGATTCCCAGCAACTGCAAGTAGGTTTTGCCTTTGGCCAGGGCAACACAGGAATAAGTGAGCAAAGAATGAGGAGAATCCCTTCGGCTGGCTCTCCTCCTATTCAATAAGGCAAGCAGCAAGGTCGCCTTTGCTGAGACAAAGAAAGAGCAAGCACACTCAAATCTTGCTGTAATCAATGTGCTTCAAGTTTAGCAGGATATGGCTCTTAACACATGTGGTTAACATAGCACTTCTAGCACGCCATTAGTGTTCTGATATATTATTAATTGGACTAAAAAGGGAGAAATAGACACAGCAGATACCAATTACTATAGCACTAGCTGTAAATAGCCTGCCATTTCAATTTTTCAGGTCTTCTAGATTTGAATATATTAATGTTTTCATATATATTAATTTGCTATCACACTTCAAAGTGAACTGCCCTATCAAACACATTTCATGTGCATTGAATAGGTGATGCTTAATGTCCTGGAGATATAAATAGAACTCACTCAGTTTCCACATCTGCCCCATTTTTAATACTGTATATTAGCTATATTTAAAGATGTTGTGCAATATAGATGCTCAGATCTAGCAATAAACTATTTTTAACAACTGCTATGCTCTAAAAATTTGTGATTTCTAGAGGAAATGCTACCACTATGTTGAAAGTGGCACTGGGGCAGTAAACTGTATTAGACAGCACATTTCTATTGAGGTCAACTGGCAATTTGCTACAGACCCCTGTGGGAGGGGAACAGATAAATACCATTATCTTGCACAGATATTTTTGGCAAGAGGTGTTTGGGAGCACAATGAGCAAAAACAAATTCCTTGGTGCTCTCCATAGTAAAAGGAGAGGACTAAACCCAGCAGCTTGCAGAGAAAACAGGAGAAAGAGAGAAAATTGTTGTCTTCAAGAACATCTTCCTCTAATCTGCTTTTGGGAATGCATGGGGGTTTATTTTCTCTTCAGAGGAAAGAGGCCATAACTACTACTAACTTGATTTCTTCTTTCTCGTGGGCTTAGCCATCCTGTTGAGTACGAAACTGAGCTGAAGCACAAGAAATAACAGAAAAAGCCCACTTGGGCCAAGTACACTCAATTCTGCAGCTTCCTGCATTTTCTAGATACTTATGCTCACTTGGACAGTGTCGTCTTCCTAGTTTTAATGATGTATATTAGCTGGTCAAAAGTAATGGAAGCCAACAGATTGCTGAAATGAAAAGAATGCTTGAAAGGCTGTGGCTGCTTTTGCACAGAAGCTTTATAGAAAAGCTGCATTAAATGTATGTGTGTATTCATATCCATATCAATATATCCATAAACGTATGAATTCCACATAAGCTGTAGTAACATAATTTACAAAGGAAAAGTTGATACTATAATTCTAAGATTTAAAATCTGAACACTGTGATCCATACCAGTGCGACTCAGTGTAAGTTCTAAATCTACCACCTGAAATACAGTTAGACTCTACAGTGCACGCAGATCACCTGCAGTTTTACACAATGGCATATACAATACTGTTCATTAGACCCGGACACTATATAGTGTCCAAGAATCAATAATTCTAGGAGTATTGACAAACACCACGGGAAGCTTTTGCAGCATAACCTCTGCTGTTAAATTCTTCTCCACTGAGCAGCTGTGATCAAGATTTCTACTGTGGACCCAAACAGTCCACCCAAATACTTTCAGGAAATTCTGATCTGAATCCAAACTTTGTAATTCAGCATTTACTGAGCCAAGTAAAATATTCATAGATAATTTTTAATTGTGTATGGGAACGGTTCAAGCATGATGAGCTCTGACAAGCTGGTGAAAGCAGGCAAGCACTTGGGGGATAGTAGATTTTACTTCGGCAGAGGAAAAGGCAGGGGGGCAACTAAATGATTGAGAATAAACTTCAGAGGTTTTTATTTGAATAAAATATTCCCTCAGGAACAGCCTGCCCTCACTGGACACAGCTTATGTGTTTTGTTTGAAATTCTGACTGCAGAGAGGATGAGTCACCATTACTGATCTTTCAGCAAGACAGAGGTACCAGCGGAGAATGTCGGACCTGACAGCAGGGCCAGAGTCGTGCTGGTTACTTGGTTTAGCCAGAGGAGTGGCATAATTGCAGAAACTGAGGAACTTAGCCAGAGGAAAGCAGAGCCGGAGGGCACAGGGTAGGACACAGACTTGCTAATGAGATTGGCCATACTAAAGAAATTAAGAAAGGAGCTGTGGTTAGTTACAAGAATGAGGAAAAAGCCAGTAAAGGTCCTTGTCCAGCTTTTCCATAAATACCTGAATGGAGAAAGCCTAGATTAAATTATTCATCTGAACACGTTTCACAGAAAATGGTGAGGTGCTTTCTCTTGTATATTAAACTCAGGATGCATATACTGTAAATAAAAAAGTGTGAATGTGTGAAGAAAGGATAGGGCACTAAAGAAAAGAACTGAAACATGCTCATCACGAGTCCATGTCTGCATTTAGGGTAGACCTGCAACACCATGCATCTCTGCCTTACTGTAGCAGTATTCACAATATTTTTGCATGGTCTCAGGGCATCTGCTTAGCTGGAGTTACTTAAATATACCTTTCAAACCAATCAGGTTCTCCTGGAATGCCTTCACATACAATACCTTTTTAAGAGGTGAGGCAAGGTGAAAAATTAGGCTTTCAAAAAAAAATTCAAGAATCATTTTGTATACAGTATTGCAGCTTCTACCAATAAGGGAGAATATTAAAAGCTGCCTAAAGCAAAGGTCTCACCAAATTATGATGGGATTTGAAATTCAAATCACAGTATAGCTTTGAAAACATCACCCAGAGAGTCTCAGCTTCATTTACTATCTTATTCTCTCCCATGCTATCATAAACTATTCTAGGCAAAAACGAAACAATTTTTTATTTAACAATTTATGTATTTTTATTTCTCTCTCCTCTTCTTTGGAAAATGTAGTAAAAAATGGCCAGCAGTTGTTTCCCCTTTTAGCTTGGGTAGTTAACATGAATTCATCTTTCAAAACTGAAACCTTTCCATCCTATTCTATTTTCATTCATTCATTTGTTTGGAGGAAACAAAAAAAATCACTCTTTGTCAGAAGAAAAATATTGTGCCAAGTCTGCTGAGCAACTACACTAGTTGTTTGTTGGATGTAATTTCCTACCTTTCCAAGCTATACATAAGAACAGAAAATGAGAACATGGAGAAGCAGGAAAGAAAAAATACTCAAGATGTTTTAATTACAGGTAGTCAAAGGCTGGTAAAACTTCAGAAAATCTCCACAAATATTTTGCTAAATTTTAAATTGATTGCTTTTTGAAAAATAGGCATTCAGAGCATCCTCACCGAAATGTCAAAAATTAAAGGGCCCCAAATCATACTACTTTGCAAAAAAAAAATATTAATTTTGCCATGCAAATATGACAGCCATTGACATGTACCCACCAGGAATGCAATCTAAGCTTCTCATTCAAAATCAATCAAGTTTAGCAAGTCATTCTAACTATTGAGGAATATTGCTTGACACTTCCTTTGTTTTCTTACCACTGGCTATACAAGCTAATGAATGACTCAAAATTTTCTGGCCTTGGAATCATAGTGAAGTGAACCTGCTAGTTTAGTGTTGTGAACTATATACACAAACAAAAATATTTCACTAGATTACGATAATAACACTATATATATAAACTCGTCAAGGAAAGTCAGTATATTAACACCAAGTCATAAAGGCAGACAAATATGTGAGCCATAGACTAACACACAAAAGACTGTATTGAAAAAGTTATAAGCTATGAAGTGCAGTATGAACTGCCACATCCTGAGAAGGAATATACAGGACTAATGTTTAGAAAATAAGATTTTTCCAAGGTCTTTCAGACAACTAAATATTTAAATGAATGGGCCAGAGGCCAGGTGAAATCAATGTTTGATGCATTAAGTCCTTTTCCTTACTACTTCCTCTGAGAAGGATCTAAAGTGTATCTACACAATGCATTCATTTTACACTCAAAAAAAGAGAAACAATGAATTCTGTTGAAACTAACTGCTTGCTTTTCTCATCAAAATGAAAACACTTTTTTTTCATACTAAACAAACATTTCCCTTAGATCACAAAGCAAAATATTTTGAGATATTAATTAAAAAATGCAAAGGAAAAGGGAAATAAGTCTGTGATGAAGTCTCAATGTCCCTTTATATGCATTTGCATGGTGTCTAGCTATTGTTGGATATTAAGGCACAACTCCTTTACAGCAGGAATGGGACTGCTCACCTTGCAAAACTACGCTACAATAGAGGATTTCTAACTGGTTTCACCAGCTTGTCAGAAGGATGCTATGCCTTCTGCTAGAGGACAGCAGAAAGGAACACTCTCATCCTCTTCCATCAAAGCCATTGCATTTTTAGGTATTTAAAGAAATATTTAGTAAAACATAGATTAGAGCTCCTGTATATAACCCCAGGCTCTTTTCCTGATGCAACAGACATCACAACATGCCTCATAAAAGTGACATAGCTTCAATAGCAAGGACTCAGAGAGCCCCAGCTCACATTTACCTGCAACTTGAAAGCTGAGGAATTATTCTGAGAGATGGGAAAAGTGATTTAAACTCTCCTCCCATGGAGATAGGATTGTACCTCAGTCTCATACAGACAACACTGAATTCAGTGCTTTCCCAAATCCTTTAACCTTTCCCAGTCCTTTCATTGATTAAATGTGGTGAGGCCTATTCCTATTTGTGAACACACCTGTAATGCTTTGCCCAGCTGAAATCACTTAACCAAACTGACACAGATGAAACTTCTAGGACAATGAAAATTTCAGCTTCTTTTTTGCCAGTTACGTAGTTGCCAATAAATGTTTTGTGTAACCTTAACGCATTCTCATTCCTCTTGTTCTACCTACCTCCCCTTCTCAAAAGGTCAAAGACAGCTGCATAGGATAAGCAAGCAAATATGAAAACCTATAGGCAAAAAAGTGGAGAACTTGTCAAGTTTGCTTATAAAGAGCTTATACTTTTAAATAGAAAACAATTTGGGTGAAATTCAATAAAGGAAAACTTTATAAGGCAGAAAGACAAAACATATTGCAATGAAAATAATTTTACATGAATTTCTCCAGAAACATTACGCTACTTGCACAAATTGCTAGTGGGGAACAGCACAACCTGATGCCCAATAAAATAGACTTACAATCAGAAAGAGAGCAGAGACCAATTAACACAGAAAACAAAAGCCAGATGCATATGCTACTACAGAGAACAAATGTATTTTCTATAAACTTTTTGAGCACAACATGTTGAGATTTGTGTTCTGTAGTCTCAGCTTTAAGGCCTCGCACCTTTGGATAAGTTGCATGTGCAGAAGTAATCATTCTGTGTTTTACCATATATTTCAGTGTAATTTAGAGAAATATTTCTGGAAAATACCAACACATGGGAGAAAAATGATCACAGAGAACAAAGTCAAAAGCAGAAACAGTGTTTTAGAGGTAGACTGTGTTAAGTGCAAGGCCAAGAACATGATAGCAGAATATGCTTGATGTATTGCAAAATTACCAAAGAATTGAAGTCAATGTCTGTTTGCTATTACAGTGTATATTATACTGCAAAAAAGAAATCTGAAGCAATTGATTTATTAGAGAAAGATAGAAGGAAATTACGAGAACTAAACTGCAAAAAGCTCCCTGGGGTCAAATGCAAGTAAAGGAAAGCTCAACCCTAGCAGCAATGGTAAATTGTCCTATTAGTCGTAAAAAAGTTGCATATCAGGAATGAAAACAGAAATGGAAATATCAGTCATCAAACTATTTCCATGATTTTCAGAATTTGCACCTTCCACCTTTAAATGTTCTTATTGTGAATTCTTATTCAAAATCCACTGTGAAATGTAGGCTTAATGTTTGACATCAAATGCCATTCTTTATACATATAGAGGAATAAACTAGAATCAGCTCCGTGGGATTGAAGCTAAACTCTGTAGATTGGTCTTCATTTGCTTTACTAGGACTATTACATAATTTCCTAAGTCTTTTCTTCTGGCTGGGGATCTATCCTGATCCATAACAATTGAAGTGCTACCTTCATACTTAACAGATGATTCAATGAAAGGGCAAATAGGAGCTTTTAAAGGCTTATTGTCACTCTACCATTCATTACACACCCTAAAGAACTGCTTTTTATTAGATCTCAAATACGCAGGCTGCAAAGAGTGGAAATCTAATACATATTTCAGAAAACTGAAAAGACAAGGCTAGAGCAAAATATAAGTAGCAGCCATATTTCTCCACTACAGAGCTACAGACATTTCTTGTCTTTAGTTGGCAGACCTGAAGGTCACATTACTATTTATCAGAATCAGGTACTTGAAGAGTCATTTGAAAGAGATGGAAAATAACTGAAGAGGTGTAAATATCAAAGCAGGTATCTTTTTACCTGCTATCAAGGAGCAAAAATAAGAAGAAAATCACTTCAATGACAAACTAAAATATGTGCTTAAAAGAGAGAGAGAAAAAAAAAACACCACAACATCTAACCGCACAGACACTTTCTAGAAATAAAATAGCACTGTTTGATAGAATTATCAATATGTGATAAACCTGTCTTTGACATCATCGGAAACAGAACATGATGACCTCTGTCATCAAAGCGTACGCATCAAAAACCCAATGCACGGGATGATGTTTGTTTGTGCTGTAGTAATAGTGAGCAGGTAGCAGTTTGGATTACATGTACTTCAGCAGGAACCCCAAAGGTTTGCCTAGGAAAAAAGGGGCAAAGGATTTGACAGGAAGTCACAATTAAGAAGGGGACTGCAATGTAAAGATTAACTTGCTTAAGGTCATAAGGGAAAATGTGGGCAGGGGAAGGGAGTTGGCGAGTCATGCTTTCTGCATCTCCTGCACCCCAGTTCACTGGTATCAGAAACAAATCCGTGAAACTGAACAATTAATCATTTAGCAGCGTGTGTAATTAACAGGCAGGTAACCAAAACTGTCAGCCTTATTGAAAGAGGGCACAGAGCACCAGTGCAAAGGATTGCAGGACTAAGATCCGATGAGGTAACATTCATGCTTGTCCAGTAACCAGACAAAATATCTGTCCTTCTTGAGGACACTTACGATGGCACTGCGCATACACGGTGCTCCTCAACACCTTCTCATGGACTGCAGAGTTGCTTTTTTTCCCCTCCCCGTCCATCTCCTCTCACACAGATTCTCCAGACTATGTCAGCTTTTAACTTTAAGCAGGAGAAGATAATTAATGAAACTTTTTCAATTTTTTTTTAAAGCACTAGGTAATCTGAAGGAGAATCGCCAGTCTTTCCCTGCTGCAAGTCAGCTGAATTCCTTGGACTCTATGTTCAGGTTTCCTCCAGAAAATAAGGAGAATCCAGGCCAAAGAATGACTTTCCCTTTTCAATTGCAGACTATTAGCTTGCCTTTTAAATCTGGATAGATTAAATAGTACAATTATCCCTAATTTCCAGTTAAGATGCTTGAAAAAAATGTTAATAGTGTTCACACATTTCGAGTTTCTTTTCATCCCTAGAAATAAAATATTCCCTGGTCAACTTGAAGATTTTATTTTTCTGAGGAGAAAACCAAAATGTAAAACACACACACACACACACACACACACACACACACACAAGCCCTTTATGAAAAGATTTCAGTTCAGATTACTATAAAGAAATATCTCATAGTAATAGAAACTATGTATACATTCATTTTTGAAATACTTAAGAAAATAGTAACTAGTATATAAAGCTTTTCTTTTCTGGTAGAGCATGTGCTGGGTCTTACCACATCTCAGTATAGCAGCTGTCTGTATTAATTCTTGAAAGCTGGTGGTAAGCACCAACTTTTAACTGACATCAGCAGTGTAATTCCTACGTGGGTGCAATGGCCATCCACGACATGTCAGATTATGCCATTTTTCAACAATTATCACTTTTGGTATTTACTAAACTAAATGTTTTTCTGAGGACTGTTTAAAACAAATAAACATAACATCAGGAGAAATGCAATAAGTTTTGGTTAAAAAGACGAAACCATCAGCTTCTGACTTATACTTCACTCATACCATGTCCCCCTCTTAGCTTGTAGCACTAAAGAAAATGATCTAATTTTTTTCATTTGCTTACTCCACTATTTCTCAGTATAGAGTGATTTTTTTAATAGACTTTCTAATGAGATCTCATTCAAACCCTGACCCTTGCCATTTTCCCCATGAATATGGCTCTTTGAAAGGAAATGATGGGACACTAGGAAAAGGCAGATAAAGTGACAGAATGAAAAAAACAGATTGACTATTCAGCCAATATTTCAGTTACATGAAAATTCAAGAAGAATCATTTTTAAAGGTTAAGAGTGGCTAATTTTCATTTAATTCAAAAATCTTCCATTCACATTGAGAGGAAACCTGCCTGAGCAAAAAATGAGGCTTGTAATTTTAAATTATCTCCATAGCACTACCGGTGTACACAAACTTACCACTACCAGGAACCCAAAAGTACATCAAATGTATATTCTTCCTGCTTCTTAGAGGATAACTGCATTATATTTGACTGCTATAGTATTTCTATTTACCTCCACAAAGTTCCATTACCTGTAGTCATGTCAAAGTAAACACAAGCAAATTAGAGATGTGGAATGTCTTTGGTGACAAAATGACAGCTATATTGTTTCTTTTACCAATATAAGCTCTGGATCAAACCAATGGAAACAACTGCTGTCTCCTGAATGGTAATATATTATTTTATTGGAATGAGAACAGTGAGAACGTCCATTTTCTCTACAAGGCATGAATTTTCTCCTCGTTTTACAACTTTCAACCTTTGAGCCCAGACCCTGGGGCTGTGTGCATTGTGATGATATAAATATACAAATGCACAAATGAAATAATTAAAAAAATTATGAATCAGTGAAATGAAAGATTATTTGTTTTTGATAACGCTAGTTGCAGTGAATTTTATAAGTTGCATACAACATGCTTTCTGTAGTAAAAAAGATGAGGTATAAAAGTAACATTGATACAGAATTACTTCACAATGGTATCATAATACCAGATATTTTTCCTTCCACTTAGAATAGAAAAATAACTTTCCTACCAAAATGTAATAATAAATCACCTTTCTCTAAATGATCCCTCTTCTAGATATAAAGTGTTTGTTGGTGTGCCTACACCCCCACAAATAATCTTCTACTTTCTCTTAACATTTTTTACTCAGTCATAGTGATGAAAAGCAACTCGGTAGTGAAATTCTTTCTATTTTATGACAGTTATTAAAACAGAAGTGGGTAGATTAGGTTTCAGGTTAAAAATAACTATTGCCCACCAGCTTTGTTAGCCCTGCTCTTTGATAGCTTTATTAAAAACAAAAACTAAAAGTAACACTAAAACCCACTCTACTCTTTTATTTTTATCCATGTTTTTGCATTTCCAATTGTTTGCATTTCCCTTCTAGACTATCTGAACGATGTATTTATCTTCATTTCACTCTCAAATAAAAAAGAAAGAAACAATGAATTCTATCGAATCTAAGTGCTTGCTTTTCTCACCAAACTAGAAACATTTTTTCATATTGAACAAACTATCACTTCAGGTGGTGATTCTTTTCTTTTTAAGTTGTCTTCTGAAAGGAGGTGCAATTGATGTGCCTGGTTTTGCTTAGCAGGAACAGGAGCTTTGTGGGGCACAGAACTGCCTGATGCAAGTGATGCAGCCCTAAGAGCAGGCATCTGCCAGGGGCTGGGTGTGTCTCATGCTGATGCAGCCTGATAGCACGGTTTCAGCTGTTCTTCTGGCAGAAAGCAATCTCCAGAGCATAATTGCTTTCCTTTCACACAGAAGCATTTACAGAGAGAGCCATGTTTGTGATTTACTCTGTCATTTCACTGCTATTCACCTCTTCCCGTTCATTCTTGTTTATTTAGTTTCAAGATTCCGTGTCACCTACAAAACTGCCCTCTTCACTGCTGAAGAGCATTGCAAACTTGATGTGGCTTGTGGCACGGACGGCCTTATCACAGGAGTGAGCATGCATGGCCAGGCTGCATCGCTAAGGTCAGGAACCTGTAGGTTCCCTAGTACCATGTGGGGGGGTTTCTCTGCTAGAAATATGATTGATTAGCAAGGAATGAAAGGCCTAATATGCAAGTGACAGGTTGACAAAATTGATGTAATGAAGACCAAATTCTGTCCCACTGCAAAACTGTTTTAGAATTAGAGAAGTAACTGGAATGTGAGAAGGTCTTTTAGGGATATGTTAAATCTGAAGCACATGAGAAATCACGGAGTAAATTGTTTGGCAAGCAAATGGTGCAGGACAACAGGAGTGAATGAGACCTCAGAGATGTTATCACAGGGTGGGAGGCTCCCACCCCCAACATATGCACACGAATGCGCACAGACAAGGAAACAAGCAGGAGGGACTAGAGGTCTATGTGCAGCCACAAAACTATAGCATTACTGCAATGGCTGAGACACGGTGGGACAGCTCACATGACTGGGGTGAGTGATGAACAAGTACAAAACTTTCAGGAGAAGCAGGCAGGGAAGATAAGGAGGTGGCCTCTGTGTAAAGGAGCAGCTCAGATCTGTGCAGATCCTCTACAGGATGGGTGACAGGCAGAGTGAAAGCTGGTGGGTCTGGGTCAGAGAAGAAGCCCTGAAATGGGTGACACCATGGCGGGAGCGTGTTACTGATCCCCCTGCTCAGGATGAGGAATTGGACAAAGCCTCCTTTCAATAACTCAAGGATGTCTCTGGGTCACACATCCTGGCTGATTTAACCTCCCTGACATCTCCTGGCAGGGCAGCACAGGTCAAGCAGATTTCAAGGCAAGCTGTCAAGCAGATTTCCAGAGCGTTTCAGGGACATCTTGATATAAAGGTACTGGATGGGCCAACCAGGAGTGAAGTGCAACTGGATCTCTTAACAAGGAGGAACTGGCTGGAAGGTAATAATCATTGAAGCCCTGGCTGTAGTGACCATGAAATTAAGGAGTTCAAGATCCTGCAGAAAGTGAGGAAAGGGAGTAGCAGAGAATAGTCTGAAGACTTCATGTGAGCAGACTTTGGCCTGTTCAGAGAGGGTGGGTGGCTTTCCATGGGAAGCAGCAGCAACCTCCAAGCACAAGAGTGGGCAGGCAAACAGATATTATCAGGAGAACTGCTTGGCTAAGCAGGAAACTCATGATAGAGCTCCAGTGCAAAAAGGCAGCTTACCAGGGCTGGAAATAGGGACAGCTGATAGAGGAAGAATTTAGAAATGTTGGATGAGCATGCAGGGATGTTGTCAGGAAAGCTGGAGTCTCAGCTGGAGCTGAGACTGGCAAGGGATGTCAAGAGTAACGAGAAAAATTCTACTACTACCTTAGCAGTAAAAGGCTGAACAAGGAAAACATGAGACTGTTGCTGAATGGGACAGATGAATTAGTGACAGTGGATATATGTAAGGCTGAGGTACCCAAATGGTTTTTTTGTCTCTGTCTTCAGCAACATGGTCTCCTAGGGCTCTGTGCTGGGGGATGGGGCTCAAAGAGGAGGAGGAAAATGATGAGCAGTGGATGAGAGCCAAATCGGGGATTACTTGCACAAACTCAAGCAGTACAAGTTTGACAGCCCTGAGACCAATTAGGCTATATTCAAGGAGGCTGAAATAGCATGCCAATGCCTTTCCAAGGCTTCTCTCTACGTCTTCAAGAAGACAGGAGTGTTGGGGAGAATTCCTGATGATTGCAAGAAAGTAAAGGTCAGCCATCTTCAAAAAAGCCAAAAGGATGATCCAGAGAACTGCAGGCCAGTCAACCTCTACTCAGCCCCTGGAAAAATCATGGAGGGAGTTCTCTTAGAAGCCATTTTGGGGCACATGAAGAAGACGGAGAACAGTTCACATAGCTTTACAGGTAAACTATGCCTGACCCACCCAATTGTATTTTTTTGTCTAATGAGTGGATCTGTGGGCAATGGGAGAGCACTTGATACTGTTTACCTCAACTTTAGCAAGGCTTTTCAGACTCCCACATCATTCTTGTATTGAAGTTGGGACATTATGGTCTGGGTGGGTGCACAATCAGATGAGCCAAAGCTTGATTGGGTGATCAGGCTTGGTGGTTAATGGGTCATATCCTGACAGGAGGCTGGTATCAAGTGGGGTCCCACAGGGTCTGTCCTGGGACCTGTGCTGCTTAACATCTTATCAATGATTTGGAGGAGAAGATTGCGTGTTTGCTTTCTGATGAGACTCAAGGACATGGTTGCCATCTAGAGGACCCTGCAACCAGGGCCCCCATGACATTCAGCACAGACAAATGCTGACCCTTTCCTGGACTGGCAGAGCCCCAGCAGCAATCCTGGTGGGGCTGGAGGCAGCTCCACAGAGAAGCCCAGGCAGTGAGCTGAGCAGGGGCCAGCCATGTGCCAGGCAGCCCCAAGGGCAACAGCGTCCTGGGTGATGTGAGCAGGAATATGGATTAGAGTGAGGGCAGAGCAGGGATGGTCCCCTCTGCTCAGCTTCATCAAGCCTCAGTTGGACGCTACCTCTAGTTTGGACCCCCAGTGCTGGAAAGATGTCTACAAACCAGAGCAGGTTTAGGAGAAGCCACTAAGACATTGGGGCTGGAGACCTTGCCCTTGCCCTGTGAGGGGAGGCTGCAGGGCCAGGCTGGGTCAGCCTGCAGCAGGGACAGCTTTGGGGCACCTTGCAGCAGCCCCCAGCACCGACAGCCAGGGGAGCAAAGAGACGTCACCAGGCTGATCACAGTGGTGCCTGGTGGAAGGGAGGGAGATGGTGGGCATAAGCCGAAATAACAGAAGTGGAAAGGAAAGTAAGGAAAAGCTGCTTCCCTGTGAGGACAACCAGGCAGCAGAGCTAGGGCCCAGAGAGGCTGTACCATCTCCATCCTTGAAGGTTTTCAAACCCTAATAGGATAAAATCCTGAGCAACCTTGTCCGTAGTCCAATCTCTGCACAAATAGGGCTGAGCCAGGGTTTTGGACCTCTGAATGTTCCTGCTGACCTGAATTGTCCTAGGATCCTATGATCTCAACTCTTACAATGCCTTTACAAAATAGATACAGTCTTCCCTATTCTTCTGGTGGCAACGCAGGAACCCAGAAAGGTTGTAACTTACCTTGTCATAGGAAAACGGAAAGATTTCAAATAACCTAAAATGCAAAACTGAAAACCTGGATTCTCCAAAAAAATTACTCATGTCATTAAGGATCACAGATCCTTACCATAGCCCCAAAGATATGTCTAAGGTCAGATGCAGCAATTCAACTCAGGTTGCCTGATTACTAGAACCTGAAATGCCAAAACAGCACCATAAACACAGTCCTGCTTCCAGCTATGGAAAAGCTTCACAGCTATGACACTGGAAATGCTGGTTATGTCATTTAATAGAAAAGAAGATAACAATTTCTAATAGCATACACTTTTCAATTTCATTTATCCTAAATTATACTGAGTTATGCTCCAAATCACTTTTCTTAGCAGTAGAGGAAACAGCAAGCCCAAATTTAGAAATTGCAGTTGTCTTAAATTCTCAGTGTTACTACTGAGTTAAGTGAGTATTATGAAGTCCCTCCTCCCAAACAAAAAGATCTTCGGGAACAGTTTTCAATTTCTGTTAGCACTAGGCCCTCTAAGTTTCATTCATGTAATAAGGAATTTCAATAAAGTCTAAAACTGCTGCAGGTAACTATAATGATTAGTTGCTTAATATTAACAGAATATTTTGACTATGATCAACTGCATATCAACACTGCAAGGGCTTATTATATTGAGAAACCACAGCTAAGGAGTCTTCTTAACTTTGTAGGAATCATAGGACGGAAAACATCTCATATCATTGAAACATGACAGCAAGGAAAAACTGGATCACAGGTTTGGAATTAGCATTGTATCACTTTTTACACAAATATAGAAAGGACTTGATACTGCAGGACTGATTGTTCCCACAAAAGAGGGTAAGCTGTTTTGGGGGAGAGTCTCAGCTGTAGGGGTGAGATTGTTTTACAACATTTATGCTATGGGATAGAATATCAACACTTAGCCTAACAGACGCAATTTGCACAACCTGCATCAGAATTCAATGACAGAACTGCCTAAAATATCGCTAGCTCTACAGTACTACATAAACTTAACATTATGTCTTTCAAGCTTAACTGAGCAAATGATCCCAGTGATAAAGGTTTAAATCCTTGCCCGTTCTTCAGTTTCAAATATCAGAATATTGTTTTTATGGACAGGTAATTTTCTCTACAGTGAGAAAAATCTCATGCTTGGACGACCTACCTACGTATTAGAAGGAATTAAGTTTTTTCCCCTCAGCTTGTGAGAGCTTCTTGGAAGCATTCCAACCCATTTCCTTCCCATTCCTCCCCCAGCCAGAGCTGAGGTTGAAAAATTGCTGTTAATAAGAGCCTCGCATACAAGTTATTCAGGAGTTTTGGGAAGTTGCCACTGATTCTTTGTGCTGTATATATGACCAAGCATTTTTCCCTCTTTCTATTCCCAAGAGATGGAAGGGAAAGAGGGAAACAAGCAAATAGATAGCATATTAACAAAAAAATGACCCAAACTATTTACTACTAGGATTAAGGGTGGCTCTTGAATTACCAGAAATCATGACTATAGTAACTAATGATAAACATCTGATGCCTTCTGAGAACTCTGATCATGGATCTACAATGATTTTTTTGCAGCGTTACTTCTGTCATCTATCATAACAAGGACTGATCCATGTTCACATAAATAGAAAAATGACTGCTCAGATGCAATATACACCATAATGACAGATAGACTGTTGATGAATCTCAAGAGCAGCCTATATTTGATCACTTGTAGGCTATGCAATCCATGTAAGATAACCATGAAAAAGCATGTCTCTGTTGTTCTCCGAGTCAGCTGCTCAGTGTCACCTCATTCATCAGCTGCCGTGATAAACAGTTCTGAGAGAGTGAATTGAGGCAGCAATGGCAGGGAATGTATTTGAAGCATAGGGGATTTGGGACAGAGTGCAGAGACCAGTGAGAGCTGTCACCAAACTGATCTCCTCATTACAGGCAGGGGATGCTGATCTCAAACCTTTATATGAGAAGTTGCTGAAAAATAATACCTTTTTTGAGGAAGGCAGGGAAGATATCCTAGGTAGACTGAAGAGGAAATTACATCCCCCAGAGGGACATGCTCTGTAAACAGTCCAGAAGGAGTCAGCAAGAGACCAAAGAGGCTATGGACCCTCAACTGCAGGAGGACTGGTGTGCCTAGACAGTGCGCTGCAAAGTGAACTGGCAGAGCAACCAAACTACCAGGAATAAGCAACTCAGCACCTGAGTCACGAGAGTAACTACTTAGTTTCTTCCTAATTACTTCTCTTATCTGTCAAGAGCATGTGCACGGAGGAAATTTTTTAGAATAAGGAACGTGCTTATTCTTAAGGAAGAAGCATGACATTTGTGTACGCAGAGGGTGGCAGTCTCGTGATGTCTTAGCTCTGAGATTAGTAAACATGGACGGATATTTAGCTCCACAGCATGTTATCAATTAAGGAAAGTGAGTCCTAGCATAAAACCTGCCTTCTTCCTGTACTTAGGCTTGAGTGTAGGAAAAAGGAACTGGGGCTTGCAATGAAGAACAGTTTCACCTCCAGGGTTTTTTTTTCTTTGCCACTTCATTTCTTACCCCCTCCCCATTTTATTTTGTTCTTTAGCACATTTTATCTCTGTTTGACAAAACAAAAATTAATGCAAACACAACCAGGAGCTGGCGTATACAAATGAGGGAACAAAAATACCCCTCAGCATAAGAATTGATCATCGCGGGTGAGAAATGCTGGCTGACATTTCATACAAGCAATCTTTTACAAGTTTCACATTCCAAATACCACCACAGATGTGAGCGCTGCTGGAAGAAGGCACCATCCTGTCACACTCCTTTCAGTGCTGCAGAAAATCAGTCTGTGTCCAGGCAGAGAGCTATAGATAACTTTGGAGCCTAGATAATTTTATTATCCCACAAATTCATCACATTACCAGAGCACTCAGAGATGAACTATGCGGAGGGCAGTTTATAGAGACAGATGAATAACTGAATTGGAGGAACTCTCAAACAGCATGCTTTGCTGTCAGTTGAATCTCGGTGTCGAATCCATAATCAGGCTACCAAAGAAGAATAGCGCTAACTACTATTGTCCTTGTGAATACCTATTCCATAAGAGATAAGTATTTATTTTACTGTAATGCAGTTATATCTGTACATAGAAAGGTAATTTTTTTTTCCCCTGGGACTACATCACCACAGTTGTGTTATGACATAAAAATGAAATAAGGGATGATTTAAGAAGAAAATAACATATGGGACTGAAGGCTCTGGAGAAAGGTGATAAGATACAGGCAGCGACCTTGGCAATTAGGTCACTGATTTGAGTCTAGGCCAAGTCAGCAAGGACTAAAGTCGCTGCTGTTTGACAGCTGGTCTCTAGTGCCTGCGACACAAGTCAGAAGCTGCATTCTAATGAACAGGTGCTCTTAGTTTAATTTAAAAAAAAAAAAAAAACCATAACAAATGTCCTTCTTTCCACCCTGAACAGAGATTAAGTTGGCCCAGAAGCTGAACCAGACCCTGGAAGCTTCTCTACAGGAGGAGTTTGAGGCAGGCTGTTGGAAGTGCCCATCCTCACATGCTGGTTGTCTTTGGTTCTGTAGTACAGCTTAAACAGGAAGATCTTGGGGACTTGGGGTGCACCTTTATTCACCAGGTCAAGGACAGTATCCTGGGCCATAATCCAAAGCTTAACAGTTCCCCTGTTTGCATGAAGCTTCACAAACAAGCAAGTTTCATCTTCACAGCTTCTTAAAGACAGGAAGAATTGCTGAGAAGGGTCTAATCCTACCTCTGCCATGGTTTTGAGTCCTATCATCTTGATTTCTACAGCAAGTGCTTAATCTGCAGTGCTCATTAAAGAAGATTTTACTGTCTCTACTTAAAACGTTCCAAGGATGGAGCAGTACTTTCACGACACAAACTTTGCGTCCTGTTTTTATTAGAATTTGTCTAGCTTCAGCTTCCAGTCAATTATTTTTATACTTTTTGTTATTATAGTAAAGAGCCTTTTATTATGTTTCTGATCTGCATGTAAATATTTAATTAGAGATGGGCCAGCTCACTCATTAATCTTCCCTTTAATAATATAAATAGACTGCCTTAAATGTTTTCCTAAAAAGGCTTCCAAATTCTTTAACCATTCTCACATCACTAGTAAAGCCTTCCCATTTATTGACCTCTGTCTTGAACTGTGGGCACCAAAATTTAATGTCACAATCCGGTGGCTGTCACATCAGAGCCAAACACCCAAGAATTGCAGTCTTTTCTGTTCAATAGCCTCTTTCTCATTCACAAATGTTAAATAGCACAAAGCTAAAACTAACTTCCACAGCCCAAAGTGAAGAAAATTAATAACTCCTCAATACCCACATTCCTAGACTTATTTAACCAGATTTTGATTTATTTAATCAGTGTCATTTTGATTTCCCTGTTTCAGCTTAATTTATCCAGAACTAAATTATTGCCCTAAAAAAAAATATATGCACATGTGTGTGTGTGTATGTATGTATAAATATATATACATAGTTTTATATGTTTTATACACACACACACATACATATATATATACATCTGTGTATGTGTGTATATAAGTATATAAATACATAAATAAAATTACAAATATAAATATAAATATATATATGCATACTACCAAAAACACCACGGGCATTTCTGAGAGGCAGGCAGGCACTCCCAAAATTCAGAAAATACAATACATCAGTGTGAGTCCATCCCTTCTCTGGCAGTGGGCAGCACTCACATAACATCTTGGGAATGTTTTTTCATCAGTTATACAGGAAGAAACCCATAAATAACACAAAACAAGCAACACCTCATCACCTAATCTCCACTTTTCTGTGGCTGACACTGGAACTGCCATGAGTGGTGTAAGTGGGTTGGTTCTCCACTGTATTCAAGGGCTCTTGAGTTGTAACACACTTGTTCTGGCAGTCAGGCATTTTCTCAATATGCATTGCAAGTGCATTCACAAAAGCAAAACAACTATCAAAAGTCACAGAGAAGTCTTTCTTTTTATGAAGTGTTATTCCCTGACCTAAATCAGTCTTTGCCTTTGAATTAGTTTATGTTACTTGTTATTTAGCAGATTGATTGCTGCTATGGCAACAGCACATCCCGCTGTACAGGCATAAGTATTAGGCCTTGATACGTTCCCTACTTATTTTCTCTCAAAAGCCATGAAGCCAAGAGTCTCTAGTCAGAGTCTAGGTGGACCAATACCTAAAAAGCTAGAATTCACGTTCTTCCCTTCTTCCTCCCTCCCTGCCCTCCGTAATAATGTACTATTCAAAAAACCCAAAGCAACATACAGAAAAAGGGAAATAATAAGTTACTATATCCATAATCTCCTGCTCTTCCAATAAAGCATCAGCTGTCTCTAGACCTTTTAGATGAGCGTCTGTGCCAGCTTTGCAAGAAAGAAACAGTATATTGAGATGGAAGTGCATTGAAGAGATTTACTGTCTTTCAAGCAGGGAAAAAACAGACATATTGATCTACAAAGATCACTCACACCTGTTTCTTTAGGTCCCAAAGAAATTGCTAATGGACTGAGTGCTGGTAAATATATCAGCTTGATGGCCATAAGCAAAGCCCACAGTCAGCTGATGCTTTGCATACATCTCTTTTCTTCTGATATGGAAACATTTCAGCATCTGCCTGTTTCAACTGAGGTAACTGCTGCTAAGCATTGGCCATACACAGCATCTGGCCACCACTGCCTTTAAGAACTCTGTTGCCACCTCTGTGACAAACTCTGCAACCAGCAATAGATAGCCTTTACATGATAGAGCCCTCCACTGTCAGCACACTGTTGCAAAGGTTAGTTCACTTCCTCTTGCAGCACATAAGACGATTTGATTTTGCCTTGTCACCATAAACTCTGTGGTGGCTGATCATTCTGTAGAAGAGGACCTTTCATTCATTGCAGAAAGATGTAAGATGCAGGGCAGAGATGTTTGAGCATGAAGCTGACTTGCAGACTGATAATCTGGGTGTCCTGCAGTAGCAGATTTGTCAGGTTGGGAAGAAATATGGTAATATGAAGAAAGAGGAGGAAGTAAATGCATGAAAGGTACACGAACTGGGAGCAACACTCTGAGCATGATGCAGTGGACGAAAAGCAGCAAATAAAGAGCCTCACAAAAAGGACGAGTCAAATCAAGCAGGGCAATAGCCAAAGATGATTGTACACACTTCAGTCTTGATAGATACAGGTGGGATGTGCAAGCATGAGGTGGGAGAGGAAGCTGTTTCAGTAACTGAGTTGAGAAAGGCAGGGAATGAAAACGTTTATGTGGTGACCATAAACCGGAAGGTATATCTCCTAAATGTTACTGTAGGAAGAGAAATAGTCAGTTCATAGGTTGATGGGACTGTGTGACAGTGATAGAAGCAGAAGATGTAAACTATACTGAGAGATGCATTTGGTTATGCAACGGCAGATGATGCAGCAGTAGGCTGTGCTATGTTATTTTCTGGAGAGATGAAGGTCTTGCTGTGATAAAGATGCTCTGCTGGTCATTGGTCTCCCTTATGTTTTCAGTACAGTTTCTCACTCTTTTAGGTGACACCCATCTAAGATATTTATCCAGTTTCTCATAAAACTCAATATAAGACTTAACTGTGAATTGAAATGTATATTTTTAACCATATGTGCTATCAGACTCAGGCGGCTGATCTTTTCAACCATGTGAAAACATAAAACAATAAGAATAAAGTATCTTTTAGGAAAAGTCACATGGCAAGTTTTGGCAATAACACAGCAGCCAGAATTCCCACTGAGGGAATTGTCCTAGTCCGAAGAAAGGTTATTTGTTTGTAACCATTGCGATACTGCACAGTTAAATAAAATACTACGTTTTTTTTTTCCTTTCTGTTAGCCTATCCAGCAATCTCATACAAGCAAATTTCACAAGCACTTTTCAAGATGCACCCATATATGTCCCACAGACATCAACATAGCAATATCATATGAACTCACATTCACACATCCCAGGTTACAGATAGGCACTAAAGGTTCAGGCTACAATTTTAAAGGCATTCCAAATACAAAATGTTATTACTTGCTGTTAAATGCTGGGGCCAATGACAAAGAAGTAGGAGAATGCAGACAAGTGCAGCCAGATGTTGTACAGAGCAGGAGGAAGGGGTTTCTTTACCAAGGTACTTCCAGAAAATTCCTAAGTGTGTTATTTCTGGATGTCTGTAGGCAGAACGTGTTCAGGGCTCAGTAACAGATATATCTACATGCCGCAATGTTTTATGACATGATTCTGCTATTAACTCAAACTTGCAAGACCTGGGTTTTCTAATCAGACTTTGTTTTTCTACCCAGTGAAGCCGCTTAACTTTAAACAAGTTGTGGCAGCACCGCCAAGGTATGTTAATCCAAATCTCGTTTCAATATGTTAAGAATCCATTCTTTAGGGAAGTGTGTGTGTGTTTGTTCGTGTGTGTGCATTTCAACCATATTAGTCGTTCCCACCATCTCACCAGCTGAGAAGTGCTGATTTTGTGGTTTCCTGTACCATGGCATTTTTCTGACATAACTGCTCAAACCTGGTTCTACTCTTGTTGTGTTTTATCATCTATACTGCCCCTACATTCCTCTCTTCGAAAGAGGAATTGAAATACACTAACTCGTTGTTAAGAACAGTCTTACTGCTGAACTAATATGCCTTAAATTCGAGTTATACCTGTAATGAACCTTACATGGTGCATTGAACCTTCCTTTGTGCAGACAAGCCCTGAGTGAGAGTGTTGCAAGGATGGATTAGTAAATGACAGAAAACACTGGCTACCAAGGTGAGGCAGACTTAAACATCTGAGGTAGACAGACACCCACATAGCCCTGCGCTAACTCACCACTGCTTTCCTCCTTCACCACTTCTGCACGCTTGTTTGTCTGTATGGAAAGCAGTCAGACTAGCAGCATTTCACATCCACTACACGCACATACAAACACTCTGGTGGATCAGCCCTCCATACACAATGCAGTCCCCATTACGATGAGAACCTTAAGTTCAGCTTTTAAACGGTAATTTAAACATGAATATCTCTTGGAGTGTTTGTTTCCACAGCTGCATGTTCCTAACCTATACAAATTCACAGCAAAATAACAGTGCAAAAATCAAACCTGTAACTGTCTACTTACTCTGTCGCACCTGAATTTGATCCCTGATGCAGATGGAAGTTCTGTACTGTACAGGTACAACATTTATTTTTCTATTGCTGTAGCACTTAAACATTGGTCCTTAACTTGCAATAAATTTCAACAGCCAAATTCATGACAATGTAGACCAGTATTCATGAGATGCACATTTCAAGAAAAAGCCCATGACTTTTCGTAGAAAAAAAATACACTAAAAATAACTTCATTGTAGATTTCATAATAAATAGTTTTGACAAAGTCAAAGCAAAACAAAGATTAAAAAATTAAGCAGACGGCAATGTGCTAAAATATCATGCTTTTCTCTTTGATAATCACTTTATAAGCAAGCACAATATCGCTTAATGCAAAATCTATGCATCCAAAGTGGTTGGTCAAAAAAGACAAGAATAGCACAGTGAGAGAAAAAGAGAAACCCAATCAGATAAACAAAAAGAATGAAAGTAAGAGTAGGGTAAGGTCAGATGATGAAAGAAACTAGGAAAGGTGTAGCACATATTGCATACATAGCCTTCATTAAAAGCTGAAGGCTGGTTAATAGCCATCTGATGCCATGTTCCATGGAATTTGCCTCACTGTCATTGGTATTATTTGTTTCTGATTCTTCAGGTACTATCACTGACATAGGATTCCTTCTGAAAGAATTGGGGCTGTTCTTGTGTTTAAGGTTGGAAATATGTTGAAGCATCTTGCTAAACCAAGACCTCACTCAAACAGTATTTTGTGACAAAGACTATGGCTTTTTTATTTCATATTTACAGCTCTAGATAAGACTATTCAATACTCCCACAGTACAGGTTAATGAGGATGCTTATTCTATTACCTCAAAATGAGCAAATTAAACTCGCAGAAGACTTAGAAAACGCATCTCTGGATTGAAAAAAAAAAATCCAGCCAAAACCAGAAAACAACTGGGAAGATGGGAGAACTATATGTTCGTAAAAGAGTTCAGTGTTAACTTTGTCTGCACGGTAAAAGACAGCTAGCATGCTTTGAAAGGAAAGCTTCATCATATTCCGCTGCCGGTGCTGGCAGGTTCCAAACGCAGCAGTCCTGTGTTGAGCAACATCTCTGATTCTAGGCACATTGAGGCAACAAAGTACAACATAAGCAATTCATCGTGGTTAAAAACTAAGCCCATTTGTCAGGGCAAGGCACATTCTGAGAGATCAGAACAGTGATGAAATGCTTTAATTGTAAAGGATGGATGACAGCTTCTCTCTCATTTTTTTTTCAAAGGTACTGTCCTCTCCAAGAGACGTTAAACTCTTAGCCCGACAATGGATGTGTTGGCAACAAACCTCCACTGTCAGTTTTGCACACATTGTAGGCTATCCTTTTGAACTTTATTCTTCAGTTGCAGATTTTATATAATTCCCTTGAAGGCAGATGGCAGCAGAAGGCCGCTGAAGTAAAGTGTCATAAAAGAACCATCACCCAAATAGATGTCGAGATTGCAGGGCCAGCTTTTCATTTTTGTGGGTGTATGCTCCCATGCACTAACAACACTTCAGGAAGAAGTTTACACAGGAAATGCACAAAATATTTTATATACTTTTGGGGCCTACGTTCATGAAAGCATGGGAACCATTTAGCAGATACTTACTGAGAGAACTCAGGCACAAAAACACAAAGCAAGAGACCTCCTAAAGGACTTTCAGTGTTGTCATACAAGCTTGACAAAAGAAAATACCGCTACCCTCGTCTGACACCTTGCTGGTCTTTTTGCAGTTGAGTGAAGATGTCATGAAGCTCTCTCCCAAAACAGGTATCCACTCCTCAGAAAAATGATACCGAGTGCATATTTTCAACCCCCATACTTTTTCTTAAGAACAGAATTGCAGTTTCATAAGATGTAGTAGTTCAAATTTCCTATCCCGTCTTACAGTCGTTGGAGCAGAGAATTTTGGAGAAGAGCATGAAACATCTATAACTTACAGTGCAATACTGCATTGTGGAAGTTTCATTTTACAAGATTTTCTTTTAAATCTTCGGAAAAAAATAGACTTCGAGACTATTAAGTAAGGATCTCATCTACTTTAGTGATTCAGAATATTCATTTTTATAGTAAAATATGCAGAAAAATTCAAGGTATTGAATGAAAGAAACGAAGTAAGACAATGCACAGTTTTGAGCTAGAACCTATTGGAGAAATCTAGTTTCAGAAACGTTTTGACTATTCATGTACTTAAAGGTACTTCTGAGTATGAAGAAAGCTACTGCTTTACTTTTTTCTCTTTACAGTAATCAGAGTATGATACGTGAAGTTATTCAAATGAAAAAAGCTCTTGTCAAAAACCTGTTCTTTCTTTCAGCTGGGACAATAAAACATGAAAAGGTAAGTAGCTTACTTTTTTTACATGCTTGTTTACAATGACAATGAAATTGCTGTAACCAAGGCTTCTAAACTTTCAAGACTTCGTCTATCTTGGAAAGTTGTACCAGGATATAAGTAAATTATTTATTTTAGGGTTAGAACTGCTTTTCCACCAATGAACAAAAAGCCCTAAAAATAGCATAATAATAAATAAATGAAATAGAAGGTGATATTACCAAATATCCTCCATGCTAGTATGGAGCACATTTATACTGATAGACAAACAAGCACACTTATACTGATAGAACAAGGTCTACCTGAGAATACAGAAAAGAGAGATGTATTGTTTTGGCTGTTAACTCCACCAAAAAGCCAGGATGCTTTAAACTATGTAACAGCTGCCTTAAAGTACCAAGTACAGTCTTAACTGAGACCAAAGGAAAAAACAACTTATTTTTAAATATCTGTGTCCACCACTCTCTCAATAAATATATTGCTTAGAGTTTAAAAACGTAAGCATGATCCAAAGTCTAAATCTCCTTTTAAAAAATCCTAAATTTCACTTGGCACTTGCCTCCTTTTAAATGCACTTCTGCTTTAACAACATACAGATTCTAGAGAATCTCCCTAGTGGCTTTGGTTTCATACAACACGTTGCATTCTCAGTGGCCAGAGAGAAAACTTGTCTTTCAGTAATCTTTCCATAAATCTAAAGCAGATTCACTGAGCACTATCAGGTTGCTCTGGTATGCACACAGCGTACTGTGTGTTAACTTTATGTTTATGCATGAAAATGAGAAGAGAGTTTTTAAGGTTCCCATTACAAATAAACCTGAAGATGCTTCTCAAAGATGATGTTCAGAAGCGAACAGTTTTGAGATGTGTGAATCTGGTGAGCACAAAGAAGCCTTGTCCTAAACGAAAGGTAGCATTTTTGCTACAGGTAGCTGCAGTAGCATTCGGCTAACTTTCCTCATGCACCAAAAAGTTCTACAAGAGGATAAAAAAAAAGTTTACAAGATTTATTCTACATTGTGAGAGTTGGTCTTTGCTCCTTTGAAACACTGCCTTGTTCCATCATGTAGCTGGCAGTCATTGTTTCTAGAGGTAGTGAAGCAGTATCTGGGGGGAGATGGGAGAGGTATTTTAATTGCATCAAAGGTAAGTAAAAACAGCGTGAGGGCACAAATGAGTTGTGAAGATTAAGCTGGCATCTGAAAGTTCCTTACCTAAGATCTTCAATTTAGATGGTTCCACATTGCACAGTCCATAACCCTAAGAAAGCTCTCTAGGACATATTTTCCAGCCCAAGATCATGTGAATAAAGTTTAAAACCAGTGTTGTCTATCCCAGTAGACAACTGTTTTGTACATCACTAGGGAGAGAAATTGCAAATTGCAGGTCAAACGACTGGAGATGGCTCAAGTCTTTGTTTCTGTGGAGTAATTTGGATATCTTGAGCCTATAGATCTTGCACCACGATAGCATGTGACCAATACAAAGCTACTGCTTCTTTTGGTCTACTTCTGTTCTCACATTTGCAGCCATTGTATCTGCACAGCAAAATCCTTGCTCGCCTTCAAATGCTGATAGCCACTCTGGAAATCAGCATGAAAATATAAATTGAATCAGTAAGGTTTCCATATACAACATACTACTTTGTTTATAAGATTCCTACCTCTTCTATGCCTCTGTTACGTTATTTTTTGTTGCCATTGATTACTTATGTAGAAACATGTTTGAGGAATACTGGCTGTGTATCAAATCAACTTTCAGACTTCTCTCCTCCACCCATATCCTCTCTATTGATGCAGTAATTACATATCTTAATATCAAATGCTAGATTTTTCTTTAAAAATGCTGTAGATTTACAACCAGATTCACGAGAAGAAATGACCCAAAACAAAGTAGTATGTACTGTGCCTATGAGGCCTCAAGGAATATAAAAATGCAGCTACAGCCATCCTAATCCCATATTTCTAACCAAAGATCCTGAACAGCTTGCATAGCTGATCCATTAAAAAAAAAAAAAAAAAAGCATTTTCTTTCTAGCTCCTCTGCTGGACAAAACACATTTGTCCCAAAACAGCAATGGCAGGCGTCCTCAAAAAATTCAAGAACTGCACATTTCAGTGTATACTTATTGAAGCTTTGTTCTTCAATACTAACAGTCATAACATCTACAATGACCCAACAGAGATCACTGAATTACAAAATCTGCAAGTAAATGGAACAGAGTAAAGGTGAGGCATTAATTCGGACTGTGTCATCAGCATTAAGCTGATATCATGAAGCCCATAAGATAAGAAAGGGTTGAGACAGCACTGAGACATCCTTCACAAAAGCTCAAGCTCTGCCCAACAGCACATCCAAAACATTCTGGAATAGGGAAAGTTCGCAGCAATATGATGTGTAATGAGCTCTCCTTAATTTTTCCCTTCCTGTGCCCATGTTTCAGATCCTTTCACTTCTGGAAGCAGGTAGAAGTATTTGCATAAACAAATATGCTTGCTAAGAATGAAGCTAAACCTATAGAAATGTCATTATTTGTTCTGTTAAGAGGAATCTAATTCATTTTCTCAGATTAGATTTAGCAAGCGCATTCTTCACTAATTTATGACTGACAAAAATTTGGAGAGATGAAGGCAATGTGACCTACTGCAAAAATTCAGGGCATGAAGGCTAAACACTTTCGTGCGGTACAGGTAAAGAAAAGTGATTAGGACTGAAAACTAAAGACGAATGGATGTCCAAAAAATTGAATGAAATGATGATCGTGGAGGGATCAAAAAGAGAGAAATGGAACTGGTTTCATATGTGTATCAGAGGGTAGCAAAACACCTGCAATTGCACCAGCTCATCAAGGTGCTACAGAAACGGTAAGACTACAGTACCACACTATACCAGGGTTCCTATTTCAAGGAGGATAAAGACAAGTTGCAAGAGGATATTTATAGCTATGTTCTCTTTTAAACGATATAGTCAGAGAGGCTCTGCAACGTTGCACAGGATCACACACAGGCTTTGATTCCAGAAAGCATTTGATAATTTTCCTATCCCCCATCTGCAGAAAAAGAGAACCTCATCCTGTATCTGCATTCAGTATCTACCTATTCCACCCTACTTTGGGCGCAGGTAGCCTGTATTTTAGTTTGATGACTTACAAGAACTGAAGAGCTCTGCACCTCAGGAAATCTGAGATGTGATACCTCTCAGATGTGATTTAGAAAGTGTGCATTTAGAAAGAAAGACTATATAGTTAGACCTAATAGACAAAAATGGAAATCTATCATTGTGGAAAAGTTAACCATCTAGGAAGTTTTAAATTGCACTGGAAACATGCAACTTTTAAGAACCGTCTGCTGAATCTTTGACTACTTTTTTCAGTAAAAATACACCAGGTTTTAGGACATAATTGTTTTGGTCCTTTCTGATGCATCCTTATATTTCTACTAACCTGCTTTCTGAAAGGGATCGCTGCCCAGCTGTGTTCAGCTGCAATGTAATAAATCACTGTTATCAAATACAGTATTTTGGAGTAAGAAGCTTTTCTTAACACAAGCAAATGACAAATGTATATTAAATATAAAAAGATAATGATATAAACATAATATATAGATATATGCTTTCAAATTAAGGAGAAATAAAAATATACTTTTTATATAGGAGAACCTAACAGGAATGATAACCATTGATCTGCATTAGGTAAAGGAATATTTATTTAAAGCAATAAACTTAAGAACGATTCAGATAATTGTAATAGGTTTTGCACCTTTACATTGTATTTGATTTACCTCCTATACTATATTTCAAGCACTTGATAATGTTCAGCTGCTTGGAACTGACTTTTTTAATGTTGAGCAGACAAAAAAAAAGTAAGATGACTAATTATTTCTCCTTCTTCTTTCAGTTAAAAATAGGAATGTTGTGTGTAGTTAGTTGAAGGTACAGCAGTCACTGTGGCAGATGAAATAAATGAGAACAAAGATAGAGTTTGCTAGCATACCAGTTCTCTTAGTTACACAGTCCTAGGTACAATATCAAAGCCAGCTAAAACATGGATATCAGCAGACTGCACACAGCGCAGGGATAAGGTATGGGATTTTAAAGCTACACTTTAACCAATAGCATGTTTTTGGCTTTATAATTGCCAAAGTTTTGTGCTAAATCATAAAAGTCATTCAGATTTCCATTGGGGTATAGCTAGTATTTGAATGGCTAAAATACGGGCAATTAAAGTGACACTTAGAAGTTACAGCCAGTTAATGTGACAAGTAAAATGTAATAGTACGTTCATGTAGGGATCTTGCTAGGTCAATGACTATTCTAATTTGCGTATTTTACCTTCCTAATGTCTTACAAAACTACCTTCCCTCTTCAAAGCGATGCTTTATTAGCCTAATCAGATTGCCATTTGGCTGGACTCTCCTTGGATTTGTTAGGGTTTCCAAAGAGGGATCACAGTTTAAGGCATATTCAGTGGAGGAAACCCAAATGCTTAAAGAGCTCCCTCCAAGCTATAACATTGCAAGAGGCATACTTTATCACATTTCTAAGTCTTGATTCAGCAGGGTATTAAAGAACGTATATAGCTGCAAAGGCGAAAACAGCAATGATCACAGCATACAGGTTGCGGTATGGAGTGTAATACTTGCTTTCAGATTCGAAACCAAACAGCTCAGCTATGAAATTGCCTAATCCCTGCAGAGTGGGGCCAGTACGTCCACAGGCCCTACAAATTGGTACAGGCAATCTCTCCACCTTGTCGCTACATTGGAGCAGCCGCTGTCCAACACCATCTCATCTCGCCCCCTTATGCCCCGTAGCAACAGCTTGGTAGCCTCAGAGCAAAATTATTCGCTTATGCGAGCTTCTTCTCTGCTTCCAAGAACAGGTGTGTCCCCCCCAGCCTTCTCTTCTGCACGGTTTGCTAGATAGTCCTACTGACTGAGCTCAATTCACATCTACACAATGGTGAGAGAGACCTAAAAATTGAATTAGGCAAAGAATAATCGCGAGACTCTGGAATCTGTATCTGCAAACCTATATATGTCTTAACCAAAGCTGGATAAAAAAAGAAATATTTAATTTTACACAGCCTTAAAATTTCAAACTGTACGCACTTGAGTTCTAATCAAGTAGCTAAAAAAAAAAAAAAAAGGCACCTTTCTGGATGTGAATTGTGAATTTGTTACAGAATGAGAAGCCAGAAAAAATTGGCTTAGTTTCATGTATTAAGAATGTTCTACATGAATCTAGAAGCACACAGGAAAAAACAAAAAGATTTATTTAGGTTTTATTCCTGCTACAGCTCAACCACTGTCTTTCCCAAGTTTACTAGCACATGTGGGGACCCTGACATCTTCTGAAAGGCACCCAGCAGGTTGCAAGATCTAGCTTTATAAAGCAGAATACTAAAAATGTTGATAAATATTGTTCAACACCCATGTTACTGAGGCAGCCGCTACCAAGAATCTGTTCAAGGAGCATGAGATCAAAAAACCCAGAGGTTTAGACTGATCATCAAAAGAGGGAAGGAAAAGTTCATCTGTAGAGAAATAATTCACATATCAGTGTAGATGATCAAAATTTTGTATTTTAATTTTTAAAAGGCAGAAGATAGGGAGTGTATACACAATAGCAAAGAGAACAGAACAGTAGGGGAAGAACACGTGCTTTCTTTCTTTCTAAAAAAACGTTAAGCTCATAAAAAAATAATTTGATTTATATATGAAAAAACCTTCACCACAGGATAAGGAAAACGTACTCAGAAAATGCTCTCTTTAATTCTTATAAGAACACAGCAGACTTTTTTTTTTTTTTTTAACACTCATACAATCACTGGAACGTACTTTGAGAGAGAACCGAACACAACTCTCAGTACTAAAAGTGGTAGACGAAATATTTAAAATGAGACCCCCCCCACATTCTTATTTTTTCAAATCTCAGCCACAGAATCAGACCTGCATTCTGCTTTTCAATTTTTTTTTTTTTTTACTAATACCAGAAGCCAAAAAAACTGAGAGCTGAATCAATGTATTAGGCTTATAGGTTTTAACTCCCACTTCATGTTATGAAGAAAAAAATTTATTTTTCAATAGACTTCTAACTTGCAGGAGGCAGACTTAGTTCTTCCATCTATCATCTGTGCCATCAAGAAAAACTGCAAAAAGTTGAGAACAGAAGGAGAAGAAATCAGGAGTGGACAGGCGTTTCCATCACCTTTCAGTTACAGATCAATACACTCAAGAAAACTAGTTGGATAGTATTTAGAAACATCTATTAATGCATACATTTTATTTAATCACAGGAAATAATGGCAAATCACAGTCCTAACAACCTTAAAATCTTGCTGCAATGGAAATTAGTTACCTTTGCCTCAACAAGGAATTCTGTTCCCAAAGACTGCATTTTATGTGAGAAGAATTTTCATGCTAATTTTTACAGTGACAGGCAGCAGTGATTATTATAGTCTCAAATTGGGCTGGGGTGAAAGGACGATGGAAGGTAATATTACCTAATGTGATCTACTTTCTGCTTTTATCAATTGCACCACAGATTACTGCAAAAATAAATAATCCTGCGGAAAAACATAATCTCCAAACAATTTCCTGTTGTCTGTGACTTATTTCTACAGTTTGTTGTTGCCAAGTTGCAAGCAAATAAATAAACTACACAGGCAATTTTTTTGTGCAAGTAGATGAAAGTTTGTATCTTTTGGATCTCTTTTTGTTTGCAGAAAGAGGGCTGCAAGTACAAATACTAGGTAAAACATGCTCAAATACAATTTGGGAATTCCTCTTGCAAAAAAGAAGAGTCAGTATGCCTACCAGGACACCTTAAATGAAATAATGTAATAGCATACAAAATTAAAGTTCTCTGTGCTGCGGCTCCAAGGTCATTTGTGAGCAGGAGAAACAAGAGCATCAACATAAGAAAATGAATGAGGACACTAACTAGACTAGTCATTAGCATTCTCGTATCTTTGATTTTTTTCTAAGCTCATTTGCTTTTACCGCATTTATGCCCCCTGCGCACTTGGTTACCATGAACTTTCACAAATGTGCATTTAGTGGCCACAATGTTTGCTTGAATGATTCATGCCCCATCAGTGCCCTTCTGCAGATTTAACAGCCCTAAATGATACCATTGCGTGCTCTGTTGGACTGGGTTTTGCAGAGAATAGCAATTATGTGGCTAAAATTGCATTCCACTGCAAGTTTCTTGAACTCATGCCTACTAAACTGTGGCCTGTTACCACACATTTATGCGTCAGGCACATTGTGCCAGGCAAAAATGAATTTGATATACACGATCACTCCTTTGGCCATCTTATTTTTTTAATAGAAGTATTATAGGGAAATGAAAGTAATAGTCTAGGACAAGTACACTGTTTTCTCCAAGGAGAAAAAAAAAATGGGGCTGCCAATTTCTGCACTGACACTTTTCCTTGATCTCATTTGGACTTTTGGCATACACAGCAAGCATTAACAGTGTCCTTACTGTCGCCATCCATGGCAGGACAACATAACACATTGCTGTCTTGCAATCTTTTTGTACCTGATTATGTATCTTGTTGAATAGCTTCCAAGACAGCAATGTCTACGAACAAGAACGTTGATTTCTAAATAAAATTACTGTCAGCACTAAGATGGGAGAATCTCACATTAGCAGAGGCTGGAAATATAAAGAACATTTGATCAACACAATGTTCTGTATTTTATAGTGCAACTTATCAAGTTACCATTGGTGTCACACATCTTCCTCCACTCAGCCCTGCTGAGGCCAGTCCACTTCTGGGATCGGCACTAGAAGAGAGACATGGCCCTACTGGAGGGAGTCCAGCGGAGGGCTACAAAGATGATGAAGGGACTGGAGCATCTCTCATAGTAGTAAAGACTGAGAGAGCTGGGACTGTTCAGCCTGAGGGGGGATCTGACCAACGTGTCCAAGTATCTGAAGGGAGGGTGTCCAGAGGATGGGGCCAGGCTCTTCTCCGTGGTACCCAGCGACAGGACAAGAGGTGACGGGCAGAAACTGAAACACAGGAAGTTCCATCTGAACGTGAGCAAAAATTTCTTTCCTGTGAGGGTGACTGAGCACTGGCACAGGTTGCCCAGAGAGGTAGTGGAGTCTCCTTCCCTGGAGATATTCGAAAGTCATCTGATCATTGTCCTGGGCAACGTGCTCTAGGTGAGCCTGCTTGAGCAGGGGGGGTTGGACTGGATGATCTCCCAAGGTCCCTTCCAACCTCAACCGTTCTGTGATTCTGTCTCTCCCAAATGTGATTGTTCATATATGCACATTTTCTAAAAGGGCACCTGCCAGAATCTCAAGTGACAGATCAATTTGTAAAAATTGTTCCATGCCAGTTCCTCTCAATTCAGCAGAAGTCAATGTTCCCTCATAACTATTTTGGAAGCACATGAGGAAAAAGGTTTTGTCTTTGCTTCTAGAGTAAGCAAATACTCATCACTTAGCTCTTCCTACGTCACCTATCATGCTGAAGGTGATGTTTGTTTGCTTTGGTGTACTTTAGCTCTACCTTCCATCCCACACAGAAAGAGCACAATTGTTCATCTTTCATTAGTTTTAGGTATGATGAAAGGAGCTAGTTTCATATCTGCAAGCTGGAAATGGCTCATAACTTACCTGCTGGCAAGGCTGTTCCCTCTCCTCCAGGATAAACCAGTATGTGCAGTCAGCAAATGATCCCAAAGACTTATCCCAAGCAACACAGAATTTAGGAGGCAAGGGGATATGTCCTTGTGTTCTCATTTCGCCCATCATCTTGGCTCTGGAATTAACTGCTTTTCCCAATCCCAGATTGGAAGTGTGCTGATTAGCTGGCATGTTGTAAAGCCCTTCCATATTCTCAACTATTTGACAAGTGAATAAAATATCGAGTAGAAGAATTTTAGTGTTTCTTAATATGTCTGTTACTAGGCTATTTTGGGAAACAGTCCTAATTTCTAAAGGTATAACCTTGAAATGTCAATAACTGCTATCTTTGAATTAGCTCGATGTACGCAGTTTATAACTATCACAATGGTTGTTAACAGTTTTGAACATGTTGCTATTTTTGTCTGCAAGTTCCAGTTGTTTGTTAAAAAAAAAAAGTCTGCTAATGTAAGGAATTGTACAATATATACATAAAATTACCTCCTTCCCCTTATACAACTTTTATTTTTTCTGTAAGGGAGAATGGAGAAAGTGATTGTGTAGAACTGGGACAGTAGCTCAGTTGAGAAGCTAGGACGTTGTGATAGACTTAGAAACCACTGATGTGAAGAATCTACTGTTTTATTGTTGATGCTCTTCTGAGTTCCTAGACCATTAACAACAACAGAGATAACGTATGAAGTATATGACTGACCAAGAGAATGGCAGGGAATGTTTTGCAGAGGAAGGACTGTTCTTGCATCGTAACAGTTGCTGATGCCTTTTAAAAAAGTTAAAAAACTACAAATTACAGGGATAAAGACAGGAAGTTTGTACATTCTGTTCCAAACCAGGTTCAAGGTCTTTGAGAGCAATTCACCCTAATTTTATTTTATTTTAATTCTCTGTGTTCAAAGGGAGCAACCTCTGAAGCAGTCCAGTAAGCCTGGGAGGATAAAATTTGAACAGTTGGTGTCATTTTCAGTACCATCCTGTGCAAATCAGACCAGTGCAGGTAAGGAATCTGCAGTATCACTGCGTCTGCTCCCTGATAGTCCATCCAATTGAATTCATTAGCCTTACAAGCTACAAGCAGACTTTACAAAATGAACAGGTTTAGCTAACAGTTGCAAGCGCAGTTTCATTAAACTAAGTGAATTTTCAAGGAGCAGGATGTGTTGAATTTAAGTATATTTTAGAATGGTGATGCCCTTTGAAAGATATTCATCTGTTAAGTCTCTCTAACAAAATCTCCCACCGAAGAGTCATCAGCAGCTAAAACAAAACAACAGGCAAGGTATAAAGCTGCTTAAACACCTGCAGTGGTAAACCCTGAAACAGTAGTTCCTGCGACGTGTCAGATGGAGCCTTTCATAACTTTGAACTGTGGCATGTGTCTGGGGACAAGGAATAAAGATCAGCCTCCTGCCAGGGTCTTGGCAAGTCACACATTCACTACAGCAGGTAGTTACACACCCTGTTAAGAGAGCATTTTTCCATTTGCCTTTTCACATGCACAATAGTTTGTCACAGCAATATTCACGTCCCTAATCTGATTAGTTCAGTGGTGTCCAAAAGTCTCTACTCCTACAGCAGTTAATTTACAGTAAGTGTACTGAACTGAAAAAAAACAATGATTAACAAAGTGAGTGTGAGTATAGTGTTTGGAAACACAGAAGACAAGAGGAAATGAAATAGATACCACAGGTTCTGTGTTTCCAAAGTGCATAATTTTTATGTGGCCTACTCTTTGCACAGGAACAAACAGCATTCAGGTTTTCTGCCTATTTTGTACATGTATATAAAGGATTCAATACTAAAAGACTGCATAAACCTTCTCTACATAATGCATAACCCTGATCTTTTCAGCTAAAAGTGTTTCTTTTGCTCAAGTCTATTCTTGTTAGTGTAAGGAACAGGCAAATTCAGCATAAATCATGCAGCAGTCTGAAGGGAAAAGTAACATCTTGTACATCCTTTTGACAGCAAGACTAGAAATTGGCCAACTGTATAAGTCAATTTAGTCTTAAACCATGTTTTTGCCATTGCTCAAAACTGAAACTTTTTTTTTTTGAGGCGATACGGAAAACAGTATACAGGAGGTAGCACAAGCAGTGTTCCCAGATATGAAAGTCTACTGAATTACACCTGATGGTTGCATTTTTATTTTTTGCTTTGTAATACTCTGATATTTGGAAAATAACTTAAAATCATTTGACTGAAGTACCTGGATAAAACCCAGAGGATTAGACATACACAATTTCTGCATTTTTAATTGTCTGATCAAGGAAACTTGGATACTAATGTGAGGGCCACTTTGTAGGATGTTGGTGTTTTGTATATTAACATATACAGATTACATGCTTAGATAGTTCACACTAACAATTTAAAACTAGGCAGGAGAGTTCACTTGAACATTAGCAAATAGCACATCCAATACTGATTAAGATCCCGTGTGCATCTGTTGCAGAGTCCTGTGAGACAGAGTCATGTCAGGATACACGTAAGGTGATCATAGAATTAGAGAGCACATTAAGACTCTTGTAAAGCTACAGGGATGCATTTCCCCAGCATTACAACCAGGACCTTTTAGCTTTAAATTTCTTTTGTGAAATAGATATTTATGTGCAATACCCTACATGCCTTTTATGAAAAGGGAAAATACATAGTTTTGATTGTAGCAAGCATTGCATATTGAGCCTGAAAATAAAACAGCTCTAACTCCAGACAGAAACTGGATTACCTGGATCCAGCAACGTCTGGGAATGGTCTCCAACCCCTCGCCCTCACAACTACATTACTGGAAGCTCCATGTGTTTGTAATATGGTTGCATCGGTGGGAGCACAAGCCCTGCCTCAATATACTGAGATATTCAACACTGACATGTTGCCAAACTCTGAAACGAAAGAATGAATCTGAGAGATGATCAACACAAAGTGTGAAATAACCATGAGCTGGAGAAGGGGTGCCCCCCTGATGCTGCAGAGGGGCTGGCGTGAGAAGAAATAGGGTTACCTTAAAGCTCAGTGAAAGAGTGAGACTGCAGAACTGGGAGGCACTCGTGGATGAAGCAGCTCACAGGGAACAGAGAAACACATGGGCATACAGTCCTCACAGAAGTGACTTCCATCCAGCTGCAAGATACATCAAAATAAAAGAAACTGACTGATCAAAACACTTGCACAAATCTGTTGACTGAGTAACAATACACAAACAGGAAACAACACTCGCAAGGTCTTTGATGTACAGGGACATGCAGAAGTTGAAACACAGAGAGTAGCTGGTTTATAATGACTTCATACAAAATTGCTGTGCTTTCAAGCACACGAAATAAATGACTCGAAGTGAGAGCTCAATAAAACGTGTTTCCCTGGCTGGGTTTCCTCACCCATCTACAGCATTCTTTGTGATCTGATCAAAGGTCTTGTGAGTGTTGTCTTCGGCTGAGTGTCCCAAAGGCTGGAGCAGTAAGAAACATGGTCATGTCAGCCAGTGGCGTATCTAGAAAGTTCAGCATTGCCGCAGGGGTCGGTCTTAATGGAGCTGACTAGGAGACTAACAAACCATCTGCTAGACAGAGAGGCTAAAAGACAGATAGGGTTGACTCCTATTCTCAGCCCAAGGAAGACAAAATGTATGGATATGCAATTCAAACATCAACTGGAGTGCATCGCATATGGTTGTTACCAGATTTGCTTAGATTTAAAATGCTAGGCTATTTGAAGTTGCAGCCATGGCCTACACCTTACTTTTAAACCCACAACATAATTTTCCAAAAAGTTTAGAAAATAAAATTAACAACGAATCTAGCTTAGTTTACAGGAGACAAAATGCAATTACCTAAATTTGGTGTGGATGTGGGGAATTTAATTTTTTCTCTGAGATACAGAACTCTACACCACAAATGCACTATACAATCTTCAAGGAATCCCTGTAGAAATTTTGGGAGACATCAACCCTTCCTGAAGTGTTCCTAACCAGCGACCCTCTCCCTCCTTCCCACCCACCTCCTTTGCAGATTTTCCACTGAGGAACTTCAGGTAGCTCTTCAAATCACTGCTCAAGACTAAACAGTTGATGAATTTCCTTGATTTTCATGCCCTTCTACTTTTTCTTCTTTTGCCACCTTCACATATCACATGTCAGCAACAGGAAGACAACAGGTATTTACTCAGTTAAAAGTTGGAAGTGTCTAATGCACATGAAAGCAGTAAAATTTAAATGTAGTCCCTAGGTTGCTGCCAAATGCATACTTTGATTAAAATAACTAGCAGAGGATACACACACTCAAATATTAATAAAATGCTGCTTCTCCCACAGTCACTGTCATCTAATAAAGGTTATATGATTTATTTTGCAAACTGATCAAACAGTTTTACACCCATGGGTAGCATGTTGGTTGTGGGAGGCAATTTTATTCTAATTTAATGGCAGAGGTAAGCGTAACAAATACGCATTATACTCGCTCTCTAGCTTCAAGGAAATTGCTTATTATGAAGGGAGGTAGGCATGCCTGTGCTTGTTAAACTGTTAAAATTAACATATTTAAACTTTATTTAGAATATACATTATTTTTCACTCTCTCAGAAGACCTTAACTGACTATAGATTATAATGAATATTTTTACTGTTTTGTTGCAGAGGAGCAGAGTATGCAAGTGGTAGGAAGTAACTCTGATCAGAGATAAATCTAGCAATCCCTACGAAAGAAACTCAAGCTCCCAGTTATCACTAGAGAATCCCATATGAACTCATAGTGTACCCACCTTTAAGTCCAGCTAGTGCTCCACTGTTTTATAATTATCTATTCAGGTCTATATCTAATAATAAATTTCTGTATAACCCTACAACTGGCATTTCATTCTCAATTGCTTTTTAAAGCAGTAGTGAGGCACACACATTGAGATAACGACTAAATGCCATATACATGTATCTACTAAGAGAGATAGGTGAATCAAAAAAATTTATAGGCTAGTCAGGGAAATAATAGGAAAAAAAAAAGACTTCCCATGCCACTAACCAGACAGCAAAACTTAACATCTTCCCAACTGATCCGACACCAATCCACTTGATCATGCTGCTTTCCTGTTCATTTTAAGATCCCAGCCTTCTCTAAGAAGAAATTCAAGGCATTATAGAGAAGCTAATATGATGAATGGTGTGATATCAGAAAACGGCATGAGCTTATGAACGCTTTGCTGCCTATATATTCATAGCAATTTCAAATAAGTGGTATCTTTCATCACTGAACTCTTTTGCATTCAGCAGAACATCTAAGAGCAGTCTACAGACTTCCTACTTCCCCTAGAAAGCTCTGAGGCACAGAAAACACCAAAAGCTGCATACTAGCAGAGCCAGTCAAACCCTAATCAAACCGGACTCAGTAGAGCTTTCAGTTTCTTTAAAAACATATGGTTGTCTCAAAGCAGAAAATGACCACAAAGAATATGCTGGGCTTATCCGCAAGGCAGATGTTTTGAGCACATCAGAATAACAGTGGATGAAGCTACTTAAGCAAGTTACTAGCACTCCTTCGGGTGTCCCAAGAATACCTTTACACTATATAGATACACATTTCTGTTTAGATTTTAATTTTATCAGAAATTCTGATAAGGTTTCCACTAGATTTGATGTGATACAGAGCAACACATTTGCCACTAACACCCTTTTATTGCCTATTTTGGAAGTGACAAACAGAAGAGAGGTTAAGGTGAATGAGATATACTATTTTTAGAGAACCATTTCTCTCTTTGGCTTAGTTTGTGTCACTCTACACTGAAGGTAGGCTCTTAATTCAAGTGATTAAAGTCAGCCTCTGCACGCCAGCTGCCATTTCTGCCTCCATAAAATAAGATCTTCTTTGTCTCCTGGGAGGTGGCTCTTCATGTCTATAATAAAGGAATGTGTAATGCACCCTGGTCAGCTGCAGGCAGCCCAACAACCAGTTCTCACAAATTTACTTTTAACCTCTCAACAGTCTAAAAAGGGCTGACATGAACAAGGAGACAAGTTCTTCAGCTTTATACCACAAAAACTGGGACGATTTCTTCCTTAGAAGAATCTTAAGCCAGGAACAAAACAAATTTAAGCAAGTGACAGCTTCTCTCTGCATCTGTACATACTGTTTTAGAAAGTACTTTCCTGTGCATCTGCAAGTCTAAAAATAGGTACTTTGCTTCTTGTACAAGGGAGATTTTCACCTTACTGCTGTTCTTGAGCGAGCCCAAGGTAACAGTCTTTAACATATTGATTCTCTCACACTATTTCAGGTATACCTACAGCACAATAAAAGGTTGTGTAGAGATAAGCTAGCTAGCTTAAGGACAAGAAGTATCACACTTACTTGAACAGAAAGAGAAGCTTGTGTTAATGAGCTCTGTCAAGAAGCTAGCAATTAGAATGGGTGGAAAGTAGAGCTAATCCAGCCACACTATGTTCGTTAACACTGCTTAGTCTCGTCTCTGCATGATCCTATAGGTGAAATGTAACCACACCCTATGTGCTATTTCAAGTCAGTTTTAGAGACCTGGTTAACCCTGAAATTTTCTTCCTTCTTGTGTAGTCAAATTAAATTTATAGATTTAAATACAAAATCAAACGGAGTTTGGAACAATCCTATGTTGCCATCCTAAAATTTTAGTAATGCTCCTCTTTCTATCCTTGAGGTTAGTTTCTATGCTGTCATAGATAGCTTGGATGTTTGCTACTCTTTTGAGAATGCCATGTGCACACTGATTTTGTTTGAAAGACTTGCATATTCTGCTTTTCTGTGAAATTTGCCCTGGCATGTTAGTAGCCGCTCTTTCAAGTCTTCTCACTAGCAATTAAAACATTTTCACAAAAGTGCTATTAAATAAATGCATTTTTAAAGCCTACAGAACTAACCGCTGCAAAGCAACAGAACTCCAGTTAATAGTTCAAAAAGCAGAAGACGTCAACAAGATACAGCTTTCTTTTTACTGGAATTGGTAGAATAAGTTCTTATTTAAATCAAACTTTCATCTCCCCAGTGAAGTCAGTTTACACTAATGTTTTGTCAGACTTGTTTTCCCTTGCAACCTAATTTTGTTCACTAGACACGAGATAACTACATGCTAGATAAATGTTGATTTCTTACTTTTTTCCTTTTTTAAATAGAGACTTACAAGACCATCTTTAGGGACCTGACTGATTTGCTATTGCACTTCTAATCATTTTGCTGTCTTTGGTAAGTTAAGTTGATAAAATCCTATAAATTTTACAACCATTTAGCAAGAAGAAAATGATTTTGATGGCTTGATCAAATGGGACCATATTAGCTTTACAACCTGCAGAGAGCAGAAGCAAAGGGTATATTGCAGATCAAATAGAAGTTGTGATTTTCATGTTCATCCCTAGTTGCTAGTTTTCAATGCATCTTTCACTCAACTTCAAAAGTGAATAAAAACATGAGCCTGTTACTCATTATGACTTCAGTGTCAGATGCTGGATGCCGTAGTTACCTGCTGCCATTTCAACTGGAAAGAACTGGCAGGCTTTACAGTGAGACAAAGAAACTTCTGAAAACTAGTGACGCACGGCTGTCTCCTAATACTAGAAACCCTGGAGACAGGACATATGCGTACCAGGACACTGGCTTCACCAAACAGGAGATGCAGTGGTCCCTTATTTCATTGTGTGGTCAGCTCCGGATGCACGCTCGGAAAGTCTGAAAAGCAAACCTTGCTACATGCAGTCAGAGTGAGTCAGTATTTCTTGGGAAGTGAGCCTGAGCTCTGTGCATGCAGTGCAGATTCACTCCCCTCTTGCATCCTTGCCCTTCTTCAGACTTCTCCTAGGTGGGGTCAGAGGGACCTGCACCAGGCATACCTCTGCCTGCTGCCCCTGGCTATGCAGCCCCCTCCAGATAGCTTTGGCCTCATGAAACTCCAGCTCACATAGGGTTAAGAGGTCACTCAGAAGAGGCTAGCAACAGTTGCAAAGTGCTATACAATTGCTAATACTACTCATGAAACAGCTGTTAAAAAATGCACTGGTTTTGTCCCAGTAAACTTTCAAAAATTAGTAATAGAAAGGAATTCAAATAAAGTTTGTGTTCTCTTACTGCTCAGGGAGAAGAAAATTTGTTTTTCAGTTTCCCCAGCATTTTAAATGGTAGTCTATGAGAAGTACTACTTTCCTAGCTACTCCTGTTTCATTTCAAAGCACCTTATCCAGGAGGAGAGGCAATCTTAGAAGAGTGAGCACCACATTCTTGCTTAGCCACAAATTCACTTTGTGACCCAGCTGAGATTTGCTTACATTACTGAGCACGCACAACTGTGCAGGTCCCGCTGGCTTTTAGGAATCTTTGTAAAAACGGAAAATAACATCATTCTCTCACTTTCAACCTTCATTTATGCTTCTTCATTTTTACATAATATGAAATGAGGTTTTGCTCTAGAGCTCTACCTAGACCATGCATCTTTCAGTTGGCTATGCTCTCCTGAAGTAAGATTAAGCATGACTCTCAAACGAAGATTGTATGCTGATTAAAAGACTTTATTGATTCCGAAGAAAATTCAGAATCCATCAGATCTGTGGCTACATTATTGTTGCTGTTCATGGAACATTTGGAAATTCCTGTGTCGTTATGTATTCAGTCAAGTCCAAGAATTTCTTCTCATATTGGTTTTTAATATTCCATAAAGGGCCACAATGATTACTACATTAACAAGTTGCTATTCTATTTAGAAAAAATTATGTGAGTAGAATAATCACTATCTCTTGTACTCTACACAAGATTCTACTAGAACAGTAAAAAAAAAAAATCAAGAGGTAAGATCTTATTTAAATTTTAAATTTTAATCTCATTATATAGATCAAATAAAGCAAACAGCAATAGATCACTCACGAGTTTTTTAGAAGAAAGTGTTTATAGTTAATCTAGGCTGCACATGTGCTGCACAACACAGAACTGTAAAAATGTCCCGTATATGATACACACTTGGAATTTTGCTCACAACCGTCCTTCTCCGATGGAGCTTTCCAAGCTGGGCTGGCAGGGAATTGTCTTACTCCACAGATGAAGAGTATAGGGAATGCTTGAAAAGAAAAAAGCAAATCCATGACGGCTTGGACAAAACTATTAAAAATAGCACTATCAAAAGTTCCATGCCTGTTGCAGAAGGTCCAAGGAGCTGCAGAGGGATTTAAACCGATCAACCTTTGATTACTAAAAGTAAAATAATTATAAAAAGTTTAGGTTACCTGAAAAGTTTCTTCATTAAAGTCATGCAATAGGATTAGTCTGACTAATTCTACCTACTTTCATGCTCAGTCTGAGAATGACAGATATTATAGATTATTTAAAATCATCCCTCCTCTTTGAAATTCAGAAAAATGGAAGGATTTCCATCACTGTTTGTCTTCCTGAACTTATTTGCTTTTACCGAAGGCAATCTAGGCTGAGTCAAATTAATTTTCTTGCTTCTGATGACATGCACATTTCCCGTATTGCTCTTAATTTGAGCTGCTAGCTCAGATATAAACCTTCTCACCCTGTGCAAGGCATTCTCTAGGTGTAGCAGAGAGGCAGGCAGCAATTGCCTCCAAAGGACAGTGACCTGACAACTTCAGCACCGCATTATAAAATGCAGTGGTCCTCAGAATGAATGTTGATAAACACCTAAATATCTTTGCGTTTTAGAATCAAATTCACTCACATCTGAGAAAAGAAATAAAACACCCATGCAAACAATTTTCTGCTATGAGTAGGGTTTCAGTCTGTGGTTTTCAGAGGTTTCACGATCCACTTTTCAGGACATCAGATGCAAGATGATGAAGAAAGATGACTAAGAATATAGGCATATGCTGTGTAACAATCTACAACGATGGACTTTTCAGAAAGGTCCACACTTTCCTTAGTAAATTATCAAAAAGGTCAAAAGCTACTGGCTAGATAAACCTACCAGTTTACAAATTTCATATTACAGATGCAGTACATTGTTTTCAACACATTTGTAGTTCTGTCATGGAACAACCACAGAAAAAACTCCAGTTCTAATTATTTCATATCAATTAAAAATTCATCATTGACACTGCAGTAGGATAAACTATTAGGTCAAGGAGCTAATATTTTATTAAATTTTAAGGTTAATTCCAGATTATTGTAGACCATCAATATTCATGTTTAAGCTTAGCCAGTTATTTTCATGCACAGTCACAGGTAAAAACAAGCCTAAATTTGTGAATCTTTATGGACGAACATTACTAACACTGACTGTTCGCATCTCTGAAAAACAGGATTCAGCAAACTTCTCCTTATCAACAAGATGCCTTAGTCACAGTAGTTATAGAGGACACCTTTATTCATACATTTTCTGCTTTGATACTAAATTCAGTTCACATGACTACACAAACATGTACTCTAAAGACATGCAATCTGCAAAACAGATCTGCTTTTATCATAGAATTATTAATTCAATAACTTTTGCTCTTAGTCTAAAATATTAAGTACTGGGTAATTTGGGAATGAACTTGACAAAATATTCTGTTATCTGTGTTTGGATAGTTACGGCCCTGAGGAAGAATCTTGTTTGAACAACTCTGTTAAGGAAGGTAGTTTCATGATAGCAATGAAGTTGGAATTAGGAACTGAGAAGATCCTGGTGCAAACGTGGCTCAAAGTTGGACCAATCTAATGCAAAAATTTTAGTATTAGCTATGATTCTTAGCTTTGCATACCATATAAAAGCAATTCTCCTCTTTACAGACTACTCAGTAGATTGTGTACAGCAGGAAATCTCACCATTAACATGCAGCCACAATAGATCAATTAAAAAAAAAATCACAGTATCAATGCTGTAAGCCATAAATACTTATGAATAGGCTGAAAAATTTACATGCATATAAGCTGAAATGCTAAACGTTCTCCTTTTAAAAGAAGCTATTTGATCTTTAAGTTTTAAAATTTCCATAAGAGTTTTACTCTTGGTACCATAGAGATTGCAGACATGGGGTCTAATTGAACTTAAGTCCACACAGCTCAGCTTCAGGCCAAGGTGATGGGAGAATATAGAAACTCTAAATTGTAGAAGTGGTAAGCTATAGAGAAATATCATGGGGCTGAACTGCCATGTACTATGCTTGACTTGCATCCTAGACAGATTTTTCTTCCTCAAAATGTTAAAATGTTGTTTCTAGAAAATAAGGTTGTTAAAAAAATGTTCCTGATGCCAAACATGGGATTTGTCCAAATGTAATTTAATCAGTCACAACTTCAGAGAATTAACAACAAGAACCATAGCTTTTGAGCTTCATTCCTCTCTGCTAGTCTGCGAGGCTGTTACTAACAAGACTGTTGTCTTAAGTTTATGCTTATATGTATCACAAATGGTTGAGTCGCATAATTCTGCCTTGAGGTAGCTGTGGAAAACTCACTGCTTTTCTCTTTCAGGATACAGATCCATGGGTATGTCACAGAGGTCTTATTGACAGGAAACCTTTCATTTGTAATTTGTCAGCCCTTTGAACCAAGGCTAGCCAAACATTTGAGGTCTTGCAGGTTGTTCCTGTTAGAGGGATTCATCAGTGGTGCCAAGGTCTCTTCATAATAGACTTCTGCTTTGCTTCAACAAAGGCATAACATCCTATTCTCTTCAACATAGCAGAAGATAGCTTTTAGGCTGAGCTGTACCTAGCAAGATCCTGTAGCTATCAGCAAAGGAACATGCTCAGCGATTTTCCGCTATTTAACTTCTTTCAGCTATGCTCATCCTTTCTACTCCTTGTTCAGTAACAAAACCTTTCAATGAAAAAACAGCTAGCCAAACCTTTCTTCCAGCTGTTCCTTGTGTACTTCCTGAGGATGGCAGTGACATGTACTTTTGAACACGTGCTCGATATGCGCTCTTCTTGGAGCAGATATTGTTTCCATAACCATAACTCACCTAGTTTCTATAGCTATTTTAAAATGAGAAGTAGCTAGTCCCGTCCCCAGGATCCTATCAATCTGACTACAGCGCAAGCGTCCTTTGATTAGCAGGGACAATTTTATTCCAAGTCAGGAGCAGCTCTGCTGAGATCAGACTGGTTACTGTAAGGTTTGACTTGCTTAACGTGAGAACAAGCCCTAGCCTGATTTAAATACATACAAATGCTTAGCTTGCATCTGAACGGCAAAGTAAATCAGTCACTTACTGGCATCTGATTTTTGGAAGTCCAGCTCACATACATGGTTGCAGAATATAAATATCATGTTTCCTACTGCTTTTTAAAGCAGTAGTTTCCATCTTGTCTACCTCTTTCCAGTTGCCTGAAAAGCTCTGACATCTGCAATCAGAGTGCTTCAGCCCTATGGCAGCCCCACAATTAGAGCTGGGTTTCATAAACAAAGCCCCAAGTTTTCATTTACCAAAGCTATAGCAACAAAAAACACTGCTACTCTTTTCACAAGGAACTAAAGGCACTTGATTTCTGATCAAAACACATGAACAAAACTCAAAACAACTGCTAACATTTATTTTAAATTGAGGAACAGCCTGCACATTTAAGAAGAAGAGGTTGAACACTATATCTCCCTTTAACACGGCTATAAACAAAGACATTAAGCAAGGGGCTAAAAAAGGCAAAACGATAACTCTTAAAAGAAACAAAATTCACCCTGAATATCACGTGTTTAGATCAACAAAAAAAGGATGGGGAGAATTTACTCTTTTTGCATTACCTGGCAGTCAGTGATGTACGGACTAACTCCCTCGCCCTCTTCTCTAGCCCATAGACGGTACGGCTTCTTGTCATCCCACATTTATGTGCGGTACAGCTAGTTTCTTCAGCTTCTCGCAGTACCCGTGGTTGTACTGAAACAGATAGGCTCAGCATCTTGCAGGTGTTGTCACATGAAACGATCATAAGCATCCTACAAAAGCAGTAACTAGTCCAACTATGACCATTTTCTCTTCAAAAGGAGAGTAACAGATAAAGAAAAATGCACACAAACATTAGAAACCTTTCACTCTGTCAGAACTGTAGAGAACAAACCACTTCACTTACCTTTGTTATTAATTCAAATTTGAGAAGACTAAAAACACCCACAGTGGCAAATATCAGCAACTGAAAAAGAAGAATAGCTGTAACTGTAAATAAAATTCATTCCGCTTAAGAGCTTTGTTTTCTCCCAGTCGTACAAAACTCAGAAAGAAAGGTTACTTCTTGTAAGAGCTTAATTTAAATCTAGACCTTTCAAACTGCTCAATGACTTATAACACTAATTGAATGCAAAATCTGAATGTCAGGAAGAAGAGGAAATACCCCTTCCAGCTAAAATACTTATTCTCCCTTCTCTGTCCCCCCTCACCTCAGCCCAAACTATGCAAATAAACTCGCTACTTTCTCTAATAGTGAGTCATCTGCTGCCAAAGTTGACCTTCCCATTATTCACTGTGCATCAACCCCCTCCTGTACAAATAACAGGGGCGATGGACTACAGCAAAGAATTAATTCTGCGGAGGACATCTGGAGGCATGCCACAAGAGCTGCTGAGTGCTGGGATGCACAGTCAGGGCAATATTCTGCAGCATACCTCCTCTTGGGACTTATTCCCAGTGCGAGCAGAATTGCTGCACAAAGCGTGTCAAAATATAGATTAGCGTTAGTGAAATAACTAGGATAAAATTGATTTAAATAATTAAATTGTTGAAAGAGGCTTTTTAGCTACTCTCAGAAGAAGAATTAATTTAGGAAATTTAAATTACAATTCTGTAATTGACACATGCATATTTTTTAAAAGGGTATAATCATCCTGATGTCAGATATGCAGACTTAAGACTTAAAAAACTAAGAATGGCTTACAGTTGGCACTTTCCACACAATATTGTAACGGAAGACTAGGTATCTGTGTTAAATTATTGGCAGTTTTCTGCAAGACAAGCACCATTTTCACAAAATCATTCCTCTTCTTGCAACATTTCTAAGACTTTCTACTATGATACATGGCATAAAGCAGCACAGCCCTTTCTGGTGGTGAAGATCACTTTCCTATTTTAGAGTTAGTGGCTCTGTGCATGACAGGCCCGTTCTGAGCACCTGACAGAAGAAACCGCACATGCACTAGGCTCCTAGTAAGCTGATTAATTGCACATATGCTGTCTTAACATACAACGCATTGGAATCTGATGCTTTCAGGCAATTTCATTTACAAGCTTGCAGAAGACTATGTGTGCAGTAACTGATGCAAAGAGTATACTTGAAAAGGGTTGGGGGGCACCAAAGTTGAGTAATAGGGGATGGTGGAACAATTAATTTTCCCTCTAGCCTTCACTTTCTTTGCTCCTGAATTTCCCACAGGAAAGAGACCACTGGAGGAGACCATAAGAATGGTTTCATTGTTCAAATGCAGTCCCTGCAACGAAGTACGCAAAAGCAAATAATGCGTTGAGGGCTACAAAAGTCTTTCAAGCAGTGCCACAGCTCTGATTTTTCTAGTTATAAGTCACTGCTGCAGAAGCTACTATAAAGATGGAATTGGTCACTCGTGGCAATAGAAAATGCAACAGCATACTACCCATGGTTGGGCATGTATTGTAGCAGTGAAGGGGTCAGCTTATCTGGGCAGATAAAAATCAGTCTTTGAAGGTTACAAATACTTCTGACTGTTGGTAAGGTCAAAAAAGCAGCAATTTCATTGGTATATCACAAAAGCATTGGATCTCTGGAAACCACTTGGTTCAACACCCTGCTCAAAGCAGGTCCACTTAGATCAGATCGCTCATGGATTTGCTGAGATTTGATCATCTTCCCCATGCTCACAGTGAAGATCGCTTCTCTTACATCTAATCTACGTTTCTTCTGTTGCAACTTGTGCCTATTGCCTCTCATCCTGTCACTGTGATCTTTCAGGAGAATCTGACTGCATCTTTGCTGTAGCCTCCCGTCAGGTAATTGCAGACGGTAGTGAGGTCTCCCCTTCCCCTTCTCTTCTTCAGGCTGAACCAGCCTAGTGCCCTTTGCCTCTTCTCGTATGCCTTTCCCCCCAGCCATCCCTGTGACTGTGCACTGGCTCACCCCAGTAAATCCACATCTGTGCTGTGCTGGAGAGCCCAAACCTGGACACCACACTCCAGGTGCGGTCTCACCAGTGCTGAGCAGCTGGCAGGCTTGCTTGCCCACACCATGCTAATGCAGCCCAGGCAGTGGGGGACCCTCTTTGCCACCCAGGTTCCCTGCTGCCTTGTGGTAGAGGTGTTGCTCCCCAAGGAGCCCCAGAGCCTTTCCTCTAGAGCTGCTGCCCGGCTGGATGGCTGCAGGCTGTCCTGCTGTAGGGAGTGAATGCATCCCAGGGGCCAGGCTTTGCGCTGGCCTTTGGTGAACACCACGAGGCTCTCATCAGCCCATTTCTCCAGCCTCTCTGGGTCACTCTGAAGAGCCACTCGGCCTTCCAGAGTATTAGCTGTTCCCTCCACTCCCCACCTTGTTTGGCATTGTCCACAAACTTGCTGAGAGAGCACTGCCCTGTCATCTAGCGCAACAGATAGTACTAGCCCTATTATCAACTCCTGAAAGACACTACTGGTCTCCAATCAGTCTTGGACCTCATAGCACTGATGGTACCCTCTCAACTCTAGTGGTACAGCCAATTTCCTACCCACCTTATCATCCACTTATCCAGCCCATACCTCACCAATTTGGTGAGGAGACAGCTTTAGAAGGCTGTGTCAAAGGCCTTGCTAAAGTGAAAGTGTACAACACCCACTGCCCTCTCCTTGTTCAGAACTTTTTCTGTTGAGATGAATGGTGCTGTCACAGCTTAGTCAGGCAGGATTTGCCTTGGTAAACCCATGCTGGCTGCTCCCTGTCACCACCTTCTCCTTCTTGTGGCTGGAAGTGGCTGACAGGAGGATTTGCTCCATCACCTTCCCAGGGATTGAGGTGAGGCTGACCAGCCTGTAGCTCCCTGGATCCTCCTCCTTTGCCCTTTGTGAAGATGGGTGCAATATTCGCCTTTTTGCCTATGATCAGGAACCTTCCCCAATTGCCATGACCTTTTAAAGAGAGTAGAGAGCTGCCTCACAATGACACTAACCAGTTCCTTTAGCATCCTTGGATGCATCCTGTCTGGTCCCAGGGATTTGTGGGTGTCCAGTAGCTGAAGTGCTCCCTACTTTGATCCCCCCTCCTCCGTGTTCACTGTCTCACTCCCCCAGACTCCGCTAGGAGGTTCAGGGACCTCAGAGACCCAAAGGGCAGACTTTACCAGCAAAACTAAGACAAAAAGATGAATCGATCACTTTGGCTATTTGCATATACTGCTGCACTGAGCAGCAGGCACAAATTTTCCTCTAGTTTTTTTGTTTAATTACGTTGATGTATTCATGGAAAAGCTACCTGGTGCCCTTCATGTGCTTAACTGGCTTCAACTCCATTTGAGTGTTGGCTTTCCTGACTCCACTCCCGCACACTCAGGCAATGGGTACTCTCTCAGGTGCCTCTTCCTTGTTTCCAGCTTCTCTGAACTGCCTTTATGCTCTTGAGCTCAGTCACGAGTTCCTTGTTCAGCCATGCCAGACCCTTGCCATGCTTGCTTGGTTTCCTGCATGCTGGAAAGGACCATTCTTGTCCTTAGAGGATGTTTTCCTTGAATATCGTCACGGGCCCTTTGCCCTCCAGCGTAGTTTCCCAGTCATTTCTTACCTATTTGCATCCAGCAGAGGAACTCCGTAAGTTAGTTCATCCATCACCTGCAACCACAAATTCTCACCAACCCGCTCCAGAAATCTCCTGGATTGCTTTCTTCTCACCATCAAGCAGGTGTTGGGCTTGTGCAAGTTAACCATGAATACTAGGTCCTGCACATGGCTTTCTCAAGATGCCTAAACACAGCTTTATCTACTTCTTCTTGATCAGGATGTCTTTAGCAGACACCAGCTGCTACACCATGGGTGCTGTCTTCTGACACTTACCCATAAGCTCTCTGCTGGTTCAGCTCCTGCCCCAAGGCAAAGCTCCACACACTGGAACTTCTCCTTTGCACCTCCCTGCACCCTACCTACCCTGTCTTTCCTAAAGCGCCTGTATCCCTGTATCCCCACCACTGCAGGTCTCTGGTCATGAGAGCTGTCCCACCACATCTCTCCAACCCCAGTGGGGTCACAGCTCTGCAGCTGTGCATGGACTGCTGATTCTCCTTCCTTGTTCCCTGTGCTGCTTGCACTCACGTACGGGCTTATGAGATGCTCCCTAAGTTATGCTGCTTTTACAGGGAAGTGTGAGATCCTCCCCTCTGAACACCTCTGCTTTGCCTGGGTTGCTCTCGCTTCTCCTAACATTACAGGAACCCTATCCTGATAAGTCTAGTTTAAGCTCTCTTCATGAGCTTAGCAAGCCTGTTGGCAAAGACACTACAGGTTCACTTTGTTAGATGTATCCCAACCCTGCCCAGCACTCCTCATTTCTCAGGGATGGTCCCCAAGAGACTGTATTTAAAGCTTTCATTCATGAACCTATTTTCATTGCCTCAATAATATTAAAATGAAGAGAGAAGATTTTTATTTCAAACTGACCGTTAAATATCTGAATTTATTAGTGACTCCTAACAAAATGCCTTTCATCAGGCTTACTCCTCAGATAGGAATAAGCACTAACTCCATCCAAGCTGAAAATTAAGAGTCCAAAATATAGAAAGAGAAATATATATAAACATATGACCAATTCAATCTGCATTTTATCTTTGTGACTGATTGCAGACTGGCAGATGTCACAATTAACTTTAGCAACATAAATATAAATCATAAAAATTGCTTTAACTTACTTCTACAGGAAAATTATAAGCAGCTATTGAGTTTTGAACAACTAATATGCATATAGTAAGGAATTCTTTTCTGGGCTTCCAAATTTGAGACTCGTTTGCCTTTGCCTGTTTCTTGCAGGCTCCTCTTTGTACCACTTCAGAGTAGCTTACAGCCCACCTAAATAAAACTTCCAGAAGACATTATGAAGTCCTTGCAGTAGTAGGGATTTTAGGATATTGGCAATGCTGTTGATGTCTCCTGTTCTTGTGGTACATTTGTGGTATTAGCATGAAACAGGAAGCATTTTTGCCTTCGTTCCACAAAACTAAAGAGCACAAAAGTTGTGTAGGTCCTTCTGCATTACCAGTGCTTTGTGACTGCAGAGGACGAGATGCAATAACCAAAGCGTAAGCTTGTTTCAAGTTGCTTTAAGAGACAGCTTTAACTATTTATAGCTTCACACAACAATTGATGCCCTTCCCATCTCTGTACCTACAAATGTTGGAGAAAGATGACTGAAATACCTCACACAATGCAAAACCCCATCCCCTATTTTCTCAAGAACATGGTATAAACAAACAAACTCATGAGTGCTGAGGGCAAGACTGTGATTGCATGAATAACAGGAAAATAAAACGACTAAATGTTAAACTATAAGATCTGCAACGAGAAATTTAACTAAACAGCATTCAAGTAAATGATTTATGGTTCAAGCCAGCATTCTCCATGTAACAACAATGGGGGGGGGGGGAGAGGGAAGAAGCTACTTAGCAGGGAATACTCTCAGTGGAAAAACGAGCTGCAGCTTTCACTTCTGGCAAATGGCAACTCATTTACACCCAGGAAACAGGAGGTCCTACACAGGAACATGCTTAGCCGTTGACATTTCCCTGCTCTTATATTCAGTCAATTCCCTCGTCCTATTCAAGGGAAAGTCCACATCATCTACAGATTAGTTCCTGTAGTCTTTTAGCTAATACTGAGCTGGAATCTTTCCTCAGCACATTAATTACCAATACAGAAAAAACACATATGTTAGGTGCAAAGGCTTAAGTCCCAGTGGTAGGCAACAAATTATTCCTTCCAAGTTGAATAAAAAGCCCTAAAGACATCTTTTTTTCCCTAAACCAACTCAAAAGTTATTTACTTATTTTGAAGGAGTTAAGTGCCTTCATATATGTCCTTTTCTAGGCTGCGTATTTTTATTTATCCGTTAAGTACTGAAAAAAAGACCATAAAGTGTCTCAGCATATAATTAGTTATAGTTACAGCTAAAAGTAGAACTGTGCCTCTGCTATCACAAAGCACAGGAAGAGAAATAATAGAAGCTGGGGGCTTCTGAATTTATGCCTAAACAATTCACTTTACATTAAGCACTGGAACATACAAGGTTCTTACTACCCAGATGTAAAGAACAAAAGCCACGACCGTGGATGTGCTGACACATCTGCAAACTTAATGCATAATGATAGCATCCTCCGAACGCTCCATGAGGGGTATAATTTGCTGGGGGAAGAGAGGAAAGACATTAAAACGCTGTCTCTTTAAAGAGGTAGATATGTTAATACACAAACAGCAAAAAAGTGTTAGAAGGGGGAAGTGACTTCCCTCCCCTTCATACACCGTTCTTACCAACTCTGACCCTGCTGCTCAAAGGCCCATATGAGCTTACCGCCAATTTACAGACAGAGCAGGAACGGAGCTTCAGGGATTTCTTGCATCTAATCATACCCATTGTTAAAGAAAAACACTACTCTCTGTCTAATCTGTATTTCTGATATCTCCTCTTCATCAACCTACGAAGGCAGATACAAAAGCATCCATTAACTGCAGGCAAGCCTTATGCAGAGCTCCTTCTACAATGAGGGGGAGGAAAATCAAAGCAGCATCTGAAATTTGGTAAACATTTAAGGAAAGATATAAACATGACTGCTTTTGCCAGAATTAAAAGCAAAAAATACTAAGCATTGTTAATTTGCCAGTTGGCCTCACATATTTGCAGAGAGCATTTACAGATCAGCTACAGGTTTTTAATTATAAAAACCAACAAGGAAGCCTTACGCTAACAAGTTAACTCTGTGAATAAATTTTGATCTGCAAACTTCTACCCAATATATATCCTTACAGTAAAGGAAACAAATTTCTGGTAAAACAGAGTAATAGGGACAGAAATGGTTTTAAATTGCCATGTTATGCACAATTTGTATTCCCAGAGTATTCTCAGCCATTGCAGTGGCAGAAGCACTGGAGGATAAATTTCCAGATGGGTTATTTCTTTTCTTGACCTTGAGCACCTGTTTTCTTATATTCTATGCCTCAGTTTCCCATCACACAGAGACCAAATGAACTGAACGTCATGCAAGCTAAGCTGAGAAACCAAATGGAAAGTATTCCCGGAATGCAATTGATATAAATTATATATTCTGGTCTAGGCCTTTTACTGTGATCCTTTCCACCTTTAATGTTTAATAAAATAAATGGCTTGATGGGCTGATTTTGTTGATTAAAAAAAAAAATGGGACAACTTGCAAATGCTACTAGGTAAAGGCATTTCTTATCTGCATGTTAAGCTTGCTTGCGAAGCAATGTTGATCTCCTTCTCGGGACCCCAGGGGTTAAAGTCAGACCTAAGTGTAAAAGATCACTTCACATATCACCTACTGCTGGTGATTTATCACCGATTAACAAGTGCATAGGTAATCTACCCAAAACTCTTTTTCCAAATACCTGAATATATGCTACACTGTTTATCTGTTCTTAAAAAAGGCTTTAAATCAACGCAAAATAAACACTCTAACTGCTGTGTGCCTTATAAAATCCACTTGAAAATTATCTATAAATAACTGCCAATCTGGGTGTTAGTTACTCCTTCCACTTCCATGGGTTAGCCTGCTCACATAAATAGTGTAAGGGAGAAAAATAAAAAGGAAATCAGTGGAAGTTGATCCCCTGGGTTGTTTGATTTCATACTTAGTCTGAATTGATATTTTTAAATTCAAAATATCATTAAGAATCCCAACATTGCTCAATTTTTTTGTACATATTATATATATATATAGTTTTATTTCTTTTTTTTTGTAAAGTAAAAGTTTTAGTTCTAAAAGCTTTGAAACAGATTTTAACTCAGATTTAATTATTTTTTACTAAAACTTAAAACCACAAAAAGTTTCTATCAATATAGCTTGCATATATTCCATAGGCGATCTTTCAATACATCTCTTTCCCTCTGTATACTTAGCCTCTGTAGAATATAGGAAAAAGAAATGCAAAAACTAACTAGGATAACTTCATTTAAGTTTAGCTTGTTTCATTTTTTGCAAAGGCTGTCTTGCATGTAACACAGATGAACAAGTGCAAAAGTTATTGATAAGTTATTGGTAAGTTTCAATAAGTCAAAGTTATCGATAACTTCCACTTCAGATAAAAATAAGACTTTTATGTAGTCCTGTGCCCCAAATTTTGGTTTAACATGATTGCTGACCCTCTTAGTCAGCTTATTTCCTACTGTCTTAAAAAAAGAACTGATGCCAACACTTGTTCTCTGCATCTTCCTAAAGACAAACAAAATTGCCTTTGCCATCACACATGCTTATTGCCAAACGCAAGAAATTAAACAACATCCCTTGGAATTTATATTTGAGAATCAGATATGCAAGAGTTCTAACATGTCCGTATATTACATCTCAAAGCATACAGAGACCAATACAGAATGTAACAAAACAATACAGCTAATGTGTTATACAAGTTGCAGCAATGGTTTGATTTAGCAAAAGTCAGCAACTATTTGTGATAAACAGAGTTTCTCTTCTATTTTCTCCCTGTGGGAATATTTTAGTAATTGGAATACAACCTAAGTAGCAGCACATGAAAACCCTCTGCCCTGCTAGCATCAATATATGGCTAGATCCCATTCTCAGTGGCCCACAGAGAACCACTTTGACTTCAGCGCAGCTCCACGCAGAGCTCAGCCCATTTCTACAGCATCCATTCCAGATTTCCTAATCAAAGTCTGAAAGCATGTTGGTAGTGTCATGAAAACTTGTTTTCCTAGTTGACATCTGAGAAAAAAAAATATGCCATTAACACTGGGACTTTTCCTTGGCTCACAACCTGTCTAGAGAAAGAGTATAAACTGGAGAACATCATGGTTTCTACGGGTCAGCCCTGAGCAGTTCCTGAAGCAGAAGCCTGCAATGCCCACTGTAACGTAAAAAATTGTATTTCTACAGGACAATCAGAGAAGAAAATGAAAAGCTAGCGCGGATGGATGTTTAAGAGCCACAGAGCAAAACTAGGGCTAAACTTCTCTAACTGGGTTGCGTGGTGTGCCTCCAGAGTTGCAGCAGCTACATTACAGAGCACGGCACCTAAAGAAAGAACCACATTCTTCTGTCTTTTTGGCTGTTCTCTGCTTCCCGGTTTAAGGCAGAGGCTGGCTAGAAGGCTGCTCTTTCTCATCACCCTTTAAAGTCGCTAAGTATCTTTCAAAGATATTGACACTTTAGAAAAGACTTTTCAGAGAGAAAAAAAAAGAAGTCAGGCAGTAAGTGGGTACAAGCTTGGCAAAGATATTTGTTTATTCATTTTCTTTCCCTCTTTCACTCACGTTTTGTAGGTGAGCCTTTAATAAAGGAGGCTTGTTTTGATTGTACAAGCAAAAGCCAAGCCCCTGGCAACAGAACTGCGATATCTTAGTAAATCTTGTGGTAAGAAAACTAGAACGTAGACTAAAACTCATGACTTTCTAAAAGCCTTGTATCTGCAGGGCATTGGTCTTCAAGATGTAGATGACTTAAACGCATACGTATATTTCCCCACACATAAATATTCTCGTATATTACATTTCAGGCCAACTGATGGCTGGAATAAATCAAAGCTTCAAAAAGAGAAATGTTCTATAGTACGATTTTCATGAAAAGTCTTTTTTCCAGCTTGTACAACAACTGACTTTTAGGCAAACATTTTAGTTGAATTATTTGAAAGGTATTGAAATTGTTCTCTTGGGTAAAAAAGATTTTTATTTTAGTACAGAGGCATCAGATTTGTTCTTTTCTTCCTATACCCTTCACTGTTTCTTGAACCAAAACAAGCTTTTACTTCTGCAGCTTTTTAAATATTTCTTCTTCAAATATTAAAATAAAGCAACATTTCACTTTAGAAAGCATATTTCAATAAATCTAAGCTTTTAGAAGTTGGCTTTTAGAGTCTCTAATCTGCAAAAACCATCAGGGAAAATAGAAGTAGTGCTCAGCTAATGACAGTTCTCTGGCTAGCTATGTAAACTGGTATATATACACACACTATTACAGTGCTCAGACTTAAGAAGAGACGGCTATGTTTTCTCAAGTTGGTCAAGTTATGAAATGTCAGGGCTAGGCAACTTGCACCAGCCCACTGCATAATTTTCCCTGAAAACTAACTTTGCATGCAGGTACTTTGACAAGATCTCTGTGGGTATGCTTCTTGATTCCTGGTATTCCCTAATTACTTTTTGGGAATTGGTAACATTAAAAAAATTACCAGAAAAAGGCAAATCGGAATTTTCTGCACTAAACATCATGCAACCATAATGATGTGCTTTTTTGATATTCAGATCCACTAGATAGACAACTGAAAGGCCAACAGTAATAATATGCTCTTATTAGCACAATGGCAGACACAGGATAGCATTTATTAAAATCAAGCCTTTTGTTTGTCATCAGCAACATCAACATTGGATACACCTAATATTGTTAATAAACTTTTTAAGATTCAGCAGAGCAACAGTGTTATTTTTGGTAATTCTTATTCTTGGAGTAGCTGTAGTGGGATTATCTGAAGATGTTCAATGTTTACAAGTGACGCTACTTAGCCACTCCTCCAAATAAACCAAAAAAACCTCAAACAACAAAATCCCAATCCCCCAGCTCATTCTTACTGAAGATTAGAAAAATTAAAGCAGAGGTAGTCCTAATTTTCAGATACTACTTGGTTACTTAGCTAATGCTTTAACTTAGCTATATGCTCTTATGCAACAAATGTCCAAACACGCTATGACATAAAACTTCCAATGCACATGTACCCACCAACAGCAAAAATTATTTTGGTTAGCATCATTTCTGCAATAGCATGTGTGTAATACACTGACTGCATTGAGAAACAGTTTTTTTCCTCTCTCTATTCTGATTCTGAATAATTTTGAACTTTGCACAGCTGGAGAAAGGTGTGAAAAAACAGCACTTTGCATGGCTTACGGGCACGCTGATCTGCAGAGAGGCAGCCAGGGAGATAAGGAACTACAGCTTCTGGGATTCTTGTCCAACAGAGAACAACATACCACCTTCCATCAGGACTTCCCTGCTCCTGCTACACAATCAGAGCTAGAAAATCTGAAAAAAAAAAAAAAAATCCACATCAGGGTAACTTTGAACTATGTAAGGCATCAGCGACTCCATTTCAGTAGTGAAAAGACGGACTAAACTCTGTTTCCCTGGTGGAAGAAAACTAATTTAGCTACAAAGGTTCTGTAGGTGCGGAAGCAGCTTGCACTGCAGGGTGAACCTCTTCCTCAGGCTCACGGAGAGTGAGCTACTCACGAAGCGGTTCCCACCCTCTTCCAGCTCACGACCTGACAAGTCAGGGGAAATCAGGGCAGGGGAGACAGCTGTGATTTGAGAGCTGCTTCCCACACAAGACAGCTACTTCTGTGTTAGGTGCACAAGCCATGATAACCACCCCAGTGCCAGTCCTGGTGGCGAGCCAGAGGAAGTGTCCATACCAAACTGACACCGAACATTTAAACAGTTTTTAAGTGCCCAAACACTCAGGTTATTAGGCGTCCTAATAAAACCCACCGTTACAGAACAGTGGCAGCAAGGATCCCTCTCTAGCCCTACTACATCATGCTAGAATAAAGCTAATATTGGGCAGCAGTTACATCCCTGACTTTAACCACAGCTCACTTTCCATGCTTAAACTGTGATCATCTTTTTGTGAGCAAAATTGCCTGTTATAGTGACGAATAACAATAACGACATTAATAGGCTCCTACTCAAATCTCTTTACTAAACACAGGCCAATTCAGTACTTGTAGGTCAGCACTGTTAAAGAGAGATTTTTCTTCCCCTAAACCTCTATCCACAGCTGTCAAGGATCAGAAAACATATATGCAGAGGCTATGACGTCACTTCAACAAAAGCTGACTGAGGTATCAATGAGAGAGACTCATTAGCAAAACTAGGTCTGTTGTTTGGCAGGGGCTGCTGGCATCCATCAGCTGATGGCTGATGGTCCAAGGTGAGCACCTTGGCGTCCAGGACTGCTGACAGAGCCCTGGCAGGGGGATAAATGCTAACCTTTCCCTCTGTAGCAGGGAAAAACTCTGATTTAAGAGAAGAGACTACAGTGAACAGAAAGTCTTGAGTGCTTGGCTGATGATTAGCAAATATTTTATGCTGGCAGCGGGCTCCTTGCAATGCGTGTTTCAAAGGAAAGCTCTGAGCGTGAATGATCGACTTGATGCCTGACTCGGAGTGTGACTGCATCTGTTCGCAGTGCACTTGGTTAGTGCCCCCTTGCCACTTTTCTGCAATGCTGACAGAGAAAACACAGATCCTTTGGGCAAATGCAGCAGAGGTGCCAATTACAGTCACACTTCCCCGTCTCGTTGCGGCATCGCTTCTTGTCTTGATAACACAGACTCGCTTGCTTCCTCATGGCAAGTAGCCACAGCTAACGCTTGCAATTACAATCAGTCACAACACGGTACACTTAATTTCATACTATACTGTAAGAAACAAGCTTCTGCATAGGAGGAAAAAGGATGGACCACAGCTGTGCCACAGATGTGGCATCATTGCTGTTCCTTTGAAAAAGCTCCCTTCCCTCACTCCTATCACGACCGACAGTGGCATGCACGCATGTAGGGGGCAGCGACTAATTCGCTAGAGGTGGTGTTTAAGCATTCCTGACAGCGTCGTATAGGTTTTGCAATAATCCAAGGAAAGAAGCTACCACTTACAGAAAGGATAGATGTAGCCTCCAATAAATTAAATCTCTTGAGGGAAGAAAAAGAACAACAACAACAAAGCACTCAGGCAAAAGAGGTCTAAAGTCAAATAATTGCATTTATTACAGCTGACTTTGAAGTGCTCACTAACGGATTCACAAAATAGCCACAATTTCCCTCACTACTACTCTGCTGTTCCCTAAGGTTATTGCAATACCCATTTTGGCTGGCATAATACCCGTGCTCACAAACCAGGTAAATTAATGATGCAGAGCTACATAGACTTAGGGAGTCTTGAAGGCTTAAACACTTAACTTTGATTGCATCTCTCAATCATAAAAGCTTGAAGAAGCAAGACTGTATATCATCCTGAATATAAGTTGTATGTCCATAAATACACTCCAGGCCTAAATAACTGGTAAAAGTTTAACGCAGAGATTCTGTTCTTTGCAGAAAGCAGTCTACATAAAGTACAAATCTCAGGACACTGACCTAGAAGTGACAGTTAAAAAAACCTAAGCGGCAGCATTAACAAGAGCTATCACATATTCGCTTGGTTTTATAAAGAGCACATTTACCATAATGTTCAAGAAAATACCTAGCTTTAAAAAGAGTAGTCTATTACTGATTATACTTAACTTATACTTAGAGAATAATGTTTCCTTAGCACTTCAAAGTCTTTAATAATGCTTTGTTGTAGCAATTTTCAAACAAACCATGCACAATCCTGATACTAAGAGGACTTACATCTTTGATCTATTCCAGATACAGAGAGAAAAAAATTTACACAGCTACTAACTGTTTCTCTTTTAAAATGTCTAACACAAAGATATGGAGACAGATCAGCACTTCTGTTGCATCAATATCGTTTACTATTCTGAAAAAGATCAGATTAAGGAAACTTCAGTTAAGTATCCAGTACCAGTGGACATATGATTAGTTCGGCCACCAAAGCCTCAAAGGGGAAACTTGAGATAAATGAAACTTCCCATTTGTGTGTTCTCCATAAAATTAACAATGTCTTCTGATGGATTAAAGTCTCTTCCACCCCCAAAGGAAACCAAATAAAACAACAATAAAAACAAATTAAAAAAAGAGTTAAATTTAAGAGGAAGTATAGGGCAGAGAGGCAGAGCAAGGAAGAAATATCACCAATCGTGCAATGGAAATCCAGATCATCGTTTTGCATGAGGAGGGAACAGGCATTCTAGATGTACAGGGACAGCTCCTGGAAAGACTTAATACAATACAAGAGACAAAACTAAGTGATAATCCACTTTAGATGTTTGAACGTTATTGATAAAACAAAGCTTTACCTTGGATGAGTTTCTTGTCCAACAAAGTCGGCTCATAGCACAACGGCCTGAGAAATTTCTTCCTCCTTTGATTCTCTAAGGCAGATTTTCTGCAATAGTAACAAAAAATAACTCAGACGCTTACTTAGTTACTAGTGAAAGTACCGCTAAAACATGGGCAGCGGGACATAAAACAAGAAGTAGAACCCACGCCCGGGAAAGCTGAGCATCGTAACAGCTCACCGGCAGAGGAGCTCCCGGTATCTACGTGTTCTCAGGAGTTCTGCACGCGTGCAGCCAGGCTACGTGACTGAGAACGTAAACTGCGGTGATCAGAAGAGCAGTGCAAGCTCTGGAATCACAGTCACTATTCATGTGACTTATGATCGATTTGTCCGATCAGAAGCGTATCTTGAACGCAAAGGTCATAGCAGCCCAAGTTAAAAATGCAATCGTTCTGGAGGGATTATTCGTGTTAACTTTCTCCTATGCATTGTGAAATGCTTTGCATAGATTTTTTTTCATCTTCATGCCAGAAAGTCACTCCTTCAGAAAGTGGAACTTGTATAAACTGCTATTTTACAGCACAGTAGAATTTGCTTTGCCTTTTACTGGATAACCCAATATACTTGAGTGGGGTAATTCTACTTTCAAGGATAATCTGTACCTTAATTTATATTTCTATTATTAATAGATTTTTTTGCTATGTACAACAAGCAGACATCTATAAACAATTGAATGGATTAGCAGAGAGTATCTGCTCTTTATGCATCATTTTCCAAATCTTTAGCAAAGACAAACCAGTTTTTACTGAGACCACAGACCTTTTTAGAGTGTACATTAATATTTCTATAGCTAATTGAAACTATACCATATACATTTTTAAACATTTAACTATTACAACTCTCAATTTCAAGGCAGAAAAAAGAGCAGAATTGCAACACATTATGGTGTATGTATTGAATAAAACCATGGTTTTGCAACCAATATCCTTTCAGAAAAAGTGAACAAATTCCAACCACAAACACATCTATCAAAATCATTATTCATTTTTATTCTAGGACAGAGAATGATTTCCATTTTGTGGAGGTCTTCCTTGGCATTTTTGGTTCACAAGCTTAAAAAAAAACCTATATATCTAATTTCTTGCACGACCATTCCATATGGTATTTAATTATCTCTTTCCCCTTGAAATTATTCTATAAATACTTATGTCAACAGAACTGTGAAGGATGGCTTTTCTGGGAAAACCCATCTCACACAAAATTTGAAATGTAGTGCTTTAAAGAACTTTCATATTAATAAAATGTAATGTATTGAGATGTTTATCTTGATGGAGAAAAAAGTTCCTTGACCAAACATCAGGACGGTTTGGTGGTTTAATTGCCCCATTAAAAGAAACAGATGAAACTAGTCCTGAGTTTCAACCAAAAGTTTAAATGTTGCTTGTTGGTTAGTAGCAAGTTATGGTAATTGGTAGGGTTTTTCCCCAACAAGGGTAAAAATAAGAGCATGGTAAGTAAATTAATCAAAGGCACAACATCACCAGTTCTTCTCAAAAAGGTATAATCCAACCTTCTCAACTTTGGTGTTCTTTTGTTTTCTGAAAGGAGCTGAAAATCTCACTAATGCTGAATGGCTAACATGGTAAAATATGCTTTTGCACAATCTTTTAATTTGGTCTTTCCTCAAAGATGACTAAATTTGAACTTTTAAGCAGCAACCTACGCAACTTCAAGATAAACCTTGCACCTTGCTTGCGTGCATACCCTGCAAGGGAGACTCAGAGAGCTTCCTAAGAGGTATCCTGTTGCACTTAGCAGTTGCAGTCTACTGTCATGGATAGGAAATAAGTTTGCCAACTTACTTAATCAGGTGCACACACACTGGCACCTGAGGTTTGGGGACTAAGACTAAGCTCGGACTTTTTGTTAGGTCTATTTTTCAACTCTGCCAGAAGGAAAAAAAAATACACCACCAACTGCAGCTTATGGTTGCCTCATTCCACGTTTTGGTAATCAGGTTTTGTATGATTTTTGTATCACCATTGAAGGAGACATAAGACATCAACCCAAGTTTTCTGAACATTCTTTGCAAAACCTTGACATTTTCTCCGACTTAGTTTCTTAACTCCTTGAGGAGCTTATAAAGACTATTGCCACACCTTTAAAAGTATTTTTCTAGTTCTAACATGGACAGAAATGTTTTGCCCCTGATTCACATCACATGCCTCCTGGGACTGTGATGCATAGGAGAGGGTGATTTGAAGGGCGACTTTTGCTATTTCATAAAAATCTTCAGGGATATTTTTGCCTTTCTGTGTCCTGATGCTGCTGATCTGCCAGTCAAGTTTTCACAAACCAGCTGGAGTCTAAGAAAGAACAGATAAATGATATTGGCATTCTAGAAATAACATTGTCTGGGAGAAGAGCTGCTGCTGGTCCTGAACCGCCCCAGGGGCAAATGAGGGAAGGGAGAGTGGAAAGTGAACGTTTCCATCCTCTTCAAAGTGTGCTACACACAGATCGTTGAAAACATTATACATTCTCATATCCAGCTAAAGGAGAATTAAACTGTACTTTTAAATTAAAAGGTATAAAGTCCTCCTCTACATGCAGGTACTAGAGAAGATAAAATAGCAGCAACTCTTACTGCAGGGAATGAGCAAAATTCTTACCTGGAAATGAGCAAAACCTGCAACACAACAGTTCACCTGGCCTTAAGGGCACTTAGAGGAGTTCTTCCGCCAAACTGCACCCACAGTAAAATGCAAGAACTTCACACAGTTGACTCTAATTCTGCAAACAGAAAAGTTACCAGCAAATTGGGTTATTCAGTACCACCTCAGCTGTTCAACTGAAAACTAAAAGCACGCAACTGACAAAAAATACAGGGAACTACTACTGAGCAAACAGCTGAGTGTCTTGCTAGTAATCATCCCTGAGCAAGAGGACAGGTGGTTGTCTTCTGAACAAAGTCACACAGACGTACACTGAAATAAGTTCTCTGTGACATGCATGCTGCTTCAATGGTAACAAAATTAGGCTTTTGGACAATTACTGAGAGGCTGTAAAGCTATGACTATACTGTAAGTTTATCTCATTTCTTTCAGTAATGGGAAACGCACGGATTGCCAGATTCCCTGATCCTAACTCCTCCAGAAAATCACCCATGTAAAGAATCCAAACAGGATCTCAATACACACAAGGCCTTTCATGATCTCTGCTGGAGCTTACGGTACCTAACAGCTGCAACTGACTGTACGAGCTAATTACTGCTAGCAACAAAAAGAATAAACAATCACTACAGGAAGAAGATTCATTGCTAGTGAAATATTAACGCATTTTTAGGCAGCTGCTGTTTGCCCTAAACCTTGGTTGAAGTTTTCTCAGAGGTAGACCTCCTTTTGCAAATTGGTGCTCCTGGACCTGTTTTTAAAGATTCAGGGCTACCACCCAACAAAAACGAGTAACATAAGATTGCCTCCCCTTTGTCTCGGGGAAAGCAAGGAAAGGAGACAAGCTCCTTAAACAAACCTATCAGACCCAGGAAGAGTCATATCCTGCATCGTACAACATCCTAGCCGTTGTACGCAGGAAACAAGCGTCTTGTTTACTCTTGCCGTATAGTTAAGTCTTGAAAGCCTTTAGCACTGTAAGACAGTTTGTGATTTGCTGCTGTGGGCTTTAGGGGAGTGGTTATAGCTGTGAACAAGGTAGAGGTTTTGGAACCTACTCTTGTTAAAAAAAACGCCCCACTTACAGGGGAAGATGTGTGCTGTTCACACACATACAGCTGTATACAGTGATTTGCCTACCTTGTGAGGAATCTCTGCCTCAGTACATAAGCTGAGCGTGCAAAGGAGTCAGCATTCAAAAAACACTTGGGCTATTGGCTTTGCACGCCTCCCAAGTCTTCCTTTCAGCTCTACAACAGTGAAAAGAGCATGCTTGAACGCACAGAAGGAAAAAAAAATGTCTAAGTCAAGAACAATACAATCTTTTCTTACCTATAATGACCTCCTCTGGCATGAAAATCCAGGTGAGTTTCTAATAGCTTATGGAAGCATCTTTCCACCCTCCCCCAATGAATGAGGAAGTTGGATGTGTGAGTCTTCTCCCTACCAGAACTTTGAACAGATGCATCATCTTGTCAACTGCACCCATACCTCTTCCAGCAATAGGAAAAGCATGAACAGTCTAAAGGAAAGAAAAAGAAAAAAATAAGTTCTGACATTTCAAGGTAACTCATTCTCTGCTAAACCTTTACTCCTGCCCCCCTTTAATCTTATTTATAGATTTATTTTTACTCTATGTATCTATTAAAGCAGCCATATTTCTAGACCATCTGATTTCTCTCATAACTTAATTTGTAGTAATGGGATTTTACAGTCATCTGACTGCATCAGTAATGCACGTAGTAGTGCGCTGCTGTAACTTTAAAACAGAAAAACATTAAGACTATAGATTGATTTTAGTTAAAAATTGTGTTTTCAGTCTGCACTGTCTGCACCATTAGAAAACATAGCTTCAGTAACAGTCTTCACTTGCAAGCTAAGTAGCCAAAAGTGGAGAGAAAAACACATCAGTATTCAAAATAAAATGACTTTTTTCCTTGTCTACTTTTTCTTTTCTCCAGAGCCTGAAAACATCACACTCTAATAATAGAGAGGTGGATTTGAAACAAGGTAGGTTGAAGCTGGAAGTGATGAGACATGGGCAGCTAAGGCTGAGAGATGCAAAAAAGCTCAAAAACTCAGCATCTAAGCCATTTTTGACTATATTGTTGAAAACAATGAAAATTGATTCAGTTTAAGATACTATTCTGTAACGGTCTTTCTGCTTCACTTCTATGAATACCAGATTCTTAAGAGAGCCGACTGAGCTCAGCTGGTGAGCAGCTGTCTGGATTTAGAAAGCATAATTCTGAATCTATGAAGACTTGCCCATCCTAGACAATACCGTAGGGAGCCTAACAAGAAACTGTTTTCACAAGGATCAGTTCCATTAAAAGTCAACAGTACACACCTGCTTGCCTACAGATGTTCTCCCTGAACCAGAAAGGACAGGGAGAATTAAGCTAGGTGGACCCCAGATGATTTCTGGGGCAGTCTGGAGTTACTCGAGGAAGAGAGGTGACCGTATTAATATTTTGGGTGTCACAGACAGAAGTGAGAGCTACCTATCTTCCCAAAGGTCTGGCCAGTCACAAGGCTCACTTAAGGAAAGAGCACGTCAGCAAGTCTAATGGTAGTTTCACTTCAGATGCATCGCACAGACTACACCACCTCTCCTCCACAAGCAAGCTGAGCAGTGTAAGAAGCTGAAGCACACCTCTTCTGGCTAAATGAGCTCCTTTTATAACCAAGCTCAGAACTGCTTACTTCATCCCATTTTTTTGTGGCCCTGGTGACTTCTGCATGATGCATGCAGAGCAGATGCATGCAGTTCCAGAGAAATATCGGAGCACTTCAGTGCTCCTGAATATCCAAAGTTCCGACTTTCAAGTTTCCCTCTCTCTTGGTGGCTAAGTGAAACCAGAGTATGACACATCCTCAGGAACAGGTACCCTCCCAGAGCCTGACACTGTCTACTGCCTGCTCTTAGTATGCAGATACTTAGAGAAGACCGCTTTGCCTGGAACTACACAAAACCCCAGATGAGCTTCCAACCAAAAAAAACAGCTGGCATCACGACTACCGCTAATTCTGACAAACTGCTTTACCAATCTCTCTAAAGCCTGCCCCTGTTGCTGAAGGGACACTTCACACCGCAGACTCACCAGGTCACAGCCCTGTTTTCTAACAGGATATCTGGAAAATCTAAAGACCAGAATTTGAGAAGGGATGGCTGGTGACATCCTTTGCAATACTGCCATACTACTGAAGGGCCTTGCATGTTTAGCAGTCATCTAAGGTGAAAAAGCTGTCAACTAGTAGCCAAAACGGTTATACAATGCCTTCACCCAAGACTCTCTGTAATCTGTGTAGTCTATTCCCTGGATTAGACCTTGCCTGTCTCCAACAAGGCTTGTTTTGCATTCATACTGTACAGAAATAAAAGATGAACAACAGGATAATGTTTCAAAATTATCTCAGCCTTAGTGCCCTGAAGTAAAAATGAAATATTCCTAGGTGGAATATTTTAAAGGATTTGATCCTTCTCAGCAGAGAGAGTACCTGCTAGTCCTGAGAAATAAGAGAAAGAAGGGCTTTGCAGCAGCATCTTCAGGAATTCATACAGCTGGAATTAATTTAATATGAATTTGTTCCAAAAAAAGTGATCTTTCCTTTGAGTCCTAGGACAATTGCTTCACTCTCCTATAGAAACCCTCATCTAGAGCTGCTGCTAAGGAAAAATTGTGTGGAGTAATAGCATTATTTGATACATCTGATAGAATTTAAATTCTATCATGAGGGAAGAAATCTGGGCATCACTTTCTGGGAAGTCATCATCACCTTTTCTAGGCAATAGCTACAGAATTTTATCCTGAACAACAGCTGCTTAAAACAGGGGCTCTCAAAGTCTCTTCAGAGATTTACCATAACCAAGTAAAATCCCCCAAGAAACACTTCACCAGTGGCAGTTCAATAAGTAGAAGAGGAAGACCCGTTCACTTTTAGTTTATTTTTGCTGAAACCTATATAAAAACTGGAAAGCAGGTTTTTGCTTCTGGTGTTCTGTAGGTAATTCCTGTTAACAGGAACTGAATTATTTATTTTCCAAGAGTAAGTGAGAACAAGCCAAAGAGCTAAGGAGAATGACCTTTAAAACATAAAACCTTGGTGATCTTTAAAGGTAAACTGAAGTGTCATTGACCCAATTAGCTCTTCCTTTTGGCCAAGACTTGATCCTTTCAGGCTTTCCACAAACTCCCGAGAGGCAGCCATCTAAAATGCATCAGCTTCAGGAGACAGGTCACATATTATATTATTAAGCCATCTCGAAAGTTGAAGACCCTCTTTTCAATCGGGGAGGTAACCAGTAGCACCTAGAAATGAGTTCTTACTTGAAAGTCAGTTGTTCTTCAGCTATGGGCCAATTTAAGTAAATACTGTCTGAACAAGCTAAGGAAAATAACCTAAGGATTAATTCTGCTCTGTTTGATTTTTAACGAAATCAGCAAAATATATAACTTCGTGCACTAGCAATAGAAAAAAAGCTTATGAAGAGGCAAGAACTCAGACTACTCATATGGTTTAGATGCACAATTTTAAGCATTAAGGTCATATATCAAGGAGAAAGAATGCTGCAGAGCACATAAGTTGTTCCTTGGTCTTCAATATCCATTTATCTGATCTTTGCCATATTGATGTGAAGCACTTGTTGGAAAGAGACCGTACACCAGACAAGAGAAAAACAGTAGTGAATAAAATGGTTAGCAAAGAATTAGAAGCAAGAGAAAACACAAGTAATCATAAAGTGCAGGAGAAATTAAACAACAGCACAAGAAAAACATGTCACACCAGGAGGAAAGACTTCGAAATAGTAAGTTAGCTTTTCAGCTTACTTGTAATTATTGCACTGATTGAAAATAAGATATTTAAATAAAGTGCAAAGGCATATCTGATGACATAGGCATTACAAGTGCATCATATATGGGATGTAGTCCCATATAACATCAAGGTATGGCCTTAAGAATGGCCCAGCACCCACTAAACTATGCATCTCTTCAGAAGAATTAAGCAGCGACTCTACGACTAACTAATCTGAGCTGAACAAACTCCATCCAAAAGGTTAGTGGAGAGGTAGGCCTCAAAAACGAAGCAAGAAATATGAATGCTATCACAAGTCAATGATATTTGAAGGCAACAATGGTAATCCACTTTCTTCTTATGAAGATTTCCACTGAGCTTAGCTAAAATTTCTAGAAAAGAGCTTTTTGTTTACGTATTATGCCAGATATTCTAATCTCTAATCTGGAGCTGTTGAGCATTAGCACAATGTGAATAGGACTGGAGGAAGCCCACATTCACTTTACTTAATATTTTACCAATAAAAAACCCTATCATTAGCATTTACAGCAAGCACTATAATTACTTGAAAAGTGTTGTTTGATGATTAAATATTCTTCTCTCTATACTTTTTCAAAAAATAGTAAATAATCAAAATTCAAATTTGCAACAGATCTGAGTTTCTAGCAATAAAAACAGATACTGCAGCTGTTTGTAACAAATATGCAACATGACACTTTCTCAGAAAGAAACTGATTCAACGAGAAGGTCTCTGGAGTCATAACTTCTCAGATAAAAAAACAAACTGTCAAATAGGAAAGATGGGCAACTTGAAGTGAAGTGTGTAACTGAACTGTTTGGGATCCATCAAATAGTGACAGTGCTAATCAAGGACAGAACAAACAACCTGCCACTACCCTTTTTCTGGCCATATTTTGTATGATGGTACAAATATTAGCGAGGAAAAAGTGTTCCATCTCTGCCTATCTCCATGTAAGGTCTAACATCGAAAAGGCTGCAAGGGAATACTTTTCCTTTCTAAAAGGGAACACTGAATTTTTCAGACAGGTAGACATGAAGAAATCATGGACAAATTTTTATTTTTAAAAACATTTTTATTAGTTTTTTTTAAATAGATGCTGACAAATAGTCATGTTGTAATTCTTAGGCAATAGCCAAGAGATCAGCAGGTAGATGACCTGCAGCAGCTTTTTTTAGTGAAGCATTTACGCAGACACTTGAAACTAAGAACATCATTGTATTTGAAGCTACAGAAATACATGCTCACTACTAAGCAGGGGTCCTATTATCTACATGAGACATATTTAATATGGAGCAACTCTTGCATATTGCAAAAAAATACAAGATAAGCTGAACTGCAAAGTATGCACTGTTAAAAGCTATACTCTGCCAGCATTTCTAGCAACTTTCCTTAGAGTGTTACAGGGTTACTAAAAATGTCATATTGACTTAAAACTCACAAACAGAAGACTCATGATGTAGTATACAAGAATAAGAAATCAAGTATGTTACATTAACTTTCTATAGTTATGCTTCATTTTAAGTAGTAGCTTTACCAAAAAAAAAAATTGAAAAAACAAAGTTAGTAGATTTTCCTTGTTCTCCTTCATGTCTTACAGCAGAACTTTGGTAAAAAGCAAGAACATAAGAGAGAATACTTGTAAAAAGAGATAGTAATGCATTAGATTTGAAAGCACGTTGTTAGGCATGAACGCCACTGAAGTTACAGATGCTGTCTTGAAGATACCTGGGAATTTATGTTGCTTGCTGGCCTTAAATTGTTCTAATTCTAGTTACTAATATTGTTAATATTCTACTTTTTAGAACTACTAATTACTCTGAAAATAGAAAGGATTTTGCCACCCACATACTTTAAGCACAAGAAAGCTAAAGAATATGACCCTTAATATGTTACATGTCTTTCAGTGTGGACAAAAAGGTCAAGCTTTTCAGACTAAATCCCCTCTTACAACAGACTCTTCCTACATGTTATCACATGCGTCTGTATACCTCCTCCCATCCGCAGACCTGACCCCCACCTCCCAGCCTTATTTCAAGCTGCTTGACCCAGATGACCTCTCATGTGCAAATACTACATTGTTTCACATCTTCTGGCACAAACGATTGGTCATTCTAGCACTGGTTTTGTAGACAGGAGCATGCATAACAGTTTATTTAGGAAAATTTTCAAAAAAAATAGGTGCATTTTTAGCTTTGAGGTGCACACAACTGAACTCTCAAATTCCAAGTGCTACAGTCTGGCAGGACGACAAGCCCAACTTAAAAGAAGGTGCAAGAATACAATAGTTCTGATAAAGATGAAACAAGCCAGTTGCAGGCTGTTATTTTACCTCTGATGGGGCATTTCTCCAACTGCTTTCATTTCTCAAACAGTTGTAGCATGAAAACTAAGGAACTCTCTGCTAGGCATTCAATATGCCACAAAAGTTTTGTTAGGAAGGTCTAGCTGCTCACTGCTTTTCAAGGTGTTTAACCTAACTTACCATTCCTAGATACGGGTCAACTTCAGGCAGTATATATTAAGTGACAACGCAGATGTAAACGTCCAAATATCTTTTGAACTCTGGCCAGCCCTGCTCAGCAGTAGAGGCACAGTATCCCAGACTCATTGTTATTTGGGCAGCTGTCCACTTTAAAAGGTCTCCATCCCCCTGCACCCCACCAGAAGAATTCTTCTAGGAATAGGTGGACAGTTCACCAGCTGTTGCCGACTTTGCTGCAGGTATGTTTTACAGGACAGGCCATGCACACTTCAGGCACGTTCCTGCAATAACAAATCCCTTCCACAAGTCTCCCAGCTAGCACATCCGTCCCTCTGCTCCCCGTTGCTGTACTAGGCTCGTGACTCCAGCTCATCCTACCTACTGCTGTTGGTCCCACACAGATGTTCCTGGAACTCTTATCAGATATTTCGGTACTTCACTTCAAAAGGAAGTAACAGTCCTCTGCCACATCCCAGGAAGCAGTTTCACATTTTCTTCCTTAGCTTTACCATAAAGCTTTAATACAGTGAGAAAAGTACCATCTCCATAAATTAACATCAGGTTCCTCCACTAATGAACTTCCAGAGCCAGAGGTGCTCAGATACACATGGTCTAATTTGTATTTTCCAGCGCAGAAATTATAAATGCAGTAGGCCAAAAGAATGTTAAGTTAGAAATTAAGTGCTGCTCCCTGACTGTATGTCCATCTGCAGCTAACCCTCAGAAATAAACAGTTTTGGTTTCAAACTGAAGACAATTAAATGAACACATTTTGCCCTCGTTTCTATAGAGCAAAATAATTAAACCTAGCTAGTTGCATTGTACTCAAGTCGGTTTAAGTTTAGAACTAAAACTACCCTCCCATGAAAGCATGCAACCCGAAAATGCAGACGCCCCTGCTGGAACATCTACTCCAAATATAGCTCTGTATTTGCTGCCAAGCTTCTTGCATCCTTTGAGGTGTCTAGCCAGAGAACATAACTGCGTAAGAAGTCACCAGCATACACTACACTTCTACATGTAAAACATGACGAATCAGTTTGTTAACACTGTGGTTATGACTTAACAGACATCATGAAGTACTAATCTGTATCTGTTGCTCAGAGATGTCTGACCCCACTCCCTCCAAGGAAACGTGGTTGGAACAAACTGTATTGATGGGAGAAGCTGCACACTACGACATATAATACAGGTTTTGTTTTTTGTTTTCTGTTTTTTCATTCTTACTGTGATATTTTATTAAAAAAACTGAGGTGGAAGATGACAATTAAAACTAAAAGCTGTACTCTCCATATACTATTTTTGGAGCTATACTAGCTGGTGGATGTTCATTCCCACTCATTTGATACAACCAGTGAGTTCAGGAGTACTGGTACTTTCAGGGGGAAAAGAGAGGCTGAATGCAGTTCTGGGAAATTTAAGAATTTCTTACTTAAGAATTTCAAGAGGGGGCAAGGAAAAAGAACAACAAAAAGTAAGGTTAATTCAGATATTCATGAGCCAAACTCTGAATTCATGGGGCCCAAAAATTAATATAGTAATCAAATGGTCACCACAGTAAAGAATAAGCCCCCTTCCTCCAAATTTATCCTAATGTAATACTGTGTTAACTACACTGAACAGCTGGCTACTAGACAGACAACTTCTTTTTTTTTCCCCCCCAGATTGTGTTTAACGCTCCTCGTTTATTGTACCAGCCTAAGAACTGAGTAATACCTGAAACACTGAAGTGAAAATATTCAGAATTAATTCGAATATAGCAGAGTTGGCATACAGCTCCACTACCTTTTACTCACTTGTTGGTAAACTGGGATTCTAAGGTAAATTTAAAAAAAGATAGCTACCCAAGAGCTTGGCATAAACCTTTCACCCAGACTGCTCACCCATTGAAGCAGAGGACAACATGTTAACAGACCTGCTGCGACACTGTTTTCCCTTCAACTTTGTTTATTGATGTACTGAACATGAAAAGGTACAAAGGATCCAAACACAAAAGAAAACGTGTACAGCCTCTTAAATACTCAACAGAATATATTTTCTATTCCAACAGATGTGAATTAAGTCATACTATACAACTTCAAATAAATACCAGCCTTACATTTTAATAAGTGCTCTGATAAACACCGTAAAGTGAAGCCCAATTTACATGCCTTCTCATCAATGCCTTTGTTTGCTACAGTAGTATAGGAAAGAAGCATGTAGCTACTGTTTTCCCCACAGTGGAAAGGCTGTGTTTTCTATAGTATATACAATTTTTAACGCAGAGGATTAGCTTTAACAATCTAAATGCACCTAAGAATGAGAAAGTGCTCAGGAAGCCAATTGATTTTTTAATAGCATTGAGTGGGTCAGCATGAAAACTCGCTTATTCACTTTAGCACGCGCTTCACAGTATATGTACTGTACTATACTGAAAAATTTATAACTACAATTTAAAAGAATAAGAACCAAAAGCAACTGCAAAGGTAATGTACAACTATGTTATGCATAGCACATTGCTTTTTCTAAAGGGGAAAGCATATGAGCATCTCAGTTTATACAAAAAGCAGGACGTAACTATATAGTTGTCAGTGCATCCTGGTGAAGGCATCAAAACCCTCAGCTGTTTTAAAAATTTATTATAAGCTAGATGCTAATCAGAAAATATTTTGTCTTTTTTTTCCTCTTAAATTTCTTCAATACATGGTAAAGACTTTTACTATTTCCCCAAATAGTGATTTAAGCATCATACAAAGTTAAATTTCAATAGCATACAGGTATTTATGGTTTTGTATGAAAAATGTAAGGAAATTTGTTCAAAACCTATGATTATACTCGTTTTTACCACAAATATACTTATAAACAAAAATGTAGCATCACCATAAACAGCTGAAGCTAGACTATCTACAGACAAAAATAGCAACAGATCTGATGCACTGTAAATTCAAGTCCTCAGGACAACAAAAATGAATAAGCAGACCTCAAGTAACAATGTTAATGCCATTTACAAAGGAAAAAACTCATACAGAAACATTCAAAACCTGAACATCACTTGGCATGTAAATTAAAAAAAAAACAACTAAAACCAAAATTAGCTGAAAGAGTCATAACTCAAGGTCTTATTTACATTACACAAAGCTCAGGTGTTAGCCTTGAACATAACTTTCAAAATACCTCCAAGTATGTCCAACTCAGACCACTTCTGATGATTTGCTACTGTGCAAACCACGCACGTCTTTTCTTAAGACAAAAGAATTCTTCAAACAATAGCAAGTACATCACTAAACACCATGAGCTCTATCTGAAGGGAATTCTTTAGGAAGAACAGATTTTTTTTCCCCAACTTTTTTTTTTTTTAATTTGCAGCTTGCTTTTATATACTTTTTTTTAAATTTGTTTCAAAATCACACATTAATGTGAGCCACCTATCACTTACTAACCAGGATGACCAAAGACCCCACTGATGATTATACAAATGAAACCAACAGTGCATCCCATTGATTCTACTTCGTAATACAAAGGTCTCAAAAGTATTTCTACATCATAAATCTCTCTAAGTTTCCCCCAACAACTGCAAATTTCCTGGTAAGTTTTAAAAGCTCACTAGGTGTCATATGAAGAGATTTCTCAAAGTATTCAAGTCAAAATATTTGTTCCAGGACCAGTAAAAAGTTTCTCCAAATTTTTCTTTTTTATAAAAATAGATGCTTTTTTAAACCCACATCAAAGAGGCTCTTATCTCTTTGGCAAGGTACTGCTTTACGAAAAGTTCTCCAGTATTCTTACAATAAGCTTTTATAATGTGTTCCCCTTCCCCAACCCAAATGATAACTATAAAATAAATACTGCTGATAACTTTATTATAAATAAACTGTAAACTTCAAATACGTCTCAAACAACAGAAGAGCAATGCATTAAAGTGTAACTTAAACAAGGCTAATCACAAAATTATACAACATAAAAACAACTCAGAAAGTATAACACAAAGCCTCAATATTTACTCATAGGTTCAAGGCAGTCATGTAAAAAACAAAACAAAACAAAAACACCTTCCCTTAGCTGAAACATTTTAAAAGGTTCACCTTCTTCAAAGAAGGCAATAGAATGCATTGTAACAGGTAAAAACCCTGTACCTCTTGTCAATATTCAAACACAAAAGATATTTAAGAAGTTTTAATTCAAATATTAGCAATAAAAAATCTCACATATTCTTAGGATGCTAAGTAGTCATTTTATCCCCATTTCCACACTGACTTACAACAAAGACAGTTACATAAAGTTTCTCTTAACTTGCCTTTGTTGTATAGTTTTCATATTTTAATGCACTGAGAATAACTTTTTAGGCTTTGTGCGTTTTGTTTGTTTTAAAGGAGACCTGCAATACTCTGTCCCCAAGGCGATATCCATTCAGACTGGCTATTGCCATAGCTGCCTCATCATAGTTTGTCATAGTGACAAATCCAAAACCTTTGCACTTGTTAGTGTTAAAGTCACGAATGACCTTCACATTGGTTACTGCTCCAAAGGGTCCAAACATTTGCCAGAGGATACTCTCATCAGCATCAGGGGCCAAATTGTACACAAAAATGCACCATCCAGTTCCTGCATGTCCAGGGATATTAATTCCAGCCAAACTGGTCATTCCATCAATGGTCATTGGAGGAAACCTACTAAAGAAGGGGAGAAACAAAAACAAACACAAACACAAGCATAAAAAGGCTGTTTACAATGAATTCTGAAAAAAAAAAAAAACCAAAAATGAAAAAAGGAATAAATACAAGGCTTTTCATAGTGTGCATAGACATCTCAGCTAGATAATAAGGTAATACTGCAAGTTTTTTCAACTGCACAAATAACAACAATACTATACAGAAGTGGGGAAACAGTGTTTGGCCTCGCAGAAATAAGCAACATTTAGAAAAACAAGAAAAACATGCTATAAAACTAATGAGGATTAATGATAAATAAGACATTTCAAACAGGAAATCCATGGGACTGCTGCAAAAGATTCATCTCTTTCATGCACAATGCACTAACATGAACAATTTCAGCTGCAAGTCTCAACATGCAAGAGTCCAGCATTAGTCTTATCAAAAAAGTAAGAACAATACTCAAGATACTTTCCCTGATCAACTAGTTTGTTGGAAAGTTATTATGAACTTAACAATTCTTCATTACCTCTTTACTCCGTAAGCCATGTTCAGCAGATTGTCCAACCTGCAAAACATTTAGCAAAGCGTTCAGTCTTCAGACTCTTCCATCCCTAATCTTAAGGAAACTTGGTATATTATTGCCAGTCTCCCTGCATTATATTCTACAGAACCTGACACAAATCTTGAGCACCATAAAAAAGCAGCAGCACCTTACTACACCTGATACATTTAGTGCAAGAGCATGCAGATATTCTTGTACAGTCTGTCCACAGCCCTCAATAATTCAGTTCAAAATGTCCACCTACAACAAGTTAGGGTAAATCAAATATTGTTAGCATAAATATACAGTCAGTGACCACTCCAGTGAAACTCTCCAGATCATAAACTTGTTTCTGATCTTACTGAGACATCTGACACTATGCTGACAGAAATCACACAAATTGCACAGGGCTTAGGAGCAGTAGCAAATACTAGGACATGCACTGGAATAAAAGAGCAAGCAATTACTCATTTTTCTATTCTAGAATTTCTGGAATAAAACATTTTAGGATATGAATAGATATTAAATCATAAGCTTTCTCCATATATTTCTTCTCTCATCATTCCTTAACCTCGTAAAGAGCAGCACGCAACCCCACCTCCAATGATTTTAGGGTTATCCAGCTGATACCTGGAACATACAATGCTTAAAAATCCTGGTAAGAGCCTTCAGGAATAAGATTAAAGTGCTTCTCCAAGAAACATTCCTCAGAGAAGTGGGGTTTTTTTTCCTAGAAAGGCTCAGACATGCCAAGGACAAACGAACAGAGGAATTCTCTTGCTTAAAGGTTCTCTTCAGGACTCTACAAAAGATGAGTTTAGAGAAAAAAGGGTCACTTTTAGTATGAAATGAATCGATTCAGTTTTTAACTGAGCTAAGACCACTTCCAGGGACAGACTTCCCCCTCCACTCAGTCCTGGTGAGGCCACATCTGGAGTGCTGTGTCCAGTGCTGGGCTCCCCAAAGCAAGACAGACATGGACCTGCTGGAACGAGTCCAACAGAGAGCCACAAAGATGAAGGAGGGACTGGAGCATCTCTCATGAGAAGAGGCTATGACGGCTGGGACTGTTCAGCCAGAAAAAGAGAAGGGGGACCTTACCAAGGTGTATAAATACCTGATGCAGGGAATAAAGAACACTGAGCCAGACTCCTCTCAGTGGCATCCAGTGACAGGATGAGAGGCATTGGTCAACAAACTGATATACAAGAAATTCCATTTAAATATATATATATGCGCATATATATTTTATATACATATATATATATTTTTTTTAAACTGTCGGGGTGATTGAGCACTGGAACAGGTTGTGGAGCCTCCATCCTTGGAGATATCCAAAACCCAACCGGACAGGGTTCTGAGCAACCTGCTCTAGTTGACCCTTCTTGAGCAGAGCTGGGAGCACAGGTGAGAACAGCTGATAATTTCCAAAGGTACCTTCCAACCTCAACTATTCCACAATTCTGTGAAATAGACTGGTTAGGGACAAGACAAAACAGTTCACATAGCTCCCTCCTTCCCTGGGTGGTACTCAAGAAAAACTCCATTCTGTATGCAGAATCATCCTAAAATGCATGTTTGATTTAATTTACAGCTAGTATTTAAAATAAAATTCAGAATGAAATCTATATTGACATAGGCCCATTATCATTTACACATTTCTAACAAAAGATACATATTAATATCAAATGGTATAATTTAAAAATGTAAGAACTGTTTACTTACTTCATTACTGTAACCTGCTGTAGATGCAAGTAAAAATTTACAAGTTTCCTCTAAAAGGGAAGGCTGAAATCTCAGAAATCCTGAAACACTCACAGCTTATGTCCTTCTGGAGAAGTTTTGGAGAGGACTGAAGAATTCCAGAAACACTTAGAAGTCCTTGCTGTAGGACATCAAACTGAAGACTCCATATAGTAACAGCATGACCATAACCCAGTTTTCATAAGATATTTGGATGACTTAAGACCTTGGAACGATGTAGTCAGCATGTTCAGAGGCATTTACTGAACAAAACATCTAAATGTTTTAAGTAACTGCTTTTGAAAGTTCAAGATTTTTATTGACAAAAATATGATGAATGGGATGACTACAATACTCCATGTTCTTCACTTTGGCATGACATTGAAATTTACTCCAGTTGTGCATTTTCAAACCACTATCAACTGTTAATTAAAACTGAGCTGTTAAGTAGGTACGGTTTTTTACATGTGAAAGACATGAGAACTGAAGTTAGAGCACGTAAGTGAATTCAAGAGGTTTTTTCTGCTAGTGCAATTTGTGAACTATGCAGTTAGCAACACAGCTGCGGCAACGGCAACTAAACAAAGCCCTAAAATAAAGACAGGTTTCCTACGGTTACAACAATTACAACAATTTAAGACTTGTCAACGCTGTCTCTTTTTCTAGAGAAAAGAAAATAAGTCTGAAGGCCTTCCAAAACCTAATATCTGGAACAGTTTACTTTGCCAGTCACTTTACTTTGTCAGTCATGTCCACCTTGTTCTTTCTTCCACATCCATAGAAATCAAAGATTTTACTCTTATTTACTAGAGATTTGATATCTACTCAATGATTTCTGTTACTATTGTACTTAAGTGCGGCAAATCACATCTGCTCTTTCAGGGTTGTTTCAGGCACTACTTGACGCAATCTCAGCAAAACCTCCTAGTGAAAGCACATACATAAAGACAGTCTTCCTTTTTTAAAGAGCCACAAAACCAATCACAACAAAGTTTCAATGCCTAGTTTTGTAGGACATGTGTAGTCTGTTGATATTCTGCAACTGCAAAGAACTTTAGGTCCTGTCTACAGGAAACGTAGTTGAAGAATTTTTACAAATCATAACAGACATAGCTGGAGTAGATCAGTTTTTTAAAAATGCATTATTTAAACACAGAAGCTACCCCAGTTGGTATCAGTAATACTGAACCCAGTCGAGTATCTGGGAACAAGTGTACTTAGAAGAACTCAAGGAGTTAGAAAGCCAGTCTTGACACAATGTGCTGAATGCTGCAGTACATAGGGTTTATCGGTAAGAGTTATTTGTCTCATTTTTCAGGTCTGCACAACAGCTCCCTCATGATATTAACTCAGGATAGTTCATTCCGGCTCATCCTAAAAGGGCGACTTCCACCCTGTGCTCTGTACTGGAGCAGGCATTCCTAACTATGGGACGATGGAAAGTCTACTTTTACTCAGTCTGAAGCAGCCTGTTTAAATTAATCCTTTTATTCCCTTGAAAAAAGGTAAAAAAAAATCCATGCAGAAATGAACAAAATCAGTTATGCCTTTTCCTAGGGCGGGCAGCCAGGCTGAGCCAGTGTTGACCATTACCCCTATAAGGCACTTGCAGTACATTGTAAGGCTGAGAAGCTGAAGAAAACAAGATTCAGAAGTTCTGCCAAAAGTACAGTCCATGAACTCTGAACATATGGACTAGGAGCGAGAGGCTGTCAACGCAAAGCCTTCACAGTTTGGTTCATTACCTTTTAAAATTGCCAGGTGAATTTTATTTCTTGAAAATAGTGTTTCACTGTATTAATGTTTAACAATTCTAATTGCACAGGCCAGAGGTGGGGTGGGGGTAGGAAGAAACAATCAAAATGACTGAAAAAAAGTCCAGTGGGACTCAGGAATGTAGTTAATACAATATTTGTTTCCCCTCTGCTCTTGCCTTGCGTCCCTTTTCAGTACACTAAATATCACAGGGAACTGCAGCTGTAGTTTCAACACCATGGAAACACAGATCCACAAAAGATGATACACGTGGAAAAATCTTTGAATATGTTTTCATTATAAAAGTGTGGAATAAGACGAGACAAAACGTGGCACGCAAGATTTAGACCATTAACTAGAGAAAGAACTGAAAGCCAGAATGGGGAGGAAATATCAGAAGGAAGTGGCCGGCTGTGGCATGCCACATGGTTAAGAAGGAAACTGAATTGTCTAGGTCAATGTTACTTGACTTGAGTTGCACATTATGTCAATAGTAGCCTACGAAAATAAAAATATTCTTAAAAATAAAGAGATCTTTTACAGATTGGCTGGAAGAAAAAAAATCTTGGTTTAATCCTGACTGTCTAATTAAGTAGGTTTATTAGATACTGAAAAGTTGCAAGTTGCAACTCGTTTCTGCTTTTAGTTGTATTCCTGGAGAATAGCTGTAAAAGTTCAAAATTTTCAAGGATCTCTTTCCCGCACACAAGTCTGATAATCAGGGAGGGGAAGGAGTAAAAGGAAATGAATTGGCAGACCCCTAGAGAGCAGAAGCTTCCAACAGCAGTTCAATCACACACAAGTACAACTTACCTAAAACGTTGAGCCTGCTGAGCTAGAGGTCCTGGATATCTTCTGTTTGGAGAATGATACAGCTGAGAAAGGATGGCCTGATTGGTTTTTTGGCTTGGGTTGTTAGCAAACTTTACAGTGATGGGCTCTGTGGCACCTGGAGGTTTCTGGCCATTCAAACCCTTGATAGCCTCTTCTGCTTCAATGCGCTTGTCAAACCGGATAAAGCCCACGCCTCTTGATACTCCTGTACAGGAGGAAGAAAGCATACAATAATTAGCTCAGAGACTCTGGAATGTTGAACATTAAGACGATTTCATTTATTTTGCCCGAGAACTGAGCTTTGCTGATAGAATAAAGACTTTACTTTCCTCCCCCACCTTTTTTTTTTTTTTTAAATAAAAAAAAATGCAAGACCAGTAAGATATGCTGTGTGGAAAGAAAGTTTGGAAAGGTGAGGAGAAATACAAGACAACTTAAATACAGACAGTCAAAGGGAAAATCCGAAACAAGGTGATTGGGGGGAGGGGGTAATGAAGATGAAGGGGAAGAGGAAGGGCAACTTTCAGAACAAGCTGAACCATAATGTCTATTCAGTTGATGCTACTTTGCAGTATCCACGTTTAAGTAACTCATGTAAATAGATTACTCATCTGCTCCATAGCTGCAAGAGATGGCTTACGGTCTCCTACAGCATCCCTTGAAGCTCACATTGGAGTGAAGATGCTGAAGAGACCAAGAATAAAGTGCAGGAACTACATTACTGTAATGGGAATTATTGCCCTATTTTAACAGTCACTGTTTATTTCTATAAAGCAGACATTCAGTTTTAGCAAAGCAGACTGCTATACACTTTTCTTATTTGATTTTGGGGGGGGGGGGGCAGGGAAGGATTTAAGTCATAGATTTTTTTCTTAGTATAAAGAAATCAAAGACAATATGCAAGGGTATCAGCAAGTGTCTATGAAAGGTCTTAAAAATATCAAATTCCAAAACTTACACTGTAGTTTGAATAAAATACAGGCAGACATTAATATTAATTGGTTCAGGCAAGAGAGTTATTATAAATAAACTGCAAAGCACGTAAAGTAACATTCTTGAAACTATTCAGAGGCCTCTTACATTTTGGTTCATGAATACAGAGATAAGCTAGAAGCTTGTCCTCACTTGAAAAAGACAGTGACAAGAAATGTATTCTGCTCAAACAGTGACAATTTAAACCATCAAAGTGACAATGAACAGGCGTAAGAAAGATTTAAGAGGCAAGTGTCACAGCCTCAGTGTTGCATTTTTCATATGTCAGTGTGTCACAACCTTATTATTCATACAATTGAGTCTATCTTCTCTTCCTTCTCAAAAATTTGAGAAAAAAGCTGAAGGCTGAACAAGTCTATGCGAGAGAAGTACTGTGCACATATTACGATTTATGAGTGTTTAGAATTACAGTGCACACATTTGCAAGTTGATTTATATTTACTTGTTTTGCCCATTTGTCAAATCCTACCACTTCTGTGCATGAATATATGAGAATATACTATAAACAACTGTCCACTGCATATTTGCAATGCACAGTCCTTTAAAGCAGGACCATTTGAAAGTTTTACGACTTTCTGCTGCTGAATGTTGTCACCCGTGATGACATGCAACTTTGAAAACAAGCCTCAAGAAAAGCAAACCCAAGTTATCTTACTCAGAAAACAATCAGATGAGCAACGGAGTTTCCCCTGCTTTCCCTCTCCCCTGCCCCCAGTTTTTTTTTTTAGTGGGATAGGAATTCTTGTTTCCATGCCTCAACTCCTTCACGTTTTAGGAACTCGATAATTCTGTGCTGAGCTAGCAGTTTTGATCATTTATTTTTGTAAGATGAGTGCTGGACACAGGTAAGGAAACAAATCATAAAGCTCCTGAATTTCAAAACCAGCCACTGAGCTATCATAAATATACAACAAAAAGACGTGTATTACTGTCCAGCTCTGGCCAGTTTCAGTCAGATACTACAATAGGGCAAATAAAGAACAAAATAACCCTAGTAGGTTAAGGCACTACTAATCACAGAATTTATCTGCTCCTGAGGAGCAAAAAGGTTCATATTTTTCAGCATGCCCATGGTTGATACGGCAACCTGGAAAACAGTCTTAGCAGCAATTACCAGCCTGGGTGTTTTGTAATCCTAGCCTCAGAGAGCCAGCTGTGGATTCCTGCATAAAGGTTTACTTTGTAAAAAAATTGTTTAATAGCATTTCATAAGGAGCATAGGGACTATTTTCACACAGCAGCTTGGAAAGGAAGATTATAGCAGCTGTAAATTTATTACAAGCCGTGAAACAGGCTTTAAACCTGCACCTTCAGGGTGGAAATGACTCAGGCTGGCTCAGTATGCGCCACAATCTATTTTTGTCCATGCATATTTATGAACAATTCCAGCAGAAAACTTCATTTTCTGGCCCATATACACCTTCCCCTCTTTTTTAGGCTGGTAATTTAAGAAATATTTCACCTTCTAATACGACAATCTTGCCTCTAAGAATGCATGAAAGAGAAACGCAGAACTGCCTACTTACCCGTGACTTGGTCAACTAGAATACGAGAAGTAATAATGCGTCCATATTGGGAAAAGAGCTGCTCCAGTTCTTTTTGGGTCATTGTTTTTGGAAGTCCGCTGACATACAAGTTTGCATCTCTGATAGAAGCTGAACTTGGTCGTGCATATGAAACCTTCAGAAGAGGAAAGTTAAAGAAAAAATACATACACACAAGAATCAGCCTCTATCCTCAAAAGGGTTGAAATGAAGCAGTACCTCCTGAGACACTGAAATGTTTAAGGTAGGCCAGGGAAGTTACCTTGCAAAGCCAGGAATATGTTTTTGGTGTCGATTTCTGTAAGAACACTAAAGGAATACAGCATAGATCATACAGGAGAAGTTGACTACATCAACTCAGATGTAGAACTCTCCTTCATTAAAGGAGAAAAGCAAGGTACACACTCCAGTAAGTCTTGATAGAGAGAAAGCCTTCTTTTTCCAGCTATTTTAAGATTAAAAAGAAGGATTCAGGGATCTAAGGCAACTTTCCTTTTGCTTACCATTAAAAACACAAGGGATAAAGATTTCACTTTGGTATCAAGATCATGAACACAAAGACAATTGCACCCTTTGTAAATGTTTAGCTCAATATCAAATGAAACAACCATCCGTAAGAGTCAGGACAAGATAAACTGCTAAATATCAATCATTTATGCAGCCTTAAGGACAAGGGATTGAAGCGGGATTGCAGCATGCACTTCTGCTGCACAGAAGCTTGCTCTTTTCTGCAACAGTGAGGTTCACAACCACACACTGAATAGCAGTGAAAGTTCCCCAGGTCCCTTTGGGCTGAAGTTTTGACCTGCTTCATAAAGCACTGCTCAAAGACATTTTACTACCTTCACAAAGGCAAGGACAAAATTAGAGTCTTCAAGCCTTAAACACGTGCTGCAAAAACAGCATGTTGAGAAGAGTTCAGTATCTCCCACTGAAGCCTATACAAGTGAACTACCTTTATTACAGGAAAGATATTGGAACCTGAAGTCCACGTATACAGAACACGATAGGCCAAAATAATTTGGCACTTTCACTGTGCCAAAAGTATAGTTAAAAAGGAGCTCCGAGATGTCACCTGATTTATCCCCATTCCTTTCAAGGCAGGATCAGCTGCCTCTGGGCAACTGGAACTTAATTTTCTTAGGACTAGACCTTTTGGTTGATCATTTAGCAGTTATTTATTTTCAAACTCTCTCCCCTTCTTGGCTCTGCAGGCCTAGCCGACTCCAAGACTCCTGTAGAGACTAAATGAAAACTGCAACAGAAATGGAGAGCTTAGCGCTCCAGGTGATTACATCAGTAGTACCCCGAACGCTGCTCTGATATTCAGTCGTTTTTCATGAAGACTTTGTGCAAGGTATCTTCTAAAGCTGGCTAAACAGGACTGACCTACAAAACTTCTGACTGTCCAACATAAAAAAAACTATCCTGTGTAAAATACTGAGCTGCATGGCCTTGCTCTAGCATGAGAGCCACGTGAAAGCTGAAGGGTTGTGTTCAAAATTCTTGTCTTCTGGTCCCCCCCCCAAAACGGGCAGCTGCAAATGACGTCACCCTTTTCCCCTGCATTTACTTCCTAAATTTTTTATAAGGATGTGCTGGTTTAATTAGGTCAGAAAAGCTGTCAGTGCCCCGTTCTACAGAGCAGGAATAACACAGAACTTTCCAGTTTCCTACAGCTCGAAACAACTCCAATAAAGCCGCATCGTTAAGTGCAATTTACTCTCCAGTGGAGATCAGCCCACTGAATGCTAAAGATTATTCAGCCTTGTTTGTTCCACAGCCCCCTCTCCCTTCTCTATATCTGAATATGCACGAGGGAATTGACTACTGAAGAGATGATAATAACTACCACCAGCAAGATGCCAGCAAGAAAGCCACAAACCTTTCTTTCAGCAAAAATGCATTCAGTGGCTCTGACGCAAACAAAACAAAATAAGACTAATGGCCTCTGGGCATAGGAATCTGTGTAACCCTCAACAAATCTTTTCACCTCCGTTTTCCATGTCACAGGGAGCTTATCTGTAATTCTGACATATCCACTAACAATCTTTTAAGTTAAGTTTTTTCCTCTTCAAATCTTCTTCTCCCCACCCACACCTCAAGGGGCAGAGTAAACAGAAAATATATCCTTGTAAACTAGCTGGGAATCAATAATTGAAGTTTATGTTTTCAGTTGATTCTTGTCAACCAAGAACTTTAGCAAAGAATGTTCTCTATCAAAAGTCAATATACGATTATTCCTAGAAAATAATGTAAACTACTTATTTTGCTAGAGGCAGATTCACACAACAAAAAAAACGTTCAAGCTATACACACCTGTAACCTGCTGCAGGAAGCTTCTCCAATGCTACCAAAACTATAGTAGCTATTTTACAGCATTATATATTATAATGTACCCATACACTACTCAGAATTTCTCTCTGAACTACAGCAGTGATAGAATCTTGTAAAGTATTGGAAGCAAGACACAGGAGAATAGATGTTTCAGCTTATGAGAGCAACAGCGATCTTCCTGCATAGGATGTACCTGATTCCCTAGAGCCTTTCACAAGGCAGAGAAGAAAGTTAACGAGTTCTTCGGGAAAGGTAAAATTATTCCTAATAGATAATTCTGATTTCTTAAAAATCGCTTGAGTAGATTCACTACTCTGAAATCCTAATCTCATCAGCAACATCAGCTGTTTCGGAGGAGGAAAGGAAAGGAGAGATCCTACTGTTATCTCATCTTGCTGTTTTTGCTTAATCAACCATGACCTCTGTTTAGATGAGTATCTGCAAAGTCAAGGACACTGTACAAGTGGAACTACAGAAATAAAGATAAGGGGAAAGCATGATCTTGCAATTAAGACAAGAACAACAGGAATCGCCCTTCAATTGCCAGCTTTAAAGCAGATTTTGACACAGCTGCATCAAGTGGCCAGGACTGACCATCAAGTGGAAAAAGAAAAACAGTGACTTATCTTTAATAAGAAAAAGAAAGCTGTGTGACTGCAGCTTACAGAAATGAAATATCATTTCTCTAATGAGAAACTCCAATAAACTAATTTTTGCCCAAGAGAAGGGGATATTGTGGACCTATTTTTAATAATAGCTTAAAATTCTGATGGATATCTGCTTACTAAGCAGTTTCCTAAGCATGCGTATACGTCTAAGTGCTCAGAACAAAAGTTGCTGAACATAGGACTTGCAAACTGCTTCCAAACGAATGGTGGTGGGGGAGAACTTATGTGAAAAGATACCTGAAGGCCTCCCTAAACTACTAAGCAATACTTTAGGGTGCTGCTGTTTTCCCAGTCTCCAAACTGGAGTTCGCTTTAGAAGCGGTTCTACAGATGTAGATGTTTTGCTTAGAAAATGGAGCTACTGAATCTATCTAGTGCAGTAGTGGGACCCTCCATCCAACTGCTCACTGGTTACTGGTCAAAGACAATCTGATTCACCACATTAGAATAAAACTGAGGAGGGAGCAGATAAATGTGAGCAGAGAGAGATACATGTTCTTTATAAAGGCAGAAAGTTGCATAGAAGGAAGTCTAGCAAAGAAAAGCGTAAGCCAGATAGTGACCTGTAGGGCATTACTTAATAGTGAACACTTACTTTCCTGTTCAGTGCTACTAAAATAGTCTGGAAGCAAGTAAGTACAGTTCAGATGGCCTGTCTGATCAGCAGTTCAAGGTCAGCAGTGAATGGAATTAAATTAAAATTCAGTCTTATTACTTGTAGACAAGCCAGCCAAAGCCTTCCTGTTAATTAACAAAACCCTGTTAAGCAAGGCCCTGATGCTATAAGTCTTATGAATGAAGCTACTGGAACAGCTTTATAGGTCTGGAAACCATGCTGATGTCCCCAGTACAGCTGCATCTCTTGCTCACCATCTCCAGTGAGGATATATACTAACATCAGACGCTAAATCTGCCTCCGCCCATTCCTTCATCTCTTTCTCCACCACCTTCCTTTAGCACTTTGCTGAGCAACAGGGCACAAACTATCAACAGGTTGTTCAATATTATCAGTCTGGGGAGGACAGGTAGTTGAGGAATGACAAGAGGCACCTGTGGTTCCTTCTAGGTGTTCTTCTTCAGGAAGAGACAAAGCCTGGGGATTAGCTACCTGCAGAGAAAACAATCCTTTCTATATTGCCTTTCAAGGGAAAAGGCACCCGTCTTCCTCAGAAAGCAAACTCCCCAGAGTGGCAAAGAACAGATTGTTCATATAATCCATTGGAGAGGCAGCGTCCTTCCCTGCAGGAGTGGTGGGCTGGCCTAGGAGCCACATCACCATGCTGAGGGCATGCAGGAGAGGCAGAGCAGGCTGTATAGCATCAGGGAAGATGAAAAAAGAAACAAACTAGATCCTCTCCCAGACCCTGCAGAAAGGAGCACCTCAGCCCCCAAGAGCACAACAGGAGGGGCAGTGGGAGTCTCTGCTTGCTGTGTTTCAGCTGGGGACTCCTGCAATGTTGGGGAGAGGGAGGATAGTGACTTCAGGCAGCAGTAGGATAGCTCCTTCTCCACCCACAGGTTCAGCACCCTGGCAGCAGAGACAGGAGAAAACCCTGATAAGAGTCAGAGCTGCCAAGCCTGAGCCATGAGACAACGTCAGTAGTGGTGGGAGACCCCTTGCTGCGGGGACAGAGGCCCCATCAGCCAACCTGGCCTGCTGTCTGGGCAGGGGGATTGCTGCTTGCGTGGTGTTCAGGTCCAGGATGCTATGGAGAGACTGCTGATGAGGTTTTTCCAGCCCTCAGACTATTACTTCCCTCTTGGGCTCTAATGACACTGCTGGGGAGACTTGGAGAGTATTAGGAGTGACTGCATGACTCTGGGATGAGGGCCAAGGGCACGGGTGTCCAGGTGGAGCCCCGTTGATCCTACTGCTGATGGGAAAGGGCTTAAGAAATGGACAGATCCTACAGGTCAATGACTGGTTTCACAGCTGGTGTCAGCAGCAGGGATTTGGCTTTTATGACCATGCAACCTTCTCTGAGGATCAAAGACTACTTGGAAGAGATGGGATCCTTATTGAGGCAAAAGCATCTTTGCTGACAGGCAGGCCAAAGTGGTAAGGAGGGCTTTCAATTAGGAACAACAGGGGAGGGAGATGACAATGCACAGTCAAGTGAGGAAACGATGCCTGGTTTGACATAGAAAGGATGCAGGCTGATGTGGACACAAAGGATGACATGATCAGGGCTGGAAGGGAACCACCTCATGTATATGTAGAAAAAGGGAGTGCTTACAGGACAGTATAATAAGGAAAACTCTCCTACCTTCTCCAGGAAGCGAGCAGGACTGGGTGTCCCCTGCAGTGCCTATGCACTAATGTACACAGCATGGGGAACAAACAGGAAGAATTAGAGATCTGTGCAAGTTAGAGATAGGATTTCACTGGCATCACTGAGATGTGGTGGGTCATGTAGCACAGGACTGAAGTGCTACAATGGATGGATACAAGCTGTTTAGGAAGGACAGGCTGGGAAAGTGAGGGGGGATTGCCATTTATGTGGGGGAGCTGCAGGGATGTGTGGAGCCCTGCCTGAGGACTGGTAAGGCGCCATCTGAGAGCTGGTCAAGATTAGAGGGCAGATCAGTATGGGCTACAGTGAAGTACATGTCTGCTATAAACTGCCTGATCAAGAAGAAGATGAGGCCTTCTTCAGACAACTGAAAGAAGCCTCACACTCACAGGCTGTGGTGCTCCTGGAGGACTTGAGCCATGCCAGTATCTGCTGGAGGGTCAACGCAACATGGCATGAATAATCCAGGAGGTTTCTGGAACGTATTGATGAAGGATGCATAGCCCAGTGAAGAGCTATAAAGCTGATTAAGGGACTGCAGCATCTGACATACAAGAAGAGACAGACAGCTGGACTGTTTAGCCTCAAAAAGAGAAGGCTCAGGGGGATCTTATCAGACTTGTCAGAGTACCTGATAGGAGGATGCAAGGAACCAGTCATCTCAGTAGTGCCTAGTGACAGGACAAGAGGCAACGAGCACATATGGAAACACAGGAAATTCTACTTGAAAATAAGAAATCATTTTTTCTCTGCAAAGGTGATGAAACGCTGGAAAAGGTTGCCCAGAGAGCTTCTCTTAATATCCCTAGAGATATACAAAACCAACTGGACAAGGCCCTCAGCAACACTGTCCTGCAAAAGGGAATTCATACCCCCAGACACATGCTGTCACTCATTGACAAACTAACTCTCCCAGTCCCTTCCACCACAGAAAGCACTTCTTAGTTTAGATAAAGTGCACTAAAGAACCCAGATCTGCCAAGATACCTACTCTAACTTTTCTTATATTCAGTTAAATACACAGGAATTCTTTCATGGTGGCTAGTGATGTCTATTGCTCATGTGTTGGCTGGTAATACATATTTGGAACAGAGCTTGACATGGAAGTCAAGGCCCCAGCTGAACGCAACTTAAAGGAAAAAAGTTCTCATGAGTAAATATAACCATTACAAGTTCACTTTCAGTATCATTCTCCTTAAATTATTGAAATATTTTAACCAAGGTATTTTTCACAACTAAGAACATATATCAATGGCAAATAGATTACCCAATGCGGAAAGCACCTCAGGGACTACTCCAGTCCCTGACTGATGCATGCCACAACCTGTGTACACTAGGCACAGGAACTATGGCATATATCAGACAAATCAGTATTCAGCATTAATATCCAGACACTATCTTTAGTATCTTACAATTCATAAGCACAAGAAGTCCTGGCTGGGAAGAGAAACTAACACAATTCAAGGAACTTCAAAAACCTAACATAACTGAAGTTTAATCTTTTTCTGGCAAAATACTTCTATTTCTACTGATCTGCTTGTCATATCTACTGATCTGTGATTAACACAAGTCAGCATCAAAGACAAACTATCATGAAAGCACAAAATGTTACTGGCATAAAGAGGACTAATTCTCATGGAAAAGAGCATATTTTTGTGTCGACTATAAGGTTTCTCATAACTATTGATGTAAAAACCCAGCTATTTCACTTATACAAATATAAGGCAGAGAATCTCCAGATTCATCTTCCTACCTATATCCTGCCAGTTTGTTAGTTCAGTAATTATTTGGCTATAGTTCTAAATTCAGTCTTCTCATGCAACATATATATGCACTGAATTAACTAACAGCTGTGCTAGAGTATTACTTCCACAGCTACTTCAACAGGTGAATATTTAATAACTAAACATTAAGGTTATGCAATGTCAAAACCATTAAGCACAGAACATAAGTCAAGAAGCAGCCAGAAAGCTTACACTTTTAAATATTTAACAATGATGTACGCTGTACAACACTGAACACCGTTTCTCTGGAGACACCAATTCAAAAGGAAGTTTTACTGGAATTTTCCATTATACTGTTTGCTCTTTGCGGTTGGTAGAAAAGACATTGGCTTCTAGAAGTGAAAATATTAAAACATCAAATCCAGGTATTTTTGCAGTTTTAATATTTCAGCTCTTAACTCCACAACAAACTGACTTAATTTTCGAGTCAGAACTGTGAAAGCTATCAGGTTAAACAAAAAAAGTTCCAGAAAAGAATAAAGAGACCCAGTCCCTACAAACGAATGTTTATCATGAAAATGAAAATTTATCAGTTCTTTACCACCTAATACCGCCTTTATGGCCATCTCATTACTGTACTTCCACCCTTTTACCACATCGCTTATTAATAGTACAGAGGGCAAGTAGGTTGCTTATATTACTTGCAAGAACTTTTAAAAGGTTGAAGTACAGTATTATATATGCATATATAAATTATATATATACACACACACTATTAAAATAAATCCCACAGCCCTCTAATTGGCTTTCTTGCAATTTATTAAGAAGTATCAAAAATCAGGATTTCAATAAAATGCTCACATTCAATTACTTCCGGTGCAGTCTTTCAGCCTAGAACACTGTTTGCTTCATCACGGAGAACATCCAACTGTTCTTTTTAATGCAACTATTTCAGTTAAAAAGATTGAACAAAACAAAAACCCAAAGAAACTACAATCCAGACTGTTCAGACAAAAATAAAACAGGGGTTAAACATTTCTGCAAGCCGGGCAGATGTTTTGACTCCTCTTAGGCAGTGTGATAAAGAGACAAAGATACTTCTTTGTAAATGTTCTCAGAGACCATTGTACCAGGCAAGTATTAACTTACACTAAAATTAGCATGTGAGAGGCCAGGACTCAAGAACTATTCTCAATTTTATTTACAATAGCAAGATGCTTCAGCACCGAGCAGAGACTGAGCCTGGTCTCGGCTGTCACCAGCTAGCGACAACCCATCTAAAACAGGAGCGTGCATTGCTGCATATCCACCCAAAGTTCACTTTCCACCCTGCTCAAACAGCAGAGATTGTTCCAGACACACAGAAAGCTCGGAGACCGGCCTTTTCAATATGCACCTTGTTAAACACATACATACGGTTCGGAGCGTCTTCAACGCACCAGCCTTTGTGTCTGCCTGCAAAGCATAAACTAGAAATATAACCGACTTCCTCCTGCAAAGGCAGTTTAGACTTAACCCTGCAAAACTACAGACAAAACAGCTTCACCCATGCGTCGAAGTGAAATTAATAAAACGGCCCATACCCAATAGAGACTCTGCCTGCGTAAGTCAGCATTGCAGCGGATCACTTGCCAATAAGAAAAAAAAAAAAAAAAGGGGGACACAGAAATAACAGCCCTCTGGGGCTGCCATCTGAATACTTTCTGCTATTTTAGTTCACGGCTCATAAAGAGCAGCAGGTCTGACAGCTATAACCAACCCCCGAGACACAGGCCTAGGTAGGTTAAGTTACGGGATCCCAAGTCCACTCTGCGTCCAGCCCGGCTCTAAGGACGAGTCGGATGACCTGCCGCTTCTACTCCGCCGTGAAACGGCTGCCGCTAGGACTGGCCACAGAAGAGTAACTGGTGCTTTTCTTCCACGGTCAGCAACTATAAGTCACACATAGGAACATGGCTCATCATTGTGCCGATACGGGAACTTTTTCTGCCAGGGCTATGCAGAAGAGAATATATATTGAGAAAAAGTGCATGTGCATAAAAGGGAAGTGCAAAGTTCAGAATTATCTCAGATATCGCAAAGCGGTAATTACATCAATCACTAAACGCACCCTTGACAAAGGATCTCCCCTAACACATATTCAGGGAGAGCTATAGTGACCAAGATAGCTCTTTCTGTGCCCAAATCAACAGCCAAACTAAAAAAAAGTGAAGCTCCACTTCTCCTTTACGAATTTCTTATGTAAGCAGGCCTAAAATATGATGTTCAGAGTGATTTGACAGGTGTACTAGTTTACATGAGCATGACTAAGCCAACATAGGAGTATCTATATTTTAAAATAAGTTCTTCCTTTGAACCGGAATAATTCCTTCTAGAAAATATAAATTTGCCAAAGAGCTGTAAGCTAAATATACCACACTGCACCTAAGACTCACAAACGCATACCCGACATGTTTATAGAGTGAGGGAAAAAACAACCCAAGGGTATGTTTCTCAAGGCTAAGGAATGACCTCCACAATTAGTTTTCATTGACGTATCTGAGGCTTCCAATAATTGTGGAGTTAGTTACTGGATGCAGAATACCAGGGATATGAGCACTGAAGCTCTGCGGCAGAGACAGCCTATAACCTTTCAGTTACCAAAAGATTTTGTACTTTCATCTCCTCCGGCCACCTGGTGAGATTCTCTATTTGACTCTTGTCATTTGGGAAACAAGAACTTGTACTAGCCACCCTGCAAGGCAGCCCTTGCTTGGCAGACCCCACTTCCCAGCCAACAGCAGATCAGAAGCCCTAGCCCCACGGCAGAGCTAGGAAACCAGGTTGGCCGCTCAGGCAATTCAGCTCAGCATGAAAATCTATTTGAAAGTCTGGTTTCAACTCTGGCTCCAAGTCCCAGCTCAACCTTTTTGATCCATTCCTTTGAGCTCTGAGACTTCCTCAGAATCACGCATACTTCAGTCATTATTAAAGCAGAGACAACAAGCAAGTTCAGCACCGAAAAATCAAAAGCTTTAAGAACTCTGGTCCTTCTTAAGACCACAAACAGGTCTTATCTGGATGAGTAGAAAGACTGAAGGCTTAGGATAGCAGCAAGACCTTAGAGAATCAGACTCCAAGAAGATGAGAAAGCCCCAATCAAATCCTCAAGATGAAATATTTTCAAGATAGAGCAGGGATTCTTTAGACTGGGGAGTGTTTCTTCACAATACTGTTTCCCAGATGATCTTGAAACGAAGCACAGAAATACTTCTTCATGAAGCCAAGATCTTTTTATTCATGCTGAACACCTACTATCTAAAGCACCTGAGCTCTTATGTTGACACAAGACTGCAGTCTTGTCTCATTAAATCATTAACTGATGTTCCCCACTATCACTAAGCCAGCCATTAAGATAGGAATTCTGTAATAAAATATGGCCAATTCTTATCACTAGACAGTAGCAATACTGATCCAGAGTAGTACCAAAGAGAAAAAAAGACTGTCTTCTGTAGGCTAATTCACCACACAGAGCAATATCATGCATGATCAGAACCACTGTTTCAATACAGACGACTTTTTTTTAAATTGTCTTCCCCTCCTCCCTCTTCCTCCACCTTCCCTCCTAAATCCATGCTGATTCCTAGATAGATGCGGGCCCTTTGCTTTGCATTCAAGGAGCCTTGGTTCTGGCTGAACCTCATATGCTTGGATAACACTGTTATCTGAGAGAGCCATGTTTCATTTGGAAAATAACTACTCACAATGATGGAAACTGACGTAGAGGGAGGGATGTCCTTACAGGATTACAGGCATCATACTCCATTTAACAGTTCCCAGCTGCTAAACCAGCTGAGGATATAAATTCCTTCTGTAGTTTTCTTACAGTCTAGAGAAAACTGGCCACTGTTTGCCAGGTTTCTGATAAGGTTGTTTGCAAGCAATGCAAGGCTTCTCTGGGTGGCAGGAGTGCTTCAACTAGAGCTGCAGGCCTGCTCTTTGTGAATTTCAGTAGCCATCATGAAATAATCTTTTGTTCTGCAATTCTTCAGAGGAAAATGGCTTTATAAAAAGAAAGAATGTAACAAAATTCTTCCAACTTACGAAAGAATTTTCCACAAGCAACTATTTCAAAGGTACTTCAGGCAAGACTGACAAAAATGGGACTCAGCAAACAAGAAGATATCAAGGTGATCTTCCACTGAAGTAATGCACCATGTTGATGTCTTGTATGTTTATGCAGTTCTACCAGTTCCTTGAAAATATTCACTTGAAATGTTAGTGACAAGTTAATAACAAAGAACTATCTGCTATTTCTTCAAGATCTTCATATAGTTGAAAGAAAAGAGACAAGAATCTTAAAATATGAGAACCCTCAAGTATTTAACATTTTTCATGAACTGACTAGACTTTGAAAAAGTACACTATAGGATCTTTACAGATTGTTCACAGCACCAGATTAGGAAATATTCTGATAACAGAGAAAAAGCTTTCTAAACTCATTTAGTAACATCTTGGAGATGATACTATAATTTGGTATGCCATTTCATCTCCAGTTGGCCGCTTTGGTGCCTAGCTCTTGATTGTATCCTGCCTTTCTTTACTGCATTCAAGTCCTAAATATTTCCCACCGTGTCAGCATTCTCTAATCAGTCTTCTTCCAGAAAGAATTTGCACTTAAGATTATGATTCAGAGGAAGAAGGTCCAGAGTCTTCCTTAGACTCTACTTGCATACCGTTGGAAGAAGGTGGTCATAGTAACAAACTGCTGCTGTATCAAAGAGTTACCAAATATAGGTTTTCCTAAGACTTGGTCTGAAGTGGAGATGAGATCCAAACTACCATTTAGTGAACGGAAGCAAATGTAATTAGCATCTAATGTTAACAGCAGAAACAGATTAGAAATGCTGCTAAAGTCAAGAACAGAACCAGAGGTTTTCCCAGAAGCGCTCAGGACACTACAACTTTTACTTACACAAATAGAATTTTAGCATGCTATTCAGGAGAAAGTGGACAATTAGGTTTACTGACCTCTTTATACACTGAGACAGGTAATGAGAATTGTACACTACAATAACAGAACAGTAAATCTGCTGACTGCCTTTCCTTTAAAAGCACTGTAACAGAGAAATAGTTTAAAATCTGCAGTGATGTCTATATAATTGTTTGCTTATAAGCAAGGAATACTTAAATCTCCTAGAATTTAAGTACTAAGCAGAGGTTAAGAAACTTGAGGAGATGTGGTCCCCAATCCCCATCCTTCTTGAGTTTGGAACAAAGCCATTTTCCCCACTTACCCCACGCCCTGACAGTCCATCAAAGTTCGTCCTCCATACTTTGTTCTTCTCATTTGAAGAATACTCCTTTCCTGCTCAAACACTGAATATCAGTGTTATAAATTTCAGACATACCCAGTACTAAGAAATATGCAATTTCATACTTCATAGGACAAGAGTACACAGGACAATATCCATGCTCTCCACAGGAGAAAGCTGCAATCCAGAACAACAAAATCTTGAAACACAGGATCCCTGGTTTAGTTCCATTTTTGGAGTCAAAGAGAAGAACACGTTCAAGTGTCATCCCTTCCTCTGAGGGAAACAAGTTTACTTTAACTTCTCCACGTTTCTGTTCAGAGAGCTGCTAAGGAGAGAGAGACAGGCAATCAGATTCCTTGGGTCTCTCCCACATTAATCATTCACTTACAGAAACGCATGAAGCACATGTGCAATAATGCCACTTGCGGTTTTCTCTTCTCCAGAAGATTTTACAACTTATGAAACCTTTCAGTAAAAAGTATTTACAGCAGGAATAATTAGATATTGACTCTGGGCATCCCTTAAGTTGTCAAAAAAAAAATTGGAAAGCCACTAGCTTAACAGAGGTCTATCAATTTCTCTCAAGACTTGCGTAATTGCAAAAATAAGCAGCTATATTTTACAATAATAAAAGCACTCTTACAAAGAAAATGAATATTGGAATTAAAGAAAAAAACCCAGATGGATTTCTATGCTTGGCATTTGCAGTATCTGAGACATGCAAAAAACCGTATCCTACTTAAAGGACTCTCCATAGCTTGGGGATGGCAGAGGATATGAATGTATGTTATTGGTCCCAGTAATAGGCAGCTTTTCGGGGTTTTGGGGGGGGTAGGGGGAGGGGATGGAAGGGTTATTTAGAGCTTGGCTCTTGAGCCATGCTCAAAGTGTTCCCTTAGCCCTATAGAGCAGCATTTGCCCATTCCAGTGACTCTATTTCTGGGTAGGAAACTCCGCATGCAGGCTCCAAAAGGACCATACAGCTCTGCTGAGGGTTGTGGCAGCAAGTCTGCTCAGCACGGTTTTGGAGAACTGCATTCGTTCAAAGGACACATGCCCCGGGGGAAGTGGAGACACAGACCCCCGGTGTGAGAAAACCGGATCAGCTGCAACACAGCACATTAAGGACCTGAACAGAAAACAAGCTGTGCAGTTGCTCATGGAGGGATTAGAACATTTTAAAATTCAGCCTGACAGTCTGCTTTATTTTCCTCAAAGTGATTAGGCATTATGGAGCAATCACGTGGCTTTAATACGGTTTACAGAAAGTGACAGCAGTATGCATTCATAAGTGAATCTTCCTCTCAATATTGTTCTGCAATCTGAAAAATACTTAACCAGCTCAAGCTGGCTGGTTAAGTAACATTCAGAGTCTGAAGGGATTTAAGCCTCAGTGAAGAACAAGTTTCACCTGGAGGTGAAAAAGTGTGTGTGGGGTGAGGAGAGAGTTTAAAATGGAAATGCTGTCAAAGCTTAACTATAACATAGCTAAAAAGACTGTATAATTACCATTTATGTAACTCCTGAAGAAGTTAAGGGAAAAAACACCTTTACCTTTGTTCCAAGACAAATTGTTCTGCTGCTTCAGATCTGCTAGAGCATTTCAATTTTATCTTGAGAATACAGTCCTGAGGTATTTAATTACCCTGTCAAGACCACTAAATGGTCTGGCACCTTGCTCTCTCCCTGTCTCTGCTGGTTGATAACATCAATAAAATTCAGTAGGTTTAATTAAATCTCCAAATAGGATCCCTTTTTGCCATTCACTAGATCAATGCTCTTTACTGCTAGAAGAGCAAAACAGAAGTGGTGAGGAGGACTTCTTTCTCACCTTCACTTGTCCCTGGATTCTAATGGGCTTTTTACACAATCCATATATAACTCACTGTTCCCCAGGGACATCAGTCAATGAAAAACACCCTATTAAAAATTACGTTGCCAAAATTTTTTGCTACAAACACAAGGGTACAGAAAGAAGGAGTAATTTCAAGATAACCTTTACCTGTTGCATTAGTTTAGGAAACAGGCTAGCATGTTAACCTCTTCAGCATTTTCAAGAGCACTGTCATAGGTTCATAAAGGTAGAGGTCTTGAGCAGTTAAGTTACAGTACAACTCCTTTAAATAAATCCTACTGCAAAGCTAAGTAAAGCTTCACAGCATCAAGTGAAAGTAAGCTGCATAATGCCAAGTTTCAGGAACATCCTTTCTCAGAATGTATTAATGAAACTTGTGGCACCTCCCTCCCTTCAAGTTTCTCCTTACCCAACTGCACACTTTTTGGCACTACTAATGCTGACAAAGCAGTATTTGCTGTTCTACTGAAATCATGACTGTTTTCGTTACACAACCTTCTACAGCAGGGCAGTTAAGTGATAATTATGGCAAAGCAGGATATCTTTGCAGTGTAGCCAAAAATTTGTCAAATAAACTTTCTGCCAACTTCCTGCTAGAATAACATTACATGTTAAGCCTTATTCTTTTTAATATATGCAAAGCTAGGAAGGAGTGGGAAGAAAACCCACAGATTTAATACTTCAGATAAAATATTTCTTAAATCTCTATTCATATGACAGGTGATAATTACCCATGTAAACACTCTAACAGTCCAAAGAATTTCAAAGACAAGGAAACATTACTAAATACGACTCTTAAGAAGCACTAACTGGGTAAAGATTGGTTAGCCAGTCAATGCTATCTTAATAAAGGGCAATTTCTAGACCTTTATCCAGGACTACCAACTGTAAGTTGGCTTTGCAAAGGTCCTGGTGCAGAAAGCTCAGAAAGGACGCTCCACCCCAGGTGTTTGTTTGCAACAAAGGCCCAAGACATCAACCTCACCTCTGCTCAGTCTAGCTTCAGGATTGACCTGAGGAATATGCTAATCAGAAAGGGCTTCACAGGAGGCCGGGTATTTCTGTTGGGTGACAGTTGAAGGTAAATGCTCCCAATTAACCGTATTTCAAGTAACTGCCACACTTCTGATACACAAACGCCTCAGTCTCAAAAGAGATTAGGGATGCCCCAGCCTCCAGCAGCGTGGGAGGAGGTAAAAACAGCTTCTTCTAACACCTGCCTTGGGAGAACCTGCAGTTACTGAAACATTACCAGAAATGGGAAAAGAGGAAGAGAGGAGAAGGGAAAAACCTGTGTTGCTCCCAAGTCATGCATGCATGCTAACACTGAAAGCTGCTGCTGAAGTTAGCTAGAACTGAACACTTAACCAAAAATGAACATTTGAGCTGAACAAGCAGCAGTCACAGATTTTCTACCTAGACAATGATTTACTTATTTCGGTGAAGATGTTATCATTTTGGCTTATGGCATAAAATCCCTATATATATATATATATATGTATATGTATGTTTGTCGGTAGACAGATAGCTGTAGATGCACGCACACACATTTCTAAATATATGTGCACATGCATGCACATATATAATGAGAAAGGAAAAGCAACTGTGTCATCTTCTATACCCATCCACTCAATCTTCACTTCCCCTCAATCTCTTTTTCAAAAATCAATTTTTATTTGTAGAATTACTGTGCCTTTTCGCATTATTTCTTAGCAAAGTGAAGAAGCATTATTAATTCATATACTGGGAGCATAAACCAACACACTAACCACCAACTTAGGGGATTATTTTGATTTGGGAGGCCTGGTTAGATTCTCTATATGTAGCATTTTCTTCTTTTTGTGTCTGGCTATTTAACCCCTAGAACTTTCAGCTTATCACCCCCTGACAGCAGCTTTTTCTTTCTTTTTTTTTTAAAATTTGTGCCAACACCACATTAAACGCCAGGACACAATGTACTTGCAACATTACTAAAGCACAATTCCACTTCCCATGACACAAAAGACAATAGCTTCAGAAACTACATGCTCTTTTGGAGAGTTAAACGACTTCCCCAGTTTTTCTCAGGAAGAGTCTGCCCATGGCAAAGAGTCTACTAGAGGCACACAGGAAGCTTTTTGCAACTACACATCTATCAATGTCTTCCATCCATTGCTATTGCGAGTAGTGATTCAGCCTTTGATAAACAGCAGTATTTATAAGTTTCAAATAACGTACTGCATTTTAAGTCTTACAAACTCAGAACTGTTAGGGCATTTTAATCATAACCACTGCCATCTTTAAAAATGATTCTGAGATAGAAGTAAAGGGAGTCGAGGCTGCTTAAGATCACACCCTTGCAGAAACAAGCTTTATCTTACAGCTCACGTTTGACTCCACTCAGGGTGCAGTCACCATCCAAGTCACTAGCCAGTCACTAGCATTATCACGCTGTTTAATGTGGAAGAGTGGACCAGTGGGCTCATGTGATGCCTTCAGGCACTAACACCTCTGAATCACGTTCAAAAGCCAGCTTTCCCTGAAAGATTTTATTTCATCTCCTCTCCTGAGATTACAGAGCCCAGACAATTGCTCGGAGGAATGAGTTGTCACTCTTCTGACAATAATTGTTTAAAAGAGCATTTCAAAGCGCATCTTAATAAAATGAACCTTGAAATAGGCATCTAAATCCAGATGCTAATTTAAAAGCCATTTCCCCACCACCATAACGCAGGTAATGAATTTGGAGAAACTTTAAGCTAGTTTGCCTGCAAGAAGAAAATGTACTTGGGGCAGAGCAAGAAGAGGCAGTTGATAAAAAGCATTAACTTAGAGATTGCTTCTGCTGTTAGAAATTTTTTCTGCCTAATTAAATTTAGGAAAAGAGGTGAAGGGGTGACAACATACACTAAATGAAAAACCAGAAATCCCAAGCACTAGAGTCGAACAGACATATGAACCCTAGAAACAAAACAAAAGAACCCATAACCCTAGGACTCCAGCAATTCATGATTCTTTGTGGCCAAACTAGTTACTTTAAAAAAACCTTAAAACGAAGTATGCTGAAAATAAGCCGCCACCACCACCATGAAACAAGGAAAACGCTAAAAAGCGATTCATATCATGTTAAGTAAAAAAGAAGCAAACAGTGCAATCTCTTCAGACTTACAGAAATGCACCACTGCATGTAATCATGCATGTAACATACAATCTATTTCTCAGTTAAAACAGATCAAGCTTACACCCAAAGTGTTAACAAATTGAGTGTATAAAAATCTAACTTCTCTATAGCTAACCACAAGTCTTCAATATAACCAGAATCTAATTCTGTAAATTTAAATAAAGCCTGTTTAAAGCTAAGGACCAACTAACAATCTGTTCCACAGTGAAGAGAGCAAGCCTATACAACCAACATGAGAGGAATGCTTAAATTCCACTTGGAAAGGGGAAACGAATCACGCCTCTGATCATCAAGAAATCAAGACATTTCAGTTCCTTTAACACATAATCATCTCTACTTACTTTTATTGTTTTAGTTTGAAGTCTCAATCCATTCAGCGTGTTGATAGCTTTTTCAGCATCCTTGGGATCCACATAGTTCACAAAGCCATATCCCAAGCTCTGTCCTGATTAAAAAGGGAAGTAAAGTGATCATTAGCACTGCAGTGCTACACAGCAGATAAAGATGTTTAAAATGTATATGGATACATTGAGCAAAAACTGCTTATATTAAAAACAGTATTTACTTCATTTATTAAAGTTTCAAAGGATCCTAATTTTTCCAGCAACATTAGTATTTTTATCTAGTTTTTCCTCTGTTCCTGTGGACTGCCCTAGGGTTCAACCCCTAAACAACTACAGCCGATTTAATGAAGGACTTCACGTTTAGGAGAAATATGTTCAAGAGTTTGTTATGATTAGTTAGAGACTAGAGGAAGTGAAATATCTTCAGGGTTTAAAAATACACACCCACATACATATCGCTTGCTTAGTTCTGAGCTTCCACACCTGACTGTATAAAGTCTAATGGCAAAATTCTGTAATACTGCTTTAAAACACACATACCTCAGGATCACAAGTCTGATTTCTAAGCCAAAAGTTATCTTTGAGGCTGGACATTTTTACAGATATTTATTCATACTCTAAGTACAGAACCTCACAGTAAGGATTTTAAAAGGTCATTTTATTCCTACATTCGAGGTAACAGCCACAAGTGACTGGACATTACCTAAATATCTTCAGAACAAAGATGCACCATTTTCAGGTTCTTGTAGCATCTGTTAATCAGATCAGATGGCCATAAAGTATTTTTAATTACTTCTTACTGAATTACTGCATACTTCTAACAGTATTTTTGGTGGTGGTGTTATCAGTCATCTCCTAAACAGGAACATATTTCAGCCAAAAACATTAAAGGAAATAGCTTTTTCAGAGATTTTGATTTCTTTTAAGATGTTTCCACCACTATGGTGACTATTTCCGATGACGACGACTTCCACTCCTCTGTTCACATGATCTATTTTTCACATAATAAAAACAGCTAGATCATTCCAGGCAAAGAACAGATACCCAACAGCTAGAAGGCTGCTGCTTATAACCAGTTGTTCTGGAGAGACTTTAACATTAAACTCAGAGAGGAACATAAAAAGTAGGAAGTTGCACAAATACAATCCAGTAATTTATCGAAGACAAGCTTGAACTAATTGATTTGTGTTTCTTCTGTGATTCAGGCAAAAAAGTTTTACTGTGAGAATGGCTGAACACTGAATCTAGTTGCCCAGAGAGGCTGTGAAGTCTCCATCCTTGGAGATATTGAAAACCTACCTGGGTACAGTCCCGTGCAATGTGCTCTAGGTGACCCTGCTTGAGCAGCGGGGGTTGGACCAGATGATCTCCAGAGGTCCCTTCCAACCCCAACTATTATATGTTTTATTTAATTTTATGCCATTGTAAAAACCAAAAAATTCAGGTCTGACATCCAAAGGCCTTCTTACATATTTGAAGAGGCTAGAAAAGGTGAACCTTAAAAAAAAAAACTTAAATGATTGAAATTTTGCCTACAGACATATGCAGCGTTTTAACTACATGTTATCAGTAATTCCAAGTCAAAAATCACTTTCTTCACAGAAGCATATGAGAAGAAATATGAAGTTTGGCTCTGTACAAGGAATATAAATACTTTTTCATCAAAGTCAGAGTTGATATCAAGCATTCTTTTTGGAATCAACTGCTTGAAGAACCACTTCAAGAATCTTCCTGCCACTGTTAGAGGAAGGTGCTTGTTTAGGTGGCATACCAGTTCGAACTGCAAAAGGCTGAGTTTCAAAGAATATGAGAAAACATTTCACAAAAAGCAGCTGAAGTGTAGAATTCAGATGACCCATCAGATGTCCCAATCATTTTAAAGCATCATGTCAGATAACTAGCGGGATTTTTTCTTATTGTGGGAATATACTGAGTGGCAAGTAATCGGAAGCTCCATTCTTCCAAGTGTTTCACTGCCCCGGATTGGGCTTCAGTCCAAATCTATGTTAAAACTATAGTGGCTGCACAAGCCAGGGAGAAGTTGCTGGAATGTTTTTTTCAGATAGAGGAAGAGCAGCATTTTCTATTCCACATACACTCTACTAATCAAATAAAATTAAACATACCTGGCTAATATAATTCAAACTGGTCTCCTGTGCAGCTTTTCTCTTCCTCAGTGTCTAAACACTTTTGCTTTCCAAAAAGAGATCAACTTAAGGGAAACTAGACACATTTAACCAAATCAGCCACCACCCACTGAGAATATTTTTAAAAAAGCAGCTTATTTAATAATTCTATCACTCATGTTGTATGTTGCACAAAGCCAAAAACTAAAGTAAATACTGACAGAAACAGCCTGGGAATTTTGTTCCATCTGTGCCTCTTCCACACCAGCTAACTTCACACACTGAAAGACAGAAATCACCTGTGATTATCACAAGCTTGCTTTCAACTCTAGAAATACATTCAAAGTGGACATTTGTCACGGAGTCCACAAGGGGTGAAGGCGGAAGGTAGAAAGGAGGCCTATATTTGCCCAAAAAGTAAATAGTCATCAGATATAAATGTATATTAAGATGTAGCTTAGCCTCCTGCTACCTTAAGACCCAGTCAGCCACATCTAGTTCTTGCCTCAGCTCTTTGTGCTTAATGACTCTTCAGTTTTGAAACCTTCCAACCTCCAAACCATCTACCCTGGGGCTCTGTTTTTCCTGCTATATGTTTAGATCTTCCTCGAGTTCAGCCTTTCGAGATCTTTAGCATTTTGACCTACTCCTCCCGAACACAGAGGAGAGACTGCACACACCTGCTGCATACTCCAGAACTCAGCGCCACGAACAGTGCTAAATTTAGTTTATCCTAAAGAAAGGAGCGATCGTTTCCTCTTTTTATGAGCTATTACTTGCACCAGGGAGAAGAGAACACTCTCGCTGCCTTCAAGGAGAAGGCTCTGCCCGTTTGCAGAAGCGTCCATCACTGCACACGTTATATATTCAGATTGTCTCAGTTAAGCTTACTACCCTCAGTTTTTTCTTGCGCGCATTTCACAGCACTGTATCCATGTAAGGCATATCTACATGCTACCTGCCACTGGATTTTCCCCCTGGCCTGGGGGAAACTATGAATATTAGGCCATGTGGCATAGAATCTAGAAACCAGTTGCCTAAATCCTTGAGATTACCTGAAGTGGCAAAATCCAAAATAGTGAGTAGAGAGAAAAAAATACAAACATACAACACAACAAAAACATAAACCTAGTAAATATAACAGAAAACCTCAAAAACGGGGCTTCTTATCAGATATTGTCACCTGTACCACCCCAAACCAAACATGCAGGAAGATAGCCATACAGAGCATTAGTTATGAGGAAAACAGGACAGACGAAGACCTCCAGAGTGTTCTGGACTGGGTCAGAAACTTCATCTCTGCTCAATTATACTATAGCCTCTATCATCAGTTACTAAAGCCAATAACCAAGCACTATCACAGCAGCCACGGTTATGCCCACAAATACCGACAGAAGTTGCTTTTATCATTACCCCATTAGATAATAAGAAAAAACAGTCTGACAACTTGAATTTTGCTGTAAAGTCTGATAACAAAAAATAAAACACAAGAGAACTGCATCTAACATGCCTATGTAATACAAACAGTGAATGAGTTAAGTTTGTGATGTGAAAGTTCATATTCAGTAATTACATTCTGTGTTTCCTCCAAGCAGCATTTGTCACTGAGTAAAATTCAAACATACGTGGCAAAAACTCCTCTTAGACCGGGGAGTCTTTTGGAACTAGGCTTGCTATACTCATCACTAGGCAGTGAATCACATACTCATGCTGAGTATTATGTATGTGGCTTACCATAAAACCCATGAACTGGTAAAGAAAGGCACATACACACTTTAATAGAAGAAATTGTTCCACTTGTGTTTCAAGTTTTATGAGCTTTATAAAGCCCACTTGACCCTCAGATATGATGATGCAAATTAAATGGTAATTTATTAGATAATGCCAAGGTACTTTTTGGCATTGTAGTCAAAATGAAATGGACTTTTGAGAGAAGTGGGTCAAAAACTATTACAAACCAAATTTGATTCTAATTAGTCTTTGAAGTCTTGGACAACTTAGAGACTGAGTGGACTGCATGCTAGACAAATAAGCACTGAGTAACTTAATATTAAATGGGAGAAGCAAGTAAAGAACACTTAATCCTTCAATATTTAGGAAAGGGGAGTAGACAGACTTTTTACAGGCACCAGTTAAACTTCAACTAAAAAGAAGGAATGAAATAGATAGGAAGGTACAGCCATGGTCACAGTATACTTGCATTTACTGTTGCACCTCAAAACTGTTGCATCGTCTTTTTTTGCTTTAAGCAAATTCAAACCCCATTTTACAACAGTTACAAAAGGAACTATCACCATGAACGGAAATGAACTAGTCCCTTCCTGCTCAAGCTGTTTCACAAATGCTTGTTGTGAAGTAAGCCTACTTATACGGCACATACAGGTATAAAAGCCTGAAGAAAATCCTTTGCTAAGCAATGCTCAATAGGAATGCCGCAGCAGGATCCACAGAAAAAGCTGTCACTTCACTGTTCTCCATTCTTAATGTTTTAAAGTAACAACAGTATTCCTGAAAGCAGAGTAGAGACTTTTTAATATAATTAGAAAAATAAAGAAAAACCACACATCTACATCTTTATCTTTCTCCATCTTAAGAGAAAGGAAAAAAAAAAACAGGTTTCTGAATAGGAATAACTGCACTCCAGAGAATATCTTTAACTTAACTAAAAAGGATTCCTTGGTTGCTTCCAGCAACTGCTTCAACATTTCTAAGGAGAGAGGATTATAACAGAGTAGATCTAAGGTGTGCTGCACTCGAGAACTGAATTTTAAAAGTAAAGCTCATGAGAGGACTTAGGTTAGGCTACTGGAGATGTGACTCTGGAATGAAGGAATGGCAAAAGAGATCAGGAAACCTAACTGGTTGTTTAGCAAAGTCTAAGCCAAGCCTAGTTCTTCCTTGGATAACTCAGGACTGTGGGATACAAAATGCATTACTACACTGAACTGAATTTCCATGAAGCGCAGCTGTTTACACCATTTAATAAAGGCTTCTGTTGAATTACTGAAGTGCTCAAAAATAATTGCAAACCAGGTGCTCACCTCACTTAGCCACAGCTAATTACTTAGTTCTCTCATTAATTCGGGGAAGAACAGGAGATCCAGAGACACAAGGCAATTTTGTCCTACTACTGTTACTATCCAAATTATTTATAAGGGAGCAATAAGCAAGAGATAGGTGGTTACGCTAAAGAACAAAAAAGAACGTCGAAGCTGTCTGAAGGTTCTGAGGCATCTACTACCTGGAAAAGTCCTCTTCTGAAAGAAGGTTTCACGCATGAAACACTTGGTCATGTCAAACAGCCATGGTGTCCCAAGGCACTTCCAGTTCTGGGTTAGGAAACTGTTCAGTTACTGAGCCCTGGATAGGAAAGCTAACAGCATATTAACATGCAAGAGTACAGATCAACAGGTCGCCATTTTTCTTGCAGCTTACTATAATGCAAAGGTTTCACTGAAATTCCCCTTTTATCTTAAATACAGCTCATCTCCTCCAGTGGGAATTTGACATTGTTTGTTTCTTGCACTACTACCATTCTGTGCATGTGCAACTTTTTGCTATGAATTTATAAGACATTCTAAATAATATAGGAGAATTCTTTTCCAAATGAAGTGTCTGTAGTCCAAAAGTTGGCATCATTTTCTCTATTATTTATCTACCGACAGATAATCCTAAGGGCTAGGCTGTCAGAGTAATTGCTTGTCCAACATTTATGCCACTACAGGAGCAAGGACAGCACCTGCAAATAACAGGGAACAATTAAAGACAAGCACAGGATAACATGATCAAGCTTTATTCTCCCTAAGTAAGCCAATCATTTCTATCTCTTGGAGTATCTCATTGGTATCAAATCATTTCTGCTGCTTTTTCCAAGTTTCCCGTTTCTCAGTGATATCCAGAACTTATTTCCTAACATTAATTCAGCTATAGTGGAATCTAAGAAAAGCTAAAAAGACATACCATCAAGAGCCTGGCTTCTTCTGGCCAACAAACCTGCATCAGTATTCTACTGTTACGTTGAAGAGCGTTGTGTAAACAACTGAACCCTGACATTTAGCCTAACTGCACCACCCCAGCAATTTAGAGATGTTCTGTAGCTTCACCTTTCAATTTCCCTTGGAAACGGCCTCCATCAACTTTTCTTTTGAGGAAAAGTGTACTCAACCTTCATTTCCTTCCTTTTGCTCCATGGAAGCAGCTACAGCAGCCATAGACAGTGGCCGATCAGGAACCTGTCTTCTAAAATTTTGTTTAATGTAACTGTCACATAAAAGAGCTAAACTCTTCCATGCTGCACCTGCACAAAAAAAATCAGACAGGGAAGGACAAGAGTCTTCAGATCATGCAGCCTCCTTGAAGGACAAGTTAAAGAAGAGACCCTCTCCCTTTGTTATGACTACTGTACCCATATACCTGGAAAACAGGTGCAAGTAAACAAAAAAAAAAAGAAAAAACACAGCAAGTAGGGCTGAAGCGCTTAACAACAGGAGACAACTTCTGTAAGTAAACAGATGTAGGAACGTCACTACTGGGTAGCTGCTGCCTTCTGCAGGTCAAAGGAGGACAGTCTATTTTATAACAGCTCTGGGAGCAGGACATGGCTGTAAAGTGCTTTTGTTGCTTTTTCAACCCGAGAACCACCACTTAAGAGGGAACGTACCTCTGAACCCTACAGGCATCTCAGAACTAAGCATATTATCTCAGACACAAGCAAAGGCATCAGCTTCAAAGGTCTTTACTCAATGCTACTGGGCTGAAAACATTGTAGCGGGCAGTGCAGTCATCTGAACTATGGAGTTCTGTTAAAAGTTTGTCTAAAAGCACTCAAGTGTCATTTACAGTCTCCATTACACCTTATAAGAACGGCTTCAAAGGTAGACAAGCACGAGCTTTAATTTCACAGATGTTAAGTGGGTCCTTGCAAAGCTATTCCTTCTGAAATATAGCTAGAGCCCTACTACACAGGAAAGGTCCCTAGGATGTTATAAACACACAGTGAACTCGAGTGCTGTGTTTTTAGTGGTCATGTAGTATTTTATCACTCTTGGGGGAAAAAAAAAAAATTCCTATAGTCTTCTGCCTGGTAACAAGATTACAGAGCTAACGTTACACCAATATAGGACCTGTTTATCTTCTCTTCCTGAAATCTCCTGCTGCTGTCCTGTTGCCTACTGAATCCACGTTCTCATGGCTCTCCCATCAAAGCAGATACTGCTGAAGACAGTTTTTGCCACAGTGCATGATTATGAGAAGCTTGACTTCCCAAACAAAACCCACAGCTCACGTGGCAGAATTTTAAATTTTTGGGGGTGGGTGCAAAGATGGTATTATATTTCAGCACTCCTCCATTGCTATATGGTGGTAATATTATCTGATAACTACCAGATGCTGCAGAACCAGGATTTTGGTACTAGTAGAGTTAGTACTGTTGCATTTTTTCTAAAGTCAATAGTTGCATTATTTCAACATGCTCTTTCAACTCACAGTAACCAAAAGCCTTTTGGCAAGCTTTCAAAGGCTTCTTGCATGCAGCAAAGCTTGGCACACCCACCACACGAGGGAGTCCTTGGCTGCTCTGTTTCCCAGAGCCGGCAACACCCTATGCAAAGGCTAAACCAGTTCATTTCGAACTGATTGAAAATTAAGAGTAACCAGCTAATCTTGCATTTTGGAATTTCTGAAGATTCCTGTAAGATGTACAAACCAAACGAAACAGACAATCAAGAATTTATGCCAATCACCTCTTCCACTGAAAAATAACTAGAACCAAAGTGTTTTAAGGGATACAAATATTAGTGGTGTCTAACCTTTCAAAACCTTTTCAGTAGGTACTTTACTTCTTAAAAGCTGACACTGAATGAGTTCTGTGACAAACTGTTAAAATAAACCCACAGTCTTCAAAGTTCTGTGTCCCCTTATCCTGTTCCCTTACTGATCTCCTTAGCAGGTAGAGCAGAAAAAGCAGTCCCTCTACTTGAGATATCAACGTTAATTCTTTTAACAAAGACTGTAAACTATTATTCAATTTCAAATTAACATCGCAATACAGATTCTACATAAAGCTAAATCAAAAAGTGACAATTACATTTGGTTATTAGTACATCTGGAAACGAACAGGAACAACCAAGCTAATAAAACTCATTTCACATTCTAGCACAAGAATTTACCACAAAGAAACAATGCATCATATACTGATGAAAATGAAAATCTCAGGACTTTCTACAATATAATCACAATTTCAGTGAGGTGAGACTATTCGACTTATGCAAAGATACTCCTACCATAAGATAATGGACTAAAAGGAGAATACCAGTAAGAACTAGAACATCACATAATAAATGCTAACACACACAACCCTCCCCACTCTTCTTCCAAAAACATTACATACTATTTGCAAAAATACTGACAGTGAAGAATATACTCCTGAAGTTAAGAAATAACATTAAGGAGCAGAAAGTCAATGTCTGCAAACCTATAGGAAAAAAAGGATTCTAATTGATTTGGGACTTTCTTTTTTAATAACTAAACTTTAGCTCTGTATGCTGCCTTCAGTAGATTTACTCCTTGAAGACCTGTCAGCCAGTCCTCGATTGAAAGCGAATAGCCTGCTCCTAGCGAATATTAATACATTTTCTGCCACTAGTCATGCAAGTGTTCATTTTACATCAAACACTACTTTCAATAAAGTTAAAGAATAATTTGGTTTAAAGCTGTAAGCCTGTCTTTCTCTGTATAGAAGCTAGTTGGCAAAGAACTCCTAAAATACAGAGCAAGACAACTTCGTATCTTTGTAAACAGTACCAAAATTAAGCTCATAACAACTTGACATTAAGCTTTCTTCTGCCTTTCATCACTTATGTTGCACACCCTGGTGGAAAAATGCTGTTAAAAGAAAGTGGCATGATACTCTTAACATTACAAGCCTATATGCAAAGGCTCCCCTCTTGGACCTACACTATTTTTCACAAGTCCCCTGGAAGTTCACTAGAGGGAAGAATGGGCCTGAGCCACAGGGGCATAGGTCCAGCAAGTGTCTTCTCCAACCGTACAAAAGCACAAATAGCGTGGCATAAACCACCCACCGTAAAATACACAGTACTACGTTAAATCAACCTAAAAGCCAGTGAGTAGTCAGAGCCTGCAATGCTTCGAAGGCAAGCAAGTAAGGCCACAGGAAAGATCCATGAGCAGTATTTGTGGCCTGTGGCCCAAGTTGGTAAGTATGGAGAACTGAAGTTTGATAAAATTCCTATACGTGAAATCTGCTTAAAACACACAAACCCCAAGTCCTTTTAGTTCTCTAGATTTGCAATTTAAAACATCCACATGCTCCACAATATGCTATTGTGATACTCCCAAGCTGCAGTCTACAGAGCACTTACTTGTTTGCAAGGAAGGGACCGGTCAGCTGGTACCACCTTTTTTTTATTAACTGACTGTCAGAAAAATGCTGCTGCAGCTTCACAGGTCACCACTGCCAACTGAGTCTGGTTTAAGTCACTAGAGGTTACCAAAAGCATTTTATTTTGACACTGAATCAGGCTAGAAGCACAAACCCTAGCCTGCAATTCATTAAACTGGACTGTGATCTAACGTTGTACCTACACAGCTATAGTCTCTAGTGAGAGAAGCTAAAGGATTTTGGACAGAACACCATCCGTGTTGCTCACTCACCATTTATTTTTAACATAAATGGTAAACATTTCACAGTTGTTTCAACTTTGCTTTATAAAGCTTGAACTGCATTTCAAAATCAGCTTCAGCAAAATTAAAGCAACAGCATGATTTACTGAGTAAGGGTTACTCAGACACACTGCATCCAAACAAGAATATACCGACCTGAAAAACAGCTGGAAGCAAGGAACACGTGTGGAGGAGGTATATGCCTTTGCACACAAGCAAAACACCAGGGCATTCATTTATGGCCACTACAGGAGGCTGAATACCGACAGTCTTTCCTGTTACGGCTTCTTCTGCGTTCACAGACGGAACTGGTGACAACCATGGACTGCTTGAAATGAGAACGACTGGCCAAAGGAGCATGCTTTCTTACAAATTGGCTTGTGATACCACAAGTAGAAACCCTCATGTTAAGGTGAAAACAGACCATGGAATTTGCCAAACCAACTACCTTATCATCTTAACTTAGTCTTTACCTCTGTTAGCAGTAACAAGTCCTACCGTAAGCAGGAACAGGTCCCAGGTAGGACTTGCGCCTTGCCAGGAGTATGACAAGCAGAAACGCATAATGTTCTGCCCTGTTCTAGCTTCTAACCACCTTAAATAAAGGCAGGCAGAAGTGTATTTGTGCATCCAAATAAAAACCTAGCAGCTGTGAACAAAAGTTCTTTTCCTCAGTTTTAACACATATTGCTGGACACTGGATTCCCCATCCCACCTCCCCACCCTCTTTGGGCTCTTTTATTTGCTACTGAACTTCAGAGCTTTGAAAGACAAATACACCCTGAAATGTATCAGGATTAAAGGTTTGTTTTCTAAAAAAAAAAAAATCTTGTTTTTTTAAGACACATTTTGCAGTAGTTAACTCATGGTATTGCTTTCAATGTGTTTTTACTGATCTTTACTGATGACTGAAAGATAGCAATCAAATTATTGCAACTTCTAACCAAAAGGCTAACATTTACGTTAGGTGCAGAATTTGACTGGGTCAATTCATAATAAAGTTAATGTCCTTCCCAACAGTTCAAAGGGAATACCTTTCTTTCAACTTTAATAGTAGTAATCAACATGCAAGAACAATCACTAATCTGGAGTACTAGATAGCAGAAAAAGTCATTTGTCACTGCAGTTGGTAAAAATGCACAAAGAGAGGATATGCTGAGGAAAAAAAAAAATTTTTTTTTGTTAAATATAGAGACTTATTCAGGTTCAAGTCATGCAGTAATCCCCATAGAATCACAGCAAAATTATTCTGTAAGAAAACAGTATTAATCCTCCATAAGGCTGGGAGGTGGGGAGGGGGCAACAAACAAGGCAAGAAAGTCCCCACCCACCAGCAACCACATCTCACCATAGATGCAAGACTTCATAACCATTATGAAGCAACATTAGGCCTCAAATGCATCTCAAAAGGGCTGTGGCTTAATCTGAAGCAATGGAGGGAGGGACTGGTACTAGAGAGAGCAGGAAGAATAAATCAGCTTTCATCTTCAGTATAACTGGACACTTATAAGATAGAAAAAAGTTAAATTACAAGTCCTTCTGTTTTGGTCATAGTTCTAAGTATCATGTTTTAAAAAAAAGAAAAAAAAAAAAAGAGTAGCTGGCCAGTAACGTGGAAGCCCTTGAATGTAACATAACTATACCTTTGATAAAGCTGGAAATTGATTGTTTTTGTAAAAGTTGTTAAAGGGATTTTAAATAAACCTTAAAATGGAATCCAGGATTTCAGCTGTATTTGTGCCACTTGTGTATTTGTGTATTTTCCCTTCTCATGTGGGTTAAACAATTTAGTCACAGAAAACAGAGGCTCACGCTTTTTTCTTCTTTTGTTGGATTCTATAACTTTCTACCCACTTCTATTCACATTTGACATAGTCTAGGAAGACAAAAAAAATCCGAAGAACAGTATGGTAAATCTGTGTAAAACTGGGAAAATCTGTGGTTTAAGAACTGCCAGGTGAAGTGCACCATGTAAGAGAACCAAAAGTAGAGATAATGTTTTCACACAGTAAGGTAAATATAAAAACACAAAGTTAAAGAAAGCTTAGATTCTTGCTTCTGTAACATGACACACTAGCTGCTTCAATACGTAACAGACTGACCACGAACCTGTTCGGACCATCTGCAGATGGAAGACCTAAATGTTTATTTACCGCTCTGCTCCTAGCGATGAAAAGTGAGTACTTACCTTCTTGCAGGCATACCCATTTCCACAAAATTCACATGACATCCCTAGAGTGAAAGGGCTTTAAGTCGTGCAACCCAGCAAGCCATATTTTACTGCAAAAAGTCTCAACTATTTGGCTGTAAGGCACAGTGGACTATAAAAACTTTGGAGACCTATAAAGTCTGATTACGGTGAGGTCTCTTAAAACACAGTAGCTGCACTAGAATTAACATATATTCACAAAAGGTGGCCTGGAATCACTAGGATATATCAAGGCTTTATATACCTATAAGCACCTCAGAGCAAACATTCGGATTGATAAAACATGCCGCGTGTGCAACCTGGGGTTTTCAAAGGTGTGAACAAAGCGCACTATCACTGCTAAAAGCACTCAAGAGTATCTGATATCAGTAGAGGAGGGCTGGCAGCAGCAGTTTGAGCGCGGCAGCACTGCCTTGGGGTTCTCCCAAACTGCTGCTGTCACTTTGACAAGAGTGAATTTTAATTTGTCTGCAGAAGAGTGCCAGAGAAAATATGTATATTGCATTAATCCCATCAAAAAAGCACAGGGCTTGCTGAAAAACAAAGTGATTTATGTTTTGATTCAGTACGTTCAGAAAGCTTCCTAATCTCGTGTAGTCTTAAAAACATTACAGTATGAAAGCATTTAAGTCTCTGCTTATGCTGTGTAGATCAGCTCATTAAATCAGGTTAAAATATGGTTGAATAAACAGTTTAACCATTTTAAAAAGAGTTTGTTTCAACTCAGGTTAATATATGGTTGAATAAGCAGTTTAGCAATTTTTAAAAATAGTTTGTTTTCACACGAATGTCAGCAGTAAGAGTTGACTAACTAGACAACTTGAGTCCCAAAACAGACTCTGCCCAAAACATGACATGTCCCAAAACAGACATGAAGTCAAACCATTCTTTCAGTTAGCTTTTTATTTGAAAAAAGGCAGCCTAGAAACATCTGAAAGCCTGGAACTGTCTAAAAGCACAGTGTCTGTGCCTGCAAAGGAGTGGACATTTCTGGAAGAGCAAAGACAACCAAATACCATCTTGAAGAGCATACCACAAAGCAAGTTACTTCATCTCCACTGATCTGCATGAATAACTTCCAGGAGACACATGAAATGCCACAAATCATGCAGTTTACTATGAAAAAGCACAGTAAATGCCATTACGTCCTTTTCGGTAACATTAAACAGCAATGCTCCGCCCGCATCAGAGAAGAGACACTGTGACAAACAACGTTAACACACTACAGAAAATTTTCCACTAATACTGCTCTGGATCCATACATCAGGCTAACCCTTCAGGATTACTCCTGCCAGCAAGTCAAGTGAAAGTTATTCCAATCACCAGCTAAAATAGCCAATTCTGCTGTAACACTTTCTTCTTGCTTTGACACACTGAATCCCTACACCATATCAGAAACTGCATTTTTAACAACTGCAGACTTCAAACTATGGAGTTTCTTGAAAATTAAAAAGCTGGGGTTAACACTAACCTTCCCTTCCGCCCTCCCTCCCCAAATCCACATGTGAAATTCCTAAAGTGAGTTGCTTCAGAAAGAACAGACAAAGCAGTCTGTCATATACCTATATATAAAACTGTCTTCAATCACACTTTTTTTATTCTCAATTTCACATTTACTCATGGTCTGCATAAGGCATCCCTGCTGGCAAGATGCAGTCTGCCAGGCAGTACCCTTTAGTCCATATCACTACTCAAATCAGAAGCTGTTTGGCCTGCCAAGATTGTCTCACCTTATCTCAGCACACTGCTAAGCAGGAGCTAAGAGGAACCGTCGTCTCTCATAGCCTCAGCGTACAAAAAGAGCAACCAGCTTCTGCTAGCTCTTCTTTACCTCAACTTGTCTCCCACCCTTAGCGCCCTCAATAGCTTGCAAAAAACATTTGACAGATTAGCATGGTAGGACTTCAGTACATCAGGCACGCTGGAAGTTAGTGCTGAGAAGGCAGGAGAGCTGAGGAGTGCCACAAAAACAGCAATCTTATTTTGGAAAATGGAAAAGTTGAATGAACAGGCTAGGGTAAGTTGTCCTCCCTGCATCAAAACATGAGTTCCAACTAATCCCTGCCCTACCATCCTCAAAGTTTTAGTAAAGAAGAATTTCACTTTCATTACAGGAATATTTAAGGCCTTCTACACTGTGGATAAGTAAGTAGCCATTTTGCAGACGCAGCCACTCCATACACATCTTTCTGTTTGTTTCCTCTTGTTTCCCTGGGAGATGAAAAGAAACAAAGGCTACTTGCCTAGTTTGTCTTCTATATCATCTTGAAGTATAGCACTTGGAGGCAACAAGCCTCGAGTGCCTGACTGAAAGCATAAATATATGACTGTGCTTTCTTTCCATATTAACCGTATGGTTAATTTAGATGTCCCACAATTAGTCGTGCATTAAGGTAAGAGAAGAAACATGGGGTCTGGAGAGAAAGCTAACACCGTTCAGCACCAAAGCAATGGTGACAGAACACTCTGAAAAAACTACAGCCTAGGCTTGACTGATGAGAAGATCACTGAAATCTAAAGTTCCAGTACAGAAAAAACTCAAATTTTGCAATAGCACTGACAAGAGTTCCCGTTGCTGTTCTTTGCAAAACACTTGTGTGGGATAGGAGTTTTGTATGGTCAGAATAAAGACAACTACAGAGGTTACAGACTTTCAAACATTCCAGCAATGAGAGTCAACCAGCCAGCTAGATGGGACACCTTCTACTGTTTCCACAAAGCTTGCAGGATATCTTCCCAGCCAGGAGACTAATAAAATAGCTATAGCAAGCCCAAGAGCTACCTCTGCGAGCCCAGTATTCCAACCACGCGCTGCTCACACAGATTACCCTCCCTCCAGAAAAAGAGGAAAACCCTTCTCTATTTCACAACCTCAAACAATTATTTGGGCAGACTGCATGTTATCACCAGATGTTTCCCTTCAGACTCTGCACAACTGGAGAGCACTACAGAACAGAGCATCTGACAGCCTAGCGTTCCTCTTAACTTTTCAGCGATTGCATGCATACACAGAGCATACACTGAATTTTGACCATTACTGGAACTTTTACTTCTGTAATACTTAATGTGATAAAGCTCAACTCCTTGGATGATATCATTTCTAATTCAACACAAGTTTTCTATTTTCTGCTGCAAGTAACCCAGAATCCTCTGCACTTGTTACCATGGCTCTTCAAGGAAAACAATACAGAGAACTAGCATGAGACATTTCAGTATTAACAACTAAAAACTATTTCCGTATAAACATTAAGTCTAAGCATATTGGCTACAGCTGCATCAATTTTCTGGAAACACTCAACTTTCAGGCATTCTTTTCAAAACCATAGTCCTAGGCACCTGCTGATTTGTGTACTGCATTTTACATCCAAACTATGACCAACAGAACGGGAGAACAGTTCTGAGTATGTGGGAAATTAGCATCTGCAGAGGGCAAGACGCAGAATTAAACAAGACAAATATGAAGAAATATGCAGAATTAAACAAGACAAAACAGACAACTGTTTACAGACTGGTGTAGAGAGAAGGAGAAAGAAATACGTCCTTTCCCCCTGCGTCTGTTCATCACACTACAACGATGGAAGTTAAAGGCCATATAATAACACATGAGAACTTGATTCTGAAAGACTATAGATTTGACCATAAAGAATTTCCACCATATATATTCACTGGCCATGGGCCAAATGGGAGCACAGATTTTTGGAGGAAGGTGCACAAGAGGATCAGGCTTCCAGCCAGCATGTAAATTTCAGAGTCAAGCAGCTGGATCAAGTCTGCAGAACAGGTGCAAGTACTGGTGATCAGGAAGATGTTCCTAAATAAGCTTACCCTGGGATTTCATGTTTAGAAGGAAGAAAACGTGTCATTAAATAGTAGTACAAAAAAAGAAAGAAAAAAGTGAAGAACACTTGGGTCCTTGTACGAAAGGTAACAGGCTATTCATAGTACTTAATTTCAGCTACACAAGTCTGTTTCTGTGAAACACTATTCTAGGTTGATCTCTAAATGTGTCTTGCCTTGTCTTCCAGGTAACAAAGGCTTCCATACCAAACTGCAAACTTAGAATATCCCCATAGAGGCAGCGTTACTAGTTCAAACATGCTCTACCAAAGACAGACAGGAAGAACTGACCTGTCAACAAAAATTCTTTTCAATAAAAAATCTGTAAAATTTCTACGCATATGCATTATTACAATACGAGAACCACAACAGCACTCTGAAGCTGAGAAAACTAAGATGTTCTCCCAAATTCATGAAATCTGATTTCGGCTGCCTCAGAAATGAGACGGAGTTCTTCAAAAGAGCATCCAGAAAGGCAACATCTCCTCAAGCAGTCCTGGGAAAGTGACCAAAAAGCAAAGGCCTCCAGTCATGCAGATTCTTCCACTACACTAAAACAAAACATTTGTTTTCTCGATGTAGAACTGATTTCCCACTTTAGCATAGAAGAGCTGGCATTAGGAAGTGCAGTTGTCTTTCTCACCCACATTCATTCTCATTTGGCCTATTCAGGTTTCAGAAGAGCGGCTCCAGAAACATGGCTCAGTTTGCCATATTAATGTAAGTGTTGACTTTTAAGCAACAGCTATCACCATCTCTTGCATTCCTAAGCAGCTGCTGAACATACCCATCTTGGGGTAGCAGATAGCTTCGGCTTCTAATGCTTAAACCAAAGGAAGGACACGCATAGCTTGTCATAGACATGAGGGCTAAAAAGCAGTTTGATAACTAAGGCTTCATGCTTTCCTACCTTCTTCCTCTATTTTTAATACATTTGCAGCTTAGTTTTCATAATTATGTAAGATTAGATTAAGTAAATGTTATCTGATGCTTTTAAATAAGTAAGCATATAAGATCCTGAATTAAATGATTATTCAGAGCAGGTGATAAGAATTCAGTTGATGCTCTGCAGAGACCATGGTCACCCATCTACTGCAGAACTACAAGTAGCTATCTGGTAGTTTTGTACCACATACTTAACATACCTGCACCTTGGCAAATGCATCTGAATCAAGTTAAAAGCTTTTAAGATTTTGCTTAGACCCCAAAAATATTTGGGCAAAATGACTATTTCAGATAAATTATTTGGTTTGCAAATGAAGATAAGTGACAATTCATCCCCCCCTTCTCAGATGCTACTTTGTTGGTGAGGTTCTCCACATGGAGACTAGTGGACAGCATATTTTAAAATCTTGATTAGTATCATGGTTAATTTCTCTACCTTCAATAAAACAGAGCAGCAATCAAATAGTTACAATTTCTGCCGAGAAGACTGTCAGTGTTTTTCCATTAGCTGAGCAAGTATTTTCCACTTCAGCTACAAAAGGTGCCCCAGCAGCAAGTTGGTCCTGTACACTGCATGCTCCGAGATGACCAGGGAAAGAAGTGGGTCTCTCTTTTCTGCACTTCAGCTCTCTGCCCTACCTCCTTCACAACCGAATCTTTATAAAAGAAGGAATAAGGGACATAAACTTTACATAGACAACACATTGCAAAGAACTATAACTGTTGGTTGAAATAATTAAAATATTGTTCAAATGAGTTGCTCTTCATGGAAAAAGGCTAAGCATTACTGAAACTGCTAATAGAGCCCTTAATAAACAAAGCTTCAGATCGCTCATATGAAACAGAAGAGTGAACTCCAGGATGCCTCCCTTTCCTCCAGCAGGTTTTCCAGAGATGGAAGTCCTCAAGGTCAACTGGATTGAACCCTGAAGTGTGTAGACAGCTTCAAGGAACTGTGGTACTCCTAAAATGCAGTCTTAACCCCACTCCAACAGTGGTAATGGGAGATAACTTGGTTCAAGTCCACAGGATGCTTCTAGCAATTATTTAGGGTAAGATGTTCATCTCCTCCGTTGATTTCACAGCATTTCATGCTGCACTGGTGATCCAGGGCATAGCAAGCCTCAGGAATTTGACACTACCTGCCTATACAAACAGATGGGTTAGCATTTCTTGTTTTCTTCAGAGAAAGCTTAATTGCTGAGCTAAATTCCCTAATTTTCCACTGATGCTTCTTCTGAATTCTTTGTTTTTTTCATTCACTCATGCAGATAACACCAAATTTCCTAGAGCTTCTGGAGTTGTCTTATCTGCTTGGTAAACAGCTCTTCGTTCTGAGATGTTTTACACAAAGTTTCACTTCCTGAAGAAAGAGAATGTGGCCAGACAATGCATCCATTAGTGATGTAAACCCACCTGAATTAGATAGTCAAAAGGTAGATCAATACTTTATTGCTTCAAGTCTCACTCTGTGGTTTAGTACATACAAATATGTATTTCAATTTCTATGCTCCCTCTAGCTTTTCACTGATTAAAGGTATTCGCTAAGTATCTAGGACTCATGACAGTTCACTTAAGATGAAGTTAAGATTAAGTTTCTTAATTCTGGTGTTAAAACAGCGAAAGTAATCCCGAAATTCAGGCCAAATCTGGTAACAATTTCATGTTCCAGATTGTAGAAAGAAAAGAAAAACTTGCTTCCCAAGCACTCTCTGTAAGACCTGAGGATGAATGAGAAGAGCAGGACTAAACCTAGAGCTCTTTCTTCCCAGCATCCACTAAGACAAGGTAACCTTACTTCAGGCTTCTCAAATTAGAAGAATTGCTCCCAAGGCAGTTATGAGGTCAGATACTATATTTTTGAGTCTCATACATAATGAAACCTTTTGGAACAAGACTAGTGCAGTATGTTTGCTAGCAGCTCTGAAAGCTCAGGAGCTGCTGTTTGATAAAGAGGAAACACCACTTCTCTCCAATAGTTCTCTCCTACAAAGAGAGTAATTTAACTTAAGGATCCCTCTTAGGCATCACTTTATACTTCACAGAAAACATTATACCTTCAAACAAGAGGTTTGACATTACATTCTGCTCCATTCTCTACTCCCAGAGAAGGAGCTTTTTGACACTGAGAAGCAAATGGCTTCCAAATATCAAAAATATCATGTAAGGATGTGAGCAATTTGAACATCTATCATTAAGGCCCTGAGGCTCATCTCTGTGCCTCCAGCAATCTTTAATGGAGAAAAGTATCTCATAGTTTAGGAACTTTAATAAGGAATGCTAAACATGCAGACTCAGATCTGCAAGATAAAGGGCAAACACCATGAACTGCCATCCCACAAACTGATGGGATGCCCACTGATGAAGTTCCAGTTACAACTCTGCTTCTGGAACAAAAGGACAGGAAACAATTAAGGAAAAAAAACCTTTTGTTTTGAAGCACTAAGGTCATTACTTAGAGAAGACAGGCCCATTTTTCTTGTATGAAGAAGCTTTTAGCTGAAAACAACATGTGGCATCTACTCAGCCTAGTTTGTCTGACATCCCCAAGCACGTTCAAGAACAATAGGGGAAAAAAAGCAACCTCAAAAAGAAAATTACATCTGAATAATATCTAAGTGTAAAATCAATATTTTGACTAAGTGTGTATTAGCAGTAAATGGATACGAATCCTGGCAATTAAAGCATTTTGTGGTAATAGCTACAAGTTGAGGCAAAAGTTTGTCCCACTATTCAGCAGACTGGATGGTCAATTTAGAAGGATAACAGCTGCATAACTTATCCTGCTCTGCTGACTCTAGGCAGATGCACACATAGCTGAACAGAACAATGGGAAATAGTCCACATACTAGCTTTTTCCTGCCACAGTCCTACTTAGATATCACCCTTCCAAAGACACAGCAGTGATAGCACCAATGCAGACAGAGCTGACAGAACTTCATACTGCCACCCTAGAAGAACAAGTACGTACTCGGGACAAGAGAAGAAAGCAGATGCTGCAAGCTATGCAGAAGAGGTTGAAGCCACATATAGTATGTATAAACTAGAGCTTTTATCTTCCTGCTCAGTGTTGTTGCTCTGGGAACACTGAATCACAACGAAAAGATTTTATTTAATATGTGGAAAATACTTATATTCTGCCACTACCTTTCCGTACTACAGAAGTCTCCGCTTCCATCCCTTAGATCAGAACATGAAGAACATACAGATAGCCTTAAAGGACAGTTTTAAACACAGAAGCTAACCAGCACATTCAGGAGCTGCAACCAAGAACATAAGTTATATTCTTCAAGGCTGGAAATTTGAAGATTGTGCACCAAGCCAGGATATTAAGTGCCAAAGTCAATGTTTCTATGTACAGCTAGTATGCAATGTCAACATAACCGTATGTCATCGTATATCGGCTCTTTCAATAGAACAGAGCTTAAAGAGTTGAAAACTGGAAATGAGATAAAGTGAACTTTACCATTCACTCTTTCATTCTTTCTAAGTATAGGCATCCATCTGATAATTCTTGCAAATTTAAAACAACTGGTCTAAATGCATGTGCGACCTGTGCAACGGCTGTTAGAATAAAGTGCTAATACAAGACAGGACGTACTGTTTCTCACTCTGCAGTTCATACCTGCATTCTCAAGACAGCACACATTGCTTAAGTGGGTATGCTAAAGGAAACTGCCATGAATGCTGCAGTGCAAAAGCTGTTCCACCCAGAACACTAAATAAGGCCCACCCTTTTCCCCAAAGTACAATTTTAATTCCCATCCTCCAGAAAGTTTGTTAGCCCCAGCTGACACAACTAAGTCATAGTTCCAACACAGTTGAATAAAAACTCAGGTAAGTCTTGTGTAATTATCTGCTTTTCCACATCTAAATCTTCTTCCCAAGGACTTTCAGCCCAGAGGCTCTGTTAGCATTTATAGTGCTCATATGCAAACCTGGATGAAATGCAAATATAAACACTTCATTTTTTTCCTGTATAATCAAGACCGTGGTACAGCTCAATTCCTTCAGCCTAGCAACATCTGCATTTTTTCCTGTTGTTGCTCCATGATTTAGAAAACTGTAAAACACCAACTGAAAGCTCTGTACTGGAGAGGGAAGATATGTCGATGCAAATAAATAAATAAATCGCAGCACAAGCATACCTGTTATTTTGTCTCTGACAAGCTTGCAGGATTCTATCTCACCAATGCTGCCAAACAGACTCTTCAGCTCCTCCTGTGTCATGTTCTGCGGAAGGTAGTTGACTATTAAATTGGTCTTGCTGTCCTCTGTGTTCCCCGAATCAACTGGCGATGAGCAATTGTTTATGGCATTTGAACCATTGGCTGTGTTATTGCATGTTGGTCCATTAGACAGTTGTGTTTCCATGGCAGCAATTACCTGCTAAAAACATAGAAAATGAGAACTGTCAAAATGCGTATTTCACAATCTATGAGGGAGAGTCCAGGCAAAAATCTAAAGACCTGTCACTATACAGAAGTGGTATTGCCAGGCTTGTATAATACCTCTCTATGCAAAAAAATAAAAATAAAAAGTTAGTCAAGGCCGGTATTTTAAAAACATATAGGCAAACCAATAGCCAAAATTTATTTCTGCCCTCCTCCCCAACCCCTGCATTTAGGGGCATCACAGCCTTTCTGGTATAGAAGTTACCAAGCAGAATGCGCCACCTGCAAGGCTAACCAGTACTGTTAATTTAGATTCATGTCACTTCCGTTCTCCATTGTGTTTTTTAAAATTACAGTATTTGGTTTTATGGTTATTTTTCAAAAAAACAGCAGGGTGTGTTAACCATGTCCTAAGCTTAGTAAGCACTGGAACACAGCAAGATTAATAATTTATTTGGAAAGAGATGCTCAGAGAGCTAAATGAATGTGCTGGGATGGAAAACACTCTTCCTCAATAACTCTTAGGTCAATCTGCTGTCTCCAGTGGTTGGAAATAGGTTTTTTAAATGCATTTCATATTTGATTACTCTGAAACTTACTGGTTTCCACTTCTTCTTCTTCCCTTCCACAAAAACCCAAAACATTTAAAGTTGATATGCTATTGATGTGCAATGGTAAATCAACAGTGAGTGAGCAATCACCACTCCAAAAATTTTTGTTTCACCCCCAAGTAACTGACTGAACGACTGGCAGATATAGCAGCAGTCCTTTAGAAAAATGCCCAGGAGTTGCCAGATGTAGGAAAGGCACTCTAGCGTCTCAGTTACTCACTAAATGGTAGTGGCTTGGCAAATACAGTAGCTCTTTAATGGTAGCCAAATATCCAAGACTTGGATAGCCTACCCTGTTAGAGACCAGCAACACAGGACAACTCATAAAAGAAAAAAAATCTGTAGATTTGTTATCCGTTAACAGACATTTCAAAACAGAAGACTGATCAAGACAGTTTCATAAAAAATTCAGTGACCATTGAAACCCAACTTCATACTGAGATTCTAGAGGGATTTTTCTCACATGAAAAAGCCTATCACAAAATCATAGAACAATTTAGGCTGGAAGTGACCTCTGGACTTCATCCAACTCTCCTGTTCAAAGAGACATATCCAATCAACGCATAACCAAACAGCTAAGTCAACTGTACTCAGTGACTGCAAATCTGAATTTTAGTAAGTCTCCTAAAAACATTAGAGGAGGTTAGGTCGAGTTGTCTTAAACTGTAAATCAGACATTCCTGGAAAGACATTTATGTTTTGCATACAGAAGTATTCTCCAAGAAGTTACTTCAGTACAAAAGCAAAAAGGAAGATGCCTATTAGGAGCTTTTAATATAAAAATGCGATCCAGTTCTCCTGAGGAGCTACCACTGGAATAGCTACGGTCTTCCTGTGCAACACACTCCCAGGGGTAACCTGCTCCTGGCACTGTCATGAAACAAGTCTGCTGAAAAGCTGAGAAAGTAGCTGAGGCCAATTGAGATAAATTACTTTTCAAAATGCTCGTTTCCCTGGCAGAGCTGGTAGCCCCAAATGCTGTGCTCTGACTGAAGTTCTCTAGGACTCCATTTAAAAAAAAACAAAAAAAATTAAAGCATTCACTGATGAAAATTAGCAAGATTTAGCAAGGACAACAAACAATCCTCACTTAATTGCACAAGTATTTTGATGTTCAGGTGGCAAGAATGAAATCCTAAGCCAGCATTCAAGTGAACAGCTGCAGTAGCCTGTGTGTGCTGAAATTACAGCATTTCTCAGCCACAAGGCCATCTGGTCTGAACAAACTGATACTAATACGCTTTACAAATAATGCATATTCCACAGATAGGTTGAATACAACTGTTCACAAAACACAAACCACATCTTCGGCAGTTATTGCATATTTTTCATCCAGAAATAGTTTAAGAGATAAATTTACAATTTTCAAACAATTTTTTAGAATAAGTATTGTAAACACACTTTTAAAATAGTAATCAAAAATACACAGTATACAGGTTTTTAATGCAACTGCAAATTAGTATTCAGACCATACCAAAACCATTTTAGTACAATACTACTCTTCAGTTATCCACTGGATATTTTGAATAAGCGCTAGATCTAATTGACATTAGAAGAGAGGCAAACCACTGCAGTTCAATTTTTACAGGAGATCACCATATTAAGGAAAAAGTTGTCATGGTACACTAGTGCGCTCTAGGCCCTGACAGAATAGGGACACAACCTACAACCTATAATGAACAGAGTTGAAGTGCCAAATGAAAAATTAAGGAGTTTGGTATGGCCTCAGCACTATTAACACGTAAAAAAGTAGCCTACAGAATTTAAGAAAAATCCCACAGACCCCAGTCCAAGGCTCTGCTGCCCACGAACCACTTCTAAGCAGAGAAGCCACATCACACAGTCTGACTGCCATGTTAGTTTGGAGTTGCCGTCTGCAATATGGACACAAAAAGTACCATATGTTAGATTAGCAAGAGAATGCAACAAATCAGTTTGTACAAATTTACAGTAATTGTATTTATATTCCCAGCACGTCCATGCAGTGTGGCTTAATTGGGTTTTAGGCAATTCCAATCTAATCTGTCCAAATTCCGTTCCAAAGTTACTTTTCTTACGTCATTTGAGATGCTTATTAAAAAGACGATTTAGAAGACAGTGCAATCTAGTTACCCCAGAATCTAGCCTGGAAACTACCTCAAGAACCGCACCGTACCTAAAAAGAACCACACCACAGCATCCTTTTTTTTTTTTTTAAATCTGCAAGACAGAAGGAAGAAAAAAGCAAGAAAATGTAATGAGCAGGCTTTCTGTTAGCATGTAAGATGTTCATGCACTGTTGAAAAATAACTCCCCTTACCTGCCTTCTCCAGCACACAAAAATACAGAACAAGACAAACCACTTTGCTAGAATCTGGACTGTTCTTTAAATCCTATACCACTACCTTTTAAAAATAAATTAAGATCTTCCACAGACTTGCATTCAGTATATTTGCTTGCAGTGGTTCTGCTGAAGTATATTAGTAGACGTACAAATGGCACTGAAATAACCAGTCCAATAAATAGGAATACAAGAAGTAGTTCCTCATAAGGCTATTTTTGTCCTCAAACTGCTTCCCCCCCTTCTTTAAATAAACCGTAACCGCAAACCCAGTGGGATTCGAAATGAACAGTGCTAGGAGGATACCAGTAAAGCTAATGGGCCTTTTGCAGCTGATTGCAAACAGTTCAGATGTTAAATATAGCCACAATACTGGCAGGAATAGGAAAGACACCTGACGCTGTTGCTACAGCTCCAGACTGATGTAAATCCAAGCTAGCCTTCTTGCCCTGTAAGTCTCGTTAGCAGATGAGAAAAATCTGAGCAGTGGATTAAACCTGATCAAAAAAGAGAGAGATTCGGCTTTTGGAAGACTGCTTCACACAGGATTTCAAACACACATGTATTTCGCAGAAGCTTTTTCTATTTTAAAACAGCATAGATTTGTTCCGATTATTTCAATTTTCTACCAAAGTCAGTATGGTTAACTGACTTGATGCCTAGCCTTTATTTTTAACCGAAGTCAATAAAGACCTTTTACCTTTTTCCACACAAAATACTCGAGGCTTTGACATCAGCTGCAAGCTTGCAAAAGCATTCTCTCTGGTCTCAGCCCCAAAACAAGGCCAAAGACTAAATTTCTGAAGGACTCACAGGCAATTGTTCACAGAATTGCTTATCACATCAAGGAGAAAACAGAAAAACTCGTTGCACTTGTGCTAAGGCCAGACAAGTTTTATGAAGCAAACGTCAATAAAACAGTCGTCTACAAGTTTCTCAGATATTGCAGTGATGTCCATGAAAGATTATGTATTTAGACTCCTGCAGCTCACAGGAAAATAGCATGATGATTGTTTTCTCTGAGCCATGAGCTGAGGATGGAGAACTCCTAGAGAAGGACATAACTGTATGCAGCAGATTTCAGTGCATTACACCAGTAGACTTCACTATGTTCTCAGAGCAGCTCAGAAAAGAGAAAAGATCTCTCATTTAAAGTACTTAAAATTTACACAATACTGAAGTGTTTAGTAAGATACTTGCATCAGTGTACAACTGGTCAGTCCCTTACTATACCACTATGGTGTCAAAATCAAGTTTTGATTTTCTTTAAAAACAATTTTTATTCCTTCCAATCTTACACAGAAGATTTCACACCTAATTTGGAAAATACTGTTCTTACCCTTATATTTTTTTCAAGTGCAGCAGAAGGGTAAATAAAAGGAATATAGCTATATATTGCAAAATGAGGAAATTGATTTTAAAAAGTCACATTTCTAACACAGACAAGCCTATAATTATTTTAAGATTACCATATGTAGCATGTTAATTTAAAGTGTAAGCTGTGAACAGTCTCCAAAAGTTTTTTTTTTTTTTTTAAATACTGAACTAGTGAAGAATTACTGGTACTGTAAAGGAGAGCTAAAAAAGCTTTGACCATATTATCTTCTGTGGAGATAATATTACATTTCAATTTATTACACTAGTTCAGCAATTACTGCATTCAAAAACTGAGAAGTCAGTTAAGTTTAGGAACCTGGACTCACTGTATCTATTAAAGGAATTAAAGAATGCATTTAAAATACATTCAGATTAAGAGGAAAATAAGTAAATTTAGAAAAGGATTTGCTAGTTTCTTCATAGTCCTGAAAGCAGGCATAACTGAAAACAAATGTCTTCAGTTCAAATACAGTGATTATTTCTATTTATTAATGAGTACTCCATTGGAGCTATTTTTAAATAAATGTATTTTAATTCATCAACCACAGTTAAGATTTTACATTCAGATACCTTTAAAACACTGTCTGTGGCATTTTCTAATTAGCTGCTGACCAAGCAAGTCATTAGTAAGGTATTCAAAAAAAAAAAAAGAGTGCTTTAGAAAATAAAGTTGAGCTAGCAAGACGAAAGAGAGGTAACAGTCACTGATAAGAGTCAATTGCATTGGTCTACTATCTCTTTTTGCCAGGAAAAAAAAAAGTCAGTATGTAACGTAATCAAGTATTCATGCATAGTGAAAAATAGTAACTGAGTCTAGATCCTGGCAGTCTTAAGTCAAAGACTGAAGCAAGATGCACTGAAAAAACGGGCAAGACTTGTTCAAACACCATTAACATCCCACATGCGTAAGCCAGCGAAGCCTTCATCCAAGTGCATCACAGTTGCAGCCAGGGCCTCCCCACCATCTGTTTGGCATTGCTGTTTTGACATCTTCACATCCACCTCTCTGCATCCCTGTCATTTTGACCTAAAATGATTTCATACAAGTATATTCCAGATGTAAAAATCTGTATTTCTAGATAGCACATCAAAATCGCTACACAGATGCATGGTCCGATTAAGCTGTATGCTTCTGGATGATATTACTATATAAATATGAAAACATAAAAATCAGCACCCTGAAGTTAACCAGACATCAGATATTGGAGGCATCTCCCTCTAACAGGCTACCTTTTTTCAAAGGCAACCAAAGCTGCACTATCATGTAACACCAGCATGAAGAATGCACACAGCTGATCAGATGTTTTCCATGTGGTCCTAAAAAACCCTAAACACCCTTCTGAAGATCATCCAGAGAAGGCACATATCATCCGGACATACCAGGACACTTCCAGAACATGCTGCAGGGACCATTATTTCCCTCCTTGTCTTCTGGGTACAGAGAGTGGAACTGAAGTGCAAGCCAATTATCATATGTTGCTAATTTAGACAAGCTGATGCTACTGGATTTTGTTTTCATAATTCTGGGGGTTTTTTTTGGGTGCCTGTAAGGAATATTTCTAAACCTTAACTAAAAATGAAAGAAAACAACCACCACTGTTTGACCACTCAGTGAAAGAACGGAGCCCAGACTAAAAAAAGAGTACTCAGCACTAGAGTTGGTCAAATTGCCACACACTTGCTAGAAGTCCAATTCACTGTAAAAAGAGAACTTTTTTTTTGTGGGGGGGAGGGAGAGAAAAACCACACACAACTCAATAATATTTTTAATAGTATCTTCAGAAAGAAAGAGTTCAAACTAATATTGTAGTAAAGATAAAAATCAGTAAAGAGGAAAGATGGTAAGTTCTAATTATCAAAATACTGGTAACAGCACACTTTTGGGGGGGGGGGGGGAAAGAAGGGGGTTAGTCCAGCATCCTTTATGAGGCTGCAAGAGCACAGCACCCATCGACGCATGGTTACTCTGAGGCCCGTCAGAGGTGAGCAGCTGCCAAATTCAGCATATCCAAGAGCACCTAGAAAAGAGCTTCCCAAACTCCTTTATGGGTAAAGACACATACAGGCAGCCAGAGAGCATCTCTTCAGTCTGCATCTGCTTTTCTGACCAGACCACCACCAACTCTTCCAGGCCCCCAATTCAAAGCAAACTTGTTGGTTACTCCAATATCTATGCATAATGGCACACATTGTGTTTGGCGAGTCTGCAAATACAAGTCTGATCAATACGAATCTTAGTCTATGGCTTCACTGCTATTTTCAAACTGCCTCAGACAGCATTTCTCCATTAATACCCTTCCTCACTCACACACCTGCTCACTTGTGTGTCATTCTCTCTGTTATATCAGTAAAAAAGTTGCATAAATCAGATTAGGGAACTGCTCCAGGGGAAAACTCACACAGGACAAGAGAAAAAAGCCTTTTCGTTTATGCAGAAATTATGAAGAAGAATTCTTGTGGTATAATATTGTTCAAAGTCCCCAAAAGTTCATGAAAGAAACCTTATCTTCTGATAATAAGGTGGCCTCAAATTTTTCCTTAAAGTTAACAAACTAAACAGGGGCAACTGTAAGAGCAGACAGAGTAGTCAAGCTATGCATTAGTAAAAACAAAGAACACAGCCTCTCTCTAGAGCGATCAGGTTACAAGAGAAGTATTTTCATACTGACTCTTGTATTCATCACGAAACAAGTAATACAGCTTAACACTTCCATATTTTGGCCTTAGCGAAGCCAAGAAAAAGGAGAAAGTGAGTGAAGAGGTGGAAGATGGATATGAAGAACAGTCACATAGGATGTGAGCAAAAGGATTTTAATTCATCCTTGTGCATGGTGCTGCAGCAGTTCACCTGTAGAAGATTTTGGCAAGAATGAGGAGGCAGCTAGGCAGCCTGGACCATTCCAGGTGGGCAACAAGGAGGCAGCTGCTGGAAGGTCGGAAGGGAAATAGCCATTAGTACAGGCATGAAGTCTGCTACCAGGGAAGAGCTTGGTAGTCCTCGTGACTACAGTGAAAGGACAGAAGGATAAGTTATTTGCTGAAGGTAAGAATTTAGAGGGAACAGTGAAAACATACCTAGGAAGAAAAAAGTCTCCATACAACATGCAGTGTCTTCAGAAACTCTTCGTGTTCCAGCTAGCTGGCATTCTTAAGCCAAAATAACTTGGGTGATGCTCTAATAATGCTGCACTGACTACTGCTACTAGTTTAGGAGGAAAGAAACCAGCATAAAGCAACTACAAGCAGTTTTGCAAAATTATAAATACAATAAGATGAGGACATTGTTTGACATCTTATCTAGAGAACTATCTAGGACTGACCTAGAGAACATGCATGAACCATTAACAAAAGCATAGGCTAATTATCAGATAACCTCCTTGACAGAGGAGAAGGGAGAAAATGTACAAGAAAGCTGAAGTAGTTTTAGAAATTGCACTGGAAATATTGACTCTAATATCCTTCTGTAAAGAAAATATAAACCTGCCTTCTATTAAGTGATCGATTCAAGATGTGAGACTGCAGTAAAGCATTTATATGTTCCTGATTATACAGAAACATAATCACTTACAGCAACATAAGTAGTTATTCCCAGAATGAGACAGCATCAATAATCAAGAAGCATGAATAAGCTTAAGCTAAGGACAGAAGAACCCAACATGAAATGATATCCTTACTTTTTTATTGCCATCTTTCATACAAAAAAGGTTCAGGGCATCCGAGGGGAAACTTTTATTATATTCAAAATGCTAACTAAACGTCAAGTTGACCGTCTTGCCCAACTACTACCTGCAACGCTACTGACCTGAATAAAAGTTTCACCAAAACCGTAAATGGCTCACACAACAGTTCACTGATAGTACCAGAGTATATAAAAGAGATATACCATCCCTGCCAGATTAGTTTTATTCAATTACATATTGTATAGACCATGGTGGACCCCTACACTGATCTACTATTCTGAACAGTCTTTGGTTGCTTCAACTCAGCTTCTTTTTTTTTTTTTAAACAGAAAAAGTTCTTAGAGGACAAATAAATTTGGTGGTCTAATAAGAGATAACTGAGTAAGAGAAAAGTTTAAGCACAAGCCTTTCCTCCAGTTTGAGTCAAATGGCAAATCTCAGACATAAGTTGAGAACAATTCCAGGCTTGATCAATACTTTAAGTATGGCCTAAGAGAAGAGGTATGCAGACCTTCGACTGTACAACACCATTCACAAAACCTTGACAACCACAGAAATGAAGTTTTTGCTCTTGTTCATTTAAACATTGGCCCACACAGTCACCATCTCATGTGCTAGCAAGTTTGCAGCCTTCTAAGGAAGTGCTATCCAAGGCAACACAATGCTGCCAAAGGGCATATGCATCCCGCAAGAAGTTAAACTTCAGCGGTCTCTTGCTACAGACATTTCCCTTTGGCCATATGCATCTGCAGTCCTCTTTGAGCATGCTGTGAATAATGAGACAAAACCCTGAGATTCAGAGTGGAAGTAAACAACTTGAGGACTGTATTAAATATGGCATCTTGACACCTAGAAGAGTTTCAACTCTTCTGTGAGAATCCATTTAGATAGACTGTCCCCACTCCCCTTGAACTGGCTAGGTCTCCCCCTTCAGTTTAACTTCCACCTCATTCTTTGGTTTAGGTGCTATAAAACTTCTTCCTTTCATATTTTGAGCTTTGGAAATTTTAAGACTTTAGTGTTACTTACATTGCTTCCAGCAAACAGCCAGAGAAAGGAAGCAAAATAAGAGTATTGCAACTCTGAAGAGATGCTCAAAGTCAAAAAAACAACCCAGAAAACCAACTTCTTCCCGATTCAGGAGGCAGCACTCTCACACTCCTTTCCCTGAAGGAGAATATAGTTAAAAGATTTTGTCCCTCATGTCCCAGAGTCTCTGTAGCACAACACAAGACCCAGCAATGGGACCAGAAGACCAGATCTCATCTTCCAGACCAAAGAAGCCAAGGTTAAGGAAACTCTTTGTTTTCCTCTCCAATTTTCACCACAGCATTAGTCTCTCCCAGCTTCCTGGGAAACTGGAAAGATGAGCTGGCCCAAAGCCTGGCAGTGTCACAGAGACCCCGCAAGAAGCAAGTCCCAGCAGGTCCATAATGACAACAAACTCTTGTAACTCATCATCTCCCTCATAACCCTACCCCTCAAACTGTACAGCAAATCTCCATGATGGGGATTTTAGGGAAAAGGCAAGTTTTGTTTTCTCACAGTTAACTTCGATTTAAGGAAGAAGTTTCTTAACTGAATATCCCTATCTCTTAACCCCTTCCATATGTAGCTAGTTAGTGAAACAACCGAAACACTCAACCTCACATGAGGAAGGAAAGAAGCAAGCAGCTGGAAGTCATAAACCTCCAGTCTCCATGCCTCTCCTTCTCACATGCCCCTCTATACAAGTCTTTTCAAAAGGCTGCCAGCCTGGGACACCAATACAGCCTGCCCACTCATGCCTTCACTGGTCTAGTTCATAAGAGGACTGACAGACAGTCATCTCATGGGTTGTTTTTTTTTTTTTTTTTTAAAAAGCTTTAGAAATGAAGATAATGAACATGCAAAAGTATCTAAACGGAAATAAAATGTGCATCATTTCTGCACACATAACTAAGTCACTTTTGCACACGAAAATTTCAATTAAACCTTTGGAGGAAGAACAGATCTTCAGAAAGACAGGAGCTTAGCTTGCAAGAGCAGGTCAGAAGGTAGTGCAGTCTGCTGACACTGACTTAACCGTAGATCTGGCAGTTAAGACAGTGAACAGAACTATCCAAGCAGACTGGGGCTGTACACTGTCTAAAAACAGCTTACCTGCATGCGACTTATCATCGCACAACACAAAAGTTTAATATTATAATCTTTTTTGGCTAACCTAGAGACTGGGCATATGAAGAACATGGATAGCATGTTATTCAACAGAAGCACAGTTGATAAGGTCAAAGTCTATTCTAAAATATCTGTTCTCTAGAAGTCTTCCCGACTTGACCAACTCATAAGAGCTCTCCAACTCCTACTGATAGGCACATAAAAGTCAGAGAGAACGGCAGAACATGTGGAAAGACATCAAGTCTTTATAGCAAGTTAAATTTTTTTTTAATCAGAACATTTAATCACTGCTTTAGGAGGTTAATATGCATTGGATGAAAAAAATAAAGAAAAGGTTCATGTTTTTATAGTACATACAACCAGTTTTCCAAGGGATAATCACACTATGACCTAAAGATTCTGCAGTCCAGTACATGGGTTTTATGACTGTTCTCAGGAAAAATCCCATTTTAGGTTTAGATACTATTCGTTTTCAAAGCTTCCTTTTAAACTTTAAGGTAACCATTTCAAAGGGCTGCATGTTTGAAGCAACTTACAACTTCTTATTCTGAATGGATCAACATACAATTTGACAGAAACACCTTCTGCACTAATCCTGTGAAATGCTTTCATAGACTTTGTTGTACATGTCATAAGTGTACACCTAGATTATCTGATGCATTTCTAGTGAACAGGACAGCTAGGATAATGGCACAAATTAAAACTAAAGAGCAAAGCCACAAGAGGTGTAGTTTTGCATAATTCTTTCATCTGGACTCTTACTGATCATTTTAAGAGGCCGAACAAACCCACTTCCTCCTTGAACTGCAATAGAAAAAGGAAAAGTAGAGGAATAAAGAGCAGCTTTCAAGAGTACAAATGACAAATATGCTGTTTTTCTCCTTTAAAATACCACATTACAGGTGAAAAGAAATGCAAGAAAAGCATTACTTTGCTTTTTACTGGTACACCCTTCTATCAGGACGGGTTCAACATATTTCTTTTAATTGCTTTATGTCAAATACTAAATCTGTTTTTTCCTCACTACTAGAAGACATTGAAACAGAATTTAAAGGCAAAAAATGGAGGTCTGTGCTAGCAACTGACCGAGTTGCAGAATTTTCTTTCACAATTGGGGGCAAGTAGGTGAAAAATAGAGGGAAAGGGATGGTGCATTATCCAGAACATTTTCCATTGACTTTCTGTCCTCTTTCAGCCAACGAGAGCTCAAGCTTCTCTTTCAGCCTTATCAGGCTTCCATTATTTCATATCTTAAAATAAACACTCACATAGAACAATGAAGAAACACATCAAGACACACCATCCCAGAGATGTGTAAAGTAAAGACATCATCAACCCAAGCAGTTCATAACTGACTAACTTATATGAATGAACATGGTCAAGATCAGATTCATTTTATTATGAACACCAATAATAGATTATGCACTGATATTCAGTCCATAATTAGCATTCTTAATAGCCTGATGTTAATAATTATATCTCAGGGGGCGGGTGAAGAAGCCTGACACAGCTTTTGTTTTCAATCTCTAACACACTTCCCTGCCCACTCCAGCAAGGTAGGAAGTCACCACAGTTCCATGAACGCAGCCTAGAGAGCCTAGATTTCCATAGAAGCAGACGAAAGGAAGTTCTTTTCTCAATCCTGCAATACAATGAGCAATGAATAATGCAATACATCTAACATGACAGATCCATATGCTGCACTGAAATGACTTATGCATAGCTTTACACAATACAACTAAAAATGTGGAGAGAGATATTTAAGTATTTTTCCTATTTTAAAATAATCTTGCTCTGGATTTCCATCAGGACAGAAGTCGTACCTAAGGCTGAAGACTCTTGTTTTCTGCAGATGGGAACACCTGCATGAACTCAATAAATTGAAGGACTGGGAGAATGACCCGTCGAGATGCCAGACTCCGCTGTTAAACCTCGATGAACGAGATGCATCTCGGTCATTACTGCTGCTAACTGTAACATCCTAATCCTTCCGTCCTATCCTATCTGCCCAGAAAATAGGGAACTTCTGGGGACATTTGGCTTTACTCTAGCTCTTCCCTCCTGTTTGCTTGTGGCAACCCTATCTAAGCTGTCTTCACCTCTAGTGTTTTCTAATACACTAATAAGCTATATGCTGCTATCTTGATACAAGATGCCTTTATCCCTACATGAGCTATGCTGCATGTGTTCTTATCTTATATACATGAAATAGCGTAAAGTACAATATCTTATAATAGAGATTATACTTAAGCCTATTATAATTTCATCTTGAAACACTTACGCAGTGCAAGTTTATTATCTATGTCCAATTCCCTAAAAAAAAAATGTCTATCACCAAGATCTTGGCCTTCTAACAAGAAATTCTAGGTAAGGCGATTTGCTTTAAAATTAGTTTTGAAAGATTGACTGTATCCGATTTTTAATTATATCAAAACTTGAAGTAGTATCCAATTTCACAGTAGTATTAGTTATATGACTAATTCCGTAATGAAACAACAGTACCCACAGGAGTATACCACCACAACAGTGCCCTAACACTCAGAACTGTATCTTTTCCACTTTATGCTATTCTTCTGTGAACAGCTTCACTGAACTTTGATTTTATAGGAAAAGCAACAGAGCTGTTTGCAAAAAAGTTGCTAAGAAGTCTCAGGATAGCCTCATGGTAGATATATTCCCAAATACATTAAATCAGAAGCTTAAAAAAAATTCTTAAATCTATAGTTTGCTGCTACAGAAGAGGTCTAGATTGAACAGTCACAATTATAAACTGTAAAAATTTGCAGGAGAAACAGTTCTCTAAGTACTACTGCAGGTGGTATATTAGAAGTGTTAGTACAAAAACCAATCCCTTACATACTTCAAATTTCAGCTCTACCCTGAGGAGACAAGACCCAGAAGCATTTGCCATTTCATATTAAGTGCCTAGCCATGAAACTCGCTTTGTAACTGCAGCACTGGGAACATGGAGGAGTCCATAGTCAGGAGTGCACCACCATGACCCCTCTTCCCATGCTTCTATGGCCAGCGCTATGGCCTACTATGACCAGGCAGCCCTCGAATACTTCTTCCTCAAGCTTTGGCTGAAGTAGGGTAGTAAATTTCAGCTGTGTATGGTTAAAGATGCCATTCAACAGACAACTACTTGAGGTTACTCAAAAAAGCCCATCTCCTCTGATTGCTTTCGACATCCACCTGCCCCCAAAACCTCACATTTCTCTCGCAAAGTTACAGTTGGCACAAATGCCTTTCATAGCAGTCTGATTATTTTGAAGCAAAGGAGCTTTTTATCCGAGGAGTAGAACTGTCTCAAATACTTGTGTGGTTTTAGTAGTCTAGAAAAATGGGCATACAAGGCATCACCCAGCTGCTGGTACCGGCTTTTTATAATAAGTACTTGAGTAGTCTCCAGGAGTGTTGAATGAACACTACCTTAAAAGCCTTGATAACAACAAAATTAGTCTAACAGCACACTGCTCGGAATAAACCTACGCTTTCCTACCCTGTATCACTGCACATCAAGTGCTAGAAATGGTTGATTAGAGAGACTTAAACAGTGCAATTCTAAGCAGCCAAAAAAATCTTGCACACTATTTAGGTGTGCTGACCTGACCACTTTCTCCCTCACCAGAAGTATCTAACCTACTAAACCTTGCTGTTGGTACATTGAGACTAACACACTATTAAGAAAGTCCCTTACCTCCCCCTGCTCCCAACCGAACATCTCCCTGCACCATGCCCTGCAGGATACATAATGGCTTGGAGCCAGAAATGGGACATGCAGCAGTGACCAAAATTTTCCTTTGAAAATACGATATTGATGCTATTTGAGTACCATTTCACTGACAATGAGGCACGAAAGAGGGGGAAGCTGCCTTCACCTAGGGCCCAAGCTGAGATCTCAGGAAGTTAAAACCTCAATTATTTCTCCAGCAGTCCTGTCAAATTATGTTTATTTGTCTGGGCACCCAAAGGCTGAGCTCCAAGCGTTGAAGGACACCGCAAAATAAATCAGACGTGAGAGAGGTATTACTGCATAAATTCCACCATGGAAATGGGAAACCGAATTTAGAAGTTTTGCCATTTGTTTCATAATGAAGTACTTCTAAAACAGTAACAAGTCCATTTTCACCAGGTGAGAACCACATTCATGTTTCAGGGGGTTGGGGAAATCATCTATTTAAGGCTAAGGCATTAGAAATGTAATAAAGACTACTCTGAAATAATATACATCTTTCTTCATCTTGCAAAAACATGACAGTAGTTTCTGCCAAATCTCCTAGCATACAGGGAGCGTATGTATACATATATTTTCCAGCATTAAGATCATCATCTACTACAGCAGAAGTCAGTAACTACCAAAAATAAGCATCAGAGGCGTGCTTACACTAAGTCGAGATGGGTCAATGCTTCATTCAGAGAAGTCTGAACGAAAACTACTATCGTCAGTATTAAAGACCTTGCCATTATCAGATGTGGTTTCTCAAAGACAGCCCTGTATAATGACATCTTTCCACTAACTAGGCACAAGAGGCTCACGAACACTTAGAAAAGGTAGAAGTTGCACCGTTTTAATAAGTACTGTTACCCTCCACACACTCCCTCAGGACATGGAATTATCCTAAATCTCGTTTTCCAAGAGAAAGAGCTGCCATTCAAATTGTATTAGACAGATTCCTCAATGATACCTAATAGAAGCAATTCCAAGTTTGAAAGAGATGGTCTCTATTTTTCTAGGGGTCAGCATGGTCTAGCTCTAAGAGAAGGAAAACAATTTACTTCACATTGTTCTTTTGAAAAAGTCAGTCATTTAAGCTCCACTGGCCACATTTTAAGTGTGGCTATTTAAATGAATAGCTTGCCTGAGAATATTATTACATGGACAAGAAACAAGCTTAATTCACTTCTGGAAATGAACTCAAATACTCAGAAGTCAGGATGGCCAAAAATTGAAAGGAGTCAGTTTACACAAAGTGGTGTTTTGCCTCATACCCAGAAAACAAGGATCATTTTTTCCTTTTCTGCACTGTGGATAACTACTGTAAAGAAACTGTTCTACCAGGAACAGTGTCATCATTTATTCTCCTCCCCCCTGCTACCAAGAAAGAAGTCAAAATATATTGGAACCATTTTCCAACTAATACACAGATCAGCATCTCTAGATCCTGAAGCAGCACTGGTATAAATTACATAGCTCAGTATTAAGATCACAACTGCATGTTATTGTCTAGTTAAACATACGACATTGAAAAATAAGCTTGTAAGGCTACATTAGGTTATTTTTAAAATAGCTCAGAAGTCAGTCAGCATGTACATTTATTTCTTTTCACTTTGCAGGCATATTATACCATTCTACACAAAACACAACTTTACTCAGTGCTGAACTTCCATCATTCGTTAGTTCATGCACTGCTTTGTAAAGCTTTTCTGAGGGAAAGTAGTAGAAAAACAAGTTAAAGAATGCTTACTTGCAACAGAAGAAACGAAAAAGGAATTTACAACAAATCCTGAACAAGCACTGTATAAAATACATGGGCACTTCAAGCAAGTTATCCACAAGTCAGCTGTGCAAGTCCATGCCTGGGCTGGAAGACCTGCAAGTGCTCATTCAGCCTGTGCATTAATGCAGAAACTTTACAGCCGTTTCATGCTAGGCAGAGAGTGTACACATCAGGACTAGCTGCCTAACAGTATTCCCTCTGCAATTGCACACTAGTTAGTTTACTGAAAAGATATTAGGAGAGCTTTGGTTTGAGATTCATGACTGCTGGCGGTTCATTTAACCATATCCAAGTTCTAGAGTCTGATGCCACAAACACTTTAAAAAGTTAAAGCCACGAGCCCCAAACAGACAAACCTACAAACATAAGCACTAGCAGAGTTCCTTTATGGAAACACCACGGCATCAGGCAAGACAGTCAGAAGAAGCTGAGCCTGGGACACAGAACATATAAAACCTGAAGAACGGCAACTGAAGACTTGCTGTCAAGCATCAGTGGGCTCATGACAAAAGTTTCTGTACCACAGCAGCTTTCACGTCTAATTTGCAAAGAGTAGACTACCGGCAACTTGGTCATCTCCTAGCCTTTTTCCCTACACTTGCTACGAACTGCCAGAGGAAAGATACCATATAGAAATTACTAATACCACTTACATCCTGGGCCACACAAGTGTTCACAAGCTTAGATCCTGCCTCCTTTACCGTGCATTCCCAAAGGGACATGAAAGTGCTCTGCATGGATTGGTTTTTGTTTATGTAAAAAAAACAACTTACCAGAAAATGAACTCAAAAGACATGAAAGTATCAGATGTTCTCTTATTTCTCTCAGCAGCTGTTAAGTTTAAAGTTCATACAGCAGCAAGAACAACTTAATGAAGCAGAATTTCAGTTTGGTCCATCTCTGAAAAACGCTTACTGAAGCTACAAATTCTTAATAGGACATAAAAGATTTAAACAACTGCAACAGAGAGGCTTGAAACAGACATAAACGAGAGGTGTAAAACTAAAAACAAAACAAAAATACAACAAACTTTAACCAGGACCTAAAACACATCCAGCAGAAAAGAGATGCCAAATGTTGCCATACCAACTGTGTACTCAGTTCACAGTAAGCAACTCCTTTTCTGCGTAGATCTGTGGACATTGACAGCAGCTCTCATTCAAAGCCAAATGCTGACTCCATCTAGCTGATAAACTAACCAAAAATGCTCAGGCACAAAGTTTCTGAAGTAGCAGAGACTGTCCCCACAATACAGACATCCCATAGCAGTAACTATTTTTAGCCTATTAAGTATCAAGGATTAGAGAAATCACCTGGCAGCCTCCAATTTGCCAGCTCCTCAGCTAATTTTTATCCTTTGCATAACAAAAAGGCAAATGGGGATATTTTACAGATTTAGAGCAAAAAAAAACACCACACAACTCAAACTGTGCACCCCCTGCCAAACAAGTTTAGTTTCCGCTGTTGAACGGAGTATTTCCAGTAAAGACTCAGAAAAAAGTTAGGAAGCCTTTGTAACTTTGGTAAAAATACCTAGGACATCCAAGGCAGATCAGCTGTGTTATATTTAAGTCACTTCTAATTCACTGCAGCTGCATCTAATGAACCACAAAGAGAAGCTTATTACTACAATAAAAGCAACACAGCTCAGAGCTCTGTGGCTGAATACTCTCCAAGCTTCCAATATCCTTCAGTTGGCTGTTCTCAGCATCAGCTACCGAATAATCTCTGCACTCTAGCTAAGCATTCAAAAGCAATGCAAGCAACACACCCGTGTTTGACAATCCTTTGAATATATCATCATGGGAGTATCAAACAGGTTATGTGCTGCTGGCACCGCATGTGTGCATTCCTCAGTCCCTCAAGCAGTCATCTGCTTTATAGACTGAAAAGCAGCAGTCCTTCTTGTGATGATTATTCATGTGTATTGGACTTGGATGCAGGAGCTTGTGATCAGCCACACTGAAACTAGGTGAACAACCCGAGTTGCTTGCAGAATTATCAGCCTCATCTTTCCAAGGGGTAATCACAAATCATCTAGAGACACAGGTCTTGATGTAACATAAATGAATATTGCTTAGGATATTGTGCTCTTACATAAAAAAAAAAAAAAACACACACAATTTTGCTTGGGAATCCTTAAAATGGTAAAAGCTCAATTTAAAAGGATCTGGAATCTACGGTGCACGCTTTGGGTCTAATAATCTATTTCACTAAGCTTTAAATTCAAGAGTTTGCAATATTGTCAGTTCTCTCAAGAACTTCTCAAACCTGAGCTTGAGTAGCTTATTAGTAACAACTTGGCCTTTGACATACCAGTATGTTTTTATGAAGATCACCGTTTAAGATCACAGTTTTATCAGGAAGCTCACCATACCCTTCTCCAAAAGTTTAAGAGCATTTTTCCAGTCTTTCCCAACTTCCTTGGTCTCCAGTTAGAGTCTGACTAGTTGAGTCACATGGTACAAGTTATCCGGTCCCAAATGGAATATTTATTTCAGAAAATGTATAAATCTAAAAACGACACATAAATAATCTAAGTATTTGTGAATCAGTAAACGCACTTGCTTGACCATCTTTCATCTGCTGTGACAGGAAGATGCAAGGAAAGGGAGAGAAGCATAGAAGAGACTTCAGAAGCTACTCACAATGTCTTCCACTTCTTTGACAAAGACTGATCCACACTAGCTGCTGCTTCAAAGTACTGTCTGTATGCAAAGTAACTAGGATTTAAAGTCTCCCTTTCATCTCTGGAATAAGTGACACTTGTGCTGAACACAAGTAACTTCACCAATTTACTCAACAGCTGCATTCCACATTCTGCAGTAGCATTTAACATGCAGAAAGACTCAAAAATCCATTGGGGTTGCATGGAGGGAGGGACAAAAAGCATTTTCTTCAAAAAAACACCCACACAACACCACACAATCAAGTCAGCATCCATAAATAAACCTTTCAGAGAAGTTAAACCTTAAAAAGGAGGTCAGGTAAACCTCCAGATCAACCTCAAGATCAAAATCAACCGCACCCCATGCTGTAACACACAGACCAAAAGTGCCTTTAAAAGTCTTCCAGCTGAAGAGAAGCTACCAGGTATTTCAGAAGCAGGTCAGTATGCTTAAGCACTGCAGACTTTGAAGTTAGGAGGACTGATTCCCCTAGAACCACTCTTGTATTTCTCTCACTTCCTCCCCACCACACACACATCACCTAACACATTTTATGCTCTATTCATCCAGCTTTTTCAGTAACAACAAAAAAAAGAAGAAAAATCTTTATGAGTATTATCTGTCCAGTGAAACGGTTCCTCATAGCTGCCTCAAAACACAGGCCACAAGTATTTTTTCCTTCATACTCCCAGAGCCAGCAGAAACAAAACAGGAGTGGGACAGGAAAACTCTATCCCTGAACAATAAACCAGAAACTACTACCAAGTGTGTGCGTGGAGAAAACATCACTATCCTTATTTCCAATATTTAAAAGCAGTGAGTGGTGCAGTCTCCCAGCTGTCATACAAGCCTGTTGCATTTTAATTTGCTTATGCAGAGTACAAATTGTCATATTTCTCCAAAGAATCGGCTAGAGTAAGTGATTAGCTACACAGACTAACATTATTAGTAAGACTCTTCAGTGAAGCACTGAGAAGAGGTAAGACTCTGGAGGTGGAGTTTTGCATTTATAGAGACAGCTGGCAGAAGAGAAACAGCAGTATTCTTTCAGACCACAGAAAAGAGTAAGTGGTGGAAGTGACTCAGCTGGCTGGGAGAGTCCACTTGACAAGCAGTTGAAGGAAAGTAGCATCAACTGCTTTGCAAACCTATTACAACAGGGTTAGCTGACCAAGAATAAACAGCACCAGCATAAGCTGACCTAGCATACTCTGCTCACCTCTGGGAGTGATCTGCTGGGATCTCCTGGTCCGTCCAGCTCTCAGTGACTGTCTGGGAATAATGCTGCAGCACATGATCATGGGAGCCAATTACAGACAGAAAGGCTCTTACAAACAATTCTGTAAATCAGACTCCTTGGTCCCATCAAGCTGTGAACCAGGACACCAACCGCTTCTGCACAAGGCTGCAGAGCAGTAACAGACTATGAGTCAAGTCCCAGGGAGAACAAGTCAGAGTTTACCCCCAAAGCAGAAAGGAAGAACTTGAGCAGGTTATTCTGCTGCATAGGCTGAAGTGTATGTTAGCATCTGAAGCTTATGTTAGCATCAAAAAAATGGTTTATCCCATTTTGATCCAATTATATCTTGTTTATCCAATCAGATAGCCTATGGCATCACACATTCCTTTTTCCCACTAAGTATGGGTGCTCCTGAAAGCATTTTTGACAGCCAGGCTGGAGGTTCAACATCTCAGCATTTTGTTAACAGCACTTACAAACAGAAGTTTCAAGAAGACAGCACCAAAACTGTAACAACACTATACCAGACTGGACAAGGTAAGCAATGATAACAATAAATGAACACACTTCAGGTGAGCTCTAGGTCTCTGAGAGCCCTCTGTTACACAGAATTGACGTCCAGACCTCATATATATATTTAAATATATTCCATTTGCCCTTTTAAAGCAGCTATCATTTTGTCAAGCCTACAGCCTGCTACAATAAGACATCTCTCAACAGCTTTCAGGAAATGGCTTTCAGAAACACCCCAGCACCAATGACAGTCTCAAGGTGTCTTAATGGACAACAAATCACTGCTTCTGGAAGCAGCATGGCTCTGTTCTGTCCCAAAAAACCTATAGGGAAACCCAGACTGTCCACCTTACTTTTTCTTACTAGAGGGTTTGGAGGGGCTTTTTAATCCTAGCACAGCAGCTTTGTTTTCTTAATAGGTGAAGAAAGACTAGCACTTAATCCTATTATCTATTAAACACGCATTCACCTGCCAAAAGCAAAATTCAATGCAAAGAAAAAAGAAAAAGTTAATTGAATTTGAAGCATCTGAAGAGGTTTTGGGATAATTTTCTGAAAGAAATTTGCTGGGGACTCTAGGCAAAGTTCACTAGAATAGACCTTTTCCCCGCAACCCTAATTTTGCAGATCCTGCCATGTTTCAGTTCCTGTAAATACTCCAGCAGGGCACAAGTCAATTCAACTCTTTCCCTTGTTGAGGCAGCTAGAGTATTCCCCACTTCAATATCTTGACTCGGTACCAAAATCCTGAATGTCTGAATCATGCAAAAGCAAACAGCATTCCCCACGATATACTTGCAAACTTATTCCTTGAAAGACAGGCAGAATGCAGATGTACCTAGTTTAAGTGGTTAATGATGCAGACACTAGATATTATTGACCCAGGAGATTGTGCTAGGATTCAGTAAGACACTTGTTCAACGTGTCATTTCTCCCAGTTCCGTGAGAGCGCATCTCTTGCGCTGAAGCCACACAGCACATTGAACTGCACCTGAGGACACTGTGCCAAGTCTCTGAGCTTACCAACAAACCTTGCATCTTTATGAAAGATGCACAAATAGGCAAGTACAAATCATTAAGACAGCAAAAAAAAAAAAAAGTACAGTGCTATGACCCAGGGCACTATTCAGATGAAACACCAAACCACCTTGCAGTTTCCTTTTCTGCTTTCTCACGCCAATAGTCAGTCCAGTTCTACCTGTAACTTTAAAAAACAAACTCTCAAGGCTGCTTTCTTTACACATTAAGTTTTAGAACAGAAACCTAAACTCTATAGTTTTGACACAAAAATGGGAAATCCCAGATTTGACAGAAACAAGCTGTAGCCATTCTTAAGCATCAAAAGCTACTAAGTTACTGGAGATACGGGTTTATGTCTCAAATCTAAAGTATTCAAGGAAAACCACATTATATCCTGGCACTGCTCCAGGAACCCTGTGACACAAGACATTCCCCGACAGAGGAGCTGTTTCTTCAAGCAGGCTCCCTTTAATCCTTCAAATATTGGTATTAAGAATCTCACCCAGCTCTAGCATGCTAGATTGTAAGATCTTTCAGGGAGATCGTTGAAAAGTTCCCCTGTATATTCTTTATGAGGAAAAAAACTGCACTTTAAAAAATAGTGGCTTTCATTAAGAGACCAAAGTTTAAAAAAAAAAGTCAGTCTAGGCTCATTTTTATTCCAGCTTTTAAAATAAACGCTTCTAAAGTGCTCCCCCCTGCCCGCTTTTCTTTTAAAAAGTGTTCTGGCTTCAATAGCCAAGTTTTGACACACTGTGCACACCATGATACCTTGCTTTTGAAGAAAAACTGATTGACGTGGCCTGGCACTTTTTGCTTCTTTTGAGGTCCAGGTACATCAAACTTCAGTTTTACCAGTTACCACCCTACCCAATCCCTTTAACTCAGTTTTTAGATTAATTTTCAAGTAGCAAGTATTCCATTGCCATTCAAACTTCTGTGTACACCAATTTTTTTTCCTTCTTCTCGATATAGTAACTCAAATAGAGATTTAAACCCTTACCTTTCTGAGTGTAATCTACCATATAGGGGTAGCACTGTTTGACAACCAGGAAATCCCACATAATGAATGATTCTCAGATTTACTGAAAGCGTTAAAGGACATAGAGTGCAGAACAGTGACTTTTCCTTACCTCATAACACGCTTTTTTTTGTACAGATTGCCAAAGTGTTTTTTTATTCTATTTTCTATTCTCTGCAGCAGCTCAGCTCAACTGGTACACAGTACGGAGCCTTGGCACAGAATGAAGTTATTTGAACACTGACAGCTATACGCAGTCCAAAACAGATGGCCAATCCTCCAGTGTGTTTAAGAATTATGAGAAAGATTCATGCGAGTCTCAATGTGCTCACTGAACCTGTTTTTTTTCCCTGATAAGCTGGGGAAATTAATGAACCTGCCTATTGCGGTTATTCGTGTGAAGCTATAGGTCTAGTAGACTTACGCAGAAGGACTATCCCTATTCATACGCAGCTAGTCTTCTACCTTTTCATCACCATCTTCTTATGCAAACAGATTTCATTTCTTTTATTCCAGAAAAGAAAATTAATTCAAAATCTGTGAAAAGCATATAAGTTCTTATCTGTATTTAGGCACATCATTGAAAAGTAGCTGGCCAATGTCCATTGATGCAGCTCACAAAATAGTTACTGTCCAAGGCACTTCAGTCTTGAGTGCCTTGCCATAAAAACAGTAACTCTAGCTGACAAACTTCAGTTCATTAAGGATGAAGAGAATTAATAGATTTTTAACTCCCATAATTTTTCCCCTGCCAAGGACCTACAGTATTTCCTACAAATTCTTCGGTATGCTATACCACTTTCTCCTACAGATCTTTTCAGGACCAAATACAGCAAAACAGAATGCCTTTACAGACGAGACACTGAACTACAAGACCTCTTTGCTAAGCTCAAAAACTTTGGAAGCTATGAAGCTTTGTTATGTAGTGCTATCATTGCCATTACCTTTACGTAGGAAATCAGCATTCACATGAGGATATGGAAATGCTTTAGAATTTGTCAACAATAAGATAGCGATGCTAGAGAGCTCACCCAGAAGAGTTTAAAAAAAAAAAGAAAAAAGAAAAAATACTATTTTTGTTACAAGCAAGTGATTTTTATCTTCAATATATTATGTGCTTTTTCTGGGTAAGTCAGTTCACAGAAAACAGAAAAACATTTTCTAGCAGCCTTAATAAAAAGCTAACAAATATGAGGAGCAAACACCGCAAACAGAAGAAAGTAAATGCCAGCATGCAATTAAAATTTCCAAGGACCATGTTATGTGAAGGTTTCCTCCATTAGTTTTAAACTCAGAGGCAAATTTGCCAAATGAAACAGCCATCTTTAGGCTTTTTACATAAGATATGACTTTTATCACTTCAAGTTTCACTAAAATCCAGACGGTCCTCACTGCAACATTGATCAGCAAAGTAAAGCTTTCAGGATTGCTCATTAGTGGGAAAACCCAACCACACAAAACACAACTTCCTCTAAGGACTCTACAGAGTACAATATTGTTTTTTCAATAGAATCTTGTCAATACCACCCTTTTCTTCTAAGAAGGTCAATTCAATCAGCAAATTAAAATAGTCTTACTTAACAGGGACATTTGAAAAAAGCTTTATGTTCCAAAAATTCTAGCTAGAGATGCAAACCTTGATATATCAAATTTGTATATGTGCACAATTCTGTTCTGACATTTGTACTACACGGTCTCCCTCCTTCGGGCTGTTTGTGACAGCTTCCTTACCAACTGGAAGCAGACAAGACGTGTCATGCCTTCACAGAGGCTTCAGAACAGAATCTTCCAACGTTAAGGAACAGTTATACCAAGCTTGAGGAGGAGGGAAAAAAAAAAAGAAAAAAAAGTCACGCTTCAGAATGAACTAAAGCAGAAGGAAATTCCCTTGAACATCTATTGCTTGATCCATTGCGTAAGTTTATCACCACTCTTCTGTTTTTCAGGGAGATTTTTCCTCCAAATACCAAATGTTGCCTATGGAAGTCTTTACTAAGCAGAGACTTAGCTGGTACACCCTGAAAGCACTAAGTTTTACAGCTGTGTTATATTCAAGCAATTGTTCTCCCCAGTCTATTTAATCTATTCTTGCCTGGAACACTCTTTAGTTTATTGAGCATACCTGGGTTCCTCTATTATAACACCCTTTGCAGTGCGCAACAGCCAAGCACCTCCAACTTTAGTTCACTGTCTCTCCCTCCCCAACCTGACATGGATGGATGCCTCATTGGGAAATTTCATAACACTTTTTCAAAACACTGAAGGAGGATTTGACTGGACAGGGGTTAGTCATATTACTCACGTTAGCCAGCTGCTAATTAACTGTACCACAGTCAACTTGACTTTCAACAAATGCTTGTTCCAAAGCACAAAAGTCTGCCTGTTCAGCAGAACCATGACTAGAGCAATTAACTGTTGAACAATTAATTGTTGAAGAATACAACAAATGCTATTCTGCTTTGTACAAATCTGGCAGGAGGAAGACAGAGAAGGGGGAAGGAAGTTAGGCATATAAACACAGGCATACTGCATCCATTTTGCATCGATATAAAGGTGCCAGATTCTTAACTCAGCTTGTTATTCAATACTGCTGTTTTGTTAATGTAGAACAGGGTTTTCAAATGCCATATGCATTATGTACAAACAGAAATGAGAGCAGAGTAGAAACACTAACCTGATCAACATTCCTGGTGTTGCATAAGCGGTGGCCCTGGTTTTTTTTTCTAGCATTACCAGCACCTTTGCTAGTGCCAAGGGAGAAGAAACCTGCAATCAGAACTAGCACTTACCAGAACCAGCCACAGCTACTCGCAAGTGGACAGTCCTGCTTCCAGCCTCTCCACACAGAGAGCATCAGGCAAGTGAAACTCCAGAATGGGTGCAGGTTTCACTTCTTGGCTTATCCTATATAAATCTGATGCAACGTTTACAGGAAAACTTGATTTAAAAAAAGCCATCTAAGATTGCATATACATTAATGATAGTAGCTTGCTGCTAACGGGCAAAAAGAAACAAAGGATTCCCCATAACTGTGACCTCAATTGTTTGGTAATTGTTTCTTCACTGGCAGGAGGCCCCACAAATGAACATAGCTATCCTCGAGTCCTTGCAGCATCCATTCACGTTCTCCAAATCAGACAGAATTACACGTAAGGCAGACAACTTGGTAAAAGATCACACTCCACTTCTCACAAAATGAAGTGAACGAAGATATACGGGGGTGGGTGGGTACGCATGTATGTACAAGTGCGGGTCTGGGTTAATGCACAATCTCCACGGGTGTTTTACTGATAGGTAGCAGTAGTGCTGCAGCTTTTAAGGGTGGCTAAGTTTAGCTTGAGCAAGATTAGCTTCATAATGCAGAAAAAAAGTAAGGAAATATTGATTAGCTAGCAGGAAACTGTGCTCTCGGCTACACCCACACAGCACAATAAACCATAAGCACTTCCTAATCAAGGAACAGCAAAGCAGTTCAAGTAAAATATACTGCAGACAGCTATTTTGATGAAGTATGCTTTTAGGAGAGCAGCAAAGGCTGCCAGCTGCTCATAGGTAAGAAATAACAGATGCTTTCTCTTTAATAAACTGAGGACACAATCCTGGTTCGCTCCAGAACCTGACCTTGAAAAGAGGCTTTTTATTAAGTTAAAAGAATGTTATTGGACTTAAAATATGTATGAAAAGGGCTCCCTATAAAAGGGGTGGCAGAGCATTCCTTCGATATCATTCTTCCTTGACATCACTAACAAGGTTGAGTTTGCAAGTAATACCTAGAGAGAAGGTAGTATACCAGAACAACCTAGATGAGCATCTGCTTGTAAAGCAAGGATTAAATACAGACAATTAAAAGAGCTTCAGTTTCTCTGGAAGATTTTTCCCTCCCTCCTTCACTACATCAGGCTGTTTCTTCTTTCCATACTCGTCAAGCTTCCTTACTATGAGTTCTTCTGATTAGGTCTAGTAGCTGGGTAAGAACAAAACTGCGCCTGCATCATCAATCCAATGTTTGCTTTGCACAGCTGGACTTCCACTAGCCTCCCCCACAATCCATCTGTCCACCTCACTCAACTCAGATCCTGAATCCTGAGCTGGTGGCTTCTCCTGGGAGAAGTGGGAAAGGTAAGAGAACAAGACTTTAATCACTAATTCCATTTTATTAGATTACAACAACTTGTTTAGAAGTAAGATCTAGTTACACTGTGGAGCCCAGGACAGCAAGATGCTGTATTTTAACACCACCATATCAACCACAATGGCTAGCTACCGCATCTTCTCACCAACAGTTTGAGAACCATTTATCTCCTCTCATTTAAATAGACCCATTTCTTATTCCTCTTAAGATTTCTCTTTTGGCTCTGAAGATTTGACATGACCGTAAAACACAGCAATCATTTGGGATTGTCAGCACAGATAAAACCAAACTGCTAATTAGAATGACTGTAGACAGACCATTATGGTGTAATGCACTAGAAGTGCAGTTTAGGATCCCTATTTTTAAATGCCTTTAGGGACCATTCACATGATATGTGAACTCCACTCAAAGGGTGGCAGCAGTGAAAAGCATCATATCAGTATCCAGGCACAGAGAAGCTGAAGAACAACCATTACCCTCCAAAATAGGTCTAAAATAGCTGAGTTTTAGAATTTTCCATAATCCTGCAGGTATCTACCTGGTTTTCAAGACCACCACTATACATCAAATAGAGGAGACTGGGAAAGGCTGTTCAAACACGCATCCTGTTCCTTCCTTGCTTCCCTCCTCCCTGCCACCCAACAAAGTAAAGTAAATGTAGAAGAAGGAAAGCTAGCTTTTGTAAAAATATCTGAGCCAAAGACAATACCTCTAGTATTTAGTGTCCTCTCCTCTCCTCCCACTGCTTTTCATGCTCAGAGAAGTTCTTCTTCACACCTCCGCATCCCAATCCTCCTGAAATCACCCAGTACTACATAACACCAGCCAAAATGGACAGCAAGTAAGGTGTGGATATAAACAAGCTGTGACCAGTTTGGCCACATACTGTTAATGCATAAGCAGCACATCTCTGCAACACTACCAGGTCACTACTGGGAGCAGAGGGAAATACCGACAGTGTTAATGTCAGAAGTAAAAGATTATAGACTAAACTTTTGCATTTTTTATTTGTTATATAGATGTACTACCCCTAGAGTCTGGAAGCACAGTATAGCAGCTAGTCCCTATTTAAGTTACCATTTAACTACATGATATCACAGTCACTTCCACTAATTAAATTACAGGAGGAGGAAGCAATACAATTCAGGAAGCTAGAAAGGGAGAACAGTTACTTTTGGAAGAATAGGGATATCTAAGTCTAATACACCAGAGAGAAAGCCAGATTTACATTATGTTGATAAAGCAATAGGTTTAATCCGACCACTGTAGCCACCTTTAGTCTTATGACTCTTGCTAGCTTCATCCCTTCCTCACTTACTGCACCAAAAACTACTCTAATAAAAATAGGTATTATCCAACCCAAGTTTGCCTGATCCAAAGGACACTTAATGACCAGACTCTTAATGGGCCTATGCCCAGCCAAAGCTTAGATGTATTTTCCTAAAACCATGCCCAAAATCCCATTTGCCATCTGGACCAGTACTAATACTCTTGGGAAAAAGCCAAGCCCCACATTTAAAGCAACACATGAGCAATAGTTCTGCGTAGTTTCTGCTTGGCACACAGGCAAGTTGGGTCAGTATCAGCCAGTACCTCCTCAAACTGCAGTACATCTCCTATCCACACGACATCACTAACACACTTCCACTCTTCATCATAGGACCCTTATTTGGCCCAAAGCCAAATTTATAGGGAGTGCAGAGAAAGGCTTCTGACAGCCAGTACTCTCTCAAGAGTCAGTTTCACAGACAGTTATGTCATCTTAGTTCTAACAGTGCTCTAAAAACCGCTTTAAAACCTAAATACGGAGCCTGTTTTCCCCTAGGCTGATCCTCACCAGCAAAGTAAGCTGGGACCATATCACAATATTTGTTTTTTGATTAGCTGAATTTACGCTGACAAAGATGCAACTAAAATCTTTTCTCAAGAGAACTACACCATACAGTCCCTCAGAATTGGAAGATACTTGGATCACTACTAATATTTGTGAGGAAGTTTGGGGAAAAACTTTTAACTGATTAGATGATACAAGTTGAAGTGCAGAGCAGACTCAGAAAGGGAGCTGCCCACATAGTAGGCAACCGTACTAGTTGTCTAATTGCTATCCTAAATGACCATAGCCTGAAGAATAGGAAAGCAGCGAACTTGTCAAAGATTTATTACTACTGTTAAACAGTGCAAAGAACTGAATTTCACCTTGAAAGTCACTTTGAACAGCAAGTAGTTTCATACTGGGCTGGCATTTCTGATTATTAATATATTATAGGATGGCTCTGTCAGCTGCTTCTCTACATAAAGCTTATGTGACATTAGACTGAAAGCTACAGCACATCTTCTAAATGAGTGACCTCTTAGAGCACAGCTGACAAAGCAGAATCTAATTCTGATGCCTTCAGCTCACCCCAGCCTGTCCTTCCAATCCCCAGTTCTGCTTTTTTCCCTTAGATCAGATATGGCAAAGCTCAAACCCATTGGCAAAAAGAAAATGATCTTTCAACTGTACTGTTAAAATAAAGGCTTTGCTTGTTATACCGTTGGACTCGTATCTTCTTTCTATAAGAGCTAAATCAAATGACTTTGCCACTCCTCAATTCTCCATCGACCTTTTTAGGTGATTCTGTGCGTGATTCTGTGATATAAGGGGCCTCAGGAGGTCTCAGTCCGATCCCACCCAACGCTGGCTTAGCCACAGGGCCAGACCAGGTTGCTCGGCTTTATCCTGCCTCCCACCAGGCACAGCTGTGAGGAAATGTCCCCATCCCCTCACTGCCCTCCCCATCAGTGCCAAGGGCTGCTGTGAGGTGCCTCAAAGCCATCCCTGCTCCAGGCTGACCCACCCAGCCCTGCAGCTTCTCCTCCCAGGGAGGAGGCTTCAGCCACAACACCTCAGGACCCTCCCTGGACCTGTTCTGGGTTGCAGACATCTCTTCTGCACTGGGTCCCACACTAGAGGCAGCGCCTGGCCGGGGTGTGATGGGGGCTGAGCAGAGGGGACCATCCCTGCCCTGCATTTGCTCTGGGCTGTGCCCCTGCTCACACTACCCCCAGGATGCTGCTGCCCTCAGGGTGGCCCAGTACACAGCTGGCTCCTGCTCAGCTTGCACAGATACATTTTAAAACTCTTCTTCAGATGCCAGTATGAACATTGGAAGAAAAATATCTGATATCGAGTCAGGTACATATATATAGAAATTTTTGAGCATCAAGCAGATATCCTACCTAGTGATCTACGCTAAGCACCTACATATAGCAACCACCTCTTCCTGCAAGTGTAATCTGGAGTATAGAAAAGACAGAGCCTTTCACATATAACACCACGGATGCACAACCCTCAGCCACTTTGAAGTCTGGTTATTCCTTATAACTAGGTGATAGAGCTTGGGGAAGTCATATCTCAAAAGCGCATAGAGTAGACAAACTTGGAACCTTTAAAAAACAGTATGACTACCTTCATTCTGATGCATGATTCTGCTTAGTTTGCCTACCAGTGTCTTCACTGCCAAGTAGAGGCTGCTTTTAAGCCACTGACTAGTAATGTATGTTACCATACCAGAGCAGGAAAGTTTGGTAGCCAGTTCAGGTATGTAGAGCCTAGACGCAGAACAGCATTACTTTAAAATGAAATTTCTAGGTAGAAAAACAGCAAACATTCCTACCATGTCAGAACAAGAGAGCAGTCATAGCTCCTTGAACTCCTTTTGGATTTGCAAAAGTAGCAGTGTTGAAACCACTCCCTTGCGCATTGCTGGTCAGTGACTCTGTTCAATTATCTTCAAATTGCTTTAATTGGAAGTCATGAAAATATCTCCCACTCTAAGGTTAAAGTCTGGGTTTTTCCTTGGCGCTCTTCAAGTTCAGTTTTCATGAAAGAAGCCATGAAGGTATCTCTTCCCACAAGCTCTCATTTCAAGTCCTCTCAGCCTCTGCTTTTCTTACTAAATCCAAGGACTTCAGCAGAACTACAGCAATTGATTAAAGAGGCTGAGACTTTGGACAAGGCTCCTATTTCCTATAAAGGAAGGAAAAGAAGTACTTTCCTGGGCTGAAGTACCCCAGCTAGAGACATCCTGAGAACAGAGAAACACTAAGCTGAAGCACAGTAAGAGAAAAGATCAGATAAAGCTTTTTCAGAGTATTTTAGCTTCGAGACTGAAGATTCTGGTATTAAGATTGAAACAGGTCATTTTGCTCTCCTCCACTCAGGGGAAACAAGATTTCCCCTTGGGATGGGTTTCCTCCTCCCTGCCTTTTCAAACCCAAAACGCTAAGTAGCCTGGACAAGCCTGATTTATTTCTTCACAAGCAACAGCTATTGACTGCTTTGTCACTCTTTCTTCAGCCATCTATCAAACCACCACAGCAGGTCCTGAGAGCTCTGTCTGCCTCAGCTCCTTGCAAGATACCATTTTCTCCAAGCTGGGAACTGACATGAGCTGATTAAAAGGCAAGGTACAATCAAATTCACTTGAAGCAACTTCATCCTTCAAGCTTCAGACGTGGAGGTAGGGCAGACTTGTTTTATTTTGCTGGAGGACATAGAGTGAGCAGAAGAAAAATACTTTCAGAATTCCTCGTATTTGTAAGCAAGTAAACAGCTTGCTTCACACACTGTTTATGAAGTGAGTTGGGCTTAGACCCAACTATTACTATAGTAATAGTATCTCACTATTTAGCTCTCTCCTATCTAGCTTTGTGCTGCATGGCAAAGTATCCATTTTTGAGACAACCACTAGTAGCAGCAAAAAGGCTCAGACTCAGTTCTCTGGATTAAGTTCTGTTGCCGCAGAGGAACCATCTGTGGGAAACTGCTCCTCAGGGAACACCTCCTTTTTTGGTACCAGAAAGTGCAGCAAACAGCTTTTCAAGATAGGAGGTACAGTATGTAGCTTCTCTCAAATTTCAGACCTATATGGGGAAAAAAAATCATCGTCTAGAAATAAGGAAAAAATTCCTCCATGTTTCCTCATCTTCACAGCAATGCAGAGCAGAACCATTGCAGTGAGCATACTATCAAGTGGCACCACCCCTGAAGTAAGATTTTAAAAAAGTTCAACATGAAAGCATGATGATGCCATCAACATTTTAATTTGTAGGTTTTAACTGACTTAGACTACAGAGCGTAAACGTTCAAGTCCATCTTCTTGCTCAAGTCAGGATAAGAAAATATAAAACTGACACGCTTACCAGAAGGAAGGGCTCATCTAGGAGCTGAGGACCAAGAAGTTACACCTCCTCCATCTGCTTAGTTTAAAAAAAAAAAAAAAAAAAAGCATTGCAAGGTAATTGGAGTCTTATGCGCCTTAAAAGATGTCCAAGAGACTGAGCAGCTTTAGAAGTTCTCAAACACGGGTCACTGACACCGCTCAAACTATTCATCTTGTATCCAGGTACAATTGGCATCTTCACCTCTTTGCTACATGTACAATATTTCAGTGTCTAATACTTGTATGTTTCAAGAAATATTCCGATATTCAATATATACTCAGTAGGAATACTCAGTTTTCCTATTCCCATTTAATCCTGATATACTTCTATACCACTGCATAAAGGATTATCCTTAGTTTCTTCGATCCATACACATTACACATAACAAACACCTACCATCTGCAATTCAAGTGTACAAAGCTGCCCAAATAGTGTTAGATGTTGTCTAGATAACACTGCACCAATCTGAGTGTACCATTTTATACTCATTTAGCTAGGTCAGTGCAAAGTCTTGTGTACATCTACTTCAATTGGATGGGAATATACTCATAGTTACCTTAGTGTGGTATAAACATATAATTAGAATTGCATGCCTACAGCTTTTCCTATTAGCCTAAAAGCCAGATTTTAAGATAGATATATGCAGAGAAAGGCAACACAGCCTTCTCAGAGAAGCAAATCATGAAAACAGATATCAGAGTTTTGAAAGGGGCAAGGCAACCCAGTAAAATAAACAGGAGAACAGTTAGTTGGTTATTAATATTCAGCATCAGAACATTTGAGCATTCACTAGTTGAACAATGATTATAACGTTGGACACAGAGCAGTAACATTACCCAAGATTTTTATAAGCAAAGTGTAAATTAAAATTGAAAGTGCGGAGTTAATTGTAAAAGTCAGCAAAAGGAAAAGGTTCATACAGAAATATCAACTCATCTTGTGTTCTCTTGTGTATGTGTTCCTTTGAATATGGAGATTGCTGCATTTGCTCATTCCATGCAATTTACATCAAAGATATGCAATTTGACTTAATTAGCACTGCTTCAAGAACATTAACTTCTTGTTTCCCAGCTAAAATACACAACCTTTACTGCACCTGATTACATGCGATCAGTATCTTTAAGAGATTGCCAGGAGGGAGATGTCCATGTTAGCGAAAGCAAGAGGAAAAGCAGAGTTCATTCTTCTGCTACAGCAACTGCTCCTAGTCAGCAACATCTGTTCCTTTTGTAACAGCTACTTCTTAAAGACCAGATTATCAAACTCAAAAGTTAGTAACGGAATCTACTCTTCACCTGATGTTTTCCAATACTTGGACAGAAGATCCTTCTCAGACACTTTGTATGCATAGCCCACATTATACCACCAGATGCATGTGCAGTCACCATTCCCTACACATCCAGCTGTGCAAGAAATCATCAACAAAAATCAGCTCCATTGCCTAGTTATGATTCAGTAGGGAAGAGATCCCTGACCAACAGAGCTGTCTCCAAAGCAAGCCTGAAGTCTCCTTCATCAGAATAGTGAGTTTATAGCCTTAAACTCTACTGGCACAGATGAATCTCATTACAGGAAAAGTACTCCTTATAAAAATAGTCTTTATCAAAAGGCGAGCATGACTCCACATTTAATTTTCTTTCAGTTTGCTCAACCATTACAGGAAGGGGAGGAAAAGAAAAAAAAAAATCAACTACTTGCTTAATGAGGCTGTAATTCTCCTCTTGCCTACCAACATCTCAAACATGGATGCCAAGTTTTACAGTTCAGCTAGATGAATGCAAAAGTAGTTTAAAATCTTCCTCTTTCTATATAGTTCACTTTGTTAGTGATTTAGAATCCCTGTCAGAACTGATTTTCTGGCCAGATTAGGAATAGCAGTCTTAGGTCAGGAACTCATTTCTGGGATATAACTAAAACAAAAAAAAAAAAAAAAGGTTATTTAAACTCATTAATAAACCCATTTCTTCACTACTAAGCAAATGCAATACATGCTTACTTTTCACATATGCAGAAAAGGCTACAAGAAGCATATGGTGTTTTAGAATTATGACCTTAGTTGTCCCTTTCTTGGAAACGGACAGAAAACAGCTTCTAATACATAATGGGTAGAAGGGAATGCAGCAGGAAGCCTGATGAGATTTTTAAGTATGTTACTAGAGATGAAAATAAGAGCCTTAGCTACAATAATAGTAAGTATATATTAAGTGTACTTAAGATTCAAGAAACCCTTCTTATACCGACTGTGATATGTAAGCTATAGCATTTGCCTCTTACCTTTAACTAGCTATGTTTCCTGGTTCAAGACTGGAGATGAATGGTAGATATAGAAGAAGTAAGTAAATTCCAAGATCGTGCTCTGCCTTGAAACTGGATTGGCGTACATGAAATTTAATGCTAACGGATTAACAGAAACAGAGTTACAGCACTAGTTTTTCAGCATTTCAAAACGACAAACAAAATGGATGGCAATGAAACAAGAAATCTACTACAAGACAAAACGTGAGCACAGTGAAGGTATGTTTGCTACTAGCAGTCTTTCTGTATATTACCAATTTCAGTGTAATTGCTATGCACGCTCAAAGCAATCATTCAGAAGTCTAAATACCCCCCCAAATCCTTTCCATTGTCACGACAACACCCACTCCCAGATCTTCAGAATCCTCCTACTATTATAAGAGAGCCCCAAGGGAACCTCTTCCTCCTCCTCTCCCCGCTTCCCATCAATGCATGCACTTCTGTCAGCATCACCTGAGGACGTGGCACAGGACACTTACCTATTTCTGTAGCTAAAGGAGTGCATTTATGTCCCACAAGTTCCTTCAGCCACTGAAAACTATCCAGCTGTCCAGAAAACTTTTGGAAAAGCACTGACCAAAACTAGGCACATCTTTCTGTGGCATGTAAGGAGAGGCCCTATAACTTTGGGAAAGCCATCTAAATAGACGGGAGGAGATATTCACAGATACCCTTAAAACAACGAGGGTAAGAACAGATAAGCAGCGGACAAGTGCCGCACTTAGGTACCGAAGCTGAAATCACAAGCCAGAGACATTTACACTGCTGACCGAGTCACAACACAGAAAAAGCCAAGCTCGCAAGTCCCAGCACAAACACAGGGCAAACAAACCACCGCCCTTTACCCAGGGTCCAGATATTTCATTTCTCACATTCGATACCCATTGCAGTGAGCCTAAAACAGGTGCCTTCCAGAAATGGTGGAGATCCTTAAGAGTTTCAGTACTGGAGAAGAGCCATGACAGATTTCACCATGAAATCCATAGCTCATACATACGTACATACACCACCCCCCCATACACATCACAGTCATACATATACACACATTACAGTATATTAACATTAAACTTGCCACGACTTTACGTAACACCAAAACCCACAGCCCCTGGCACACGAAGGCTGACTGTCCAACCCCCAGAACGCAGCACTAGACATAGCATCCAGTGCCACAAAACCACAGAATTTTTCCTACCAACCTGGATTTAGTTACAAGTTGGAATATTTTGAACTTATCTGCTACTGACCTTGAAATCAAAGACATGCAAGCCTAAGAGGCCCCTTTCACACATTCGGCCCCAGTGGTACGCAGACACAGTTTGAATATATGCAAAACCTCGTGCAACCTCTACTTCAACCCGGCCATTTAGCTCGGTGGAAATCACACAAAGCAGATCTGTCTGTTCTCTTCTGCCCAGCCTCCTCTCATACCCTGCTCTAGGTGACATGGCAGAAATCTTCAGTGAGTCAACATAACAAGAAACAGGAAAATGGACAAAAAAACAAAAGGAAGCAGATTCCAAGTGCCACTACAGGCAACAATTCTACTTCTGAAGAGGAAAAATTTAAAAAGACTTAAAAAAAAAATCAAAACATTACTGGCAAGGTAAGAAGCAGAGACATTACTGCTAGAAAAGTCAAGTTTACATTACTATTCCATTTCCACAGTGGAGTCTCCTCCTCTCACCCCTTATAAGTTAAAGGGACTAAGTAATGCATTTGCCTATAAGTTTCCTGGAAATTCAAGTAAGTAAATATTAACTCTATTCAACCATACTGCAAAACAAACCCTACTAATTTCGTTTCTGTCATTAAGATTTGAACCAGAAGTACAGAACACAAGCATTTCAGCAATCATGCAAAGGCAGTTTCATTCCACAAGCACACATTAAGATTGTTTGGTTAAATCTAAGTATTTAGTTTAAAAAAAAAAAATCCTGAGGAGTTTAAGAGCAAAGGTGCCTAGCCCAGGCCCACAGAAAAGCTGCTCAGTGCATCATGGTGATTATTCCTTGAACGCCCTGAACAGCCTTTCCCACCTGTGTTTAGAACATTTCACGAAGCGGTCAGATGTCCAGATTCTCCCTACTCTACTAGTACTCAAGTATTCAAGAAATTACATATATGTATTTTAGATTACGTTTTATCAATTCGGTAACCATCTATATACAAGATTATCTAAGCCTACTCCACACGGAGCTGAAAAACCACAGAAACTGGCTGGAGCCCTCAACGCCAGCCAACAGAACCGTCAGTGTCTTACTGGCTTTCTCTAGGCTCACAGTCATTTGGGCATAAACAGCAGTTGCACTGGGAAAAGCCAGTTTTGCTCACTAAAGCAAAGATAAGATATTCTCTTACTCATACAGGATCTTACAACCTCATCTGCTCTAAGGGTCTGAGAGTCATTTTGTTTTAAATGACAGGTAGTAAACTTAATCCAGTAACAACCTGGGGTGAGGAACAGTACTTGGCACCTACAGTTAATAGGTTTTAGCCTGCTTAAAAATGGCATAGCTAACCATATAAAAGAAGCATTTACCAGTTACTATTGGGCTCTCTATATCAGGAAAAGGTTATAGCAATGCTGTTATTCACCCCTCACTACTTGAGGTGGGGGGGGGGATGGGGAGATAAGGGGAAAGTAAGAAGAGAGTGAGAGTAGCTATATAACATAGAGTTGTACTTCCAAACCTGAAGAACCCCCCACCCCCTTTTTTTCCTTTGAAACAAACATTCTGTGCAGTTTTTGCTGAGCATCACCAGCAACCTCAGAACTGCGGATAAAGGAATTAAGAAATAGCATCACCAAAAATCTGATGAAGTGAAAAGTAGGACTGTCTAGAATGATTCTCACTCTCATCCCCAGGCTGTTGTACTCTCGATTTAAACCTCTTACACTCATTACACTTTCTACTAGGAAACTATAGCTTCTTCCAAACCCACGTATGTTTGGGCTCGCTGTAACTATCAATATCAGTGAGAAACCCCTGATGGTCTAGTACTAGACTACCAGAAAAGCAGTAGCTTAAAGAAAGGAGAAAACAATGCAAGACGGAATTGTTTTATAAGCTCCCTCTGGAAAGCTTCAGCTTGCTTCCAATTTGGATTTTTCAAATGTACGCAAGTAATACCTTGCCATTACAGTTTGCGTTGTTATTATATAATTACAGTTCCTAAAACTCCAGATACCTCGCCAGCAAAGACAGAATTAGACTGATCTGTTTCAAAAACTGATGCGCCTTTAGAATTTTTAAGTAAGTTTCCCGGAAAAGAGCGTTTAAGATTTCTGCCGTAAGCGGTTTGTAACTACTTCACGTACTTACTAAACTGAAAAACAGCACTCTCTACAAAACCCTGATTACTAAGGCTGAACGTTTCACTGAGGTCATCTTTTTACAGGTGTACTTTCTGCACAGCTCTGTGCCTTGCCAAGAGCAGCCTAGACAAAACAGCAAGTGCTTGCAAATGGGGAAAACCTGCAATTAGCTGTTTTGTAACTACAGCCTCTGCCAAGCACAGGGTGCGATATAGTTACACAGCAGCAGCATGGGAGATGCTAGGAGTCCCTACAACCAACACCAACGCCTGCTGGGCCAGGGCAGCTTGCTCAATACCAGCAGTTTCTCCCAGTTCCGGTGACAGTCACGGAGCTGGCCTATGAAAGTTATTTTGCCAGCAGAAACTTGGTATGACTTTTTAAAAAAAAAAAAGTGTCAATAGCGAGGACTGGGCAACAAAACATCGTGATTTGACCCACAGGTGGTAGCAACAGTCACATAGCTAAAAGCCACAAATTCGAATTCTGTTATGCCAGCTTCTCCAGAAAAAGTCCTCTGCAGTAAATGAAATTAGCTAGATTTAGACAGATAACAGATGGAAAAGTATGCAGTTGCTTGCTTCAGAACTGGACCAACAAGTGTCAAACCCAAAGCACCATCAGCTAACCCTCCTGAACAGGACTGAGATTTTTTCAAATAATTTGAGGGCTGTTAGGAAAAATAAAAAAGGCTGAGTGCACAAAGGCAATGCCCTCTCCTGTTAAAACTCTTTGTAACAGCTGGTAGCATTCATTGCCCTCTGTAGATGCCAACATCTATTACAAAAGCATTAGAACAAAAGCAGAGACAGCATTAAAGAAAGATCGAAACGTACACTCATCACAAATCAAGTTTATCTATCAGCTAGCTTTTTGTTTTATTGCTCTGAAGAACATCAGTGGCAATAAATAGAATAAAACATCATTATGCTCCAGCACAGCAAGGTTTTACCCATAAAAGCAACATTTCAACATCACTGTTCCAGGAAAGAGCTTGCCCTTAGATCCTTGTGATGTTTTTACATGCTGAGTCCATCTCTACATTAGCACTGTCTCATTTTAAGACAGATGCACAGAAGAGCTGAAGTATTTCTTGGAATTTTTTGGCAAGAAAATACTAGATGTGTCATTTATTTCCTATCTATCCCCCAAATAAAGCCTACCTAATCTAGCTCATTTAGCTTTACAGGGGCATTAGCAGAATTCAGTCTGGGTGTAGCTTTGATGTAGTTTAAACAAGGCCATTCAGAAGTCTGGGAAATAATTTGAAAGGCTTTTAGTGGCACTTAAAAAAAAAAAAAAAACATACACAGCTACTCCAGATCAGTTCGCAGCTGCTTGAAACACTCTAAACTCACTACACCTGGGTCCTCCCCACCTCCATTTCTGTCTGTTTTTTAAGTGTTGCAGTTTACGATTTTGGAAGAGCCAATAACGAAATAAATCCAAAAACACCCTGGTAAGATGACCTATGCTTCTCACTGGAAAACATCATTCGAAACAGGTCCGGGTAGAGGAATTTCAACTGGAACTTCAACTGGAAAAGCGGAGTTCAGATTGGTACGGGAAAGTCATATTGAGCTTGCATGCAGAAGTATTATACTAGTGTGATTAAGCCAACAACAGGAAGAGATTTATGCAAATACAAACATATTGAAGAAATATCAGTTTTAAAGATGAAAGTAATTAAAACCTCCACTGTGCAGAAGAGAGTTCAACCACTCTACCAGAATAAAAACATACAAACATTAAGACAGCTCTACTTGAAGGGAAATACAAGGTTCGGTATAGCCATAAGACGTTTGAAAAGGGAACCAAAGCTGTTATTTTGTCAAATTTTAAAAACAAGATGATAAAACTCCCTGGCAGTTTCAAGGTCATTTGTATGTGTCTGCTGTTGCAAATGCTGTAAGCATATCACAGCAATAGCATCCTTTTCAAACCGTAGGAAGAATTACCATTTTTTGTATTTGCAAACAAAAATATGTATGCATAATAGCTACAAAGCAGATTCAAAGTCCACTCTTAAACATTCAACCCTAATATAACATTTCCAAAAGGCCATGAAAGAGAGGGAAGAGGAAGACTTAATGTGATTTCTACAATCGAAATCTCCCTAAGATTAAAAGAAAAAGGCAAAACTCAAGGTCTAGCTAATATCCTGGTGGTTATCTTCCCTTAAGAGGACAGATTCACACTTGCTGGAATATTTTCTGGACCCTTGGATTAATTTAACTAACAGTGGTCATGAAGAAAGAAATAAGGAAGTCAGCACAGAAAAATAAAGAGTGTCTTGCCTTTTAGTAAAAGAATACATACATACGTGTGTGTGTGTATACACACACAAACTCCTACATACTGTTAAATACTCAATTAACCAGGAATTACTAGTTTATCAAACATAACACTTACATAAAGTGCCAGACACATAAGTCTTATCTAATTACTAAGTTATATAATGAAAGTTTTCTTCAAAAGCTCCATAAACGTAGCAACATATTTAGTCTCATAGACTTCATTTAAATCATTCTTTTAAATTTTGCAGTAATATTTCCATTATTCCAACAATCTATAACCACATTTAAACTGCTGCACAGAAATCTAGATCAAACTACGCAACAGAGAGATTATAGAGGGAAAAGGGATACTGAACTGTCTTCCCTGCCGAGACTAGCTATTTTAGCCATTATTATTGGTACTATGTAAATGAAACAAGTTGCTTTAATCCCTCTCTCCAACAAGACTAAGGAGGTTTTTTTTTAAATGATGCAATTAACTGAAAATAAAGCCAATGCACATTACCTACAAAGAGGCCAAAAAAGATGAAGCCTAGCAGAATTTAAAAGAAAAAAAGGATAATGAAGAGTCCCACAGAAGCTCACTTTACTGATTTCTCTGCAAGAGTTTCCTGTAAAACAGCACTTATTGGCAAGGTCAGCCCCAATACTTGATTGGGAGGGGGGGAGGAGGGGGGGGCATGAGACCTGACCCCGAGCAGCCACGCCAAGGGCGAAGCTCTCTAGCAGAAACTTTGAGATTGCCCTCAAAACATGCAGCAAGCTTTTCTTCTCCCGCCCCCTCCACCAGCATTCCCGCTTTCGGTTTTCGCATGGTGCTAAAGCCACCAGCCTCCTACCCATCGTTCATCACCCCCCAGCGCAGAGGGGTGGCAGCAGCCGCTCAAGGAGGAGCAACCACTCAAAAATTTAAAAAGTTTCACACACTTGCAAAGTTGAAGCCTTCCACGGTTTCTTCACCCTAGACGGGATGGGGGGGGGTGTGAGGGCACCGCCCCACGGCCGAGCAGTTACTCCCAGCCCCGAGCCCAGCCCCACGTCCAGCCCCCGCCGCCCCCGCTCCACCTCGCTGCGGGGCCAGGGCACCTTCCTCCCCGCTGGCGGGGCTGGAGCCCCCCTGCAGCCACGCGGGTTATCGCCACGCGTGCAGGCGACCGCGGGCAGCTGCAACCTTTCCCCCCCCTCCAACCCCCGCCTCCCAGCAGGAGATCCTGGTGCAGACGCCCCGGTGGTGGGGCTGCCAGCAACCCCACTTGCAGCAAGGTCGGCCCCCAAGCAGCGGGGTAAGCGGGGCAGGCTGTGGGGAGAGTGGCGGGGAAGGGAAAAAACACGCCAAGTGGGGGAGAAAGTCGCTGAGGCAGAAGAGGCGTTTGAGACGAAATGAAGGGCTTATTGCACAATGCTTTCTCGGGGGGGGGGGGAGTGGGGGAGCAACAAACCACAGGTGCCAAACGCATCCAATTAGCACCGCATGGGAAAGAGAAAAGAGAGACATTAAAAAAAAAAAAGGAAAAATCCTAAATGAGGAAAACAGGCAAAACAAAAACAACAACAACAAAAAAGACAATCCAGCACGAGGAAGGGGGTGGGGGGGAAGACAAGAGCAGTTCGGACAAAAAGAAATTGCCAGCAGCAGCAAGCCGCTTTGGATGCAACTCTGCAGCTACTCTAAGAGTTTGCAAGTTGGAAGAGCAACCACCCGAAAACGACCCCCCCCCCAAAAAAAAAACCACACCTCCAAAAACAAACAAACAAGCCAACAAAAACCCCACCCACCAACTCACAGGCTACCTACTACAACGACGGAGGAGCGTGGCAGGCTCTCTGCACACTGCGGGCTTTAACACCTCCAAGGACAAGCGAGGACCTCGCTCACCTCCCCCACGTCCCGGACGGCTCCTCACTCCACCATCCCCCCCCCCCTCCCAAATCCCCACCCCTCCTCCTCCTCCCGCTCTTCACCCCCGCGCAAAGCTGCGTCCCCTTACGCCTAACAACCAACCCCGCGCGGCAGGAGGTGCCTCCTTTAAAAAAAAAAAAAACAACAAAAAAAAACAAATAAAGGAGATAAAAGCGAAGAGCTAGACGGCGCGGTCCCGAGACGCCGCCTCACCCGCTCGCTGCCGGCCGCAGATGCCGCTGGTGCCGGTGCCGGTGCCGCAGGAAGCGGGCGCGGGGCGGCAGCGACGGGCTGATAGCGGCGCCCCCCGCCCGCCCCCCGCCTGAGCGACGCCGCCGCCGGCCACTCAAGGAGCCCCGCGCCCCGCCAGGGAGGGGGGGGGCAAAGGAAGCAGCCTCGCCCCCCCCACCCCTCGCCTCCGCCCCCCCCACCCCACCGCCCCCGCCGTCGTGGGTCCCGCCCGCGCAGCCTCCCCCCCCCCCACCCCACCCCGCGGGAGCCACGTCGGTGGGTGCGGGCGGCGCCCGACGGCAGGTGCCGGCGCGGCTGCTCTCCCCCCCCCCCCGCACACACCCCACGGAGGTGGCAGCGTGGCGGGGACGGTGCCTGGCCGCCGCCGCCCAGCGCGCTCCCACGGCCCGGGGGCTGCCCGCGTCGTCGGGGCGGGCCGTGGGTTGGTATCCCCGCCGACGGGTGGCCGGTGGGTGAAAAATAGTACAGGGGCAGCAGTTTACACCACCGCCGCGTGGAGGCACGAAGCGGGGGAAGGTCCTGTCCCACCCACCTGCCCCGGGCTGTGTCAGTTCTTTCCCGACGTGGACTAGGTGGGTAAAGGAGCAACGCGCTGGGGATAAATTAAACAACAACGGCAGCGCTCCGGTCCGCTCCCGCAGGGCAACGCACGCTGCAGCGCGATCGTTTGCCGGCTCTCAGGGGCCTCCTCCTCCTCCTCCTCCTCCTCCCCGTGGGAACGGAGGGCGAGAAGCCCGGAGAGGCCTCAGCGGAGGGGACGCCCCGTCCAAACCTTTTGCCGGTGGCCCCCCGCCCCACACCACCTCGGATTTTGCTTCTGCTGCTCAATGCGAACTTCCTGCCCCATCCCCCAAACACCCCCCCACAGCCCCCCGCCCTGCGCTTCCCCCCCGGCCGGCCGCCGCGGTAGGACCACGGACAGAGCCCGCGGCGCGACGGGGCGGCCGGCCGCCCACGCACCGCGCAGCGCGCACCGCCCGGCACAAAGGGCAGCGGCGCCGGCGCGCAACCCCCGCGCTCGCCTGCTCGCGGGCCCGCGGCCGCCCCGCCCGCCCCGACGGGCCCGGCCACCGGCTCGTCCGCAGGCGGTGCCGCTCCCGCTGACAATGCGCGTCGCGCGCACCGGGGGGGGGGGGGGGGGGAGGGGGGGCAGGCAGCCGCAAGCCTTTGTGTGCTCCGGCACACAGGCCGCGCCACGAAAACACGGTTTGGCTTAATGCAATTAGGCGGGGCGGGGGGAGGGGGGGGAGCGGGGGTCTTATCCCGTCTAATCGGCAAACGCAGGTTTTATCTTTTCAAAGCGATACTCATTCATTCATTCACCCATCCGCACGAGGTGGCTGCCCTCAGATGCTGCAGGAAAGTCAATGTATTTGGAGTCAGACCGGCGGTCTGGTGCTGGGAACTTTACAGCACGGCCAGGACTGACAATGTCCTGCAGACGGCATGTACACCTTTCTACTTGAATGCAATACGGTCATCCTACTTCTGCTGCTGGTATCTTAGTATTAGAAATACTTCCAGGGAGCCGTGCAGTCACGCTGCAATATACACGAATTGCATTATACAGTTCAATGTACACGAATTGTATTATACAGAGCAAGCATACATAAAAAGCATAATTCTGTACTGCATACATAATAAGCGTAATTCTGTACTGCATGCATCTTCAGCTTTTTTGTAGACCTTACCATACACATACAATCATGGAAAGAATCAAGGCACAACTTACCTTTCTCTCTTCAGCTTAAAAAAAAAAAAAGTAACGGTGCAGCTTTCCCAATAAAGAGGAGTAAGAAGCAGATGGATAGCTCTCTCAAGACAAAACACGAGAGCGAAACTGTGCACAGTTCTAAAGAAAGAAAAAAAAAATCCTCTCCCTCCCCCCTCAGCAGTCCAACACTCGTGAGAAATCAAAAAAAAAAAAAAAAGGAAAATGTAAAAAAAAAAGGGAGGGGGAAACTCAAAAAAGAGAGAGTGACAGGACTACGCTCCTTTCGCAACCCAGCTGATGCCCAAAAAAAAAAAAAAAAAGAGAGAGAGGAGGGAGGGGGAGAAATAAAGGAACAAAGACAAGGAGGGATGGAAGGGCGATTTAAAACGGCGGGCGGCCGGCCGGCTGGTCGCTCGGTTGGACGGACGGACGGACGGACGGTCGCTCCCTCCCTGCCTGCCTGCTTGCTTGCTTGCTTGCTGGTCCCTTGCTATCGGCGCGCCGCCGGAGCGAGCTGCTGCATCGCTCAGTGGGCGCGGAGCCGCGGGGCTGGGGCGGGCGGGGAGGGGGGGGGGAGGACGCCGTGCCGCGCCGTGCCGCGCCGTGCCGTGCCGGGGAGGTGGCCGCGCCGCAGATTTATAGCCACCCCGCCACCCCGGCTCCCCTACCGCCGCCGCGCCGCGCCGTGCGTGCGTGCGTGCGTGCGGCTGCGCGCCGCGTGTCCGTGGGGGGGGAGGTGTGTCCGCGGGTGGGTGCGCGCAACCTTCCTCCCCCCACCCCTCCCTCCACTCCGCTCCCGCCGCCGCCGCCCGCCGCGGCGCCGCGCTCCCAGCCCCGGCGCCACGCGCCGAAGGGTCTCCTCCCCCCACCCACCCCGGCGCAACGCAACCTGCTGCCGGCCGCCGCCCTCCCATTGGCCCAGCCGCCTCCCGCCGGCCCCGCCCCGGCGAGGCGGCGGCCGCCCGTTGGCCGCGGCGCCTGCCGCTCCGGCCGGCCCCGTTTCAGGCTGCGTTGCGGCGCGCGGGGCGGGGAGGGCTGGGCGCGCTCCGCGGCCGCGGCGCCCCCGGGCTGCGCCGCGGTGCCGGGCGGCGGCTGGTGCCCCGGGGCTGCGGGGCTCCCTCCGCTCCCTCCCCCCCACCCCCCGCCGTCGTTGCCCAGGGGTCAGGGCAGCCCTTACGGAGCCCAGCGCAGAGGCAGCGGCGTTAGGCAAGAGCGGCTCGTGTTTTTTCTCGCGTAAGGGCGGGGAGGTGCGGTCGGACCTCGCCGTCCGGGGGAGGACTGCGCAGGGCTCGGGGACGTCCGGCTGCCGGTGCCCTCCTGCCTTTGCAGGAAAAGCTGCCAGCAAACGTGATGCCTGTGCGCACCCCATGCTGTCCTGGCAAAACGTGTGTCAGCACTCTGAATTTAAAGTTGGGGCCCTGCCCAAAGATCGTTTTTGCAGTTTGCCCTTTTGAAAGTGGACGTAGTAATGAAAGATATTTATTGTAACTACCGTTATGAGTGCAGAGAACGGGGTGGGGGGAAGGGGACCTTTTAGTCATTATATGCTTCCTTTCTCTCCCAGGGAAAAAAGTTGTGTTCCCAAAGAGAAAGATCGTTGTGTGGTACGGGAGAAACAATTCTGCGTGGTGTACACAAACGTGCCGTTCATTGCTCGCACTCCTTGTCCTTCGTTGCACTTGATCTTAATTTCTTTTTATAATCCGAAATGCTTCCTAAAGACAGTTTTCTTTCCCCTGACTCAAAACTCAACGGGCACATAGCGTACTTCCAATAGCAAAGCACTTAAACCCTTCAGAAAGGAAATTTAGATACTTATTTACTGCAGTCTAGTACTTGCATGTAGCAAGGTGCGGAAGGAAAGAGGCATGCGATCTCAAAGAGAGGCGTAAAGTGAATTAGCGTTCCTTGAGAGCGTCCTTGAGTGTTTATAAATAATTAATAAAATGAAAGAGAAAACATGCTTGTTTTGGTCCTTGTAATCTCCATATCCTATCACTATGACAATAACTAAGTGGCACAGAGGGCCTGGTTTTGCAGCTCACATAATTAATTGCATTCCAAATGTATCTGACGCTTTTCTAGAACAGACAATTTTTATCTGATTATTTACAGTCTATTTTTAACTCTTTGAATCAGCCGAACTCTGAAAAAATGAATGAGTCCCTGGGTGAACAAGTGACGAAGTAGCGGACCTAAGAACTGAAAAAGAACTGGAGAGCAGGCTCTCACTTTTACAAATATTTCCCTACCGAAACAATCATGCAACAGTCCTACATGAAGTAAAGTCTATATAGTTTGTAGCAGAACATGTGCAAATTATGCTTCCAGTGGTGTCAGTCTTTGAGAGCGAGAGCGTCTTCTGAGGTTACGCTATTGTTCATCTAATGTCTGTCGATGACTCTTGACTAATTATGGCAACTGTTATCCTTTGATGCAGCAAAACTGCTTTTAAATGTCTACTAATGATACTACAATTACAATGAACTTGGTAATGTTCTTTAAGGTGTTATTGCACATCTGCAAAGTTTTGTGTATGTCTTTAGAAGAAAATGCAATTATTTGTGCCAGGCCGAGTGCTGAAGTGCAGGTTAGAACAGAGACCAAGTAGGACACATCTGTGAAACTCGTGTACTGTATTTTCATCTTAGGAATTGTTAGATTTCGTCCCTCATTCCTTTCTCCCCCAGTTCATTTTGTGCTGAATGTGTTTAAGCAAACAACAGTGTTCCTTAGCAGAATGTCAGCAGTGCATTAGCAAAAAATGAAAATAGGCTCACTGAAATTCCTAAGCAATTGAAGTCGTTGGCAAAAATAAGCTAGTCGAATGAATAAACTGCTGTTCTCAGAACAAAAACGCAGGCTCAAAGAGAAAGCTACAAAGTGTGATATTAAAAATCAGAAGCATGGCTTTTTGAACGTTCAGGAAATTAAAGGACTCCACCGTCAGTAGCTTGCCCATCAGGTCTGATAGATATTCTGATTAAACCTCTATGTCCTCCCCCCAAAAAGCACGATATCCCTCCTGTAATTAGTGTCCAGCTTTTAGTGAAAGAAGCCAAAACTTTATATACTCTCCTTTAAGGCTTAAGATCACTACAGATAATGCGCTCACGTTTGCCAATACACTGTGCTAAAGTGAAATTAGGCAGAAAATAGCTGTTGGAGTGAATTGTCTTGTCATTGGCCCTTCCCGTCTTTAATACGTTTTCAGAAACCCTTGATGTCGGCAGTGGCAACAGAAGGAAAGCTAGATTCTCCCCTCTCCCAGGAAGGATACGCTTTCCCGCAAATTAACTGCCCCCTTTCTTTGGTAATGTGTCTTGGAAAGAAGTCCATATGATTAACGTTAGCTGGCTGACTGGACATAGCCTTAAGCTAAAACGTGTGTGGCTTGTTAAACACTCTTTGAACACCCGAAAACTACAGCAATTCTCCTGCGGAGGGGAGGTTTTATTCGTTTAGGCAAGCTCCTCGTTGAGGCCCCTTCCCTTTCGGGCTGGGAGGGCAAAGAAGCTTAAGTCAAAGGAGCACTTCGCAACCTGGAAAGAAAAAGAAAGAAAGAAGGAAAGAAAAGGAAAGAAAGAAGGAGAGAAAAGGAAAGAAAGAAGGAAAGAAAAAGGAAAGAAAGAAGGAAAAGAGAGAGAGAAAGGAAGAAAGGGGGAGAGAAAGAGCGAGGGAAAGAAAGGAAGACAGAAGAAGACAATCAAGCAAGCAAAAAAAAAAAACCCCTTCGCCGTGAGTTACACGCAGCGGGTCTTGCGAGGGGGGACGCGGGCCGGCAGCAAGCGCGGGGCCGCCGGGGGCTCCGGCGCTGCCGCAGACGGCGCCGCCGCGCCAGCACCACGGACAGCGGCGCTGCCCGACGGCGCGGCGCGGAGCGGAGCGGCGCGGAGCGGCTGCCGGCGGCGGCAGGCGCTGCTGCGGAGGCAGGGGCTGAGTCCCCGGTGCCGGCCGCTTGCTTGCATGCCTGCTTTTTGCACAGCAGCGACGAAGAGCATCGCGCCAAACGGGGATTTACCTCCCTCCTTCTCTCTCCTCCCCCCTCTCCAGGAAAAAAAAAAACCCTTAAAGGTATGTGTGATGTCTCGGTGGGCTTGGTCTGTCGAAGGCACTTCAGGCAAATGGTTCCTGGTTAGGGGTGGTCATGTGTGACAGTGTACTCTCACAAGAGACGCAGGGGACTGAAAGGAGCTACTGGCCTACATAAGGGCCTATACAGGTCATTTTTACAGTGCAAGCTTGGGTTTGTTCCTGTTACTTTAATAAGCAGTAACAGGCATGAAGGTTTTCAGAGCAAGTCTTTAGACAGACACTTCTTGATACAAAACAGACCTGTACCTCGGTACAGCTGTGGGATTGTTTTACCTCCTTTTTCTTCTGGAGACAGTTTGCAGTAGTAAGATAGGGCTATTGTAAATCTACGACAGTATGAACATTGCAGCTGATGCTGCTATATTTGTTCTCTGCCCTATAATGCAGCAGTGTCTGAGTATTAATAAAACCTAATTTTTAAAAAGAAGTTCCTCTTGGGACGGGGTGGAGGGAAGGGGGATATTTTCCTTTTTTCGTTGGAGAGTCTCCTAAAACTCAGTTCCACACGAGGTATCAGCAGCTGCTTGGATTTCTACAGTCAATTGTGGAACCTTAATCCAGATAAAAATAGTACCTGAAATAAACTGTCTGTTCATTCAAATTATTGTATCTTTGCCTATTTCCTACTGTGACCTGCAAGCAGAAAGATTTCTGCTGCCCCATAGCTTGGGTAACTTCTTGTATTGAAGATTTTTATTTCCAATGGTATGTAATACACGTTTAATTATAAAATAATAAGACTGTGTCAACCAGCAGTCAATCGCTTCCATTGACCTCTTTTGTGCTCAGATCAAAGGCTTGCACAACAGAGAAAGTGACAGCACCAGGGCACAGTAACAAAGCCGTAGTTTGTACTAAAAGAAGACTGAGGCCCAGAGAGACACTGCAGCTAGAGAAACAGCTGTCTTATCAGTACACTGCAGAGATGGAGATGGCTCAAGAGGTCCTCAACAGATAATCACTTGAATAGGTTTGCAATGCGCCAAACTTCACGCTTGATAAGACCAGCCCCGTGTAGAGAGCAGCAGAGATCCAGCTCCATTCTATTTTATCTGTGCTGTAAATTAAGAAATTGAAATTCAGGTGGCACTGCCAGCATGTTGCTGATAGTCCACTGCAGTAAACTGTCATTAGAATGTTTTCAGCAAAGAGAAATAGCTTTCTCTTACCCAATGCTGCTTTAAAAAACTACTTAATAGCTGTCCCAAAAGTACGTGAATTGGGGTGGGCTTTCCTCATTTGTTTCATTGTTATGACATGCCTTTGAGTCACAGAACAACCTGCCCATTTGGCTGACAAGTTCTTTACAAAAGATGAAGAAAAAAACAACAAAAACAAAAACAAAACCTCCCCTCCACTTTGAAACTGCAGTGGCTTATTTTCAACTCCCTGTTTCCTCTGCAGGAGAAGGAACTGCACTGTGATTTTTAATAAACAACCATCAAGCTCACATTAAAGCGCGTAAGCTCAATTCTATAACAGACAATAAAAGCATGTGTTGTGAGCACAGATAAATGAAAATTAATTGGTGACGCGAAAGGGATATATAATGAGCTTCAGAAATATTTGCTTGACAAAAAACAAACCATAGGACACACTAAGCCATCTTGTGGGAGCAGAAAATATTGTTTCTAATTGTATATTTTGTTTGACTAATGGCATCAAATTAGAATACTGTAGCTCCACCCTATTTCAGCAAATGCACCTAGTTTAGAATGCATTCAGCTTTGATTTGATTTTTTTTTTTGAAAAAAGCTTTATGGAAAATACAATTAAAATGATGTAGATGGCGCACATAACCCGAGGTCACACAACGTTATTTTCTAAAGAAGGGATGGTTACATTCACTTAACTCCTTGTGATTGATTGCTTAAGAGCCAGAGTAACTGCATAGGTTTATAAGCCATTATGTTATCTAATTTTTGTCCATTAAAGCTAACTTTCCATCTTCTTTGGATAGTAACTTAAGACAAGGCAGGTTTTATTTCTTAACAAAAGACGAGTTGCTGGGTAGGAACGTATTAGAAACATAAGGGCTCATCACTGAGCTTTTGACCAATTCCTAGCCAGTTCCAGATAATCCTGATAATCTAATCACATACATTCGGCCTTAGCCTGTTGCTTAGACCTATCCAAGACAGAAACCTACCGAGGAAGAAGAGGAAGATACCCCAGGAGACGTCTCATTTCTTTCATGCTTTCAGAAAATAAGCTTTCTCAGAGTCAAGAGAAAAAGCAGAATGGGGTGGGGGAGGAAGGGAGGCATCTTTGGTGTTTACACTTTGCTGGAAACATTTATTTGCTCTTCCTAAAATTGGAAGGCCCTGCAGCAGAGTGAAAAACTGTGAAGTGACTGGGAGAGAGCAGAAGGCTAAGGACGGATGAGGTCAAACTAGTTCAGCGACTTTGGTGGAACTCTCTGTGCTTTTAAGACTTGAAAATTACTGTCATGTGGCTCCTTCAGACATTTGCTCTTTAAGATGTGTTTCAGAAATTTGCAAGTAGATACGTGGTTTAAGCAAGATTGCAAGTCAGAGAGACAGCACAACTGCAACAATACCTTCTTGCCCCATCTAATTTGTGAGGAGTATGTAACCAAGGCAAGGAGCGATACCCTTGCCAGTGAAGCATTGTGGAGAGATGAGGTAACTTTTCATGAAACAGGCAATCAATCAGAAGCATAACTGTAATCAAAATTCTTAATGTTGCTCGTTATTCAAAAATAATATGTTCTTTAAGTTCTCCTGTGACTCATCCTAAATCCTGTCAATTCAGTTAGATTATTTTTCTCCCATAACAAGGGGGAAAAGTTCTTTTCCCTATGAAAGAGTTGCAGGTTAATAAACTTACGGTAATTAGTGTATCCTTCCATGATATTAAGGTTATAGAAATATTCATATAAAAGATGAATTTTATTTTTTCAAACATGTATTTTTTTTGTGTTACAGTAAGATAGGATTTTCATTCTGCTATCATTTTTCCTGCTGACAGCATAGTGGAATAAACTACTGGCTGTTACTACCACTGTTTTATTGAAAAAGTTCCTATAATTTCCAGAGTGTTTGTACAATATGTAATTAGATCATCTTCAGATAATCAGATCACATGCATGCTACTTGATTTTAGGTTTTTTTGACTTTGTAGAGCAATTCTTTAAATGCTTTCCACATCAGTTTATGTATCAGTTTGAATCCTTTCATTCAGTTAGGTTGATAATAGGAACCCATCTGGATATTAAGAACCAGTCAAGGTGCACATCATGTTCTGTTCTAACATATATGTGTAACAATTTAGAAGGTGCCTGAAAGCAGTACATCTTTCTCCTCCAGACAGAGTGTATTTGTCTTTAACACACACTTAGCATAATGGCTAGGCGGCGCAGAGTGGGTCGTTAGTTATAGACTACTGATAGGGGATATTAAATTTTTTTAGCCTTTAGTAGAAGGCAATTACCTCCTTTTTATTAGGTAGCCCTTCATGCTTATCAGATAACTTCTACCAGTGCTTTACACTTTCCTTACTTATATAGCTTACACATAATCAAGGTTATAAGGAAATGGCTCAATATTCTAAAGCAGCAGAATTAGGCTTTGTTGATTACTCCTTGCAATTATTAGCCATAAAGATCAAATCTCAGTTCCAAAAAGCACTTCCTCTATCTTACACTAATCATTATGATATTACTTTTAATGAGCAGGTTGAAAATTATCTAAATGACTAGTTTTTCTTCTTTTTAATGTCAAAATTATTCACCTGGGGATGACTTAATGGTCTTTCACGGGGACTGCAATACCTAGTTTTATTCTCTTTAAATGCAGCTTTTGTTTCCTTTGCTTCTAAAATATTTTCTTGCATTCAGTTTCTTGCATTCAGTTTCTTGCATTCAGAAGTATCATGCACAGCTCTGTACCACTTTGATTCTGCCTGAGATGAGTCATCAGCAAAATCCAGCCCATAAATGATCATTTAGTAGCAAATATCTAAAAGCTTGTTCAAACTAATAGAAATACACTGAGTTGTAATATGGTTTACTGGAATAAAAAATATGATAAAAGTACAGCCAATGATTCTGAGGATGTCATGGACATTTCCTGACTGTTGAAAATTCTGCTGTACGTCTCGTCATCAGGCAATATACATACACCTCAAAATTGGTTCAAAGATACTGTATCATTTACTTTTTTAAAAACAGAGTCCAGGAAAGGTAGATGTCATTCTTATTTCAAAACTCAGAAACAGACTGCTTGTTAATTTGAAAAAAACCTTCCCAAAACTGTAGCAATAAGAAACAGTTGATCTGCCAGGAACAAGGTGTCAGTCGAACGCTATTTTCTTCTTTAAAAGCAACAAGCACAGCATATTGCATAAGGTACAGAGGCAGTGTATGCAGTATATATGACATACCTTTTTTAAGGTTTTTTCTTGCCATTCAGCATTGCATTCCATGGCTTAACAAAGGAAACATAGTCTCGGTTAAATTACTGTAAAATGGGTATACAACATTATATCCAGAGAATATTCAGTGATAATTCACTGACAGAATGAAAGTCCATGTCAAATGAGGTCATGTAGGTGTTTGTCTTTTAAGGTCAAGTCAGTATTTTTAGCTATGATTTGTAAGATGAAACATAGTGCACGTTTATGAAGAAGAGTATGCAGAAGGGTTGTAAACATTTGGTGGATAATTTCTGATTATAAAGTGATGCTTTGGAAGTGGAGAGATGTTTTAGTATCTGCAGGATAAAGCTGAATAAAGATAAGTGGCAAGTGATTTTTAGGAAGGAAAGATCATAATCAAATGTGCAAATTTAAAAAGGGAGAATAACAGCAGTACTGCAGAAGAGGATGCAAGTTTACCACAAACTAGAAGAGCTGTGGGACTATGATATTGAAAAAAGAGATTTCACTCTGGGATGTAACAATGAGATTGTGATTTGAAAAGACATTCATTGATATGTTCCTTATTTGGCATTGATCAGCTCAAAACATAATGCTTAATGTCCATTTTGTTCATGTTTTAAGAAAACTGGAGAGACCCCGGAAAGGGTACCGAAATTAAAGGTTTTGGAAAACATGACCTATGAAGATATTTTAAGAGAGAATTTGTTTAGAAATGAGAACACTGGCGAAGGGTATATGAAATTGCTTTTAGAAATATTCTTATTGGCTGATTATGCTCAAGTGGTCTTCGTGTGCGCTACAGGGAACGAAACAAAGAAATGGAAAAAATGGCTTAATTTTTCAAAACAGAAATCCCGGTTAACTGGTAGGAAACACTATTTAAGAGCAGTTAAGCACAGGAACATATTATTTAAGCAAGTCATTGAGGTTAAAAAGAAGTTTGTTATACACTTTATTTTTCCTCAGAGAATTGGAATGGACTATTTGATCTTTGAAAGCTGCTTAGAGATTTACCTTTCTGACTGATATCATTCCCCACTACCAAAAAGAGTAAAATTCTAAGTGATGCTTTTCATATTTTTGTCTTTTATAAGCATGCCTCTTTTAGTAATTGGCATTTGGGCACTTACACCTTACTAATGAAAGTTTAGATTTTTAAGTACTAGATTACTAGCATAAATGCAAATATCTGCCAAAGTCTGTTTCTAAGAGAAACAAAAATTCTACATTTTGGATATAATTTTCAGACACGATTAGCAATGCTAGGAGTTCACCTGTAATCTGTGAAAGAGAGACTACAACGCCAGATCTTATTTTTACCTCCAAAGGGTAGAATACTGAAAGATGTGTGATTAAGAGCGTAGATTCAATTGTATTGGTCTAGAAACAGGTCCCAATGACAGGAACTGATTTACTGCAATACTTTTTTGACAGTGCAAAAACTCTATTAATTTCTCCTCCCAAAAATGTCCGTGATCCGTGATTTGCTATGACGTGCCTTATTTTGCATGAAAGAGAAGATACATTATATAAGACTTAAAGCTGATTCCTCTAAGGATTCCTATATTTAACAAAAATGGAAAGTAAAGTCATATTACATGTCAAGGTGATGTGAAATATCGTCTTATTACTCAGATCTGTGTTCCAACCCTAAGACTTGCCTTTCTCTCTCAAGTCATCTTTAGTCCTACGGAACCTAACTTGTCTTTTTTTAAGGTATTACCAAAGAAAAGAAAGACAGAACTAGCATTACAGAATGACTGCTTATTGCCTTTTAGATTTTGAAAGCCTTGTCTTTTTTTTCCCAAAGACATGAGCAAATACCCATATTTCCAATGTTCATGAAAAGAGATGAAAACAGGAAAAACAATGAAGCCACACTTAGTAAAAATCCTGAAAATAAGGTTTACTTAACCTTTCTTAACCTTTCTTTTTCTCTTTTTTCCCGCACAGAGAGACCTTCAAATTGACAAGGTCTATAGTAGGTATATTTGCAACAAATGGCACTTAGTCAGTGGTCCTAGCTGATATAGTAAGACAAAAGATAAATATTAGGATATTATTCAGATATTTATTTAATACTTGCTGGATAGAGTTCCTCCTTAATCCTTGTAAAATGCCTCCATTGCTGTCACTGAGCATTCAAAACAGGAGGATAATAATTCAACTCTGAAAGTTATATCCATCTTTGCACTTTTTACAACGCAAGTGTATGATGCTTATTTATTACCTTCAAATGAAATCTTGTTAGTTCTCCCAGCCTTTCTTTTGTGCATACAGATTCCCATGTTTCTTTAGCATGCCCAAACAGCCTAATACTTTATTCTATTTTCCTATTTTTCATTGGTTCCTTTGGATCTGAAAAGCCTACTACATAATAACTATGCAAATGACCATTTTATATAATGTAAGTGCACTGTGTAAAGGGATGTTCATGCAGTCCACCCTTTCTGCAACATTTACTGTTTGGAATAATTGTATTTTCCATGTCTAAGATGGAAGATTAAGAAAGAGAGATGAGCTATTTATGGTTTGTACTTGCATCAACTCACCAAGGGTTCAATGTAGCATGCATCTTAAGTAGATCAGCGTATTTAAAAGCGTATTTGAAAGAGGATGGTTTATTAACATGCTGCTCACCTCCAGAACCTGGATTCGAAGGCTGCTAAGGTCGAAAGCAAAAGAGTTTCTCGCTACTGCCTGTCTTACAGCATCGCCGCCTAGTTTGCCACAACCGGCAGCTAGCTTGTGACAATGCTGTTCCAGCCATGTTCTGGAAGGTGCACAGAGAAAACAGGCGATGACAACAACAGAACCAGCTGCGAGTACGAGGCAGTGTTATGCCTTTTGCAGGGAGAGAAAGGCAAAGTGCTCAAGAATGGGGAAAGGAACTGTAAAGAGAACAGAATGACTAGACTGCTTTCACATAGGAAGAAGAGAAGAGTAAAGAAGGCATTTTAAGCCGTTAGTATTTATTTGGGAGACTGCACCTCTTATGCACAAAACGTGAGAAAAAACAGGGAAAGAGCAGACTCTCTGTGTATGTAAGGATGTAAGAGCGAAAAAGAGAGCTATTACCCTGGTTAAGCTTGGGATGGGATAGATTTAGATCTCTTTCATTCCTCAGAACCGGAATTTTTCACTAGAAATTCATCTTTAGGCTAATCAAAGAAGGAGAGAGGAAGAAAGGAGACGTTTCTAGACTCAATCCTTCCACCTCCAGACAATATGAGAAAAACTGATCAAGTTCTGCTTTTTAGAGAGATCTTCTAATACCTCAGTCCATGGGGCTATCATTTTTCTGAATCTTGATGATATTGAGAGGAGGACACATGAGATTTTCTAGAATGGCAAGGCTGGAGTTAGTTTCTATCTAACTGCTGCTTCTCTGAATTTCACTCCCATCTAGTCCCTCACCCGACTCTGCATCATAAAATACTGATTCAGTCATATCCAAGCATTGTTTAGAGTAGTTAAAATGGTTTGAATAGAAGAGGCATAACTCCAGGATTTTAGTTTTTTCTATTTTTCCTTAAAAATAAGATACTAACCAAGAAAATGTTTGCAGAGTCACAATGAATAGACAGAGTGCTTTATTCTCACTTATAAGTTTTGCTGTTCTGGTTGTGGAAAATGGCTTTTGTCATGTCTATTTGGATAAGGTTTAGGAACAGCATTGTAGAGGCATAACTGTGAAAACTTCAGCACGTATTTAACTTTTCTTGTTATGGTAATCTTACTGAGATCAATGAATATATCATAGTGTGTAAAGTTAAATGTGCAGAACACTATTTATTTAACTGTCAAGGATTTGTATCACTTTATACACATATAATTTTGCAGAAAATAACTTTCACACTGTAGGTACAATCTGTTCTCAAATGGAATAGCAATATATACCCAGCTCCTTTATTTTGCTCTTTTATGGTGATATGAGAAATAATGTTACCGTGGTTCTGAAGAGCCCTCTGTAGTAATCAGAAGTCTAATGCCTTAATGTAAGCTGTGATAAAGACTGTTTTCAAGTTACTTTTGTAGAAACAAACATTTTCATGAATTAATCTGGCATGATGTACTGTGAAACATCTCTTTTTGTTCTCACTGTGCTTCTCCTAGATTTCAGAGGAAAGAAAAATCCTTCTAGTGTTGTATCGTTTAACTACTATCATGCTAGCTAGCACTTTTCAGGTAACCTTTTTTGTTTTTTTGTTTTTTTGTTTTTGCTTTGCATCTGCTCTGTTACTATTAACCACATTGGATTAGGGTTTTCTTTGGGTCAATTTGTAGAACTCAGTACAAAAATTTGAGACTGAAGTGCATCACTCCTCAAAAATTTATCTAACAAATTTACATCCATAGTTGAAAGTATTGAGGCATCATCTTCATCAATTTTCATATGACTTCACAGCTAATTTACTACTGTCTACTCACTCTATATGAATGCTTTATAATGCTGCAGATTTCCATTCTGAATTAAACAAAGCAGTCAAGCAAGAAGCAGACAATGTAGAGCTAAGATGCCTGCATCTATCTCAAATAGAGCATAACTTGAAAACTAATAACTAGAAAGTTGAATGCAAACTACAGTTGTATTCCATTTTAATGTGGTGCTCCTAATGTGGAAGGTTATAGAATTCATTAATAAATATCCTTCTTTTGCATAGTTTTGTTTTAATGCTTATTTTGTATGTTTTCAATACTTTCTGGGCCAGTGTGACTTAAGGTTGCTTATTCTGAGCGATAATATGCAACAAAGTAAATGTAAGCAAGTAATTGTGGAAGCTGCATAAATAGTTCCGTAGCTGTAGAATCTAAGAATACGTTGTGGCTAAAGTTATACAGTGCACCTAGTTTGTAATGAAGATTGTGTAGCATCTTTTGCTGTTGCAAAAATGTGGTAGGTCTACAAAGGTTTGAGAATGGTACAGCAGAGCACACATCACCTTGCTCCATACTTATTAATACAGACATGCTTCTTGTGTAGTTTAGAAGGCCAGTATGCTCCATACTCATCAATACAGATGTACTTCTTGAATAGTTTAGGAGGCAGATATGCAATTAAGCTACCTGATAAAGGCAGATAGGTTAGAACCTAAGTACAGCAGTTTATTTAATATATCATTTATACAAAAAAGGAAAATTCTCTTTCTGTGGTCCGCTTCACTTTCCTAAAGCCACCTCTGATTCCCTACATTGTTAAGTGTATGACATTTTCCAGATTAAATTTTACATTGTCTGAAATATGAAAGCTGCATCCTAAATATAGTTAGAGGTTGATTTAATATAAATTCATATTAGATAAGGGAAGATGGAAAGGAAAGTGAAAGAAACCCTTGAAATAGGACTAGTAATTTAGGATTTAGGCACTATATCTTCGTGGTATATTGTCTGTGTTTGAAGGAACCACAAAAAGTTGTTTAAACATTCCTTGCTTTGTTCTTGTGGACCTCGTTATCTTACCTACAGTCTGGTGAGAGAAAACTCATGTAAAAATGCTCAGTCTAAAATCTTCATATACTATTACCTTCCTAAACTATAAGCACGCATGATAGGATTTGCAAAGTCTGCTTTATTTCCAAACAAGCATGTCCTGGAAAGCAACGTTTTTTAGATTTACCAAGCTACACTGTAGTTGGTCTGAGGAATTCTAAGGGTAACTGATTACAATTTTGTTGATAAGACTGAATTTCTCCTTCTGAAATGATGCTGGTTTGGCTGTGGAAAGTCTGCAGTCTGCCTGCACACCCAGATGCTTAAATCTTCTAAGCCATCTTCTGCAGGTTGAAGTTGAATGAGAAATGTCTTTGAGTAGCCAGAACTGGAAAACATCCTGATTTAGGTCTAGCTTCAGACAAACCGATTACTGGGGAAAGCTAGTGAGCTGTGGCTGCTTAATGCTAAATCTAACTAAACCTTCTGTTAAAAAAAAAAAAAATCAATATTTATTCAGGAAGGGATTTTAAATTCCAGTTTGCATGGAAATGCTAAGCATTTCATTCCACAGCCAGAGCACAGTGAAAATGCCATTTGCGGGTGGAATGGGAAGCAGTGCGATCTGGCTGTGGAAAGGCTAAGTGTCTCCCTTCTGGAGAGCAGCCAGGCATATAGTTTTGATGTATGGTTGTCAGAATCTTTGTTGCCAAGAAACGACCTCTGAGCAGTCGAGCTCCTTGTCGGCCAGGGCCCTGTCTTTCCTTCCTGGGTAACCCCATGAAGAAGCTGTTGCAAGACCACGCTTTCTTGTGTTCTGGATGCTTTTGGACTTCTTAATACTTGTGCAGCTCACACAGAGGATATAAGATCAATCTTTTCTTGGTAAGGAATGAAAAACAGGTGATAGCTCTGATGAACATTAGCTGCTTTTATCATTAGTTACCTATTCTTTACTTGCCTTGTCGATAGGACTGATCTCAGGATTGCCGTTGCTCTTTCAGCAAGCAATTTTATTTCCCTAAGCAGCTATGAAATGCAGCCTCTTGAGTCCCTTCTGCTTCACAGGGACTGCTAAACATGGATTTCAGTATTTTCTATATGTTGTTGATGGCCTGTCATATTCTGTTAAAGATACTCCCATCACAGCGGGTGGCTAGTTAAATTGGGAAAAGGGAGGATAGCTCAGTTCAGACAAAAATGAAGAACTTATGTTGAACTGAGGGAATGTAGATGCGGTATCTGCTCTTTTATGGAAGTAAATAATATTTTCACCTTCAAATGATTTTCAAAAGAAAATGCACCTCTGCTATCATTCAGCCATACTGCTACTGTAAAATCTAATCAAGATCTGCATGTGACAAGGACATAATGATGATTCCTCTTGTATGTAGATCTTGCTGCTGTTATTCCCATGTATTACATCATGACTAGACTTCTAGTCTAGGCAAAATTGTGCAGAAACTGCTAATAGCACTGAATATGGTTGCTTGGGAATTGAGCAAGGTGTGTTCTTGAAGGTCTCATACAATTGCTCTGGGGTCTGCTTTTTGGTCTCAAGGAGGCTGAGATTTATTGAGCATATTGGTGATGGTTACAAGGCACCATTAACTCAGGAACTAGTTTACAAGAGAGAGTACTGAACTCCCTATGGTATACCAACAAAGCTGCAATCTGCAGAAGATTAGGTTTCTATTTGAAACAGATTTTTTTTTCCCCAGTATGTAGGCCCCGGCATTTTTTTCTTAACTTAGTGTGCTATAGCTAAAACTTGGTGACATTCTGGACAGGCTAGAAAGACAAGGTCAGCAAATTGACAGCTATTTTACTTTGATGATTGATGAAAAGGAGTTTTTGATGGTTGGTCAATTTTAACCTGTATTCCTATATGTATATTTAGATTTAAGAAAGGCACATCCACATTCATCCTTTTGTAAATTCCTGCTTTTTTCCTGGTCATCTCCTTGGCATAACAATGTCATACAGGGGACCAAAGATGTGAAAGATTCCTGCTTTCTGTGATGAAAGAACTAACTTTTCAGACAGCTCTAGCAGTCTGTCTTTGAAGAAGAAATTGATGATGGTACTGTTTTTTTTTCAGGTCTTCTTGAGTAGTGAGTTGAGATTTATGCAAAAAAACGGCACTGAAAGACAGTATAAAGGAAGGAACAGTAGAAAAATGGCAACACACATGGTTCCAGCAAACTGCAGGAGCCTCACTTTAAAGAACATGTGGAAGTAAAACTATTTCCATTTGCAAGATGAAGCAGACTTTAGAAGATATTTGCAGAGGTTTGAATGCACAGGATTTTTAATTGATATGATGTGAACTGAAGCATTGGTTATGCATTTCAGCACAGGTATGTGATGAGACACATCTGTACCCTTTTTGCTGATGTTTATTGTGGTGTTCACAGAGCTTCAGATATTGCAGCATCTTGATGCTATAACCTTCACAGGGATCTGTTCCTCTGAAGACATTTATCTTCATTGCAAAATTTCTCCGTGATAGCTCTTAAAATGGAATCAAGCTATCTTATCACTGACACAAATTCTGTAGAAACCTCGTTTAGCCCAGCTCATTCCAAACATCACTGCGTCTGACAGATACGAAGACTAAAACTTATTGTCAAAAATTTGTATCATTTACCTCTTTATTATCTTCTTTAATACCTATGTGCCTACTCTAACCTCCTTTCCTCCTCTCAAATGTTTCTGCTTATTATCATGCTGCATCTCTTGCAGAAAGGGCAGACAAGCAGATGACTTGCAAAACAGCTGTCAATTTATTTTATATTTCATCCTCTGGAACTTACCCTCAATCCACCTTCAGAAACCAGAGTATGTTCTGCCTTCTCCGGCCTCTAGCATTGCATTTTACTCCAACGTGAAGGGTTTGGTCTCCCATTTGGCAACCTTATCATGGTACCGGTCAAATTTTAGTGTTTGAAAGGAAGACAGTTTCCCCCTTCAACACCTCCTGTTATCTCAATAAAGTGATGTTTAAATAACTGAACTGACTTCAATGAACTGGAGTTGCCATTTTCCTGTTTCTTAGTGAGATAAAATAGAGATAATTATGAAGTGGATGAGCAGGTTTAATGAAAGCCAGTTTCTTTTGGTATATTCCTGAAGCAGCAATCATCATCTGTTTGGCTTTTGAAGAGCAACAATTATAATCACTTAAAACCCCAAGGGGAACAAAAATAGAACTTAGATTAGCATATAAAATATACAGCTGGATTGGGCAAGCCTAAAAAAAATCTGGGAAAATCATTCTAATTTGAATGCTATTCAAAATCACAAGCAAAATGAGTTCAAGAGTATTTTACATGTTCCTTCTTCTTTTTTTTTCCTTCTCTTTAAAGTAGTAACATAACAACATTTATAGGATTTTCCTAAAACATGGAAATGAAAAACTAGTGCCAAGAAAGAGATTCAGTAAAAATAGGCAAAAGGTGTTTTTTCAAAGTAATAGACAAACTTCGGTATTGCAACACCTCCTTTAACAGGTATTAATCTCCCAAAGCTCTGAGATAAATATGTTGCAAAGTGCTATGTTACACTCTGAAGATGAAAAATAAAATATTACTGAGACAGATAGCTATGCATTTCTGCTTTACCAGACAACTGACCAATGTTATTTCTTAAAAAAATTTCATGATAGCTGTTAAAAGAAGTTATAAATAATGACAGTCTAGCTGTGTAAGCATACAAGAAGCTGAAGCTCTTTTAGACAGTAATTTTTGTAGTTAATTCAAATTCAGCAAAAAGTAAGGGAAATTGCTTTCCTTATGCTGCAACGTCCACATTTGGGAATGTTATTTAATCATTTGAGCTTCTGCAGAGAAATCTTCATTTTACTACGCTCAAAACTGAAAGATAGAATGAATTTTTCTGATAGATTCACTACTGAATATGTTTTATTTTTAAGAATTTTCCTTGAAATACTGAGTCTACTTATCTCAGTCAAGGTTAAATAAGACAGTATACAGCTGCATTGAGATTCCAAAAGGTAACTTCTTTGCAGAAAATAAAATCATAAACAAGAACATGAAGGATCTGGAGTGCTTACCAGTTACAACACTAAAAAAGTGCAAATATATATTCTTGGTATATTAAATATCTTCTAAAAATAGAGCATCTTGTAAACTCAGTTTTATACCATAAGGTCTGATCTTCATGGCTATGATTCTGTAGTATAAAATACCTAGCTTTCCTTTAGTTATAAGCTACTATGCTTATAGAAATTTTGATGAAAAATTTTCTTGATGAAAAATTTTTGGTGAAAACCAAACAGCGTTGGAAAGTTCAGCTGATATCTATGTGAGGAGAGCTCTGAAATCATAAATAAAAAAATCGTAATTAAAGATTGCAGAACTGAGCTCCTACTTCATTTTGCATGAAAAAATACCTACAAATGGCCAGTGCAACTCTTGAATAAGTGTGTTTTTCTGCATTATTCAGCCCTATGGTGAGCACCTTTGACCATTGACCTGTCTCCCTACCTTGCCACTGCAATGTTCCACTTCCTTTCTTTCATTATCAGTCTCAGTGTCAAATAACTCTAAAAAGGTACTCATTTTTTACATGCACTACTGTGATTGAGGAAGCATTTCTTCAGAAGCTTGAACTTCCTGGATTCTGTGATAAGCCAAAAATTACAGAAAAACTTGAGTATTTTTTAAATATACATAATTTTAAAATAAGAAAAAAAAAAGAAAATAAATTAAAAAAACCCACTTACACATCCTCTCTTTTGGTTTAAGGTAATACCAGAAAAGGCTCAGCAGGACTTTTTGACGGTGTTCCAAAACCATCCATTTCTTACTCTGCATGCTTTGAACAACATAGTGTACCATGGGATGGGAAACTTATTAGAGTACATTTAGTATAGTGTGGAATCAAATGACCACTCATTTTAAGATAAAATATAACTAAAAGTATGACACTAGTCAGGGAACGAGTTTTTTTTTCCTCTCTCTCTCTCTTTTTCTTTTTTTGAAAATTGATTTTCTTTTGGTATTTTTGGTCTTTTTGTAAAAAAAAAAATCTTGTATTCAGTACTTACAGTGAAATATTCCACAACATCTGTATTTGGAGCCCAGCCTCCTTTAATGGACATTTCATAACCAGACAGACAAAAACAACAGGCATTGAAAACTACATACAGCTCCGTGAGGCTACATGAACTTGAAAGTGAAAACCGTGACTTGAGAGAATAATCACCATTATTTCAGATCTTACTGACCCCAGCAGATCTGACACAGTGTAGAAAAGTAGTCATTGAAGCTGTATATGCTTTATTCACAAGAAATTGTACTGTTGGAGGAAAAAAGTGTTTTGAAAAAGGAGTATTTGTAGATTTCTTCTTTTACAGATGTTGTATGTGGCCAGACGTATTGGCACTGTTAATGACATTAAGTATTTAGGCTTCATATAAAAAACTGGGCAACCCAAGTTCCCATCACAAAAGAGAAAAAAATTGTGTCCAGAAGTTTGCCAGTCTTGCATGTCTTTGGCCACAGAAGATTGTGTAGATTCATTCCTGGAAGAAAAATGAGTTATAACTCCCAGACTCAACATAAGTATCAACTGATCAGGGGGAGAGTTTTGTCTTCATATCCCTAACAAAAGCACAGAGATACACAATACTATAAGATAGGGAGATAGAGTACAAAATACTGTAAGTTGAGCAATATCTCACACCTAAACTTGTTTAGCATAAAAATTGCTTACAGTCCACGTAATAGAATAATATTCTGGTCTTGTTAACCCCTATTTTTATATGCATGATTTTTAATAGATATGACTCTATTTCTGGTAATGTAGATTAGCCTGACATTTTTATCACTTCATCACTAGACAACACCCAGAGCAAACATCACAGCTTGTGAAGTCAGCTTTCAAGAAAAACACAGTTATCTTTGATAAATGACACTCTCTGTTGCCTAAACAGTTCAATTTTAATACAAATTCTTTTTCACAGATACCTATGTACAGGTTCTTCTAATGTCAGAGGTGTCTAATTATATGAAGTTTGAAGCACTGATTTTAATATCACAAAAACACAGAAAAGAGCTGTAAGCATGTTTTAAGCATTCAGATTTTAAATTACTTTTTAGTATCATGAAAGACATTTCCTAAAGTACACATTTTGCACTTCCATAGGTTCTAAGAAAATTTAACTGAAAGGTCTATGCGAAACAACTTACATTTAATTCTCTATAATGAATACAAGGCATGTGTCTTTAAGCAAGCACATTCACCCGTACTCTGTTGGACATATGGAACTGAAGCAGTTTCCAGACACCTACAGTGCAGTTAGAAGCATATCCCTAAGTCAGAGCATTTCCGATATTCGGCTGACTATACAGGCACACATAAGTCTTTACAGGATTTGGGTTAACCGGTTTCCTTACATTAATTAGTTAACATTCAAATGAGGAATGGAAAAGCATATTACTTGGCTTTAATAATGTTTGTCCCAAAAGACACAGATAGTTTCTAAATAAAGTAGTAGGTTTTAGCTTATTTTTCTGCTGGTAAGACCCCAAAAGGCAAACGACATAAGTACACAATTAACTAAGCCTAAAATCGGTCAGGTCTTGCATGGACTTCCTGAATTAGGCAGAGGATTTTTTTTAAATGTTCTTCACGCTTTGGATAATAGATATCAGCATTATTTACAGATGTTAACCCTACAACAACCATGATTTTATTTTTCTGTACCTCGTAATACATTTTGTAAAGCTAGGCAAAATACTTTCATTCAGAACCTTCATTCACAAAATGTCAAAGTTTTCTTCGACTCGGGGAAGCATTAGTAAAAATTAGCAGTTGAACTAGTAAGTGATTTCATATGAGATCAGTCTCTGATTATATATGACACTGTAAAACATAACCTTGAAAAGAGCCACAAATCAAGAACTAATAAGGTCATATACATGCTTTTGCAGATATGGAAGCATTTGGGTTTATTCAATTTAAATATTGCTCTATGTAGTCACACTCAAGAAATAGCTCTTAAAGATAAAAGAATGAACTAAGTATATTAGGTGCTAAAAGAAGAGGTGCATGTTACCTTGTTTCATAAGTCTCTTAAGGATGAAAGTACTGATTTCTTTAGCTTTTATCTTTTAAGAGAGTAAATATTCTATGCTATTTCTACATTTTTAGCACTTAATATCTAGTAACTGGTATAGACTTTTGCTCTTTTTAGTGTAGTAGTTTTACAAAAAAAAAATCTCAATGTGTTATTTGGATTTTCACGGAGAAGAGGAAGAGGGTCTGGGCAAGGGACTTTCTGGGCAAGCTCCAGACAATCACTTTTCCTTTACTTCAAAATTTTTCTGGAAAATTCCTGCTATTTGATGCATTTCTGGTACTTTTTATGGTCCCCCTCCCTCCAGTGTGAATTCTCACTTTTCACATTGAAATTGGACTTTCACATGGGAAAATATATTTGTATAGATGTCACAAAGTTCCTGGAATAAAGCCAAGGTAACTTGACCAAATGTGTCAGACAAATATCGGCTTACTTCTTACTCGTCTGCAGCAAGATGTGTATGTGAGCTTCCCACCCCACTCCTTGTAAGTACCCATGCAAGGCTATCATACGGTACTCATACTCATTGCTTTAATTTTCAGTAACACTTCCATTGGAACATTTTTTCATATGTTCTTCAGGGAGGTAATGCAAACTATATGTTGGGATGAGTACATATACTTTTTCCCTAGATATTTCTACTCATAGAGGAACATAAAGCTTTTCCTCTGTTATTATCTACCCAGCTCATCAGATTCTTATCCACTATCAAGCAATATAATTCCAGCAATCTTATATCTGTGGGGATAATTTTCTTGGTTGTCAAAGTCTTTTATCAGTAGTTTAGGCTAAATTTGATCTACTGCATTCTTGTGTTTTCTTTTCTTTTTTTTTTTTTGAATCCTCTCTTTCCTATTTGTACTCCAGTGTTAGCAAAATATACCTTCAAAATACACCTACAGAAAAAAAAAAGACCTTCTGATAGGGGACACTCGAACTAGTTTCTGAGGCAATCCTCAGAAACTCCGATCACTGCAGCTCTCTGCTGGTTGGTGTTCAGTGTCACTCATGCGTAAAACATATCTCCAGTACCAGAGGCAGGTGAGTGTAAATCAGTGCTCTTGCTACATTATCACGCTGTGGCTGAACTGGCAGCCTTTGAACATGGAGCATAAAGGGGCTAATAACCACCCTGCTGGGTGGTTGTAGCCACTGGGGCAAATGCTGGGCTGAATATATCAATTTGGAAGGTGATAAGAAAATAGGCTAATGGTTCACAGGTAAAACGGTCTGCTCCTTACTTGTGAGGTCAAAGGCATTTATGGAGAATATCCTGCAACTTGGTCATTAGTCCCTTTTTCTATTTAGAGGTCTTCATTTCCTGACAAATTCAACATCTCTTCTTCTCCATCCTCACTAAATAGTTTTGTCCTGCATAGTGCTTTTAAAAATGCTCTAAATAAAAATGGAAATAAAGATTAAATGAACCATTGTGAAGATTCTTCAAAAATGTTAAATACTTCTAGCACTTAGTTTTTATGTTTTTGTTGTGAAAAGAAAATATTAATACATGTGGTGGACCGAACACCTTGGAGCCTTCTTGCCAACTGAAAACTGTCTATAGAAGTACGTGTATAGTTAACCGCTTCCAATGTGTTAAAATGTTTCTACCAACTTCAGTGAGCATAGGATCAAACCCTGCTTAATTTAATAAATGGCTATCCCTAAGGAGTATTAAACAGAATGTACACACATACCTATATTTTAAAGATTACTGACTTCCTCAGAGGAATAAAATTTCTGACAAGTAAAAAGTTTGAGGGAAACTAGTGCTGGAACCCCTGTATGTTTACCTAGCTGAAAACGTCAAAGTATTAGCCTCATCATTACTGTCTGTGAAGAGATAGTGTTTTTAATAGGCAAAAAACAAACCATTTATTAATTACAGATGAAATGATCCTGGGGCGGGAGGGGGAATGCTAGCGTATAGCTTCCTTTTACCTCCCCATTACTGATTTCAATAGTTTTTTTTTTTTTTAATTTTCTATTTCCTTGCTTTAGAAGAGGCATATGTTCTAGTCAATTTCAGCAGTAGCTAAAAGCTTTAAAGTGTTATCGGAGCTATAACTGGATTTACCGTGATTGACAATTATCTGCATTGCTTTTAGTAATGGCCAAGTTAAGTAACATTGTCTTACAGCTGTAAGACAGACTTGCTATGGGAATTATTCTGATATGCACAGAGAACAAGCCAGTACAGGGTTTTTTTTTTTTTTTCGGTCTACCATATGAAAAAAAAAACTAACATACTTTTTTTTAATATTAAAAGATTGGCAAAGCTACCTCTAGTAACCACGAAGTCAAGAAACTCCCTTCTTATCCCTTCTTATCCTTTGCTCAGATCAAGCAACTATAAATGCTCCTCCTTAGAAATAAAATGAAATAAAGTAAAATAAAGCAAACAAACAAACAAAAACTCAGGCATCACTGGCTGGCTTGTTCTCTAGAGCTCTCCAGGAGTGAGGCGGGATCCTTTGCAGTGTCTATGCTTTGCCCCGTGTGCCGTAGCCCTGCGCAGATGTTTCCCGGTGCCTCCTTCTCCTCCTCCTCCAGCCCCGGAGCTCGGCATCCACCTCGGGCGCCCCGGGCTCCCGGGCAGGCAGCAGCCAGTTTTTGGATACCCCAAAACATGCTCCCCCCGCCAATGCAGCCTTGTCTGAGCCCCGGGCAGACGGGAGGTTTGTGCGTGCGGATTTTCTCCTTTCCTCGCCCCCATCGACAGTGCTTTCTTTTTCCTTTTCCTTTTCTTTCTTTCCGTTTCCACCCACCCCTCTCCCAATTCAGGAAGAAATTGCAATAATTAAAAAAAAAAAAAAATCGCACTTACCATTGTGACCTCATAGTGCTTTGTCACGGGCTCAGAACAAAGAAACACACACACACACAAAAACACCCCCCCCCACTCTCTCACCGAAGGAAAAGTATTGATGCATTTTCGGAACACTTGTGCTGGGTGCACCAGGGGGGGGAAAGAGGGAAGAGGGGAGAATTGCTGGCACGTGAAGGACATCTAGGGACCACAAAACCGAAGGAGAAGCTACCCAGCCAGTCCAGACCAAATACTGCAGCATCCCCCTCCCCCGGTCTCACAGGAAAAGCAAAGGAAGGAGATGGACAGATTTGGAGGGGGGGGGGGGGGGGATCCAAGCTCCCGTCTGACTCTAGGAAACGCCTGCCTTTACGAAAAAAAAAAAAAAAAAGAAGGGGAAAAAAAAAGTGGGGGAAAATCCCGTATCGGGCATAGAGGGGGAACCGCTGCCACCACCAGAGCAGCCCAGGAGCACTGCACAGACCCCGCTCCACTCCAGGCTGTCTCCTCTGGTGGTGGGTGGGTTACGAACAAACTGCTCTCCGCCCCGGGAAAAATAAGAGGTGGTTTTGGTGGTATCACTGATTGAGAAAGCGCTCAAGTATGCCACTACTGTAGAGACCTAAGGCAAGAAAAGCCACCACCTGTATCGCCTTTGGTGCTCTCCATAGCAAAAAGAGGGAAAAAGTGACCCTGAATGCACTCAGATCTGAATATTCCCAGTTACTTCAAGCTCATCTTGAAATATTTCCCCCCCTCCCCTCCTCTTTTGCGAAAATACAGAGGAAAAAAGTTATCTCTTGTTTCTAACCTCAGGGTTATTCCAGGCAACTTTGCAACATAAAAATTAAAGATACTCAAAGTTAATTTTTGAATAACTCTTCCAAAGAACTTTCTCCTATGTGCTTTTCTTCTGCGTTTAAGGGCCTTGTATACTCTCTCTTTTGGATTCCACTGATCAGTGTTGCAAAGTGCACTGCAATAGCTAATTCTTACTTTCTGAAATTTCTTGGAGGTGCTTTGTCTGCCCTAGTCCATAGTGTCTGTACCTTATTTCCTCTCTTACGATGTGCACTGCCATTAACATTTCTGAGATGCTTGTACGTGGTGAAGAATACTGAAAGAGAGCCTGTCTATGTTGGCCACATATCTCTATGCCTCAGCTAAAGAAAAGAATGCACAAAGTTTTCTCAGGCATTTTTTTTCCTAAAGCTGTGTTCATAAAATGCATACTTAATAAAATACATGCATAAAAATATATAAAATTGGCTGATTATATGGCAACAGTGTCTGATAACTCTAGTTTTGAACCCCAGTTGTGCCACAGACATCTGGAGGTGAGAAGTTTAATGTTTTCCCCATAAATCAGTCCTAGGCTTCTACAGGAGCCCACCTGTGAGCAGAGAGGTGAAGATCAATATTTGGAATAAGGGTTATTCAAGTCATAGCCCACATGGAACAGTTACTTGCGTCTCAGAGCAAAATGACTACAGAAGATAGCTTGTCATTAAGTATTTGGAAGAATAAAGCCTTTAACAAAGTCATTAAGCACAGGGAGGGAGGGAAGCAAAGAGTATACCAGTCCTTGATGCTCAGCATATGTTTGTGCAGGGATGGGGGAAAGGAGAGACTAGTTCATAAAGGAAGAAACTATAAGAGAAAGAAAATATTGAGGTTATATTGAGTACTGCAGTACTTTCAAGGACAACTGATTGTTGTGAAAATGTCCTTCTCTGCCTGTTTCATAATATCCCTAGCTCTCTTCAGCTTCAAACGCACTCTGCTTCATTAATGGTACGTTCTTTCAGCTCCTGAAGTCAACACACAGATTTCTACTGCCTGTGATGGTAGTTGAATATAACTTTTTTTCTTCAGCCTTCTCTTAGATCCTTTTACAGATGTCTGGCTTACTTTCTATGTTCACTCATTTCTCAAATTACTGCAAATGTCTGTGAATTAGAGAATTTGCTCAGTATTCTCCGGCTTCCATGGAGATCAGAATGATCACACCTTCGAAAAATGGAATCTGAAGATTTCTCTGCCTTCAAAATGAGAAAAATACGTAATGAATTTGGAACACTAGGGTAAATTATACTATTGATTTCCCTTTGGTTAGCCTACAGATGTATTGATGCTGTGTTTAAGAATAACAGTTGAATAGATTATATACCACCATGATTATCATGGATGACTTAACTTTCTGACTGAGGTTTTTTTAATTATTCTTCTTACCAAAGACTGTTTTCACTTCTTGGTGTGTTCTAGTGGATTTAATACCATGTTGCACGTAGCTGAGACATTTCAGAGCCAGAATTCTTCTAATAAAACTGTCCTTTTCTTAATATAGATATAATACTAGTTTGTATATTTGCCTTCACCAACTCAGCAGATTTTATGGTTTCACAATCTATGTTTTTAGATCTTCAATATTTATGTAACAAATGACAAACCCAGAACAATTAATCACTCATTAGCTGCTAGTCAATTGTTGCGCCCTCAGATTTTATCAGCCAATGCAGATATCATCGTAATGTAATACATTTGCTAATTTTTTTTCATGATGTCCTCTAGGATATATAAAAATATATGCTAGTATCTTTCATATCAGTTCATATGTGTGTACTTATTTCTAATTCTAACTTGCCAAGTATTTATTGGTTGCATTAAAAATACTCAAGTATTCCTGTACCGTTACAGGAAAAAAAGGCTCCATTCTTCAGTGTGATTTTGGGTGAAGTTATTCTGAACTCCGCACTGTGAATATTAATACAATTTAAATTTTTGACCTTGAATGCAGAACAATAACACAGAATATTGGACATGGACCCAAAGCTGAGGACAAATAAAATACAGCCTACTATTGAGTGTACCGTCAGAGATTGCCTAAGCTTTCTCATGTCTTCATTTCCTGGCTGCTGGCAGGCTCTGGTCTACCACCCCCCAGTGCAGCTGAACAGTCTCCTTAAGTTATAACTACACCTGTTGTAGAAAATAGTGGGAAACTTTTAACTAAAAAGGATCGTTCTATTTCTTTACATCTTTTATTTTAGGATGCTGTATAAGCAGCTTTCAACTTTCTTTTCTACTTTAATGCTGGAAGATATTTAGGTACCATCTGTACAGTGGGATCAGAATAATGTATGAAAAACATTGTCTATTAATGAAGTAATGTCTTCTAACTCTAAACACAGAAGCACTCAACCTTTAGCAGAAGGAGATATGTCTTGTCATTAACTGGTATTACAAAGTGCCATAAAATCACTGCATTACGACATTCTTGTGTCAATAGCTAATGATGCATCATCATTATCAGTCATTATCATAACATATTTATCTTGTTTAATGATATAGGTGCAACATCACTTAGTTTCCACTCCTTCCACCTCCAACCCACTTGCGAAAGGCAGTGAGAGAATCACGCCACTTCATTTCCTCATCAGGGTTAGTGAGATGCCATCTTTTTTCTCCACCTATCTATTAGGGGTATTTAATTTCACTCTGTTTAGTGATCCTACAACCGCTACTGTGGTGAACCCCCCCCCTCCCTTCCAAGAATTTGTTATTCAAGTAAATGTGGAGTGAAAAATATGCTTGGGATCAAAAAAACAACAGGGGCAGCTGTAACACTGGGGACTGCTTTTACAGAAGGTTGCGCGTATTTCTCTTTGGGAACACCTTAATAGGAAGTGCTTTAAAATTGAACTTTGTCCTTCCAACTACTGGCATCCCTGTTCTGTATCAGCCCTCCACAACCATTCTTGAAGGATTTACCTTTAGACAGGAAAGAAAAATAAGCATTAAATGTAACACAGGAGCTAACATGAAAATGTCTTTTAAAAATCAGCGAGCAGTATGAGCTCAAAAAGACATGCTCCCACAGAAAGCGAACAGGCAGACTTGAGAATTTGTGATGGGAGACGATGTAAACGGTGACTGAGAAAATGTCTGCACATCCACGCTGGGTAGAAGCTAAAGGGTTGTATCATTTATCTATTTTAACAATTAACAAAATACCAGTAAGTCTGGGAAATAACTTTGCCTTTTTCCTCCCTTTCTTTCCACTCCCCATTCTGTAAGAAAAAAGACATTATGGGAATGCTTTTTATCTTAATATGTAATATCTGTGAGTGGTTTCCTCCTTTATCCAGCAAAGAATCTTTTCTGTCTTGCAGAAATTGCTTAAACCATGTTGAAGGCTGGTCATTGAACAGAAACTGAAGTAGGCTCATTAGGAGGACTGAAGTTAGATATGTGCACTAGTGCATGTACAGTTATCACCAACAGACTCTAGCTGCTGGAGGAAATTTGCCTATTTTCCACATTGACTTCATATAATCTTAAGGTGAATAAGTGCTTCCATTCTTTCTTATCGAACAAAATAAACTTATTTTTTATAAATATTCCTATGAAAGTTTTTTGAGAAACAAATGAAAGATGTTTGGGAAACAATTCCTTCCATTTAGGCAAAGAAATAAATTATGAGTATAATGACATGATTTAAAGATATGTAAGTAGATTGACACATTTTTTTTATTTTGGTAATACTGTTCAAGCACTTTGTTTCTAAAATAACACAATTTTTTATTTTCAAAGAACCTTTCACTCCAACATCTCAGAATGAATTTAATCTAGTGTCTGCCTGGTCTTGCGAGATAAGTGTATTTGTAATATACATTCTGTAAATGGGTAAACTGAGTTGAAATCAATGAACAATTCTATTTCCATCATCAGTAGAATTTCTGTAATGAAAACCTGAAAATTTCAGCAAATAAAATGTTTTAGGTAATTTTATAATATACTGGAAAAATGTGATCCAACAGACCTTGGCATCTGTAATATATTTTGAGCACTAATTCTCATTTCCCAGCAAGCCAGCTCCTGTTGCTGAGTTAAATACGTATTAGACAAGATGAAAGGTTTCAGAAATATGTACAGGAAACAAACGAAGAAACCAACAAACAAAAAAACAGGATTGAAACAAAGCATCCACAGAAACAAATATTAGAATAGTTGTTAATTCAACTCAGTGAATTGGACAATGTAAGTACCTACCAAAGTAGTTACCAGGCCCTCTGTCTAACACTGTGCCTATGTAAACCTCTGTATCCTAAGTATGTTTTATTACAGCATAAGTCTTTGATGTAGCACCACAAAGACTGTCAAAAGAATTAAAGAACCCTAAATTGCTTTATAAAATAGTAGTTTCCAACTAAACATATTAATGAATCATATAAATTTATTAGTGATTCAGCTTAATTTCATGCCTTGGTCTGACAAAGGTCACATTGCTAAAGTCAGGCTTTTGAATACACTCTAAACTGATTGACTAGGCTTTGGAGAAGGAGTAAACTAGGAAGGATGTAAACATTATATGGGGGTGAGGAGGATATTTTTTGCTGTACAGGATTTTTTTTCACATTAGAATGGGCATCTAGATATGGTTGAAAGGATGCACTTAATACGGTTCTCATCATGTGCCACGTGAAAATCTGTCTCAACGATATTCCTTTGACTTACTTGCCTTTTATTCTAATATAAGATGGCTTGTGGCAGGAAGATCTTGTGTGAGCTCCTGGCCACAGTGAGGCTGTTGGCTGGGTTCCCGCTGCCTGTCACGGGACCAAGGTTTCATCTCTTATTCCAAAAGAGAGTAAACTTGGTTTGTGCGTGCAAGTGAATGCCCAAGTAAAGCCCAAAACAGAGCAGGCCACGCAGGCTTTTCTGTAAGAAAGTGGCTGCACCAGAACTTTAAAGCCAAGCAGCCGTGTGGTGAGCAATCGCGTGAAAGGTTACAACGTGTGGAAGATCAGTACCGAGAGCTATTAATTTCCATTCTCACCTTAGACTCCAAGTTTTTAATTATATTTATTTTAGAAAGCATATTTAGAGGTAAAAAAGGAAAGAGGGAGAATCAATTATTTCTCTCTAGACTACATGAATGCCTTCTGGAGCCTGAACGCTTAACAAATAATATACACAAGCACTCTTCACCGGGGGTAGGAAAAATGGCTTAATTTGAAAGACAGTGAGCTTACCATGCGTATCACAGCAGGTCCCATTTAGCAACTTGTGTGGTTGCAAGTTAGCATAATGTACTATTCCCTCTTGACTAATTTTTTTCTTTACCACTTCCCTTCAATGCCCTAATGACACTTTAACACCCCTCCAGTTGCAATGAGTTTGAAATTTACAAAATAAGAAATATTCCTCTATCTAAAATTCTTTGTTGTATTTTTTATTTGTAGCTAACAGATCTTTCTATTAGTAGTAGATATTCTGAATGATGAAGGTTAGGGATAGGTAAGGTAACTGTTAATGTCAAAATTCAAAGCACTATCACGTTTTCATTAATTTCAGCCACAGATCTTTTGTGAGACTTTAATATGAGTGTTAAATTTTGTGACAGGTGAGGATATGTAGTTCTCACCACAATTCTCTTTCAATTTGGATTAAGTTTTTCTCAGATACTACTGCCTTCTTATGATTATATTCCTCAAGCTGCCTTTCTCCTTGGAAGATCCGCAGCTGTCTCACCCAAATAACAGATATTCAGGTGTGACTGGGCTATCAGTGAGTTAGAGACCAAAGAAGTACAAGAATGCAGAAATGGGATAAAACTTAGTCATTTAGTGAATGTTTCATCACATAGAAATTGTTAAATAGAATCACTACTGTCTTTTGAATTTCTCACTCCTACACTCTTGTCATTAGACACGAGTCCTTCATCATCTCCCTAGGAATCCAAGGGAGATTCATGAAAAACAAAGCCACATTAGGGATTACTGTGTAATTACTGGTGGGTACAGGAGCAGCACTGTTGTTTTGAGCTGTTACCAGTTCTAACTGTGTCATCCACTTCAGACATATGAAATATCTTCAGAATGGAAGGGATATGGGAAAACCTTAAACGAGTAAACTATTTAGGTGCATATTTTTAAAGATGTTTGGAACAGAGCAGGTGTTATAGTTCGCTAAACTAATATAAAATGTGACTGATATCCTTCACTTACACTTGGTAAAATCAAAGCAAAAACAACCCCCTTTCTTTAGATAGTAAGTGTCTGCGTGTCTGTGTTTATTTAGTACACATTAAGGCTACTTTACAGGTGGGTGCCCAGTTATCACCTACACAAACACTCATGAAGAATGATGTGTTGGAAACATTCTGGATATTCGGAATATGCCACCAAAAGACGACAACGATAACTAAACTAGTTTTGAAGTAGAAATAACAGATCATTATAACTAGATTTAATGATTAGACATTGTTCCAGGAATAATGAGAAATAAAATGAAAGAAAGGTAAAAACAATAGCTAACAAAAAATAGCTGATTTATATTCTGCAAGTCACACAATTTTGCAGAAAAGTGGGCCAGCTGGGTTCTTGACTTTCCCAGTGTGGACATTATATAGGCAATTTGCAACTATGTCTTTCTAGTAAGCTTGATTTAATCAGTTTCTTCACTGGGTAAATGTTAAGTAAATTTTGAATATTTATGACTCTTAATAAAAATAATGATACATGATATATGTAATATATTCCAATTATGCAAACACTTCTGGCAATTGTTCATAGAAGTAGTGCCTTTTTTCTGATGGATAAATGTTTTATAGTTTATCATTGTATCTCAGAACTGTTTTTGAAAGTTACCATTTACTAACTGCAGTAAAACTCAAAAAAAGCTATTTCTGGATTTTTTGAGACCCCAACAGTGATTGTGTGAGCATCCACATGTGTGAAGACTATGAAAGCGCATGAACAAGGGAGAAAGCAAATAATTTTTTTCAGAACAAGTATTTTGTAAGATTTGGATAATATAAGAGAGAGGTAGAGGCTGTTTACTAATCTCTGGAGAGGATCTCATTTCCTGTTACTCTTGTTAAAGAAGACAGAAATGATTCAACGCACAATAGAGGCTATTTGCAGGGCAGGGAGGAGGTTATTTCTTTATTCCTTTATTCTTGCATATCGTTCTTTGAGTGCTAATTAGATTTTTTTTTTTTAACCAATACTGCAAGCTTTGAATTTGGTTTTGATATAAATGATATGATGCAAATGATGCCGAAGTAAATTCATCACTTTCTCCACCAACAGAGTCTCTGCTGTCTCTTGGGCAAGAAAGATCAACATTATTGCAACTTATTGGGAAGTATGTACAGCAAAATCATTTCCTTTTCTGCTTGGTAGTCTAGCTCCTTTCTTTTCCTCTGTTTAGCCAGAGGGAAATTAAAATGGTCATGTCAGGTAGTAGCTATAGACACCATCCCTGGCTTGGCTCTTTCAAAGAGGCCATGAGAAGCTGTTGCTGCAGAAACTCTGTGTAAATGGTGTTACCTTCTTGAGAGTCAAAAAATTTGAGTACTTGTACTTCACTTGTACTTCAACTTGTACTTCACCGGAGTGTGTGCTCTGCTTTCCCTGAGGAGTTCACGTGAGTAATTGTGCATGAAGTGGTATAATGCCATATTGACAAACTAACATCCTATATATTCTCTGAATTCTTGGGATATTGACATTTTCTGAAAAAAAATCAGATTTTACTTCATTTACCACAAGATTGATTTAAACTGCTACTAACAAAAGCAGAAAGCATCTCTCAGAATTTTTATGTTCACATAGTTATCTTAATTCTGCAGTTCAACTGAAAAACCTTATAATGAAATAGACTGGACCAAATGTTTTAGGGTGTCTCTGCATGAATAAGTCGCACAGTCCAAAGTTATTTTTGCTGTTTAGCATAAAATACTCAGGCATAGGACAAGTTAGGTAGTGGGTTACAGTTTTCTACAGTGTTTTTTCTCTACATTAGTTCAGCAGAATCCGTATTCTTGTTCATATTTGCAGCATACGGCAGAGAGTATCTGTCTACAGAAAGTTCAATTTGATTGATTCAGTTTTGTGTTGTGCTCTTCAAGACTCAACTTCCTTTTCTTTTTTGTAAAGAGGTTCTTCATAACTGATCTTAAGACAGTTCCTACATTTTACACAACTTTCTGCTTTGTTATGATATGGTTGGAATGCACATAATTTTTATAACTATGATTTTGTGGCAAATCTTCTTAGTCAGAAGGAGAAAAAGTAGAAGTCCTTTTTTTTTTCCTGTGGATATGAAATCTCTCAGTAAATACGTATTTCTCTTCTCTTCAGCATTTCATCCCTTCAGCTGAGGTTTTTACACTTCCTCCTGCATAGAAATGGAAGTGAAGCTGTACAGTGGTCCTACTCCATCTAATTTTCAATGAGGTTATGTTGGATGCCTCCCCTCCCCTCCCCAAAAAATTGAATTAGGTCTATTTAAATCACAATGCGCTGCTGAAAGCGTAGTTTGCAGATAAATAAATTATTGCTATTCAGTTTGAGAAATTGAAACACATTCTGAAGATAAATACATTATTTCTATTCAGTTTAAGAAATCACAGGTTCCTTCTCCAAATCTGAGAGAGTACACTATACAACTGTCGCCTTTTGATTTCTGCAGTGGTATTTATTTCCCTGAGGCAATGAAGCCTAACTCAGCCTTAGACAAAGAGACCAGCATAAACTGGGATTGTATCTCTACAGCTGTGTGAAATCTGCCAGCGCAGAGATGGGATTACAGTTCAGTGATTCACTTTATCTTCTGTCAGGCAACGCTGCGGAGCGGGCAGCGTGCGCGATGGGAGGCAAGCATCAGGTGCTGCTCCTGCTGACTTGGTCAAGGATACTAATCCTTAGGAAAATGCTTCTCTAAGGTTTTGGTCACAATTTGGCAAAGCCTGGTCGGTAAGAATGGAGGGAGGAGAGAATCCTCTTGTTTAGCTGTGTTGATTTTAAACCCATCGAAGTTCATTTTTTTCCTGCTCTTAAATGAAATTTAATAGTTCAGCCTACTGATGCAACTTGAAGGTCCTTCTGTAATGAGCAGATCTGAGAGCTCAGAGTGGCTTAATTAACTATTATATCTGGGTTTACAATCAGCTTAATCAGAAAGGGTCATGATTTCTGAAATTCCTGATTCTCCAGTCTTAATGTTGCATTACTGTTAACCATAAATATATAAATGGCAATATCTTTGAAAGTTTCTGGGCTACTAGAGAACATCCTAATGTGCACTTAAAAAAGAAAGAGTCTTTAATGTCTCTGAAAGGTAAAAACCTTGGTGTTCCTTTAGAAGAAGCAGACTTCTGAATATTAAGAGCCCTAAACCCTCTATCTCTTAATCTCCTATTATGCTCTGCATTCTGCCTCTTCAAAAAAAAAAAGTTTGCATTGGGTATGTGCCATGTTCTACCAATACAGTCAAACAGTTAGCAAACTATAGCATCCGCAAGCTGGCAGATGCCAACCTGTTTGCTCCACTTCTATTCTACCCACTGTTTTTATTTTGGCTGATGCATTGTAGCTGCCATCCAAACTGGTGGTGGCAATTCAGAACAGCTACTAAAAAGCATTTATTTAAATGTGTCTGAATTTACATTGTGCCATAGTTAGATTTGGAGAGAAGCCTCTCTCTCAATTCAAAATTGCATGCTTATTTGAAAGTTATTATAGAAATGTTCCTGTTAGAGAGTTTTTTTCTTTTATGTTACTTTCTGTAGAAGATTCAGTATCCCCTTGTCTTAGTTAAAGCATCATAAAACTGTATCCTGACCATGTATTACACTAGTAAAATACTTTTGGTAATATATCTCTGCTTCAAATTCATATAAAAAAATCAAACATTAAGTCCTAGAAAGAGACAAACTAAGTGTAGATAATAAAGCATTCCTTCAGTCTTACCTAACATAACTAAATAGAAATGAAAAACTTGCTGACTAGAGAAAATATCCTCCGGTTCTCATAGCACTATGGAAGATGATAATACAATTGTGTGGAATTCTAACTTTAATTATTAGTCCTACTTATCTCTCTGAGAGTCAGAGATGCATCTGCTCAAAAATTAAGCATCGCAGTGCACGTGAGATACAATGGTATTTTCTTCACTTTGAAACTCAGGCATGTTTGGCCGACATTTTTAAATATGTCCATTAGTGTTTGGCTTCTCTTTCTTGTTTATTTCTCATATCTGAAGCACACGTAACATTATTTTTCAAAAGCATTGAACACCTGCAGGCTCTATAGTCTCAAATCTGTGTACTTACAGAGTCAGTCCATACTTTGAAATATTCATGATTCCACGTAGTGCACAAAAGCTAGTCAAGTTAGGAGAAGGGAGGCTTCAAAGGCAAGCCCTGAGTAATCAAAGCTTACATAAGCCATTGAAATAATAGTGAACTTTACCTGAGATTGCCGAAGTAGCATCCTGCTATGGTGAAGTCCTACTAATTTTACTCATCTTGGAAACACAGTCTTTTTCACCTGTTTTTGCCTTATGTTCCCATAAAGTCATAGTTGAAGTCTGAGCACTGGTCAGCTGGATGCATAGAGAAACGTATGATACCTACTCCAAAAAGTCTGCAGTCCTTTTAAAGTCAAGACATAGTGCATCAAACCATAAATGCAAGGGCAGAAAAAGGATATGGCAAATATAACAACATTTGGAATTGATGAAGGGTAACAATATGACAGATATAAAACTCATAAGTCAAAAAAGTGCTCACCATTGCCTCGTGCAGGGCCTGCGGTCTGATCCACATCTCCCAAGTTCAAGGTGCTAGAATCAAGGGAGCATTTTCACTATTTTAAAGTGTTTTTATCCAAGTATAGCCCTACAAGCTGTTGCCAGTTACACACGTCTCTCTCCCACCGGAAAAAAATAAAAGACTCTCAGCTCTAAGATTATCTGGATATTTGGTCTCTGTACACGGACCACCTGAACTGCTCTCCTACTTCACTCGCATCGTTTGCAAGGTTAGCGACCCCCTCATCACTAACTGCTGCTGATAACCTGTGGCACCCACCCCTTTCCATCTCTTCATAAATCATCTGCAAATGGAAACGGCCCAACTTTCTCAGAGGTCCTCAGTGCTGGTCCCTGCTCTGCACATCAGTGAAAGATGTGCCCTCTCGTGAAGAGTGAGAGCAGCCACCCTCGCCCTCCACTTTCATCTGCTCATATCTCAGATCTTGCCCCTCCTAAAGCTGGGAGGGTAACGAGTTTCTGCATAGTTCTCTGCATCAGGATGTGGCTCTCGGATGCACTGAAAGTTATCTGATTTACTGGTCCAGCTGAGGATCAAGACCTCAGCTCTTGCTGCATAAAAGTGATTGCATATCACTTGAAAATGAACTGCATTTCTGCAGTGGTTGCTGTTTAGCCATTTCAGAAGGCCTATTTAGCATATTTTACAATTCAGCTTTCCTAGTCACATAGCTTGCCAAAGTTATCTCTTTATTTGCTTTTCTACGGTTATGCATTTCTGTACTTTTTAATGAATAAATGCAAAATAAAGAACCTTAATCTTACTTCTGTTTAGTCTTTCCTGGTAAAATAAACATACTATGAAAACTCTTGCTACAGGAAAAAGAATACAACCTTTTAAAAGCTCATGAAGCGAGAGTATTCAGCAATATGGTTTTGTAAACGAGGAAGGTCGTCTATCAAACTATATGTAAGAGCTAAAAGTCAGCACTTCACTATTACTATTTTTGACAATAATCAGGCTCAGTAAGAGTTAGTGATGACAGGATGAAATATTTAAATGTCAATTATTTGTCCCAAAACATTTCACATCTACCTCAACAATAATTACAGTTATTGGACAGATAGCTGCTGAATGAATACGATGAAGAAAAAAATAAATAGCACCTTTCATTCAATCGTTCATTACTTCCTGGTTTGAAATTTGCCTGCTCTGACTGTTAAGATCCTCAGCATGAGAACTAGTTTATCTCTGCAAAACTGTCGAGCTGTTTACCGCAGAGGAAAATCTGACATCGGAAAAATCTGGCATCAATTGATAGTTAAAAAAATTTAAAAACTGAGAAATTTAAAATATGCTTCACATTTTAAGAGTGCATTGTAAGTGGGAGGTGTGTAGGCAATAACTAACTTGTCCTTAATACTTTTATATGAGGCGGACAAGCTGGTGCACCCATTTCACAGGGAAACTTTTGACACTGCCACAAGAAATCATTTGTCCTTGACCAGGTTAGAATCATAAATAGAATAGAATAGAATCATAAATAGAATTCATGATTCTCTCACTCCTAAATTTCATATTACTAGACCTTACTGCTTTATCATTATGTATTAAAAAAAACTTTTTTCCCCACAGATCGTTTGTGGATGCTGTGGTTCATTTCTCCCCTAAAAATCTCGTAAATTTTACTTTGGAAAAAAAAAAATTCCATCGAGTTTTGTTGGACTTTAATCTCTGATTACTGTACGCCCAGTATTTCTCCATCATGTCAATATAAAGAGCTAAATGAAGAAATTGTCTCTAAAATTTTCAAAAACTTATGCTTCTATTCCACTTTAAAGCAAATTCCAAACTTCTGAAATTCTGTATTTGATTCCGCATCTTGGAGGCATGCTTTCAAGAACAGTAGGTCTGATGGCTCACAACCGAGATTCCTCATTTTTTTAGCTTCTCTGGTTAGTGTTGGCTTGCTAGGCAATTTGGTGCAGTGTCAGGCCCCTGTGATTTCCGATAGAATTTGTTAAATTTTTATGGTCTCACTAAGCATATCTATTTCTGAAAACTGGCAAATAATACTGAAAAAAATACGTTATCACTGGAATTGATCCTTATCACTCTGAGTAACGATGGGTTTTGTAGGGATAGAATGACAGGTTAGTGTTAGTTTCACATAGAGAATGAGCCCTGATAAGGAATTTTCTTCTGCTCAGATAGGAGATACCTGAACTGAGAAGCACAGCACCCACGCTATATGGTTACATGCAGCATCATTCCTGACAGCAGCCAATATCAAATGCTTCCAAAGAAGATGTAAAAAGATCACCTGTGGACAACTTTGGAGCAACAAGATTCAAGCAATTTTCCTCACGACATGTTTTTTCATCAACTGTCAGTAGCTTGACATATGTGAACTGCATCTCTTGCATTTTACATGAAAAGTATGCCTTAGGGGATCCATACTACTTTGACCACCATATTCAGCTGCTGGATGCTGTTTGTAGACTTGTACGTATCATGGTATTCTACAAATGCCATATAGTCACAAGAAATATAAATTAAGAAAAACATAGCTATAGCATTTTTTATTACAGTTCATTAGAAGTTGCTTCAGTTTCTTGCCATAAAAAGGTATCCTTGCAAGTGCAGGTTATGTGAGTTATTAATAACATTTATGGTTAAATTTTATTCAGTCTACTTCTAATGGTCTTAATTAAAAGTGGATTATGGGCAGTCATTTTAAAGTAAGATTACCTGCTATTTATTAAGACACTGTGCTTCGTACTTTGTGTATTGTCTACATGTGGCAAGGCATCTCATTGTCCCCCATTTAATCTCTTGTGTTTACATGATTCTCATTGTATGAAGTAAACATTTAGCTCAGCAAGATCTTGGTTGTATTATAGAGGCCAAGAAACATTTTTGGAATTCCAAGAAAGATCTAGAGAAAATAATCTCCCTAGTTTCAGTTCTGTGGAATGATAAGAAGTTTAACTGAAAAACCCATATGCACGTTATGTTTAATTTTCATATGTCATTGTGCTTGTTTTTTGGGTAAATATTTGTGATTCTGGAAGTAGAGAAACACAGCGCTGTTGAGGTATGGGATGTGGTATTAGAAAATTTGTATCTAGTTTTCCTTGATTATCTTGAAGGAAAAATATAGTTGTGAAGGACTAAAATACCAGTCCAGATTCTATAATAATCCCACAATTTTTGTGTGTGGTCACCACACCCACAAAGCTTTTAAATTCTGAAGGCGAAAGTAAGTAGAGAAGCCAAAGGCTTAAAGTAACTATTGTTTCTGAAATGACAGGTAGGAGTGACAGAACAATGAAATTGGCTTTTACTCTTTCTACCGAAGAGAATGGTGTGCCCAGGCCAAGCATGAGGTGAATTAACACAGCTCTGTGTAGGGAAGCTTGCATTATGCCTCACTGCCTTATCTGTGGATAAAAAAGCAATCATTTTGGTTGCTAAGGGTAGCAATCCCATGCCTTCCATACAATCTAAGAATAAACCATTTCAATAAATAAAAGGAAATGGGTTGAAGGGCTGAAAGAAATGTTTTATCCATTCATACTATTTACCAAAGCTGACAATTTATAATGGGTGCTGGCAACAGAATCATGCAATTACTTCCCTCCTTTTTCTGAGTTGTGGAACTGCTATCCCTGCAGGAAGCCATGGAGCAGCGAGGCTGGGAGGGTCTGGGGTGTCTCTGTCCTCTCTGGTCATATTGGCTAATAGGAACAGCTACAAAAGCAGCATACAGAAGATCAGTTGCTTCATAGCGCATATTGCAATATAAATGTGATGCTCATATTTACATAAACAACTCCTCTAGCGCTGTCTGCTAGAATCACAGAGGAGGGTGGGAGGAGAAAGAGGGCATGTACAAAATGCTCCTGATATCTCCAGTGGTAATTGCAGCACTAGGAGCATCTTTATCATTGCAATACTGCTAGAGGGCTGTAGTTTTAATTTCCAGTTTGAGTTACATGGTATTGTCATATTATGGGGAATACAGCTTCAGAAACTTTAACTGTTTTTTCCAATATCAAGGTTTTCTGCCTTACTTTAGAATCAAAGAAAGGATAAGCTTGCAAATCTTTTAATAAGGCAATTACATGCAGACAAAGATTAGATCTCATGGTACAATAGTTTTTTGCTATAATATTCAGTATCTTTTTGATATTCCACTGTCACCAGACAAAAACGCTGAATAGTAATGTGACAAGTCTATTCAGGAGACAACAATATGAGATTCCTTAATTGTGCTCACTTGTGTGCCACACAAACCTGCACTTAATTTTCTTGCCTGTTTTGAAAAAGTGGAAAGAAAATACTATTTATATTCAACAATGCTTCTGGTTCTCTATCTGTAAAATCTGCATTTTGTATTTGTGAAATGAAAATGTTGAGATAATCAATCACTTAATTTCTCCCAGTCAGTAAAAGTCTTATAATCTCCTGATTCAAAATGTCAGTCTTAACATATAAAGTAATTTCTTAATGTTAAAAAAACCTAAAAACTGAGCTAAATATAGACTGCAAGTGAAAGTGTGCAATTTTCAATATGTTGAGTCTATAACCCCTTGTTTCTTTTCGCAAAGCCTGCCTGAGAGATATATCAGGAAAGGCAAGGGAGTATGTTTCCCTGCCAAAGTTTTTCTTATAAGTAGCATTATATAGGTAATAAAAAAAAAATCAAATTTTCCTTGCTAGAATGATGCACATAAAAGAAGTTATCATTATTCCCAGATTTTAGAAGAAGGCAGAAATACAAGTGATGTCACCTGTCCAGCATCACTGAATGTTGATGGCAAAGGCTAAAACCAGTGTTTATTGAATCCCAGCATACATCCCTATGGACATGGAGAAAGCCACAAGATCTTCCAAACAGAGATGGAAACTCTTGCTATCAGTTCATTTCTCACTTTACCAAGACAAAATTATAATCAATGTTATGTATTAAACCCAAACTTATGAAGCCATTTTGAATAGCTTTCAAAAGAACTGAGGGAAGTTCTCCCAGGAAACAAAGAATGAAAATGTTTTTAATTTCTACTGCATAAATATATATATATATATACACACATACACACACACGCACACACACACATATATCTAGATACACATACTTGTATGTGCACAAATATTACATTAGCATAAAAACAAATCATAATTAAATCTTCCTTTTTTCCTTATCTTTTAGAGAAATAAGCTCTTGCCTTTAGGATACCACAGCTTTTGGAAGATCAGCTTTACTTAATTCAACGTTTTATGGTGGAATGACACCTATTTCCTTCCTTTTGTTCAGAAAACAGATGTTCATGCTTATTGTTTATACACAAGAAAACTGAATCCAGATTTTTAGATGTTGCATTTGGCCACATTGCTTCATTAGAAATTTTCAGAAACAGTCCCTCATTGGTCAAATATAAACAAAATCTCAAGAAACAAAACAATATTCCAGCCAGCCTCACCTTCACACTTTATGTCATGATTTAAAAATTCCGCCTTTATGGCAGATATTAAATCACACATAGAACACATGACATTTATTGTCAAAGATGCAAAGTGTAATTTTTCATTATAACACATTCTAAGTCCACAGAATCTAAGGCATGAATAAATTCTTTATTGACTTTGACTCAAACCGCAAGACCATGCGATTAAACAAAAAACCAAATGCTGGCAGAAGGAGAGAGAAAAATCAATACCCATCAATTTTTTAAAGTCAGAATTTCGGAGTGTTCTGGTAGGATTTACATCAAGTCCAACGCCAGTAGGATCATATCCCAAGTTTATATGAGCCTGGTGAGCTGTTCTCCAGGGTATTACATCCATTTTTTTTAGCTTTTTAAATACTAGGTGCAAATCAGAGAAAGACTTTGTAAGGAATTCCTTGTCAGATGTTTTAAACTACTATACTATTCAGCCCTGAAATCAAGACAGAAAACTCTTTGGGAGTCTGCTACTGTGGCTGTGTCATGATATTGAATGAATTGCGAGGTGGAGGTGCAGGAGACATGGCTGATTTCAGGCAGTTCAGGAGTGGTATCATGCAACTCAGAAAGAGGAAGCAAGACTGAAAGAGATAGAGCATGGGACACCTCTTTTACACTGCACTTGCCACATGTGGTCCTCATAAAATTAGAATCTCTTTCAAACAATTACTCCCACAAAGAAATGAAACAAAATAAACCTGGCAGGTATTCGGAGTGAGTAGGAAGATGAGTAAAATCTGGTGTGCCATCTCCACTTGGGTGCCCCTGTTGTCTCTGCTGCATTTGGAATTGCTGACCTACTCCTGGATTTGCAATGATAGCAATTTACTGACAGCATCATAGCCTTACCACATAGCTTTTATGTCCACTTGTAGTTAGGAAAATAGTGCAATAGTTGGAAAAGTAGAATATATAATGTTGACCATGCAAATATGTAAGGTTAGATCTTGGAACCGGCTCTATGCAAGCAAACTCATTTGTGAGACATAGCAGAGCATTTACTACCGTGAATAGACCCATTGATTTCACTTGACTGGAGTCCTGAAGGCAGTGAACATTAAGCCTTTTACAATATATTATTGGAAATCTGGGCCTTATGTTGATAGAGTATGATATTATGGTTTATAACTAACACAGTGTGAAATTTTGCTTTTGAATATCAAAGAAGTAAGAAAGAGTTGGAATTACATTCATACATTTTTATATATAAATTGTTTTTTGTCATGAATACTGAAGACTAAACAGTGTAAATTATGGAAGGGTTTGTTAATCCCATCCTAGTTGCAAATCTACGCACAAGGTTGCAAGCGTATGTCAACTACCGCTCTGCGTGCAACCGATATGAAATAGCCCTAGAGGAACACACACTACCTCTGCATGTCAGGCAACGTCAAGAACATGCAGGTGAAATCTGGGAGCTCTGCTAGTTTCTCACACTATGCCCAGCAAGTATTTTTTAACCAGTAGCCAGTCTGTGCATAACTAATTCCAGGGTGTATCCTTACAAGGTGTATCCTTGTCCACTTTTCTCCTCACCCCTGCCTGAGTGTATTGACCGCTTGTTTTGCTCTGCATGCAGAAATAGCATCTTTCAGGATCCCCTAAAGAGAGATTTCATGCAGAACCATGACAGTGACTGAATGGGTGAGCTGGATACTGCAGCTGCCCAAGAGACACGGATGCAAGCATTTTACCCCTGCCTACCAGATGAATCTAAGAGCAGTATTACTTTATTGTAGGGCACCTTCACTGATCCCAAATGCTCATAATTCCTAACTAAGCGTCAAATATAGTCCTGCTGCCCATGATTTCTGAGTGAGGAGTTGCACAGATCCTCAGACTCTTATAAAGTATTCTCTTTACGTTACACTATATTGTAGAACTTGTAACCATGAACAACTGTATCTTGAGTCAAAGTATTTACTTCTTTAGGAGACAGATGAGGCAGATTTTATTGCTATATTTTGCAAGCTGTATATCAGAAAAAAATCTAATAATCTCATTATATTTTGTGCATGTTTTTAACAGTTTCTTGTTTTTGCTGTCCATGTGCAAGTTTAGATAACTTACACTTTTCCATGAGACCAACTCTGAAAATTTTCTAACATATAAAATAGTAATGCATATTATGGTTTCAGAATTATTTAGTGGACATAAAAGATTTATTTTTATATTGAATATACAAGTTAGAAATACTGTAATTTGTGATAGTAAAGAGTATTTCTCAAATACGACTTACCTGTTATTAAAGATATGCTGTGCAATATTTAAATAATAAGCATAGGGAGCAAACTGTGAATCAATTGTATAACCTTAACCAATGGTTAATGCAACCATAATCTTTTTCATCTCCTGAAATGTAGCATTCACCGTAAACTGTAAAAATTTAGTACTAGAAATAATTATCTGAACATTTTTACTTCATAAGTAGGAATATTACATTGTGTACATAAATGTACATTTAATGAATGCACACATGCAGGTATTCGTGTGCATATAATTTTTTATAACTAATTAGACAAATATAGCTAGACAAATACCTAAATAACTAGAGATTCCAGTTTCATTGTAAAATTGTGAGTTATTCTGGGCAAAGATTGTTTTATGTGTTGATGAGCATAATAATAATGCAATAGGTAGCGTAGGAATGAAAGCTGACATATGGTAGTATATATTTCTAATAATTGTTTTTGACTTCTTAAGACTTTTCACTCAGGTTTTACCAAGCTGCATACTGATCTAAACAACTACATTAGAACTAATAAAGGTGTTCCTATAACTTTTGCGTGCTACCGCTTAAACTATATCAATGTTTTTCATATCCAGTCGTTAGAAGGATGACATTTTATCCATGATGTAAAATCAAAATATAAGATAAAAATAATTTCTTGCTGATTTATGTCACTGAGTTCAGGAGGACCTGCACAGTATCATTGTGTTCTAGTTGAAGTTTACTATTCTCCGCTGCAGTTCAAGCTACCAAACTGTAATGTTTGATAGTGCTCCTACATTATTTTGTTTAACTATAAGATACTGAGCTCAGAAGAGCTTAAGTACAGAGTCAGGCTATCCAGTTATGACCCTGTGAGATCCTGGGCTGTTCTTTTTCCTGTGGAAGACAAGTGTCAGTGTTGACTTTTTCTGGTTGTCACTGAAATTAAGGGCAGTTTCAACTTGCTAAAGGAAGGTCCAGCTGGAGCAAATCCAGCTGGAAGGAGCTGGGTAAATAATAACCGTTTTTTTTCACAGGTACAAATTACAGTATTAGGCTAAAATTGTAAGGATATTAAAAGAGTAGATTAAGTTGTAAGAGTAAATTGTAGAAAGTAAGATCCTTAGAGTCCTAACGGCACAAACTGAAACACAGGAAGCTCCATCTGAACCTCAGGAAAAACTTGTTGACCGTGAGGGTGAGGGAGCAGTGGCACGGGTTGCCCAGAGAGGTAGTGGAGTCTCCTTTGCTGGAGAGATTCAAAACCCGCCCGGACGTGGTCGTGGGCAATGTGCTGTAGACGAGCCGGCTTGAGCAGGGGGGGTTGGACTAGATGATCTCCAGAGGTCCCTTCCAACCTAAACCATTCTGTGATTCTGTGAACGGGATGGTGCAGAGAAAGAGTGGAAATCATTTCATGAAATCCAGTGGTGACACTAGGTCTTTCAATGGAAAAATTAAGCCACCATTAAAAAAAAAAACAAACACATACACAGAGGGAGGTATGATGTTGTCCTTTTCAAAACTTTAAAACTTTTAAAACATTTTTTTTAAAGAAACAGCAGCATGTTGTTCATTTGCTCCTGACGCACGATTTATTTCAAAACTTTGTAGTAACATTAATAGTTACAGTTTCAAAAGAAGTGTCTGGCTGTCCATATTGTCTACCCAGAATAAGCGCAGTAACATTTAAATGTCAAAACGTTTCTTGCTTTCTTATTTTCTAGTTCTGTAATCTGCAGAATTACTACAGCAGGAAAGGCCAGTCTTTGCCAAAAGGGAGGTAGAAAATGACTGTCTTTTATAGCAATTAAAAATTCCTCATCTAATAAATAACAAAAAGTGAAGGTCAGTCTTCAGATCTGATGCTTAGGTGCTTTTACAGTCTGATTTTCAAATTTTAGAAGATCTCTGAAAGCTTTGTGGCTTTATGGTTGCTACATGAAGCTGTTTTTAAAGCTGCTGCTATTTCCCCTATCTTGGTGCTTTCTTTCAGGATTTAATGGAAAGTCTTTGCAATAAAATTATAACCTTTGACATAATCCTTTAATCTAAGTGATTAAAACTGTCTCTTAGGTCATTGTTACATCTAGGTTAACTAAGGATAGATTGTACTCTGGAAGCTTATTTTATTTGCCATTAGCTCTATTAAAATAAATGTTTCTTTCTGAACAACGTAGAAGCTGTTGGCCAAATCTTTAACTAGAGGACATGATTTGACTGTTGAATGTTGAAGTAGAAATGGACTTGCAAGCCAAAGTGTGGGCAGACTATACTAGGGACAGTGAGAAATCTTGTTGATTTTTAGAGGCTTTCCTATCACTTCATTCAAGTAGTTTTAAAAGTACAGATTTTATCAAGGGATGACATCTTGGAGATCATGGGGAATTTTTATTTTGGAGAAGGGAGAAATAATCCTATTCATTTGGATTTGCTTTATTCTTATTTATAGGTGCCCAAAGTAGCTTAAAAATAAACAAAAGCTCTAATAAATGAATTGCACCACCAGGATGGCTCTGATTGAAAATAATTGTTTTGAAGTAGAAAAATGGGAATGTTATTTTAGCACTCGCTATTCTGTAATACAAGTTGTGCATAAAAGATGAGGTCTCTCACATAAGAGAGAGACACTTTTCACTGCGGGTGCTGGACACTCGTGGGTATCTGATCAGTGAGGTCTCAGCTTGCCATTTCTCTGCCCCCATATGGACATGCCCTGTTAACAAATCTGAAATCTGACTTGAGATTTAAAGACTTTGAAAATATCCTACTAACCTTATCCTGGGAAAAACTCAGAAGGTGGAGGAGGAGCACGTCCTCTCCTCTAACATTACAGAGTGTGTCCTTAATCAATAAAACATCCAGTGTACTGCTGTTCACAGCAAGAATCATTCCAAAGCTATTGCCGGGAGCTCACATCTAATATCTTTATTTAGCTCACTACAGTACAATAGTAGCAATGGTTCCACTTCTTTTCACTGCATTGTTCTGCAGCTCCCTGTTCTGCTGCTCCATCTTTTGCTGCATACTGAGCCGCATACTTTACTGGGAGCACCACTCAGCACAAAATATAAGCTGGTATCTGGCCAGACCCACGTGTTCTGAAACTAAATATAAAGATGAAACGACAGTATGAATGCTGTGAAAATGATTAAAGTATGTGGAAGATGTATGTAGATAGACTATTCAAAGAGAAATCTGAAGTGCGAGGGAAGACTAGAGAAATTTTCCCACTGTTTTACTAGTATTTAGATTGTAGACTGTGGAAGCACTGCTTAGGGAACTCTCAGCTTCTTACTATAACACAGACTGCAATGTTATTAATACGAATAGAATTTACACTGCAGATAGGTTTTTTTTTTCTCTTTCTTTTTTTAAATTTAAGTCCCTGAAATCTATTCCAGTGAATCCAGTCCTAAAATGAGCAAGTTCTAAGGTTTCTTAAACTGAGCTGTACTCGTAACCATGGAAGAAGTCTGAAGGTGCTCCCTACACCTGTAACTTTAGGCTATTGCTCCCATGTGGGATGCCTTTTGACACAAAAAGAATCCTCTGATGGCATGGATTTATTTTCTAAATTGTCTCACGCAGGAAAATAGAAAGTTCATTACTTTGTAGCTCTTAAGGCCCTTAACCATAGGCACAAGTGAGGACAATTTCCTATATGCATCCTGTCATATATGGACTGAGGCCTAAAGGACCTGTGGACAAAAATTTTGCTTTTGAGTTTGTTAGAATGGTATTTTGCTTTACTATGAGTAATTTATTAAAGTTTCTAGAAACCTATCATAATTCTGTATGTAGAGACCAAGGTGGCAGGTCTGAGCTGCTTAGCACTTTGCCTGTTTCTCTAATTAGACCTCTCTGTCACAGAGTGCTACCAACAGAGGGTGAAGAGATAGTCCTTGAATCAAAGAATTTGCAGTCCTGAAGGGTTTCCTAAATCCTCTCAGAGGTTTTTAAAACAGAGGTTCTAAGACTCGTGAATGTCTAATTCTCATATAATCTAGTTGTAAATCGGTCCCTAGATGACATTAGGAAACTGAATGTCTTCAGGCTTGTAATCTCAGTCTCCTCTGTCACATGCCTAACGGCACCGTCATCAGCCATTGTTTTACTGCTGAGGTTGCATTTTCCTGGTGTCACAGGACTGTGCTAGAACTATATTTACCCGTATTTATGTGAACTATAGAAATGTTATCTTGCAGTATGGGTAATGTGTGATAGTTATGGAGTGTGAAACTAACTGCTTGAAATAAAATCATTTTTACCTTTGAGGTTACATGTTCTCAATAATGGATCACTTCACATTTATGCAATGGTTATACATTCTTCCTTAGCTTTTTCTGTGAATGTGAACAAGCCTTCTCAAGCACTATAAGAATCTAATACAAACCTCTGGAAATGTTAGACCAGGATGTAGTAGTGGCCTACAGCTTAACTAACAGCCTTGCAGCCTCACCTTTTATCACTTTGGGCCATCTCTCACAGAATCACAGAATAGGTGGTGCTGGAAGATTGCCCAGGCCAGCCTCTGCTCAAGTAGGGTTACCTACAGCAGGTTGCCCAGAACCCTATCCAGATGACTTTTGAATATCCCCAAGCCTGGAAACTCCACAGCATCCCTGGACAACCTACTCCAGTGCTCCATCACTGGAGCTGGAGTAGGCCTCCAGTTGGACTTTGAGCCATTGATCACAACCACTGAGTCTGGCAGTTTGGCCGTCTCAACATCTGCTTATCTAGTCAGTGCTTCCCAGTTTGTCTGTGTGGAAATTATGGAAGACAGTACTAAAGTTGAGATAAACAACCTCTATTGCTCTCACTCTTCCAGCAAGCAGTCATCTCATCATAGAATGTTATCAGGTTTGTCAGGGAACATTTCTCCTTCACAAATCCACGCTGACTACTCCCAATCACTTTCTTCTCTGTTTGTGTTTGAAAATGGTCTCCAGGAAGATTTGCTCCATCCTCTTCCCGGGAATCAAGATGAGGTTGACTGGCTTGTAGTGGGCTAGATCCTCCTTCTTGCCCACCTTGAGGATAGCAGTGACATTTGCTTTCTTCTGTTGTCAGGAACTTCTCCCAGTTACTTTGACCTTCCAAAGATAATCAAAAGTGGCCTTACAATGACACTGTCCAGCTTATTCTGTATCCATCCATTCCAGTACTCCAGTCATGTGAGTTATCCTATCATGCCTTTGTGATGCCAGTGACACCATAGCCCTGATAGTGCACACGAACTTCCAATTTCTCCCATCTGTTCTCCATTCTGTGTGCATTAGGCACTTTAGAGAGGACTTATTCTTACTGATTTCACAGAAAGGCTATGACAGTTTTTCCCAAGAGGTGGCCCCATAGACACTTTCTTATCCATGTGTGTGCACTTGGGGCAACTCTTCTTCCTTTCGTAATTCCTCTATCCTCTTTGCAATTGCACTATATTGCTCTGTCCACTGAAGCAACTCTTACATGGGAGATTAATGCCATGGATGTTATTTGGATCTCTAAGTTCATATCTCTTTTTTTGCTGAATTTGGAAACTTGATTGTTCCACTGACTTGTGCTCTCTCTCCCTGTCCTCTTCGCAGAGGAAGAGGACAGAGGAATCTTGTCATGATTCTGCAGTCAGGAGGCTGATAACTCACCCATCAGCTTATTCATAATTGCTCAGATGTTAAGACACCACCACAATTACCAGTTCCACAACCATTTGCAATTTTTGTACATGAAAAATAGGAATCTACGGTGCTGAGGCAGCTCTGTGTATGATATAGTTAGACATTAGCATAAATGAATGAAGCTTGTAAAGTAGCAAACAAAGAGACTGTCTTGACGCTTTCATAACTCTGGTTAGCTAGAGGAAGAAAGGATAACTAGTTGTCTGGAAGCCAGCAAAGAGGCACGAAAAAACATTCCATAACTCTTACAGTTTTTGAGATCATGTACGTGAGATGGCTATTACCATTATAGTTTCAAGAAATGTCAGTCATTCCTAAGTCCTCTGCTCTTGCTATTCTAAAGAGGAGTAAGAATGTTTGAGAAAAGTTGTCCCCTGTAATGACCGCTATTACTGTAGCACACATATAGAAATGCTGCCTTTGGTGTATTTATTTGCAGACCTCTTCTCTGATGCAGAAAGATGGCTCTACCTACATTTTACAAACATGTCTGGTGTTATATAGGAAGAAGTCTCTGGCAAAGCATTAGCACCCTCATCTTTTTCAAAAAAGAGTCACAATATCCACTATTTCTGTTTTTGTAGCTGAGTGTGATTATGGCAAAGACAGACATGCATGTAGCGGTGTGCTACAGTATTTTGAAACGGTTTTGCACAGTTTCATTTCCATTCAGTTAATACCTGCATACGCAAGAGCTGAATAAAGTAACTGATCCTACAATTGTTCAATGACTTTATTTTGAAATATTTTTTCATATATTATTCCTCAACTGCCAAGAATATCCCTTCTGCAGGAGATTTTATTTCAATTCCTTTGGAATAATATTTTCCCTGAACAAGTATCTTGATCTTATTATGCTTGTTATCAGTTTTTTGGACGATGGAATAGAGAACAAAATGTGGAACTTTCTTTGTACAGTACTTTGGCTTGCAAATAGAAAATGCTGTGCAAATTAATCCATCTGATAATGCGTACTCTTTCATTCTCTGGCAGTCAGTATTGCTACTAATTCAATGTTTTCTGCTCTTATTTTAAGCTTGGACACCCTAATTTTACAGAGCTGGCATCCTCTGCTGGCTCAGATAGGAATGGATCTTCCATCTGGAAGAACACGATACAGCCACCAACCCATCAAACTGTCCGTCTCCTTATGTCTAAGCCATCGTTTTTCATTGAATCATTTAAAAGTTTCCTGTTTGCCATTTGGAGATATCATTTATTTCCTCTGCTAAGGTACACTAGAATTTTATTTTATTGTCTGATACCTTCTCAGATCAGTCATTATACAGAGTGAAAGTCTCTAAATTGCCCGCTGCCTGCTCAATGGAGTGCATAAACCTGACCCGTTGGTCTCTTGTTTAGTTCACTGTAACATTATTTATTATTTCCATTGAATTAAAAACAGAAATCTTTTAAGGGATTAAAGGGATTAATCAGCTAAGGGATTTTGACTTTCCTTCGCATTCCTGAAAAATCAGATTTGAGCTTTTTCCCTTCCCAGGAAGGTATAAGATGATTTCATAGCTGTTTCTGCTGGTCTATTAATATTCCTATTTAAATCAATAGCAAACTGATTGCTATCTGCACTAGCTTAAGGCTGACGGGAAATTTGTATTCCTTACCACTGCTGAGGGACTGCAGGGTCTGGCTCCTCATACAGACACCAATACCTGACCCTAGCTTTTCCTTCTTGTAGTCCTGACAGCCCTCTAATGTTACCATGCGTTAAAACACCCCTCTATTTATCTTCTGAGCCAGTACAGATTTGACAGAGGGTTCTCAGGGTGCTGGTGCAAAACTGTGGCTGTGCAGTTGAAATGTCCTCCTTTTTGTCTTCAGTTTGTAGAAGGCCACAGATTTCTGCATTTGCTTTCATACCTGATTATCAGGTACAGTCATGTACCTGGTACATGAATAAGGAGTTTATTAAGAAATAAAAGTAAAAAATAACCAATTTCAATCCTCATGAAGTTTGGCCGCTGACTCTGAACATATTTTTCTTTCCTTCCACTAATTTTTACACTAATTCTTGCTACTGCAGAGACGCATCTGTATTTGTCCTCCTAGGGCTACTCCTATCTGACTTTGGAAACAATCATATGCAGAGTCTTGCTGATCACCTCTTGCAAGGTGGTCCGTGCTCCTCAGAGATGATGGGGATTGCACCGAGCATGAGGTTTGTTTAATTTTATTACAATGACAACCTAAAAAATGATATGAATTAGAAAGTTCAGCAAGGGGTGAGCAGGTGGAGTGACCTGCTATGCTGTAACACAAACAAGCAAGAATGCTGGGGGGAATGCCTTCCCCTTTCTTGTGGGGAAGGAAAAAAATTGCCTTTCTTCCTGCCAAATTATAGTGCATTTATTATAGCGTATTCTGTAATCTCTCTAACCATAAACTACCCTGGCTGCAACAAAATGACAAGCCAGTTGCTGAAGTCTTGCAGATAACATGAAGCACGAAGGCTAGGTTCACAGGAACTTTCCAGGTACTGAAAGCCCCCGGCTTGCACTGCACCTTCATGACATGACAATTCCTGACCTGGAAAAGGTATAAAGACAAGCAGCGTGGGCATCATGCTTAGCTTCACATAAAAATAGTCATGGAACAACAGTTCACAAGAAAATATATCTTTCAATTTATCTCCTCTCCCTCTCTCAAGCTTTCATAAGTGAATAACTGTATCACTGTTTAATTGTATTTTTTGGTACTGTCTTTTCCCTTTTTTGTCTCTAATCTATTATCTCTTCTTAAAGATATTTATATATAATCTATTAGCTCTTCTTTAAGGTATTTATATACTTTTTTTTTCTTTCCCCAAGGGCATAGTTACCTGAGGTTACAACTACAGAAGGAAGAATATCGTCAGGTAGCCAAAAAGTTGAATATCATACATTCAGCGTTAGCTCATGGATCTCTTGACTGATCCAAGTAGCAGCTTGACATTGGATGATAAAATATTAATTCCCAGTAAATGCTAATGCACAGCAGTCCAGCTGGTGACATATTCCTACGGCTTCTGACACCATTCTGGACTTAATCCATGTCCTGCTGTATTATGTCTTACCTCTACTAAAAGAGTACTTGTGCTTGTGGTTAAGTGAGATAAAATTTAAAAATCTATTAGAAACATACACAAGAGTACACAGAGCTTGGGCTTGTCACATGCTGGTGAATATTATTCCTCTTCTCTACTTTCCTGCCCAACAAACTTGGGCAGAAATCTGTTATACTGAAAGAGCTGTTATGATAAAGCCCTTTCAACAGCGTGTCTGTACTGGTGCTGTTATTAGTAACTTACTGAATAATGCAAAGGTTAGGTTACTGACCTTTATATATTTCTTATTACTGTTGGCTGTTCCTTCTAAATTGGTTTGACCTTGTCTGTGTGTCCAAAGGTTAATGTTGATCTTGAAGTAACTGAAGCACAGATTTCTTTCATGCTTCCTAAAGTTGCAAAGAGGTTGCAATTTCAAGTCTGGGTTTTTCATCCCTTCTAATTTGATGCTGCAAAACAAACCCAAGATATTGTCAATAACCTTTTTTTTTTTTTTTTTTTTTGCTGTACAGTATTTTGAACATTCTGTTTTGCAGTGATGTTCTTTTAAGCTTTGATAGGAGATAAAAGAACAGGAGTGGGGCATGCCTCATGGTGAAACAATGGGGCTTGTTTTGAAAGAAGGCTGATCAATAGAGCTATTTATTTAAGTCCACAGACCCGCTTACACTGAAGGGATTCACAACGCAAATTAGAGAGGCTGAGCTTCCGCTCTCTGGAGCAAAGACCTTGCCAGTTCCTTTATCACGAAATCCTTATCTTCAAAAATTTAAAATGTCGTGGGCTCAAAAAATAAAAAAGAGATTTTTGTCACTGCTTTCTCTGAAGACAGATTGAAGATTTAAAGGAAGATCAAGTAATATTATATCCTCTTCTCACATCAAGAAACACTGTGTAAACAAATGCCTCACTCCGTGCTACTTTAAATTGTATGATTGATAACATGATGAGAAGAGAGCATTTATTTTATAGAACATTGGCCATTTCTAGAATCCCAGAAATTGAGCTTTTTCTTTTTTGATAGAATTATGTTTTATTTTGTTACGATGTGGGAATAGTTTTGCAGCCTTAAAAATTACTGTCACTTTAAGGCAAACATAGGAGCGCTCAAACTTCAGTTCAGAAAGACTACATCCAACCTAATTCCTTACATTTAGCTTTCCCTCTAAGTTGTAGTCAGGTTAAAGTCGTTATTGTAGAGAGTTTTTGTTATCTGCACTATATGGGGATGTTCTGTGAGAGACAAATAGTAGTTTGACGCCCAGATCTTCAAATCAGGGAATTTACTGGTGTCTTTTGTCATGCCCGGCTTCCCCTTGGCTGCATACTCACACATCCCCAACTTACACAGTGGCGTCTCCTCCCACGATGGGGTTTGGGATGCAGCTGGGGTACAGAACAGAGACCCACAACAGGAAGGTCCAAAACGGAGCGCATCTGCTTTGCAGTGCAGAAACAGCCACTGAAGGTCTGAGGTATGAGTTATCTTGGTCCCGAAAGTGACTGTAGGGCAATGCTCGTAGTTGCTGTTCTGAGTGCAATTATCCAACGTTATTCACTGCTTTTTGTTCAACTTTTCTTTTACTTTCAGCTGAGAACTAGTAGCTGATGCTACTACCACGGAACTGTTTTTTGTCCTGCTGATTATGTCCTGAAGCCCTCTGTAAAATACTGCGGAGTTCACCTATGCATGGTTTTTGCAGCAGAAACAGAAGGGAAAATAGGCAGCAGAGCAAGTGAGATTGCTTTTCCTTGTGCCGTCTCAGTATTATCACAAGACCAGCTGGTCTCTAATCTTCTGTAGATCTTGCAGCAGTCAAGAGATGGGCATGATGTCAGAAAGCCTTCAGCAGATACCTCTGCCATCTGCAGTTGCCTCCTTTATTAGAGGGAGCTCACAGCATGCTCCACAGTCAGGGGACGGGAGAGGTAAAAGACTAAGCTGAACATCAGTTAACAATCAGGTAGTAATCTCAGCTGCGAGAAAAGATAAATCATGACATGAGGGCTACAGCAGGAATTATTTCCACTGAGTCTCTCAGCCTCTCTTGCTGCAGTTTGCTGCAGTTCATTTGGGTGGTGTGTTTTGTGCATTCCTCATTTTGATGCCACAGGTTGCATTCCACATTTAGGTACTGGCAGCAACAGCAGATTTAACCCATGGCAGTAGAAACCAACAGCTTTGCTCCAAATTTCCATGTAAAATGATTTTTCCTTCACTGTCTTCACTCAGTCATCTTAACCAGGCTCAAGATAGGTGAATCCTTCTGACAAACGGTATCCCTTGGATCTCATCCCAGCCTCGTTGCTGGGTCCCCCTGTCTGTTCAGTAGCCCTAACCTATTCATCAATGCAACAGCAGGCATGGAGCTCTTCTTTTCCACCCCGAATCAAAACAGAAATATCGCCTCACTTAACTATGCTTCTACTCCTGGACATTTGGCCAAAATCAAGTAGAAAGGTAGCTTTGAGAAAGTGCCCTGATGAGGGCACTTGGAGATTGGAGATGCTACAGACAGCATATTATAGCCTCCATAACCAAACCACTTTGTCTTTTACATTCATTCATAAACGGAACTAGCTCTACTCTTGGCATTTTATACAATAACTTCAGAATTATGTGTACCTATGTTCTAAAATACAAATTACTTTTTTTTTAAAAAAAGAGAAGTATACAACATCCATTTTCAACTTAGCTCAAAGCTGCAAATGTAAATTGTGGTCACTGATATGCAAAATGTATTCTCTCATGTAAATCACAAAGTCATTATTAATAACAGCCTTTGTGGTACGGCAGAAGTAGTAATTTTATCAGATTATTATGAGGAAAGAATGGAAATGTAATCTAAATGTACCATATCTTAATGTAGACAGGCTTTTGGAAGAATAACGGTAAGATATGCAGTGCCTTCTATGTCCTGAGCCTGAAACATTCCAAGAGTAGTATTTCAGTGTTATTTCCTTGACTAAGATGACCCATGCTAGCCAGCTCATAGTGCATGCCATTTATACTCTGAAGCAAAGGCTGACTTGAGAACTGGATGGATGCAGGAAGTAAGATGTTTTATGACTGTCGCTCTGAAGACTCCCTGCAACAAGGGTTACATCAGAGAAACTAAAGAAGAGAGGCTTGCCACTGCTTCCTTGGTCTACCAGTCCTGAGTAGACCAGTCGGCCTAACCTTGTGGCAGAAGAGGGAAATCAGTTGTTTCGGGAAAATAAGCCGAGATTTCTTCCTTTGTCAATTAACTGATAAAAGACCGAACATTAATTCGTCCATATACTGCCCCTTAGGGTGAATAGCAAAGTACTATGCTTTCTAGAAGTCTCTATATCTGTACAGTATACTTGAAGGGCTGTGAGCTGTGTACTCAGTTTCATGCCATACTTCTTCATGAGTAGTAGTAGTTCATTTCATATTTTGCAATATGTTTGCATGATTAAAACTACCCCCCCCAATATGGACTATACTGCATTTGCCAGCGTTGTTTCATTTGCCATTGTCCTTGTTGGTTCTTGGGCTTTGTTATGTCATTTCCTATCACCTAAATCATTTTTGTGTCATCTGCAGACTTTGTCGTCCTGCTATTCAGAAATCTCTCATAACCACAAAATATCCTTTTAAATTGCATTTAACATTGAATCAAATCAACTTGGGAGAAGAACTCAGATGATAGGTTTTGATTTCACAAAAAAACTTCAAACTCTAGTCCATAAACCTCTGAACTTAATAAGCCTTGCCAGTGAAAATATTAGCTTAGTTACACTTCTAATAAGGCATAGGAGCAACCTTTTTAATTATATTACCGAAGTGTTAAAACAATAATCATGCATACAGGACAACGAGATAAAGCCCCTCTTTGGCTGAACTTGCCATAGAAGATAAGGGACTTCCACATTTCTGTTTGGAAAGTGCTGCATACCTTTTTCACTGGTGAAGGGCCACCAGATGTGACTAGGATGACGACCTGTGTAAGTAGTCAGTAAGAAGCAAGGGATGGGGAAGAAACTTAGAAAAGTAGCATAGTAGAAAAGGGAAGTAAACTGTCCTGGAAGGTGAGCGTACATCAGAGTAATGTCAGGGAAGTTAGAAATAATGTTTTGGGTGACACATTCATCATCTTAAAAATACAAAATTTTTCATATCTTCAGAGACGTGGTAAAAGTAAAAACAACAAAAACGTTTACGAGCTTTGCTTACTTCCTAGCAGATAAATCTATTTAAGAGCCGAGCAGCAGAGCGGAAACACATGTTAGCAGTCCCACCAGGGACACCAAGGGCTCAGTGAACCTTAGCTTCTCTTGGTAGAAGCGTTTCTTCTGGACGGGGTGGACTAAGTGGTAGAGTATATGGTAGAGTTGTAGTTTCTGTTGTTGTCCTTGCTTTACCTGTTTTGTGAATAAAGAATGTCATTTTCTAGAGAGGTTAACCTGGCATTATTCACAAATTGAAATTTCAGCTCATTGAAATTACTTTACCGGAATGAAAAAAAAGACATCACTTCAGTATGATACTTGGTATTCCCAGCACTCGAAAGGCAGACTACAGAAGCTTATATCAATTATATAATCCTTGAAAAGAAGTGCAGTCAGAACATGAAATTAGCTGTCTTTATCTGAACAATAATTCCAGATCTTAAGTCCTTCAGTCTTTCTGTGACAGACTTTAATACACTTACTATGTCTCTGCCTCATACTGCCATATAGACCAGATTAAATTTAACAAACGCACGCAAAGAATGACAGCTGACACTAACTTAACGTGCAGGAAGTTAAATCCAATCACTGCTACTGAGGAAGTGGAGATGATAAAAGCATGCAGATTCCTGAGGAAGGGAGGTGATTAAATGAGACTACACCAGTTCCTTCATCTCTAACTGTTAGAAAGCTGCAATAGTGCATGATATACATTGGCACTAGAGCCTAAAGGAATTTTTAGTAAATGAGGTAAGCACTGTAGTCAAGCAGGTAAAATAGTCCCTCAAGCTGCTAGGCTCTGTCATGAAAGTCTTTCAACGAATACTACCAAGAATATTGGTTTTGTCTAACAGCACTCCTCATACATATGTACAATACTGAGCGTGTAGATCCTGTGAACCTCTCTGAATTTCAGAAAACTGTAGAAAGGAAATACAATCAAGCAATATTTGAATAGGAGTCTTTGAAAGCAAGACAAAACCCAGTTAGTGGGTCCATGGGGGGTACATGCCAAAATCTGAAAAACGTTTGATTTAATATCTGTAGATGAAAACTGTGGAGCAGCAGTTCCCCAGAGAGGCTACTATGGCCAGCAGCTGATGGTAACTAACAGGATACTGCAGCTGGGGCCTTTGCTAGCTCAGCCTGTAACAACCCTTCTCTGTAGGATGTCAGGATTTAGGATACGGCTAAAATAATGGAATTTGTGCATGCCTGATCTGCTTGCTTCACCTGACCAGAGCACTGATATTATTGTGACAGCTGTTTTCTCAACATTCTCCCCTTGTATCAAATGGTGAGCCAGTCTGTCAGCTGCGTATGTATGTTTAGCAGTGACATATTGGCAATTAAGAAAAGAACGATTCGCATTTTGTATTCTATATGAATAAACAGTTTATAAAATATATAAGCATTAAATTTAGGAATACAGAAATTGTATTGTGACTCCAGGCGGTTTTAGCAGGATTTATTTTCCCTTTTACAGAGGAGAAAGCAAACGTTATGAATTTGAAAATATCATAGTTATTTTAATACTTGGAGTGACTTGTGATGTGGATGTTAACTACTTAGAATCTTAATTAAAGCAGAATTTCTGGCTTGTTGCCAGTAATTAAGAACTAACCAGTTATTAAAGTAATAAAGTATGTATGGGAGAGACTAAATTTAAGTACTAACTTTGAAAATCCTCAATCATATAGTCTATAATTGTCACACAAGTCTGAAGCATTAGTGATACTGTTCAGATCTAGACCAAGGTGATGGTGCTGGTGGTCGTTTGGCACGTAGGAACTTGAAAAAACAACAATAAAAAAGAGATTTCCAGTTGTCACAACATGTCTGGAAACATAGTGCCTCAATCTCATATTGCTTAAGGAAAATTTTAGAAATTTTTTTTCTTAAATGCTTTTCCTTATATGCAGCTGGAGTGTGGGTTGTGAAAACTAGCATGTAGGCTTAAACACAAAGGAAAGAAAGAAGCTGCTATTCTTTGTAGCAAATAAACAGATGCTAAGATTCCAAACAACATTTTATAGAACTTAAAATTAAAATTAGAAACAGATGAAGAAAAAGTTGGAACAGCAGCTTTTCGGGAGAAGGTAAGGTGCCTTTCAGGATGTTTATTCTTTCTTAGCAAGTAGGAACCTCCATTTGGAGGCTGAAGGCTTTCAGATCATTCTCTAGACAGCATTCACAGTCTACCTAAATCTGCTCCAGCGCAGCAAACCTTAAGGACTAGATTAATTTGCTTGCCAGGTAATATTGCTAGATGCCATATGTATGATTCTTGGGTCCTATTCTTGATTTTAATTAAACTGTCTCTTTTTCTATTGTGTACTGGTCATACATTCTACCTAACTTCCCATTTGGAGAGAGGAGGGCAAACGTACCTAATTATTTTTTTTTTCTTATTAAAACATTGTTTGCCTTTTTTTCTCCTAGAAATTACATTTTTCAGGTTTTTCCAGGAAGATGTCACATACCACCACTTACAAGGAAAATCAGTCAATATTTAGCAGCTTATTGGGTTTCTTTTTTGCAAATGCAGCAGAGCATTGATGCCTTCTCTGCAGTACTCTACCGTGAACAACTGATTATGCTCAGATAGTTATTAAGGTCAACACTTAGAAGCCTCCCCATAGGACAAACATTACCTTTTAGGAAGACCAAGCAGGACTGCTCTCTCTAAAAAAGTGAGGAAAAGAGGAAGTTAGTATTATAGAGGGATTCTTGTTCTCAGCTTTCGTTTGCATCAGCGATTTCTCCAATTTAGTTTGCTCAGGTATTGCTGCTATAATGGGAAAATTACATTGAGCCATTATGTACATAGCAGAAGCAGGGGTTAGCAATATTGCTACCACTATCCTGCCTCGACACCTGCCAATTGTGCTCTGCCAGAGGCATGCAGCTTATCCTGCCGTTTTTTCCTGTAGGGAAAAAGCAAGAAGAGCCCTTGCCTTTTGCCTGGGGAACTGGCAGAGGTTTTCTTTCTTTTGAGTAGCTCCATGGAGGTACCTAGAGTATATGTTTAGGAATCCCTGCTTTTAAATCACTACTGCAGCTCCATCAAATCACTAACTTTTACTCTCTGTGAGGTATCCCTTGACAGTAATTCTCCCCTAATCTCAGTGGTTCAGTGCAGTTCAGTACAAGTTTGTATTTTCAATTTTTTTTTTTTGCAACCATTAATTACAGAGCAGTTCCAGTTCAGTAACTAATTTTCTCAGTGATGTGCCTTCTATACTGACTATCCAAGAGTACTTTAATGTACATACTTTTTCAGTCTTACTTTTGCTTAAAAGTAAGCTATAAACTGCATCTTAAGCAGTATATCCTTACAGAAATTATTTACTCAAATCAATAGAGAAAGAAACACTAGCTTTAGCAGCACTAATAGGAAATTATTCGCATATAGCTTGTACAATATGAACAATACAATATGTACAATACGAATTTTCAAAAACTGACAGGATATCTATCTTTATACTTCTCTGGCTCATCATGTGCACCATGCCCATTACAGATGAATGTCAATTTTTTTTCCCTCTGAGGCTAATAACGCATAATGCTCTGTTGTTGCAGAAATTAATACAGGGGCTATGATCCTTATGTGTTTGTGCAGTGTCCTACAAGGCTGGACCATGTCATTCAGATAAACAGTTCGTAGGCTTCAAGTTCTGCATACTGAAAACTGAATCAAAGCTTCTTTTTTTAGAATATTTACAGAAAGTCTTTGCGTCTTTCAATACCTCTTGCTAACAGTGTAATGAAGTTACCTTATAAAGTGCATGTATGTGCCCATACTGTAGTTCAGGCAGCAGAAACAACGTTTATGCGGTTCATTGTGCCTATGTATCTGTCCTACTTTATGCAATTTTAGTAGAGATAGAAAAGCATTTTTGCTTTAAAGTCCCATCAAGCTTTAAAACACTTCAGGAGAAATGTAATATGATTTGTTTATATCAAGCTTATTTCTTCTTAAACATCAAATTTTATATTGAGTTAGTTTGTGTTCTTAGTTTCCCCAAGGAGCTTTCATGATCTCCCTTCCTTTTAAGTTCTTTCACAGCTGTCATTCTTCCCTCCTCCTTCCTCATATTTTTCTTTTGTGATTTTCAAATTCTACGGTGTCTGAGTGTTGTAAGTCAGAGACAAAATGTCTTTGGCATTAAGCGCTCACATTTTTCACATTAAGCATTTATAGTTTGCAAATTTGCTCTCTGACACCTGGCTTTTGATATTCACAACTTATTTTCAAGGGAATATATTGCTTAGTAGTAAAGTTCTCTTTATTATTAGTCTTTTTCAAAGTACAACCTGTCCCTTTCATGCCCTGTCTTGCTCTGATTTTTTTAAGGCCAAAAATTTAAAAAAAAGAAAGGAATCTGACATTTTAGGACTGTAAGATCTTAAGTGAAAGGTAGAACTTTGCCTATAGAGGAAAATCTTTCCTCATTTAATTGATTCTTTTCCTTTCATATTTCTGTTATCAAGAGGCAAATTTGTCAATGGTGCTTAACCTGTAAGTGTGATGTAAATTTTCAGGGGAGTCATGCAGTGGTCAAAAGCACCTGCACAGAACAACATCTAAGCTCTCTCCCAACTTGTTAATCGAACCATGGGACTAAGATTCCCTCCTCCCTTCTGCCATCCTCATCCTCAAAAAGCCATAAAATTCTCTATTTTACCTTTCTCCCTCTCCTGTGAAAATCAGAGAATAATAATGTGGTAGGTACAGTATGTAATGTATCAGAGATACCTTAACAAGATCAACTATCTACTGTGCCTGGATCCATGACAGACTAATGCTGGAGACAGTTACATGCTGACCAGTTTTACCCTGCTGGTTCACAGCACATGTGGGGCTGCTTTTCTCCAGGCGGTGAAGAGCAGAAAGATTTTTTGTTTTTCACTATGTTTAATCTCCTTTGATATGGCACAGATGACCTCTGAAAGACCTCTGAAACACAGGGATTACCTACTCCAAAAGATAAGTAACAATTAATTGTTGTTTATATTGCACAGGTTGTTGGAAGCTCCAGCCAAGGACAGGATCCCATGCAAGCACACCTACTGTCTATGTCCAAAAGTCTTCATTTTCAGTTACATGAGATAGCAAAAGACATAGAATTTAACCTTTTTTACAGAAGGGAAAATTAGGCCAGAGCAGGTACAAAATCATCTTTTCATTCTGCTGTTCTGTCAAATTCTCTGTTTCTGAAGCTTCTAAACCCCAGGAAACTGATACAATTCAATTACTTGAGTCATATGAATTGTCCAGGTCAGTTTTGCTTTCTCATATAAATATTTGTAGAAGAGGACACACCACATCATCTACAAAATATGACTATGAGTGTGTCTGGGAAAGATGATAAGATAGTATGTTTTGCATATGTTCTTACCTTCCTTCATCTTTTTATAGGATTTCTGCTGCTATTATTTAGTTTACAAACCTTGGCTCTTACTTGAAGGCCAAAGATTTCTTCAGATTCTGATTTATCTTAAACTTTACCTGGTGAGTGCTCTGTATGGGAGTCAGAAATCTTTCAGATCTTCTTAGAAAAGCTATTGACAATGGATTTGCAGACATTGATATGTCTTTCTCTTCCACGGAACAACTGAAGTATCTTAGATGGTTAAAGGGGACACCAATGACTGGAAGTAGACTCAGCAAGTGACACTCGCCCTTGCCTCCCCTTGCTGATTGTTGTACCCCTTTAAAAATAGGAAAATAATAGTGAAAAATATTATTTTCACCTTTATTGTAGCTTTAAGGACCCGCTGACCATACATGGGAAAAATGAAACACTTATGCCACAAGCACTCAATACACTAAAAGACCTGGAGAAAAAAATAGTTATTTTTCTGATCTTTATAAATTTTATTTTTCTTAGCTGATAAACCTGATATTGGAGGTTAAAAGGGAGATTCAGACTGTATTTTTTAAAGAGCTGATTGCAACTCTTTAACATTCTGTGAAAAAAGTAGCAATGAAAAAGTGAAGAGCAAAGGAGACGACAACCTTTATATTCAGATCATTTTGAGTGCAGCTTTACACTGACCTTTTGTTCTTACATAATTTTAGTCCCTTCTTTTCTCATCAGTTCCTGGAGTGAGAGGGATGGGATGGCAGGATTTCAGATGGAGTACTGTATATGTTCTAGTTCCAAGTTTTCTTGTGAAAATGACCGATAAGGCTGCACTAAATTTAAAGATGGAGAGAGAAAAGGAGGGATAATAATCATATTGACAGTGAGTAAATGTTCACTATCACTTGTGCTACCAGTGCTACTGAAAACTACTTACATATCTTTGGAAAATTGGGATTCTCATCTTTCCAGTGATAGACAGATTAATAGTTATCAATAATAATGCTATAAAAGTAGTCTCTACCTCGTTCCTAGATCCTCAGGTTAGGCTAAAAATACAAGCCATTCCCTAAAGAAGTGAAGATGCTGTCAACACCCTGGGCCAGCCCACCTCAGGGACACCGGCAAGGGTGTCTCAAGAACTGCAGGGTACCTGAGAGGTGGAGATAGGGGCCAGATTAGGAACAAATGCCAGCTACAGACCCTTGACATTTTAGCTCCGGTACTAGCAGCTCCTGCGTTTAGCTCTTGAGAAGCCTGATTCAGTACCTGCGCTAGCTAGAATGGCAGCTGCCACGAAATGAGCAAAGTCCCTCTGGGGCTGGAGCAGACATGCATCATTTGTGGACTGGCTGCAAAAGCTGATGTGCTCTAAGTCAGCGGTAAACAGTCCAGATGATAATCTGACAACCTTTCTGGTGATAGTCTGATGACCAAAGGAGAATATTTTTTTTTTTTTGCTTTTTGTTGGATGTGTGGGAGTCAGTACAAGATTTTAATATGGCTTTTCTCATCTAACCTAATACAAATATACATTTGGGCATTTTAAATGATTTTTTTTTTCATAGGAATTAGTGAGGGAGGTTTTTTGACATTATATATGTCATACTATATTCATATCTGTCCTGCACTGCCATCTCGTACTGCCTCAGACACTGCTGAAACTATCAGGACATTTGAAAGTGTTTATATGAAAATAAGCATTAACAGCATCAAGCAGCTCGATACTGCAACGGACCCTGAGTGCCAGGTCCTTGCATATGCGCAAGGTGCTTTGTTTCCAGAAGCCACTGAGTTAGTTCCATAGGAGTATAACCGACTGTGGGAAGTTACCACAGCTACTAAAACAACATTTTCCCTTGTATCATGATGAGAGGGAGGGTAGGAAGATGAACAGCAAGAACAGCAAGAAGGGAAGTAACTAAGATAAACGAAATGAGAGAAAACAGTAATGAAAGGTGGTTATTAAACAATTGCTGTCACTACATTATCCTTGAAGAGCTGCCCCTGATTTACAGTTTCATAGAGAACTTGAAGACCAGTAATTACGGAAGGTTCTTATTTAATAAAGGTGAGAGCACATGGGAAAATTCCGACTTATACTATTCCCACTGCCCCTCTCCTAGTGGAAACGTATGGCTATGAATTCAAATACGAATCTCAGAAAGCTAGGTAAAAAGAACAGTGGAAAACAGATGGCAGCAGTTGCAACTGGCATATTCCCAGTTGGTGGCTTTAGCATTTAGAAATGAGCATCTGTTCTTCTTCCCTATTGCAAAGTGGTTTTAACTCAGAGATGTTGAAAAAATGTAAGTTGCAGTTTCATTCATTTTTGCTGTTTACTGACTTTAATGACTTATATCCAATGAAAAGTACAATGTTTGCCAGTGTTGCAAGGGACTTAAAACAGAAATAGAGGTCTCTGGTGCAGCATGTTATTTTGTAGACTATGAGGGGGAAGGGAAGAGAAATTTAGGTATTTTTATCCCTATGCTAGAAAAAAAGGATAATGGAAAGCTGAAGCTGTAGCAACATGAAGTTCTAACCTCTGTAACAGACTTCTGATGCTCTTTTTAAGCACCAACCTCCTTTTCTATACATATTAACACATTTTTGAGTCCAAAGAGGAGTAACATACTTAACTATCTCATTGCTGCATCTTCTGAAAACATCGGAAATTGCAGATCTGACTTCAGAGAGAATCAATATCAATTTGAAGTCAGTTCTTACCTTATTAGAGGATGGACTTTTAAATACAGTGGAGTTAAATATCATTAAAACTGAAAAAATATCCAGTTCAGAGTAGGCACGGTTTACAGTATCTAATGTTTGTAGCATCAGGTAAGAACTCTGTGAAGTGTAAGCAGCATTCACAAACCAGATTTATGAGACAATTCTATGAACATACTTATCCATTTCTAATCAGAAATGCGTATGACAGGTGACAACCTTAGTTTCTTGTGACTGTGCATAAAATTACGGCAATTATGCTTTTAAGCCTGAGTTCTTGCTACTAAGTCTATAGGAGAGCAAAGGTCCACCTGGATGGATCTGGTCACAGGATGAAGTCCATTAAGTGCACAGTTTGTTGCATATCTTTCGAACTTGAATCCTTGTTAGATGGACAATGCAATGCGTTTTTCTACTACGAAATATGGAGAATATGCTTTGTGATCATAATAGAGATAGATGGAATTTATCTCTGCTGCCACACATTTTTTAATGAAAAGTCACAAGATACAGTAGTATACAAATGACCATCTGTAAAATATGTCAGGTCTCTGTTGAGATTATGTTGATTATGTATTCTACTCAATGTATATAAATAAAGGGAGGAAATGATTTGTTTTAAATTGCAACGTTTTAAAAATGATATTTATGCCTCTTTTTCTAAACCTTGGTATAGTTTTGTTTGATTTTTCCAGCCTCTGGGACTGCTTTGAGTGGGAGCTAATGAGTTAAAGCTGAATCCTGATAAGATAAAAATTATGTTAGCGGATGGAATGGAATCAGAAGATACGACAGAAGTGATGGCCACTGTTTTGATTTATGGGTTTTCCTCCCTTTCATTCAGCCATTTCCAGGCGCAGAGAACCTGTTAAATCTTGAACATCTCGCAGAGTGAGGTAACATAAAAGGTACATAATTTGTCTGTTCTGTTTAAACAAGTATACAAGTCTTTTAATCAGATGTCATCTTCAGAAGACTGAAGAGAATTTGTGAATCCTGGAGAATGAAATATGATATTCTTTGCGTAACCCTGAAAGACCTCACTCTCCAGACTTTCCCAGGCCGTATATAGGATGACAATATATGAAATGTTGGAAGGCAGGTTTTGAAACAGGAGCTGCTTTATTCACGCTTACTATGTAAGTATGCTTGCCTGATCCACCAGCAACATATCTGTTTCTTAGGTCCTCACAAATCAGCTGATAGGCATATTCTATAAATGGAAATATAAATAAATAAAAATAAACATGTCACCATTTTTCATGAGAAGCTGATGTTGAAAAGACTTAATGCACTTTTTTTCCTGGTTTCAGCATTTGAAAATGGATCATCTTTTCTGAATATAATGCAGTGCATGGGTTATCAAGTCCTGTCATTTTCCTTCTTCCCTTATGAATCAGCTGAGCCCTTGAACTGCATGGTAATAATTGTTTCCAAAAGACCTGTTTTTATTCTTTTAATTAAAAGAATATCACTGTACCTTTAAATAGGATTTTTTTTTCTTTTTTCCCCCCTATATCTGTTTCCTTTTTCCCGTCTACAAAAAGAAGATCCATTACAGAAATATGTAAATGTTATGAAAGTATTTTGTGAAAAGTATTTAATTAGAAGTATTCCAGTCATATAAATATAACTGCAATGAGTTACTCTAGTGGTGAGGCCGGTAGCGGAGGCTAATAGTAGGTACTGACAAAAGACAACTATCAGCATTGCTGATACTTCAGTTTAACAGCTACAGTTCCCTTAGTATTCAAGCAAAAGGTGTGCTCTTGTGATCTAGCACCTTTAAAGCCAAATCTTTCCAAAGCACTTGTTACCTTGAATTTCATGCGTTGCCAGTTGTGAACGTGCTTGTGAAGAGCAGTTGTTTTAAGTGACCACCCAGTGGCATTTGCCACTTAAAGGTGCATGCAAACAGGACTCAGAAATGCATATACATATTTGCATTTACTTCTGTGATAAAAACCTGATCCGTAATACCTGTAATAATTCTATCTTTTAGTCTCAAAATTTTCCTATCTTGTGATGCTTTTATGGACCAACTATAGAATCGTGATTAAAGAGTCAGTAATAACTTGTTTATAAATTCTTTCTGATAATTGAGTTCTTATTTTCTATGGAAGCCTGCTTTAATTTTGATTCTGAAACCCTAACTTTGCTAATGTATATTGTACTCTGCCAGAGAGTTCTGTTCATTCAGAAGAACGTAAGCTACTTCTTTGGTCTACGTTGCAGTAGCTTTACTGCCTTTGCCTTTTAACTGGACTTTTATTAGTTTTAGAAAACCTGTGGACCCCTAAAGTGAGATAATATATGCAGTTTTGTGCTGCTCTAATTAATAAATAGAGCAGAACTCACTCCAGTGGCTAGTTGAAACCAGGGTTATTTTGGTTTATTTTAAGACATTTAGAGATAAATTTAAGCTAGACTGAAGCAATCTTTTAAAAATAACAAACATTTACCAAGAAGCTGGTATTTATTCCTCTAATTTGTTTAGGAAAAGAATTAAAATTATATCAGTGAAATCTTCCCTGTGCTGGCAACGCTAAAGGTGCATTGTTGGTCTGATCCGCCTAAGTATCTCAACTGAAAAAAAAAAAAAGGGATTGTCTAATGGAAGTTCTCTGCCCTGCAGGTGTCTGTACCCTTTGTAGTTTGTCTACTTTATACCACAGGCATTAAGAATATTAACATTACAGAGGAAGGCTGGTCTGCATGCAAATAGACGAAAGCTGTAAGTAAATGTGAAACTTTCAAACACCAATATCAGCAGATATTTAACTCTGGACCTTCAGTCTACCACCTGGATTTCCACCTAATGGTAATAGAAATAATTTTCTGTGCCTATTAGTCAGGTCAATGGACACAGACCATGCTTTATAATTTTGTTACCTATAGATTTTCCCATATAGTTATGCACTTTTTAACCAAAAGCAGGAGAAGAAGATCTTTACTCCTATGCATAGCACAAGCTATTAGCATAAAGGGATGAACTAGCTATTTGTGTCTAGATCAAGTGTTTTACCTATCACAGAGATATAATCTTTATTACCAGGGTGTCCAGATGTATCTTTTCTTTCATATCACAGGTAGCACTATAAGGTCCTTATTTACCCACAGATTTTAATAGAGATTGAAGAGTAAGCGAGATGTAAAATGAAGCTGTAAAAATTACTATCATCAATCAATCGTTAGTGCCTATAAATGATAATGGGAACATTCTAGAAGCAAAAATAAATAGTTATGCTGTATATTTGAGTGACTTTCTGGAATACTGACATAAATCCATATGTAAGCTCCTGCCTGTTTGTGCAGGTGTGCGTTTATGAGAGTGTGTCCGTATATTTGAGTGTATATATGAGTGTGCATATAAAACTAAGTAATAATTTAAAATAAGTTATTGTATAGAGCTATATATTCTTCTTTAATTCATATCTGAAAAATTGCACACATTTCTAACTGTCTGTTAACATGGTCAATTCAAAGTATTATTTAAAAAGAATTACCTTGTGATATTGTTTCTACTATTGTCTGGAAGGGTTAAACCTTTTAAAATTTGGTGTGAATGTTCATGGAAAGTGTGCCTGCTTTCTATGACTATCCAAACAACTCATTTTAATGTTTGCATACGCTGCGCATTTATACTAGCAGAATCCCCTTGGATTAATCTGCGCTAAGAGAGAAAATAATGGCACTGTCAGTACAAGATGGTGTTACGACAATCTTGCTCTTAAGATTCTTTCGAATGGATAACCTTGATTCCCTCTGTTTTCTTTTCCCACAGGTGCAAGTTCAATCATTGAGATTCTGCTCACCAATGCAATACAATTAGGATTCTAAAAACAATTAGGAAGCAGCTGCTACCTGTTCATCACATATTTGCAAATAGAATAAATCCAAGAGTTTGACTCCTCTCTGTAGCTGCAAATCATACTGAAACAGTTCTGCTACTGACATGGTAACAGAGGTGTCCAAAGCTTCCACAGCAGCCTCCTTCTGAACAAGATTATTTCTGTCTCATGCTGCTATGCTACTCGTAGCAGTGTGAAGCATGGTTAAAGCTAGCCCTGGATTTTAAATTGTCAGCTGATCTCTGAAGAGGCGCCATTAAGATAAGAATTTTTATTGGTAATCTTGGTAAAGGGTTACAAAAAGAATTTTGGAAGAAATCATATGAAATAGAAAGTCAGATTTGAGAATCCCACATCAAGTAGAATTTCTCTTGAAATCACTGCTGTAGAAGCTTTGAAGAGTTGCTTCATGTTAGCGTTGTTTGTCAAGTTTCCAAATTCAGGTGTGGTTAAAGTGATAGATCTAACTTTGCCTTGGTATGTCTAATTGTTTGTCTGAATCATAACTGAGGTGAGATGAAATTCGCAGAAGCAGACTAATAACGTAGTTCCTGTGTAAGCAGAACCTGAAATGAACTTATCTCATTGAATGATTCATGTGGTCCCTGCAATTTCCCAGGCTAGACTGTGATAATAACAACGCTGATATTTCCATTTTCTTCTGGTCATCTTGGTTGTACTGAGATTAGTCAGATGACCGTACCGAAAGAGATCAGATTGTTGGGAAATCTGAGGGAAATTTTCTGAAATCAATCTTCATTTTCAGTCAGGAACTGAGTAGTGCTTTGGTACTGTCTCGCTGTAGCTGTTTACTTTTTCCATTGTACATTTTCAGTCATTCTATTTCTATTTGTAGATTTTCATATAGCATTTATCACCAGAGTAATCCACCTATGTCAATATTTAAACCTATTTGACATAGTTATATTAATATAACTGCACTTTTTTATATATATATATTTTTTGTATATGACTCATTAGAATGACAGTGATATATCTCTAGAAACAGCTTGGTAGATTTCATAATATACAGAATAACTTCTATAGACACATGCTTTTGCTTGTCTGAATATCAAATCTAGTTTTTGTAACAAGATAATCAGTTAGTCCTTCTAATTCTATCATCCCTCAAACACAGCAGTCATTGTTTTCCTGATCACTAATCCGTGTTACCAAAGAGATGAAAAAGGTGTTATCAGCAAGCCAGTGGTCTGCAACCTGCAAAGGATTTTAACTAAGAAACAAAATGAAAAATTATTTCTTCAGTGAAATCAAAATTCAGGCAGCTGAAGATAAAATCTCTGGTTCTTGAGGTTGTTTACATTTTTTTATTTATTTGATCAGTTTATTTCCAAGGAAAAATTGATAGAATATAAGATGGAAGTTTCAATTTTTCATTCTCGGGACTTAATGCAAGCTTTTAACAGAGCTCATGCATTAAATATGGATGACAGGAACTTGATATAGTAAAGTTGATTTGGAGATTAACTTATTTCATAGCCACAAAAAAGGATCTGTTAATAAGATATCAGTATTAATCTGTGTGTTATTTGCTGTATGGTCAGATTTAGATAACATTTGAAACCGGCTGGAGTAATTTTAGACAAATGGTTGTGCCCTTTAGAAGGCCCTTTATGTTGTGCGATGTCATTACGCTGTGCGATGAATTCTGCATTATGAATCTTTCTTCATCCAGAACTCTCCATAAAAGGCAGGGCATGCAGTTGTTCTTCTTTGAGAGGTGTGCTTTTCTGCTCCCCTTGGCTCTCAGACAGCAATATTTTGTGCCATCCTTTTCAGGGTTATTTCCTGTCTTTTGGTAGTAGCATGCTTTGGGCAGAAGATCCCTGACAGTTGATCTCTGCTCTCCCGTTTGTGGAGGGGAATACCCAAACTTGCAGGTCACTGATCCTCTTGTCTTGTACCTACACCACGATGGAGGAAGCCAAATGATGAGACAGTCTTATTCTCTTTCTGCTGCTGTAAGATCTCAAGGAGGCCCATGGCTGTAATTAGCACTCACGACACATCTCTTAACTAGATGTACAGGAGAGATCAGGAGTGCAGAGTTGAGGAATATGAAATAGAGAGGCTGTGTGACTCACTGAAACCCACACAAGACATCTGGGCCAGACCTAGGGCTGGGTTTTGTGAAGGCCTGGTTTTGTGAACTAACCTCTGCGCTGAGCTGCCACTCACGGCAGAAAATACCTTGCCTCTGCTGCCACGAATCTGCACCATGGTCACAATGAGGACTTCTCATCCTAGAATGAACCATTTACAAGTAGACCTGTTTCTCTGAAAGCTGATGATTAGATTCCACTAAATAAATCCAGAAACAGAGCGGGTTTTGTCTCAGTGTACTGAATTCTTTTAAAGAGCAAGTACTTTTGAATGTAGATAGCAAAGATGCAATGAAGTTTGGAAAGTGTGTAAAACACAAAATCTTTTGAGGGAGTGGACTTTGAGGTTATCATGTTGCCAACTATAGATAGTTATAAATCTATCACCGATTCTGGACAAGGATAACAATGAAAAAGAGGGAGAGTCTCTTGCTCACCTTCTCCCATCCGTCCTACTTAGAAATCTTTAAATTCTGCATGGCTGTCCTTGCTTAGTGTAATACATTTTTTATGACCCTCTCATTTGTTTCTTTCCTTCATGTAAGTGCTATCAAAATATTCTGTCCTTAAACGCCCAAATCAGAATTTTGCCTGTAAACAATGACTTGACAGCTGGAACATAGATATCTGCACTTGTTCCAGCCTGCCCATCTGCACTTGCAGGGATTCAAGGTCTAGAGGCCGCTGCTAAACTTGTATAAATGAGATCCCATAAAGAATGAAGGGGAGATTGTTTTACCCTCCTTTCTATATTGTTGAGAAAAGTGCCCAGAAAGGCTTAGAAAAGAAAAATAAAAGGGACAGAGACCCCTTTGTTGTACAATCTACTGTTCTGCTTGTCTGTTTGGTTTTCTTTATTTTCTTTCAAGCATGTGAGTAACCTTACTTCTGTGTTCAATAGCTCAAGAAAAAGCATAGTGCAATATTCAGAAGCACCCACTTATTCCTTACTGCTTTTATGGCAAAGCTGTCCCACCACATGTCCGTGATGGCCTCTGACCCTACATATTTACTTCAAGTAAACATGCCAGATGGTTGAGAAAAGTGGTAGGTCAAAGAACAACCCTCTGGGGGCCAAGAGTCATGAAATCCTTCTTCACAAGGCAAACTTAAAAGCAACAATTTCAACAAATGCCTTAGAGCAAGTTTACAGTTAGAACGAAAGGGAGACAGAGAAAAGAATAAACAAAAAAAATCCTCAGCCCAACTGTCTTGTTCTATATTTTGATTTCTCTGTCATCAGCTAGGTTAGCAGTAAAAATGAAAACTCAGTCCTTTTGTCTGTTTTTCCTAATGATCATTTATGAGTTTTTAGACTGAGAGGCAGGCTTGCATTTGAAAATGAGCATTCAGATCTGAGGCTTGAATATCATAATGACACCTTCAATATTTCCCATGTCTCTCTCTCTTCACAGCAGCATTGTTAGAAGGCAAGGGATGAAATCACTGCTGTTACTGCTGCGTATGTTGATCTCCCTTGCATGGTAGAAACAGTTCAAATCAGGAGACATACTGTAAGTAGGGCAATTGCCTGCCACCAGCATAGTGAACATGTAATGGAGATAGGTGTTGCAGAAAAGAATAAGGTAGAGAACATAAGAAGCAAAGCTTTTATAGTGAGTGATATCTGCTATTAGTTCAACCGAGTAGCTGGAAGAAGCTGGAAGAAGCTGGTATAAAGGTTTCTATTCCAGCCACAGTCAGCTGGACTAGTACAAAGTCCACTTCTTGCCACTTCTGCTGGCAAACCTTCCTTCCCTTATGTTGTTAGATCATCATGGCTGCAACTCCACTTCTACTGCATTGTGGCAGGCAAGTTGGAAATGCATTCAGTTTGTTTTACTTTTCTGGTTAATCGCCAAGGACCTGCAGGTTCATCTTCCTCAGGCAACCTGTTGTCTGAGGATTTAAGATTAAACCCTGTGTGTTTATCCCCATCTCTACGAGAAATGCTGTGTCTGCGTGCTAATTTGGTTGCCTACATGTAGAATTAGGTGCCTTAATATAAGCACCTTTCTGGGGTCCTTTTTTCAAACGTTAAGAATGACCTCACCCATGCACAGAAGTCGATGAGCTTATAACTAGTCCTGTGGAAGCATTTTTTCCATGCCAGTCCCGGAGCACTTGACTGTAGCAGACGAGTAGACATTGATTTTTTTGTTTTAATGGAGAATCAGAAGCCTGCAGAGTGGAATTGACTTTCAAGGCCAGGCCACAAGCCCAGCAGTATCTCAGCTGCTCTGCTCCCAGATGTCTGTACCTGCATCTGATGCCTTGAAATGCCCTGGGGAAGGAGAACCTGGAAAAAGGTGCAGGCTGCTCCCCACCCAGCTGGCTACAAATTACTCTTCTTTTCTAGTTCATGCGCATTCATATCTGGGGCTCCTGCAGCCATCTCTTCTTTTAATGGGACGAGTTTGCATCATATAACAGTACATGATGTACAGGCACAGTGCTGCTAGCTCAGATACCTCCCTGCTGCACTGCCAGCTGCTGCTCTTCTACCTTGGAAAAGAAGTTGATGGCCCCAGATATCTCCGTGTTCACATTCCATAGTTTTAAACTGTCTCCTTTCTGCCAGTGGTCTTTGTTCCAGAAAGGTAGCTATGAATGCAATAAGACCAGCAGGCCTTATCCTGCAGCTGATATCTGTATGTACTTCCATGTGTATATAGCCCACTTTCACTGAAATTATGTCATCGAGCCCATCTAAGGATCTGACCCATGAACACATTTTTATAAATTAATTCTACCTGCAAGAGCCATAATATAAGCAAAAAAGCATCTTAGTAAGGACTTTAAACTTTCTAGTATACATTAATTTTGTTTTATACTGCACAGGAAAAATATTTTTATTAAAACCAAAAACTAAAAAACAGTTCTTCCAAGAATAGTTTTAAGTATTGATATTTCTTAAAATTGGGAAGAGAAAGCTTTCAATTATGATTAGGGGCTAAACATGACACACTCCTTTAATTGAAAATAAACGTTTTCCCCAAACTTGCTTGTTGTGTAAGAGCAGTTCAAACAAAATAGAGGGGCAGTAATGATTATTTCACAGGCTTAACTTTGAAGGATTAAGAATTTACCTTTGATTATTCTATTTTATTATTGCACTTACCTGCATAATTATGCATAAATACTGTGCATGACTGTGCAAATTGTGTGTAACTATTGTACAAGTATGTAATATATTTAAATACAAGTATCAAACAAAGCAAAATACCTACTTAATAGAAACCATTATAAAGGACACCTTGAGTGTGCTGCAGCACAGAGAGAAAGAGAGCACAGATGACACACAGATGTTAGTGTCATTGTGCAGTCTTCTGCTGAGAGATCGTCCAACGCTGTTGTCCTCCAGACAATAAAAGAAACCGCACAGAACAGCATAAAACCTGTGAAAGGAAGACTTGGAGGCTGCAAATTACTGCAAATCTCTTTCAGATGACATCTGAAAGATGACAAGACACTAATTTCTGTAAGGACCAGCAAGAGATTAGAAATGTTGGCACTGAAGGTATATTTGGAACGGTGACTTCATATTTTCCCCACTTTATGGAGGTCCTTTTCTCTCTTAGGCTCTGAAACAGTGACCAGCTTCTTGTCTTAATTGATTTCATAATGCTTCCTTCTTGTCCCTGAGCTACTAGGATGCACTTGAGGTATGTGTTCAAGTCTCAGTTCCAGTCAGGAGGGTTGAAAGGTTGCCCTTTTATAAATGAAAGCAGAGGTTCTTACGTAAACTGCATGAGCTGGATGTTAGGAAAGCATCAGCTGCCAGGGGACTTGAAATGGAAACGTAGCACTGCCAATACTCTGAGATCCCAAGCCTAGGCTGACAACCAGAGCAGCATGCCTCGTCGATGTTTTTGGAGCTCTGGCATGCGAGCGTGTGGGCCTGCTCTCATAGCTCAGGTACACAGATGAGGGATAGGAATCATAAACCCTTCAGAGTAAGTCAGCAACACCCCTTGGACAACTCTGGTGACAGCAACTTGCATAACTTACTGTAGTTGCTTAATAACGACTGACCACCAGTCGGTAATAATCATCAGTCAGCTTTCTGACTTGAAAGAAAACATACAGAATGTGAAGAAAGGAACATTTGATAGCAACAGGGAACAATAAAGTGAAGGTAAATATTTTTAAGGCAAGTACTTTACTATGAAGAAGGTAAGTTTACGTGCTATTGTAGATTTGGACCTATAACGTCTCAGATAGTCTTTTTGGTGCTGGATTTTTTGTTTTATTCTTGCAACGAAATAAATAGGTGCACCACTATGCCGCTTACTGTTCAATTGGATATGTAGCTTCTCATTTAGCTTTAGCTAAATACCATTTCTGGCTACCTGGCGTGCAGCCAAATGCTTTAATTAGGGATTTACAGCTTTCTTAGTTACAACAGGACTAAGCGTCAGTGTACAGAACGCTCCGATGTTCGTTCCCTCTTGAATTTAAGCCCTTTGCTATTGAGTTTCCTTCTTCCTTCAGCTTTTGCAGAGAACTGGGGAAGCGAACTGGATAGGGGCTGGCAAATGTATTCTGGCAGTTTTGGGGGAATCTTAAGGAGTGCAGGTTAGGATGAGATTGGGGAATTATTCAGGTGGGGGCAGAAGCAGAGCGTTACAAGCAGGGAAGGTTGACTACACAGCGCTGCTGTCAGCACCTCCCGCATGGCTGGTCTACTGTGGGAAAACCTGCACCTGTCCTTATATGTTTGCATGACTCACGTGCTAGAAAAACACTATGTTGGTACGTGCAGTGAAAGAAGATATGCCTTGCAGATATGATGAAAGATGAGCTGTCTGGACAAGAGACTTGTTTGTGGGGAGGACAGAGTATGTCGTGTTCAGTTCCTCTGGAAGATCAATAATAAGATTCTCCTCAGATTTTGCACAAAAATGAAAACTGTTATCCCTGGACTGAAATTGTTATCTCTGGGCAAGAAACTGTCATCCTCACAGGAAGAAAGAATATCATAAAAATGTATGACACCAAATACTGTTAGAAGTAAAAATCCTGATAAAAATGAAACCATCACAAGCATTTTACAATACTGCAGAAAAAACTAATCAAACTAAAATAAGGTGCTTTGAAATTTGACTCATTTCCTTGGGGCAAAGACGCCAGAATTACTCAGCCTTCCAATCCTCATACTTGCAACTACTGATGAAGTTCTCATAATAAAATTAATAATTGATATACCACAATAGTTTCATATCTTAAACCATTTGTCTGAGATTGATGAAAAAGGTTGTGATTAGGGAATGCGCAACACTGCCAGTGCCCAGCAGTTGTTAACTAAATAGAAACATCACTCCTGGGTGCTCTAGCATTTTTAAGCCCCCGAATCACCAATAAATCAGTTTTCTACTGTACACTGAGCTATATTTGGACAAGTTTATTTGCAGAAATTGTAGTTTCAGCTGGCTGTGCATTTATGGAAAATGACTAGGAGCTTTTCCTCTTGGTAGACGTTTTAATGGCAAAAAGTTGCTTAGAAATAGACCTGGGCAGATAACGTATGTGCAATTTTTTCTCCTATCACTCTTTGAATAAATTCTGATTCTTAAAGCTTACAAAGCAGTGTTATAAACAATGATACCCATGGTCCTTCAAATAATCTGAGATCTTACAGGACAGAAAGAAGCCTTTTAATCTGTCCATATAGCTAGCAAGATTTTCAGGTAACATTCAGTTAATCATAATGTCAAGGCTTTTGGCCTTTGACCTTCAAAGGCTCCAATTGTCCTGTGATAGATATATGATGGCTGAATAGTTGCAAGGTTACAGCATCTCACCTAAACTGTTGGGTCAGCACCTGCTGTATGTTTAGAAATTGTTGCCTTTGTTCTTGTGCTTTATATATAGCCTTGCCACAGAAGTGACAGGCACAACTAAAGCCGTTTTGCATCCTCACTGTTATTAACAGCTCTGAAACACAGAAAGGGAAGAGATGGGATCACAGGCCTGTCCATTTGTGCACTGCCCTGTGATGCAGGCTGCTTGCAGCTAGTATGCGTTGCACAGCGCACTCGCCCGTCTTGTAGTAGCTGTGCCTGATCCAAATTTTACTGGTAAATTTCTTAGTAAGTTTAAGTTTAAGGCACAGTATTTTCAGGAAAAAGTGCTAGGACAGTACAGCTCTGCATCACGCATCACCTTTGCCTCAATGAATGATGTTCTACTTGGAAAAAATATGGCAAAAGGAAGCAAGGTAAAAGAATGGCAAGGCTTATTGGAGAAAGGGAAGAGAGGATGGAGCAATATACTTCTTCAGTTTTGCTCTCCACTAGAGAGGCAGGCAGGAGATTGTAAATTTTCTAGGAAAGAAACAGAAGATGAAGAACTCATTCTTTGATGCTATTTTAAGCTTTGCTTTGTTTTCTCAGTGGTTTTTCTGCACATGCTTCTAACCTATGCTTTATATTTCCCACTAGAGATAGTGTTGACCCTAAGACCTAAAAATCCTGATGTTGAAAGTAAAAGAAAAGGCTGAAATCTCTTTTACCACCTTCTGGTTCCTAGAGCCCTGATGGAAGCTGGACTTAAGATGAAATTTTCCAAGATCATAAGACTGGAGAAGCTGGATCTTGAAAAGAAATAGCAGCTGTAAGCAAGCAGCGAGTAATGCCAGCTGCTGAACCATCAGATAAGTTCTAAATGAATTTTTTCTTTCTTTACTCTACAGAGGGTTCAGGATTTTTTAATTCATGCAATTTGTAAATGCATGTATATCCATAAATGCTTGCATATTTGTAAAAGGTACAACTTTGAGTGGAAACTGTTAAAAGATTGCCGACTACAAAGAAAATAGAATTTTGTTTTCTATGTATTTTCAGTACAGCAACTAGCAAATGGGATCCTAATATAAATATATAAACTGATGCTTTTAGGACACTATGCCAGTTAGTAGCAATATTTAAATTGCTCTTTTACTTTAATGACTTAGTTAGGAGGTCAAAAGTTGTTTGCCAGATCTCGTTAAGGATCTTCCATTCAGGCTAATAGAGGTCAACAAGGAATATTTGCGGCAGTGGAGATCTGTCTTTTCCGGAAAAATGTGCATTTCCAAAATCCCAGGATTTTTTCAGGTTCCTATACTTAGGGGACTTTTTCTGTTATATTTTTTGTGTTAACAGTAGCCCTGACCTTACAGACACAAAAATGGACGTTATGGTATCGTGTAAACCCTCACATAAATGATACAGACCTCGAGGTGAGAAAGGAATTGAATGAAAGGCTGTAGAGAGGCAAGAAAAAAATTACTGAAAGGCAGCTCTTTTAACTCCTAGCAGGGTCAAGCCAATAGCTCCTTACAAAAAAAACAGCATTTAAGGGAGCTGGCCATTCAAACAATAAGGAAATAGGCCCTTTATCATCATCCATTACCAGCATGAGATTACTTACCGGAGTAGTTTGTGTTCTTCTCAGGAACAAGCCCAAACAGATAGAGATGAAGGCCATGAGTAAGATATTGCTGATGTTTTTGTGTCATAAGCTCTACTTAATCAAGTAGAGCCAAACCAGCTACCGGATGAGAGCTGCTGGCCAGAATGCGTTGTCATATGATTAACCGAGGCATGGACATCTCACGGTGTCCGTAACCTAACAGAGAAATCTCTCTCCCTGAGAACCCAGTTGCTGACTCAGTTCTTCCCCTCTCCCTTTTTGCGACTGCAAAGGATATGACTCCAGAGTACATGGCTGGGCGTGACTTTGCTCACAGCCTAAATCGGAGACTCCCCAAGCCATTATCTGCTCTGCCTTATGTGCACGGTAGCAGGTTATCCCTTTTTGGTGGGACAGCTCCAGTGACGGATCTGTCTTGGATTGTCTGGGCTGCCTGTTATGTGAGGTAAATCTGCTGCTGAAGCCTTTGTGTATAATCATAATCGTAGAACCAGAAAAACGTCTTTCGGAAAGGCTTTGAGAGATGTTCTAGCTTTTCTGCTGCAAGGAAGGATCTTCTGTACTTGTGCAAAGATCTCCACAGCTCCTCCAGAAAACCTGCCCCTCTGCTTTAATACCTGTTATCATTGAAGCTTTTCGTAATGTTAAATGTCAGGCTCCCATTGCTGCAACTTAGGCCAACTATTTTTTATTTCCATATTAACAAGGAAAACAGTTTGTTTATATCTTTCTCCTGTAGCCAGTTTTTCGTTCATTCAGTAATATATTTTCATTATGAAATTTCATTTACATTCATTCATTCACTTTTCATTTCACTAAACAATTACTTGTTTGCTGTTATATTTCTCCCTAGTTTTTCCTTCTCTAAACCAACCATCTGTAATTCCTTCACATTCCCCAGAACTCCTATTACTTTTCTCTCAACTCTGTCCAGTTGATCTATGGACTTTGTGTGGACCTTACCACTTCTGACTACATTGGAAAGATTACTTTGTACATTTTACCGTCAACTCTCCTCTTGTTTATATATATCTCACTTCAGCATTTGCCTTTTTTGAAGCAGCACATTATTGCTGACCTATTGTTCAATTTATAATTCGCTGTAACTCCCATACTGTTTTCTTCAGCAGCTCTGCTTAATCAATTCTTCTCCCTCCAGTAGCTGCACAATTGATTATTCTTTCCCAGACCCAGAACTTTACACTAGTCCTGTTGGCTCAGATCTGTTCTCCGTTTTTTCAAGAACATTTTGATTTCTAATTTGGTTGTTGTTCAAAGCGTATGTAGTCCTTCTGAGCTCTGTGACTTTAATGAGCACTTATTTAAAATAAGTATTTAATAAGCATTTAATTAAGAAATTAAGAATAAAAATTTTAAAAGTATTTAATTTAAAAAATTGAATAATGTTAAATAAACACCTGCAGAACACATTCAATTCTTCTTCACCGTTTGGCAGTGAACTATTGATAACTACTGTCTTCGTACAGCTTCCCCAAAAGTTTTACTCTCTCTTACAGTAGTTTCATCTTAATGATGATTTTCTTACTTGTTCCTAAGAATGATTTTGTCAAGAGTCTTGTTAATAAAACACATTAGTATTTTCTTCCCTATCTATGAGGTCAATTCTTCTCTCATAGAAGAAAATTAGACTTTTATAATGATTGCGACTTTATTTGCCCTTCTTCAAGCCTTTCAAAGCTTAATTGGCCTCCATAGTTTCTTAAAAATGCTAAAACACTAAAAATACTGAAATTTTTAGGTGCTTCTTCACTGGCAACAATACATTTATAAACATGTGATTTATTTAAACTTTGCCCAACTTTTTTTTTTTTTTTCTCTTTAAGGTGTTCTTTATGCTAATAACAAACTTATTTTAGCTGAGCTATGTGATGGAAAATAAGCTCAAAATGTCACTAGGAGTGAGGCAGAATAGACAGCAAATATCTTTTATTTTACCACTCATAACCTTGAATGTAAGTAAGTTATATGAGAATCCCAAAAGGTGAAAAAACAACTACTCTCATCTATTGGTCAGAATTTGTAGGGAAGTCATGGAGTACGCTGTAAATAGCCAACACATTTCTAATCTCCAGTGTAATAAGATCATTTTTCTGATGCTGATAGATGGAACAGTGTGTTTGTAAAACACTATATTTGTAAATTTTTATTAGCTTCTAGAATCCTATACACGGGTGGATTTATTTATTTTGGGAGCCTAAAGCAAAATTCGTTTTGGCTGTGAATAATTTAAAGCTGGAATGATCTTTCTAAAGACTATGACAAACACATGTGCAAAAGCCACAGCACATCTTCTGAAAAGTTTACAATTTTTTTCATTTTTAATTGCCTGTCCCCTTTAATTATTCACTTTGGGAACCAGAGCAGAATCTTTGAACGATAAAGAGACAGAGCATTTTCAGTGCAGTGCTTTCTCAGAGCTCATGCAAGACAGTGATCTCTATGGTATGCCTGGGAATAACTATGTTTGGTTATCCAGAATTACTTCCCATACCCATTTCTTGAAGGATTTTTCTTTTCTTAGTTGTGATCTTGATTTTGTTTGTTTTGTTTTGTCTACAGCAACACACTCTTTTCACCAGCTCCAAATAAAATGATACTGTGTTGGATGCAAGAGAGCAACGGGGCTGTTTTATATGAGAGAGAGTATTCAATTCCTATTCATATTGTCTAAATGATGTGTAAATGGGTCTTTTTTTCTTACCAGAAGCCATTATTTAGTGCAATAAACTGTGTCTGTGGGAGACTGCATGCAGTCACACAAATGAAAGCGTCTTTGCTTCTTGTCTGTTGATTTCCAGCTTCTGCTGGCTACCTGGCCTCCCCAAGAGCAGCTGTTTTTATGTCACTCGTCCCGAGAGGGCAGAGGACTGCCTGTCACCAGAGGCGCTCTGCGGTGACCAGGGGGGTGGGAAGCCAGGAGGAAGCGTCCACAGTTTCCCATGCAGAGGTGGGGTATGCCCCCTCTGCACTTCCCTTAGGTTGCAGATCACTGCAGGTGCATTATTTGTGCCTCTCCTCTGCCCCCCTCAAAAAGATGCACTGTACCTAAACTTTTTTTTTGTTAAATAAAAACAACAGAAAGTTCAGCTACTTTTAGGAGTCAGGCATGAAATAATGTGAAGAAGGTGGTTTAACTGCAAAAGCATGAAAAATAACGAGCAGGAGGAGCTTCCCCCTAAACAGAACCAGGGAAAAACAAGAAAATACTCATAGTTCCATATAGCCTGGCCCAGTTTAAACAATGAAGCAACAGATCTGCCTACAATTTATGAAAGGAAGTAAAACAATGAACTTCCATCTTGTGCCATTGCTGCTGAAGATGTTCACACTGACTAAAAAGATCCGAGTCAGGCATTTAGCTGTAGCTATGCAGTTTACGCCCTGAAGTTCCTATACCATATAAGGTTATAGAAGGTTATAACGTCACCGAACAAAATTTATTTGCATTCAAGCAAATTAAATTTTCTCTCATACTTTTGAAAATATTTCTTTTCAGCAAAAGGGTATCAAAGACAAAGAGAAAGCATAGCTGTAGTGGGATCAAGAAAAAGATCCTTCCTTGCCATATTTCAACTATATGCAGTTAAACAGAATAAAATAGATGCACGATTTATTGTAATAGGTGTTTAAGGTAGCCGCTGTTAGTTTTTTATGAGTGCACTGCAAGCCTGGACCTTTGTACATGTAGTGCAAGCATAAAGTAGAAGTCACTACTTTTTCTCCAGAGTTAGTAGCCTGAGAGATATGGTGAGTGTAAACAAATACACAGAGAAGTGGTGAGGTGGGAAGTAGTAGAGGGAATCACAGTGGCAGATATTTTCTTTTACCTTTTTCCTGTTGCTGTTTGCTCACTTTCCGTGAAATTCCACAAGTAGATTTTAATAGTAACTGCATGGGAAATTCTCTGGAAAATGAGAGTGATATAGTTTTTTAAAATGTGGTGACAGGGATAACTTATTTTCTTGTCATAAGATCTATTTGAGGTCACAGTAGTATGGCCTGGCAACTTAATGAATTATGGATATATTAGTTCATTATTTTCTCAGGCATACTCTCATAATCTCTTGATTGCATAGTTACAATAATGTGTATCATCCATATAATCACACAAAATAAGTTTTCCTTACCAGGTCTTTGACATTAGTATGTGTAAAGTCCTTTTATTACATTTAAACATTGCAGTGCTTCCTGGAAGTCACCAGGAAATGGAAATTGGATACTAAGCCACTTGTTTTCCTTACCTCTCTTTTATAAGTCCGTTTTGATTCAGAAACTATTAGTTTCCTATTTCTTCAGAAAAGCTTAATGGTGCTTACAGTGGATACCTTTCATGAAAATTGCTAGCTGTAAGTGCCTGTAGGTGTATAAAAATTAGGCTCACTTTTTACAGTGAACTGGTCCTTTCACAGTGGAATTACTGAGAGATAAGTGGTCTTGGACTAGCCTGTCACTTCTGGTATGACCACTTTAAGTCAGCAGATGATGCACGTTAATGAAAGGTGTGGAAGGGTTACATCCCCACAGTTTGAGATACGCCTATTACAAGAGCAGAGGATTTTTATCTTCTGCCTCTTAAATCAAGCCAGGACAAGAGGAAAATCTTATCTAGCTTATACTGAAGTTGGGTTAGTAGGTTCTGAATAACATCAACAAAATATCTAAGTAATGATTTTCTGAACACTTCATATTTATGCTAGTTTAAATGAATTGGGTTCACTATCTGAAGAACGCTAGCGAAGCTTGGGGCTTTACGTAGTATTTCTATGACAGTAACAATTAATTAAAGACATTAATAACTTTCAAGATTGGTCACTCTTACAGTCGATATCTTCTCTGTTTCTTTTGTGGCCCAATATTGTATGATACTATTGAAATATGCTAGTAAAGAGTAAACAAAATAGCATAATCGAACTGTATAGCTCTACATAGTTCACTTGATTAAGAAAGGTCTTTGTATTTCAGAGCAGGTGTTTGCAATGTAACAAGTGGAAGGGCTTCACTAATCCTTTTCAGTAGTTAATTGCTGAATACAGGCAGTAAAAGGAAGATTAAAATCTGCAATGAATTTCAAAATTGAAGAAAAAAAAGGCAGATAAGATAGAGCAAATGTGCTCTTCTTGCAGGCAATAATATACAAGTCAACTTAAACCGTCACTCTGTACGGTCTGTAGAGGTTGTCAAAGCAAGTAAAGCAAGAATAAAGAGAAGTGGTTGCTTTACTATGGCCTTATGCAATGATATTTTTCATTGATGCAAAATCAGGCAATGTCCTGTCGGAATTCGCACGGCAAACATCCAGTCTCCCAAACCTTAAATTCTAAAGTCATCATGTACGTAAAACATTTCTGAATTATTTACCTTTCTAAGTCTATAACCACACATCTGTGGGAAGCAGATTATCCCATATCTACCTACTACAGGGCTGTGATATCTTTCCCTGTAGCATACGGTGTTATGAGCTACTGTCAAAGGCGGTATATTGGGCTGGATGGACAGCTCATATCTGAAATTGCAGTTTTTGTGTGGATGCATGCAAACTTTATAGTTCAAAAAGAGATGATTTCTGGTATGACAAATGGCATTGAAAATAGTCGTCTGTAGGATCTTTCTAAAATGTAGTGTGATAATAGTATTTTCTACTGCTTACTTTGAGTGCACACACATTTTCTTTCTCCCCATAAAGATGATCAATGATTTCCTTGTCCCTTTTGTTATGGTGCCAGTTTTTACTTCTCTACTCATCCAGTGATGTTAAATGCCCAGACTATTGATTCCACTAGATTCTGGGCAAAATTTAAAAAAAGAAGGAAAGAAAGAAAGACAAATCCGTGGGTCTATCTTCTTACAAACTTGTAGAGAATGCATGTTCTTCCATAAAATTAGCATTTATCGTTAAAAAAAAGAAGAAAAAGTCTTACACCTGCAATTAGGAAAGTCCTTTGAAAAGCCTCTGTAGTGTGTTTTTTGATAGCTGGCACTAAAGTAATTGTTTCTTGTGCATAGCTGTAAGCTACCAGTCTTTATCTTTACTTGATTTTGAAAAACAACACCATAATATTGTCGAGAACACATCAGTTTCAATAAGTATACATGTCTGCATGACATACAGTACAGACATGCAGATAAATATGTATGTACTTTGTATGTCTACATATGGCTATGCATGCACATAGATGCATATAAAATCTATACATTTTACATATTATTAATGATTACTGGTACCTTAAAGTGTCCTAATTTTTCAGAAAGATTTTCAAAGCATTTGTTAGTCTGTGAACCAGTAAACCCAAACTGAGCATGCAAGTCGTCTTTTTCACTGTTCCAGTTATCTGTGTTGCAGCTATGCTGATTCCCATTATAGACTCTTCCTCCTTTTTTTAATAAGCTATGTTACCATGAGAAAAGTTATAGGTCAGCTGTGCGTATAGAGGGGAGCCACAAAGCACACTTTTAACTCTCCAGTACTTTTCTTTCTGCTTAAAACTCCAAGCATAGTCAAATGTGTCAATAAAAGCCACCTGAAATACTGTAATTAGTTCTTTTCTTCTTCAGCAGTCAAAATACAGTGTCAACACTGAGGTGAACTGATACTAAAATATGTTTGAAAGCCTTGTGAATACCAATCTTTTCAGGTAGGGGGTTTCTTTAAGGAGCAGTTTCTGTCAAAGGTTCAATTTGAACTGTTCCTTTTGCTTTTAATTATACATAAGACATTTTTGAAGAATCTGACCTGCTTTACATCATTCAAACACATCATACAAGAGAAGATTTTGCTTTTCATCTGACTCTATATGAGATACTGTACATCACTAGCGCATATGTCCTAGTACCTATACACCAGATAACACATAAGTAGAGTGACATCATTCACAAACGGTGATTAAATACTTCCTAGGGACTCACAAAATAGTTCTGCAGAAAATGAAAATGGAAAGTAGATGATAATTAGAGTTTGCAGTCTCTCTCATTCTTCTAATTTCAATTTTGTTTTCCTAAACATATTTAATATTTTACATCACTTACATGATTGATTTATGTCTAAACAAGTGAAGTCATGCTATTGTTCAGAAGAATATCTATTATTACACCTTACTACAGTAGGGACCTTTCATCTAAGGACACTTTACAGATATGCTTTGCAGGTATTAGCCTATTATACCCTTGTACTGTACTTTCACGATCACTTCCCAGACAGATAAACTGAGGGCAGAGGAGGGTTAAGTGGCCTCTCAGCCAGCCCCAGCCAATGATAGGTAGCGATTGCAAAAATTCTGACTCTTGGACATTTTCCCTCACCATTACAGTAGGCCACCTAATTTCTCAGAGGAGAACAAATGGCTTGTCACCCTCATAACCTTTAAACAGCATTATTTGCAGGGTCTCTGTGAGATTATGGCATCAATTCAAACAAACTCACCAGATAGACATCCTAAGAAAGAGGAAATATTTCCAGCATCTATGATGTGGATAACAAGTCTGTATTTTATACTTTGTAAAAAGACTGGCACTGGTATTTATTTTATTCTTAACTGCATTTAGCTGTGACAGGAAGATTGATTTGTGCAATAACAAAGGAAGAGGCAGATGGTTATTTTACAATTAATGAAGGTTTCTGTACATTTAAAGTTATTTACCTGAAGTATGATAGACAGTTTACCTGAACATATGAGAGAAGTTAATCCCTCTTCCCTGACCTTTGGCATACAGAACTTGTGTTTCCAGCAGAAAGTGCAGTAAGTGCCAAGTCCTTTGGTTACTGGATTTTTTTTTCATTAATGGTTTCTGTAGTAGATCTTAAATATAGATTTCCTGTCAATAATTCTTTAATGCTTGAAACATAAGAAGTTGAGCTGTTAAGTAGAGTACAGTGTGTGGTGCTGTCTACACTGACATGCTGAATATTTTTAGATCATGCATGCATGCAAAGAGTATACTTCTTTCTCCAGTTACAGTTCAATATTTAAACTTTGAAGGAATTTGCTCACTGTTTTACCTAGGGAATTAGTCATAATAATATCAAGAGAAAAATCAACATCCATCAGTATGGCTGCAGGGACTCCAAGAAGGAAAGTGAGATCTGAGATTTATTGACCCATTCACCATAAAGAAATATGCAAATACCTACATCCTGATGGCATAAACTTCGTGTCACTCGGCTCAGATCTCCTATTGGAGGAGGAAGAACATATAACAGAAAGCCCCTTCTATTTCCCTGAAAATGAAGTATGACAGAGTAACTGTTTTCATGAGCGTTGTCCACCTTTCTATAGTCATTCTGCTAGAAGTCTTATGCAAAGACGGGAAATTCCTCATAAGGTTTCAAATAGGAGCAATCCAAGAAGGAGAAACTAAGTCAAGTGAAATGCCCAGAAGGTCTACTCCAAGGTGCTTGTCAGTCAAAGCTGGGAAAAAATGAGTGGTGAAAATCATTTTGTACCTCTCTGTAAGTCATTATGCTATTTTCTTAAAAGGTCTTGCAGTTTTGGCTGCATCAATTAGCCTGTGGCATTGTGTGGATTTACTCCACAAAAGATAGAGGGATGCCTCATAAATTCATCCTTCAGGTTATATATTCGTACAAAACAATGACAGATCAAAGTATCTTTTCTATGTATGTATCCCATTACAAATGCATGAAATTTAAACAAATCAGTTAAAGATGCTAAAAATAATCAGTCCTGGGTCTTAAGAGATCTGGAAATTCCTGAGATCTGATATCAGTTTTGAAAACATGTTTTGTAGGACATTAATATGTGGTTTAGCATCTATATTTTATTTTATTTTATTTTATTTTATTTTATTTTATTTTATTTTATTTTATTTTATTTTATTTTATTTATTCTATTTTATTTGCATTTTCCAAATGTAACTCTTTACACTGTTAATTTAATAACTTTTCTTCTCTTAAAGAAAAAAAAGCTTTATCTTTAGCATGCCAACAGAACTCTGACATTTGGGGAATCTCTATGGAACAATCAAAACTTTTTTTTGTTAAAAACCTATGTTATCCTTAGTCACAGTCAACAGAAGCTGTCAGTCAAGCAAACCTCTCAAGAGGATCTCTATAACACAGAATTTGTCCCTTAGCACTTCTCTTCTACAAAGTGCCTTATACAGAAGCAGAGCTTTAGGCTTCTACCTACAAAGTACTTAAGTATGTACATAACTTAAGGCTGATGAATAGTTCCATTGAGTTCAACGGGGCTATTCACATGCTTAATGTTGCAATGAGCGTCTGATTAAGCGCTCAAATCCTAGTCTGGATCAGGGTACATATCCTGATGTGAGGTAATTTAAGTCGTTTCGATGATTAACCGGAAAAGGGCATACTTGCCTTGTTTCTTTACGTACGTAGGGAACCTGGATTCAATTCTCCTTTCAAAAACAATCTTTGAAATATTGGGAAAGTAGTATTACCAGAGTGCAAAGCTCCTTTTGGTTCTCCCTTACTTGTTATGACGCTTCTTGTGAAATGAGCTGTTGTGGGTCATTAGTAAAAGCACTTTTTTACAATTAGCAGTTCTTCTGCCTCCCTCCTATGGGGTGAGTGGATTCCTCGCGTTTTGTGCGAGAGCAAGACTTTGATTCAGGTATCACGCACTGGGTAATAAAATGAAAGCATTTTATGCTTCTAGAATATAATTGTTTTGGATAAGGAAACTTTTTACAGAACTCGGAAGTGGGCATTACCTTTTCCCTGTAAACAAGCTTCCCCGTGCCTTTTCTAAAATTGTTCCTGTGAAATCCATGCCGTTAAGTCACAGTTCCACCCTGGTCTTTACAGGCTCGAATTTGGGTCACTGTAATGCATAGACAGCATTTGCTCCATGTTAAATAGTTCTTGAGATGAGGAGAGATCTTTACACAGCTTGTCATGGCCGCAAACTGCAATTTGCTAATCTTAAAAAGAAGCAAGAGCTATAGGGGTAACAAAAGCAAAGCACTTGCTGTGCTTTCTAACCAGCTGCACTGCATGTGAAAAGTTTTACTTTGTTTGCTTTTCACAATTAAAGCATAAGCAAAAATGTAGACATAAAATCATAGAAGATCTCAATAAGAGGATGAAACTGAAAATATCTAGACAGCGCTATCAGTAGGGACAGAGCACTTTAGGAGGAAGACACTAACTTTGATCTTCCACTGTCCTATTCCAAACTTTAAAAGCTATTTTACCTTTGTTTTCATGTGATGTTAAGGGTCAGCTTAGGCACAGGAGAAAACTGAAACTGCAAATAGAGCTAAACTTATCAATAGTAAATAAGATATGTGATTTTATTTCTTATGCAGCAGCAAAATTCATGTGTTATTTGTTATATACTAACATTTCCACGTAGAGCTAATTGTTATATACTAAAAATATTAACAGAGAGCATGCCTTATATGCTCTTGATAAGACTCCTTAGTAGATAAATGAGTTACTTTTAGAACAAATGCATGCCAAATATTTTGTCCAATGTGCTGTTCATAGTGATTTATCTTTCTTGATAGACTCCTCTTTCTACACAAATGGCTTCGACTAAATTTCTTTCTTTAAGGAAGTGGAAGGGAAGGTGGTTTACTTCCTCGCTAATGTCAGTCTCTATGATAGGAAAGGTACTCAATTCACTCTCCTTGTTTTGCATACTAATAATATGGCTCAAATTTCTGTTGGCTTCATCTTGAACAGATACTTAGGCAGTTCTGCCTCCCCATTGCCTAAGACGAAACTTTTGAAGTTGCCTGGCTATAAAGGAGGGTTTTTCCGTAAAAAGTACTTAGACTGTTTCTTTGAATATCAGCTTTTAAATGACTTATGTATACAGAGTAAAATTTGTCTGGTTCATCCAACATTCGCTTTTTTCTTAAGCAGAGAGTAGGATTTCTATATCCCTCAAATAGCCATAGTAGGCGAGAAATGTTCAAGAATTATATACAGGGAAGTTTCTTCTAATTTGTGATTACTCTGTAGTCGTCCCCCTTGTGCTCAGGCATCATCATTCCTTTTTAGAAATGAGTAAAGTGTGAAACATACGAGGTCGACAGTGTTTGTGCTAATAGAACATGATGCAGAGTGTTTAGCTCTTTACCAGGTGGATTGTGGCTAAAATGAGCTAATTGGTCTAATGAACTTGTGCCAAAATGTGTGAATCATTCATTCTACCTAAAGACTAGACAAGAGAGCAGAAGCTGAAGCTAATTTACCCCATGATGGTCTGGAGATGTAAATCTATGACACTACTGACACAAAATATTATTGACCCTGTTACATTGTAAAATATAAACCGGAGATAATTTAGTATTTTTGTTCTACTGTTAGAATCAGTGGTCTCAAGTTATAGGGAGCTAATATTTCTATACGTACTGGTGACAAATATTAAAGGATATGCTGTTGAGGGGGTAAAAATGGAAGACTGTTGTTCTTACCAAAAAAAAAAAAAAAAAAAGATTGAGGACTGGGGTGATTGGCTTGCTCAGTTATTACAGATCAGGAGCGGTCAAAGAAGTCCTTTCTAGCCCATATCCTATGTCACCCCATTTTACATGATATCCATGACAAAAAAATGCATTGAAATTCATACTGCCTTGCTAGGCTCTGAAGTCTTTTAATTATTGCTAAGCTACATCAGTTATTGGCTCTCATGTGAAAACCGATTGTAGCTGCAGATAGATTAAACTTACGATCCACGGTGACATTGCTTATCTGCAGAATAGAAAGAACGTATTTTGAATAATACATGCCAAAGTGTTCCCAGAATAAGAATGATAGAAAACACACACACCGAAAGCTATTTTTAAAAATGGTAGTGTGAGGTAAACAGGACGGTGATTCAACACTTAATCATTTAGTGCAATTTTCCCACTTACTTTAGTAAGCATTGTATTTACTTTGAGCCAAGTTACCTGTGCCAAAAAGCTGATTTTGTTAGTCTGCCTTTCATTAGTTGTAACTGTTATAAATGATCTTTAAATTGTCTTTAAGTAGAGCCAACTATATTTAAAAGTATAAACTTGAAATTGTTTTTTGTTTTCTATATACGAAAATTCAATGCAAATGAAACCTAGAATCACATGAAACTGACCTATTTTTTAAAACAGGAGGAAGTGCATCATATGGGCTTTGGCTAGTGAACGAGTTTGTTTTTCCAATCAATTTAGTATTAATTTTTAGATCTTATGGACATATAAATGATGTTATTTATTGAGACAAAACAATTAAAAGACAATTGAAAGAGATTAAGTAATGAAAAGTATTCTTTCACTCATGGCAGTTCTTATTTTTCTAAAGGTTCGTGTCTCGGGAAATGTTTCCTATAGCAGGCACTAAAGCTAAGACATGCAGTATTAGTGACTTGTCGTCATCATGCAATGCAGGGAAATGGCCATCAGAATCGACTCCAGCTGTGCAGAGTTTTTAAATGGGATGGATCTTGAAAACTCTCTTATCATTAAACTGGAAAGGACTTACATATATGAAAATAAGTGATTGGATTTGGTTTTGAGGACGTTGGTCTTGTTGCTGTTGCAAGTGTTGAATAATCACTGCACATGATTTTAGAAGGATGGACTTACAATGAAAACAATCCAAAATCAAAACAGGAATGGGACTTAAGAGATATATAACCAATGTTTACTGCTACAGACTTTCTGTGTGATCTTGAGTAAAACTTTAGAGAATGCTGCCTTGACTTCCTTATTGTTGTGATAGGACTGAATTTGCACGCAGAAGAAAGTTAGGCTGGCTAAAAAGAGTTAGTTTAAAAACAATGAATAAACTGCTCTTACACTAATGCAGATTTCAGTGAACTGCGTCCTTTCGAATGTCAAGCTTTGTGTCACAGGGAGGATTACTCATGCTGAGTTACCTATAGGTAACGGACATGTACGTGGCAACGTCAAAGCAAGGCAAAATAGCTGAAAAAGAACAAATCAAAACAAAACTCCAACAGTTAATGGAAAACTTTTGCAATTTTTTTTTTTTTTGCCTAAACTTTCATTGCTGGATTTTAACTTCTCTTTTGAGCACATTCTGACTGTAGAAAAAGTAGCTAGTGAGGCAAGTGATATCAGCAAATCACATTTCAGGCAAAATCTCAACATGTTGCATTGCTTTCCAACTTCTCATTCCTTCTACTGTGAAACAACAATATACTTATAGGATGAATTGGTTGACAGAGGCGTTGGGTTCTTTTCATTCCCTCGCCACCGGTGAAGCGTTTTACTAGCATTCCTTAGTTCTTTTGGTCAAATGCTATTATTATACTAAGTACAAATAAGTGAAAAGCAAGACCCTCAGGAATTATGTGTTACAGCAACATAGCTGACTCAGAAGTTAGCCTGCTGAGCTACCAGTTATCCATAGTTGATTGTCCGTGAATCATATTGGAAAGATAATTGTCTGAAACAGAGGCACGGAGGTGTTTGCAGCCCCAGGTAGGTATACGAGCCTTGCTAGTGGCAGTTTGATCAACTTCTCAGGAAGGTATAGTGGTCTTCAATGATGGGTCAGTCATGCAGAAGGAGAGAACCCGACACTGGAAGACCTCAAATATACCTTTTAGTCTTTATGTGGCATATGCATTTGACGAGCTATCAGTTGTAGGAGACCACTTATAGCAAATACATTACTGGGAGACACCCTTTCCAAAGTTATTAAAGAAAGTCTCAACATTCCTCTGCAGCAGGGCTTTTAGAGAACTTTGCAGGGACGGGAAAGGAGTACCTTTTAATCTCAGGTGATCATAGTGCAATGTTGGGCTATAAATTTATGTAAAATATGTTCTAACTGAAATGCTATCTTTCAAAAACTGTTTGGTCCTTCATAGAATTGTATGGCTGATCATGGAGTTTCAAGGCACTTGGGCGTACTCCTATTCCAGGACCGTTTCTTCTGCGTGCGGGTCAATTTCACCATCCGTTGTTCATCTTTGAAACTCTGTGAGTATGCATGTGGGCATGTATTTGGGCTATCTTGAGTTGTTGACTTGTGGGTCTCCCCTTCTGAAATTTGTAGCAATAACTCCTTTGCACTGATCCACATAGCACTGTGTATATCACATTTATTACATAAAGGCTACTTGAACAAATAATTTTAGAAATTTTAAAAATGCAAAAAATGGTAATCTATGTATACACCCATACACACATACTTTTCTTCCAACTATAGAATAAGATGCCTTAGTTATCAAATACAGGACAGGAATGGTGAAACTTAAAAGCATCTGAATAGGGTGTGTAATGGCTTTTCTTGACGTGAACAGGAGCAATTAGGGAGTCTGTCAGACTCTTACAAGGTTAAAAGCTACTATGCCGTTGCTAGCTTAAAGCTGAAGACGTAACCCTCCTCCAGTGAAAGAGCACTCATATTTTTATCTCTATAAATGAGATTTAACTGTAAAATGGGGACTTTTTACATCTAAGAAAATTTGTTACAGTCACAGAAGTTAATATCATACTCATTGAGTCTTGGCTGATTTGTTTTATTTTTCTGGATAGAAGAAGGAAGACTTTTTTACTATCTAGTTGATTTAAAATTAATATGGTGGATATCTGAAGCTGTTCAGGGGTTTGGATGCTAGAAAAAGTCCCAGGAGACAGATTAAGGTGTAGAGGTTAGGTAAGGCGGTCAAAGGCACACGAGAAATTCATTTATTACCTATAATTTATCACCTGCTACTGCAATTTATCGCATGGCTCTCACCCCTATAGAAGGCCTACAAGTGTATGTATGTATAAGGCAGTAGAAATGGTCTGTCTGCATAAGAGGAAACTCTTGAGTGAAATTCTACTCTTTTGTTTGTTTGTTTGTTTTCTGTTTCTAGATTTCACTTCAAAGTGTAGTTCAAATTGTACTGCCTGTAAGCAACTACAAAGTTAGTATCAACCAGATGATGGAAAAATTCTTAGCACTGAACAATAAAACAAGTTGATTTTTTTCCTTATGCCATCTGGCAACTATGCTTACATGTGAATAATTAACCATTCAAGGAGAAGTCTTTGACTGTTTGACTAGTCAGGCTAGTTTGAAAATCAGTGTTTTTTTATCTTTCAAAAGATGAAGCTGTGGAACGAAAATGAAAACATGAAGCTAAAACTGACAGCTCCACAAATGCTGCAAAAAAGAAGAAACTCAAATGTTCTGCACAGAAAAGTGTTTCACCATTTCTTTCACAATCCAATCACGTCAATAATGCAAAGGTTAATCTAAAGTATGAGGCATGAGGCATATTTCTTTATAAATAGAATTTCCCTTGTTTTAGTTGATGGAAAAAGGACAAACACACTTGGTACATGAAAAGCAAACAAATCAATTGCTGTCTGAGAATACGTGTATATGACATGCCTTGATCAACCAATTACTTGTAGTCAAGCAGTATTCGAAGTGGCAAATGAGACTATTGGAAAAAGATAAACTCTCTTCCAAAAATATTTTAAATTAAATATAAATGACAAGGAATCAAGAATAATTTTTTAAAAATTCTTAGAACTGAAATGGATTAATATATCTATGGTACCTACCAGATATGTTTGTGCAGGGACGTAAGAATTTCTAACCTGAGATAGATTATATCAAGTCACTTTGTGTTTCTATCAGCTACTTTTTCCAGATACTTGAAACGATTATGTATGTTCTCCTAATGCTTGTGACCAGTTGTGCAATAGAAAATCCAAATTACCAGGCCTGAAACATGTGTCTTTGACAACCAGTAAAAGTATTGGATGGATATCACTGCTAATGCTAACCTATTGTATTTATAAAAAGATCTAATTTCAGGTTGTTTTTAAGAAAATGTATAAGTTCCTACCTCATTAATTTCTAAAGACGGTGTAATGCATATGTGAGATATAATTATATATTCAATATATTCATTGTCCTTAGAAGTACTCTATAGGTCAGATATAGGGAATTTGTCCTTTAAATTAGCTTATGAAATTCAGTGTCTCAGGACTCTCAGGAAATAGTTGTTGCATATTTTTTGTACATTTTGGTAGAAAGTGACTATGAAGTGACCAAGGAGTTGGTGTGAGGGGTTTCCTAAATGCAATATCACTACACAGTGTTAATGGGAAATAAATGTAGAATGCAGTCAATATTGTGGGCATAGCTCTGGATTAAATGTACCATTATTAGCCAAAATTGTTTATCCATTGAGGCAAAAAATTTAAATAAAAGTACTTGAAATACACAATAGAGTGCACTTACTGTGTAGAAATAAAAAGAATTAGAAGAAGAAAAGAAAATTATTTTTGTAAGGGCAACATAAGATTTGGAAATAAGGGCAAGGTTGTGCAGTTGGAAATAAGAAATTTACTTAATGGTTCATGCAATTGAAAATTAAGTTGTGCCATTGGTCTTTAAAAACAGCAAAAATTGCCCTGGCATATTATCCTCAGAGAAATAGCAACACTTCTATTTAATCATGCGATAGATTTTTTACCTGCACATATCTCCCACCAAAATTTGTAAATTGTGTGCAGGTGAAACTGAATGCTAGATAGGTATTTGTCTTTACTGGATGTATAGCACTGTACAAAGTTTTCCATTTGCATTTTCTAGCCTGAGTATCATATTGCAAAATAAGAATTACTAGAAAATTATAGCCTTTAAAAATATTTGATAGGTAGATTGATTATACATATACATATATGTATAATAAAATATTACAGGGAGTATTCATGTTACTTTGTAATTATTAGCACAAAATAAACAGTAAATTAGATACAGGTTCATTAAAGGATCTTTAGTAAATATAATCTCTAGGTTAGCTAGATTAGTTTATAGGGTGGAAGTCAGGCAGGGGAAACCTTTTACCAAACGCAATCAGAACTCAGAAAATTTATAGAAGAGGTTAGCTAAGAGGTTTCAAATTATTTAAGAAAAGGAATCCCTCGTGTGAGTCTACAAAATTCTAGGACTTCCCATTCTTTTAGACTTGAACATTTTCTTTTGCTGGCTGTGCATGTTTTAGAAAGAACGAGTCTGCAACTCATCCATTTCTCCTGAAATCTGGACTAGCTCTTTCTTCTACAGAAAAGCATTGTAGGCCCAGCATGGCTTTTAGTCTTTGAGCTTAATTAGCAGTAGCATCTCTTGCTATTCACAGCCAACCAGTGAAGTAGTACTAAGGTCCTGGCAAATTCAGCTGAGACCTTCACAGGTTTTGCCACAACACAAGCTCCACAGGGACCGCTGAACGGGGAAGTTCAGCTGCTGAGGCCCTAAGAGCCCTACAGCTCTTCAGCTACTGCAGGCAGCTTTGATTGTGTCAAACCTGGAAAACAAAAGATATCAAACAATCAAAAAATGTTCCATTATCCCATGCCATTACTGTAAGCAAATAGGATACTCTCCACACCTGTGCGGTGCCTTGCGCTTTAAAACAGAGAACACATAACACTTGGCCTTGCATGAAAAAGTGAACAGATACAAGGATGTTGAAGTCTTCAGGCTCGGGTTTGTAGGAGTTAAACTTGTGCAACTAAGACACTAGTTACTGATTCTCTTCCTCTTCTAAGCAATTTAGGCGAGTCATTCACTGAGGTTTCTTTACTAACCTCAGGAAAGTGGAATGCCTTACTTTAAACCTAACGTAGCTCAATAGACCCTGCATTAAGTGGCTACTAATGTATACCGAGAACTACTCTACATGCAGGGAATTCTCCGCTAAATATATTGGACAGAGCATATATAAAAACTTTGAGCTTCATTAATTGACTCTATATGTGGCAATTTACGGTCTATGCAGGGGTGATTTTTCCTCATGAAAAAGCTGATTGCACTACAGCTCATTAACAAGAACACCTTTGTTACTGAAAGTTTCTCTTAAGCATAGCCAAGGTTGCCTGTGACCTACTTCTAACGCTTTTAGAGTTTTATGATTTCTCACTCTTATTTAAGTACCTATCTTACATACGATTGGCTACAGGATAAGGCTCACAGTCTAAATTTAGCTTGGAAGATATGGATTTTCTTCTGTGAGAAATAAATTCAAAAATAACTTTTCAGATCACAAGATGCTGGCAAAGTTTATGGAAATAGTTCATATTTCCATTCTAGCTGTTATGAAAGGGGGAACATGAATCCTGAACATTTATAACTCTGTTCTAACTCTTTGTATTTGTACGAATCTATATTTCCTCTATCTCTGGCCTCAAAGGAATTTCTTCTCAGGAACTTTTCCATTGCTTGTATTGACAAAAGAAGTATTTCGTTCTGGAAAATTGTGTAGAATTAAATGAGGATGAAAAAGATTGCTTTTTCAGACGTTTAATTGGTTTACAAAGCAATTTCTATAGAAAGCTGAATAACTTAATATAAAATTAGATAATTTATTCTTTTTTTTTTTTTTGGCAAAGACCCTGCAACATTAACATAATTTACTTTTTTATATTCCTTGAAGAAAACTTTTAAGAAGAGACAACACTATATATTCATATCTATTGGCTTTTCTCAGATAGAGAAACGAATTACGAAAAGTAGATGTTGAAATTAAAGGGGACTTTATATAAGAGTTATTGATGTGCATTATTTAGGGACTCTTAAGGTATTAAGTCACCAATGCACTTTATTTTCTTGACCATTTGTAGAAGAACATTACTTTTCGCTGACTTTAGTAGAAATGGCTTCTATTAATTGACTAAAAAATTCTTGTCATATGCCTACAGATTCTGTATGGTCTAAAGGTAGAATGTGACCCAAATAACAGACTACATATTTCTAACAATTTTCTTTGGACCGCCTTGAATTATTTTACACGCAAAGATAACATGATACTTGATGCATGATCTTCTACATACCTTCAATATAACTGGTTAATATTTTTCAAGTATTTCAAGAATAAAACATTAATATGAAAGTTAATTAATAGTAATAGTGAAGTATTAATAGCTTGTACATTGGAAGTGTCAATGCTTAGTTGTTTGCAAACTATGTATCTGCCACAAAAATACTGCCAAGAGAATAATTCTGTCCAGAACTGTGGGAAAATGTTATCTACTTTTTGAATCTCACAAAAAAAAAGAAAAAAGAAAAAAAAACATAAAAACCAAACCCTTAAGTGCTAGAACCCATTATTTCACAACTGACTTCCACAAAACTGTCACCATCAAAAGGACTGCAGGACTTTTATGCCCTCCTCAAGGATTAACATCTTGGTGAACTTTGTTCTGTCTAATAAAAATTAAATTAACTTTATTATTTTAAATGCTTTGCTATGAATCTAAGAGTAAAAGCTATAACTGTATTCCTAAATTGAGGAAACATAGAAAAAAGATTTTTTTTGTCTAGATAGTATTCCTAAATCACACATGAACAATGCCATGAAAGCCAGCAAGACTGTTCATTTTTTAAAAGTCCAGCATCTGCAAGAGACTTGCTGAATCTATGCCTTAGCTGTCAAATTGTTCTGCAGAAATATATAACTCTTGGCCTTTTCAGAGATTCAGAAGATAGATTTTATGTAGTAACGGAGATGTCACCAGGGCTAGCTGGTAATGCTTTTGAATGTTAAGAAATAAAGTAAAATGGCCTTACTTAGTAAGCAGACGTTAGGCCCTGTATATTGAATGACATCTATTTAGTGACAAAAGTAAGGTTTTATTTGGGGTTGTTGAAAATTCTCTAGTCAATGTGTTTTTATTGAAAAATCATTTTTTGTATCTTAAAACTATTAGAAAGTTTGCTTTTGCAGAGAAAACTTGATTTCTTAAAGGTCAAGTTTTCCTTGTCTCAGATGATTTGTCATTGAAAGCCAAAATAATTTCATTTGTTTGTTTCCTTTACTCTCCAATAAGAGAAAATTTGAAGGGTTTTTTTTTTTTTCCCCTCTGCTGGCTGGATTTCTCAGCTGAATTACATCTTCCCAGCTGTACCATGGCCAAAAAATATCTCATATTGCAACTACCTCCTCTTACCACAAGAGAGATTATACTATGTCTAGAACAATAGACAATAACGGAGACACCAGGAAGTCCAGTTTGTAAAGGATCAAAGGAGAGAATTCTCTTACGTCTCCAAATCACATCACCACTTCCATTACCATTTTTGACTGACAACTTGCTCATGTACAATTTTCTCAAAAATGATATTAAAAATTATAATTTATTTAATTTATATAGATTATATAATACATTTTCATAAATATATATGTATGTATATTAAAATATATAAATATAACCTATAAATGTAAAAATCATATAAATAAAATATAAAAATCATATAAATAAAATATAATACATTAAAAATTTAATATAATTAAATTGTTCACGGAGAACATGTCTGTTTTCAGATGATGATGATTTCTCTTAGCTGTACTTTACTAACTTCACAAATCGAGAAACCAGTTCGGGCAGAAATACAGATGTGGCTAAATACACCTAGGACTGGTGACATTGACAGCTGCCTGTGTGTCCTGCTTACTCAGATAACTTGAAAGTTAAGGAGCAGAATTGGTAGAGAAGTGATACTCTCAAGATTGCTTGTCATATGAGTAAGCAAGACAAGATGTTGGTCCTACGTTATTGTACAGATGTTCAAAAAGCAAGTTTGCAGCGATCTGTGTTCTCAGACCCCCATATCTGGCTATTCTTTGATATACCATAGTCTCTGTTGATCTCACAGGAAACAGCTGCTTCTTCACAGAGGAGAACAAGTGGTTGAACTTGTTTGTGGATCAAGGAAAATCTAAGCAAATATCAGAAGAGGTGGCATTATATCATGGGATGGAAAATTTTGGGGTATAGAAAATGAAGACTTGAGATTCTGGTAAGTTATTATCCAAGGTAATGTGACAGCAAAGGCTGTAGTGCTCTACAGTTTTTCTGGGTTTAGTCTTTGATATTCAGGATAATTCCCAAAATAATGAGTTGACCAGATGAGATTTTCGAAAGTTATAGTTATATCCAATGAAAAAAATATCATTAAGTTAGATAAAGGACTTTTTTTCCTTTATCAGCTCTAGTAAGGGAGGTGGCATGCTTCTGAAATGAATAGAGAATTTACATTTGCATGCTTTCTTGAAAAAATCAGTTATATTAGAGTCACATCTATTATCTTAGAGTCTTGAGTGAAAGACTGTAAGAGTCTTGCCTATAAGGGGAGCCAAGATCTCATTGTGGACAGACGAAAAAACTCTGTATCTATACGTAGGATCATGTTTTATATTGGTTCTACTGGATATGATCAATTATCCTATTTACTGCAGTTTTTGAAGGCAGAATAGCGTTCATATGAAACCTTTGAGAACACAGTTTGGCCCACAGCTGCTACCAGTGCTGAGATCATGGACAAAGAGCAACACTTCTTCCCCAGAAAAGAAAACCAAAACTGAAAAATGTATTTGACTTTCAGATTAATTTTTGATTTTTCAGAGCTGGTAGCAAGAGAATACAAAAACAAACAAAGAAACAAAAAAAAACTTTGCAAAATAAGCAAGTCGAATCCAGAAATCGATAAAGAGGTAAAACCTATAATGTTATTTTTTGCAGTCACTTTGTAGAATAGAAGTGTACTTTAACGTAACTCAGCCTTTACCATTTATGTTTAATTACTCCTTTTGTAATGGATCTCTTCCTGGTACACTAAGTGACTATATTATACGATGCAAAAACATTATTAACTTAATCTCATTGACATAAAAAAGATGGAGTCAGCATGTAGTTTTCTTTCACTCCCTGTCATTTAACACAATACCAACAGCAAAATTCTCTCACAGGATTATGCAGTGCGTATATTCATAGTGATGAAAGTAATTTTTTTTAAATTGTAATTTGACTCACTGAATTTTTAAGTGTCCAAATTTGTGCAAAATAGTGTTAAGGATTTTATATATTTAGCATAATGATGAGCTAAAACATACGCTGTAGAAGTATGTAGGTTGAGTATGCCATTTCTTACCAGAAGAGCAGATTGACACAAGCCCTAGTATGGATGTAGTTATAGCAGTAAAAAAGTGTTTCACAACACTACTATGTTATGGAAGTTTCAAAATGACATAACCTACATTGGCAGAAACACTTTTCATATCTGTTTAGTGTATAATCACCCTAACTTTTATTTTTTGACTATGTTAGAAATATGAGAATATAAAACTTCTCACTCTCTGAGATTTCGTCTTAATGGTATTTTCTAAGGACATCTGAACATCTACGCTCAGTTGTATTTTTACTGTAATATTAACTCACTATTAGCTTTCTGTAGAAAAGGGGAGCTACTTAAAGATTACTAAAAAGTCCTTATAGTGACTGTAGTTTTCAGCTCAAAAGTCTGTTTAATATCTTCCTTATTGTTCAATTTTTGGCCATGCAGACATAGAGAAAATTGCATCTCCAGATCAGATTTATGAAATTAGGATTAATGCCTAAGGGAGATAAGATTTCCTCATGCTGATGACCTAATGTTGTTTTGTGGGTAGGTCTAAGACCAGCTGATACCTGCCCTGCCTCACGGGCTTTTCCTCTTTTCTTAATGAAGGAGTCAATGTTTGAAATAAATAAATAAATAAATACAAGGCAGGATATAAAATTAACTATTTTACAGAAAGATTTTCCTTTTACTTTCAAGAACATAATAACTTCTTCTGAAAGTGGGAATCTCAGCTTTAATGTTCCACTGAAAAGTTATCATTCTCTAGACTACTGTATTTCCTACCTGTAGCCTAAATGGTGCATAAAATTATTTTTGCTCATCCTCCTCCAACATCTGAAAAGTTATGTAATGCGATCTGCACCATAAACGCTCTATTAATACTATGAAGAGTTTGAAATACTGCAAGTATGGACTATCTCAACTTTAGAAGAACTTATATAGCAGAACCATTGTAAAATTGCGTGAAATTTCCAGTTTTGAATGGAAATAAAAAATTGCCACAAACAACACATTTCTCACAGGGTATCTCTTACTTTGAAAACATATTCAGTTACATATTGTGGGAAATTTACAATTACCTTAGGACTTTTAATGGTTTCTGTAGAATTTAAATAAGCAAGCTTTTAAATAGGGAATTTGTTTACAATCCAAATATTTCCTACTTTCCGGAATGAATTCTAAATTTCTAGTGAAAATTCAGTTATAAAAGATCAGTGTGATTTCAGCTATTGAAATTAAATTTCACTGGATATAACATTTTTCCTTTTTATAAACAGAAACAAGTGTGTAGCAATGAGCTGTTTTATTCTATTTTGCTTTGCTGGTTCGTGGGGAGGGAAATTTTACACTCCTAATTATATGCGTAGCTGATAGCTCTTCTGAGCTGAGGAAAGCTCAGACGGCTGAGACTGTTTCAGACTGCTCACCAATGTACTACATGAATATACTTATGGATTATTTCTAGACTGATCGTGCATTTAGTATTCCTGATACCTATTCATCCACAGTTCTGAACTCTTTACAGATTACAAGAGCTAAAACCATTATCACCATTTCGTGCATGTGGAAGCCAAGGCACAGAAAAGATGAGAGAATTACACACAGTCACACTATATGCAAATTGAATAAATAGAAAATTAGGTCTATAGCCCTCTCCAAAATCTTTTTCTTAACTTACAAAGTGTACTGTTCACCATGAAAAATACTTGAATTAAAAATAATTCCTTGAATTTTGATTGCTTTAGAAATGTAGGAAAAAAAATTACGTTACCCTAAAAGATTTTCAAATTTCTCTATGTTATAGTGTTAAATAGTTCAATCAGAGTTAAACAATAAATGTGTATCTTTTCCTCCACTGGTTAACTAGATAAGTAAGGGAATAGAGGGGGAGACTAAAGAAAATTTACTTCCTTGTTGCATTTCAAATGAGGGTGTGAATGGAAAAAAACAGATTTGATAAATGTTTCTTAAAAGAAAAAGAGCAATCCGTCAAGGACTAAAGGTTTTGGCAAAAGGAATAAAAAGGAAAAAGAATAATAGGAGCAATGGGTCAAGGACAAGAATGGGGATAGAGGAGGGCGTTTTTCAAAAATATCGGTTTTGAACAGTATCCTAAAATGATTCTTAATTTAGTAAAGTTATCTGAAGATGATGCCTTTGTGACTGAAAGTCATATTGATGGTAATGTCCTCAGTGAATTGCTTTTATAATTCCTGGAGGCTTAGACTGGGTTTAAGGTGGATTTTCATAAGATAAATGAATTATTCATAGCCAGTGAGAGTGTTTTACAGAAAATACCTGGTTCCATGTGAACTGCACTGCATAGGTGGGTGGAATTTGTCACTATTTCTTCTTGAGCAAACTGAAACCCTGTTTTCTTAGGGCCGAGGGTAAACTTTTAGCTGAATGACGGATGAAACTGTGTAATTCTTACAGGGACTATACTACAATCAGACAAGCACCTGACCAAGGTAATAAAGAGGTGGACAGGTTAACTAGGAAGAGGAAAAAATAGGCCTAGTTAAACTACTAATCAAAATACCATTTTTAAAAGATCAGGTACAGTGTCAACACGAGGATTTCCATGTTAGAAGGTCTTTAGAGAACCAATACATTTCACAAACGGTCCTCTTCAGCCTTAATTGAAAAACAGCCCTCTTCAGGAAAGTGAGTGAAAGTGGCATTTAAGGTTGGAAAGACACCTTTAGTAGCTGAGAGAAAGTGATGAAGATAAAATATCTGCTACTGAAGAAGCAGTTAGCTTCTTGTAGGACTCTTTCTTCTACTAAATAATTTTGTCAATATTTAAATATATTTTTGATGTTAGCAAAAGTCAGAAATGCTGAAGAAATATAGAAGATGGTCAGACAGCCAGGGTTTCCTCTTGCTCTTCAATGGTGAATAAAGGATTGAAATATGCTCTTTTTTTAGAGTGTTTTTTACTGCATATATTTTAGTGTTAGGAAAATGAAGACTGTCAAATCTAATTGCCACTGATCAAGTTACAGGATCATTTGTCATTCTCTGGGATGTCTAGCAAAAGAACTGGGGAAAAACAGCTCTGCAAAGATTTCTGTATGCAAAGTGTTAATGAATCATTAGGTTTAGAGACAGAAAAAAGCTTCACCTTTGAGTTAAAGTTTACACTTTTGGACAATGCTGGTGTGATTATATCACTTCATGTTTTTCCAAACGTGGAATCCTCTAATCCTCTTTATAAACGGCTATTTCTTCCTCAGGAGTAGAGGCAGGGAACAAATGTTAAACTGGTGCTGAGCTTCAAGATCACCTTTTATAGGCAAAACATTCTTATTTCATGTTAATTCTCAAGTTACAATGGTTAAGTTAGACTTCCAGTTCCTAGCGAGCACTACTTTCACTTCAAACAAGAGGTAACAGACACCAAACCGAATCCTTGTGAGGACAGGCACTTTATATTTTTCATCTGTACTAGTCTTAAGATTTGCAGGTGCAAGCCAAGGAAAAAGCATCATAAACTTGCATCACAAACTCATTTTAGTTTCTGCTTCTTAGCTAACCCGCTATTTTTTCCTGTGAAAATTAAGCATTAAAATGAGTTGGTTTTTTACTTGCTCTTTGAAATGTTAATAGCATCCCCTTCAGCATTTAAGATTAAAAACAAAACCTATATTTTTGTTTTTTTAACAGAAAGTGTTCAGGCTACTTACTATTCAACATAAACCAATTTTAAAGGTAACACTTCTAGTAATGTCCCTTTGTAGAGCTGCAGAGTAAATTAGTAGTCGGGGTAGTGAATTCTGCTGAAAATCAGTGATACAATTCGAGAAGCATAAAAGACCTATTTTCTGCGTGGTGCATAGGAATTTATATACAGAGCTCCCTTCACAACAAATAAAGGCACTTGCCTGTCTACAACCTTAGATATGGCTCTGAAAATTTATCACGTAAAATTGTCTGTAATGATTTTATGATAATGGAAACAGGAATAAGATCTGATGTATTTTTGCAGTTGTAACCAGCTGGATTTTCACTCTGTTCATATTGTAGCAGCCACGTAGTAGTCACAGTTATAGATAAAAGACCTATTTGCTGTAAAAAAGTATGTTTTTTACTCTTTTTATCTTTGCTGAGATTATATACAAACAAAGACTTGATTTTTGAAATATTTAAATTGTCAGTTTGAATGTTGTATCCCCACCTACTTCATCTTCTGGATTATTTACAAATTAAAACTTCTGGTCACCTCTCAGAACAAGGCTCCTGAGCTAGGGAGGGTACAACCAATAGACATCTTGCCAGGAAGTGTTTGTGTGTTGTGGATCAGCAGCTCAGGGAAAACAGTCATAAGAACATGGCCTTGAGACCCTGAGGAAGGGGGAGGGAAAACAGACCAACTTCTTAAAATCTCTGGTGAGTCTTTAATTACCTTGGATGAAACTCTTGTGTGCATCTATATGGCTGCCAAAGTAACATCTCAGATCTGTGCTTCTGTCACTAGTCTTTATGTCATTGTGGTCCTCCTTCAGCAGTCACCAGTGTCCTCTGAACCAGGATTCTCCCCACGGACTACCTCACAAACTGACACACAGCATTACCAGAGCGCTGGCAACCTTTTTCTCTTTCACCCTGTCCAGTATGCTCCAGCAAAAGCCCCTGCAATTGTTGCAAAACAAACAAAATGTCAAAGCTACATTTTTTTTTTTCACTCAGCTCCTTTGTTATGGTTCTGTTTAGATGGCATTACACAAAATTCTGTTTTGAGGCAAGAAAATAATCTCTTTCCAACACAGGAATGGAAGAAGACTATTAACTACTGTTTCTGAGCCATTTCCAAAACATTAGGAGTAAATGGGACTCCAGAGAATTGTCTGGAACAGGAAATATTTGAAGTGAAAACCATCCCCCTTCAGCTGTTTGCAGAGATACAATCTCTGAAACTCTACACCCAACAGCTTTCTAATTTCTCTTTATCCACGTCTAAAGCTTCCTGTCTCCCTGCTAAAGGCCATTTGACAGGGGAAGCAGAGAAGCAGCATTTGTCATATCTATTTAATGTAACCAAAGGAGAATCTTATGATTTGTAATGTGCATTATGAAATTTAGAAAGAAAACGTGAAGCCAGACTACAGATTAAGAAGGCAAGTAATGCCACTAATCATACCAATTCTTGTGATGTTTATTTGAGTATCGTGTTCAAGTCTAAGTTAGAAACCCTAGTACAACTACTAAATACCACAAAACGGACAGGCTCCATCTCTATCCTTGTAACTAGGTTAAATTGTAGGCGAGACCCTATTAACTGTACAGCCTTGACTGTACGTAGTCTGTCAGGGAAGAAATGTGACACATAGAGGTTTACCGTTTTGAAAGTGACCTATTAGACTTGTTTTCATAACTGGGTATAACTCATTTTATTCATTTTGTGCCTTTGTATGTGTCAGGGCAGAGCAATGGATGTTGTCTACCTGGACTTCAGCAAGGCTTTGGACACTGTCTCCCATCACATCCTCCTAGGTAAACTCAGAAAGTGTGGGTGGGATGAGTGGACGGTGATGTGGACTGAGAACTGGCTGGATGGCAGAGTTCAGAGGGTTGTAGTCAGTAGTGCGGAGTCTAGTTGGAGGCCTGTAGCTAGTGGTGTCCCCCAGGGGTCAGTCCTGGCTCCAGTCTTGTTCAAAGTATTCATCCATGACGTGGATGAAGGGATAGAGTGCACCCTCAGCAAGCTTGCTGATGATACGAAATTGAGGGGAGTGGCTGACACACCAGAAGACTGTGCTGCCATTGAGAGGGGCCTGGACAGGCTGGAGAGTTGGGCGGAGAGGAACGCTTCTCCTGTGAAGCAAGGCTGAGAGAGCTGGGCCTGTTTATGCTGGAGAAGAGAAGACTGAGAGGCGGTCTGACCAACGAGTCCAAGTATCTGAAGGGAGGCTGTGCAGAGGATGGGGCCAGACTCTTGTCCGTGGTGGCCAGCGACAGGACAAGAGGCAACAGACACAAAGTGGAACACGGGAAGTTCCGTCTGAACCTGAGGGAAAACTTGTTGACCGTGAGGGTGAGAGAGCAGTGGCACGGGTTGCCCAGAGAGGTAGTGGAGTCTCCTTTGCTGGAGAGATTCAAAACCCGCCCGGACGTGGTCGTGGGCAATGTGCTGTAGATGAGCCGGCTTGAGCAGGGGGGGGTTGGACTAGATGATCTCCAGAGGTCCCTTCCAACCTAAGCCATTCTGTGATTCTATGCCTTTTTTTGTTTTTTCCTAATTGTTCCACAGTCTTTACACCTGTCAAATTTCCTTACTATGGGTGCCCAACTGGTAAATGTGATGGACTTCATCCCATTTGAGTACACCTGTCTTGACCTGATCTGAGTGCAAATCATGCCAATATGTTTAGGAAACTGTTAGCAGCCAGGTGAATAAATGAAAGCACTATTGTGATTGACAGAAATTGCACACTCAAACAAAATATTGAGATAATTGTTATAAAATAATTGAGAATTGAACTGTCCTGTGGGGCTTTATTTTTTTCTTCATTTAGTGCTGTGAGAAATATACAAGTTCTTAATTCTGAGGTCCAGATTCTCAGGTCCTTAAACTCACCACTGATCTCAGTGGAAGCAGGACCAATTGGAAATGCATTTAAGGATTTCTACATTTAACTCAATTGTAATTACTAATAATAGTGAATGAGAGGGTGCATGGCCACCTATTTTGGATCCAGGTACCTGTGCCAGGGTTGCCCTGCCTGCATTTTACCAGCTGTATGCTGCATAGATGCAGCTGGTCCCCGGTGAGATCTGTACGATGAAAACAGGCTATTACAAAGGCCGGGCAATTGTGCTCTGCCAGGAGAAGGATTTGGTCTTATTTGTCTTGGAAAGTCACCAAAGTGCAGCACTGAAACCTCCTTGATGAGAGCTTGTTTTATGAGCAAGAGGGGCCTTATGTGGCAATACTGGCTTTTCTTGATAGCCGTCTTCCTGAGTGACAGACACTGCACACTTCAGCATGTATTTCAAGGGGAGCTTTTGAAAGATAGTGAGAAACTACTGACAGAGAGAAATGTAGGCGAGAAAATAAGTGCCTCTTGCCTCACTGGAAGAGAGGAGGTGTGTACAACAAGCATCTATCTCTTCATAAGCATGGAAAATATCTTACTTTCCAGAAGGATGTCCCTTACAGAAAGACAAGGCATTCAAGGCATTGTTTGCTAACAAAGGAAGAGAGAAGAAAGCTCTGGCAGAGACTTTAGCCAGGCAAGCACAGTGTTGCAATACCACAGGCAAGACCACCTCAGCTGAGGTCTTTGTGTAGCCCCATCTCTTCTTCTAGAAGGTCCTTTGTGAACTTGCCATTTGCTCACTCTACTCACTGTTGGTGGCAGCTAAAGACAAAGGCAATAATAATCTTTAGTAGGTAATACTCATTGAACACGTACTTCTACCAGTAGCACTCAAGGAAAAGCTTTCTTTGAGCTACCTCGTCAATAGCACCTTTATATAACCTTTAGTCAGGTAATGATACTTTAATACCCAACACCTAATTTAACGAACTTTGCTGGGCTTCTCAAACATAAACAGCAGTGGTGATGATAACTGTGTATTTAATTAAAGAAAGGCTTAGCTGAGTCAAATGGAGTGGAATGGAGCTGCTTTCTTGTCTGCTCTCATTTATCTCAGAAGTCAAAAAACAGGCGTACTAGACTTCCACACAGATTGTGAATATATACATATATATACATATTTTTCCAACAAGCGATGAGGAAAATTATGTTAGTCCATGCATTGACCCCATGCAGATGTGATTACATTACTGTCACTGTATATTGGTCGGATGACTTCCTACACTGACTATGACTCCTTCAGAATTCTGCCTTGGGCTATAAACACATGGACAAAACTGCTTAGCTCATTTCAACCCTGCTGAGATCAATGTTTTGTTTTCTGCTCTGCTACCGAACTGATTTGAACATTCCAGTACTTACGTACTACGATCTTACAGGGTTGGCACCTGCGCAGTGCCAGAAGCTGTTAACGCCTCACATTTATCATCCTGTTCAACAGTTAGCTTGAGAAAAGCAACTGATAGCTTCCAAAACCCTCTGGGCAGGCTAAGATGCCTCTCTTTCTGTTCAGGTATGTTTTTAATGTCTTTGATTGGTAAAGTTTAAAACTACTGAAAACTAGAAAAGAAATCCTGTCATTTCAGAGTCCAGTGAAAGGGCGTTCCATGTTTTGGAGGAGGGTTCAAGTGGCTGATAACGGGAAAACAAGTAGAGGGAAAGATGTGGATGAGGAAGAGGGGGCAGAGTTTCTCCCTAAGGCAATCATGATATTATGGTGTCACGCTGGAAGATTAGAATCATCTGTCTTAAAACAAAGTTCTGTTTTAAGCAGCTTGAGTACCCTGAATGTTTATTTGTTTCCAGGAACAATACTCAATTCTTCAGACTTTGCCTTTCATTATTTTTGGAAACACAGAGAGACATTTGCAACCATGGGAATAGGATACTGTGATAACAAATTTGTGAGCTTAGTCTTTCTAATTTGTAGGCTTGATTCTGTCTCAATGGAGACATTGGTTTGAATGACCCCTAAACAATGGCTTACCTGTATTATAATTTAAACATTTTCACTGCTCATTTATTTCAGCATTCAAGAAAAGCTTAGGCTGCGTCAGGTCAATATTATGGGAACTAAATTCCCAGACGTACAAAAACAAGTGCAGCTCAGGCAGTGGTAATATAAATGAGTTCTACCCAAAATACTTCTAGCAGGATCACTTCTAAAGTAATGAATAATGATTTAGTATCTGGAGTGTCCATTCAATGACAGTTAAGTCCTTAGTTCATGCAGGCAAGATTGTCCTTCTTTCAGCAGCAGTACACAATGGGATGTTGTCAGCAATTAGTCTGCCACCACTCCACCTTGCTGCCTCTAATAGTACCAAAAGGTGTCTGAGATCACAGCATTGCATCATGTTGCCCTTCCTGTTACAACTGAATAAGCTTTAGGGTGGCAAGACAGTACAGCACGTTTAGCAGATAGATGATATCCACATTTATGACTTTCTTGTGCGTGCCAAATGGTGCAGAAAAAAGCTTTAGGATGGAACTGAAGTTAGGAATATGATGATAGTTTGCTAATGACAGAAAGTTTATCTACTCACTGAACGCTACAGATCTGCAAGGGTCAAAAAGCCCAACGACTCAAAGTGTTGCCCAAGTCTGAAGTTTAGGAGTGGTTTCAGACCATCACATCCATTCACATTACTGAATTATTTTAGTAGCGAGGTCAGCTGTTTGCCCATCTGTGCTCGGGTAGGAGGTTGTGACCTTTTCTTCCCAAAATTAGATTACCGTAATCTGCTCTGTTTGAGTCTGTGCCCTGAGCTCATTCAGAAGCGGAAGCTGGTACTAAACGTAGCACTCTTTCTTACTAAGTGTGCTGTCAGGGTGGCAACCAGTTTTCTCTGTTATCTCATCTGCTGGCAGATATCTGTGTGGAGTTTGAAATGTTTGATTAGAATTATAAAACACTTAAATCATGTGAGATCTGATCTGGGGCTTATCCTTCTCTCTCCCTTTACTATCACCGACACAGTTTCAACTTCCTGTCCCAGCAGAATAAAAGTCATTACCAGTAGGAAGTTCTGTGTTATGCTTTCTTTGTTCAATATTTGGTCCGACCTTTTATTAAAGTTATTCTAAAGCTATTAAAAGTCAGGGCCACCTGTTGAGAGTCTGTATCTGCTAGGATTTTGAGTTGTGGCCTGGTATAAATGGGAAAATAGATATTTTGTGGCTTTGAATTCCTGGCTAGCAATGATTAACCAAATTTTGTAGTATTATTGGTTTTTTGTTAAAATTCCTGCCTATGAACTTACCTGTGAGAAGGAAAATTCTAAATAAGAGTGTGCATTTTAAGCTGTGAATGTGTTGCTGATTGATTAAATAGAAAAAAATGGAATCTGATTTGTGTTTAATGTGATAATATTTCCTTTGTGACTAGACTTGGAATTCTAGCGTGATGTGTACGTGCTATTCAAAATCCTGTTAAAAAAGGCTGAACTAAATTTCATGACTCCGACTTCATGCCCATATTTTATAGTTATGTTCAAAAATGACAATGGCAATTGTAGTGAATTATACTACCTGTGTAAACTACAATAAGGTGAATGTGTACATGTAACGTTATTTTTAGGAATCTTTCACATGACTTGAAGTCTGACTGATTTGGACCTTTCCTAGATAGTATGAAGTCAAAAAATTGTATTTGGAAGTAGGTAAGTTTTTATGAAAAAAGGAAGATAGTTGAAACATACTAAAAGTGTGTATATTTTGCACTTACATTCTATTTTTATAAACATTTATGAAATATGCAAAAATGTCAACTTAGTATACCTCCAGATTTTGAATTTTGAAGTATAAAAGTATGTTACATTGCTGTTACAGAAAGTGGCCTGATTGTATCCTACATGGATAAAAAATTGTACAGAACCTGATTTTCAGAATCAATGAGCGCTTCTCACAGCTCCTATTAAATCAAATTCAAACTGTGCACAAATATAAGAAAAATACAGGCACTGTGGAGAAAGAGAGCCATTGTCTTTATAGGCATTCACAGGTGTACAGTAGCTACATGCTTAAGTAAAGACCTTGCAGTTCATTGAGTAGAGCATAAAAAGGAATTGAAACAAAATGAATGTTTTAAAATTGCTCAGTTCTGAATGTTGAGATGTCTAAACTTTATATCCGGTTCTTGGGTCCCTAATGAACCAAACTAACCTTCTGACCCTAATTCTATTTTCTGGCAAAGATCAGCATAGTAATCTATATCTTTTTGTTGCCTTTCTGCCCCAACTTCTCTGTCTTTCCTCTCGGGCTACAGCAGGGTAATAAAAACAAAGCTGATGGTATCTTTTACAATTTTTTAAGGGAAAGACAGAGAGAAAGGTAATGTCTGCATCGTTATGGCCAGCCAGTCTTCCCATTATACTTATTATAGAGTTTTATGCTTTAGTTTATTGATTAAGCATGGTTATGGAAAGCTTTTAGCCTTTGTAACCTCTGAATCACTAAAGATGTTCTCACTGAAGTGCAGTAACAATTTACATTATATTGCTTGTATGACATAAAATGTGCTGCTTACTTATTGTTTTAGGTTCCTTCTTAACTGTTTTGTGCTCTGAGAGTTAAACTTCACCATATTTCTAAAACATCTGATTAGTGGTGTAGTTACTCTGCGACTACTTTTTTGTAACGTCTTTGAAGAAAAAGTAATAGAATAACAAAATTGCCTATAAAGTGAAGCCAAACCCTTGTACTCATTTGTTAATCTGCATTTGAGAAGACTGAGAAAGACATCAGTTCCAGTTTAAACGCTGTGTTTGGGGAGGGTAAAATCAGTGTTGTCCATGCATGAAATTGTCTTTGGCAATTGGTTTTGGCAGTTCTGCCGTACTAAACCATTGCAGCTTTGCTAAATCTGGGACTCTGACTCACAGCTTGTGCAGTAATTAGACGATCATTTGGACTTCTCTGACACTGCTTAGCATTTATTACTGTTTTGCTCATGATATTAACCTAACTCTGTGAACTGTAAGCTGAAATATACCTTATTTTGAGAAAGGAAAAAGAAGCCCCCTTAGAAACTTGCATATATGTTTCCGTCTGAGGACAGGAGACAATTTTTACTGCTTTGTCACCGAGGAACACTTGTAGACCTTCGCCCCCCTCTCAGAGGTCTAGGACCTTGAAATGCCATAGCACCTCCGAATTCTGACGGCACCGACTACAGCCAGCTGGGAGAACTGGGAAGCTGGTGTTGCCTTCAGTCTCATTGGGAGCCTGTAAGCATCGAAAGGCACTCAGGAACTGTGAAGATGGGTGGATGAGGACTGTTGCATCTTGGTCTTTAACCCAAATCTTTTCATACTGAGGAGGACACTGAATGACTGAGGAAAAACAGCAAGCAAAATCTTCTCAATTATAAAGAAAATGCAATATATATACAGCCCCTCTACGTAAACTGCAGCGGTTCTGAAACGCTTTACTAATTTCTTTCAGATAATCATCTTTGCTTAGCATAACTATATTCCCTTGTACTCTATTTTGTTTGTGTGTACAAGTGTTTATGCAGATGAATGTATAAAAAAAATGCAAAAGTCCTATATCTCAGCTGTTTTACAATTTTTTTCCCTCTTCTCCCCTTCGTTTTGGATGTATATAGTTTAACTCATGTTGCAGTTTTTCCAAAGCAAGGCCTGTATCTTTGGCTGTTGCTGATTCTGACTCATCCCTGCTACTAAAAGAACAGTGATCATAAATTAAGTAATATCCCATTTTTTTCCATAGGCTTTGTAATGTAGCAACTTGAGCCAAATTTTCTTTCACAAAATACATCATATACTTCTGATTTCACTTTCCATAATTTTCTTCTTTAAATGACTCATTTTTCCTCCATAAATAAGATTGTAACATGTGCACTACTATATTAAACTTTTTCGATGTGAAGAACTAATCACTATAAGTGAATAATTTTACATGCAAAATTACATGTTTGCGCCGTAAGCTATTATGGTATTCCTGCTCTACCTCTTTCAAGTCCCTAAGATTTTTATAACTGGTTGACTCCCCAGGGAGTTCTTCTTAAATAGGTAATTTGGATTTTCTCCCACTGTTTGTATGAAATGAAAGGAAAATTGTTAGAGACTGTTTGCACCAAATCTCCATTGTTATCTTTTCTCTGTTCTCTATTAAAAAAATTGGGAATTGTCTTTTTCTTCCAATGTTTTCTGTTCCTCTGAACTTATTTATTTATTTTTGAAGCTCAGAAAGGAATAGTAACTTTGAAGCATTCTTAAAGGGAAAATGACTCAGATGGCAGAACTGATTGTGAGAGATGGTGTTAGTCATTTCTATTTCTGTCTCAGAACAGAAGTATGTCTTTCCTGGATCACTTCAAGCTTTATATTTCTCTGTTTTCTATGAAAATTCAGAGTAAGCCAGACTGGCATGATTCTGGATATATAACATTATACACAAGCTACCAGAAAAGAAAAATAATGTTAAAAATACAATGTTATAATTTGGAAAAAAGCAGATTTGTTTTTCTTACAGAAATATCTTTTTTTCCCTGTTCCTCCATGCATTGTGATTCAATTTTAGTTAAATTATTGCATATTTTTGCATTAAACATTCTAAACTTATTCAGTAGTAAAATGGGAAGGAGAGAGTATAAGCTGACTTTAAATTTACCAGTAGAAGCAGCAGAAACTGGGAAATGTTGCTAGGCTGCATTCACACCTTACAAGTCATACATGTTATAAGAAAGATAAGACATGCAAGTCATGGCACAGATGGGAGATAGTCACCTGTCCTTGGCCTGATGCTAGGAGAAATTTCAGGGTGAACAGAGGTGGAATAAGTGTTTGGTGAAGCCTAAGAAGGAATAAGGAGGGGATCGAATGCTCCAGGTACCATTCTACTACAATTGCATTTTGGCTGCTATTCCTATGAATAATGAAAAGTAAATGAGAAATAATATACCGCTACATTAAATGTAGAATAACTAACTAAAAGCAAAAACAAAGCAGCTAACACAAACATTTGCCTGTGCACCCTGTTTCTGCCTCTATTGAAATAGCGTCCCGAAAGGACTAGAGGCTAACATCTCTCATCATTTATTCTTAACTGTGCACATCCGTCAGTTCTCATACTCTCAGATTTAATCATCTTTCTCTCATTGCACTCCTGCATATGAGCCTCTTGTTCTTCCAGGCTGGTTCTTTGAGCTGTTCTCCCAAAGTGTGGGGACACAGATGTCTCATGACAGGGCTAAAGTTAAGACCACAGTCAGCTTTAATTTTACTATTTCCTAACATTTGAGCTCTTCCTTACAGTAGATGTTTGCCAAAGTAATTCATAAGCATGAGAACTGTCGAACCCTTTGAAGAGGTGTAGGGAAGAAACACAATCACACCAAATTATGGTGAAAGCCAGCATTTTGAGAAAAGGTGAAATTTACTGTAAAATGAAAAATCACAGTTTTTGTAATATAAAATATTAATTTATTTGAACTCTTTCTTCTCTTTTTTGTGAGAAATCTGAGAGGCAGTATAGAGGTTCATCGGTGTGAGGCCTGGAGGCTGCAAAGTTGCCATACTGCAGTGCCTTCCGTGTGATAGAAAAGTTCTCCCTGCCAGCTCCAGCCCTTCAGTAAGCCCTCAGCTTTGAACACACATCTCCTCCATCAACGAAAGAAAGTGTATATGTATGTGCATAAAACATGTATGAAATGGACATTGATTTAAAGTCATGTAGGTGGGGTTTTCTAGACCACGAGGCATTACCTTACTACCTTGCTACCTTACTACCTTATTACTACTACACTACCTTATCCATAGTGGCACTAATGGGAGCTGTAACATCCCTTTGCCACCGAAGACAACAATTTAAGTTGAAATAATGTGAATTGTTAGGAATCTTGGACTGTTTTAAGGTTAAAATTCAGCTGAAAAAATGAATGTGTATGTAAAGAGGAGTCAAATTTTAATTATAAGAACAGACTCGCCTGATAAGTAATGGATTTTTTTTTTTTAAGAGAATAAGCTTCTTGAGTCCTAAATTGTAATGCATGTAATATAGTAGTCTTATAAAAGAAGTCCATCTGTTGGGGCATATTTCTTCTCCACTGAGATCACTCATTAAAATGTATTTTCTCCATAGTACTAATACTTATCTGAGTTAGCCCCTTCAGGAGCCTAATATTTTAAAACAAAATGCTGTGCTAGTACTGCAAAAGCATGCTATATCCCATTATTTATCCCTTAGACTTATCGAATAGCACTATATAGAACTTGTTTTTAAAGTAATTACTGGAATGCTGTATCAAAGCATACCTTGTAAGTTATCCCATTTGCTTATAGAAGAAATGAATGGTAGAACTGCTCATTCTTAGCACAAATATATCACTTTAGGTTGTTTGGGATGGAAGAGAGGTGCCTACCACTTATTCAACGTTTTTCTAGCTTCTAAAAATAAAAATCTCTAAAATAATCGACTAACATACAAAGTTGTAACCCTTCCCAATCAAACTAACTAGAATCAATCGTGCATGACACTCTTGAATGCCAACAATTTTTCTTTCCCTCCTTCTTTTTCTTTCTTCTTTTCAACTTCTCCTGCTTCTGTGAAAGCTGGGGAGAATTCAATGTGCCGTGAAGGATGCGTTGGAAATGAAATGCTTAAACAAGTGTACACATAAAGAGATAATATCCAAAACCTGCTTTGAAATCTCTGAAAATGCTACTCATTTTATTTTTGAAATGTGGTCAGAGCATATAGCTCAAGCACCTTAACTGAAGTTTAATCATTTCAGTTTTCTCTGTTGTCCCATGGGGAGAGCTGAGGGTCTCAATAGCAGCTAAGATCACCAACCTATTTAAGTTTGTGTAGATGAGAGGAAATATCATAACCTGATGAGGACATACAGCCTGGACAGACTCTTGGAACCTCATGAAACAAACAGTAATCATGTATTTTTCACTGCCAGATCCAATTATCTTTAGACAAAGTCCTAATTAGTTTTATGCATTTTAGATAGGACCACAACTGATGACAGTGTAGGAAGGTAGTCTACAAGACTGAGGAAGTTTCCTGGTATTTTGGTTGTTCTTGAAGGGAAAATGTGAATATGTGTTGCAACCCTGCTCTGTCTTTATAGGTTCTTACATGCTAGAAAGACATAACATCCTTATAGCAAGAATAGTTCCTAGGATTACCTTCTGCATCGTGTAAGAGAGAGGAAGAAATCCTTTTTCCTCATAATTACTGTACTGAAAGTAGTACAAAATGAATTGCACTAGACACCTCTCTTTATCTGTTAACTAGAAGAATACACTGAGTAATAACCAGCTGGGTCATCTGGCTTCAGAAGACTGGTTGAACTTTTGGCATCAAAGTGCAGAATTGTCCTTTTTAGAGTAGTTTGCAATGGCTTGCTTTTTGTTAGCACAACAGATATATAAATATCCCCAGATATATCTGGGAATAAATTAAGTCACTCAGTGCTCTGGTGACCGAGACATGGCTGAATACGCTCTTTCACAAATAAGAGGTACTTCTAACCTACATTAGAAACCATGGAAGATATAAGACGGTGTGATCCTTCTGCAGATTCTAGTGGCAGCAAGAGTCAAAGTAGAAGAGGCCTTTCACTCAAGCTGCTTTGAGGAGGAAAATGTGAGATGGCTTCTAAAAAGGAAACATCTTAGTGACAGTGTGTTCTAGGACAGGAATTCCAGAAGACTTGGCAAGGCCACAAGTTAGGGGCATTACAGAAAAATGAAACTAAGTTGTTATATTCTCGAGCAGGAATTTATATTGCAGGTAAAGCAAAATAGTTTTAGTGAAGCTAACAGGGCTGCACCAGCTTAAACCACCCTGCTCCAGCTTAAACCATCCAAATTCCAGCCCGTTGTTATTCCTTAGTTTATCTGCTTTGACCTTTTCTTTCATCTTTAATAAAATCCTCCTGATTTTTCTATATGAAAATGTCAGTATTTTAGTTTGATGTATTTCTTCAGGTTACCACAGATTCAGCCACTCTTATGGTGAAGGACATTTCTCTGCTTTTTATGATAGTAAATAAACACAAGGTCAGTAAATCATGTTTTTTGCTGTTTTTTTGAGGGAGGGAAGAGGATTGGTGTCTCTTACCTGGTATTTGCTCTGCAGTTTTGGGATGCTATGTGTCTTAGTTACTAAGACGGTCTGTATTTTCAGTTACCCTAAACGTTTTCCTTCTTGCTTCCTCATTTGTTCCCTTTAACTTCATTTTTAGCGGTCATTTCATTGCTTTTCCCCTTGAAAATCTCTCTCTCACTCTGGCTCTCAGTTTCCCAACAATATTTGCATTTTCCAATGCTGTGTTCCCTCACCTTCCCTCAAGGGGTCCGCAGCATCACTTGTCAACTTCTTATTCTTTATGTGTTTGCAAAATCATTTATTATTTATCATTCTGTCATGTGCTTTATTTCTAACTCATTTTTAGCAGTGGAATTCTTGATCTTTGTAATTTATTCTTTTACTCTATGCTTTTATGTCACCTTTTTTGAAGCACTGATTCTTCTTTCACTTCCTTTCTCTTTCTGTTTACCTGCTCATCTACACTAACCACTCATCTATCACAGCTTGTCAATTTCCTTCTAATTTATACTTGCTAAGACTTACAAAATTCTACTTGTTTATAGAAACTGCATATTCATTTGTGATTTAAATGCAGCTTGCCTTTATTTCTCGCAAAAAACAGTGGTGGCTTTGCTTAATCTCCGTGGCCCAAATGTACGTTACGGATACTACAAAGTAAAGCTCATTTGTAAGCTTGTGCAGTGAGCTTGGGGATGACTGAGGATATCGCACAGTATATTACACAGAAGATATTGACAGTAGCATTCTTTTAGACAGCATAACCTGTGTTTTCTGTAATTTATGCAGCCTGGCTGAAGGAATAGTATGGGTTTCTGGTAAGACTGATCAGGAGTAAGACAGGAGAGGAGTATTTTAATATTTTTCTTCAAAAAATGAACCGCATTTTGAAGGATGACTTTTAACTGAAAATTTAAGGGACCAAGTATTTTACCCCCTCAAGGGTCTGTCACAGTCCTTGGTATTTTGAAATAATGTCTTCTTGCATTTGAATGAATGTAGTGAAATTTCACAGTGCTTATCTCAACTTCTTATATTAATTCATATTGAAAATACTATTAAGGCTTCCTACTGTGTTTCCACTCTTTTTGATTGTGTGTGAGAGGTTGTTCTTTGTGTGTGTGTGTGTGTCTTCTTTTTTCTTTCTCTATAATATAAATATTTTTTTCAAATTTGACTTATTAAAATTTATTTATGTTTTACATTTATTTAGTATCTCACTGTTCTCCCTTTTGGAGACAAATTAGGTTTATGGGAATTTTCTTCTTTGGAATTTTACTCATTTAAAGCACTAAGTAAAATAACAGGATATTAGTAGGATCACGGTACTTTTGCAGAACTGCCTGGGAAACTTTCACATTGCGATTGTTACATTAAATTTGCTTCTAGATGGTGCTTTCACAGTCTCAAGCGAAGCCTAGTGACTGCAATAAATTTAAATAAAAATTTGCAGGGAATTTATGCAAGAGTTAAGCAGAATGAGAAGACCTGAGGGTGGTTTAACTAGCATTTTGTATATGCAAGGTAATAAGTGTATGCTTCCTTGCGTATAAGACAAGGTGTCCTTGTGTGAGGACACCTACCAGAACTGTCTTTAAATTGAACAAGAATGGGAAAAAATATACCTTTTCTCAGCCTTTGGGACCAAACTTAATAGTTCTGAAGGAAATAATTATTTCAGTGTGGGATACTGTATCTCTGTACTTTATATATGCTTGGCCTAGTGAAATAATGATTTCCTGACAAGAGAAAATAATGCCTCATAGCAATCAGGTGACATCAGGAAATAGTCTACTGAATACATGCAACGTGTCCAGAAGAAGGAGGAAGAGTATTTCTGTCATTTATTTCTCATGATGGATGAAAAAGTCATCCTTATTACAGCGCTGAATTGGCTGCACTGTATACGCACTGTATACTGTATGCTGTTTTTACACAGCGTTAAGAAAAAAGGTTAAGAAATATCATATATGTAACAATACTTTATAGGTATTTAACACTCATTTTTTACCTGCTGAATTTCAATTCAACAACATGTGCTGCATGAGTATACCTCCACACATGTGCACATACAACCATTTTTCTTTTCAGTCCTTGTAGTTGCTGAAAATGTGTTTCAACGATATTGAGCTCTGGAAAGCATATTTGCTCTTGTAAACACTATACCTAATTTAGGTAATATGTTCCTCCACAAGTACTCTGTTCACGGTAGTTATGTAATCAAAATTTCATATAAACTGCTAGCCACTGGCAAACGTGTCTGTGCATATTACCATTTTTTGCAGTAGACTGTGAAATAATTCAATAATGAACATCTAAAAACATGTTAGGATGAAACAATGGTGTTGGTTTTATACAAGAAAAATCAACAGCCTTTCTTTTTTCACAGAAAAAGTGCAGCTGGTCATTTTCTTCCATTTTTTCTATTTTTAAAATAACTATATTTTTAGTATGTGTAAGCTCTACCGCAATGCACAAAGGTATATTCTGTTCTGTTAATAGTCAGCCTGCCCAGAGGTGCACAGCTAGCAAACTGCCTTGATCAATTTCCAGCTAAAAGCATTAGCGTGCGCCTAGTATTAATACAGTGGTGGGTCATTTAGGAGTGTCATACTCTGATTATTTTCATCAACAGAAGTTCCATAGTATTCCAGGTGGTCACAAAGAACATAGCAGTTTATGACTGAAAAAAAATTAACTGGCTATACATTTACTACCAGAAGCTGCAGTTTCTGTTTGCATAAAGGCTTTTAAAGAAATATTTCAGCTTCTCTCCCAAGAAAATTTTCTTCTATCATCTTCTGTAATTAGCTGATGGCTGGGTCCAGCTAGCTAGCTATCATCTGCTTTGTGCCACAGGAAGACTACCAGGGACCCAGAGCTGAGGGGTCTTTTTTTTTTTTCCTTTAAAATGGAAATAATTTTTTTTTCTCTACCTACAGGTCTTTAATTTTCAAAATAAAATCCTAAGTATCCTTTGAAACTTTGTTTCTAAAATCTAAAATTACATTGTCATGAGTAGACTTAAAATCTCTGCTTCCTTATCCAATATGAAGACTACTACTAAACAGGCTTACCAAAAGGATATTCTGAACTGAAAGAGTTTTATGAAATCCTATAGAGTAGTGAAAATCATTTGTGAGCTAAAATATTCTTTTTTATCAAATAGCTTTTGATGACTACTTTTCCTCATCTTTTGTGAATTGCCATTTATTTATTTATTTATTTATTCATTCATTTTGCAAAGTATTGTGCTCACCAACTGTTTCATTACATTTTTGCCAATAGAAGGTAATTTTGCTCAGATCATTCTATCAACAAAAAGGCAGCAGAATACAGTCTTTTGGTCCACTGAACAGAATTACAGATTCAATTCACTTTATATGTGCATCAAATACTGAATGTTTACAAACCAAAAATACTACATTTTCAACAGTCTGAATAAGCTCTGGTTAAATGGTAAGAATTTTAAATCTGCTTAAATTCCGTATGACATTTTTGACTTTCTACTGTTGCCTAAAATGGAGTTACTGAGAAGCCCTCCTTAATGCTGATCCTTTGTAGATGGCTATAGGATTTGGGAGACTTCTTCAAGATAGTAAATTTGCTTCTGCATTTTCAACAGGTAATCACTACGAGTGTATCATAAAAGGGCTTATTATGAACAAGATGCTGGAGGGGTTGATAGCCTTTTTACATGCAAATTTATCTTTTACTATTCTGTTCATTCTTTCCTGGATAAATGCTACAGACAATGATCATGTTCTGACAATGAAACATTGATCTTTCACTTTTCATGTTGCCAATAGCAGAGGAAGGCTTTGTCATTATGACCTCTTTTTATATGTGGTTTTATTGTTGATCAGGTTTTAGAGTGTCTCTGTAAACTTACATCCTGTTGCCAATTTTGTTCTTCTATTACTGCTCTGTGATCTCATTCTGTTGCTTGTACTGGAACAGATATGTACTGGAGTGATCAAAATGAGAAAACTGATGCAAAATTTTTACTACCCAGCTGTGTGTCATATTACAATGCTGCTCTGAGAAGGCCACATTTGACTATGCAGTGGACCTCTTTTCATCTCTAACACTCTGATTCAGTGGTGGAAGCAAAACTGCTTCCTAACTACTTATGAGAAGGATTAAAACTGAAGATGTAGTGTGAGCTAGAACATAGAGTTTTTTCACTGGGGTCCTGGAGACCCAAATTTTCTTTCCGATTTTTCCGGTAGCTAGCTTGATGACTTTAAACAACCCTCTTTACCACGTCTCTGGTTCTCAAACCTCTGTAAAGCGCTTGGAGATCTACTGAGATGTGCAATGTAAAAGCTAGGTGTTATTTTTCATCACTTGAATAAAACACCACGTTTTCTTACAGACTAGAAAGAAAAGTTCTTACAAAATCTCAGGGTATCATTAAAGGAACTCTTAAATTTCCGGTGAGGATGACGTGAATGACCAGATATGGTAGATATCAAATGTTTCATGAAATGAGAGACTTATGAAGTGAGAACTTTTTTAGTTTGTATTGTGTTCCTTCCACCTGCTTTCATCAAGCAACAGAACTACAGTTTTGGTTAGCATGGCATCTGAGTCAGATTGCTGCAATGAGTTTAGGTAGCATAGCAGTGAAAAAAAGTGTTTTGTCAATCTATTCCCAACAATAGTCATCATATTTTGCATCTTTTTTTTTTATGAACAGAGAGAATTAATACCACAGAATATCATTTTACCGAGAGAACAGACTGTTTGCCAAAAAGAGAATGACTGCAGTGGTTATTAACTATTTCTTTACTGATACTTCAAAATTGAAATAAAATAATATTAAAAATATTAAAATAAGATAATGTTACAAAAAAGTGATTATCCATTAAGTGAATAAAAATATTTTATATTAAATTAATCTCCTCTTTGCTGGTTTTGTTAGACAGTACTTCTAATCAATACTTCTAATGATGATTCTACATTTTTTTAAAAATGTAATTATCTAATCAGTTTGGATATTTGATATCTGATAAAATTTCCATCCATGCTGCAAGCATCAAGGGCACTTTCTACTATTCAATATCAGTTCATTTTCTTCTTCCAATAAAGGAATGAACAGAAAAAGTGGCATACTGTCACACTTATACCAAAAAAAATTGTACTTGAAGTGCCCGCCATTACAAAAAGGAAAGAAAAAAAAAAGCTAGCTTACAAGCTCTTGCTAAGACAACTGTTTTCCTTTATAAAGTGGAGAGATTCTTGAGCTGTGTCAATATTATTGGCCCAGTACATATGTAGCTATGATAAATTTAGCTAGTATAAGAGGTCTTTTGCACTGCCTTTTCCACTATAGTTAGACCTAGAAGTGTTTGCAAGATTGCAAATAATGTTTTCCCTGCACGCGTTCTTGACATTTTTCACGTGGAACAGAAGTTGGCAGAACCTCAGGCCGTGGAAGGTGACTTCATTTTTTCTGTTTAACTTCCTATTTCCTGGCTTATGGTAATTAAAAAAAAAAAAATATATATATATATATGTTCATATATATATATTCACATATGCTGATCCTAGTGAAAAAAAAATTTGCTGAGTGCCATTGTGCTTGGTGTCCTGCTGACTCACTCTTACATTTTCAAATGTAAGCTACCTGCATACGAAAAGCAAGGCATAGTCTTATCCCTTTACTCTTCTGCTCTGTTTGTACTAGTGATGCTCCATAACTTTTAAGGGCTAATTTCTTTTTCTTTTGTTATTTTCCTTCTTCTCTGTTGTATATAGCATAACAAGGTGGCTGTCTGGTTTTCAGGACAGCACTTTTACTTGGGTGTCGGGAGGAGCAGTGATTTTATTCCGCGGTGTGACTCTAGACAGCAATAAAAATGGCAGGAGTGCTTATCTTTGGGCTGTGTGCAGGGGTGTGTGCATCTTGTGTGCAGGGGTGTTTGAGCGAGACAAGGCAGAAAAGTTGTTCATGCTTCTCCCTCTGTTGACATGACACCCAATCCTAAAAGCATAAGCTATAGATTTGACATGCAGGATACCCCTCCCAACCGAAGACTGCAGTTTTGATAAAGCTGTACATACGGCAAACTCACTGTGTGACATAACACTTACCAAATGTTGTGACAGCCTTGAAAACATTGTGACAAGCAAGAAAGTCGTGTACGATAGACGGAACAGGCTAATTAGAGAACAAGTTGGGACTGCCAACTTGAGCAGCGATGAGAAGGGCCATGATCTCTTCATTGTCCTTATGTACAGCAGAGGGAGCTGCAGAGACACTCAGCCACCTTCTGTCTGACAGTAGGGCAGTCTGGTAAAAGGACCAGAAATTAAGTCTGGAAGTAAAAAAGTTGAGAGGAAAAGAGAGATTTTTCTCTTAAAGTGCTGGTTGGAAAGGGAATACGAACTGGTGTACTTGGGTCCTGTCACCTAAGCTAGCTTTCAGAGTTATCTGCAAGGAACAGCGTTCAGGAGCAATGCACTAGCTACTCATTAAATTGCCTTCTATAGCTGTAACCTTGCTTAAGTATTTTAAGTGGAAACTACTTACAAGTGTCTTTGTTTGGGATAATCTAAGGACATAATTTCTCGCTCTTTTCTCCCTCACAGTCTTGTTTCCGGTCTTCTAGTTACTAATTTAGTCCATTTCTTTCCTAGAATAAACTTGCAATATTTCCCCTTTTTCAGCTTGTCTGATGTGAGGAGTGAATTCAGGTGAAAATGGCAATACGAGAAGAATTCTGCACGTATTTTTTACCTCCACAGGAATGATGCCATGCGTGTAGGCATTCTCTTGGTGCAGAATACAGTGACATCTTAGATCTAAGATGAATTGGCAACTTGGAGTATTTTCTAAACAAAGGACACTTTGCTAGCTTTACTTCTTTTCAGGAAGGGGATTTGAGAAGCATCCCTTGTGCTTATGACCTGTAGAGACATCACACACTCCTCTGCCCTTCCCAGGCCATCTCACAAATATACAGAAACCTGAGAAAGCACACGTGAATGTTAGCGTTCGACTGCCGGTAAAGGGTGAATTTACCCTTTTCTCCCCGCTACCTGCTTAGCTGCTTTGCAGCCTACATGGTGAGATGTGAGTGTGCTGTCTGGAATCTGGATTCATTTTTAGGCACTTAGTTTAAAGGATGTGAAATCTGCTCTAAGTGAACTTCACTGTAGCGTTTCAGTAATTTTTTTCTGCTTCAGCCAAAGTAAACGCTTTTGTGATTTTTTCCTGTGATGAATATTCCTTTCTGTCAAGAATAGATGAGTAAGGAGAAGTGGAAGGGACATTCTCTATGTAGTCTGTCGGCACCATTTTTCTCTGTCTTACTTAGCTGTAGTACCACTGCCAGGTCCCCTCCCCTATTCTCACTCCCTACTTGGGAGCTCTTGGATCTCATTGACTTCCTGTACCCCATATTAACAGATCATGTGTGTTTTTCATTTCACGGTTTGGCTAGAGTATTGCTACTTTGCTATGTTTCTGCTCTTACCACCATAAGGCAGCTCAGTTCTTAATCTACTGCCACTTCTTCACATACCCCTTCTCTTTCATTGTAGTTTTTTTCTGATCTTCTCCCTCTCCTGTCTGACTGTAGCGATAGATGTATGCTTTAATTCATGTGATTTTTGTACAGAGTGACATGTAAATCAAAAGTGGCATTTTACACAGAGACATTTCAGAAATTTAATTTCAGTGTGTATATAAGCATAAACAATAAGGTAATATCTCTGTGTGTATACAAACATATTCAAATAATATTACTCTGTAAGTATGTATGCACATGCTCAAATGAAATCCCCAGTATAACCTTAAATATAGTCTTACTATCTTGCCACCAGGATATAATACACATATATGTAGATAGTTACAGAACAGTTGAAGTTGATGATGACAACTAGTATTATGACAATATTTTCTTTGGCGGTTAAGTGCATTGCTTTACATGTTTGATCCTGCCCTGATTGAATCTGGTGTACGTTCCTCCTGCAATGGAAATCTGCATTTGGCACTATACCAAATGTTCTTCATCCCTCCGCTTGCAATTTTGATTAAATAGTCTCTCCATTCCTTTTGCAATTTAACTTGTCTTTTAGCTCTTTGTGATAGTATCTACATTTGGTAGATTTGTCACAGTATTTATCTGATTTTTATCAACTGCCAGATTCCTTCTCTTTGTCTTGTTTACCTTGTTTCACTTGTCTCAGTACTTGCTAGTCACCATATTTATCCTACAGGAACATAATGACTTGAACTAAGATTTGCCTCATTCACTGACATTCATCTTGTTTAAGGTGTTTTAAGGATGTTTTCACAGCATCTATACAAGGCACACAGTTATCAGAGTATTTGTCTTAGTCTTACTATTTTTACTATTAGTTTAGTTGATTTAGGGGGTTGTTTAGTGCTGATTTTGTCAATAGAATAAAAATAAATAAATAAAATCTTTCACCATATTCCAAGTTGTAAAGTTTAGGTACATGAAGCACTAGGTGATCAGAATTAGATTTGTTGGCTAGTGGTGGTTCTTTTCTCCTCTTAGACTAGACACATCATTTTAGCTATTTGTTAGCTCCCTGTTTGTCTTCTATATTACCTTTATCTCATTTTCAAAACATGTTTTAGTCCAATACTTTTAATTTTGTCTCTCTTCGATCTTTTCCTCTCCTAATGAACCGTAAGCATAATACATTTGTCCTCACTGGCTCTGAAGATGGCTGAGATCCATGTGTGTCTCTAAGGCAGGATGTTGTGGAAGGTCGGAGCAGCAGTGCAACACAAGGGAATGCAAATGTATGAGTTCTCGGTCTGAAGTTTTGATAGTTCAATGACAGAACTCTGCAGCAATGTAAATTTTTGTTTGTGGGAGGCCAGAGCTGTTATTCATTACTGCTCAGATTTACAGCAAGCTTCCCTTCAGATGTAACAGAGTATTATCAAGGTAGGAACTCACACACTAGGAACTGGTACGCTAAAAACTCTATTGATTGTTTTTTAAAGTATGCTTTAAAACACATTACTTGAAAGTAATTTTGTGAGGAAGAAACGCCACTTTTCAGCTTCCAATAGAAAGGAAGCTGAAAAGCTTTGGTCTTATTGACCGAAGATCTAAGGAAAGTGTCATTGAATGTAAAACATACATACTACTGTGCAGAAAAAAGCAAGAGAAAAATAAACAAACATCTGCTCTTAGTGTAATGGTATAAGGTAGTAGGTCGAAGATGAAGAACAAAACATGTCGGTGGAAAATAATTTATTTATATTTATTTATGTCATATACTGGTATTACTCAGTAGAAGTAACTCCAGCATGAAAAGGACAGGAGGATGAAAAGCATGATGAAGACAGACAAGTGCTATGTGTTGCACTCGTGGTGCAAAGAGACATTATGCTATTTTGTTTTTTCCACATCCCACAGGAAAGTCATACCGTTGTAGAATTATTCCCCAAAACTGAGCAAGTTACTGTTTTCTCAAACCTCTGAAGCTTAAAATGTCTTATAATCTTGACAAAGTTTTGCAAAATCTGGTGTATTGTAGATTTCACTATTTTCACATAGTTTTACTTTGCATATCAGCACTCTTAAGGGAATTGCAAAGTCTCTCTCTCTCTCTCTCTCTCTCTTTCTCTCTCCTTAGGTCAGTACTGTTAAAACACACTACTCGAAAGGAAGTGAGAAATATAATGGATCAGAATTTAAAATGGGAAAAATTAATGCTACCAGAATATACCATTAGTTAAAATCTGGGCAGTTACAGATTAGGCTTTTCTTCTGATGACCAAAGAAACACTACTTACCAAAATAATGGCAGTATAAGATGCCACTACGTAGCTATGGGTATTTCTTTTACTCTCAAAAGCTATCAAGACTTGAATAGGATTTATCAGATCTGGGAAGGAGATATGGGTGAAAACATAATGGAATCTACTCTTCTATTTCACATAAATATATCTGTAGTTTACGATACTGCATTTCTAAGAGATTGTGTAGCGGTGATCTCTTGACACAGCCTAATGTGTGGGTATGCTTGGGTGGTCCTTCAGCACCCTTCAACACATAAAATTAGTACTGTATTGTCTTTCTATGCCACTATTCATATTTCTTGCCTGAGAGAAAAAGTAACTTTAAAATTCAGTGAACTAGCATGTTATGAAAGAAAGACACCTTACACACCTTAACACTTGCTATTACATATGTATTACTCTTTGCAGTCACATTAACTGGATATGTGTAGCCTAAATTTTCAAGATAACCCGCTAGTGTGATTTTAAAGGTGTTAGACTTTTCAGAACCAAAAACATTATCCCCATGAATTCAGTGAGTTGTACCTCAGAAGCTGTAAGTTTTTGAAAATATGAACTTTAAAATTAAACAACAGAAGACAAACAAAATGAAAGTAATATTGTTTTTAGCCTTGGTGCTTGAGGAATATAAGGTCAACTGGATAAAAAGATTAAATGGATGAAAATTGAAATTGAGATAACTTCAGGCATCAGAGCCTTAAGAATATACCAAATGTTATGATACCTGGGATCATATAAGGAGAGCTCGCAGTGCAGTCTAGGCGTTAAGAGCTATATTAGGCTAAGTTATCCACCTCCCTTTCTAAAAGCATTAAAAAAAAAAAAAATTCTGATTTTGGCAGGTTCCTACAGAGGTACAAAATAAGCAAGCTTTTTGACCTTACTCAGCATAATTTACCAAGCCCCAGGGACTTTCCTAATAGAAGGAGTTTAGTTTGAAGGTGAGCAGTTTGAATCAACATTTCAACATTAAAAGTGTGAATGATGGAATATATCATTTAAATGAAGTATTGCTACTTGTAACCTGTAAGGTCAAGTTTCTAAAATACATTCGTCTATTTTACTTAAATATTATCCAGTCCTGGATAACAAATTACTCACTAAAGTAACTACTGAATGTGAAAATAAAAGGAGCCTGAATACAGCTAAATTTGTTTTTGGATTTGTTTTTTGGAAAACAAAACAAAACAAAACAAAAAACAGCTCTTTCAGCTCTATATTAAATATATTGACATATTTCTGATAAGAAAAGATAATGAATTGAAAGCCAAATTTAACCATAGTATCATAAAATGCGTCCGTTGTATTTCATCAGTAATATTTGTTTTTCATTTCTGCTGTTGCATATTAAAAATAATATACAGAGAATGGATGCATTAATAAATCTATAAACATATTACAGGATATTTTTCCAAATCACTTGGAGTGCATGCACATACACACACGTACTAATAAAGCTGAAATTGAAGCCTAGCTCTAGCACGGAAAAGATGTTATGCATTACAAATATATAGCATTCCTGTCAAAGAGGTATATTCCTTGAGAGCCCAGATGGTTCAGTTGGCCACAGCATAGTTCTTCTGGTGGCAATATAGATAGATGTGGTCATTTGACAGGTCTCCTGTGCATAGCCATTATTGTGCTATCAATAAAAATGGTGAAGATTAAAAACTGTATGAGAAAATACCAGCGGTATCTCTCTGATTTTTCACCAGTGAGCTGTCCAAAGATTTTCTGCTATCTGCTCAAATATGTGAAGAGCTGGCTTTTAAGCATAATCTGACACTTGCAGCATTTTACAGGCTGTCCATACAAGCTAAACATCACTTGAGACCTGAAAGCTAGTCAAAGGAGGCAGAAGATGGTGTGAGCGGGCATAACGTCCATGGAAGACATGGGCATGAGTGAAGGCAGCCAGAAGAGCATTGTATACATGGTCAGCAAGCATCAGGTAGTGTTACTGAAGGCCAGAATCTCCGCTGGGACTATGCTGTTTGCTGTCTGACTTCAGATGATGATATTATGCAGGAAGTCCAAAGCATTCATCCTTGCATGCATGTATATAAATTTATATAGAGGGTCACATCTTCATTTACAGTGCTTTGATACATCTCTGCTCTCCCTAGCGATCACAGAACTGATGTATCACTATCTAAGGGTGAATATCGATTAGGAATTTAGTGTATTATTGTCAATTATTATTACTATCATTATTTGTTTATGATAAAGCGTATCAGCATAAGGAAATAGAAAGAATGATATCAATATAGTTATCTATGTGGCACAACAAGCAACCAATTTCTCTGCAGATCATTATCATGTATAAAATACAGTGTGCAGCTCTACATTATTGTTATTACCGGTGATAAACACGGTTAGAGAGCAACTCAGGAAGAAGAAAAATTATATTGACTTTTCCTCAAGAATTCATATTTTGGCACTTCAAAGGCTCATACTCCCAGTCTCCTTGCTCTTTTGTCTTTTACAGAACGACATCTATCAGTTCTTTAGGAAATTAATGATATCAAGGGGAGTGGTCATTTCAGTCTTTTCTTGTGATCCTAAAATTAATCCACTTCATATCCATCAATCAGTGGTCACAGTTTCAAGCTGGCTGTTCTCATTGTAATGGAAAGATTCTCATTTAAACTGATTGATAAACTGGGTAGCTTTGATAAAATATGGTCTGCTCTCATTCATCTTTCTACCTAATAATGAGCTGTCTGATTTCTTCTCTCCTTTCCGATGCTCTCCCCTTCCCCCACCTTTCCTCAACATATACTGCATTATGATATATCCATGGTTACATTTTTTTGTATTCCACAGACTTAAAAAAAAACTTTTTGCTGTACCCGATTTTTTTTCTTTTAATTTTATGTGCTGTTATTTTGCTATCTTTTGGCTTAGACATAAATATCATATGAAGTACTATACCAGATCAAAGAAATGACTTACCTGCTCTTGTACCATCTCTCTGGCAGTGCCAGAAACATTAGAGGAATTTAAAAAAAAAATTGTCTCCCTCCAGTATCCTTTGAAATGTCAGGATTATTATGGATGTAATAAAATCTATCTGTGTTTTTTTTCCCTGTAATTTTATCTAGTATTGTTGATTTTTTTTAATTTAATTCATTTAAATATTAAATTAAATATTAATTTTAATTAAATTTTTAAATTTAATTTTTTTTAATTCTCATAGGCTTTTGGTCTCAGTAACATCTTGAGGGAATCAGGAGGTTATGAACTCATTCTAGTCAAAATAAAGACATTGCTTTTACTCTTTTTTTCCTTTTCTTTTTTATGTTATAATTCAAGAGATAGTAAAGAGAAACATTCAATTAACTTCTTTATGCTATATGCCTATTTTTATCATCTTGGCCAACAGCATCTTAATTGTTGGCACCTGAAAGTTTTTTCTCTCTTTGCTTTTAATGGGAGTTTTTGTACTGCTGTGGTCCAGAGTTGTTCAGTCTATGTGCTCTTACTTTTTTTCCCAAGAGCTGGGGCTACTAACTGTAAGGCTTTGGGCATATGTTTTCCAAACAACTTTATACTACACACCAATATTCTCTTGTACTTAATCACTGGATCAAAGAATAGTTGAGACTGGATGGGACTTGTGGAGATCGTCTGGTCCACTCCCTGCTTGAGCAGGATCAGTTAGGACAGGTGCCCAGGATCACGTCCGGGCGGGTTTTGAATCTCTCCAGCAAAGGAGACTCCACTACCTCTCTGGGCAACCCGTGCCACTGCTCCCTCACCCTCACGGTCAACAAGTTTTCCCTCAGGTTCAGACGGAACTTCCCGTGTTCCACTTTGTGTCTGTTGCCTCTTGTCCTGTCGCTGGCCACCACGGACAAGAGTCTGGCCCCATCCTCTGCACAGCCTCCCTTCAGATACTTGGACACGTTGGTCAGACCGCCTCTCAGTCTTCTCTTCTCCAGCATAAACAGGCCCAGCTCTCTCAGCCTTCATTCTATGAGAGATGTTCCAATCTCTTCATCGTCTTCATAGCCCTTTGCTGGACTTCCTTCAGTAGCTCCTTATCCTCCTTGTAATGAGGAGCCTAGCACTGGAGACAGTACTGCAGATGTGGCCTCAGCAGGGCTGAGCACAGGCGGAGGATCTCCTCCCTCCACCTGCTGGCAACACTCTTCCTAATGCAGTCATGATTAAACAAAATATTTTTTGCTAACAAATAGGCAATGAGCTTAAGCTTTGCAGTACAAAGCTCCACTTGCTTGAAATGAAATAAGTTAATTTGTTGTAGACAAATCAACACCACTGCTGCTATTAATCAGCAAATAAGTAAATGCATACATTTACTGATCTTGAACTGACCTTGATTTTTCTTGTTGATGTTGGTGTTATATGGCACTTATCTCAAATGCTGAATTAATCTCATTCCTAACATTTTACTTCTGGCACATTTGAATACTGCTATTAACATTGCACTACAAAACACAGTTGAGCAAATAGAGAAGTATTTTCTTTTCTTTCCTGATCTATTTTACAACTCTCTAAAGTGACTAAATATGTGACTGCTTTAGAGCACAAGCCTTCTCTCTTTATATCCTTGATAGTCTTTCTAAGTTACGAGTAGAAAGCATTGAAAACAAATAAGACTATATATTTGTTTGGAAAACGTGCTACCAAGAACAGCTGTGAATTCACAAAAGCTTGTGTTTTTATGGAACCCAGACGCAGACATGTGTGTGTTTATCTGAAGCTGTTGATTTCTGTGAAGGTGTATTGTAAGTAGATATGTGCTTCGCCCACTCTATTCTAATGTAATGCTCCAGGAGATTTGTAAAGACTGTGGGATAACTGGAGAGAAAAAGAAATTGCAGGTATTTAGGAATCCCATGTCTCTCTTTTCTCTTTGATATTATGTGTTCTTTTCTTTGCTCTTTGTTTCAATCTTGAAGTCACTAGACTTTTAATAAAGTCTGTACTTCCTTGTATTCTTCTGACTTCATGACCTTGAACCCTGCACATATTTTCATATCCATCTTACTCTCATGTTATACAGCTGTTCTATCTTTGTTTAATCTAAAATATGCCAATTACAAAGCTACTTCCTGAGTCTGTAAAGATGAAAGAGGGCTTTATGAAGAGAAAAACGGATAATGCAGAAGGTAAATAAAAACAACATATGTCTTCTGGTCACTTCTGGAATGACATACCTGAATCCAGCAATGAGCATAACCTTCTGTGATCAAGTTGTGATGCAGATCTTTGATCTTGCTTGTTACTTATGGAATTTGCAAATGATGGGAATGAAAAAGGCCATCATGGTAAACTTCATTCAAAGTCATATTCACCTCAGTCGTCCAGCATAGTGACAAAAGAATCAGTTTTGAAAAGTATGTGGTGAAAACTGGCTTTATGAGCTGGGTGCTCTCAGTCATAAAACAGTGGGATGAGAATTAGGAAGTCCAATGGTGGCAGTCCTTATGCAAGTTCTCAAAAACATTTGTAATATTTTATCGAGTGGGCATGAACGTATGCCAATATGCTGCGTAGCCTTCATGGCAAGAGGCCCCCTGAATTCATGAGAGGTGGCAGATAATCTTGCCTAGTGTACTGAAGTAGGTCTGAGTATGCAGTGTGGACTTTCCCTAAATGCATACAATGCAAAGCAGAAACTTTTCCAGTACTTGTTATTCATATAGAAAGTTATGTTACATGTTGCCTGTAGAGTTAAAGGAAAGGTGACTTAACTGTAAATAAGGAAAATCAAAATAATTTTCCAACAGGTATTCATCACAAAACAGGCCTTCCATCTAGAATAAGAAAAGTATGGGGCTTGGTCTCAAATGAAGAGACTGTTTGCAGTATTTTGTTAAAAACTGTTGGCTTAAGGATATGATTATGGATTGACTCAATGAAAACTCTTTGAGTTCAGGAAGAATGCTAGAATTCTTGAAAAAATGAAGAAAAGGAAGAGAATGGACTTTGAAGAAAATAATTAGTCATGAACTATATAATAAGAGTATATGTCACTTACAAAATACATTATACTGTAATATCTTATCCATTTACTGAATATTTGAAAGTTGATAGGCTTATTTTCCTGCTGCTCCACTGCAAGTGGATTGCTCTTGTATTCACAGAGCATAAAGTCAATTATGTTTAAAAAAAATCTGATTAAGTTACTTGCATCATATGGAATAGTAATTTAAGTTATTTAATCTTTCTGAGTTCATGTTCATAGAACACGTTCATTCTTTTAAGTGCAACCTATGTCAGAATTGTATTGAGAAATACATTGAGAATAGGGCTGCAGGTCAGTAAAGGCCCAAAGAATGAATTATGTATCCATTTTCACTGGTTTGTAGGTACCTTGCAGTCTTGCGGAGGGATAGACCTGAGGAGTATGGGATGAAAATAGAATTTTTGAGATAAATCAGTGTTTGAGATGAGCTCTCTCCAATTTAGCCTGTTTTATTAAAAAAAAATACTATTTTCAAAAGATTGTTTTAAAATACAAAGATAAAAATAAGATACAGTTAATATAAGAACTGAGTGGTTTCTCTTTCCCAGACTACTGCAAGCAATTTCATTCGTATTGATAGCACTGTGACAGTCTATCTTGTTTGTCTGCAGAAGAGGAAACTTTCCTTTTTCATGCATCTGTGCAAAGATAGCAGACCCTGAAGTTATCTTTACTATTTTGTGCATCTTGCCAATGAAGCATGTGCATATCCCAGGAGGAAAGTGGAGGTGCTCCCTGATTATGATGGCATTGCCTTTTAAAGAAGCAGAGAACTAAGCATCTGAGGTGTGAATGTGTCCTGCCAGGAACACAGCAGGAAAATGTCTTCCAGTTGGGCTAAGGTGTACTAACAGCACGGTAGGAACAGCTGAAATTAGCTTTACATCTGCAGTTTTAAAATCGGCCTGGGTCATGGAAACCAGCTTGCATGTGTCCTATAATTCCATAAATCCTTGCTTTATCTCGGAATCCTTGCAGCTCGGAAAAAGGAAGGACATTGCATAGCAATTAATTGGGCGCTTGTCAATAATACTTTAATAAAAATAAATTTTATTTTTCAAAAATAAAATTGAATAAGAACTTCCAAAGTATTCATATGTATATTTTTCTAAAAAAAAAAAAAAGATTGCAAGTAATAAGGGAGATAAACCACTAATTTGTAAGTTTTAATTCTCTACGTTAGTTGCCTCCTAGAAAAGAGCCAAACTAACAAGCTGTTAGTGGAGCTTTGGTGGTTACCTGGCAAAGCAAAGTGTGCTGAAGAAGGACAAATTGAGGGGAGCACAGGGTGGGATGGTTAGCAACAAAATTTTTACTAGAAGATGGAGCACCTGGGAGAGCCTTTGGTGAGTGGCAGCTCTCAGCGGTACAATAAACAGCAGTTTGAAGAGGGCCTTGTCACCCACTTCACAGACTTCAACTTCAAATGACATGCTCTAGTGGATGTAAGGATCTACCTCACCAGAGGAAGCAGCTGGGAAATAGGAGTGATGATACTTCAGGCATTAGCTGATGTGTGGTTAGGCCCTCAGGGCCTTTTCAGCTCAGCCTGGGGCCTCTCGTCCTGTCCCCGTCCCCATGAAGGTGTCAGGGAGGCACACAAAAGTGGAGTAGACTTCAGTCATATCCGGCCCTTACAGCTCTCACTGTCTAATCATGAAACATCAGGCACTTCTTTTATGAGATGTACGGAGAACGTTACAGTGATTTCAAACCTTCCTATTTTTGTGAAGTACTGTGCCGTCTAAACCATATCCTGCTTCATAGGCAACAAACAAAGCTACACATGCCTGACTGCAGATTTTAAAATAGGATTCTCTCCTTCAGAAGCTGTATTTCTACAGTGCCATATGATCATAAATATTAAATACTTTTCTAATCCCTTCATTCCATTTTAAATAGCGAAGGTAGGTATGGTATTTATCTTATGCATTTAAAAAAGTCACAGATGTATTACAATCGTAAAATTCGTCTATGCTTGCTGTTTGTTGCTGTGACTGTATAAAATAAAAACTTACATACTGGAAGGCTAAAGTTTCCATTTAAAAATTTCATGTTGATGACTGAAAAACACAGGATGGACGTCACAGGTGCATGTTTTGTGACTGCAAAAAACTATTTTCAAACTTCTAGACAATCATTACTCATAAATATCAAAATCATTGTGTAGCGATTTCTGATTTCAACCTAACATTTACTTGAATACATTAGAAATTACAAAAAAGCAGATCTGATGATCTTTATTATCTGTTTAAATTTGACATTTTCAGTGGTTTACAGTCTGTTTTTGAAAAATGTTGAAAATCCCATTCTGATTCAGTTCTTGACTGAATTCATGTTACATTTATTGTCTTCCAATTATGTAATTCTTTAAGGTGCACGTTATGCCTCATATTTTCTTTAAAATTCCTCGGTTTATAGACTGCCACATGGAGGGGCAATTCAGAGAGTAGCCCCAACGCAGACGGCTTCCCTCGGGGCACGTGGCGTCACAAGCCTGGAAACTGCTGGTCAGCTCGAGGTCTGGCTCACCCACCTGCCCCGAGAGGCCAGCAGGGGCCTGCTCCCTCCCTCTCTGGGTCAGGCCTGCGTGCTCCCAGGTGTGCACGTGTTCAGACTTGGGCTGCGTGCAGGGCTCCACTCGCCTTGCGTGGGAAGCTGCACCCTGGTCAGGTTGGTGCAGAGGGGGAAAGGGGAAAGGGGGGGACATCGCTCCTGCCTTGAAAGCAGCTCAGCACACTCCCCGCAGCAGCGGCAGCCCCGCGGCACAGCTGCAGAGCAGGCCAGAGCCACCCAAGCCCCCAGGGGCACCGAGCCTGCAGCCAGCAGCCCAGCGCAGCGGCTGCAGGGCACGCTGGCACAGCTCTTCCCTTTCTCCACAGCGGCTCTCGTCCCCTGCCTCCCGGGCAAAAATGCCCAAGCCCCGCGTGTGCACAAGGTGGCCGGCCACAGCAGAACACCAGGACAAAGAGAGATGCCTGATGCGAGCTTTGCAGGCAGTGGGTGCCTCTTCTTGCCCTGGGGTGTCTCGGCAGAGGGCGCGTTTGGCACAAGCCTGGCCTTGGTGCTCCAGCGGGGCACCTGGTGCTTTGGGCCAAAGACACAATGTGGCCGTACGTTCCAGGCTGCCGCGGGCTGCGGGAAGGAGCGAACGTCAGGCCACCCTCAGGGCCAGTGCGATTCCTTCGGGGCCTCAGCTTTCCCGCTTGGCCTCTGCCTGCCAAAGAAAAAGACATCCACGCGTGCTGCAGAAACACGGCTGCTTCTTTGCGGAAAGCTTCCCAGAGGGCTGCAGGTGTAAAAGAAGAGTGGGGCCAGGCTGTGCCTGAGGGCGGAACTGCAGCAGACGCCTGGAATGAGCCAGCCTGTTCCGCAGCCTCCTTGCTGGTGCCCATGCCAAGGGCAGCGTGGCACTGGGACTGTCGTGCTCGCTCTGCTCAAGGAGAGCCTCCGCACAGAGGACGGCTCCACCTGTCCCGGGCTCTCCGGAGCCAGCAGCGCAGAGCTTGCAGGTGGAACGCGGAGGGTGCCTCTTTCCTTGGAGTTCTCAGGATGAGGATGGTCTGAGTGGCCAGGGAACGGATTGCGGGCTGCAGGTCGCTCTCCAAGGGCTGAAGGACTGCCACATAAAGCAACAGAGCACACATCAAACCCACCTGTCCGCACAGAACGCCCCCTCCCCAGGCATAGCCTGCAGAGCGCGCCAGCCCTGCCCAGCTCTTCCCAGCGGGAGCAAGGAGCAGCTGGGGCAACCACATCAGCTGGAAGTTGCTGCTCAGCAATGCCCCCAAATGGCCCTGCCCTTGAAATGTTTCCCTGTGCCAGGGCACGGCCCTGGAGCACACTGCCCATGCTCTGGCCCCCTCCCCACCCACCGTGGCCAGCACAGCGCTGCCCTTACTCACCGTTGCAGATCTCCCGCACCTTCTGCTCCCTTGGGCTCTTCAAGCGCCGCCCGGCCAGCCCTAGGCACACACCAGCCTTCACTGCTGACCCTCCCCAGCACGACACAGCTTATCCAAGCCCTTCCAGTGCCCTCCTCCCCTTTGGCAGGGCTCAGCCTCCCCCACAAAGCACAGGGCCCGAGGCAGGGCTGCGGTGGGAATGAGCAAGGCTCCCCTCAACCCATCATCGGCTCCCGCAAGCCCATGCCCTGCACCACACAGTCCAGACCCTGGCAGCCCCGGGCCTTGCTGCCAGGCCTGGGACCAAGCTGCTAAGAGAGGGAGCGCGGCGGGCGCGCCTCACCTATGAACCTCACGGCCACCTCTCGCAAGGATGCCTGAGAGTCCTCCAAGTAGGGCATGCTCTGGCGCAGGTATTCTTCCACTTGCCTCCTGCCTCTCGCCAGCTGGACAGAGCACACGAGCCCGCGGCTTGGCACAGACCTTCCGCAAAGGGCTGGGCCAAGCCCTCCTCCCACCACCCTCCTGCCCTTCCTTTCCACACCAGGACACTGGCACCTGCCAGGCAGCAGCCCTGGCCTGGGGCCGAGGTTTGGCGAGAGCTGCAGGCAGAGCGTGCCCTGGGAGTGCTGAGAGCCCTGTGTGCTGCCAAGGCCCAGCTGGGCCAGGCTCTCCTTCCGCAACCTCCTCCTGGCAGGAGGTCCGAGCGGGCAGCGGGGCCTGCAGAAGAGCCCACTGGTGCTTGAGGAAAGGCATCCAGGACACAGGTGTGGGTTGTGGGCCTGGGGCTGGAGCAGGGCGGGACAGGCACAGCTGCCCACCGCACAGGCAGCTGTGCGAGTTGGGACAGGCCTTGTGGAGCCTGGGCCCCGGTGCTGAGGGGCTCTCCTTACCAAGCACTCGCCCGTCCTCCAGGTCTGCTCTGTCTGCGCGCAGTCCCGGAGCTGGTCCCACTTCAGGCACTCTGCAGCCACCACCAGGGCTTCCCAAGAGGCCTGCACAGCAGCAGAGACAGGCAGATGACACCGTGGCCTTGGGGACGAGGTCTGCTGTGCCCCTCCGCTTGGCTCCGCTCTGCCCCTTGCCTAGCCCGTGGTGGGAAGATGCAGCAGCGGGGGCAGAGTCTCAGTTGGGCTCCATGCCCAGCGCAGAGGCACGCAGCAGCCACCAGCTCAGCTAGCTCCCGCTGTCGAGCAGCCCAGGAGACTGTGGGGCACCGAGTGACAGAGGCACCAGGCCAGGCCAGTGCCAGAAGCATGGCCTGGGGCAATTGCCCAGCAGCATGCTGGCCTTCCCCTGCTGCTCTGTCACCGCTCCTTTCTGCTCAGGCTCCAGCTGGCCACAGCCTTGAGCCCCGCATGCCACGCCAGTCCCCTGCCCTGACGGCATCTCCCTTTCCATGACTCTTCCCGAGCCAGCCTGGCGGTGCTGGGCAGTCTCTCTCAAGGCCTTGCATGTGCTGCGCCCCTCTGCACCCACCAAGTTCACTGGCCTAGTGCATGGTGAGCTGGGCGGAAGGACTTGTGCTCCCAGGCTGAGCAGAAGGCAGCTGCCCTTAGGCAGCTGGGGCATGGCCTGCCCCACACATCGGGGCCTCTCTGGACGGCACCACTGCTCGACAGGGATTGCGCGTCCAAGCCTGGCCTCGGACACCTGTGCGGACAGCTGGCAAGTCCCTAGGGAGTCCTGTGTCCCGGCCTCGCTGGCCACACCCTGCAGCTGAGCCCTCTTGGAGCAGGTAGCGCAGCTCTGCGAAACGTCCGGGCCCAGCTCCTCAGGCGCTCTTAGCTCGGGCTCAGCAGGGACTCTTGCTGTGGGCTGCACTGACTAGGGGAGGGCTGTAGAGAGGGAGCGGGGCTGCAAGGGGACCCCAGCCCTCCCAACCTTTCGGAGCAGGAAGGGGCATGGAGGCAGGCTGAAAGCCGTGGGGCGGGCCTGCTGCAAGCAAGGACGGGAGCTCTTGCTGGTCCTCCCGGACTCCGACTGCTGGGGCCCCATGTGACACACCTTCAGGCAGCCCACTTGTCAGCAGCCCTTGGCCCTCAGGCGCAGGCCCACCCAGCTCGTGCCAGCATGCCCTTCCCCGCCTCCCTGCCGACCTTTCACATCTCTACCTTGGCCACGCTCTGGCTCTCGTCGTGCACACGGAAGAAGAGCGGGAGCAGGCAGCGACGCACTTCCTTCTTCAGCTGCTGCTTGTTCTCGCCCTCCACAAGCTCCATCAGCTCTTGGAAGCAGCAGATGGAGAGCTCGCGCACCTGGCTGCACTCCTGGCAGGACGCAGGAGGGTGGCACCTCAGCAACACCTACTGCCTGCCCACCCGGAGCAACAGCAGTGGCGCGCCTCGTGTGAAGAGAGCTGCTGGGGACTGCACTTGTGCACCACGGAGCCGGCGGCCACGTCTGCAGCCAGGGCAAAGTGGCCCTGCCACCCATGAAGGCAATGCCATCGGTTTGCACAAGAGGCTGCGGCCAGGCTCCGCACAGCTCTCGGAGGCCTTTGCGCCTCAACCTGCCTTCCCATCCCAGCCGCACCTCCACCCACCCAGCCGCGGCACAAGCTCCCCCAGGCCACGGCCTGAGCCCAGCCTCCCACACCAGCCTTACTTCCTCAAAGAGCGGCACGAGCTTCTGCGCCAGGTGCACAGCCATGGGGCCCACCGCCGCCCTGTCCGCCTGACGCAGCACCTTCCCGCAGACGACCAGGGCCTTCCTGCTGACGTCTGCGGCGGCCCCCTGCGCCACCTCCAGCACCTCTGGCAGCAGACCCTGCATCTTCCCGGCCTGTAGCAAGCACAGCGTTCCCTTGCTGTAGGGGCAAGCCAGGAAAGCCCAGGCGGCCACACCTGCTCAGCTGCTTCAGCCCTGGCCTCCTCTCTTGCTTCCCTGCAGGGCGCACAGGAAGTGCTGCAGCAGCCTCCTGGCAGGCACTAGGAGTTGCTGGTGCACTGAGGAGGGTGGGCGAGAGCAGCGGCGGGCAAGCAGGCCAGGACAGCAAAGGCTCCTCCTCGCTGCCTGCGCTGCCCGCTCTTCTCCCACGGCCACACTGCCCTGAAGGCCGCGGGGGCTGACAAAGGGCTGCGCCAGGCACCTTGCAGCAACCAGCACCGCCCCTGACTCCCAGCAAAGGCCAAGCACTGCATTGCCCACGGCCTGCTGCCCAGCCGCAGGCTGCCAGCATGCCTTCTGCTGGCTCATGCCCATGCTCACCAGCTCCGCTCTCTCGGCCAGCGTCACGAGGCCTCTGAGCACCAGCGAGCGCATCACTGTGCTGGGATGCTTCAGATACCTCTGGAGGAGGTAGAGGACGCAACAGTCGCTGGCTTTTAGCTCCTCGCAGCTCAGCAGCTGGAAGACACACAGCAGGGAGAGAGTGGCAGAGCCTGCAGCACTGCGCGGCCCGGGCAGCTCCTGCTTGCCACCGGCAGCTGCCGGCCAGGGCACCAGGCGCAGAGCAAGGCTGTGCTGGAGGCGGCCGTGGTTGCGGAGGGCCCCCAGGGACGCCCTCATGCCCCGAGCCTCATGGCACCCGGCACATATTCCTTGCTTGCTCTTGCTGGCCTGGCCCCCTCGTGTTCCCTTGGGCCCTGCTCTCCTGCCTTGCAGGAGCGAGTGACTAGCCAGAGGTGGCCCCAACGGAGGCACGGATGTTGGGGGGGTGGCGGGGGTGACAAGCCTGGCCGCAGCAGCAAATGGGCCAAGGCCAGGTTGGCCAGGCTCCATTGGCCATTGGCCACCCCGCGGCCATGCCTCCAAGAGACTGCAGCGTTCAGAGGCATCGCGGAGCGCCACTACTTGCCACCACACCTACCTCAACAAAGACAGCCATGGCAGGCAGTTCCTGCAGTTGGTCCCCTTGGCTGAGAAGCCTTTCCACCCGGTGGAAGATCCAGGAACGCTCGTGAACCGGGTTTGTCCTCATCTGCCTGGCAGGGCAAAGCAAGCACCCCTGCTAAGGAGCTAGGCAGCCCAGCCTCTTCTGCCTTCTCTCCCACAGCCCGCTACGCTGCCTCCTCCAGCCACAGCTGTCAAAGCTGCGCCACAAAGCAGCAAGGAGCTCCCGCTTCCCGCCTGATCCCTCAGTCACAAGCGCTGCGGCGGCAGCCAAGAGCCCTGGGCAGCCTCTCTCAGGCACGAGGCAGGGCCTTGTGCGGGGTGCCGCGTCCCCAGCAAAGCCAGGCGGAGGCAGTGCGGGCCAAAAGGGTCTCTCACCTGGCCAGCACACTGATTCCGCTGGCGAGAGTCTCCGCTTGGAGAAGCAGGTGCCAGCCGCCCCTCTTCTCGATGCTGACGAGCTGCTCCTCGTAGCCAGCAGAGCGGAGCAGAGCTTTCAGCGCCTGCACTGCAGACCTGCACGCGGAGCAAAGGCCAGTCACGCTCAGAGCCACGGCCCTGCTTGAGGGCCCTGGGGAAAGACAGGAGAAGGGCGAGGCAGCACCTGAGGGGGCTGGCTGGAGAAGACTGCTCCCGTGGGCAGCCTTTCCTCCAGCAGGCACTCATGTCCCGGGGCATGGACACTGCCGCAAAGGAAATCTGCAGGAGCAGTGCCATGTAGAGCTGGGGGAAGAGCGCTGTTACCGTCTGCTGGCAGGTGGGCTGCTGAAGGATCCTGTACAGCGCCTTGGTTGCCTGCAGAAAACACCCAGAGACAGCTCTCACTGCCAAGGCATTGCTGGGGCAGTGCCAAAGCCCTTGGCGTATGCGAGGGATGAGGCTCAGGCACTGGCCTAGCGTGCAGCAGAGACAGCTGGAGACTGCAGCCTGGCTGACAGGCCATGGCCACGGCCATGGCCACGGCCACGGCCACGGCAGCGGCAGCCCTCTGGGCTGCGCTCCCACTTCTAACACGGGCACGACGAGCCCTCCGGGGTCAGCGTGGCATGCCTTATGTGTCCTGCACAGCAGCCTGGGCTCCTGGTCTGAGGCTCGGTAGCCTGCTCAGGCTGTACAGTGGCTCCAGCCCCTGGCCCAGACACTGCCCCTGGCCCAGTCCCAGTCCCAGTCCCAGTCCCAGTGCCGCCCCTGCCCCCGTCCCTAGCCCTGCTCTGCGTTGCCAGTCTGCAGAGCGCAGCAGGGGGATGCAGGGTCGGGGGAAAAGAGAGAGCTGTGCGGGCAAAGGACGGCTGCACGCCAGTGCACACTGGGGCCCAAGCAGCTCTTGGCAGCCCTGCGGGACCCAAGCAGTGGAGGCCTGCTGCTGACCCTAAAGGGCTGACTCCACATGCCCCGGGAAAGGTCACCGCTTGGGGGCAGGGGTGGGGAGGCGGGGGAAGAAGAGCCATGCCTTCTTCGCTGCAGACGCTAGCCCAGCCCTGAGGGCCAGAGAGGCCTGGTGCACGCGGTAGTAACTCACAGCCACGGGCAGGAAGCAGGTGTCCTCTGTGAGAGCTCTGAGCCCCTTGAGCAGCACTCGGTCCTCCAAGATGCTGAGCAGCTTCCTCAACACCTTGTCCAAAGTGCTGGGCAGGCACACCATCACCTCCCACATGGCGCTGGCGATGCTGCAGGCCCCGAGCGCCCAGTCAGCAGGGCTGCCTCGGCCACAGCTGCGTGGCCCGAGCAAGCCCCAGGGCACGCAGGCTGCAGGCTGCCGGCCTGCCCACTGCCCCCTCGCTTGGAGTGCCCGCTGGGCCCAGCCTGGGCAAGCAGCAGACAGCGGAGCGGAGGTTCCCGCTGGGGCAGCCGGGGGCCCGGCGCCTGGGCTCTGCGGCTGACTTGCTCAGCTCTGGCTGCTGCGCGCCTGGGGCAGATGGCCCCGGGCTGGAAAGGGCATGGGCAGCCCTGCCCTTTGGGGATAGCCTGCAGTTGTCCTTGGGTGCGGCAAGCAGAGAGTCTTTGGGCAGCCTGCCCACATGCGACCAGCCCTCAAGGCTCTTGGCGCCTGTACCTGTCACATGGCGGGCAGCAGTTGAGCAGGCTGACGACCACCTCGCTGGGGTACACGTGGGTAAGCAGGAGAAGCAGCAAGTCCACGCTGCGCCGGCCTTCCCCCGTGCTGATGCACGTCAGGTTTGCATAGATGCACCTGACGACCTCGGGCACCTGGAGGGCACACGGGTGAGAAGGAGGGCAGCCGTTTCCTGCACCGCCCCTGAGAACTGCTCCTTCCCTTCCCATCACCCTTTGCTGGCTTCAAGGGGCGCTGGGTGCCCGCCACAGCTGCTTTGGCAGCAAGGGAGCTGGGAGGAAGGTGCAGGGCAGTCCAGCCGCGGGCTGCTTACCTTCTTCAGCCAGGAGGCAGGCTCCATGAGGAGCACATCCAGCACGCTGCTAGCCGCCTGCATGTCGTGCGTGCTGCCGTCTCTCAGGGCCTCAATGGCTGTGAGGATGATGTCTGTCCTCTCCGAGGGCTCGAGGTATGGCCCAAACATCTGTGGGAGGAAGGAGGGCAGGGAAGACGTGTCACACGGAGCGCCCTGGCGGCGCTGCGGAGCTCAGCAGCGAGAGCAGCTGTGGAGCAGGGCCAGTGCGGGCAGCTGGCTGCAAAGCTGGAAGCAGGGGCTGCAGAGAGTGTCCTGTGGAGGATGGGACGGAAGAGGGCTCTCAAGAGCAGGCCGCAGAGTTGGGAAGAGGGCCCCAGGGCAGTGGCGCTAGACAGAGCCCGAGCTGCCTGGTGTGCAGGCGGGCTGGAGCGGCTGCGCTGACCCTGGAGCGCAGCCTTCAGATCTTGCTGGCTCAGCGCCAGGGGGAAGCCTCTCCCCAGGCAGAGGGAGGCCACTGGAGCCCCGCTGAGGCCAAACCCGTTTGCTCCCCCCGCTCTGCTGCTGATGGCACGGACAAGAGTGGCGGCAAGGCAGGAGCTCCTTACCGTGGTCAGCTGGCTGGGGCTGGTGGTGAAAGCAAGCCAGAAGCCCATGTGCTCAGCTTCCCTCTGCCTTGGGAGCTGGGCCTGCTCTGGCTTATCTTCTGGCACCTTCCTGCCTAGACAGGAGGGAACACAGAGAGCAGTGAGTAGGCCAGAGCACCTTTGGCAGCAGGCTTGCCCAGCGGCTGCAAAAGGCTTGAAGGTGGGAGTGAGCGAGCAGTGAGAGGATGAGGCCCAGGGAGGCGAGGAAGGGCCTGGACAGCCGTGTGTGCCTGCAAGGAGGCAAGGCGCCGCGCTTTCTCTTACTCTTGCGCTGCCGGGCAAACGTGTAGAGGAGGTGGAGGGCGTCCGCAGCCCTCCAGCGGATGCCCTGCTCCTGGACAGCGTAGCACAGCAGGAGATGCCCCACCAGCTTGCCCAGGATGCGGAAGTCCTCCGTTGCCAAGAGGGCAGGGTCGTCACTGACTCCTTGGCAGGGGTCGCAGAGCTGGCGGAGGCAGGAAGTGGTGGCAGCAGGGCTAAGGTGAGGCAGCTGGGGCCAGACCCTGCTCGCAGCCCGCATGCAAAGGCTGTGGCAGGGGCTGGCCCAGGCCAGCCTGCTCTGCCTACTGCAAGCTCTTCTGCCCCGCCAAGGGGCAACCTGGCCTCTGCCTGAGCAGCCCCTGACCCTGCACAGCAGCCACGGCAAGGGGACGACGAGGCTGCCTCCCTGCAAAGGCTGCAGCGAAGCTGACTTAGCGCCAGCCGCATGCATAAATGGCACAGCTGGCCCCAGGAGGGGCAGCATGCCACGCAGCATCCCCTGTGCTCCTTCTGCCTCCTGCCCTGCTCTCCCTGCCGCCTTTGCCTGCTCTGCAGGCACGGGCTGCCTTGCCAGTTCTTGTCACTTTGAGCATGTGGCACTTAGGTGCCTAAACGGGCATGCAGCCCTCGGTCCTGCCTCCATCCCGCTCCCTCACTGCCGCCGCTCTCCCCTCCCGGGACCCGGGGAGTGCCTCTTCCTCCTCAGGCTGCACTGCCCATCTCTGCAGCCACACCACCTCCCCCAGCCTCCTCTCCTGGCCTGTCCTTCCGGGAGGCTCTGCCTCAACCTGCAGCTCCCCTGCCCTGCACCCCATGGCACGGGAAGGAAGCGCCTGTGCGGCAGCAGCCTGTAAGTGGGGGCTGCTGGGCTGGGGCCGTGGCAGTGCGTGGGGAGGGGGCAGCAGGCAAGGGGACGGGCCAGAGGGCCCTGCAGGCCCTGAGCCCCGCAGCGGCTGGGCAGCAGCCAAGGCAGCAAGGGCCGCCAGGCGCGGGCTCACATCATGCTGCCAGGGCAGGCCTGGCGGCTGCGGAGAGCAGGGGGCCTCAAGACAGAAGCCTACCGAGACAGGGCAAGGACGGTCTCTTGGCGACAGAGCCATGCTGAGTGCCCTACCCTGTGTCCAGGCTTGCCCCTGAGGGAGCCCGGACCTGGGAGACGGGCAAGGTGTGGCGCGGTGGGTGCCGGGGGCTTGCCTGCACCTGAGGCTCCTTACCTGCAGCGAGGAAGAGCTGACGAGGGACTTGCTCAGCCGGGCAATGGCCCTCAACGCCCTCTCGCGCTCTGCTGCTCTCGGGGACTGTGTGAAGGGCAGCAGGACCTGGGAGAAGAAAAGCAGCGCTCTGCCCTGGGACCCGACAGCTGCTCCAGGAGCCGCAGCTCTGCTAAGGCTCTGGCAGCGTTGAGCTAGGATGCCCGCCAAGGCCTCCTGGCAAGGGGCGCACATCTCCTAAGGGCCTTCCTGCCCCTCGAGGCCCCCCCAGCCTCGCTCTCCAATCCCTCAGACGGAGCGGCTGCGGCTGGCTCCAGGCAGGGAGCCAGAGGCCACTGTCACTGCAGAATGCCCCAGGGGCCTTCAGACCCTTCTGCAGGAGCAGCGAGCGGACTTTGGGGCAGAAAGCTCGCTAGGGGCTTGCAGTGGCAAAGCTGTGCTACAGCCCATGGGGAAGGCTGTAGAGGAAGAGAGTTTCAGGGCCGGGCTGCCCTTGCAGGCTGCGCAGGTCCCCGTTAGTGTGTGCCTTGCTGAGCGGTGGGGAGGAAAGCTGGAGCGAGGGGGAGGCCCTGAGAGGACAGTGCCGGGGCCAGGGGCCAGGGGCCAGGTGGGGGGGCCGGGGGGCGCTTCGGAAGAAGGGTCAAAGTCCTCGCAGGGCTTTGGGGCAAGGAGAAGGTTTGGGGGCAGGAGAGGATGTTGCCCAGGAGGGGCAGGGGGCCCCTCCAGGGCTTTCCCCTTGTAAAAGGCAGACCTGCAAGATGCTCTGCAGCTCCAGGAGGCCGGAGGGGAGAGGATCAAGCACCAGCCTCTGCAGCAGGTCGTCCAGAGCACTCGGGGTCTGCAAGGAGAAGGCAGGGTTGTGGCAGTGCTGTTGGGGTGGCTCCCAGGCACAGGCCAGCGAGTGGAGTTTGTGCGGCCTGGGGAGGGCAGCCGTTGCAGTGCAGCGGCCGGGGGGAGGCCTGAGAGCTGCAGAGCTGCTGCACGTGGCGCAGGCCAAAGGAAGGGGAAGGGGAAGGGAGGCGGAGGGTGGGAAAGGCACGGGCGGTGATGCCAGGATGGGGTGGGGTGGCTGGAGGGGAGCAGCTCTGCTCGCACAGCAGCCCTGCAGGGCGGCACGGGCGAGCACGGCAGGAGGCGAGAGGCGAGAGGCGAGAGGCGAGAGGTGGAGGCACGGAGCAGAGGGCAGTGCTGTCGGTACCTTCAGTGAGTGCGTGGTCTGCAGAGCTTCCTTCTGCTCTGCTGGCCGGTGCAGGTGGCGGCAGGCAGAAGAGCCTGGGTGGAGGAAAGGCAGAGAGGAGGCAGAGCTGTAGGTGGAGGCCGGCGAGAGGAGAGGAGAGGAGGCTGCGCGCGGGCAGAGGCCTGCTGCCAGGGGCGGCGGAGGCAGGCGGCCGGAGAGCCGGGGCCGTGGCAGAGGCGGCGGCGAGAGGCTCGGCGCCGCTCGGCCTGGCCAGCGCAGCCGGGCCGGCTCACTCACCTGGGTGCCGCGATGGGCCGAGCGGGCAGGGCTCTGGCGCAGAGCTGCTCGGCTGGGCAGCGCTGTGCTGCGCCTGCTGCTGCTGGCCGGCCAGCGAGGGGCTGCCCGGGCCGAGAGGCTGCTGCCAGAGCGCCGCGGGGCAGCCGGCGGCTGCGTCGGCCATGCTGCGGGAAGGAGGAGAGGCGCTGGGGGCTGGGCCCGGGGGGAAGGCGCGCTCAGGCCTGGGCCCTGGGCGTGCGCTGCCCGCAGGCCGAGGCTGCGAGGCCGAGGGAGCGGGCCCAGCAGCGCGGGGCAAGGCGGGGGCCTCCTGCCGGGCAGGGTCCCTGGCGGGTGCTGGCGCTGGGGCTGGCGGGCCGCCGGGCAGCGGCGGGGCCGGGCGCCGGCCCCAGCTGTGCCGGGCGGCAGCCCCTGGGCCAGCCCGCCGCGGCCGAGGGCCCGCCAGGGCCCCGCGGAGCTGCCGAGCCCCAGCCGCGTCTCTCTTGCCTGCCTGGCGGACGGGGAGCCTGCGCGCCAAGACGTGGGCCCCGCCGAGGGCCTGGCCGCCTCCGGGGACGCCGGGGCTGCGCTCCGGCTGCTTCTCCAGCAGCTGGGCCCGCTGCCAGCCGGGGCCGTCCCTGTCCTCCTGGAGACTGCGGGGCCGGGGCCCCGGCCGCCGCGGCGCCCCCAGGGCCGCGGCCGTGTCACAGAGGCGGGTGGGGCACCAAGGCCCCGCTGCGGCCCGGCCCGGCACTTTGCCCCGCAGCCCCCCTGCCAACATCTCCTCCCATCTTCGGGGAGCAAAGCAGAAGTCCAAGCCCCCCCCCTCAGCCTCCTGGCCCTTTCCTGGCACACCTGTCTTGCAGAAGCAGTAAACCTCTGGGGGTGGGTCCGAGCCGGACAAAGCCACGGCCAAGCCTCCCTCTGCTCCGCACAGCAGTTCTTGAACCTCTGCCCGCACCGGAGGGAATGCAGGCTGCACTTGGCACCTTGGCAACGTGCGTGTGCTGTGTGGGAGCAGCTTGCTGCTGAGGAGATGGCAGCCTTGGAGGCTTGGGCAGCCTGCTGGTCCTTGCGAGGTCCCGGGCTGGTGCAGCTGCTCTTGTCTGCCCAGCACAACCCCTCCAGGACCTGCTGGTGGGCGCAGCTGTGGCTGCCAGTTGCTGCAAAGGCCTCGGACACATGGCCCACGTGCAAGCGCCCAGAATCACAGAAATCACAGAACACAGAATCACACAAGGGTGGAGGTTGGAAGGGACCTCTGGAGATCATCTAGTCCAACCCCCCCTGCTCAAGCCGGCTCATCCTCAGCACATTGCCCATGACCACGTCCGGCCGGGTTTTGAATCTCTCCAGCAAAGGAGACTCCACTACCTCTCTGGGCAACCCGTGCCACTGCTCTCTCACCCTCACGGTCAACAAGTTTTCCCTCAGGTTCAGACGGAACTTCCCGTGTTCCACTTTGTGTCTGTTGCCTCTTGTCCTGTCGCTGGCCACCACGGACAAGAGTCTGGCCCCATCCTCTGCACAGCCTCCCTTCAGATACTTGGACACGTTGGTCAGACCGCCTCTCAGTCTTCTCTTCTCCAGCATAAACAGGCCCAGCTCTCTCAGCCTTGCTTCACAGGAGACATGCTCCAGTCCCCTCGTCACCTTCGTAGCCCTCCGCTGGACTCTCTCCAGTAGGGCCACGTCTCTTGTCCTGGCGAGCCCACAATGGGGGACACTACTCCTCTCAGAGGAGGCCTGCCCAGGGCTGAGCGCAGGGGAGGAGCCCCTCCCTCCACCTGCTCGCAACACTCTGCCTAATGCACCCCACGATCCCATGCGCCGCCTTGGCCACAAGGGCCCGTTGCTGCCCCCTGCTTCACTTGTTGTCCACCAGCACACCCAGGTGCTGCGCTGCAGAGCTGCTTTGCAGCAGGGCAACCCCCAGCCTCTCCTGCTCCATGGGCTTCTTCCTCCCTAGGTGCAGGACCCTGCCCTTGCCTTTGGTGAACTTCAGCAGGTTCCTCTCCACCCAACTGGCCAGCCTCTCCGCACCCCTCTCAAGGCCAGCACAGCCTTCTGGGCTCTCAGCCGCTCCCCCCACTTTAGCATCAGCAGCAAACTTGCCGAGAGTGCACTCTGTGCCTTCAGCCAGGTCAGCGAGCACTACATGGGACAAGACGGGAAAGGCAGCAACCAAGAAAGCGAGGTGGCAATGGGACTGCCTTGTTTCAGCAGCGAGAGCAAAGGGCCACGAGGCACGGCAAAAGCAGGCAACTGAGATGCAGTCTGCCGCTGCCTGCCAGTGCCGTGCTGCTGCTCTACAGCGACGACCCCTGGCACTCTCAGCGTGCCGTTCTAGTTTGTGCACTGAGAGACTGAGAGCCCAGGCTGGCCGAGGAGAGAGAGAGAGACCGACCTGGAGTGGCAATTCAGAGAGTAGCCCCAACGCAGACGGCTTCCCTCGGGGCACGTGGCGTCACAAGCCTGGAAACTGCTGGTCAGCTCGAGGTCTGGCTCACCCACCTGCCCCGAGAGGCCAGCAGGGGCCTGCTCCCTCCCTCTCTGGGTCAGGCCTGCGTGCTCCCAGGTGTGCACGTGTTCAGACTTGGGCTGCGTGCAGGGCTCCACTCGCCTTGCGTGGGAAGCTGCACCCTGGTCAGGTTGGTGCAGAGGGGGAAAGGGGAAAGGGGGGGACATCGCTCCTGCCTTGAAAGCAGCTCAGCACACTCCCCGCAGCAGCGGCAGCCCCGCGGCACAGCTGCAGAGCAGGCCAGAGCCACCCAAGCCCCCAGGGGCACCGAGCCTGCAGCCAGCAGCCCAGCGCAGCGGCTGCAGGGCATGCTGGCACAGCTCTTCCCTTTCTCCACAGCGGCTCTCGTCCCCTGCCTCCCGGGCAAAAATGCCCAAGCCCCGCGTGTGCACAAGGTGGCCGGCCACAGCAGAACACCAGGACAAAGAGAGATGCCTGATGCAAGCTTTGCAGGCAGTGGGTGCCTCTTCTTGCCCTGGGGTGTCTCGGCAGAGGGCGCGTTTGGCACAAGCCTGGCCTTGGTGCTCCAGCGGGGCACCTGGTGCTTTGGGCCAAAGACACAGTGTGGCCGTACGTTCCAGGCTGCCGCGGGCTGCGGGAAGGAGCGAACGTCAGGCCACCCTCAGGGCCAGTGCGATTCCTTCGGGGCCTCAGCTTTCCCGCTTGGCCTCTGCCTGCCAAAGAAAAAGACATCCACGCGTGCTGCAGAAACACGGCTGCTTCTTTGCGGAAAGCTTCCCAGAGGGCTGCAGGTGTAAAAGAAGAGTGGGGCCAGGCTGTGCCTGAGGGCGGAACTGCAGCAGATGCCTGGAATGAGCCAGCCTGTTCCGCAGCCTCCTTGCTGGTGCCCATGCCAAGGGCAGCGTGGCACTGGGACTGTCGTGCTCGCTCTGCTCAAGGAGAGCCTCCGCACAGAGGACGGCTCCACCTGTCCCGGGCTCTCCGGAGCCAGCAGCGCAGAGCTTGCAGGTGGAACGCGGAGGGTGCCTCTTTCCTTGGAGTTCTCAGGATGAGGATGGTCTGAGTGGCCAGGGAACGGATTGCGGGCTGCAGGTCGCTCTCCAAGGGCTGAAGGACTGCCACATAAAGCAACAGAGCACACATCAAACCCACCTGTGCGCACAGAACGCCCCCTCCCCAGGCATAGCCTGCAGAGCGCGCCAGCCCTGCCCAGCTCTTCCCAGCAGGAGCAAGGAGCAGCTGGGGCAACCACATCAGCTGGAAGTTGCTGCTCAGCAATGCCCCCAAATGGCCCTGCCCTTGAAATGTTTCCCTGTGCCAGGGCACGGCCCTGGAGCACACTGCCCATGCTCTGGCCCCCTCCCCACCCACCGTGGCCAGCACAGCGCTGCCCTTACTCACCGTTGCAGATCTCCCGCACCTTCTGCTCCCTTGGGCTCTTCAAGCGCCGCCCGGCCAGCCCTAGGCACACACCAGCCTTCACTGCTGACCCTCCCCAGCACGACACAGCTTATCCAAGCCCTTCCAGTGCCCTCCTCCCCTTTGGCAGGGCTCAGCCTCCCCCACAAAGCACAGGGCCCGAGGCAGGGCTGCGGTGGGAATGAGCAAGGCTCCCCTCAACCCATCATCGGCTCCCGCAAGCCCATGCCCTGCACCACACAGTCCAGACCCTGGCAGCCCCGGGCCTTGCTGCCAGGCCTGGGACCAAGCTGCTAAGAGAGGGAGCGCGGCGCGTGCGCCTCACCTATGAACCTCACGGCCACCTCTCGCAAGGATGCCTGAGAGTCCTCCAAGTAGGGCATGCTCTGGCGCAGGTATTCTTCCACTTGCCTCCTGCCTCTCGCCAGCTGGACAGAGCACACGAGCCCGCGGCTTGGCACAGACCTTCCGCAAAGGGCTGGGCCAAGCCCTCCTCCCACCACCCTCCTGCCCTTCCTTTCCACACCAGGACACTGGCACCTGCCAGGCAGCAGCCCTGGCCTGGGGCCGAGGTTTGGCGAGAGCTGCAGGCAGAGCGTGCCCTGGGAGTGCTGAGAGCCCTGTGTGCTGCCAAGGCCCAGCTGGGCCAGGCTCTCCTTCCGCAACCTCCTCCTGGCAGGAGGTCCGAGCGGGCAGCGGGGCCTGCAGAAGAGCCCACTGGTGCTTGAGGAAAGGCATCCAGGACACAGGTGTGGGTTGTGGGCCTGGGGCTGGAGCAGGGCGGGACAGGCACAGCTGCCCACCGCACAGGCAGCTGTGCGAGTTGGGACAGGCCTTGTGGAGCCTGGGCCCCGGTGCTGAGGGGCTCCCCTTACCAAGCACTCGCCCGTCCTCCAGGTCTGCTCTGTCTGCGCGCAGTCCCGGAGCTGGTCCCACTTCAGGCACTCTGCAGCCACCACCAGGGCTTCCCAAGAGGCCTGCACAGCAGCAGAGACAGGCAGATGACACCGTGGCCTTGGGGACGAGGTCTGCTGTGCCCCTCCGCTTGGCTCCGCTCTGCCCCTTGCCTAGCCCGTGGTGGGAAGATGCAGCAGCGGGGGCAGAGTCTCAGTTGGGCTCCATGCCCAGCGCAGAGGCACGCAGCAGCCACCAGCTCAGCTAGCTCCCGCTGTCGAGCAGCCCAGGAGACTGTGGGGCACCGAGTGACAGAGGCACCAGGCCAGGCCAGTGCCAGAAGCATGGCCTGGGGCAATTGCCCAGCAGCATGCTGGCCTTCCCCTGCTGCTCTGTCACCGCTCCTTTCTGCTCAGGCTCCAGCTGGCCACAGCCTTGAGCCCCGCATGCCACGCCAGTCCCCTGCCCTGACGGCATCTCCCTTTCCATGACTCTTCCCGAGCCAGCCTGGCGGTGCTGGGCAGTCTCTCTCAAGGCCTTGCATGTGCTGCGCCCCTCTGCAGCCACCAAGTTCACTGGCCTAGTGCACGGTGAGCTGGGCGGAAGGACTTGTGCTCCCAGGCTGAGCAGAAGGCAGCTGCCCTTAGGCAGCTGGGGCATGGCCTGCCCCACACATCGGGGCCTCTCTGGACGGCACCACTGCTCGACAGGGATTGCGCGTCCAAGCCTGGCCTCGGACACCTGTGCGGACAGCTGGCAAGTCCCTAGGGAGTCCTGTGTCCCGGCCTCGCTGGCCACACCCTGCAGCTGAGCCCTCTTGGAGCAGGTAGCGCAGCTCTGCGAAACGTCCGGGCCCAGCTCCTCAGGCGCTCTTAGCTCGGGCTCAGCAGGGACTCTTGCTGTGGGCTGCACTGACTAGGGGAGGGCTGTAGAGAGGGAGCGGGGCTGCAAGGGGACCCCAGCCCTCCCAACCTTTCGGAGCAGGAAGGGGCATGGAGGCAGGCTGAAAGCCGTGGGGCGGGCCTGCTGCAAGCAAGGACGGGAGCTCTTGCTGGTCCTCCCGGACTCCGACTGCTGGGGCCCCATGTGACACACCTTCAGGCAGCCCACTTGTCAGCAGCCCTTGGCCCTCAGGCGCAGGCCCACCCAGCTCATGCCAGCATGCCCTTCCCCGCCTCCCTGCCGACCTTTCACATCTCTACCTTGGCCACGCTCTGGCTCTCGTCGTGCACACGGAAGAAGAGCGGGAGCAGGCAGCGACGCACTTCCTTCTTCAGCTGCTGCTTGTTCTCGCCCTCCACAAGCTCCATCAGCTCTTGGAAGCAGCAGATGGAGAGCTCGCGCACCTGGCTGCACTCCTGGCAGGACGCAGGAGGGTGGCACCTCAGCAACACCTACTGCCTGCCCACCCGGAGCAACAGCAGTGGCGCGCCTCGTGTGAAGAGAGCTGCTGGGGACTGCACTTGTGCACCACGGAGCCGGCGGCCACGTCTGCAGCCAGGGCAAAGTGGCCCTGCCACCCATGAAGGCAATGCCATCGGTTTGCACAAGAGGCTGCGGCCAGGCTCCGCACAGCTCTCGGAGGCCTTTGCGCCTCAACCTGCCTTCCCATCCCAGCCGCACCTCCACCCACCCAGCCGCGGCACAAGCTCCCCCAGGCCACGGCCTGAGCCCAGCCTCCCACACCAGCCTTACTTCCTCAAAGAGCGGCACGAGCTTCTGCGCCAGGTGCACAGCCATGGGGCCCACCGCCGCCCTGTCCGCCTGACGCAGCACCTTCCCGCAGACGACCAGGGCCTTCCTGCTGACGTCTGCGGCGGCCCCCTGCGCCACCTCCAGCACCTCTGGCAGCAGACCCTGCATCTTCCCGGCCTGTAGCAAGCACAGCGTTTCCTTGCTGTAGGGGCAAGCCAGGAAAGCCCAGGCGGCCACACCTGCTCGGCTGCTTCAGCCCTGGCCTCCTCTCTTGCTTCCCTGCAGGGCGCACAGGAAGTGCTGCAGCAGCCTCCTGGCAGGCACTAGGAGTTGCTGGTGCACTGAGGAGGGTGGGCGAGAGCAGCGGCGGGCAAGCAGGCCAGGACAGCAAAGGCTCCTCCTCGCTGCCTGCGCTGCCCGCTCTTCTCCCACGGCCACACTGCCCTGAAGGCCGCGGGGGCTGACAAAGGGCTGCGCCAGGCACCTTGCAGCAACCAGCACCGCCCCTGACTCCCAGCAAAGGCCAAGCACTGCATTGCCCACGGCCTGCTGCCCAGCCGCAGGCTGCCAGCATGCCTTCTGCTGGCTCATGCCCATGCTCACCAGCTCCGCTCTCTCGGCCAGCGTCACGAGGCCTCTGAGCACCAGCGAGCGCATCACTGTGCTGGGATGCTTCAGATACCTCTGGAGGAGGTACAGGACGCAACAGTCGCTGGCTTTTAGCTCCTCGCAGCTCAGCAGCTGGAAGACACACAGCAGGGAGAGAGTGGCAGAGCCTGCAGCACTGCGCGGCCCAGGCAGCTCCTGCTTGCCACCGGCAGCTGCCGGCCAGGGCACCAGGCGCAGAGCAAGGCTGTGCTGGAGGCGGCCGTGGTTGCGGAGGGCCCCCAGGGACGCCCTCATGCCCTGTGCCTCATGGCACCCAGCACACATTCCTTGCTTGCTCTTGCTGGCCTGGCCCCCTCGTGTTCCCTTGGGCCCTGCTCTCCTGCCTTGCAGGAGCGAGTGACTAGCCAGAGGTGGCCCCAACGGAGGCACGAATGTTGGGGGGGTGGCGGGGGTGACAAGCCTGGCCGCAGCAGCAAATGGGCCAAGGCCAGGTTGGCCAGGCTCCATTGGCCATTGGCCACCCCGCGGCCATGCCTCCAAGAGACTGCAGCGTTCAGAGGCATCGCGGAGCGCCACTACTTGCCACCACACCTACCTCAACAAAGACAGCCATGGCAGGCAGTTCCTGCAGTTGGTCCCCTTGGCTGAGAAGCCTTTCCACCCGGTGGAAGATCCAGGAACGCTCGTGAACCGGGTTTGTCCTCATCTGCCTGGCAGGGCAAAGCAAGCACCCCTGCTAAGGAGCTAGGCAGCCCAGCCTCTTCTGCCTTGTCTCCCACAGCCCGCTACGCTGCCTCCTCCAGCCACAGCTGTCAAAGCTGCGCCACAAAGCAGCAAGGAGCTCCCGCTTCCCGCCTGATCCCTCAGTCACAAGCGCTGCGGCGGCAGCCAAGAGCCCTGGGCAGCCTCTCTCAGGCACGAGGCAGGGCCTTGTGCGGGGTGCCGCGTCCCCAGCAAAGCCAGGCGGAGGCAGTGCGGGCCAAAAGGGTCTCTCACCTGGCCAGCACACTGATTCCGCTGGCGAGAGTCTCCGCTTGGAGAAGCAGGTGCCAGCCGCCCCTCTTCTCGATGCTGACGAGCTGCTCCTCGTAGCCAGCAGAGCGGAGCAGAGCTTTCAGCGCCTGCACTGCAGACCTGCACGCGGAGCAAAGGCCAGTCACGCTCAGAGCCACGGCCCTGCTTGAGGGCCCTGGGGAAAGACAGGAGAAGGGCGAGGCAGCACCTGAGGGGGCTGGCTGGAGAAGACTGCTCCCGTGGGCAGCCTTTCCTCCAGCAGGCACTCATGTCCCGGGGCATGGACACTGCCGCAAAGGAAATCTGCAGGAGCAGTGCCATGTAGAGCTGGGGGAAGAGCGCTGTTACCGTCTGCTGGCAGGTGGGCTGCTGAAGGATCCTGTACAGCGCCTTGGTTGCCTGCAGAAAACACCCAGAGACAGCTCTCACTGCCAAGGCATTGCTGGGGCAGTGCCAAAGCCCTTGGCGTATGCGAGGGATGAGGCTCAGGCACTGGCCTAGCGTGCAGCAGACACAGCTGGAGACTGCAGCCTGGCTGACAGGCCACGGCCACGGCCACGGCCATGGCCACGGCAGCGGCAGCCCTCTGGGCTGCGCTCCCACTTCTAACACGGGCACAACGAGCCCTCCGGGGTCAGCGTGGCATGCCTTATGTGTCCTGCACAGCAGCCTGGGCTCCTGGTCTGAGGCTCGGTAGCCTGCTCAGGCTGTACAGTGGCTCCAGCCCCTGGCCCAGACACTGCCCCTGGCCCAGTCCCAGTCCCAGTCCCAGTCCCAGTGCCGCCCCTGCCCCCGTCCCTAGCCCTGCTCTGCGTTGCCAGTCTGCAGAGCGCAGCAGGGGGATGCAGGGTCGGGGGAAAAGAGAGAGCTGTGCGGGCAAAGGACGGCTGCACGCCAGTGCACACTGGGGCCCAAGCAGCTCTTGGCAGCCCTGCGGGGCCGGCGCAGTGGAGGCCTGCTGCTGACCCTAAAGGGCTGACTCCACATGCCCCGGGAAAGGTCACCGCTTGGGGGCAGGGGTGGGGAGGCGGGGGAAGAAGAGCCATGCCTTCTTCGCTGCAGACGCTAGCCCAGCCCTGAGGGCCAGAGAGGCCTGGTGCACGCGGTAGTAACTCACAGCCACGGGCAGGAAGCAGGTGTCCTCTGTGAGAGCTCTGAGCCCCTTGAGCAGCACTCGGTCCTCCAAGATGCTGAGCAGCTTCCTCAACACCTTGTCCAAAGTGCTGGGCAGGCACACCATCACCTCCCACATGGCGCTGGCGATGCTGCAGGCCCCGAGCGCCCAGTCAGCAGGGCTGCCTCGGCCACAGCTGCGTGGCCCGAGCAAGCCCCAGGGCACGCAGGCTGCAGGCTGCCGGCCTGCCCACTGCCCCCTCGCTTGGAGTGCCCGCTGGGCCCAGCCTGGGCAAGCAGCAGACAGCGGAGCGGAGGTTCCCACTGGGGCAGCCGGGGGCCCGGCGCCTGGGCTCTGCGGCTGACTTGGTCAGCTCTGGCTGCTGCGCGCCTGGGGCAGATGGCCCCGGGCTGGAAAGGGCATGGGCAGCCCTGCCCTTTGGGGATAGCCTGCAGTTGTCCTTGGGTGCGGCAAGCAGAGAGTCTTTGGGCAGCCTGCCCACATGCTACCAGCCCTCAAGGCTCTTGGTGCCTGTACCTGTCACATGGCGGGCAGCAGTTGAGCAGGCTGACGACCACCTCGCTGGGGTACACGTGGGTAAGCAGGAGAAGCAGCAAGTCCACGCTGCGCCGGCCTTCCCCCGTGCTGATGCACGTCAGGTTTGCATAGATGCACCTGACGACCTCGGGCACCTGGAGGGCACACGGGTGAGAAGGAGGGCAGCCGTTTCCTGCACCGCCCCTGAGAACTGCTCCTTCCCTTCCCATCACCCTTTGCTGGCTTCAAGGGGCGCTGGGTGCCCGCCACAGCTGCTTTGGCAGCAAGGGAGCTGGGAGGAAGGTGCAGGGCAGTCCAGCCGCGGGCTGCTTACCTTCTTCAGCCAGGAGGCAGGCTCCATGAGGAGCACATCCAGCACGCTGCTAGCCGCCTGCATGTCGTGCGTGCTGCCGTCTCTCAGGGCCTCAATGGCTGTGAGGATGATGTCTGTCCTCTCCGAGGGCTCGAGGTATGGCCCAAACATCTGTGGGAGGAAGGAGGGCAGGGAAGACGTGTCACACGGAGCGCCCTGGCGGCGCTGCGGAGCTCAGCAGTGAGAGAGGCTGTGGAGCAGGGCCAGTGCGGGCAGCTGGCTGCAAAGCTGGAAGCAGGGGCTGCAGAGAGTGTCCTGTGGAGGATGGGACGGAAGAGGGCTCTCAAGAGCAGGCCGCAGAGTTGGGAAGAGGGCCCCAAGGCAGTGGCGCTAGACAGAGCCCGAGCTGCCTGGTGTGCAGGCGGGCTGGAGCGGCTGCGCTGACCCTGGAGCGCAGCCTTCAGATCTTGCTGGCTCAGCGCCAGGGGGAAGCCTCTCCCCAGGCAGAGGGAGGCCACTGGAGCCCCGCTGAGGCCAAACCCGTTTGCTCCCCCCGCTCTGCTGCTGATGGCACGGACAAGAGTGGCGGCAAGGCAGGAGCTCCTTACCGTGGTCAGCTGGCTGGGGCTGGTGGTGAAAGCAAGCCAGAAGCCCATGTGCTCAGCTTCCCTCTGCCTTGGGAGCTGGGCCTGCTCTGGCTTATCTTCTGGCACCTTCCTGCCTAGACAGGAGGGAACACAGAGAGCAGTGAGTAGGCCAGAGCACCTTTGGCAGCAGGCTTGCCCAGCGGCTGCAAAAGGCTTGAAGGTGGGAGTGAGCGAGCAGTGAGAGGATGAGGCCCAGGGAGGCGAGGAAGGGCCTGGACAGCCGTGTGTGCCTGCAAGGAGGCAAGGCGCCGCGCTTTCTCTTACTCTTGCGCTGCCGGGCAAACGTGTAGAGGAGGTGGAGAGCGTCCGCAGCCCTCCAGCGGATGCCCTGCTCCTGGACAGCGTAGCACAGCAGGAGATGCCCCACCAGCTTGCCCAGGATGCGGAAGTCCTCCGTTGCCAAGAGGGCAGGGTCGTCACTGACTCCTTGGCAGGGGTCGCAGAGCTGGCGGAGGCAGGAAGTGGTGGCAGCAGGGCTAAGGTGAGGCAGCTGGGGCCAGACCCTGCTCGCAGCCCGCATGCAAAGGCTGTGGCAGGGGCTGGCCCAGGCCAGCCTGCTCTGCCTACTGCAAGCTCTTCTGCCCCACCAAGGGGCAACCTGGCCTCTGCCTGAGCAGCCCCTGACCCTGCACAGCAGCCACGGCAAGGGGACGACGAGGCTGCCTCCCTGCAAAGGCTGCAGCGAAGCTGACTTAGCGCCAGCCGCATGCATAAATGGCACAGCTGGCCCCAGGAGGGGCAGCATGCCACGCAGCATCCCCTGTGCTCCTTCTGCCTCCTGCCCTGCTCTCCCTGCCGCCTTTGCCTGCTCTGCAGGCACGGGCTGCCTTGCCAGTTCTTGTCACTTTGAGCATGTGGCACTTAGGTGCCTAAACGGGCATGCAGCCCTCGGTCCTGCCTCCATCCCGCTCCCTCACTGCCGCCGCTCTCCCCTCCCGGGACCCGGGGAGTGCCTCTTCCTCCTCAGGCTGCACTGCCCATCTCTGCAGCCACACCACCTCCCCCAGCCTCCTCTCCTGGCCTGTCCTTCCGGGAGGCTCTGCCTCAACCTGCAGCTCCCCTGCCCTGCACCCCATGGCACGGGAAGGAAGCGCCTGTGCGGCAGCAGCCTGTAAGTGGGGGCTGCTGGGCTGGGGCCGTGGCAGTGCGTGGGGAGGGGGCAGCAGGCAAGGGGACGGGCCAGAGGGCCCTGCAGGCCCTGAGCCCCGCAGCGGCTGGGCAGCAGCCAAGGCAGCAAGGGCCGCCAGGCGCGGGCTCACATCATGCGCCAGGGCAGGCCTGGCGGCTGCGGAGAGCAGGGGGCCTCAAGACAGAAGCCTACCGAGACAGGGCAAGGACGGTCTCTTGGCGACAGAGCCGTGCTGAGTGCCCTACCCTGTGTCCAGGCTTGCCCCTGAGGGAGCCCGGACCTGGGAGACGGGCAAGGTGTGGCGCGGTGGGTGCCGGGGGCTTGCCTGCACCTGAGGCTCCTTACCTGCAGCGAGGAAGAGCTGACGAGGGACTTGCTCAGCCGGGCAATGGCCCTCAACGCCCTCTCGCGCTCTGCTGCTCTCGGGGACTGTGTGAAGGGCAGCAGGACCTGGGAGAAGAAAAGCAGCGCTCTGCCCTGGGACCCGACAGCTGCTCCAGGAGCCGCAGCTCTGCTAAGGCTCTGGCAGCGTTGAGCTAGGATGCCCGCCAAGGCCTCCTGGCAAGGGGCGCACATCTCCTAAGGGCCTTCCTGCCCCTCGAGGCCCCCCCAGCCTCGCTCTCCAATCCCTCAGACGGAGCGGCTGCGGCTGGCTCCAGGCAGGGAGCCAGAGGCCACTGTCACTGCAGAATGCCCCAGGGGCCTTCAGACCCCTCTGCAGGAGCAGCGAGCGGACTTTGGGGCAGAAAGCTCGCTAGGGGCTTGCAGTGGCAAAGCTGTGCTACAGCCCATGGGGAAGGCTGTAGAGGAAGAGAGTTTCAGGGCCGGGCTGCCCTTGCAGGCTGCGCAGGTCCCCGTTAGAGTGTGCCTTGCTGAGCGGTGGGGAGGAAAGCTGGAGCGAGGGGGAGGCCCTGAGAGGACAGTGCCGGGGCCAGGGGCCAGGGGCCAGGTGGGGGGGCCGGGGGGCGCTTCGGAAGAAGGGTCAAAGTCCTCGCAGGGCTTTGGGGCAAGGAGAAGGTTTGGGGGCAGGAGAGGATGTTGCCCAGGAGGGGCAGGGGGCCCCTCCAGGGCTTTCCCCTTGTAAAAGGCAGACCTGCAAGATGCTCTGCAGCTCCAGGAGGCCGGAGGGGAGAGGATCAAGCACCAGCCTCTGCAGCAGGTCGTCCAGAGCACTCGGGGTCTGCAAGGAGAAGGCAGGGTTGTGGCAGTGCTGTTGGGGTGGCTCCCAGGCACAGGCCAGCGAGTGGAGTTTGTGCGGCCTGGGGAGGGCAGCCGTTGCAGTGCAGCGGCCGGGGGGAGGCCTGAGAGCTGCAGAGCTGCTGCACGTGGCGCAGGCCAAAGGAAGGGGAAGGGAGGCGGAGGGTGGGAAAGGCACGGGCGGTGATGCCAGGATGGGGTGGGGTGGCTGGAGGGGAGCAGCTCTGCTCGCACAGCAGCCCTGCAGGGCGGCACGGGCGAGCACGGCAGGAGGCGAGAGGCGAGAGGCGAGAGGTGGAGGCACGGAGCAGAGGGCAGTGCTGTCGGTACCTTCAGTGAGTGCGTGGTCTGCAGAGCTTCCTTCTGCTCTGCTGGCCGGTGCAGGTGGCGGCAGGCAGAAGAGCCTGGGTGGAGGAAAGGCAGAGAGGAGGCAGAGCTGTAGGTGGAGGCCGGCGAGAGGAGAGGAGAGGAGGCTGCGCGCGGGCAGAGGCCTGCTGCCAGGGGCGGCGGAGGCAGGCGGCCGGAGAGCCGGGGCCGTGGCAGAGGCGGCGGCGAGAGGCTCGGCGCCGCTCGGCCTGGCCAGCGCAGCCGGGCCGGCTCACTCACCTGGGTGCCGCGATGGGCCGAGCGGGCAGGGCTCTGGCGCAGAGCTGCTCGGCTGGGCAGCGCTGTGCTGCGCCTGCTGCTGCTGGCCGGCCAGCGAGGGGCTGCCCGGGCCGAGAGGCTGCTGCCAGAGCGCCGCGGGGCAGCCGGCGGCTGCGTCGGCCATGCTGCGGGAAGGAGGAGAGGCGCTGGGGGCTGGGCCCGGGGGGAAGGCGCGCTCAGGCCTGGGCCCTGGGCGTGCGCTGCCCGCAGGCCGAGGCTGCGAGGCCGAGGGAGCGGGCCCAGCAGCGCGGGGCAAGGCGGGGGCCTCCTGCCGGGCAGGGTCCCTGGCGGGTGCTGGCGCTGGGGCTGGCGGGCCGCCGGGCAGCGGCGGGGCCGGGCGCCGGCCCCAGCTGTGCCGGGCGGCAGCCCCTGGGCCAGCCCGCCGCGGCCGAGGGCCCGCCAGGGCCCCGCGGAGCTGCCGAGCCCCAGCCGCGTCTCTCTTGCCTGCCTGGCGGACGGGGAGCCTGCGCGCCAAGACGTGGGCCCCGCCGAGGGCCTGGCCGCCTCCGGGGACGCCGGGGCTGCGCTCCGGCTGCTTCTCCAGCAGCTGGGCCCGCTGCCAGCCGGGGCCGTCCCTGTCCTCCTGGAGACTGCGGGGCCGGGGCCCCGGCCGCCGCGGCGCCCCCAGGGCCGCGGCCGTGTCACAGAGGCGGGTGGGGCACCAAGGCCCCGCTGCGGCCCGGCCCGGCACTTTGCCCCGCAGCCCCCCTGCCAACATCTCCTCCCATCTTCGGGGAGCAAAGCAGAAGTCCAAGCCCCCCCCCTCAGCCTCCTGGCCCTTTCCTGGCACACCTGTCTTGCAGAAGCAGTAAACCTCTGGGGGTGGGTCCGAGCCGGACAAAGCCACGGCCAAGCCTCCCTCTGCTCCGCACAGCAGTTCTTGAACCTCTGCCCGCACCGGAGGGAATGCAGGCTGCACTTGGCACCTTGGCAACGTGCGTGTGCTGTGTGGGAGCAGCTTGCTGCTGAGGAGATGGCAGCCTTGGAGGCTTGGGCAGCCTGCTGGTCCTTGCGAGGTCCCGGGCTGGTGCAGCTGCTCTTGCCTGCCCAGCACAACCCCTCCAGGACCTGCTGGTGGGCGCAGGTGTGGCTGCCAATTGCTGCAAAGGCCTCGGACACATGGCCCACGTGCAAGCGCCCAGAATCACAGAAATCACAGAACACAGAATCACACAAGGGTGGAGGTTGGAAGGGACCTCTGGAGATCATCTAGTCCAACCCCCCCTGCTCAAGCCGGCTCATCCTCAGCACATTGCCCACGACCACGTCCGGCCGGGTTTTGAATCTCTCCAGCAAAGGAGACTCCACTACCTCTCTGGGCAACCCGTGCCACTGCTCTCTCACCCTCACGGTCAACACGTTTTCCCTCAGGTTCAGACGGAACTTCCCGTGTTCCACTTTGTGTCTGTTGCCTCTTGTCCTGTCGCTGGCCACCACGGACAAGAGTCTGGCCCCATCCTCTGCACAGCCTCCCTTCAGATACTTGGACACGTTGGTCAGACCGCCTCTCAGTCTTCTCTTCTCCAGCATAAACAGGCCCAGCTCTCTCAGCCTTGCTTCACAGGAGACATGCTCCAGTCCCCTCGTCACCTTCGTAGCCCTCCGCTGGACTCTCTCCAGTAGGGCCACGTCTCTTGTCCTGGCGAGCCCACAATGGGGGACACTACTCCTCTCAGAGGAGGCCTGCCCAGGGCTGAGCGCAGGGGAGGAGCCCCTCCCTCCACCTGCTGGCAACACTCTGCCTAATGCACCCCACGATCCCATGCGCCGCCTTGGCCACAAGGGCCCCTTGCTGCCTCCTGCTTCACTTGTTGTCCACCAGCACACCCAGGTGCTGCGCTGCAGAGCTGCTTTGCAGCAGGGCAACCCCCAGCCTCTCCTGCTCCATGGGCTTCTTCCTCCCTAGGTGCAGGACCCTGCCCTTGCCTTTGGTGAACTTCAGCAGGTTCCTCTCCACCCAACTGGCCAGCCTCTCCGCGCCCCTCTCAAGGCCAGCACAGCCTTCTGGGCTCTCAGCCGCTCCCCCCACTTTAGCATCAGCAGCAAACTTGCCGAGAGTGCACTCTGTGCCTTCAGCCAGGTCAGCGAGCACTACATGGGACAAGACGGGAAAGGCAGCAACCAAGAAAGCGAGGTGGCAATGGGACTGCCTTGTTTCAGCAGCGAGAGCAAAGGGCCACGAGGCACGGCAAAAGCAGGCAACTGAGATGCAGTCTGCCGCTGCCTGCCAGTGCCGTGCTGCTGCTCTACAGCGACGACCCCTGGCACTCTCAGCGGGCCGTTCTGGTTTGTGCACTGAGAGACTGAGAGCCCAGGCTGGCCGAGGAGAGAGAGAGAGACCGACCTGGAGTGGCAATTCAGAGAGTAGCCCCAACGCAGACGGCTTCCCTCGGGGCACGTGGCGTCACAAGCCTGGAAACTGCTGGTCAGCTCGAGGTCTGGCTCACCCACCTGCCCCGAGAGGCCAGCAGGGGCCTGCTCCCTCCCTCTCTGGGTCAGGCCTGCGTGCTCCCAGGCGTGCACGTGTTCAGACTTGGGCTGCGTGCAGGGCTCCACTCGCCTTGCGTGGGAAGCTGCACCCTGGTCAGGTTGGTGCAGAGGGGGAAAGGGGAAAGGGGGGGACATCGCTCCTGCCTTGAAAGCAGCTCAGCACACTCCCCGCAGCAGCGGCAGCCCCGCGGCACAGCTGCAGAGCAGGCCAGAGCCACCCAAGCCCCCAGGGGCACCGAGCCTGCAGCCAGCAGCCCAGCGCAGCGGGTGCAGGGCACGCTGGCACAGCTCTTCCCTTTCTCCACAGCGGCTCTCGTCCCCTGCCTCCCGGGCAAAGATGCCCAAGCCCCGCGTGTGCACAAGGTGGCCGGCCACAGCAGAACACCAGGACAAAGAGAGATGCCTGATGCAAGCTTTGCAGGCAGTGGGTGCCTCTTCTTGCCCTGGGGTGTCTCGGCAGAGGGCGCGTTTGGCACAAGCCTGGCCTTGGTGCTCCAGCGGGGCACCTGGTGCTTTGGGCCAAAGACACAGTGTGGCCGTACGTTCCAGGCTGCCGCGGGCTGCGGGAAGGAGCGAACGTCAGGCCACCCTCAGGGCCAGTGCGATTCCTTCGGGGCCTCAGCTTTCCCGCTTGGCCTCTGCCTGCCAAAGAAAAAGACATCCACGCGTGCTGCAGAAACACGGCTGCTTCTTTGCGGAAAGCTTCCCAGAGGGCTGCAGGTGTAAAAGAAGAGTGGGGCCAGGCTGTGCCTGAGGGCGGAACTGCAGCAGACGCCTGGAATGAGCCAGCCTGTTCCGCAGCCTCCTTGCTGGTGCCCATGCCAAGGGCAGCGTGGCACTGGGACTGTCGTGCTCGCTCTGCTCAAGGAGAGCCTCCGCACAGAGGACGGCTCCACCTGTCCCGGGCTCTCCGGAGCCAGCAGCGCAGAGCTTGCAGGTGGAACGCGGAGGGTGCCTCTTTCCTTGGAGTTCTCAGGATGAGGATGGTCTGAGTGGCCAGGGAACGGATTGCGGGCTGCAGGTCGCTCTCCAAGGGCTGAAGGACTGCCACATAAAGCAACAGAGCACACATCAAACCCACCTGTGCGCACAGAACGCCCCCTCCCCAGGCATAGCCTGCAGAGCGCGCCAGCCCTGCCCAGCTCTTCCCAGCGGGAGCAAGGAGCAGCTGGGGCAACCACATCAGCTGGAAGTTGCTGCTCAGCAATGCCCCCAAATGGCCCTGCCCTTGAAATGTTTCCCTGTGCCAGGGCACGGCCCTGGAGCACACTGCCCATGCTCTGGCCCCCTCCCCACCCACCGTGGCCAGCACAGCGCTGCCCTTACTCACCGTTGCAGATCTCCCGCACCTTCTGCTCCCTTGGGCTCTTCAAGCGCTGCCCGGCCAGCCCTAGGCACACACCAGCCTTCACTGCTGACCCTCCCCAGCACGACACAGCTTATCCAAGCCCTTCCAGTGCCCTCGTCCCCTTTGGCAGGCCTCAGCCTCCCCCACAAAGCACAGGGCCCGAGGCAGGGCTGCGGTGGGAATGAGCAAGGCTCCCCTCAACCCATCATCGGCTCCCGCAAGCCCATGCCCTGCACCACACAGTCCAGACCCTGGCAGCCCCGGGCCTTGCTGCCAGGCCTGGGACCAAGCTGCTAAGAGAGGGAGCGCGGCGGGCGCGCCTCACCTATGAACCTCACGGCCACCTCTCGCAAGGATGCCTGAGAGTCCTCCAAGTAGGGCATGCTCTGGCGCAGGTATTCTTCCACTTGCCTCCTGCCTCTCGCCAGCTGGACAGAGCACACGAGCCCGCGGCTTGGCACAGACCTTCCGCAAAGGGCTGGGCCAAGCCCTCCTCCCACCACCCTCCTGCCCTTCCTTTCCACACCAGGACACTGGCACCTGCCAGGCAGCAGCCCTGGCCTGGGGCCGAGGTTTGGCGAGAGCTGCAGGCAGAGCGTGCCCTGGGAGTGCTGAGAGCCCTGTGTGCTGCCAAGGCCCAGCTGGGCCAGGCTCTCCTTCCGCAACCTCCTCCTGGCAGGAGGTCCGAGCGGGCAGCGGGGCCTGCAGAAGAGCCCACTGGTGCTTGAGGAAAGGCATCCAGGACACAGGTGTGGGTTGTGGGCCTGGGGCTGGAGCAGGGCGGGACAGGCACAGCTGCCCACCGCACAGGCAGCTGTGCGAGTTGGGACAGGCCTTGTGGAGCCTGGGCCCCGGTGCTGAGGGGCTCTCCTTACCAAGCACTCGCCCGTCCTCCAGGTCTGCTCTGTCTGCGCGCAGTCCCGGAGCTGGTCCCACTTCAGGCACTCTGCAGCCACCACCAGGGCTTCCCAAGAGGCCTGCACAGCAGCAGAGACAGGCAGATGACACCGTGGCCTTGGGGACGAGGTCTGCTGTGCCCCTCCGCTTGGCTCCGCTCTGCCCCTTGCCTAGCCCGTGGTGGGAAGATGCAGCAGCGGGGGAGAGTCTCCGCTTGGAGAAGCAGGTGCCAGCCGCCCCTCTTCTCGATGCTGACGAGCTGCTCCTCGTAGCCAGCAGAGCGGAGCAGAGCTTTCAGCGCCTGCACTGCAGACCTGCACGCGGAGCAAAGGCCAGTCACGCTCAGAGCCACGGCCCTGCTTGAGGGCCCTGGGGAAAGACAGGAGAAGGGCGAGGCAGCACCTGAGGGGGCTGGCTGGAGAAGACTGCTCCCGTGGGCAGCCTTTCCTCCAGCAGGCACTCATGTCCCGGGGCATGGACACTGCCGCAAAGGAAATCTGCAGGAGCAGTGCCATGTAGAGCTGGGGGAAGAGCGCTGTTACCGTCTGCTGGCAGGTGGGCTGCTGAAGGATCCTGTACAGCGCCTTGGTTGCCTGCAGAAAACACCCAGAGACAGCTCTCACTGCCAAGGCATTGCTGGGGCAGTGCCAAAGCCCTTGGCGTATGCGAGGGATGAGGCTCAGGCACTGGCCTAGCGTGCAGCAGACACAGCTGGAGACTGCAGCCTGGCTGACAGGCCACGGCCACGGCCACGGCCATGGCCACGGCAGCGGCAGCCCTCTGGGCTGCGCTCCCACTTCTAACACGGGCACAACGAGCCCTCCGGGGTCAGCGTGGCATGCCTTATGTGTCCTGCACAGCAGCCTGGGCTCCTGGTCTGAGGCTCGGTAGCCTGCTCAGGCTGTACAGTGGCTCCAGCCCCTGGCCCAGACACTGCCCCTGGCCCAGTCCCAGTCCCAGTCCCAGTCCCAGTGCCGCCCCTGCCCCCGTCCCTAGCCCTGCTCTGCGTTGCCAGTCTGCAGAGCGCAGCAGGGGGATGCAGGGTCGGGGGAAAAGAGAGAGCTGTGCGGGCAAAGGACGGCTGCACGCCAGTGCACACTGGGGCCCAAGCAGCTCTTGGCAGCCCTGCGGGGCCGGCGCAGTGGAGGCCTGCTGCTGACCCTAAAGGGCTGACTCCACATGCCCCGGGAAAGGTCACCGCTTGGGGGCAGGGGTGGGGAGGCGGGGGAAGAAGAGCCATGCCTTCTTCGCTGCAGACGCTAGCCCAGCCCTGAGGGCCAGAGAGGCCTGGTGCACGCGGTAGTAACTCACAGCCACGGGCAGGAAGCAGGTGTCCTCTGTGAGAGCTCTGAGCCCCTTGAGCAGCACTCGGTCCTCCAAGATGCTGAGCAGCTTCCTCAACACCTTGTCCAAAGTGCTGGGCAGGCACACCATCACCTCCCACATGGCGCTGGCGATGCTGCAGGCCCCGAGCGCCCAGTCAGCAGGGCTGCCTCGGCCACAGCTGCGTGGCCCGAGCAAGCCCCAGGGCACGCAGGCTGCAGGCTGCCGGCCTGCCCACTGCCCCCTCGCTTGGAGTGCCCGCTGGGCCCAGCCTGGGCAAGCAGCAGACAGCGGAGCGGAGGTTCCCACTGGGGCAGCCGGGGGCCCGGCGCCTGGGCTCTGCGGCTGACTTGGTCAGCTCTGGCTGCTGCGCGCCTGGGGCAGATGGCCCCGGGCTGGAAAGGGCATGGGCAGCCCTGCCCTTTGGGGATAGCCTGCAGTTGTCCTTGGGTGCGGCAAGCAGAGAGTCTTTGGGCAGCCTGCCCACATGCTACCAGCCCTCAAGGCTCTTGGTGCCTGTACCTGTCACATGGCGGGCAGCAGTTGAGCAGGCTGACGACCACCTCGCTGGGGTACACGTGGGTAAGCAGGAGAAGCAGCAAGTCCACGCTGCGCCGGCCTTCCCCCGTGCTGATGCACGTCAGGTTTGCATAGATGCACCTGACGACCTCGGGCACCTGGAGGGCACACGGGTGAGAAGGAGGGCAGCCGTTTCCTGCACCGCCCCTGAGAACTGCTCCTTCCCTTCCCATCACCCTTTGCTGGCTTCAAGGGGCGCTGGGTGCCCGCCACAGCTGCTTTGGCAGCAAGGGAGCTGGGAGGAAGGTGCAGGGCAGTCCAGCCGCGGGCTGCTTACCTTCTTCAGCCAGGAGGCAGGCTCCATGAGGAGCACATCCAGCACGCTGCTAGCCGCCTGCATGTCGTGCGTGCTGCCGTCTCTCAGGGCCTCAATGGCTGTGAGGATGATGTCTGTCCTCTCCGAGGGCTCGAGGTATGGCCCAAACATCTGTGGGAGGAAGGAGGGCAGGGAAGACGTGTCACACGGAGCGCCCTGGCGGCGCTGCGGAGCTCAGCAGTGAGAGAGGCTGTGGAGCAGGGCCAGTGCGGGCAGCTGGCTGCAAAGCTGGAAGCAGGGGCTGCAGAGAGTGTCCTGTGGAGGATGGGACGGAAGAGGGCTCTCAAGAGCAGGCCGCAGAGTTGGGAAGAGGGCCCCAAGGCAGTGGCGCTAGACAGAGCCCGAGCTGCCTGGTGTGCAGGCGGGCTGGAGCGGCTGCGCTGACCCTGGAGCGCAGCCTTCAGATCTTGCTGGCTCAGCGCCAGGGGGAAGCCTCTCCCCAGGCAGAGGGAGGCCACTGGAGCCCCGCTGAGGCCAAACCCGTTTGCTCCCCCCGCTCTGCTGCTGATGGCACGGACAAGAGTGGCGGCAAGGCAGGAGCTCCTTACCGTGGTCAGCTGGCTGGGGCTGGTGGTGAAAGCAAGCCAGAAGCCCATGTGCTCAGCTTCCCTCTGCCTTGGGAGCTGGGCCTGCTCTGGCTTATCTTCTGGCACCTTCCTGCCTAGACAGGAGGGAACACAGAGAGCAGTGAGTAGGCCAGAGCACCTTTGGCAGCAGGCTTGCCCAGCGGCTGCAAAAGGCTTGAAGGTGGGAGTGAGCGAGCAGTGAGAGGATGAGGCCCAGGGAGGCGAGGAAGGGCCTGGACAGCCGTGTGTGCCTGCAAGGAGGCAAGGCGCCGCGCTTTCTCTTACTCTTGCGCTGCCGGGCAAACGTGTAGAGGAGGTGGAGAGCGTCCGCAGCCCTCCAGCGGATGCCCTGCTCCTGGACAGCGTAGCACAGCAGGAGATGCCCCACCAGCTTGCCCAGGATGCGGAAGTCCTCCGTTGCCAAGAGGGCAGGGTCGTCACTGACTCCTTGGCAGGGGTCGCAGAGCTGGCGGAGGCAGGAAGTGGTGGCAGCAGGGCTAAGGTGAGGCAGCTGGGGCCAGACCCTGCTCGCAGCCCGCATGCAAAGGCTGTGGCAGGGGCTGGCCCAGGCCAGCCTGCTCTGCCTACTGCAAGCTCTTCTGCCCCACCAAGGGGCAACCTGGCCTCTGCCTGAGCAGCCCCTGACCCTGCACAGCAGCCACGGCAAGGGGACGACGAGGCTGCCTCCCTGCAAAGGCTGCAGCGAAGCTGACTTAGCGCCAGCCGCATGCATAAATGGCACAGCTGGCCCCAGGAGGGGCAGCATGCCACGCAGCATCCCCTGTGCTCCTTCTGCCTCCTGCCCTGCTCTCCCTGCCGCCTTTGCCTGCTCTGCAGGCACGGGCTGCCTTGCCAGTTCTTGTCACTTTGAGCATGTGGCACTTAGGTGCCTAAACGGGCATGCAGCCCTCGGTCCTGCCTCCATCCCGCTCCCTCACTGCCGCCGCTCTCCCCTCCCGGGACCCGGGGAGTGCCTCTTCCTCCTCAGGCTGCACTGCCCATCTCTGCAGCCACACCACCTCCCCCAGCCTCCTCTCCTGGCCTGTCCTTCCGGGAGGCTCTGCCTCAACCTGCAGCTCCCCTGCCCTGCACCCCATGGCACGGGAAGGAAGCGCCTGTGCGGCAGCAGCCTGTAAGTGGGGGCTGCTGGGCTGGGGCCGTGGCAGTGCGTGGGGAGGGGGCAGCAGGCAAGGGGACGGGCCAGAGGGCCCTGCAGGCCCTGAGCCCCGCAGCGGCTGGGCAGCAGCCAAGGCAGCAAGGGCCGCCAGGCGCGGGCTCACATCATGCGCCAGGGCAGGCCTGGCGGCTGCGGAGAGCAGGGGGCCTCAAGACAGAAGCCTACCGAGACAGGGCAAGGACGGTCTCTTGGCGACAGAGCCGTGCTGAGTGCCCTACCCTGTGTCCAGGCTTGCCCCTGAGGGAGCCCGGACCTGGGAGACGGGCAAGGTGTGGCGCGGTGGGTGCCGGGGGCTTGCCTGCACCTGAGGCTCCTTACCTGCAGCGAGGAAGAGCTGACGAGGGACTTGCTCAGCCGGGCAATGGCCCTCAACGCCCTCTCGCGCTCTGCTGCTCTCGGGGACTGTGTGAAGGGCAGCAGGACCTGGGAGAAGAAAAGCAGCGCTCTGCCCTGGGACCCGACAGCTGCTCCAGGAGCCGCAGCTCTGCTAAGGCTCTGGCAGCGTTGAGCTAGGATGCCCGCCAAGGCCTCCTGGCAAGGGGCGCACATCTCCTAAGGGCCTTCCTGCCCCTCGAGGCCCCCCCAGCCTCGCTCTCCAATCCCTCAGACGGAGCGGCTGCGGCTGGCTCCAGGCAGGGAGCCAGAGGCCACTGTCACTGCAGAATGCCCCAGGGGCCTTCAGACCCCTCTGCAGGAGCAGCGAGCGGACTTTGGGGCAGAAAGCTCGCTAGGGGCTTGCAGTGGCAAAGCTGTGCTACAGCCCATGGGGAAGGCTGTAGAGGAAGAGAGTTTCAGGGCCGGGCTGCCCTTGCAGGCTGCGCAGGTCCCCGTTAGAGTGTGCCTTGCTGAGCGGTGGGGAGGAAAGCTGGAGCGAGGGGGAGGCCCTGAGAGGACAGTGCCGGGGCCAGGGGCCAGGGGCCAGGTGGGGGGGCCGGGGGGCGCTTCGGAAGAAGGGTCAAAGTCCTCGCAGGGCTTTGGGGCAAGGAGAAGGTTTGGGGGCAGGAGAGGATGTTGCCCAGGAGGGGCAGGGGGCCCCTCCAGGGCTTTCCCCTTGTAAAAGGCAGACCTGCAAGATGCTCTGCAGCTCCAGGAGGCCGGAGGGGAGAGGATCAAGCACCAGCCTCTGCAGCAGGTCGTCCAGAGCACTCGGGGTCTGCAAGGAGAAGGCAGGGTTGTGGCAGTGCTGTTGGGGTGGCTCCCAGGCACAGGCCAGCGAGTGGAGTTTGTGCGGCCTGGGGAGGGCAGCCGTTGCAGTGCAGCGGCCGGGGGGAGGCCTGAGAGCTGCAGAGCTGCTGCACGTGGCGCAGGCCAAAGGAAGGGGAAGGGAGGCGGAGGGTGGGAAAGGCACGGGCGGTGATGCCAGGATGGGGTGGGGTGGCTGGAGGGGAGCAGCTCTGCTCGCACAGCAGCCCTGCAGGGCGGCACGGGCGAGCACGGCAGGAGGCGAGAGGCGAGAGGCGAGAGGTGGAGGCACGGAGCAGAGGGCAGTGCTGTCGGTACCTTCAGTGAGTGCGTGGTCTGCAGAGCTTCCTTCTGCTCTGCTGGCCGGTGCAGGTGGCGGCAGGCAGAAGAGCCTGGGTGGAGGAAAGGCAGAGAGGAGGCAGAGCTGTAGGTGGAGGCCGGCGAGAGGAGAGGAGAGGAGGCTGCGCGCGGGCAGAGGCCTGCTGCCAGGGGCGGCGGAGGCAGGCGGCCGGAGAGCCGGGGCCGTGGCAGAGGCGGCGGCGAGAGGCTCGGCGCCGCTCGGCCTGGCCAGCGCAGCCGGGCCGGCTCACTCACCTGGGTGCCGCGATGGGCCGAGCGGGCAGGGCTCTGGCGCAGAGCTGCTCGGCTGGGCAGCGCTGTGCTGCGCCTGCTGCTGCTGGCCGGCCAGCGAGGGGCTGCCCGGGCCGAGAGGCTGCTGCCAGAGCGCCGCGGGGCAGCCGGCGGCTGCGTCGGCCATGCTGCGGGAAGGAGGAGAGGCGCTGGGGGCTGGGCCCGGGGGGAAGGCGCGCTCAGGCCTGGGCCCTGGGCGTGCGCTGCCCGCAGGCCGAGGCTGCGAGGCCGAGGGAGCGGGCCCAGCAGCGCGGGGCAAGGCGGGGGCCTCCTGCCGGGCAGGGTCCCTGGCGGGTGCTGGCGCTGGGGCTGGCGGGCCGCCGGGCAGCGGCGGGGCCGGGCGCCGGCCCCAGCTGTGCCGGGCGGCAGCCCCTGGGCCAGCCCGCCGCGGCCGAGGGCCCGCCAGGGCCCCGCGGAGCTGCCGAGCCCCAGCCGCGTCTCTCTTGCCTGCCTGGCGGACGGGGAGCCTGCGCGCCAAGACGTGGGCCCCGCCGAGGGCCTGGCCGCCTCCGGGGACGCCGGGGCTGCGCTCCGGCTGCTTCTCCAGCAGCTGGGCCCGCTGCCAGCCGGGGCCGTCCCTGTCCTCCTGGAGACTGCGGGGCCGGGGCCCCGGCCGCCGCGGCGCCCCCAGGGCCGCGGCCGTGTCACAGAGGCGGGTGGGGCACCAAGGCCCCGCTGCGGCCCGGCCCGGCACTTTGCCCCGCAGCCCCCCTGCCAACATCTCCTCCCATCTTCGGGGAGCAAAGCAGAAGTCCAAGCCCCCCCCCTCAGCCTCCTGGCCCTTTCCTGGCACACCTGTCTTGCAGAAGCAGTAAACCTCTGGGGGTGGGTCCGAGCCGGACAAAGCCACGGCCAAGCCTCCCTCTGCTCCGCACAGCAGTTCTTGAACCTCTGCCCGCACCGGAGGGAATGCAGGCTGCACTTGGCACCTTGGCAACGTGCGTGTGCTGTGTGGGAGCAGCTTGCTGCTGAGGAGATGGCAGCCTTGGAGGCTTGGGCAGCCTGCTGGTCCTTGCGAGGTCCCGGGCTGGTGCAGCTGCTCTTGCCTGCCCAGCACAACCCCTCCAGGACCTGCTGGTGGGCGCAGGTGTGGCTGCCAATTGCTGCAAAGGCCTCGGACACATGGCCCACGTGCAAGCGCCCAGAATCACAGAAATCACAGAACACAGAATCACACAAGGGTGGAGGTTGGAAGGGACCTCTGGAGATCATCTAGTCCAACCCCCCCTGCTCAAGCCGGCTCATCCTCAGCACATTGCCCACGACCACGTCCGGCCGGGTTTTGAATCTCTCCAGCAAAGGAGACTCCACTACCTCTCTGGGCAACCCGTGCCACTGCTCTCTCACCCTCACGGTCAACACGTTTTCCCTCAGGTTCAGACGGAACTTCCCGTGTTCCACTTTGTGTCTGTTGCCTCTTGTCCTGTCGCTGGCCACCACGGACAAGAGTCTGGCCCCATCCTCTGCACAGCCTCCCTTCAGATACTTGGACACGTTGGTCAGACCGCCTCTCAGTCTTCTCTTCTCCAGCATAAACAGGCCCAGCTCTCTCAGCCTTGCTTCACAGGAGACATGCTCCAGTCCCCTCGTCACCTTCGTAGCCCTCCGCTGGACTCTCTCCAGTAGGGCCACGTCTCTTGTCCTGGCGAGCCCACAATGGGGGACACTACTCCTCTCAGAGGAGGCCTGCCCAGGGCTGAGCGCAGGGGAGGAGCCCCTCCCTCCACCTGCTGGCAACACTCTGCCTAATGCACCCCACGATCCCATGCGCCGCCTTGGCCACAAGGGCCCCTTGCTGCCTCCTGCTTCACTTGTTGTCCACCAGCACACCCAGGTGCTGCGCTGCAGAGCTGCTTTGCAGCAGGGCAACCCCCAGCCTCTCCTGCTCCATGGGCTTCTTCCTCCCTAGGTGCAGGACCCTGCCCTTGCCTTTGGTGAACTTCAGCAGGTTCCTCTCCACCCAACTGGCCAGCCTCTCCGCGCCCCTCTCAAGGCCAGCACAGCCTTCTGGGCTCTCAGCCGCTCCCCCCACTTTAGCATCAGCAGCAAACTTGCCGAGAGTGCACTCTGTGCCTTCAGCCAGGTCAGCGAGCACTACATGGGACAAGACGGGAAAGGCAGCAACCAAGAAAGCGAGGTGGCAATGGGACTGCCTTGTTTCAGCAGCGAGAGCAAAGGGCCACGAGGCACGGCAAAAGCAGGCAACTGAGATGCAGTCTGCCGCTGCCTGCCAGTGCCGTGCTGCTGCTCTACAGCGACGACCCCTGGCACTCTCAGCGGGCCGTTCTGGTTTGTGCACTGAGAGACTGAGAGCCCAGGCTGGCCGAGGAGAGAGAGAGAGACCGACCTGGAGTGGCAATTCAGAGAGTAGCCCCAACGCAGACGGCTTCCCTCGGGGCACGTGGCGTCACAAGCCTGGAAACTGCTGGTCAGCTCGAGGTCTGGCTCACCCACCTGCCCCGAGAGGCCAGCAGGGGCCTGCTCCCTCCCTCTCTGGGTCAGGCCTGCGTGCTCCCAGGCGTGCACGTGTTCAGACTTGGGCTGCGTGCAGGGCTCCACTCGCCTTGCGTGGGAAGCTGCACCCTGGTCAGGTTGGTGCAGAGGGGGAAAGGGGAAAGGGGGGGACATCGCTCCTGCCTTGAAAGCAGCTCAGCACACTCCCCGCAGCAGCGGCAGCCCCGCGGCACAGCTGCAGAGCAGGCCAGAGCCACCCAAGCCCCCAGGGGCACCGAGCCTGCAGCCAGCAGCCCAGCGCAGCGGGTGCAGGGCACGCTGGCACAGCTCTTCCCTTTCTCCACAGCGGCTCTCGTCCCCTGCCTCCCGGGCAAAGATGCCCAAGCCCCGCGTGTGCACAAGGTGGCCGGCCACAGCAGAACACCAGGACAAAGAGAGATGCCTGATGCAAGCTTTGCAGGCAGTGGGTGCCTCTTCTTGCCCTGGGGTGTCTCGGCAGAGGGCGCGTTTGGCACAAGCCTGGCCTTGGTGCTCCAGCGGGGCACCTGGTGCTTTGGGCCAAAGACACAGTGTGGCCGTACGTTCCAGGCTGCCGCGGGCTGCGGGAAGGAGCGAACGTCAGGCCACCCTCAGGGCCAGTGCGATTCCTTCGGGGCCTCAGCTTTCCCGCTTGGCCTCTGCCTGCCAAAGAAAAAGACATCCACGCGTGCTGCAGAAACACGGCTGCTTCTTTGCGGAAAGCTTCCCAGAGGGCTGCAGGTGTAAAAGAAGAGTGGGGCCAGGCTGTGCCTGAGGGCGGAACTGCAGCAGACGCCTGGAATGAGCCAGCCTGTTCCGCAGCCTCCTTGCTGGTGCCCATGCCAAGGGCAGCGTGGCACTGGGACTGTCGTGCTCGCTCTGCTCAAGGAGAGCCTCCGCACAGAGGACGGCTCCACCTGTCCCGGGCTCTCCGGAGCCAGCAGCGCAGAGCTTGCAGGTGGAACGCGGAGGGTGCCTCTTTCCTTGGAGTTCTCAGGATGAGGATGGTCTGAGTGGCCAGGGAACGGATTGCGGGCTGCAGGTCGCTCTCCAAGGGCTGAAGGACTGCCACATAAAGCAACAGAGCACACATCAAACCCACCTGTGCGCACAGAACGCCCCCTCCCCAGGCATAGCCTGCAGAGCGCGCCAGCCCTGCCCAGCTCTTCCCAGCGGGAGCAAGGAGCAGCTGGGGCAACCACATCAGCTGGAAGTTGCTGCTCAGCAATGCCCCCAAATGGCCCTGCCCTTGAAATGTTTCCCTGTGCCAGGGCACGGCCCTGGAGCACACTGCCCATGCTCTGGCCCCCTCCCCACCCACCGTGGCCAGCACAGCGCTGCCCTTACTCACCGTTGCAGATCTCCCGCACCTTCTGCTCCCTTGGGCTCTTCAAGCGCTGCCCGGCCAGCCCTAGGCACACACCAGCCTTCACTGCTGACCCTCCCCAGCACGACACAGCTTATCCAAGCCCTTCCAGTGCCCTCGTCCCCTTTGGCAGGCCTCAGCCTCCCCCACAAAGCACAGGGCCCGAGGCAGGGCTGCGGTGGGAATGAGCAAGGCTCCCCTCAACCCATCATCGGCTCCCGCAAGCCCATGCCCTGCACCACACAGTCCAGACCCTGGCAGCCCCGGGCCTTGCTGCCAGGCCTGGGACCAAGCTGCTAAGAGAGGGAGCGCGGCGGGCGCGCCTCACCTATGAACCTCACGGCCACCTCTCGCAAGGATGCCTGAGAGTCCTCCAAGTAGGGCATGCTCTGGCGCAGGTATTCTTCCACTTGCCTCCTGCCTCTCGCCAGCTGGACAGAGCACACGAGCCCGCGGCTTGGCACAGACCTTCCGCAAAGGGCTGGGCCAAGCCCTCCTCCCACCACCCTCCTGCCCTTCCTTTCCACACCAGGACACTGGCACCTGCCAGGCAGCAGCCCTGGCCTGGGGCCGAGGTTTGGCGAGAGCTGCAGGCAGAGCGTGCCCTGGGAGTGCTGAGAGCCCTGTGTGCTGCCAAGGCCCAGCTGGGCCAGGCTCTCCTTCCGCAACCTCCTCCTGGCAGGAGGTCCGAGCGGGCAGCGGGGCCTGCAGAAGAGCCCACTGGTGCTTGAGGAAAGGCATCCAGGACACAGGTGTGGGTTGTGGGCCTGGGGCTGGAGCAGGGCGGGACAGGCACAGCTGCCCACCGCACAGGCAGCTGTGCGAGTTGGGACAGGCCTTGTGGAGCCTGGGCCCCGGTGCTGAGGGGCTCTCCTTACCAAGCACTCGCCCGTCCTCCAGGTCTGCTCTGTCTGCGCGCAGTCCCGGAGCTGGTCCCACTTCAGGCACTCTGCAGCCACCACCAGGGCTTCCCAAGAGGCCTGCACAGCAGCAGAGACAGGCAGATGACACCGTGGCCTTGGGGACGAGGTCTGCTGTGCCCCTCCGCTTGGCTCCGCTCTGCCCCTTGCCTAGCCCGTGGTGGGAAGATGCAGCAGCGGGGGCAGAGTCTCAGTTGGGCTCCATGCCCAGCGCAGAGGCACGCAGCAGCCACCAGCTCAGCTAGCTCCCGCTGTCGAGCAGCCCAGGAGACTGTGGGGCACCGAGTGACAGAGGCACCAGGCCAGGCCAGTGCCAGAAGCATGGCCTGGGGCAATTGCCCAGCAGCATGCTGGCCTTCCCCTGCTGCTCTGTCACCGCTCCTTTCTGCTCAGGCTCCAGCTGGCCACAGCCTTGAGCCCCGCATGCCACGCCAGTCCCCTGCCCTGACGGCATCTCCCTTTCCATGACTCTTCCCGAGCCAGCCTGGCGGTGCTGGGCAGTCTCTCTCAAGGCCTTGCACGTGCTGCGCCCCTCTGCAGCCACCAAGTTCACTGGCCTAGTGCACGGTGAGCTGGGCGGAAGGACTTGTGCTCCCAGGCTGAGCAGAAGGCAGCTGCCCTTAGGCAGCTGGGGCATGGCCTGGCCCACACATCGGGGCCTCTCTGGACGGCACCACTGCTCGACAGGGATTGCGCGTCCAAGCCTGGCCTCGGACACCTGTGCGGACAGCTGGCAAGTCCCTAGGGAGTCCTGTGTCCCGGCCTCGCTGGCCACACCCTGCAGCTGAGCCCTCTTGGAGCAGGTAGCGCAGCTCTGCGAAACGTCCGGGCCCAGCTCCTCAGGCGCTCTTAGCTCGGGCTCAGCAGGGACTCTTGCTGTGGGCTGCACTGACTAGGGGAGGGCTGTAGAGAGGGAGCGGGGCTGCAAGGGGACCCCAGCCCTCCCAACCTTTCGGAGCAGGAAGGGGCATGGAGGCAGGCTGAAAGCCGTGGGGCGGGCCTGCTGCAAGCAAGGACGGGAGCTCTTGCTGGTCCTCCCGGACTCCAGCTGCTGGGGCCCCATGTGACACACCTTCAGGCAGCCCACTTGTCAGCAGCCCTTGGCCCTCAGGCGCAGGCCCACCCAGCTCATGCCAGCATGCCCTTCCCCGCCTCCCTGCCGACCTTTCACATCTCTACCTTGGCCACGCTCTGGCTCTCGTCGTGCACACGGAAGAAGAGCGGGAGCAGGCAGCGACGCACTTCCTTCTTCAGCTGCTGCTTGTTCTCGCCCTCCACAAGCTCCATCAGCTCTTGGAAGCAGCAGATGGAGAGCTCGCGCACCTGGCTGCACTCCTGGCAGGACGCAGGAGGGTGGCACCTCAGCAACACCTACTGCCTGCCCACCCGGAGCAACAGCAGTGGCGCGCCTCGTGTGAAGAGAGCTGCTGGGGACTGCACTTGTGCACCACGGAGCCGGCGGCCACGTCTGCAGCCAGGGCAAAGTGGCCCTGCCACCCATGAAGGCAATGCCATCGGTTTGCACAAGAGGCTGCGGCCAGGCTCCGCACAGCTCTCGGAGGCCTTTGCGCCTCAACCTGCCTTCCCATCCCAGCCCCACCTCCACCCACCCAGCCGCGGCACAAGCTCCCCCAGGCCACGGCCTGAGCCCAGCCTCCCACACCAGCCTTACTTCCTCAAAGAGCGGCACGAGCTTCTGCGCCAGGTGCACAGCCATGGGGCCCACCGCCGCCCTGTCCGCCTGACGCAGCACCTTCCCGCAGACGACCAGGGCCTTCCTGCTGACGTCTGCGGCGGCCCCCTGCGCCACCTCCAGCACCTCTGGCAGCAGACCCTGCATCTTCCCGGCCTGTAGCAAGCACAGCGTTTCCTTGCTGTAGGGGCAAGCCAGGAAAGCCCAGGCGGCCACACCTGCTCGGCTGCTTCAGCCCTGGCCTCCTCTCTTGCTTCCCTGCAGGGCGCACAGGAAGTGCTGCAGCAGCCTCCTGGCAGGCACTAGGAGTTGCTGGTGCACTGAGGAGGGTGGGCGAGAGCAGCGGCGGGCAAGCAGGCCAGGACAGCAAAGGCTCCTCCTCGCTGCCTGCGCTGCCCGCTCTTCTCCCACGGCCACACTGCCCTGAAGGCCGCGGGGGCTGACAAAGGGCTGCGCCAGGCACCTTGCAGCAACCAGCACCGCCCCTGACTCCCAGCAAAGGCCAAGCACTGCATTGCCCACGGCCTGCTGCCCAGCCGCAGGCTGCCAGCATGCCTTCTCCTGACCCATGCCCATGCTCACCAGCTCCGCTCTCTCGGCCAGCGTCACGAGGCCTCTGAGCACCAGCGAGCGCATCACTGTGCTGGGACGCTTCAGATACCTCTGGAGGAGGTAGAGGACGCAACAGTCGCTGGCTTTTAGCTCCTCGCAGCTCAGCAGCTGGAAGACACACAGCAGGGAGAGAGTGGCAGAGCCTGCAGCACTGCGCGGCCCGGGCAGCTCCTGCTTGCCACCGGCAGCTGCCGGCCAGGGCACCAGGCGCAGAGCAAGGCTGTGCTGGAGGCGGCCGTGGTTGCGGAGGGCCCCCAGGGACGCCCTCATGCCCTGAGCCTCACGGCACCCAGCACACATTCCTTGCTTGCTCTTGCTGGCCTGGCCCCCTCGTGTTCCCTTGGGCCCTGCTCTCCTGCCTTGCAGGAGCGAGTGACTAGCCAGAGGTGGCCCCAACGGAGGCACAGATGTTGGGGGGGTGGCGGGGGTGACAAGCCTGGCCGCAGCAGCAAATGGGCCAAGGCCAGGTTGGCCAGGCTCCATTGGCCATTGGCCACCCCGCGGCCATGCCTCCAAGAGACTGCAGCGTTCAGAGGCATCGCGGAGCGCCACTACTTGCCACCACACCTACCTCAACAAAGACAGCCATGGCAGGCAGTTCCTGCAGTTGGTCCCCTTGGCTGAGAAGCCTTTCCACCCGGTGGAAGATCCAGGAACGCTCGTGAACCGGGTTTGTCCTCATCTGCCTGGCAGGGCAAAGCAAGCACCCCTGCTAAGGAGCTAGGCAGCCCAGCCTCTTCTGCCTTCTCTCCCACAGCCCGCTACGCTGCCTCCTCCAGCCACAGCTGTCAAAGCTGCGCCACAAAGCAGCAAGGAGCTCCCGCTTCCCGCCTGACCCCTCAGTCACAAGCGCTGCGGCGGCAGCCAAGAGCCCTGGGCAGCCTCTCTCAGGCACGAGGCAGGGCCTTGTGCGGGGTGCCGCGTCCCCAGCAAAGCCAGGCGGAGGCAGTGCGGGCCAAAAGGGTCTCTCACCTGGCCAGCACACTGATTCCGCTGGCGAGAGTCTCCGCTTGGAGAAGCAGGTGCCAGCCGCCCCTCTTCTCGATGCTGATGAGCTGCTCCTCGTAGCCAGCAGAGCGGAGCAGAGCTTTCAGCGCCTGCACTGCAGACCTGCACGCGGAGCAAAGGCCAGTCACGCTCAGAGCCACGGCCCTGCTTGAGGGCCCTGGGGAAAGACAGGAGAAGGGCGAGGCAGCACCTGAGGGGGCTGGCTGGAGAAGACTGCTCCCGTGGGCAGCCTTTCCTCCAGCAGGCACTCATGTCCCGGGGCATGGACACTGCCGCAAAGGAAATCTGCAGGAGCAGTGCCATGTAGAGCTGGGGGAAGAGCGCTGTTACCGTCTGCTGGCAGGTGGGCTGCTGAAGGATCCTGTACAGCGCCTTGGTTGCCTGCAGAAAACACCCAGAGACAGCTCTCACTGCCAAGGCATTGCTGGGGCAGTGCCAAAGCCCTTGGCGTATGCGAGGGATGAGGCTCGGACACTGGCCTAGCGTGCAGGAGACACAGCTGGAGACTGCAGCCTGGCTGACAGGCCACGGCCACGGCCACGGCCACGGCAGCGGCAGCCCTCTGGGCTGCGCTCCCACTTCTAAGACGGGCACGACGAGCCCTCCGGGGTCAGCGTGGCATGCCTTATGTGTCCTGCACAGCAGCCTGGGCTCCTGGTCTGAGGCTCGGTAGCCTGCTCAGGCTGTACAGTGGCTCCAGCCCCTGGCCCAGACACTGCCCCTGGCCCAGTCCCAGTCCCAGTCCCAGTCCCAGTCCCGGTGACGCCCCTGCCCCCGTCCCTAGCCCTGCTCTGCGTTGCCAGTCTGCAGAGCGCAGCAGGGGGATGCAGGGTCGGGGGAAAAGAGAGAGCTGTGCGGGCAAAGGACGGCTGCACGCCAGTGCACACTGGGGCCCAAGCAGCTCTTGGCAGCCCTGCGGGGCCGGCGCAGCGGAGGCCTGCTGCTGACCCTAAAGGGCTGACTCCACATGCCCCGGGAAAGGTCACCGCTTGGGGGCAGGGGTGGGGAGGCGGGGGAAGAAGAGCCATGCCTTCTTCGCTGCAGACGCTAGCCCAGCCCTGAGGGCCAGAGAGGCCTGGTGCACGCGGTAGTAACTCACAGCCACGGGCAGGAAGCAGGTGTCCTCTGTGAGAGCTCTGAGCCCCTTGAGCAGCACTCGGTCCTCCAAGATGCTGAGCAGCTTCCTCAACACCTTGTCCAAAGTGCTGGGCAGGCACACCATCACCTCCCACATGGCGCTGGCGATGCTGCAGGCCCCGAGCGCCCAGTCAGCAGGGCTGCCTCGGCCACAGCTGCGTGGCCCGAGCAAGCCCCAGGGCACGCAGGCTGCAGGCTGCCGGCCTGCCCACTGCCCCCTCGCTTGCTCTTGGCGCCTGTACCTGTCACATGGCGGGCAGCAGTTGAGCAGGCTGACGACCACCTCGCTGGGGTACACGTGGGTAAGCAGGAGAAGCAGCAAGTCCACGCTGCGCCGGCCTTCCCCCGTGCTGATGCACGTCAGGTTTGCATAGATGCACCTGACGACCTCGGGCACCTGGAGGGCACACGGGTGAGAAGGAGGGCAGCCGTTTCCTGCACCGCCCCTGAGAACTGCTCCTTCCCTTCCCATCACCCTTTGCTGGCTTCAAGGGGCGCTGGGTGCCCGCCACAGCTGCTTTGGCAGCAAGGGAGCTGGGAGGAAGGTGCAGGGCAGTCCAGCCGCGGGCTGCTTACCTTCTTCAGCCAGGAGGCAGGCTCCATGAGGAGCACATCCAGCACGCTGCTAGCCGCCCGCATGTCGTGCGTGCTGCCGTCTCTCAGGGCCTCAATGGCTGTGAGGATGATGTCTGTCCTCTCCGAGGGCTCGAGGTATGGCCCAAACATCTGTGGGAGGAAGGAGGGCAGGGAAGACGTGTCACACGGAGCGCCCTGGCGGCGCTGCGGAGCTCAGCAGTGAGAGCAGCTGTGGAGCAGGGCCAGTGCGGGCAGCTGGCTGCAAAGCTGGAAGCAGGGGCTGCAGAGAGTGTCCTGTGGAGGATGGGACGGAAGAGGGCTCTCAGGAGCAGGCCGCAGAGTTGGGAAGAGGGCCCCAGGGCAGTGGCGCTAGACAGAGCCCGAGCTGCCTGGTGTGCAGGCGGGCTGGAGCGGCTGCGCTGACCCTGGAGCGCAACCTTCAGATCTTGCTGGCTCAGCGCCAGGGGGAAGCCTCTCCCCAGGCAGAGGGAGGCCACTGGAGCCCCGCTGAGGCCAAACCCGTTTGCTCCCCCCGCTCTGCTGCTGATGGCACGGACAAGAGTGGCGGCAAGGCAGGAGCTCCTTACCGTGGTCAGCTGGCTGGGGCTGGTGGTGAAAGCAAGCCAGAAGCCCATGTGCTCAGCTTCCCTCTGCCTTGGGAGCTGGGCCTGCTCTGGCTTATCTTCTGGCACCTTCCTGCCTAGACAGGAGGGAACACAGAGAGCAGTGAGTAGGCCAGAGCACCTTTGGCAGCAGGCTTGCCCAGCGGCTGCAAAAGGCTTGAAGGTGGGAGTGAGCGAGCAGTGAGAGGATGAGGCCCAGGGAGGCGAGGAAGGGCCTGGACAGCCGTGTGTGCCTGCAAGGAGGCAAGGCGCCGCGCTTTCTCTTACTCTTGCGCTGCCGGGCAAACGTGTAGAGGAGGTGGAGAGCGTCCGCAGCCCTCCAGCGGATGCCCTGCTCCTGGACAGCGTAGCACAGCAGGAGATGCCCCACCAGCTTGCCCAGGATGCGGAAGTCCTCCGTTGCCAAGAGGGCAGGGTCGTCACTGACTCCTTGGCAGGGGTCGCAGAGCTGGCGGAGGCAGGAAGTGGTGGCAGCAGGGCTAAGGTGAGGCAGCTGGGGCCAGACCCTGCTCGCAGCCCGCATGCAAAGGCTGTGGCAGGGGCTGGCCCAGGCCAGCCTGCTCTGCCTACTGCAAGCTCTTCTGCCCCGCCAAGGGGCAACCTGGCCTCTGCCTGAGCAGCCCCTGACCCTGCACAGCAGCCACGGCAAGGGGACGACGAGGCTGCCTCCCTGCAAAGGCTGCAGCGAAGCTGACTTAGCGCCAGCCGCATGCATAAATGGCACAGCTGGCCCCAGGAGGGGCAGCATGCCACGCAGCATCCCCTGTGCTCCTTCTGCCTCCTGCCCTGCTCTCCCTGCCGCCTTTGCCTGCTCTGCAGGCACGGGCTGCCTTGCCAGTTCTTGTCACTTTGAGCATGTGGCACTTAGGTGCCTAAACGGGCATGCAGCCCTCGGTCCTGCCTCCATCCCGCTCCCTCACTGCCGCCGCTCTCCCCTCCCGGGACCCGGGGAGTGCCTCTTCCTCCTCAGGCTGCACTGCCCATCTCTGCAGCCACACCACCTCCCCCAGCCTCCTCTCCTGGCCTGTCCTTCCGGGAGGCTCTGCCTCAACCTGCAGCTCCCCTGCCCTGCACCCCATGGCACGGGAAGGAAGCGCCTGTGCGGCAGCAGCCTGTAAGTGGGGGCTGCTGGGCTGGGGCCGTGGCAGTGCGTGGGGAGGGGGCAGCAGGCAAGGGGACGGGCCAGAGGGCCCTGCAGGCCCTGAGCCCCGCAGCGGCTGGGCAGCAGCCAAGGCAGCAAGGGCCGCCAGGCGCGGGCTCACATCATGCTGCCAGGGCAGGCCTGGCGGCTGCGGAGAGCAGGGGGCCTCAAGACAGAAGCCTACCGAGACAGGGCAAGGACGGTCTCTTGGCGACAGAGCCGTGCTGAGTGCCCTACCCTGTGTCCAGGCTTGCCCCTGAGGGAGCCCGGACCTGGGAGACGGGCAAGGTGTGGCGCGGTGGGTGCCGGGGGCTTGCCTGCACCTGAGGCTCCTTACCTGCAGCGAGGAAGAGCTGACGAGGGACTTGCTCAGCCGGGCAATGGCCCTCAACGCCCTCTCGCGCTCTGCTGCTCTCGGGGACTCTGTGAAGGGCAGCAGGACCTGGGAGAAGAAAAGCAGCGCTCTGCCCTGGGACCCGACAGCTGCTCCAGGAGCCGCAGCTCTGCTAAGGCTCTGGCAGCGTTGAGCTAGGATGCCCGCCAAGGCCTCCTGGCAAGGGGCGCACATCTCCTAAGGGCCTTCCTGCCCCTCGAGGCCCCCCCAGCCTCGCTCTCCAATCCCTCAGACGGAGCGGCTGCGGCTGGCTCCAGGCAGGGAGCCAGAGGCCACTGTCACTGCAGAATGCCCCAGGGGCCTTCAGACCCCTCTGCAGGAGCAGCGAGCGGACTTTGGGGCAGAAAGCTCGCTAGGGGCTTGCAGTGGCAAAGCTGTGCTACAGCCCATGGGGAAGGCTGTAGAGGAAGAGCGTTTCAGGGCCGGGCTGCCCTTGCAGGCTGCGCAGGTCCCCGTTAGAGTGTGCCTTGCTGAGCGGTGGGGAGGAAAGCTGGAGCGAGGGGGAGGCCCTGAGAGGACAGTGCCGGGGCCAGGGGCCAGGGGCCAGGTGGGGGGGCCGGGGGGCGCTTCGGAAGAAGGGTCAAAGTCCTCGCAGGGCTTTGGGGCAAGGAGAAGGTTTGGGGGCAGGAGAGGATGTTGCCCAGGAGGGGCAGGGGGCCCCTCCAGGGCTTTCCCCTTGTAAAAGGCAGACCTGCAAGATGCTCTGCAGCTCCAGGAGGCCGGAGGGGAGAGGATCAAGCACCAGCCTCTGCAGCAGGTCGTCCAGAGCACTCGGGGTCTGCAAGGAGAAGGCAGGGTTGTGGCAGTGCTGTTGGGGTGGCTCCCAGGCACAGGCCAGCGAGTGGAGTTTGTGCGGCCTGGGGAGGGCAGCCGTTGCAGTGCAGCGGCCGGGGGGAGGCCTGAGAGCTGCAGAGCTGCTGCACGTGGCGCAGGCCAAAGGAAGGGGAAGGGAGGCGGAGGGTGGGAAAGGCACGGGCGGTGATGCCAGGATGGGGTGGGGTGGCTGGAGGGGAGCAGCTCTGCTCGCACAGCAGCCCTGCAGGGTGGCACGGGCGAGCACGGCAGGAGGCGAGAGGCGAGAGGCGAGAGGTGGAGGCACGGAGCAGAGGGCAGTGCTGTCGGTACCTTCAGTGAGTGCGTGGTCTGCAGAGCTTCCTTCTGCTCTGCTGGCCGGTGCAGGTGGCGGCAGGCAGAAGAGCCTGGGTGGAGGAAAGGCAGAGAGGAGGCAGAGCTGTAGGTGGAGGCCGGCGAGAGGAGAGGAGAGGAGGCTGCGCGCGGGCAGAGGCCTGCTGCCAGGGGCGGCGGAGGCAGGCGGCCGGAGAGCCGGGGCCGTGGCAGAGGCGGCGGCGAGAGGCTCGGCGCCGCTCGGCCTGGCCAGCGCAGCCGGGCCGGCTCACTCACCTGGGTGCCGCGATGGGCCGAGCGGGCAGGGCTCTGGCGCAGAGCTGCTCGGCTGGGCAGCGCTGTGCTGCGCCTGCTGCTGCTGGCCGGCCAGCGAGGGGCTGCCCGGGCCGAGAGGCTGCTGCCAGAGCGCCGCGGGGCAGCCGGCGGCTGCGTCGGCCATGCTGCGGGAAGGAGGAGAGGCGCTGGGGGCTGGGCCCGGGGGGAAGGCGCGCTCAGGCCTGGGCCCTGGGCGTGCGCTGCCCGCAGGCCGAGGCTGCGAGGCCGAGGGAGCGGGCCCAGCAGCGCGGGGCAAGGCGGGGGCCTCCTGCCGGGCAGGGTCCCTGGCGGGTGCTGGCGCTGGGGCTGGCGGGCCGCCGGGCAGCGGCGGGGCCGGGCGCCGGCCCCAGCTGTGCCGGGCGGCAGCCCCTGGGCCAGCCCGCCGCGGCCGAGGGCCCGCCAGGGCCCCGCGGAGCTGCCGAGCCCCAGCCGCGTCTCTCTTGCCTGCCTGGCGGACGGGGAGCCTGCGCGCCAAGACGTGGGCCCCGCCGAGGGCCTGGCCGCCTCCGGGGACGCCGGGGCTGCGCTCCGGCTGCTTCTCCAGCAGCTGGGCCCGCTGCCAGCCGGGGCCGTCCCTGTCCTCCTGGAGACTGCGGGGCCGGGGCCCCGGCCGCCGCGGCGCCCCCAGGGCCGCGGCCGTGTCACAGAGGCGGGTGGGGCACCAAGGCCCCGCTGCGGCCCGGCCCGGCACTTTGCCCCGCAGCCCCCCTGCCAACATCTCCTCCCATCTTCGGGGAGCAAAGCAGAAGTCCAAGCCCCCCCTCCTCAGCCTCCTGGCCCTTTCCTGGCACACCTGTCTTGCAGAAGCAGTAAACCTCTGGGGGTGGGTCCGAGCCGGACAAAGCCACGGCCAAGCCTCCCTCTGCTCCGCACAGCAGTTCTTGAACCTCTGCCCGCACCGGAGGGAATGCAGGCTGCACTTGGCACCTTGGCAACGTGCGTGTGCTGTGTGGGAGCAGCTTGCTGCTGAGGAGATGGCAGCCTTGGAGGCTTGGGCAGCCTGCTGGTCCTTGCGAGGTCCCGGGCTGGTGCAGCTGCTCTTGCCTGCCCAGCACAACCCCTCCAGGACCTGCTGGTGGGCGCAGGTGTGGCTGCCAATTGCTGCAAAGGCCTCGGACACATGGCCCACGTGCAAGCGCCCAGAATCACAGAAATCACAGAACACAGAATCACACAAGGGTGGAGGTTGGAAGGGACCTCTGGAGATCATCTAGTCCAACCCCCCCTGCTCAAGCCGGCTCATCCTCAGCACATTGCCCACGACCACGTCCAGCCGGGTTTTGAATCTCTCCAGCAAAGGAGACTCCACTACCTCTCTGGGCAACCCGTGCCACTGCTCTCTCACCCTCACGGTCAACACGTTTTCCCTCAGGTTCAGACAGAACTTCCCGTGTTCCACTTTGTGTCTGTTGCCTCTTGTCCTGTCGCTGGCCACCACGGACAAGAGTCTGGCCCCATCCTCTGCACAGCCTCCCTTCAGATACTTGGGACACGTTGGTCAGACCGCCTCTCAGTCTTCTCTTCTCCAGCATAAACAGGCCCAGCTCTCTCAGCCTTGCTTCACAGGAGACATGCTCCAGTCCCCTCGTCACCTTCGTAGCCCTCCGCTGGACTCTCTCCAGTAGGGCCACGTCTCTTGTCCTGGCGAGCCCACAATGGGGGACACTACTCCTCTCAGAGGAGGCCTGCCCAGGGCTGAGCGCAGGGGAGGAGCCCCTCCCTCCACCTGCTGGCAACACTCTGCCTAATGCACCCCACGATCCCATGCGCCGCCTTGGCCACAAGGGCCCCTTGCTGCCTCCTGCTTCACTTGTTGTCCACCAGCACACCCAGGTGCTGCGCTGCAGAGCTGCTTTGCAGCAGGGCAACCCCCAGCCTCTCCTGCTCCATGGGCTTCTTCCTCCCTAGGTGCAGGACCCTGCCCTTGCCTTTGGTGAACTTCAGCAGGTTCCTCTCCACCCAACTGGCCAGCCTCTCCGCGCCCCTCTCAAGGCCAGCACAGCCTTCTGGGCTCTCAGCCGCTCCCCCCACTTTAGCATCAGCAGCAAACTTGCCGAGAGTGCACTCTGTGCCTTCAGCCAGGTCAGCGAGCACTACATGGGACAAGACGGGAAAGGCAGCAACCAAGAAAGCGAGGTGGCAATGGGACTGCCTTGTTTCAGCAGCGAGAGCAAAGGGCCACGAGGCACGGCAAAAGCAGGCAACTGAGATGCAGTCTGCCGCTGCCTGCCAGTGCCGTGCTGCTGCTCTACAGCGACGACCCCTGGCACTCTCAGCGTGCCGTTCTGGTTTGTGCACTGAGAGACTGAGAGCCCAGGCTGGCCGAGGAGAGAGAGAGAGACCGACCTGGAGTGGCAATTCAGAGAGTAGCCCCAACGCAGACGGCTTCCCTCGGGGCACGTGGCGTCACAAGCCTGGAAACTGCTGGTCAGCTCGAGGTCTGGCTCACCCACCTGCCCCGAGAGGCCAGCAGGGGCCTGCTCCCTCCCTCTCTGGGTCAGGCCTGCGTGCTCCCAGGTGTGCACGTGTTCAGACTTGGGCTGCGTGCAGGGCTCCACTCGCCTTGCGTGGGAAGCTGCACCCTGGTCAGGTTGGTGCAGAGGGGGAAAGGGGAAAGGGGGGGACATCGCTCCTGCCTTGAAAGCAGCTCAGCACACTCCCCGCAGCAGCGGCAGCCCCGCGGCACAGCTGCAGAGCAGGCCAGAGCCACCCAAGCCCCCAGGGGCACCGAGCCTGCAGCCAGCAGCCCAGCGCAGCGGCTGCAGGGCACGCTGGCACAGCTCTTCCCTTTCTCCACAGCGGCTCTCGTCCCCTGCCTCCCGGGCAAAGATGCCCAAGCCCCGCGTGTGCACAAGGTGGCCGGCCACAGCAGAACACCAGGACAAAGAGAGATGCCTGATGCAAGCTTTGCAGGCAGTGGGTGCCTCTTCTTGCCCTGGGGTGTCTCGGCAGAGGGCGCGTTTGGCACAAGCCTGGCCTTGGTGCTCCAGCGGGGCACCTGGTACTTTGGGCCAAAGACACAGTGTGGCCGTACGTTCCAGGCTGCCGCGGGCTGCGGGAAGGAGCGAACGTCAGGCCACCCTCAGGGCCAGTGCGATTCCTTCGGGGCCTCAGCTTTCCCGCTTGGCCTCTGCCTGCCAAAGAAAAAGACATCCACGCGTGCTGCAGAAACACGGCTGCTTCTTTGCGGAAAGCTTCCCAGAGGGCTGCAGGTGTAAAAGAAGAGTGGGGCCAGGCTGTGCCTGAGGGCGGAACTGCAGCAGACGCCTGGAATGAGCCAGCCTGTTCCGCAGCCTCCTTGCTGGTGCCCATGCCAAGGGCAGCGTGGCACTGGGACTGTCGTGCTCGCTCTGCTCAAGGAGAGCCTCCGCACAGAGGACGGCTCCACCTGTCCCGGGCTCTCCGGAGCCAGCAGCGCAGAGCTTGCAGGTGGAACGCGGAGGGTGCCTCTTTCCTTGGAGTTCTCAGGATGAGGATGGTCTGAGTGGCCAGGGAACGGATTGCGGGCTGCAGGTCGCTCTCCAAGGGCTGAAGGACTGCCACATAAAGCAACAGAGCACACATCAAACCCACCTGTGCGCACAGAACGCCCCCTCCCCAGGCATAGCCTGCAGAGCGCGCCAGCCCTGCCCAGCTCTTCCCAGCGGGAGCAAGGAGCAGCTGGGGCAACCACATCAGCTGGAAGTTGCTGCTCAGCAATGCCCCCAAATGGCCCTGCCCTTGAAATGTTTCCCTGTGCCAGGGCACGGCCCTGGAGCACACTGCCCATGCTCTGGCCCCCTCCCCACCCACCGTGGCCAGCACAGCGCTGCCCTTACTCACCGTTGCAGATCTCCCGCACCTTCTGCTCCCTTGGGCTCTTCAAGCGCCGCCCGGCCAGCCCTAGGCACACACCAGCCTTCACTGCTGACCCTCCCCAGCACGACACAGCTTATCCAAGCCCTTCCAGTGCCCTCGTCCCCTTTGGCAGGCCTCAGCCTCCCCCACAAAGCACAGGGCCCGAGGCAGGGCTGCGGTGGGAATGAGCAAGGCTCCCCTCAACCCATCATCGGCTCCCGCAAGCCCATGCCCTGCACCACACAGTCCAGACCCTGGCAGCCCCGGGCCTTGCTGCCAGGCCTGGGACCAAGCTGCTAAGAGAGGGAGCGCGGCGGGCGCGCCTCACCTATGAACCTCACGGCCACCTCTCGCAAGGATGCCTGAGAGTCCTCCAAGTAGGGCATGCTCTGGCGCAGGTATTCTTCCACTTGCCTCCTGCCTCTCGCCAGCTGGACAGAGCACACGAGCCCGCGGCTTGGCACAGACCTTCCGCAAAGGGCTGGGCCAAGCCCTCCTCCCACCACCCTCCTGCCCTTCCTTTCCACACCAGGACACTGGCACCTGCCAGGCAGCAGCCCTGGCCTGGGGCCGAGGTTTGGCGAGAGCTGCAGGCAGAGCGTGCCCTGGGAGTGCTGAGAGCCCTGTGTGCTGCCAAGGCCCAGCTGGGCCAGGCTCTCCTTCCGCAACCTCCTCCTGGCAGGAGGTCCGAGCGGGCAGCGGGGCCTGCAGAAGAGCCCACTGGTGCTTGAGGAAAGGCATCCAGGACACAGGTGTGGGTTGTGGGCCTGGGGCTGGAGCAGGGCGGGACAGGCACAGCTGCCCACCGCACAGGCAGCTGTGCGAGTTGGGACAGGCCTTGTGGAGCCTGGGCCCCGGTGCTGAGGGGCTCTCCTTACCAAGCACTCGCCCGTCCTCCAGGTCTGCTCTGTCTGCGCGCAGTCCCGGAGCTGGTCCCACTTCAGGCACTCTGCAGCCACCACCAGGGCTTCCCAAGAGGCCTGCACAGCAGCAGAGACAGGCAGATGACACCGTGGCCTTGGGGACGAGGTCTGCTGTGCCCCTCCGCTTGGCTCCGCTCTGCCCCTTGCCTAGCCCGTGGTGGGAAGATGCAGCAGCGGGGGCAGAGTCTCAGTTGGGCTCCATGCCCAGCGCAGAGGCACGCAGCAGCCACCAGCTCAGCTAGCTCCCGCTGTCGAGCAGCCCAGGAGACTGTGGGGCACCGAGTGACAGAGGCACCAGGCCAGGCCAGTGCCAGAAGCATGGCCTGGGGCAATTGCCCAGCAGCATGCTGGCCTTCCCCTGCTGCTCTGTCACCGCTCCTTTCTGCTCAGGCTCCAGCTGGCCACAGCCTTGAGCCCCGCATGCCACGCCAGTCCCCTGCCCTGACGGCATCTCCCTTTCCATGACTCTTCCCGAGCCAGCCTGGCGGTGCTGGGCAGTCTCTCTCAAGGCCTTGCACGTGCTGCGCCCCTCTGCAGCCACCAAGTTCACTGGCCTAGTGCACGGTGAGCTGGGCGGAAGGACTTGTGCTCCCAGGCTGAGCAGAAGGCAGCTGCCCTTAGGCAGCTGGGGCATGGCCTGGCCCACACATCGGGGCCTCTCTGGACGGCACCACTGCTCGACAGGGATTGCGCGTCCAAGCCTGGCCTCGGACACCTGTGCGGACAGCTGGCAAGTCCCTAGGGAGTCCTGTGTCCCGGCCTCGCTGGCCACACCCTGCAGCTGAGCCCTCTTGGAGCAGGTAGCGCAGCTCTGCGAAACGTCCGGGCCCAGCTCCTCAGGCGCTCTTAGCTCGGGCTCAGCAGGGACTCTTGCTGTGGGCTGCACTGACTAGGGGAGGGCTGTAGAGAGGGAGCGGGGCTGCAAGGGGACCCCAGCCCTCCCAACCTTTCGGAGCAGGAAGGGGCATGGAGGCAGGCTGAAAGCCGTGGGGCGGGCCTGCTGCAAGCAAGGACGGGAGCTCTTGCTGGTCCTCCCGGACTCCAGCTGCTGGGGCCCCATGTGACACACCTTCAGGCAGCCCACTTGTCAGCAGCCCTTGGCCCTCAGGCGCAGGCCCACCCAGCTCATGCCAGCATGCCCTTCCCCGCCTCCCTGCCGACCTTTCACATCTCTACCTTGGCCACGCTCTGGCTCTCGTCGTGCACACGGAAGAAGAGCGGGAGCAGGCAGCGACGCACTTCCTTCTTCAGCTGCTTCTTGTTCTCGCCCTCCACAAGCTCCATCAGCTCTTGGAAGCAGCAGATGGAGAGCTCGCGCACCTGGCTGCACTCCTGGCAGGACGCAGGAGGGTGGCACCTCAGCAACACCTACTGCCTGCCCACCCGGAGCAACAGCAGTGGCGCGCCTCGTGTGAAGAGAGCTGCTGGGGACTGCACTTGTGCACCACGGAGCCGGCGGCCACGTCTGCAGCCAGGGCAAAGTGGCCCTGCCACCCATGAAGGCAATGCCATCGGTTTGCACAAGAGGCTGCGGCCAGGCTCCGCACAGCTCTCGGAGGCCTTTGCGCCTCAACCTGCCTTCCCATCCCAGCCCCACCTCCACCCACCCAGCCGCGGCACGAGCTCCCCCAGGCCACGGCCTGAGCCCAGCCTCCCACACCAGCCTTACTTCCTCAAAGAGCGGCACGAGCTTCTGCGCCAGGTGCACAGCCATGGGGCCCACCGCCGCCCTGTCCGCCTGACGCAGCACCTTCCCGCAGACGACCAGGGCCTTCCTGCTGACGTCTGCGGCGGCCCCCTGCGCCACCTCCAGCACCTCTGGCAGCAGACCCTGCATCTTCCCGGCCTGTAGCAAGCACAGCGTTTCCTTGCTGTAGGGGCAAGCCAGGAAAGCCCAGGCGGCCACACCTGCTCGGCTGCTTCAGCCCTGGCCTCCTCTCTTGCTTCCCTGCAGGGCGCACAGGAAGTGCTGCAGCAGCCTCCTGGCAGGCACTAGGAGTTGCTGGTGCACTGAGGAGGGTGGGCGAGAGCAGCGGCGGGCAAGCAGGCCAGGACAGCAAAGGCTCCTCCTCGCTGCCTGCGCTGCCCGCTCTTCTCCCACGGCCACACTGCCCTGAAGGCCGCGGGGGCTGACAAAGGGCTGCGCCAGGCACCTTGCAGCAACCAGCACCGCCCCTGACTCCCAGCAAAGGCCAAGCACTGCATTGCCCACGGCCTGCTGCCCAGCCGCAGGCTGCCAGCATGCCTTCTCCTGACCCATGCCCATGCTCACCAGCTCCGCTCTCTCGGCCAGCGTCACGAGGCCTCTGAGCACCAGCGAGCGCATCACTGTGCTGGGACGCTTCAGATACCTCTGGAGGAGGTAGAGGACGCAACAGTCGCTGGCTTTTAGCTCCTCGCAGCTCAGCAGCTGGAAGACACACAGCAGGGAGAGAGTGGCAGAGCCTGCAGCACTGCGCGGCCCGGGCAGCTCCTGCTTGCCACCGGCAGCTGCCGGCCAGGGCACCAGGCGCAGAGCAAGGCTGTGCTGGAGGCGGCCGTGGTTGCGGAGGGCCCCCAGGGACGCCCTCATGCCCTGAGCCTCACGGCACCCAGCACACATTCCTTGCTTGCTCTTGCTGGCCTGGCCCCCTCGTGTTCCCTTGGGCCCTGCTCTCCTGCCTTGCAGGAGCGAGTGACTAGCCAGAGGTGGCCCCAACGGAGGCACGGATGTTGGGGGGGTGGCGGGGGTGACAAGCCTGGCCGCAGCAGCAAATGGGCCAAGGCCAGGTTGGCCAGGCTCCATTGGCCATTGGCCACCCCGCGGCCATGCCTCCAAGAGACTGCAGCGTTCAGAGGCATCGCGGAGCGCCACTACTTGCCACCACACCTACCTCAACAAAGACAGCCATGGCAGGCAGTTCCTGCAGTTGGTCCCCTTGGCTGAGAAGCCTTTCCACCCGGTGGAAGATCCAGGAACGCTCGTGAACCGGGTTTGTCCTCATCTGCCTGGCAGGGCAAAGCAAGCACCCCTGCTAAGGAGCTAGGCAGCCCAGCCTCTTCTGCCTTCTCTCCCACAGCCCGCTACGCTGCCTCCTCCAGCCACAGCTGTCAAAGCTGCGCCACAAAGCAGCAAGGAGCTCCCGCTTCCCGCCTGACCCCTCAGTCACAAGCGCTGCGGCGGCAGCCAAGAGCCCTGGGCAGCCTCTCTCAGGCACGAGGCAGGGCCTTGTGCGGGGTGCCGCGTCCCCAGCAAAGCCAGGCGGAGGCAGTGCGGGCCAAAAGGGTCTCTCACCTGGCCAGCACACTGATTCCGCTGGCGAGAGTCTCCGCTTGGAGAAGCAGGTGCCAGCCGCCCCTCTTCTCGATGCTGATGAGCTGCTCCTCGTAGCCAGCAGAGCGGAGCAGAGCTTTCAGCGCCTGCACTGCAGACCTGCACGCGGAGCAAAGGCCAGTCACGCTCAGAGCCACGGCCCTGCTTGAGGGCCCTGGGGAAAGACAGGAGAAGGGCGAGGCAGCACCTGAGGGGGCTGGCTGGAGAAGACTGCTCCCGTGGGCAGCCTTTCCTCCAGCAGGCACTCATGTCCCGGGGCATGGACACTGCCGCAAAGGAAATCTGCAGGAGCAGTGCCATGTAGAGCTGGGGGAAGAGCGCTGTTACCGTCTGCTGGCAGGTGGGCTGCTGAAGGATCCTGTACAGCGCCTTGGTTGCCTGCAGAAAACACCCAGAGACAGCTCTCACTGCCAAGGCATTGCTGGGGCAGTGCCAAAGCCCTTGGCGTATGCGAGGGATGAGGCTCGGACACTGGCCTAGCGTGCAGCAGACACAGCTGGAGACTGCAGCCTGGCTGACAGGCCACGGCCACGGCCACGGCCACGGCAGCGGCAGCCCTCTGGGCTGCGCTCCCACTTCTAAGACGGGCACGACGAGCCCTCCGGGGTCAGCGTGGCATGCCTTATGTGTCCTGCACAGCAGCCTGGGCTCCTGGTCTGAGGCTCGGTAGCCTGCTCAGGCTGTACAGTGGCTCCAGCCCCTGGCCCAGACACTGCCCCTGGCCCAGTCCCAGTCCCAGTCCCAGTCCCAGTCCCGGTGACGCCCCTGCCCCCGTCCCTAGCCCTGCTCTGCGTTGCCAGTCTGCAGAGCGCAGCAGGGGGATGCAGGGTCGGGGGAAAAGAGAGAGCTGTGCGGGCAAAGGACGGCTGCACGCCAGTGCACACTGGGGCCCAAGCAGCTCTTGGCAGCCCTGCGGGGCCGGCGCAGCGGAGGCCTGCTGCTGACCCTAAAGGGCTGACTCCACATGCCCCGGGAAAGGTCACCGCTTGGGGGCAGGGGTGGGGAGGCGGGGGAAGAAGAGCCATGCCTTCTTCGCTGCAGACGCTAGCCCAGCCCTGAGGGCCAGAGAGGCCTGGTGCACGCGGTAGTAACTCACAGCCACGGGCAGGAAGCAGGTGTCCTCTGTGAGAGCTCTGAGCCCCTTGAGCAGCACTCGGTCCTCCAAGATGCTGAGCAGCTTCCTCAACACCTTGTCCAAAGTGCTGGGCAGGCACACCATCACCTCCCACATGGCGCTGGCGATGCTGCAGGCCCCGAGCGCCCAGTCAGCAGGGCTGCCTCGGCCACAGCTGCGTGGCCCGAGCAAGCCCCAGGGCACGCAGGCTGCAGGCTGCCGGCCTGCCCACTGCCCCCTCGCTTGGAGTGCCCGCTGGGCCCAGCCTGGGCAAGCAGCAGACAGCGGAGCGGAGGTTCCCGCTGGGGCAGCCGGGGGCCCGGCGCCTGGGCTCTGCGGCTGACTTGCTCAGCTCTGGCTGCTGCGCGCCTGGGGCAGATGGCCCCGGGCTGGAAAGGGCATGGGCAGCCCTGCCCTTTGGGGATAGCCTGCAGTTGTCCTTGGGTGCGGCAAGCAGAGAGTCTTTGGGCAGCCTGCCCACATGCGACCAGCCCTCAAGGCTCTTGGCGCCTGTACCTGTCACATGGCGGGCAGCAGTTGAGCAGGCTGACGACCACCTCGCTGGGGTACACGTGGGTAAGCAGGAGAAGCAGCAAGTCCACGCTGCGCCGGCCTTCCCCCGTGCTGATGCACGTCAGGTTTGCATAGATGCACCTGACGACCTCGGGCACCTGGAGGGCACACGGGTGAGAAGGAGGGCAGCCGTTTCCTGCACCGCCCCTGAGAACTGCTCCTTCCCTTCCCATCACCCTTTGCTGGCTTCAAGGGGCGCTGGGTGCCCGCCACAGCTGCTTTGGCAGCAAGGGAGCTGGGAGGAAGGTGCAGGGCAGTCCAGCCGCGGGCTGCTTACCTTCTTCAGCCAGGAGGCAGGCTCCATGAGGAGCACATCCAGCACGCTAGTAGCCGCCCGCATGTCGTGCGTGCTGCCGTCTCTCAGGGCCTCAATGGCTGTGAGGATGATGTCTGTCCTCTCCGAGGGCTCGAGGTATGGCCCAAACATCTGTGGGAGGAAGGAGGGCAGGGAAGACGTGTCACACGGAGCGCCCTGGCGGCGCTGCGGAGCTCAGCAGCGAGAGCGGCTGTGGAGCAGGGCCAGTGCGGGCAGCTGGCTGCAAAGCTGGAAGCAGGGGCTGCAGTGAGTGTCCTGTGGAGGATGGGACGGAAGAGGGCTCTCAAGAGCAGGCCGCAGAGTTGGGAAGAGGGCCCCAGGGCAGTGGCGCTAGACAGAGCCCGAGCTGCCTGGTGTGCAGGCGGGCTGGAGCGGCTGCGCTGACCCTGGAGCGCAGCCTTCAGATCTTGCTGGCTCAGCGCCAGGGGGAAGCCTCTCCCCAGGCAGAGGGAGGCCACTGGAGCCCCGCTGAGGCCAAACCCGTTTGCTCCCCCCGCTCTGCTGCTGATGGCACGGACAAGAGTGGCGGCAAGGCAGGAGCTCCTTACCGTGGTCAGCTGGCTGGGGCTGGTGGTGAAAGCAAGCCAGAAGCCCATGTGCTCAGCTTCCCTCTGCCTTGGGAGCTGGGCCTGCTCTGGCTTATCTTCTGGCACCTTCCTGCCTAGACAGGAGGGAACACAGAGAGCAGTGAGTAGGCCAGAGCACCTTTGGCAGCAGGCTTGCCCAGCGGCTGCAAAAGGCTTGAAGGTGGGAGTGAGCGAGCAGTGAGAGGATGAGGCCCAGGGAGGCGAGGAAGGGCCTGGACAGCCGTGTGTGCCTGCAAGGAGGCAAGGCGCCGCGCTTTCTCTTACTCTTGCGCTGCCGGGCAAACGTGTAGAGGAGGTGGAGAGCGTCCGCAGCCCTCCAGCGGATGCCCTGCTCCTGGACAGCGTAGCACAGCAGGAGATGCCCCACCAGCTTGCCCAGGATGCGGAAGTCCTCCGTTGCCAAGAGGGCAGGGTCGTCACTGACTCCTTGGCAGGGGTCGCAGAGCTGGCGGAGGCAGGAAGTGGTGGCAGCAGGGCTAAGGTGAGGCAGCTGGGGCCAGACCCTGCTCGCAGCCCGCATGCAAAGGCTGTGGCAGGGGCTGGCCCAGGCCAGCCTGCTCTGCCTACTGCAAGCTCTTCTGCCCCGCCAAGGGGCAACCTGGCCTCTGCCTGAGCAGCCCCTGACCCTGCACAGCAGCCACGGCAAGGGGACGACGAGGCTGCCTCCCTGCAAAGGCTGCAGCGAAGCTGACTTAGCGCCAGCCGCATGCATAAATGGCACAGCTGGCCCCAGGAGGGGCAGCATGCCACGCAGCATCCCCTGTGCTCCTTCTGCCTCCTGCCCTGCTCTCCCTGCCGCCTTTGCCTGCTCTGCAGGCACGGGCTGCCTTGCCAGTTCTTGTCACTTTGAGCATGTGGCACTTAGGTGCCTCAACGGGCATGCAGCCCTCGGTCCTGCCTCCATCCCGCTCCCTCACTGCCGCCGCTCTCCCCTCCCGGGACCCGGGGAGTGCCTCTTCCTCCTCAGGCTGCACTGCCCATCTCTGCAGCTACACCACCTCCCCCAGCCTCCTCTCCTGGCCTGTCCTTCCGGGAGGCTCTGCCTCAACCTGCAGCTCCCCTGCCCTGCACCCCATGGCACGGGAAGGAAGCGCCTGTGCGGCAGCAGCCTGTAAGTGGGGGCTGCTGGGCTGGGGCCGTGGCAGTGCGTGGGGAGGGGGCAGCAGGCAAGGGGACGGGCCAGAGGGCCCTGCAGGCCCTGAGCCCCGCAGCGGCTGGGCAGCAGCCAAGGCAGCAAGGGCCGCCAGGCGCGGGCTCACATCATGCTGCCAGGGCAGGCCTGGCGGCTGCGGAGAGCAGGGGGCCTCAAGACAGAAGCCTACCGAGACAGGGCAAGGACGGTCTCTTGGCGACAGAGCCGTGCTGAGTGCCCTACCCTGTGTCCAGGCTTGCCCCTGAGGGAGCCCGGACCTGGGAGACGGGCAAGGTGTGGCGCGGTGGGTGCCGGGGGCTTGCCTGCACCTGAGGCTCCTTACCTGCAGCGAGGAAGAGCTGACGAGGGACTTGCTCAGCCGGGCAATGGCCCTCAACGCCCTCTCGCGCTCTGCTGCTCTCGGGGACTCTGTGAAGGGCAGCAGGACCTGGGAGAAGAAAAGCAGCGCTCTGCCCTGGGACCCGACAGCTGCTCCAGGAGCCGCAGCTCTGCTAAGGCTCTGGCAGCGTTGAGCTAGGATGCCCGCCAAGGCCTCCTGGCAAGGGGCGCACATCTCCTAAGGGCCTTCCTGCCCCTCGAGGCCCCCCCAGCCTCGCTCTCCAATCCCTCAGACGGAGCGGCTGCGGCTGGCTCCAGGCAGGGAGCCAGAGGCCACTGTCACTGCAGAATGCCCCAGGGGCCTTCAGACCCCTCTGCAGGAGCAGCGAGCGGACTTTGGGGCAGAAAGCTCGCTAGGGGCTTGCAGTGGCAAAGCTGTGCTACAGCCCATGGGGAAGGCTGTAGAGGAAGAGAGTTTCAGGGCCGGGCTGCTCTTGCAGGCTGCGCAGGTCCCCGTTAGAGTGTGCCTTGCTGAGCGGTGGGGAGGAAAGCTGGAGCGAGGGGGAGGCCCTGAGAGGACAGTGCCGGGGCCAGGGGCCAGGGGCCAGGTGGGGGGGCCGGGGGGCGCTTCGGAAGAAGGGTCAAAGTCCTCGCAGGGCTTTGGGGCAAGGAGAAGGTTTGGGGGCAGGAGAGGATGTTGCCCAGGAGGGGCAGGGGGCCCCTCCAGGGCTTTCCCCTTGTAAAAGGCAGACCTGCAAGATGCTCTGCAGCTCCAGGAGGCCGGAGGGGAGAGGATCAAGCACCAGCCTCTGCAGCAGGTCGTCCAGAGCACTCGGGGTCTGCAAGGAGAAGGCAGGGTTGTGGCAGTGCTGTTGGGGTGGCTCCCAGGCACAGGCCAGCGAGTGGAGTTTGTGCGGCCTGGGGAGGGCAGCCGTTGCAGTGCAGCGGCCGGGGGGAGGCCTGAGAGCTGCAGAGCTGCTGCACGTGGCGCAGGCCAAAGGAAGGGGAAGGGGAAGGGAGGCGGAGGGTGGGAAAGGCACGGGCGGTGATGCCAGGATGGGGTGGGGTGGCTGGAGGGGAGCAGCTCTGCTCGCACAGCAGCCCTGCAGGGTGGCACGGGCGAGCACGGCAGGAGGCGAGAGGCGAGAGGCGAGAGGTGGAGGCACGGAGCAGAGGGCAGTGCTGTCGGTACCTTCAGTGAGTGCGTGGTCTGCAGAGCTTCCTTCTGCTCTGCTGGCCGGTGCAGGTGGCGGCAGGCAGAAGAGCCTGGGTGGAGGAAAGGCAGAGAGGAGGCAGAGCTGTAGGTGGAGGCCGGCGAGAGGAGAGGAGAGGAGGCTGCGCGCGGGCAGAGGCCTGCTGCCAGGGGCGGCGGAGGCAGGCGGCCGGAGAGCCGGGGCCGTGGCAGAGGCGGCGGCGAGAGGCTCGGCGCCGCTCGGCCTGGCCAGCGCAGCCGGGCCGGCTCACTCACCTGGGTGCCGCGATGGGCCGAGCGGGCAGGGCTCTGGCGCAGAGCTGCTCGGCTGGGCAGCGCTGTGCTGCGCCTGCTGCTGCTGGCCGGCCAGCGAGGGGCTGCCCGGGCCGAGAGGCTGCTGCCAGAGCGCCGCGGGGCAGCCGGCGGCTGCGTCGGCCATGCTGCGGGAAGGAGGAGAGGCGCTGGGGGCTGGGCCCGGGGGGAAGGCGCGCTCAGGCCTGGGCCCTGGGCGTGCGCTGCCCGCAGGCCGAGGCTGCGAGGCCGAGGGAGCGGGCCCAGCAGCGCGGGGCAAGGCGGGGGCCTCCTGCCGGGCAGGGTCCCTGGCGGGTGCTGGCGCTGGGGCTGGCGGGCCGCCGGGCAGCGGCGGGGCCGGGCGCCGGCCCCAGCTGTGCCGGGCGGCAGCCCCTGGGCCAGCCCGCCGCGGCCGAGGGCCCGCCAGGGCCCCGCGGAGCTGCCGAGCCCCAGCCGCGTCTCTCTTGCCTGCCTGGCGGACGGGGAGCCTGCGCGCCAAGACGTGGGCCCCGCCGAGGGCCTGGCCGCCTCCGGGGACGCCGGGGCTGCGCTCCGGCTGCTTCTCCAGCAGCTGGGCCCGCTGCCAGCCGGGGCCGTCCCTGTCCTCCTGGAGACTGCGGGGCCGGGGCCCCGGCCGCCGCGGCGCCCCCAGGGCCGCGGCCGTGTCACAGAGGCGGGTGGGGCACCAAGGCCCCGCTGCGGCCCGGCCCGGCACTTTGCCCCGCAGCCCCCCTGCCAACATCTCCTCCCATCTTCGGGGAGCAAAGCAGAAGTCCAAGCCCCCCCCCTCAGCCTCCTGGCCCTTTCCTGGCACACCTGTCTTGCAGAAGCAGTAAACCTCTGGGGGTGGGTCCGAGCCGGACAAAGCCACGGCCAAGCCTCCCTCTGCTCCGCACAGCAGTTCTTGAACCTCTGCCCGCACCGGAGGGAATGCAGGCTGCACTTGGCACCTTGGCAACGTGCGTGTGCTGTGTGGGAGCAGCTTGCTGCTGAGGAGATGGCAGCCTTGGAGGCTTGGGCAGCCTGCTGGTCCTTGCGAGGTCCCGGGCTGGTGCAGCTGCTCTTGTCTGCCCAGCACAACCCCTCCAGGACCTGCTGGTGGGCGCAGCTGTGGCTGCCAGTTGCTGCAAAGGCCTCGGACACATGGCCCACGTGCAAGCGCCCAGAATCACAGAAATCACAGAACACAGAATCACACAAGGGTGGAGGTTGGAAGGGACCTCTGGAGATCATCTAGTCCAACCCCCCCTGCTCAAGCCGGCTCATCCTCAGCACATTGCCCACGACCACGTCCGGCCGGGTTTTGAATCTCTCCAGCAAAGGAGACTCCACTACCTCTCTGGGCAACCCGTGCCACTGCTCCCTCACCCTCACGGTCAACAAGTTTTCCCTCAGGTTCAGACGGAACTTCCCGTGTTCCACTTTGTGTCTGTTGCCTCTTGTCCTGTCGCTGGCCACCACGGACAAGAGTCTGGCCCCATCCTCTGCACAGCCTCCCTTCAGATACTTGGACACGTTGGTCAGACCGCCTCTCAGTCTTCTCTTCTCCAGCATAAACAGGCCCAGCTCTCTCAGCCTTGCTTCACAGGAGACATGCTCCAGTCCCCTCGTCACCTTCGTAGCCCTCCGCTGGACTCTCTCCAGTAGGGACACGTCTCTTGTCCTGGCGAGCCCACAATGGGGGACACTACTCCTCTCAGAGGAGGCCTGCCCAGGGCTGAGCGCAGGGGAGGAGCCCCTCCCTCCACCTGCTGGCAACACTCTGCCTAATGCACCCCACGATCCCATGCGCCGCCTTGGCCACAAGGGCCCCTTGCTGCCTCCTGCTTCACTTGTTGTCCACCAGCACACCCAGGTGCTGCGCTGCAGAGCTGCTTTGCAGCAGGGCAACCCCCAGCCTCTCCTGCTCCATGGGCTTCTTCCTCCCTAGGTGCAGGACCCTGCCCTTGCCTTTGGTGAACTTCAGCAGGTTCCTCTCCACCCAACTGGCCAGCCTCTCCGCGCCCCTCTCAAGGCCAGCACAGCCTTCTGGGCTCTCAGCCGCTCCCCCCACTTTAGCATCAGCAGCAAACTTGCCGAGAGTGCACTCTGTGCCTTCAGCCAGGTCAGCGAGCACTACGTTGAACAAGACTGGATCCAGGACTGACCCCTGGGGGACACTGCTTGCTACAGACCTCCAACCAGACTCCGCACCACTGATCACAACCCTCTGAGCTCAGCCATCCAACCAATTCTCAATCCACCTCACTGTCCGCTTATCCCACCCACACTTCCTGAGCTTACCTGTGAGGATGTGATGGGAGAGAGTGTCCAAAGCCTTGCTGAAATCCAAGGAGACAACCTCCACTGCTCTGCCCTCATCTGCCCAGCCAGTCATTCCATCATAGAAGGCTATCAGATTGGCCAAGCATGATTTCCCTTTGGTGAATCCATGCTGACTACTCCTGAGCACCTTCTTGTCCTCCAGATGCTTAGGGATGACCTCCAGGAGGAGCTGTTCCATCAGCTTTCCCGGGATGGAGGTGAGGCTGACAGGCCTGGAGTTTCCTGGCTCCTCCTTCTCAGCCTTTCGGAAGACTGGCGTGACATTGGCTTTCTGCCAGTCCTCAGGCACCTCTCCTGATCTCCAGGACCTTTCCAAGATGATGGAGAGTGGCCTAGCGATAACATCCACCAGCTCCCTCAGCACTCGTGGATGCATCCCATCAGGGCCCATGGATTTATGGATGTCACGTTTGGACAAAAGATCTCTAACCTGATCCTCCTCCACCAAGGGAGACTCTTCCTTTCTCCACGCTTCCTCTCTTGTCCTCAAGGGTCTGAAATTCCTGAGGGCTGGCCTTAGCAGTGAAGACGGAAGCAAAGGCGGCGTTCAGCAACTTTGCCTTCTCTCTATCCTGTGTTACCAGGGCACCCGCCCCATTCAGCAGCGGGCCCACATTTTCCCTAGTCTTCCTTTTGCTCTTGATGTTTTGGAAGAAGCTCTTGTTGTTGTCCTTCACTTTCCTTGCCAGATTGAATTCCAACTGGGCCTTAGCCTTCCTTGTTGCATCCTGGCATACTCTGACATTCTCTGTTCCTTTGTAAAGCAATTCTGTTTCTATATGATGTTAAGAACAATTACATGGTTAAGTCTAAGAATCATGCAGTTTAAAAGTTTCAAGATTGTTTTAATTTTCTCTGAAACATAATATAAAAGTGATTGTGTCTAGATATAAAGTAATGCTTTTAGGTATAAATAGCTGTCAAAATTAGGATAATTTAATAACACTGAATTAACTAATTCTATAGCATTACATTTGGCAGTAGGTGGTAAAGAAGGCTAATAGCTATTGTCTCCTGTATAGAAGATAAGTGTTGCACAAAGGAGAGTGAGACATGCTCATATGAATGATTCCCTACTGGAGTCCAGAGCTGATGGCATACATCCAAGTCTAACGGCAACAGCTATTTTGGGGAAAAAACAAAGAGAGATTAGAGGAAGGGAAAGCTCTGCCCAGGAGTCAGGTGGAAAAGTTAGTAACGAGGGTCCCACATGAAGGTTATCCACTGGAGGATGGGTCTTGCCAGCACAGTAAATAATGTTGATGATGGTGATGATGATTTTTGCCGTGTTTTTGCTCTGGCACACTCTACTTTTCACTAGGACTTGCTCAAACTTCCTGTTATTTGTTCCTTCTTGGGATGCTATTACCGATGGTTGGAGCATGCATATTAAGCATTAGTGTTGTATATTGGTTGGCTGTTAAGTCTCTGTGTACATGATTTATTAAATAGTATTTATCAAGTTTTTAAAAAATTTATCTTCTTTGTTGTGCTCTATGCCTGGTTTTGTCTAGTATAAATTAAAATCTGCAAAACAAGACATGCGGGAAAGCAAGGTGTTTCTCACTCTAGTCACTTCCCATGGGGACTTGTCGTAACAACAATTTCGGGGTTTTTCTGGTGCAAGGCCATGAGACCAACATCACCAGGAAAACAGCATGGGAACATAAGAGAAAATTGGCACAGATACTCTGGAAAAACGCTACCATAGCAGCTTGGTAAACATATACAGAGCTGCAAACAGCAGGCCCTTAGCATGAATGAAGCTAAAGCACTAAGGCACTGTGCAACGTAACTGTTCTCTCTCTAAGGAATGTATTTTAGATTACTGTTTGGGAATAAGTTGTTAAGTTTTGGTCATCTTGTTTAAGGAAACTGATATTTAAACTAAGAGTACAGCATTAGTCTAGAAAGCTGCTAAAAGAAATGAAAAAAAAAAAAAAAAAAAAAGAAGAATGAGAGGTGAGGGCTTACCAGCCGTAAAAAGAGATGAGTCCACACAGCTGAAATATTAAAGTAAATTTCAGCAGCTACTGGAGTGCTAGGTTCTTGTATGTGCTCATACATAGCCTCATATTTACCATTTTTACCCTTTTTATTAAATAAGCCCATTGAAAAAGAGTGTCTGATTTTGGTCCTTACACAGTTTAAAGCAGTCAAATATAATGAAGCCATTGGATTTGAGCAGTAGAGAGACAGTTTCATGCTGAGTGGAGGAAATGAAAGAAATAGAAGGCAGATTTGCAAGAAGGTTATAAAGAAAATGGAGAAAGGGATGATTGCACTTCAAGCTCACTAGTGAAATCTAAAGGTGCATTTAAGATTAAAAGGAAGATTGTAAACAACAGGAGCATTTACTTTGTGCTTTAAGGTATTTAAGCGTGCTTTCTAGGGGCCTACTTAGATTGCTTCTGGAGACTGACTTTTGCTTTTATTATTTTGATTTTTATGAGACTATTTTCTGTCTTACTTTAGGACATAAAGTATCTTTGTTTTTTTCCTTCCCTGGAGAGGAGTTTGTTTTGTATGTAAAAGTATTTATACATAATATTATCAAATAGCTGCGGAGGACAAAAAAGGAGACAAAATTGTGTGCCTTCTCTTTAGCTATATCAATTACCTATCAGCCTGTGTAGAGCAGATAGTGTGTGCCCTGTTAGCATAGCTCATTTCTGGTAGTAGTCTTTTTGTTCTTCTCAGGGAGTTTTTCTGTTCCATTATGGTAGCTTAGCTGCTTAATTTCACCCACATGTAACTAAAGAAAAAAAAGTATTTTAATGCTTTGTACAATACTTATGTTAAAGCAAATCTCTAAATAAAGTGAAATCTTTTGAAATTATCTGAGCCTATGATAATTGGGGATCGTTGCTTATTTGCAGGTTGTTCTTCCTGCTGGACTGTATAACAGTTAGATGAAATATTCTGTACATAAATTAATTTTTTAGTATGTCCAACATGAGACTCTTGGCTTTTGCCTTATGTTATTCTTTTTTTGGTTGGATTGGGTTAGATTGTAATAATTTACATGTACAGTAGTAATTATATTCTAATAAGTAGATTTTGTGATTTTTCTAGGAGTTTGACTTCAGCAGGCTGCACACCTGCGACTCGCTTTAGTTATTGATTTTCTTAAATGATTTGGTAATGATTAAAAAATTCCCTGTAGATGTTTACAGGTGGATCTGAGTACATTTAGATGGCTAGGTTGGAAATGTATAGGGTAAAACTGGAAATATATTCAAGAGAGTGACTTCACCTTTTCTTGTTTCCCTGTTCTAATTTTTTGAACTTTAAGCTCATCTACCTATTAAGAGCATAGGCTAAGCATAGACTGATGGGCAGGCAAATACACTCCTAACAAGAAATCCGTGAATAGTCTATTTTCTCTCTGTACATATATTTGCCTCCCCATTAAAATGGCTCAATTATATGTGTACAATATTGCCACATTTAGGCCTTACTTTTTCCCTGATGGTAAAAAATCTTCCTCTGGAGTTGTCCCAGTTAAGTTTTCTTTTGTGGCTGCCCTTCATGACTTAACTGATGTGCTTCGGGGGTCCATTACAGAATGTAATCTTTGTTAGTCTTGCCTTACCTTATATGTGAAATCTCTAGAGGGTATAAGAGGGAGACTTAGTTCTGGCTCCATTTCCCACTGCTAAAAAGACGATCTTTGAAGTTTACCTGTAGAACAAGAGGCAGGATAAAAACGTATTTTCTTTAGACTACAGCAAACAAGCGTGATAACCGTCATTGACGGTTTTTCTCCATTCAGTTCTTTGGTGCAAACGATAATTGAGTATATAGGCATACCTATAAGCAGTAATGGGAGTCATCTGCCTCCAGATCACATTTTGATATTACAGGACAATGATATCTGTTTCTTTATTATCTTTTTATCGGAAGAAGTGCCTGAAGCAATGTTGAATAGCATTGCTCCGTATGGTCTCAAAAATAGTGTATGTTCCCGTATATCTTGGCACTGAATTTTATATGTAGCCAATATTCACTTGCATTTTAAAGAGATGTCTATATCTAACAACAAAAGAAAAAAAAAAGCTTTCTCAGTTATTTATTTCAATCTATAATATACTGATGGTACATGTGAGTGACTTCAGGATTCTGTTAATTAAAACTGAAATGAGGAGATTCATAAATCTGGAGGACGTAGATGGTAATGTACACATATCTAATAGAAAATAGTAGGAATAATGGCCTGAATTTCTGTAATAGTTCTTTCACCTTTGTCTTCTCCCTTCTCTCTTTCCTCTATTGCTGCTACCCAGGTGAAGGAATCTGTAAGAAACCTGTAAACAGAAATTTGACATTTGAATTCAGTTATAGGGTGAGGGCAGAGGCACTGGCATGGAGCCTGTAAAAACAGGAGGCTTTTTTATCCAGTCTAGGGTTTGCACCTCCCACTTAATCTTTTATGAATAAATTCCCCCTTGCTGAATCCATTATTACATAATGTACAGACATGCAAGCATTGTTCAGTTGAGCCTTGACTCAACTCTAAACTGAAGTGTTAGATGTTAGGTAGCGCAGGTTAGGGGAAACCACAAAGCTTAACAGTTCATTTCTATGGGTGGAGGGGATGAAAGTGGCATATTTTCAATTGGATTTTGCAATGGTATTTCATTTTTTCCTAATTAGCATTAAATCCATCTACGTACTACATCTGCAGTGGTTTTGGTTTGCAGAAGACTAACCACAATCTTCCAGCTAGGTCCAAAGGTTTTGGAATGCAAATAGAAGTGAGAGCTAATATCTGCTATTTCAATCTGCTTTCTCATTAGTTGCTTTCTGATAAGGTCTAAAAGGAAATCAACCACGAAAAGAGCACCAGTGATCATCAGTCTCGTGTCAATATTAGTATAAACTGTTTGGAGTGCAATGTTCACAATCCACTCACGTACAAGAGAGAGAATAGCAGTAGTCAGTATACACAAATTCCATGAAGGATTTAGTTGTCTAGCTCTGCTTATATTAACTGAGGTCTTTTTCAAAGATCATTATTTGGATGAGTGGGGGCAAATTCTCATGGAGGTACCAGTTTTCACTTTCTAACAAAGTGGAGATCTTGGTAGTTGCAAATTTCTAGTCCCTGGTTAAAAATTAACACTCTTACTGAAGCAATTGTCATTTTTTAGTATAAATGAAACAATTCTTTCTTGCTCAGATTCTGAGTAAGGCTGAATTATTTTAGCTGGGAAGGAAGGTTAAATAGAAATGGATACCTAATAAACATTTAAGTGACAATAGTTTGGCAACATTAATATGTGACTGAAAAGAATATCTCATACCTGAAGAAACAAGTCATTCTCACTATAGACAGCATTAACTAAGCTAACATGATAAATTCCAAAAGCAAAATAAAATACATTGACATTCATCACAGTATGATTGAAAATTGTCAAAATGTAAACAAACAAACAAAAAAACAAATACAACAATGCAACAATGCAATTGCAAATTTATTGAGCAATGGCAAAGTTAAATTTTCAAATTTAACTTAGTATCATATGTACAGATTATCATATAGATTTAAAGAGGTACCCAGGTACTAATAAATGATCTAATAAAATGTTTCAGATACTTAAATAGAACGGTCATTTTTCCTGTATAAGAATGTAGAATGTTTGCAATTCTATACTTAACTTTGTTGTGATTTTTGGGTGGATCAATAACTTACATTCTTAGCTAAAATGGTTTTAAGAGACATGAAGACTGCATGTATAACTATGCTAAATCATACAAATGGTAAGGGAATGCTATAACTGTGTCTTGTGTTTCCAGAAAAAATTTGAAATAAAAAAAGAAAAATCTCGCTGTCCTTCCATATGTGTGTGGCCTGGTGCATAATAGAATAGGATGCCAAAGTTATCAAAAATATATAATCTTGTTAAATGGCAAGCAGATCTGGTTCAGTATGGCATTTCATGTGTTCCAAGTGACATCACCCTGTAGAGACTTGCATTTTATTTGTTAAGACTACTGCAGAATTTCTAAAACTCATTTGTTTGTGTGCATGCTGAAGCATACATTTGAAAGAAATGGAAAGTAGAATCTGGATTTTCTTTTTAACAATATACAGAGCCATCCTTTTTTATTGTCTCTCTGCTACCTTATAGTTCATGGAAGGATGTGATTCTACAGGCTAATTCACGTCATAAAATACTGAATCAGGCAAAGACATAGATAGAAGAGTCCAGCAAGGCACACATGACTCACAGGGAAAGATTAACGAAGAAAGAGCAGAATGAGAACAAGAAAATATCATACTAAGTGGCAAAGACAGAACTCATCTACTTAGGGATAGTTACAGGAAAATCAGAAGTTACTGTTCCATTTTTTACTACTCATAGATTTCCTAAAAATGGATATATGAGTTTGGATTATAACATATATTTTGTCTGAAAAACAGAAAGCAAAGGAACTAACTGAAATCTTTCTTTAAAATTAACTTAAAAATACAAAGGGAAATGAGAATGAAATCATATACATAAAGGGAATTTTTCAGGAAAAATTAAAAATCAAACATGCATACTCTTAGGGAAGGGCAAAAAATAATACAGCATTTTTTAAAATCCTGTGACATAACTATATTTGAGTAGTTCAGTTGTTATGAGCTAGTTAAAAGCCAATATGGACAAAGCCAATGAAGCCTGATTCAAGTTTGCAGTTAATTGCCAGACCTTGCTATTGGTTTATAAAATGCCACTGCAGTGTCTTTTCTTCTCCCTTCCCACAACAAAGGTCATATTTTGACTTTACATTCTTTGGTAATTTCAAAAGCATGTGGGACTGTGTTGACTTAGGTTTGTTTGCAAACAAAAGAACTGGAATTCTGTATGAAGAGATCCTTCCTTTTCTCAACTTTCTGTTAAAACATCTAATGCTCTTAGATTATGCATATTACCAGAATAGTATCTTGATGAGTCATCTTTCATTCTTTCTACCTTTGTTAGTTTGCTGAATTACCACAGATTTTGGCTACATCTTTGGAACAGAAGTCAGAATTGATTTTTGTGGCATCGTGTATGGTTGAATGCGGAAATGATACCACTCTTTTGTCTCAGTCATTGCAAAGAAATTTCTATGTGTGCTTATGGAAATAAACAATAAACTTAATGACAAAGGTGTGTACATTGATGCAGCTGAAAAAAATTTATTAATGTTAATCTGTCTGTATAACAGTAGGCAGGCAATATCTGTGAAGTTGTCAAAGTTCTTGGAAAGTTCAGTTCAGAAATCAGAATTAGTCAAAATTTGCCATTGTTCTTTGGCCTATGCATTCATTTTCTACTTTAAATCTATGAAGAATGGTCACAGATAAAGGCTACAAAATTGTAGTACTTTGATGTCAGTCTTACTAGAATATCATATACGGCACCAAGAATGCACTAATACCAATGCAAGACTTACTCTAAGCAAGGCAGTCCTAAGAAGATTTGATTTTCTTGGAGTATAATTGTTTTAAACTAAAACTGGTACCACTCTGGCCATTGTACAACTCTTCTGAGGTATTCTGTCTCGGTTCTGGGAACTTCTTACAGACACTTCATGATTCATCTCAAAACATGAACGGAAATATAATGATCTGGTTCAGACAGCTGAAAGTGTTCATAGCTATGCTTTTACAGGCTAATTTTTGATAGAGCATGGAAATATTTTAAAGATTAAAAAAATGCGCAAACCTCATGAATGAAGAATAAAGTGAGTGGAACAATCTAATAAAATTGGTTGTACAGATAAATATTAGTCTTGCATGTTTTGGAGGAACTGTAGCTTTAACAGAAAAGTTTTAAGATAGCATCTGAATGACTTGCTGTGATATGCCCTAATCAGCTCTTTCAGAATCTACTGCTAGTAATGAAAAGAGAACAAAAGTGTTTTGTAGCCAATGATCTTCAGGATCAGAACGAAAAAGTGTGGAAGATTCGTTTGTTCGATTTGCTCAAGCTTTTTCTTTGAAAAGTGGTATTGTAGTTCCACACTGTTACATTCCTGTTCTCATTATGTAAACAGCAAGAATCTATGCTTTAACACTTAAAAGTCCTTAAACTCACTCACAGATACTTGTGGAGTGTATCTTTCTTTTTCCAAGAAGTTATGAACTATAGAGTCAGATCCAGTGTTGTTACAAGAGGTTCAGATGACATTACCTGTTATGGCACACTTAACATCTTAAATTCCCTTTTAAATTAAGCGTAACTTTACAGATGTTTGATTCAGATCATGTGTTTGCCTCAGACTAATCTCTAGGCGAAAGTGTTGGAAATGTAAGTCTTTCTGTTTGCAGGGTAAATATGGGAAAATATTATCATTTGTCCATGAAAAAAATCATACTCTTGTGTTAAGAAATTCATTGACCGCCTTTCAGAGGTTCTCGAAATTTGACAAAGTCATTGCATAGACATACTGGATGGTGAGTTTTTATTTTTGCCATACTGATAAATACCTTTTATATCTGTTACAATTTGACCAAGTTATAAGCTTTAGGAAAAATAGAAAGAAAAAAAAAACAAAACCATAAAACAATTTTCCACATGGTTCGCAAAGATTTAAGAGTTTGGCATTTAGCTTTGTGAAAAATAGTGAGTTCTGCACACATTCCAGCCTTTAGGTTTTAGTGTTTTTTGTTTGTTTGTGTTTTAGCCAGAGCAGATACTGAGGTGGCACGAGAAGGGACTGGAGCTAGAATGCAGAACTGAATGCAGGGAAGAACCAGGACTGGGAAGGCAGAGGTAGGGAGCTGAGCTGGACATAGTGACTGACACAACATACTGGAAGGGACTGAAGCAGAAGGGTGTGTAATTGCTACCTTACATCCTCTTAGAGCCAGGAACAGAGTCTGTGATTGAATACCCTGTCAAAGAGTTGTTATCGCCATTATGCAGATAAGGTTAAGTGACTTTCAAATCTGAAAGAAAACAAAAATCATTTGTATTGGTAGAGAGAAAGTGCGTGTTCTGACTCTTACACATATGTATTTGCATATATTTTCCTGTACTTGGTCTACCGTGTTAGAGGATGCATCTGCCATGTCTAAGGCCAGTCTCAAGTTGGGGTTAAAGATCTTGAATTTTATGGAGTAGCTGTGGAAAAAAAAATCAGGTGTCATGAGTATTAGATTTCATTTTTCGTTATTATAGAAGGCAAAATATATAAATGTCATTTCAACCTACAAAGTACA